>NC_134209.1:96032500-97282500 GCF_965140235.1 Caretta caretta | reverse complement strand
ATAAAGAGAAGGCTAACCACCTTTAAATCCTTCCTGGCCAGAGGAAAAACACTTTCACCTATAAAGGGTTAAGAAGCTAAGACAACCTTGAGGGCACCTGACCAAAATAACCAATGAGGAGACAAGATGTTTTCAAAGCTGGAGGGTGGGGGGGAAACAAAGGGTTCTCTCTGTCTGTGTGTTGCTTTTGCCGGGACCAGAGCAGGAATGCAGGTCAGAACTCCTGTAAAGAGTTAGTAAGCAATCTAGTTAATTATGCATTAGATTCTGTTTTCTTTAAATGGCTGATAAAATAAGTTGTGCTGAATGGAATGTATATTCCTGTTTGTGTCTTTTTGTAACTTAAGGTTTAGCCTAGAGGGATTCTCTATGTTTTGAATCTTATTACCCTGTAAGGTATTTACCATCCTGATTTTATAGAGGGGATTCTTTTACTTTTTCTTCAATTAAAAGTCTTCTTTTAAGAACCTGATTGCTTTTTCATTGTTCTAAGATCCAAGAGTTTGGGTCTGTGTTCACCTATGCAAATTTATCAAGCCTTCCCCAGGAAAGGGGGTATAGGGCTTGGAGGGATTTTTTTTGGGGGGTGGGAGGGGGAAAGACATTTCCAAGTGGGCTCTTTCCCGGTTATAGTTTGTCAGACGCTTGGTGGTGGCAGCAATGTCGTCCAGGGACAAAAGGTAAAATAGTTTGTACCTTGGGGAAGTTTTAACCTATGCTGGTAAAAATAAACGTAGGGTTTTTTTTCATGCAGGTCCTCACATCTGTACCCTAGAGTTCAGAGTGGGGAAGGAACCTTGACATGGTGGCAAAGCGGTAGGATTAACTTGAAATCATTTTGAGATTTTTTTGAACCAGAAGCACAGATTTTAAAAAAAAGGACATTTTTTTCCCTTTGGGCTGCTGGAAAGCAGGTTTTAAGCTGAAAGCAGTTAGAGGTTTTTTTTGTCTCTGCTTGGGGGCCAGAGCAGAGACCAAAGGGAATTGTCTTTTGTGAGCTGGAGTTCTCTACCTCAAGGCAGGGTAGTTAATCTCCTGCAGGGAAATTCACAAGTCTTCATGGACCTGAAGAGGTATTTTTTAGCTAAGAGCAAATAGAGGGATTTTCTGTGTATTTGCCTGGAGACAAAGGTGTTAGGGCTTTTTAAGGATTTTTCTGTAGGCTGACAATCACTATCAGAGAACATAGGTATCCGGTTACAGCACATATATATATATATATATATATATATATAGATAGATAGATAGATAGACAAGCCAAGTTTTTTGTTTGTTTGTTTGTTTTATTTCTAACTCTTGGGTGTAAAGTTAGTTAAAAACAGAGAGGCTAACATGACAGAAACCAAGGCACAACACAAATTGGAGTTAACCAGACTGGAGGCAGCGAAAGAGGCAGAAAAGGTGCTAGAGGCTGCCCGCAGGAGAGTTATGGAGGCAAAAGAAAAAACTGGAGGAGAAGGGAAAAGAGAGGAAGCATGCACTGGAGATGGAGAAGGTAAGGGCTGAGCAGAATCTACTGGATAACCCTAACAATCCTTCCCCAACAATCCACAAATGGGAGCGACTATGTCAACAGTATGATGAATCCAGTGATATTGCTAAATGTTTTCTCACCTTTGAGAGACTGTGCACCCTCCATAAAATTCCTGAAACTCACAAGATGACCATATTGGTCACAAAATTGACTGGAAGAGCTCTGGACATATTCAATAAGATGCCTATTGATGAGGCTTCTGACTATAATAAGTTCAAGGATTTGGTTTTAAAGCAATTTCAAATTACATCTGAAACACACAGAGTAAAATTTTGAACCCTGAAGAGAGGGCCTGGACTAAGTAATGTGGCTTATCTAAACCAGATGAAGGATCTGTTAGATAAATGGGTCCAAGGAAGGGGTGTCACTAGCTTTAATGGAATGTGTGATTTGATAGCTCAGGATCAATTTCTGAATATGTCCAAGGAGGAAATAAAACAGTGTTTATGGGATAAGGAAATGGACACAGCAGAAAGTCTTCCTTCTTATGCTGATCGATAGGAGCAGTCCCAGACCACCAGAGAGGCGGGGCAAGCCAGAACAAAATGGGTGGAGGGAGGAGAGAGGAACAACCCTGGTCGCAGTTGAAGCGGATACCCGAAGGGACACCCTCAGACCACATCCTACTACCGGGGGCAGCCCAAGGCCCCCAACTACACACCAAGGAATACTCTTATCGTCCTGCCACAATGTTCTCCAGCAACCCACCTCACCTTAGTGATCCGTAGGCTGGATGATGTTTTAAATGTAATGAGCCAGGGCATGTGAAGGCCAACTGCCCCAAGAACCCCAAAAGATTACAGTTCATTGCATCGAAATCACACCAGAGGTCCTCAGGCCCAGATACCTCCCAGATACCCTCGGCTCTGAGGGTAATGCAATGTGGGAGGGAAGAAGGTCACCGCTTGCAAGGACACTGGAGCGCAAGTGTAGGCTATCCATGCTTCTTTAGTGGACCCCAATTTAATCAACCCAGAGATCCAAGTGATGATTCAACCCTTCAAGTCCAACTCTTTCAATTTGCCTACAGCTGAGTTGCCTGTCCAGTACAAGGGCTGGTCAGGAATGTGGACTTTTGCAGTCTATAATGATTATCCCATCCCCATGCTGTTGGGGAAAGACTTGGCCAATCATGCAAAGCTAGCCAAGAGGGTGGGAATGGTCACCCATCATGCCTAGCTCTGTTCTGCAAACTTCTACCAGGACCCGGTCAAAGGTGATGGAACCGGACCCCATGCCAATGTCAGCAACAGCAGTAGTGAATCCAGTCCCAGAGACCCAGACAGAGCCAGTCCCAGAACTGGAACCGGCGGAACAACCAGCACCAGACCCATTGCCAGCACTGAATCCAGTACTTGCAACCCCAACACCAGAGGGCCCCACCGAACCTGAACTGGCAGCAGCGGATATCCCTACACAAGAGGCTCAGCCGGAGCCTGAAACCCGACATAGTGCACCAGGGGAGAGCAGTGCACAGTCAATGGAAACAGCCCCATCCCCTACATCGCTTCCAGAAGGACCAAGCATAGGTCCGCAATCCAATGAGGAACCGATGTCTCCAGCATCAAGGGAGCAGTTTAACGCTCCCCCAATTAAAGTCCAACCTCACCGGGTGTCTCCTCAAGCTAAAACTGCTATAGAACGGGAGATCCAGGATATGCTACAGATGGGGATAATCTGCCCCTCTGGCAGTGCATGGGCATCTCCAGCAGTTCTAGTTCCCAAACCAGATGGGGAGATACAGCATTTAGCTTACGGTAGTCCATGCAAAAACGTAACTCGCCCTGACAACTATCCAATGCCACGCACAGATGAACTATTAGAGAAACTGGGATGAAACCCAGTTCATCTCTACCTTAGACTTAACCAAGGGGTACTGGCAGGTACTGCTAGATGAATCTGCCAAGGAAAGGTCAGCCTTCACCATACATGTCGGGCTGTATGAATTTAATTTACTCCCTTTTGGGCTGCAGAATGCACCTGCCATCTTCCAAAGACTTGTAGATGGTCTCCTAGCGGGATTAGGAGAATATGCTGTTGCCTCCCTTGACGATGTGGCCATATTTTCAGATTCCTGGGCAGAACACCTGGAACATCTACAAAACGTCTTCGAGAGCATAAGGGAGGCAGGACTAACTGTTAAGGCTAAGAAGTGTCAAATAGGCCTAAACAGAGTGACTTACCTTGGACACCAGGTGGGTCAAGGAACTATCAACCCCCTACAGGCCAAAGTAGATGCTATCCAAAAGTGGCCTGTCCCAAAGAGAAAGAAACAGGTTCAATCCTTCTTAGGTTTGGCCGGATATTACAGGCGATTTGTACCGCAATACAGCCAAATCGCCACCCCACTGACAGACCTAACCAAAAAGAAACAGCCAAATGCTGTTCAGTGGACCGAAGAGTGTCAGAAGGCCTTTAACCAGCTTAAAGTGACACTCATGTCTGACCCTGTAATAAGGGCCCCAGACTTTGACAAACCATTCCTAGTAACCACAGATGCGTCTGAGCGTGGTGTGGGAGCAGTTTTAATGCAGGAAGGACTGGATCAAGAATTCCACCCTGTAGTGTTTCTCAGCAAGAAGCTGTCTGAGAGGAAAAGCAACTGTTCAGACAGTGAAAAAGAATGTTACGCCATTGTCTACGCTCTGGAAAAGCTACACCCATATGTTTGGGGATGGAGTTTCCACCTGCAAACCGACCATGCTGCGCTACAGTGGCTTCATACCGCCACAGGAAATAACACAAAACTTATTTGGTGAAGTTTACCTCTCCAAGTTTTTGATTTCGACATCAACACATTCCAGAAGCTTCTAACAAAGTGGCTGATGCACTTGCCCGTGAACGTTTCCCAGAATCAACTGGTTAAAATCATCCTTGAGATGTGGAAAATATTGTTAGTCTTTATATACTTGGTAGTATATTTATAGGTGCATGTGTCTTATTAACTCTGTTTTCTCCTAGAGCTCCAGGAAGAAATCACAGCCAGCATTTCACCCTATCTGTGATTTGGAGGGAAAGGGGGTGTCGTAAATATAAAGGGAAGGCTAACCACCTTTAAATCCCTCCTGGCCAGAGGAAAAAACCCTTTCACCTGTAAAGGGTTAAGAAGCTAAGACAACCTCGCTGGCACCTGACCAAAATAACCAATGAGGAGACAAGATACTTTCAAAGCTGGAGGATGGGGGGGGGGGAAGGGTTCTCTCTGTCTGTGTGTTGCTTTTGCCGGGACCAGAGCAGGAATGCAGGTCAGAACTCCTGTAAAGGGTTAATAAGCAATCTAGTTAGATATGCGTTAGATTCTGTTTTCTTTAAATGGATGATAAAATAAGTTGTGCTGAATGGAATGTATATTCCTGTTTTGGTGTCTTTTTGTAACTTAAGGTTTAGCCTAGAGGGATTCTCTATGTTTTGAATCGGATTACCCTGTAAGGTATTTACCATCCTGATTTTACAGAGGGGATTCTTTTACTTTTTCTTCAATTCAAATTCTTCTTTTAAGAACCTGATTGCTTTTTCATTCTTGGTTCTTAAGATCCAAGGGTTTGGGTCTGTGTTCACCTATGCAAATTGGTGAGGATTTTTATCAAGCCTTCCCCAGGAAAGGGAGAGTAGGGCTTGGGGCGATTTTGGGGGGAAAAGACATTTCCAAGCGGGCTCTTTCCCGGTTATAGTTTGTTAGACGCTTGCTGGTGGCAGCAATAATGTCCAGGGACCAAAGGTAAAATAGTTTGTACCTTGGGGAAGTTTTAACCTAAGCTGGTAAAAATAAGCTTTGGGGGTTTTTCATGCAGGTCCTCACATCTGTATCCTAGAGTTCAGAGTGCGGAAGGAACCTTGACAGTTATGTTGGTAACTTGCTTTAAAAATAATCTACAGATAAAATCAAAACATCTTCCATCTGTCAGATGGAAAAATATTTACATATAGAAATGAGCAATTCATTTCTTTGCTGTACTCACTAGAGCACTTTTGTCCGTAAACTATCTCCCTAAATGCTAGAGTTTTGTCATTTGGATCTCTGAATTTGTTTAAATATATGTAAAATCACATGGAACAACACTATCTTCTCTCAGAGGCTTATACGCACTGTTTATTCCTCAAAGGTCCAGAACAACTTACACTAAGAAATTCTCCCCTTATATGCATTTAGATACTATCTATAAATAATCTGTGTTTCGGAAGAAACAGTAACTTTTGTTCAAATCTATTCCTTAGTTTGGGAAATCTTTCAGAGCAGATGCATTATGTGTATCTAGCACAATACACCACTTCTTGCAGAATCCCTGAGGAACAACAGTTCATCATGGAGGCTGCTGCTAGCCCTTCAAATGCATAAATTATTCCTCTCTTCAGTGCTACACATATCTGAGGGCATAATTGAGTTTTAGAACAAAAGTATCTCTCTCCAGTACTAAGCAATGAAGTTTGGAACAAAGCCATTTTGCTTAATGTCTGTGAGATACTCTGTTGTAACATTTATGAAAGGAAACACTGTGCAGTTTCTGTTCCTTTCAGATTCTTAATCACTCTAAGAATTTCTTAAACATCTTAAGGCAGGCATATGTTCACATGCAGAAACTAATTTTCAGCTTCTAGCTAATGATCGTTAAAGCATATAGGATAGGGGTATTCACTTGTTCAAAGGGTTTTAACAGGGTAAGAATCATTAGGTCATCAGTTCAATTCTAACCTAGAATTGTGGTCTGTTCAGAGGTGTAACTACACTAGTAGTTTCAATCCAACTCTGAGAGAGTAAGTGCCTAAATCACATCATTGCTTCAGCTGGAACTAGATGCCAGTTTCAGAGGGCTGAACTCCAGGCAAGGATTTCCCATACTTTGATGTGGCAATAGGAGGAAAACTGCAGTGTCACAGTCAATGCTATACCTATCAATTAACAGGAGAGAGGACTTCACTCTTCAGGGTTGCCTTTCACAAGCAGTAAAAATAGCACAAGGATTGTTTTTATTATATTGTAATAGGTTTTCACAGGCTCTTGTTTGTCCCTCAGAAGTAAGGGAAAGTAGATAATCAATAGTACTGATGAGAAAAGTAGGAGTTTTTATGATCGAAAAAGAAAAAAAGAGAGGAGTTAATTTATTGAAATGCAGCTTTCTTCAAAAAGTTAACAGTACCTGGTCCTTTATTTACTTTTTTATGAGTGATCCACCCAGCTTTTAATATGAAGTGTGTTAGAATAAGTTTATCTGTGACAGATAGTTTGGTATTTGTAGCCATTCATTTAAGGCAAAGACCACTAGTCCTGATAATGCACACTAAATCCAGGAATCATAATGGCACTCACCGTGCAGTTGACTTTTCTGCAATCCTGACCTGCACCACTTCTTTTCTAAGGGGACAAGCCTGCAATGCCTTACTCACACCAGTTTTCCTTACTCACACAAGCCATCTCTTTGCTCATTGGAACAAAACTATTTAAAAAGCCATAAAAATGAAACTTGTAATTAAAATACCGAGATGTCCAAGCAATCACATGATCGGATTGCAGTAATTCTTTTCCTACTCTCCACCCCTCCCTGTTTGTTATTCTACTCATTGTGTCACGTTTAACATTAGATGAAGTGCTTCAAGGGCCAAGAACACATCTTTCTATTTGTTCTGTACAGTGCCCAGAACACTTAAAGCACTGTAAGTACATGAACAATAATCCATCAGCTCTACATAAATACATACTGCAGAACGGCAGTTTCACATTTGTTCCTAATCCCTTTCATGCATTACAGTCTACAGATGTAATATTGAGGCTTTAGTACAGTGGTTCTCGAACTTTTGTACTGGTGACCCCTTTCACATGGTCGCACTCAGAGGCTTGCTCCTTCCCCTTATAAATTAAGAACACATTAGATATATGTAATACCATTATAAATGCTAGGGGCAAAGCGGGGTTCAGAGTGGAGGTTGACAGCTCGTGACCCCGGATGTAATAACCTCGTGACCCCCTAAGGAGTCCCGACCCCCAGTGTGAGAACCCCTCCTTTAGTAGGAACTCCAGAGTTAATCAAATGTTGAGACTCAAACTTTGGGCCTGATCCACAGTCCACAGAATTTAATTGGAGTCTTTTCACTGACTTTAATGGGCTTTCTATCAGGACCTTAAGCCCCTTTTCAGCAAAGCACTTAAGTGCTGAACTTGCAGCATGTTTTGAAAATATCTGTATATAATGAAAACAAATAGCTTTATGCTGGACCTCTCAAAGCCCTTTGCAAAGGAGGCAAACATTTTCACACAGGGAAACTGAGGCAGGGGAATGTGAAGTGATTTGCCCAAGGTCATGCAGCAGAATCAGGAATAGAACTTAAGTAGCCAGAAAAAGAAAAGGAGTACTTGTGGCACCTTAGAGACTAACATTTATTTGAGCATAAGCTTTCATGAGCTACAGCTCACTTCATCAGATGCATGCAGTGGAAAATACAGTGGGGAGATTTTATATACACAGTGAACATGAAACAATGGGTGTTACCATACACACTGTAACGAGAGTGATCAGGTAAGGTGAGCTATTACCAGCAGGAGAAAAACAAACAAACAAACAAATAAAAACCTTTTGTAGTGATAATCAAGGTGCACCATTTCCAGCAGTTGACAAGAACGTGTGAGGAACAGTAGGGGGGAAAAATAAACATGGGGAAATACAGTTTTACTTTGTGTAATGACCCATCCACTCCTAGTCTTTATTTAAGCCTAATGTAATGGTGTCCAATTTACAAATTAATTCCATTTCAGCAGTCTCTCGGAGTCTGTTTCTGAAGTTTTTTTTGTTGAAGAATTGCAAACTTTTAGGTCTGTAATCGAGTGACCAGAGAGATTGAAGTGTTCTCCGACTGGTTTTTGAAGGTTATAATTCCTGATGTCTGATTTGTGTCCATTTATTCTTTTATGTAGAGACGGTCTATGTTACAATTGCACTATAATACTTGTATGAGGTGAATTAAAAATATTGTTTCTTTAGTTTATCATTTTTACAGTGCAAATATTTGTAATCACAAATATAAAGTAAGCACTGTGCACTTGTATTCTGTTGTAATTAATATATTTGAAAATGTAGAAAAACTTCAAATTCATTACATATTTTTGGAATTGGTATTCTATTGTTTAACAATGCAATTAAAACTCACAATTTTTAATCTTGACTAATTTTTGAGTTAATCGCATGAATTAACTGTGATTAAGTGACAGCCCTAATATATACCCTTTCCAAATGAGTGACACTCATCTGAGTAAGGATTTGCAGGATCAGGTCCTAATACTGGCACCTCTTTCAGGCAGTGACTGAAATGAAAATAAATGATGCTTAAATTGGTGATGACTGTATGAAGTGCAGAGATGTCCACTAGGGATAGGATGAGTTTCCCTTAATCTCTGAATCCTAAAATGCATACTGATTTGTACAAAGAAGTTGTAGATGCGTTAATGCAATTCATTTCACATTTTTATGTTTTGTATAAACTGAATTTTTAAAATTAAAGTTGGGCACTGAAAATTTCAGTGCTTGGCGATTTTACTGTAACAGGATTTTTAGAATTGTGTACAGTAAAATTTTAAAATTGCTTGAAACAATCATAATGTGATACAGTAAAAAGCTACTTTCCTTCAATTTCTTTGTCTTCCTGTTTCTCCCTATTACAGGAAGAAATATAATCTAAGGAGATTTTAAATCTATTCTAAAGCCATATTATTTTTCAAAATCAACACCACCAGAGGTAATACTTTGCAAGATCATTAAAATCAGAAACAACCAAACTCAGGTATAAGAGTGTCCAAGATTAAACAGTGTTCATTTTGTTATGTTCCTCTACATATTCTTACAGCTGATTTCTCTTCACCACATTTTAATATTATAAAAAACACTTGTATATATTAGCCCACTCACATAATAGATTTCATCTTTACTTATAGCAGTATAGTTAATAGCAAGCTAGGATATGCTATTTCCAGCCTATTATATTTTTTCTACTTTGAACCCTGATTTTAACTCTGATACCCATGGAAAGGGAAGTAGAAGAATGTTACTAGTTTAAGTCACCCAATTCTCTTCTGCAAGTAAAAAGTGTTGGTTTTTAGTCCTCAGGAACTGAGAGAAACTGCAGCACTAGCCCCTTCATTTGCACTGCACCTTCTCATCTTTCAGTGAGATTTAGTTGTTCATGTGCTAAGAACCTTTCAGCTGACTCCCCCAGCTAAGAGTCCAACTTTAAAATACAATATCAAAATATCACCCTATGAATATCCTGAATGGTCCAGACTCCCCGGATCCTAACCCATGTCTTAAAATATTGGTGGAGCCATAGCACTGAGACTGCAGCAGTGAAGCACATCAGAAGCTCTGTCTGGTTGACCCACAGAAACTCTTGGCCACAAACCATGCCCCAATTCCTCTTTCCATGCCAGGACTCTTCACAGGCCCCTTACTTGGCCACTGGCTGTTTCCCTCCTTTGCGTTTCTCCCCAGAAAAGCAAGGCCTCTATGAATATAAGTACCTTTCTCCCCCTGGAGCGGGGCCTGACTGAGGTCTGTTCCCTCTCCCGTTGCCTGGTTCAGGCATGCGAGGAGGTGGCTTGGTTTTAGGATGGAAGCTCTTTGGTCCCCCTTGCTGACTGAGCCTGGTGTGGCTGAGCAGAGCTCCTGTCTCCGCTCCGCAGCTGCTAGGCAACAGAGGAAGTGCCAGAGCTGGTGTTGTCACCTCCATCCTCTCTTCCCCCCAGCCTTTCTAACCCAACACGAAAGCAGAGGAGGCTTATAGGCAACCACTATTGTCCACCCTAGCAGAAAGTTACAGGGGGAGGGAGTAATCTTGAATACGTCCATGCTGGATCCCTGTCTCCCCCGACTGGAACGATCCAGTTTCAGCTCTGCACATACTGCATTACATACTGTGCAGTGGACACTTGTGAGAATAGCAGCCTCTAATCAACCAGGAGGGCATTTTTATTGTCCTTTGAAGGGGACTGGATGGGGTGGCAGAGGTGCACATAAAGAGAAGCACAAGTCTCTACCCGTATAGGATGCCTCTATGAATTGATGTGTATGTGTAATTCTATTTTTGTTGGTAACCAGCAGAATTTTTGTTCTATATGTGTGCTAGCTGAGGTAATTTTGAAACATGAAGGTATAATGGAGTTCACTCACCTTTAGGTCTGGAGCGAGGGGGAGGGGAAATCAGCTCTCACTGGCCCTATGCCCCCTTACATTGTGTACTCCCCCCAGCAGCCCTTCTCATTCTCCAGAACTCAGCCTCTGCCCTGGTCACTGTATATAGTTTTCCGCTTCCAATGTAACAGTGTCTTACCAGGCCATCGGCCCATGTGCCGTCTGAAGCACTCTTCTGTAATTCCCAGTCTTTGCCACTTTCCAGTGACTGGTAAGGGAACCCAAGCCCTCCTGCTACACTGTTGCAGCCCTCCTTCCCTGGATTTCTTTCCTATTCTAGAGTCAATATCATTGGCATCACTTACCTGCAAACCATCCAGAAGGATCTTGAGCCACACTGTCTGCTCCATCTCAACAAGGTTCCATGTTCCTCCCGCGAACTCCATCTTGAAGCAGAAGAAGGTGCGGAGCCCGACAGCCACAGCAGGGACTAGGTTCCCAGGCAACTGTCTGCTGTCCCTTGCCAGTCATCGCCATCACCCTTCAAGTATAAAAAGGGCTCTAATTAGGGATACCCATAGTTTGCTAAGGGTTAATTGGGAGCCGAGCTTCAGGCCCAACCAGTTCCGACCACTGTGTTGTTTTGCTCTGTTTATTGTTTCTTCCCCTTAAGTGTGTTCACTTTTCCCAAATAAATAACTCTTTGTTTGCTCCTTATGCTTGTGTTAAGTTTTACTTACCTGGGGTGCTGGGTGGGTTTTGTTTGTTTGTTTGTTTTAAAAAAAAAAAACAGATGATAGATACTAGGGCCAAATCACAATCTTCTAACTTAGTTTAACTGTTGTCATAACTTCTTCAGTACAACACATCTGCCTTTTATAGCCTGTCTTCCCCACAAATCCGCTAGAGAAACCCTTTCTTTCAAGGGCAGGATCTCAGGGCTTTTGTTTTGCTCTCTACCCTACATTTCCTCCTACCCATCTCTCTGTATGCAGAGCAGACCTATAGATGCTATGTTCCAGACTTCCTGGCTTTATACAAGCCCAGCTGGACAGCAGCAGGCTAGACTTCATCTTCAGTTAGCGCTTATGAATCAACCTTCTCTCCCTCAGGTGTGGCTTATAAGGTTAATTGACCCCTTCTGAGCCACCTTAACCTCTTTAGGGCTGGTGTGGCATGAACACTTCATTACAGAAGGTCTTACCACTGCATGAGAAGTATAAAGAGAAAAGAGGGCTATTTTTAACTCTTCTACTTTTATAGATGTTTGAGTATTAAAGGAACTTTTCAAAGGAGGTTTTATTGGGGAAGAGAACAGTTGTGATTGACTTTATTTGGAGTAAATGCAGTATAGTAATGACTGTCATAAAGGTACCTTATCATGTTGTTGTTGAAGTAGATTGTTTCCCAGGATCACCACTGATAATAATGCTCTCCCTGGGTAACCTCTTTGCAATAGGAGCCTGTCTTTGCATGGCTAGAGGCTCGAGTTTTTATACCTGCATTTGCTAAAGGAATATGAACCCTCAGGATGTTCTTGGGAAAGTATTTTATCAGCCAGGTGGCCATTTTGCTTCTGCTGTGCCTATCTGTAAATTATTACTTTTAAAAATGTGATATTAAGAATTATATTGATAACTGCATCTCATGTAAGTAAAAGAACATAAGAATGGCCATACTGGATCAGACCAAAGGTCCATCTAGCCCAGTATTCTGTCTTCTAACAGTGGCCAGTGCCAAGTGCCCCAGAGGGAATAAACAGAACAAGTAATCATCAAGTGATCCACTCCCTGTCACTCATTCCCAGCCTCTGCAAACAGAGGTGAGAGACAACATCCCTGCCCATCCTGGCTAATAGCCATTGATAGACCTATCCTCCATGAACATATCTAGTTCTTTTTCAAACCCTGTTATAGTCTTGGTCTTCACAACATCCTCTGGCAAAGAATCCCACAGGCTGACTGTGCGTTGTGTGAAGAAATACTTCCTTTCCTAAAAGATACTAAATGAACAGACAATTACCAGAGTTAGCTACCAGAGCCAGAACCCAGAATTGAAGTTGTGGAATCTCCATCAGTGAAGATCTTTAGGGGTTTGTCTTGCCTGCTCTTGTCAGGGATAGTCTAGAAAATTAGTCCTGCCTTGAGTGCAGGAGACTGAGCTAGAAGACCTATGGAAGTCCCTTCCAGTCCTATGATTCTATCAGAGCCAAGGTCAGATGCCAAATGCCAGAGCTCAGGGTCAAGCCTGAGTCAGGATCAGATGTTGGAGGCTGGGGTCGGAGCCAGGACTGGTAACTGATGACTGGTGTCAAGGTGTAAAGTCAGGTACTGGAGGAAATGAGAGACATCAGTGGGAACAGAAAAAAGGCAGGTGCAGAGCAGGAATCAGGAACTGGGTCAGATGCAAGAAGCAGGCTTCAATGTAGCCACAACATAAATCACATTATTGCTCAGACCAACTTCCTGTGCCTCCTTCTGGCTTAAATAGCATGGCTGGAGCACTTAGTGGAGCCTGGCAATCCTCCAGTTAGGGCTCCCATGCATGGTGCCTTGGCTGAGGCTATAGTTCTACTCATAGGTGCCAACTCCGCGGGTGCTGTGGGACTGGAGCACCCAGTGGGAAAAATGATTGCGTGCTCTGCACCCACCAGCAGCCAAAGTCCCTGCCCTCCCCCCCGCCTCACCTCTGCCTCCGCCCTCCGTCTCCACCCAGCGTGCCGCGTCTCCGCTCCTCCCTCCCAGCACTTGCTGCCACCAAACAGCTGTAGCAAGCTCTGAGAGGGAGGTGGGAGAAGCGGGAAAGTGGTGTGCTCAGGGGAGGAGGCAGGGAAGAGGTGGGGCCCAGGCAGGAATTTTGGGAAGGAGTCGAATAGGGGCAGGGAGGGAGCGGAGTTGTGGCGGGGACTTTGGGGAAGGGGTTGGAATGGGAGCGGGAGGGGGCGGGGCAGGGGTGGAGTCAGGGAAAGTCGGGGGTTGAGCACTCACCTGCGCCAGAAGAAGTCGGTGCCTATGGTTCTACTCGCTTCTCAGGCTACCAGGCTTCAGTAGACATTGGGTAAGGGCCAGCATGGAGTGGCTGTCTGAGGACTCCGAGGTCTGGGTTCAAAACCTAGGCTAGCACATTTATGACCTCATCCCATGATTCCAAGAGCTAAGGCCCTAGGCATGTGCCTACAGTGCTTATAACTTAATCCAACCCTGGCTGTAAAAGCCCCTTCACTGATGTCAACTTACAATAGCTTTTTGAGTGCTTTGGCCACCTTATGCAAAAATATTGATTCTCATGCAAAAATGACTGCAATTCTTTATTGTTTCTGTGTTGTTTACCCTTTTTAGCCTTAACCAATATTCAGGACCTTATGGGTTGTTTCCCTTAGGAGGAGAAACTGATGATAGAGTCAGGTGTTCCTTTGATGTAGTGCTGTTTACTTACAAAGAATGTTCATAAAGTCCTGTTTCCCTGAACACAGAGGTGTTAATCAGGAAGTAGTTTCCCTGATCATAGTGCCAAGTTTGCCTTTCCAGGTAGCATTCTGTCCAAAAAGGTGTCTCTCTTATTTTTTTCTCAGGCCACACTCCAAGAGCTTCTCTGGCTGTCTTCTCACTTTTCTGATCCACTCAGTCTGCTGCTGACCCTGCTCCCTGGTACTCAGCCCCTAGCCAAAGATCAGTTTTTCAGTGGCCTGGCACGTGGCCTGTCTTATGGGTAGTGGCTCCTGTTGTTTCAGCTATCCTATCGAAAAAGGAGCTTAACTGCTTACATTTATCCTGAATGAAGGGCTTCTACCATGCCTGCCAGCTTCTATGAGGTTTTCCCCAACCTCCATCATAGCAATATTTATATGCATAAAACTGTCTATTCACAGAAAGTAGATACAGTTGTAGCTGTAAAACAATACTAGTGTAGTTGTAAAAATACAAATGTAGAAATATAATTTTTAGATGTAATCTGTTGTTTTTCATAGCTTTTACAAAAACATTGTCAAAGATAATAAGCTTTTGTAATCATATCAAATATTTTAGAAATGATCTCTTGTACGCAATTACATAACACTTTAATTTTCAACATGGTACCTTGTTTTATTTCACATATTGAATAAGGAAAATAATTCAATTTTGCCCTCATTTGCTCTTAAGATGAGGATAAAGAGGTTCAAGATAACAGACATACAAGCTGTTTTCAGCCAATCACCAGGATTGATTTGTTAAAAAATATATAATGTGCCAGTTCCTCAGCTGGTATAAGTTAACTTAGCTCAGCTGAAATCAATAGAGCTATGGCAATTTACAGCTGAGGCTCTGTCCCACAAGAAAGATTCTGAAACTCATAAAATGTACCACCTAAGTAATTTAACAAAAGAAAACTTCTCCTCATGCCAGAAAAAGAAACAGAATTATCTGAATTTTTAAAGTTTTTTTTTTATTTTACTTTGTAAATTAAATAGTGTAGGTAAAAAGACTCCGAAAATCTTGTATATGTTTGAGTTTCTTTTTTCACTAAAGTTGGTGCCCGTTATTGTTTGTATCTATTCTGAAATCAAAGGTAGCCAAGTTAAAATATGGCTGCTACAAAATAATAAGGGCTGCATTTCTAGCACACTGTGCAGGGACCCTGTGAACAAGAACAGAAGTGTCATGTGGCACTGAAAATTATGTATCTTTTTATGCAGCTGGCCAAAGATATTACTGTTGTCTATGCATGCACATGAACAAAATAAAAAAATGTATATATAGGGCAAATATAAAATCAGTATTATTTATTTATTTAAAACACATAGACAGCCTGGCACCAGCACTTTGTACTGGACTGATGAAAATTTACTGAAAATTCAAAAGCCACAGATCATCTATGCAGGCCTTGGGCCAATTTTTGCAGGCTCTGCTCAGGGCTTGATTCTTCAGTTCTTACTCAGGCAAAACTCTCATTCGAGGTCTTCAGGCAACTGGGCAGAATAAAGTGATTAGTTTCTATAGGAGATAAAAGAGATGCATAGAATCATGCATAGAATCTACATGCATAGAATCATGTTCAGCAGTTAACAGAGCAAAATTGATGTGGGCCTCATACAAGGGCAATCATCACATATGAAAAGGTACATCAGCAGTCAGATAGACACTGGAAAATTGTGAAGAAATTGAAGCTGGAAATGATGAGAGAGACACCTTTTGATAAACTGGAAAACAAAATCTAAATGTTCATGATTTTTCCTCTTTTATCATAGTTACACCTGTTCCAAACATCTCTACCTTACCTCAGGCTTTTGGCCCAAGACTGATTTTATGAGATTTCTCAACTTCTCAGAGCTGCCTACAGAATCTTGGGATTTTCAGCTGCACCATGGCTGTGAATGCTGCTGATGGCACAGTTGCAAGTAATACAGCTATGGAAGTTACACTGATTAGAATGCAATAGGAATAGAGAAATGAGCCCAACAGGCTGCAAAGAATATTAAACCTGAGCCTCCCTGTTGCCCAGATTCCCATATTATTTTCTGATTTAAAAATAGTGACTACATTGATCTGATTTTGTTTCAAATAGCAGGAAAAAGTTCCATGAGACATGGGTCAGATGTAAGAAGAAAATGCTTTGGATCAGTTTAGGTCATTCTTGTCCTGTGAGGTCCCCTGATAAAAGATCTAAAGAGCTCACTTCATATTTGAACATTGTTGGATAAAATTGGGATTTGCCATTGCAAAATAAACTATCTGAGGCAAACTATGGGTATGATGATACATAGAGCTGGGTGTCAGCTGGACACTGGATGTTCCATAGCTCTCATCACCTCACCAACTATCTTGATAGCCATAAACATACTTTGAACAGGAGAGGTGACTGAAGAAGACCTGGTGGAATCTTGCATGAGAGGGCTCATGCTACCTTCTGGTATGCCTCAGAAAGAATTAACATTAGCAGCATTATCTTGCTCACTAATTCCCTGTTATAGAGGAATGATACCAGGAAAAGCAGCCTGCCAGAGACTCCAGTCGGTAGGATCAGAGGCAGCCAAAGTAGGGACTGATGCACTGGAGGGAGAGGGTAAAATGGAGCCCATCTGGGGCCACTTCTCCCCACACCTCTCTCGTGGACCCAGAACTGTGCATGGGAGGCTCCCCACCTATATTCTGGGGGCCCTAGGACTCAGGCAGTGCCTCCCCGCCTACTTGCCACTCCAGCAGCTAGGAACAGGAGTAGCCAAAGCAGAGACTTCTGCATATTCCAGTAAAAACTGAACATACTCAGACTTTCTCTGCCCTATGAGGACTGGCTGTTTGCTCCAGTCCTCTCCCTCCCTAGGCAGTCACTTCATCTCAGCTTCATGTCACACCTACTTCTCCACCCCGTCCTGTCCACCACATTTCCTTTCTCATCCCCTTTCTTTCCATTTAGCTGATCCCTTGCTAAGTACCCACCCAAAATAAATAAATCATGGAACTAACATGGACGTTTGTTGCCATCACATTGTTCACTCTCCTTGTGTGTTCTATCCCTTCTCCCACCCTCTCTCTGTCTTGTTTTGTCTCAATGTCAGCTGTATCCACCTGTTGCCTCATCTCTTATAGTTTGTAAGTTCTTTGGGGGAAGAACTGTCTTTTCATTTTGTGTTTGTACAGCACTTAGTCCTGGTCCACAACTAGGATGGCTTCAGTTGATTTCTAAATCCTCCGTTGCTTTTTTCCTTAGCATATCTGTGGCATTTTGAGGCATTCATATTCTTTCCTTTCTTACCTGTTTATGCAGCCACTGTCTATAGATCCTGATTTACAATAAGAGAGGTTAATAGAGACGAGGGCTTCTAAAGAGATAGATTATAATGATTAAGAGAGAAGATTCTCTGTCTGAAACCAGTCAATGTCTTTTCTCTGGCCCCCTCAGAAGGTCCCCTCTGAGATGTAAGTTTTACTATTGTATGAAGCCTTCAGTTTGCTCTGCAAAGTTTTTTTTTTTTAAATAAACGTTGAAGCCAGAATGCTTTGTAATTCCTTTAAATAGGGCTTTTGTGAAACATCTGAAAGAGAATTTGTTTTGAGAGTTAATTTATTGATCACATTGTACAAAGGCTACTCCATTCCTCACTGTTTTCTTTCAGAAATTGTGGGAAATAAGCCACTGAAAAAATGCACCGTGAATTTGTCCTGTTTAATTTATTGAAAAATTAAGGAGAATTTTTTTTTGGCAGAAACAGTTTGAATTTAACTAATCTAGGATGATTCCCTCCAACAAAGAAAATCTCTTTGGTGCCTATAAAACAGGCATTGTATATTCAAATGAGAAAGCATTTTTTCTACGTGTTTTTTCTCCAGAAATGTTGTGTAGTATTGCTGTGCATTGTTTAAAAAGCTGTCACATTCTGCCATAGAGATGGCTGCATTTCACTGGTGAGGCTGAGTAGGCAGTTCCTGAAAAGATAGAGCCAGAGCCTGCCCTGTGTCACACGCATATATTTTGGGAGATAAGGACAAGGGGGCTTTTCATGCCATTCCCATCAGTTCTGCACCCTATCCTATTTAACATTTTTATCAAAGCTGTGGAAGAAAACATGAAATCACTACTGATAATGTTTGCAGATTACACAAGGATTGAAAGAATGGGTAAATAATGATGAAGACAGGTCACTGATAACGGTGATCTGGGGTGACTTAGTAAGATGGGTACAAGCAAGCAATATATGTTTCAATATGACCAAATGTAAAGTCATACATTTAGGAACAAGGAAATCAGGCCATACTTACTGGCGTGGGGATTGTACTGTGGGAAGCAGTGACTATGAAGAACATGTGGGTCCTGGTGGATAATCAGCTGAACATGAGCTCCCAGTGCAATACTGTGGCCAAAAAGGCTAATTTACTTACCAGCTGTATAAATAGGGTAATATTGAGTGGAGTAGAGAGGTTATATTACCTCTGTGTTTGGCAGTGATGTGATCACAATAGGAATACTGTTCAATTCTGGTGTCAACAATTCAAGAGGGATGTTGATAAATTGGAGAGGATTCAGAGAAGAGCCATGAGAATGATTAAAAGACTGGAAAGCATGCCTGATAATGAGAGACTCAAGAAGCTCAATCATTTATCTTATCAAAGACCAAGTTAAAAGGGGGTCACATAAATATCTTCAGGGGCAGATCACAATCTATAAGTATCTACGGAAATTTGATAACAGAGGGTTCTTCAAATTAGCAGACAAAGGTGTAACATGATCCACTGGTTGGAAAACTAAACAAGACAAATTTAACTGAAAATAAGGTTTACATTTTTAACAGTGAGGGTAATTACCACTGGAACAACTTGCCCAGGGTTATGGTGGATTCTCCATCACTGGGGATTTTTAAATCAATATTAGGTGTTTTTCTAAAAGACTTGTTCTAGTTTAAACAGAAATTAATTCCGTGAAGTTCTGAGGTCTGTGTTATACAAGAGGTCAGATGCAATGATCTAATGTTTCCTTCTGGTCTTAAAAATCTATGAATCCATTAACCCAGCATAGCCAAACAGTGGCAAACCAGGATTTTAATGTAGTATCCGAGAACATAAGGAAAGAGATTCTATCTCTGTTGTAGAAAGCACTCCATAACATCCAGTCAGTATGGTGTGCAGGGTAGGGTGCAAAGTTAGGCCCCATACCCCCATAGCTGCTACCTGTTATTTGTCAGAGCAGCAGTAATTTTCTTGCCAGGTATCACAAAAGATATGTGAAGCTCACTATGTAGTGATTTTGACCCCACTCCCTCCTCTCTCTCTCTCACTCTTTCCTACACACACACACACACACACACACACACACACACACACTGCTTCCAGTGGTTTTGTCATGAGTCTCCTAATATTTAATGTTTTTACTAAAGCCCCAGCTGCTGGAGTCAGTTAATTGCGTGATAATTTCAGCATTCATTAAAAAAAGAAAGTACGTTTCTCACCCTTATAGTTACAAAGTAAAGCTTGAAACTACGATGCCCACTTGCTCAAAAATCAGAGGCAAACAAAAGAGCCTGCAATCAATTATTTTTAAGATTGTATGATTTTGGGAGGCCTGATTCATTACTTTTCAGTAGTCTTAGGGTTAGGAATACTTCACACACACATTCACCTATCCACAAACGGAAAGCACAGCTCAGGGAAGCAGAGGCAGGAATAAACCCAGAGTTTGCATATGTTTATAAAATTGTCTGTGTCCTTTGTGGTTGAAAGAAACTGAGCATATGATTAAACTAATCTACGTAGATTAGAGAGGCAGACATATGAATATGGGAGTATATATAATATATACATATATGATTTTTTTCCATAGTGTATCATTGTTGTGTATAAGTTTTGCTGCTATTATGTTATTAAACACTCAGAGTGGTATTCACAATGTTATTTAGGTGCCTTACTTCCCATTCAGTGAAATTAAGTGCCTAAATACCTTTGTGTATCCCACCCTCAGAAAATATTACTGAACTTAAAAAATGGATACATCTCTGTGGAAATATAGTTGTTTAAGAAGCAAATCTGTGCTGTTGAAATTGGTGTTTAGGCTGCAAAGGATTTATATTGTGGATGCAATGGACTGTATATGATGACAGTTTTCTAATCCCCCTTGCATTATTTGGTTACCTCTCTCAGACTATGCTATATATGAAATATAGTTTCACTCTGTATTTTATCTTCTCATCTCCAGTGTCGTCACTAAAACCAGTTGGTACTGGTACAGCTAAAACACTGCTGCAAACTTCTCTCCAGCAGAGCCCCATCAATGCCAGCTATTGATTCAGAAGTGCATGTTGTGACTAACCCAGGAGTATTAGATAGCTCTGTTTCTTACTTCTTTTTTTCCACCTACACTTGGCATCCACTGCTCTGCAGACTAGTTCCACTGCGCATCCATTGCTAACTAAAATTGGTTTAATTCAAACTGGAACCAACTAGCTATTGTAGGAATTGAACTTCAGTCTTAAAAAGTAACAGCACGTACTGACTGCTTGTTTGACTATGAAATCTTTGAGATATGTAAATTCTCCTATTATGGTCATTTGTTATAGAAGAAAGCTGAAATTCTTAAATTATTGGCACCATATGATCCTAAATATTGACAGTATACTGTACTATATGTGAATTTAGCAACTGAATATCATAAAAAATTGCTTCTTAAATAACCCCCATCGATGTGTTTGATAGTCACTGACTAAAGCATCTGACAGCTGATTGTGCAAAGTGTGGCTCTAGAATGTGCACAGTAGGAAGACATCCTTTCAGCTCACAGAATTATTGTAAGAGACTCTGGAGGGACAAGATAGCTGTTAGCTTCTGTCTCTGGTTAAATGCTCATAGCCACAAGCCCAGCTGCTACTGTATCAAATGATTTTTTGGTTTGCTCGGAATGAAGGAATGAGAATAAGTTAAGTGTTCTTTAGCTCCATTTTTTTCCACTTATGTGCTATTCATATAAACAGTTAACTTCACATACTTTACTTATCCCACTAGAACAGCAATGCTGAGTCAGCATTAGTCACCTCTTCTTTTGTAATGGATAGTTACTAGATATTTTTCTTCATGTTATCCACCTATAATTCTTTGAAGCAGAATACCTGACAGGAGTTGAATCCTATATTCTGATCTGTCTCTGCCATTAACCCTGGACGCATTCTGTCCTCCTCTTCCATGCCCTTCTGTTTTGTTTCTTCACTCCACAGTCCAACACATTGATTATATGGCTTTTATTCAAATTATCTTCCTGAATAATGAAGACAATATAACACATCACTGGGCTATCATGTGTTCTTTGGCTGTAAACATAATCTGCTGTTCAGATTCCACTGCCTTGGGCTAAATTAGGATTGCCCCTTTTGAATTATTGGTCACACAGGCACATTCCTCTTTTCCTTCATTAGTGTTAGGCTGAAAGCCAGCATGAGATGTACTTCTCATTCCGTTTTCTTTTTCTCAGGTTCTCTCTCTTTTATTTATAGTCACAACTGCTCCAAAAGTTTCATTTACACACTTACCTAGCTAACTGTAGTTTTTGATGAAACTACATGACAGATTCAAAGCACATTCCTGGTGCAGTTTAATTCTAACCTGTATTGCAACAGTTCAAGAAAATAGCACTTTTGATAGAAACAAGTTCACTATTTTAGGCATAGGTGGCCCCATACAAGTGACTGCACACCTACAGATTATGAGATGACATGGCACCTGCTGCCTGTGTCTACTCACAGAGAATGGAAAATCATGAAAGGCCATCCTCCTCTGTTGCAGGAAAAACCTGCTTACCAGCTGGAAAAGTCCTAAAGCAAGTTTCAACTTACAGCATCTGATACTCAGTTATACCATGGCCCATCGACACCATTCTGACAAGATAAAAGGGCCATAAAGTGGGTGGCAGTAGCTTCTGAGAACACCTATTGTGTCTCACCAGCCAGTGTAGAATGGACATAGTGGTTCTCAAGTAAGTATAAAAATATAATTAGGAAGGCCAAAAAAGAATTTGAAGAACAGTTAGCCAAAGACTTGAAAAGTAATAGCAATTTTTTTTAAGTACATCAGAAACAGGAAGCTTGCTAAACAACCAGTGGGGCCACTGGACGAGAGAGATGCTAAAGAGGCACTCAAGGCCTCATGATAAGGCCATTGCGAAGAAACTAAATGATTTCTTTGCATCGGTCTTCACAGCTGAGGATGTGAGGGAGATTCCCAAAACTGAGCCATTCTTTTTAGGTGACAAATTTGAGGAATTGTCCCAGGTTGAAGTGTCATTAGAAGAGGTTTTGGAACAAACTGATAAACTAAACTCTAATAAGTCACCAGGACCAGATGGTATTCACCCAAGAGCTCTGAAGGAACTCAAATGTGAAATTGCAGAACTACTAACTGTAGTATGTAACCTATCATTTAAATCAGCTTCTGTACCAAATGACTGGAGGATAGCTAATGTGATGCCAATTTTTAAAAAGGGCCCCAGAGGTGATCCCGGCAATTACAGGCTGGTAAGGCTAACTTCAGTACCAGGCAAACTGGTTGATACTATAGTAAAGAACAAAGTTGTCAGATACAAAGATGACCATAATTTGTTAGGAAGAGTCAACATGATTTTTGTAAAGGGAAATCATGCCTCACCAATCTACTAGAATTCTTTGAGAGAGTCAACAAGCATGTAGACAGGGGGGAATCCTGTGGATATAGTATACTTAGATTTTCAGAAAGCCTTTGACAAGGTCCCTCACCAAAGGCTCTTAAGCAAAGTAAGCTGTCATGGGATAAGAGGGAAGGTCCTCTCATGGACTGAGGACTGGTTAAAAGATAGGAAACAAAGGGCAGGACTAAATGGTTAGTTTTCAGAATGGAGAGAAGTAAATAGTGGTGTCCCCCAGGGGTTTCTACTGGGCCCAGTTCTATTCAATATATTGATAAATGATCTTGAAAAAGGGGTAAACAGTGAGGTGGCAAAATTTGCAGATGATACAAAACTTCTCAAGATAGTTAAGTCCCAGGCAGACTGTGAAGAGCTACAAAGGGATTTCTCAAAACTGGGTACCTGGGCAACAAAATGGCAGATGAAATTCAGTGTTGATAAATGCAAAGTAATGCACATTGGAAAACATAATCCCAAATATACATGAAAAATGATGGTGTCAAAATTAGCTATTACCACTTGTCATAAATATAAAGGGAAGGGTAAACACCTTTAAATCCCTCCTGGCCAGAGGAAAAACCCTTTCACCTGTAAAGGGTTAAGAAGCTAGGATAACCTTGCTGGCACCTGACCAAAATGACCAATGAGGAGACAAGATACTTTCAAAGTTGGAGGGCGGGGAGAAACAAAGGCTCGCTCTGTCTGTGTGATGCTTTTGGCGGGAACAGAAAAGGAATAGAGTTTTAGAACTTAGTAAGTAATCTAGGTAGATATGCATTAGATTCTGTTTTGTTTAAATGGCTGAGAAAATAGTTGTGCTGAATGGAATGGATATTCCTGTTTTTGTGTCTTTTTATAACTTAAGGTTTTGCCTAGAAGGATTCTCTGTTTTGAATCGGATTACCCTGTAAGGTATTTACCATCCTGATTTTACAGAGGGTTTTTACATCCTGATTTTACAATTTTCTCCAATTGAAATTCTTCTTTTAAGAACCTGATCGCTTTTTCCTTGTTCTTAAGATCCAAGGGTTTGGGTCTGTGTTCACCTATGCAAATTGGTGAGGATTTTTATCAAGCCTTCCCCAGGAAAGGGGGTGTAGGGTTTGAGGAGGATTTTGAGGGGAAAGACGTTTCCAAGTGGGCTCTTTCCCGGTTATATATCTGTTAGACGCTTGGCGGTGGCAGCAATGAAGTCCAAGGGCAAAAGGTAAAATAGTTTGTACCTTGGGGAACTTTTAACCTAAGCTGGTAAAAATAAGCTTTGCGGGTTTTCATGCAGGTCCCCACAGCTGTACCCTAGAGTTCAGAGTGGGGAAGGAACCTTGACACCACTCAAGAAAGAGATCTTGGAGTTATTGTGGATAGGTCTCTGAAAATATCCACTCAATGTGCAGTGGGAGTCAAAAAGCAAACAGAATGTTGGGAATCACTAAGAAAGGGATAACTAACAAGACAGACAATATCATATTGCCCCTATATAAATTCATGGTACTCCCACATCTTGAATGCTGCTTGCAGATGTGTCGCCCCATTTCAAAAAAGATATATTGGAATTGGAAAAGATTCAGGAAAGGGCAACAAAAATGTTTAGAGGTATGGAAACGCTTCCATATGAGGAGAAATTAATAAGACTGGGACTTTTCAGCATGGAAAAGAGATAAATAAGGGGTGGGGGATATGACTGAGGTCTATAAAATCATGACATGTGGAGAAAGTAAATAAGGCAGTGTTATTTACTCCTTTTCATAACACAAGAACTAGGGGTCACAAATGAAATGAATAGACAGCAGGTTTAAAACAAACAAAAGGAACTATTTTTTTCATACAGTGCACAGTCAACCTGTGGAACTCCTTGCCAGAAGATGTTGTGAAGACCAAGACTACGACAGGGTTCAAAAAAGAACTAAATAAGTTAATGGAGGATAGGTCGATCAAAGGCCAGGATAGACAGGGATGGTGTCCCTAGCCTCTGTTTGCCAGAAGCTGGAAATGGGCAACAGGGAATGGATCACTTGATGATTACCTGTTCTGTTCATTCCCTCTAGGGCACCTGGCATTGGTCACTGTTGGAAGACAGGCTACTGGGCTAGATGGACTTTTGGTCTGACCCACTATGGGTGCTCTTATATTCTACACAGGCATTACTCCCAGCCCTGGCTTAGGGAGAGGTTTAGGGAAGAGGACATGTTGGGGGCGTGGTTGGAGTTCACCACATTATGGCTACTCTCTGTGTCCCAGGGTTCATAAGGGGCTATGGGAAGAAGAGCATAAGATGTAGCAGCTATACTAATTTACACCCGGGACCAGGTAGGTCCCTGCACAGAGTACAAAGAGTGTCTCTGTCCCAAATGCAGAATGGCATAACTGAGAATCAGGCCCATACATTTTCCTTTAGATTGTCCCATTAGACCATTCTGACCCACTTGATATCTGATGAACTACAACAGAATTCTGATCTCAGATTTTCCCCCCAATATAATTATTACCTACTAGAAGACCATTTGAACTATTTGGAGAAGATCATAGTAGGATGGAATAGGCTTATTCTCGGAATAAATGGAAACTAAGGTTTCATTTCTGATGGAACAAGACAACTGTAATCTCAGGGAATTTTTTACTTTTAAACCTCAGAAATAATTATGAGAGCCAAAATATAAAATATGAATGAGACTATTCCTTATACTGGGCTTTTAAGAAGGTAATAATGTACTAGATCATTCCTTACCACAGTCAAACAGCCATGGGGTAAAAAACTTCCTCCTCATCCCCATATTTTTTCAGTAGGAGCAGAGAGGTCAGCTAAGATGCTACCATGTTCTTTGCGAAACCAAGTATCAATAGCTTTTGCTAGCTGACCCTCCTGATTGCATTCCATCGTGGGATTTATCCCATAGGGCCTATTCCAATAGATTACACTCAGACTAAATATATAATGAAAATTAGCAGAATAAAGCTAACAAATATCCACACAAAGCAAAATATATCTTATTCAAAAAGGGGATGATTCTCCAGTCAACTAGTCTACTTTGTGTTGCAAATGCTTCCCAGGCCCCAAAGATTGTGTTTGTGCAATGCCAAGCAAAATAAGTCCTCAGTCATAAGTGTATTACTGTAATAAAAAATAACAACAATAATAAATCTAGCTGTTGTTGATTTAATTTGTTCTTCACAAGTTAAAAAAATAGACTTTAGAGAGTCATAGGAGGCAGGTGGAAAAGTCTTTTTATGAAGTGCATTCTCTGTGGTATGCAGGAATGTCATTGCCTAATATTAATGTGTGCTTTATGCAGCCTCTTTCTGTGTATTTCCAGTGATAGAATGTCTACCTTAGAACTGAAATACTGGAGTTCTGGAAGCAGCAGTGGAAATGTCAGGTCAGACTCACAGCTTTAATTTTTACTCCTGCCTATTCCAGAGTTGTGAGGCAAACCTCACTTCATGATCATACAAACAAGATGGGAGAGATTAATGAGAACATTCATATGTAAGTTATTATGCTAAGTTGTTCTACTAATTTTATTATGTGGTACTGAGGCTCAAATCTACCCCTTAATTGGGAAAAAAAGACAGAATAAAACAGGAAAAAGTTATTTAAAAAATTCAAATAAAATAATTCCCTTTTCACCATGGTATGGAAAAGACTAGACACAATGTAAAAGATCTCTGGAATTTGACCTGGGTTCAAAGCTTGCAGTGAATCAGTGATTGGGAAGCTTCACACCAGTTATACAGTTAATTGGTTCTAGAGCAGGGCTACTGTTCATATTTTAAAGATATTTTCTTTAACCCCCAAGACTTGGTTTGATCATTTTGACTTGAAGAGAGACTGAGACTGTAACAAGGAACATTATTTATGTGGCTGACAAGCATGCCACAAGAACCATCCGGAAATGATTTGATCCTATCCTGTTTCTTTTGCCAATCTCAGTGCCAAAATCTTTTCAGTAAATAGTTGTGGCTTCTGTAACAAAGAAAGATGCCGAGTATTCCTCCTGAATAAACCCCTTCATTTATGTGTGCATGCAAATACATTTACAATCCTATTTCATCCTATACCGACTATTTCAAGTTGTTCAAAAGACCATCTCTGTGTCTTTGCTTTCTGCTTGATGTCTTGCTTTCTGGAAGTAAATTGATATCAACTGATGTGATCTAAATCCAACTTATGCGGTGTTTATGGCTGACCATCCCAGCATACTGTAAACATCCATGCTACAGTCTTACTTGACAGGATAAAAGACTCACTTCTGGGATTGCTGTCTGGCATGTGCAGAATCATTCTCAACACTGCAATCTCTAAGGAAAAAGCTTTTATCCTGTCAGAGATTTCAATCCCAGACTTAAAAATAGATATCTATACATATGTATCGACATCTGCCTATCCATATAGTAGGAGATCTTATCTCCAGTGTGGTCAAACATTTGAAAGGAAGTTCATTATTAAAATAAAATAATAAATTAACTAATTTAATTATAGCGTTACAGATATTAAATTATTCAATATATCCTGTACGTGTTATCTGTTTCCTAAAAGATAGTCAGAGGCATAAAAGACTTCTTTTTATGAAGTAAACAATTGCAAAATATAGGACTTTCAATTAAATTTAAGGTTTTCAAAAGACAGCCAGCTTTTAGATCCATGGGAAAAGGCAATGCTTTATCAATTCATTCCACTTCAAATTGAAAATCTCAAGAAGGATGCAAATATACTCTAGTTTGTTAGTGATAATTTTTATTGCAGCTGCCAAAAAAAAAAAATTGCCAAGTGCCAGTTTCAAAAATTGTATAACAACATAGTAACATTTTCCCTGGTAGTTCTATTATTATTTTAATTTGAACTCATAAGTGAACTTGTATCATTCTAGCTAGAGAGTACGAGGGGACTTCAAATGAAGTGGGAGTTCGAGACCCCATTAATTCGTATATAGTATTTCATCCAAAAATCTACATTAAAAGAACATTAAGGTTGCGAAATCTATCACTCAGAAGTTAGGAAATGGCAAAATTTAGATTATTTGTGCAAATCTTAATTGGCCTCCCCAGTGCACATTGAGATACGGCCCATAAATAATTACATAACCACACGCCATTTTCAGGGAATTCTGATCGTCCGGATGGTTTGAACATACAAACAATTCTCCCCAAATAAGATTCCAATTTATGACATTCTATCAGATAAATTCTGTATAAATGAAATGGAAGGTAAGGGAGGCTCTGCTTAACACACTGGATGAAATTCGGTCCCCATTGAAAACAATGGACTTTTGCCATTAACTTTATTGGGGGGCACAATTTCAGACACTATGTGGTAGATATTTTGTTGCCATAAATTAGTGAAGGCAGATATTGCAATCCTATCCTTTGGGGGCCATTGTAATATATTTATGAATGGTTCATATATAATTGTGTTCTTTGCCAAAGGGGAGGGTAATCACAGCTGTTACAGGAACTAAGAATGGGGAGGGGGATGATTAAGATGAGTCACTGATACTAAACAATTCTGGAGAGGTATTGCCCCCCTGGAGTGGTTTGCACATAGGTCTAAGATTGGTTTTCCAGAGACTAGGAGACAAAGGCAGGGCTTTTTGTACAAAAGGATTAGCTTGAGTTGACTCAGGGTCCTCTTTCTGATCCAACAAATGGATAGGATCTTCTGTAAGGTCCTGCAGGGCTGAAACTTGGGGGTGCTGGGCTGCTACTACCTTCACATTGCCACTGGAGGACCCTGTGAGGCTGAGGTTGGCAGGAAGTACCACCCAGCAGGATCTGAAGTGGTGGCCCCTTGAAGCCCACTAATTGGCCAGTACCAGTATTTAAACCAGGAAGCCATGAAGGGGAGCTGTTTGTGCAACAACACAGACTGTCTTCCTGTTTCTGCTCCAGACCCTGCTTGTAGTAAACCTTAGACTCCAGCTTCTGACCCTGGTTTGTCCTTGACTGTGCTCTTTAATTGCTGTCTGTAACCTGCTACCTGACTCCAGTCTCCTGGTAACCTGACCCTGACTGCCTACTGATGCCTGAAACTCAGTTTGCCCTCTGGCCTGTTGTGGACTCTGACCTGCTGGTATGTGACTACCATCATCCTGGTCATAACACCTTCTCTCCAAAGGGAGGGTTGTCTTGGGGAAGTGTTGGAAAGACTTTAGCTTTACTAGGGCCTCATGAGACAGATGGGTGACTACTGGTATGTGTAGGAAATGTTTAAATATTATTGTTTTTCTTACTTTGCCTTATCTGTAAATTTCAAGTATCAGAGGGGTAGCCATTGTTAGTCTGGATCTGTAAAAGCAGCAAAGAGTCCCGTGGCACCTTATAGACGAACAGACGGATTGGAGCATAAGCTTTTGTGGGTGCATGAAAGCTTATGCACCCACAAAAGCTTATGCTCCAATCTGTCTGTTCGTCTATAAGGTGCCACAGGACTCTTTGCCGCTGTAAATTTCAGTTATTGATAGAAATATTTTTTATTTTTTTGGGTTTGTTTATTGAAACTAACTTACTGACACAATTGAGAATCTGAAAGTCAAGCTGTTTTTGTTCTAGTTGTGCTTCATCACCCCAATCCAAAAGAGGTATTGGGAAGGTGTTTTTAAGGTTTAGGGTCTCGGGTCAGCCAAGATGCTTAAAAACATGCTTAATTTTGAACATATAGGTCCCACTGAAGTAAGATGAGACTGATTAAAATGAGGCACATTCTTAAATATCTTTCTAAAACGTATGCTATAGTGCAAACAGAAGTTATGGGCTTGAGGCAGACATTATCTGGTGATAATTGGTCTGTGCCATAGAGAAGGCCAAACTAGAAGATTACAATCATCTCTTTTGGCCTTAAACTCTCCAAATCTCCGAAATACCTTCTTTAATTGGGGTCCAGTTCAAGAGCACATCCCATATATCTAGGTTCTTTTTACTGCTCATTATCATGGGATCTGAACACTTCCCAACAGAACTTTAGAAAAAAATCACAATTGGCTAATGGTTTAACAATCTCATCTTTCTCCCTATCTTCCCCAAGTCAGTAGGGGCAATTTAAAAAAAAAAAAAAAAAAAACCTTAATTCTTTTCTCTTTCCTCCCCTCATACTCTTCTCTCTCTCTCTCTTTGCCTTTGCCTTTTTCTTCCTTCTCCTCTCTGCTGTTTTGCAATGTCTGTGGGAGAGCTAAATTGAAGAACTGAGTTTTACACTTCGCTCTGAAGGGAGTGAGATTAGTGGTCATTCCAATCTCCCCTGGTAATGAGTTCCAAAGCCTAGGGCCTGTTCACGTACAGGGCCATCTCCCGCTCTGATGGGCTTCAGTCTGTAGATTGATAGCTTCATTGTTCCTGGGGGGAGCTGTCAGGGTACATTATTATTACAAAAAGTAATTCTCCAGGCAATATCCTTGGAAGGTGTTGTGTGTATACCTCTAGATTAGAATTTAGGCCTGGTGTACACCTAAAACTTAAGATAATCTACCTCCTCAGTAGCGAGGTTTACTATAGCGATGTGGGGGTGGGAAACAACCTTTTGTCACTTTAGCAAGTGTTTATATTACAGTGCTACAGCTCTTGTAGTGTTTTATCAATTTTAAAAATTCCCCCTACTGACTTGGGGGAAAATAGAGAGAAAGATGAGGTAGTTAAACCATTAGCCTATTGTGATTCCTTTGGTCAAGTTCTGTTGGGAAGTGCTCAGATCCCTTGATAATGAGCAGTAAAAAGAACCTAGATATGTAGGATGTGAACACTCCTGAACTGAACCCCAGTTCAAGAAGGTATCTCTGAGATTTGGAGATTTTAAGACCAAAGGAGATCATTATGATCTTCTAGTTTGGCCTTCTGTATGGCACAGACCAATTATCACCAGATAACTTCTGCCTCAAGCCCCCATAACTTCTGTTTGCACTATAGCATACTTCTTAGAAAGATATTTAAGAATGTGCCTGTAGTTCTTGCAGCACAGACATACCCAGTAGTTAACATGTATGAGGGCAGAACAGAATCCAGTACCTGTTCCCCTAGCAGTGATGATACTTTAAGCAAAATATGAAGTGGCAACAAAATATGCAGATTTGAAATGGAGGGTGATAGGTACTTACACAAGCCCGATCTTTTGAGTAAGAAGATAGCATTTTGACACAGTCATTTCCTGACTACAGCAGCACCTTCAGCCAAGAGTAGAAAGCCTATTAAAAACAAGAGCCTAAAGCTAGGCTCTTAAGCCTACATTTAGGAGTCTAAATAAGTTGTCTGATCTTCTGAAGTGCTCAGCTATTTTTAAGTTCAGTGGAAGCTGCTCAGAGCACAGCAATTTTGAAATTCATACCACTTATGTAGCCAAATAAATATGGATTTAGGGGCCTAATTTTAGACAGTTTTTAAAAATTATTGGTCCAAGAATGATTGTTGTGTTTTATAGCTTTAACACAGATCCTAGATGCACCTTTGACTTACTGTTAAAATAATGAGGTTGTAGAAGGTACATACCTACCAGCTGTTCTGCCTAGTGATCAGGGGGTGGTTGGCAGGATGTCTACCCACAGTCCTTCCTTTAGAGCTTCACCATGATGGCTTCCTGTCCTCCTCTTTAGCACAGGGTCTTTGACAGCTGGACACTTTAAACAGTCAGTCTCTTCCAGCTGGACTCTCAGTGAAGATGAAGACTCTTGTTATTGTATTGTCCTCCTAGGATGGGTAGGCGAGCCCAGGCCCACCTTATCTGGGCTCCGTTCCAGGGCCCCCTGGTGGACAGCTACAGCCAACACCTTGTGGTGCTAAGTCACTGCCCCCCAGACCATTTCCTATGCCAGTCTCCTTCAGCTTCCCAGAGTAAATCACTTCAATCAAATCTTTGACCTGCACACTCGGTCCCCTGCTTCTCCTTTGTGGGTTTGCACAAGTCTCTGTCAAGACCCAGGCAGCACTTTCTCCACAGAGCAACCACCTGCTCCCTTTCACTACCTGCCTCTAAGCTGCTCTGCTCCCCTTTTTATAGCCCTGCCTCTAGCTTGTGCAGGCTCTGCAGGTGTGGCTGCCAGGGCCCACAGCTGCTCCTTAACCCCCCTGCTCTGCAGTGTGGGGTTTGTACACCCCTTCACAGAGGTTTAACAACGTTTTAGCTCCCTCAGTTTCTACAAGCACATCAGAATCAAACAGCCTGAATGAATGAACTTCCTGACAGTCTCTAGCAATGAGAATAAGAAAGAAAGAGCTCAAACATTTTAAGAATATCGTTCACATTTTTATTATGAAAAACATTCTATGTCTCCTATAGCCTATATCAGTCTGCACCCTATCAATGCTGATAAATGCAAAGTAATGCATGCTGGGAAACATAATCCCAACTATACATACACAATGCTGGGGTCTAAATTAGCTGTTGCCACTCTAGAAAGATCTTGGAGTCATTGTGAATAGTTGTCTTAAAAATACTCTCAGTGTTCAGTGGCAGTCAAAACTAACAAAATGTTAGGAATCATTAAGGAAAGGATAGAAAATATCAGAATGTCATTATATAAATCCATGGTATGCCCAGATCTTGAATACTGGTCGCCCCGTTTAAAAAATGATACATTAGAATTGGGGAAAATACAAAGAAGGGTAACAAAAATTATTAGGGTTATGGAACAGCTTCTATCTGAGGAGAGATTAGAAAGACTGGTCAGTTTAGAAAAGAGATAACGCAGGGTGAATATGATGGCGGTCTATACAGTCATAAATGGCATGGAGAAAGTGAATAGGAAGTGCTATTTACCCTTTCACATAACACAAGAACTAGGGGTCACCCAGTGAAATTAATAGGCAGCAGGTTTAAAAGAAACATCAGTAAGCACTTCTTCACACAATGTTCAATCAATGTGTGGAACTAGTTGCCAGGGGAAGTTGTAATGGACAAAAGTATAACTGGGATCAAAAAAGAATTAGGTCTATTCTCCATGAATGTATGCATGAATGGCTATTGATCAAGATGGTCACGGACGTTACCCCCTGTTCTGGGTGTCCTAAACTCTGACCTCCAGAAGCTGGGACAGGATAACAGGAGATGGATGACGCAAGAGCTACCCCATTCTGTTCACTCCCTCTGAAGCGTCTGGCCCTGGCCATTGTCAGAAGACAGGATACTGGGCTAGATGGGCCATTGGTCTGACCCAGGATGGCCATTCTTATGGTAAGTCCTTTTCTAAAAGATGGATATTAGGAATTTTGATGGAAGTTTTTAACTGTTTTTAATGCTCAGTATGTAATACCATTTCCATCACCATCTCAAACTGTTATTTCTTCCCTTTGCACAGCAGTCACAGGCCCCAGCTGCTCAGCTGTAAAAAAACATTTTCTCCAGCAGTAGCAGCAGCTGCTGGCTGCTTGGCAGGCTCCTCAGTCAGCTGCAGCTCCAAGGTTGCCAACACCTCTGGGTGTGTGATGTGGTTATAATGCTGATGCAGCCTGCCTCATGTGTTATTAAGCTCTGTTCTCCTTCAACATGTCTTAGAATTGGAAGACTTTGTGCACTTGTATCCATTTGTAATCAGGAGCTTTCAAAAATTCTCCAGAATATATTTATTTAGGGCCCTTTTATAGAAAAATTGTGCTGTTTCCAAGCCATAGTAATTTGCTTATATTTTCCTCACCCTGAAAAGATCCTTCACACATGCACATTGAACTTTCTTTGCTTAATAGTCAAACAAGCTCTCTATAAAGCCCATAATAAATAATAATGGTTTTTTTGTGTTCTCTCATACATGACCCAGGTATTTGTTTCAACTGTGCACCAGAGAACTGTGACTCCTCCTGGAGGAGCTCAGGTTAATCTGGAAGAACATGTCGACCACCAATTACATTTAACAGTTCAGAATGGCTTCCAGATTTAATTTGGAGCCCCAGATGGAAAAATTGGAGTGGAAGCTTTATGTAAAAATGAATGTGTTCATTGTTTATAGATCATTATTTATTAAAGCAAAAGCCAATTGACACAAAAAACACAACTTTTTTTCCTCAGTAAGCCATGTTCACACTATTTATTACCTTTAATCGTGTAGTACAAACACAACTGGGCCTTTTTTTCCACTTACCATTTTTTTTAATGACCCTATTTATTTGATTATTATGAATAATATTAACAAGATACTTAAAACTTTTTTTACAAACACTGCCCTTTTTCTGTCTATGGCTACTTCACATTCAAGCCCTTTTAACAACTACCACAATATTGTTGTTTGTTTAGGTTATTGCATATTCAAAGCATGTTAAATTCAGATACCAAATCTCTGGATACATATTAATTATGATAAGATCCATCGTATTTTATAGGATACAATGGAGATTACATTGAACAACATTTCCTCAGTACCCCAGAGAGGTTGAAAGCAACAACAGAAATTTAACAAGAAATCTTCCATCCTTTTATCTGATATTTTGCTAATTAAATACAAATACTGTTCTGATAAATGCTGTTTATATGCTCCCCAAAGTATTTTACTAAGTAAATATTTACTGGAGAGTTTTGAGGCACAGTCTACAATTAAAATCCGACTGGATACACATTGCTTCTTAACAAAGGTTTTCAAAAGTAAGATTTTGAACACATACTGTTCATGGTTTAGTGCTCCAGTCAACAGCTATGACACACATCACAGTGCAAATGCCACTAGCTAAGCAACTCAGGACGAAGCTCGGCTGGGCTGTGAAACTACTGTATTTGGCAAAAAAAAACATTTGAGGGATGCAGACTACTTTAAATCAGCCTCTCCACTTGAGCAGTTTGAAAAGTCTCATGTATAGCCCATCAAACTTTGACTTTATATCAGTTTCACAAAGAATGTGCTAGGGAGAGAAAGATGGATGGAGAAATAAATTTTGGCTAGTGCACCACAATAGCATATTGTTTTGCAGTCATGGACGAACTACAATAGGTTTGGAGTTTGGTTTCAGTTCAGATTAAGCACACACAAATTTTGGATACTGACCCGTGACTGGAATTGAATCCAACCCACCTTTATAGTCAATGGCAAAAGTCACACAAGATTCTTCTTGCGCAGATCCATTTGCAGAACTAGAGCCTCAGTAAGGTACCTCACGCTCTTAGGTTTGCAAAATTGAGCTGCAAATCTAAGAGAAGAGGCTGTCTTGGTTACTTGTGTTTCCTCTTTCTAGGCTGCACTGGGCATTGCAAACACAGCCTCTCTAGTAATGATATTTCATTATACCACTTTGTCCTGGCCATAGCCGAAGAATACTGAGTGGTTAAAATTACGTGAAAACAGAAAACAGTGAACCAAACCTTTCAAGGTTAAAAAGAGATTCTTTGAATGTGGGGTGAAAATTCAAAAAATCCCTAATTTTTTGCCAATCAGATAAGTTTATATGAAGGAAAGCTGAAAGTTAAATCATAAATAACTTTTGCTGCAATATATCTATGCAGAATTATTACCTAGTTTAGATCAAGTATTAATATTTGATTTAAAATCCCCAAGCCTAAACTTGGGTTTCGTCTTCTAATAACAATGTTATAGTCATTTAGTTTTGGCATGTTCTTCTGTTACCTGTGAGAATTGGTTGTTTTGATGCTCATCAGATCACACAACTGTAAACCTGACTTGGAAAGTGTGGAATTAAATCGAATCAGCTGTACATAGGATTGTCTGAGAAAATATTTTCAAGATTCAGCAAGATTTTCAAAAGTGAATACCAGAAGTTAGGCTGTAAAATTCATATTTAGGCATGTAAACTAGTGGCCTGATTTTGCAGACGTGCTGAGAACCAAGTTAGTTCAAAAGGAAGAGTTTATTTAAAAAGAAAAGCCCACAGCAAAATAAAACAAAATGACATTATTTACTATTAAACTGTAATTTGCCAGAGGCAAGTTATATTTTATTAAAATATCAATAAACATTACCAGTCACCAAAACCAGCCAGCTCCAACATAGCTTCTCTCCTACCTCTAAGAATACTTGGGTCTTGTGCTCATGTTCCACTTCAAACCAGATCATGTGTATTTTTTTATAATATTTTGGCACTGGAATTTCAACACAACATTTTCCTTTTAATTTCTATGTCTCTTAGACTTTTGTTTCTTCCTTTCTTTCCTTGAATCATTGTATTTTTCTCCTTTCCTTCTGTTTTTTTCCTAACATTTTCCGTTTCTGTTAGGATTAATTCTGCCCCCCGCCCCTTCCTCCATTTAAATCTCACCTCTATACCTCTTCTACATTCTCCTCCCTCCTCTATTCCCTCCATCCTTCACCATCCATTGCCGTCTGGCTTTTACCTTCACTAAATTCTCTCCTCCAGGCCTGCTATTTTGTGCAGGAAAGGGAGAGGGAACGGACTGCCATTTTGTTTCCCCTGGGTTCTTCCATCCCGGAGTGGAGGAGGAGCTGGAGGATGAGAGGAGAGGTCCATCCCCTTGTTCCTTTGGCGCTGGTGGCACGGAGTCTTTTTTCCTCTCCCCAGCTAGAGAAAACAGGGAGATATTGAGTGTATTCAGGAGATAGTTGTAGTCCCTTTGAATCATTGTAGAAGGCATGCCCTGGCATGATGCTAAGATGCACTCTGGTGTTGCTAGGCTGTCTTTCAAATTGGATGCAAGACTGCGGAGCAGACCACCTGTAATTAAAGATCTCATGGCATTTTGCTTAAGTAGTAATGTTAAATCTTGTTCTGGCCAAATTCCTCTTTTGGTGGTAAAACCCCAACTAAGTCTCACCTCACCAGCCAGCAAAGTGGGGAGAAAAGGGTCAGTTATGGGGGAATGATCAATGCAACTACAATTCTTTATCTTCTGCTAAAAGAGGAGGGAGAGCTCCACCTTCCTCTCCTTTTTCCAGCTTCGGGGAGGCAGCACAATAGCCCCATGGCTGCCTCTCTTCCCATCACTTCACTGGCTAGTAATGCAAGAACTTGTCAGATAGGTGAGTTTGAAGTGGGTACAGCAGAAGGAGATAGAGCCTAGCTGAGCGGTTTCAGGGCTTGTTAGCCTTTCTATCAGGAGATAGATCATCAGCAACACCTGATGGAAGAAGAAAAGTCATCTTCCCTCTGCCTGCTTTACAGGAAGAAAGTACATGTAGAATTGTAGATCATTGGGGTGTCACTACCAAAAATTGAATTTAGCTGGAATGCTAAAGATAACATAATTACTCCTGTGAAAAGGCCATAGGATCATTTGATGGACAACCCACTTACACTAGTGTGCTTATCATCATGCTGTAGCATTGCTTCAGTCATGACTCAAAGAAAAAAAAAAGACTGATATTTACTGAATCCTCAGCTGCCCTTTCTTCAACATCTAGGTGTTTCTGGGCATCTCCTATCCAAGCACTTCCCAAATCCATCTCCTCTTGGCCCCTGAGATGTGAGGAAAGATATTCAAGGTAGTATGGCAGTAGATGCAGCAAGGATCATTAAATCAATAAAGAGGAGGCCTGCTGGAAAAGGTCTTGGGAAGGATATATTGGAAAAAGTATTATATAATCAATATAGACCTAGTCTCCAGGCATCATAATGTCTGTAGGGCAGGCTGTGATTTAAAACAAACAAAATAAAAATGTAAATTTGCCAAGTTCTCGGTGTTTAGATTCCTAAAGATTTGTTGATGTTTGTGAACTTGTCTGGAAGGGGAGGTTTTGGATCCTGCTACAATGCTGAATTTGTGAAGTAATTGATGGCTTGTGTTTAGTGTTGTCTGGGCTTTTGTTCTTTGTTTACTTTTCACCAATAGATTTTTTTATTAGTTTAGTTTTTTATTAGTTGGCTATTTTACCACTGGCACGCCATTGAAAACTTTCTACATCTCTTCTTACTACATCCTGAGTTAGGCTCAAAACAGGCTTGAGCGTTTTGTCAAAAATTTAAACCTGTAGCCTTCATTACAATCTGTATAACTAAAAGTATCTGTAAACACATTTGGAATTCTGAAAATATAATTATGGCTATTGATATCAGGGGAAGACTGAAATTAATCTTTGTGCCATTATTCTACATGGATATTATGGTACATAGATATGTTGATTCATATCATCATACTTCCTAATGTTAGAGGCTTAAAGATTGTTTCTTGAAATATCTGGCTGTTTTAATCAGATCTGAACATAGGTTAATCAAAATTCTCACCATGTATTAAGTAACTCTGAATCTTGGCTGTATTTTAGAATCTTGGATAATGAAATTGCACTTCCAGATTGTAATTTATTTCATCTGGAATGCAATAGAAAGATTGAAGGATTAGTTACTAACTGTATGTTAGGGAATCTTTCTCAGCTACTCTCTCAGATGGAGTCTGGCATAGCTGAAGCTCTCATTATATTTTATTGAACGTTAAAAATCATTGTTTGCAATGTGTGCTTGCAATGTGTCTCAACTTATTAATTTCAACTCCTTGAAAGATTTTCATCTTCATTTTAAATATGAAGCCACATTTTTTTGAGTGAATAGATTCTGGTGATTTTTCATATCAAAATAACTTGGAATTTCACTTGGGGTTCTGTGGCATCAAAATGGTGCCTCACTCATGCTCAGAGTGTTCTTCTCTTCTTTCACTGTAAGAAGGAGTAGGCTTAAACCAGACAATAAACATGGCACAAGAAAATACATTATATCAATAAGAGCTGACTAGCTTCAAAAATCTCTTATCTTGCACACTGTGAGGTTTTTAGAAATTTTCCTTGATCTTCTTTTACAGTGGTGCTTAGTGCTTTTGAAATGTGCCAGATTGACAGTGGTCCTCAATTCACCCCTGTGCAGATGGGCAGCACATAGGCAAAGGACCCACTTAAGCCCTATTTTGAGGCTACAACAGAGCCAGCAGCCATGCAAGCTTCCCCAGGCCCATGCAGACCACCTGTAAAAAGTGAGTTATTAGTCTGCTAAGAATTCCAACACAGATGCCAATTACTGCCAAATGTAATAATGACACCTATCTATAATTCACTGGACCTGAAATAATCAATTAATTTCATAGAAGACCAAACAACCATCAGATAGAAACGACTTTTGATGTGGCATAGAATTGAATACCATTACCAATCTGCTAAGCCATCCAGCTCCCTTGACTGTAGGAGATGTATGGCTTTCCTCACCCAAACACAGCATTTGCAGTTCCTAAAGAGCCTTTAAATTACCCAAAGGCCTAATAAATAGGCCAACAACAAGATACAAATTCATCAGAAGCAAGTTCTTTCTTTATATAGAAGAATATAAGGATTTTTTTAAAAAATGACATATGTCTTGAGGCTACTGGCCCATTAATACCTATCCAGGAGAGTTATTCCTTTCCATAGATGGAGTAGCTCTATCAAACCAAAGATTTCAAATGGGGTCATTAGAGAGGGATTTCAGTATCTTCCTGAAACAGTGATGCGGGAGAGGGAGAACCTCATTGAACCATTCAGCTTTTTATCTCATGTATAAACCAAAGAATTAAGGATCACTTGAAAAAAGTTTACAGGCTGGATGAGTTTTTTACATGGATATCAGACATTCCATGGGCTGTGCCCCTACTACTTTTAGAAATCCTTGTTTGTGTACCAATGCATCCACTGAAATTGACAAGATCCTGTCACATTACCTTTGCAAATACTGTGTGTTATCCAGGCCTATTAAGACTATAATATAAGGATCACATTGAAGCTTCTGTTCTAGACATAATATTTCTGAAAAAGAATTGTTTAATATAGGGACTATTTATTTCTCAAAACATTCCTTTGACCTTTCCTTCACTAGTTGTATAAGAAGCATTTATTTTTCAGTCTCCTTCAGTGGCAGTATTTGAATATTATTTAAATGTTCCATAGATGAGCTTTTTTAGCATTAGTTGAATAACGATCTGTAATCTCATATGAAATGAGTTCTCGATGAAGAATTGGTAGCTGTAATGTCTGTGTTAATGTTTGAACAACATGTCACAAGTGCAGGGTGGGGGAAAGGACTAACTCAACTTTCACTTTGTGACACCTACATTTCTCTAAGCCAGAATTAGAGATCACATTCTGTCTCTACATGATATTTGTTCACATTGCAGAACCTGTAGCATGCCGTTTTATGGCTGGCAGTTTCTGCTCAGCAAAAGCCCAGGGCTGGAGGCAGAATTGGAGTTGTAGATCAGGATTGAAATGCATTGACAAAGCTGTGCTTGCAAGCTTGACCTTCATTTGTTGGGACTATGGGCCATTTTCTATACAAATTCTGTGCATAGATTTCCAGTTAATGTCAATTGGAGTTCAGTGCAAGGAATGAGAATGGAATCTGGCCTTTATCCAAGGCTAGTACTCCTTTTTTAAGAACACATTGAAACGCTCAAGGGAAAAAAAGATAATACACACTATGACCATGGCTAGGATACTCTAGCAGGACATATCTTTGCTCCCAAACCTGGTTTAGCCCCTGGCTGGGAAAAGCGGCAGAAAAGTTGGGAGCCAGGGATTACCTCTCTTTCCTCTCATATGGTAATGACACCGTCTCTTCTCCATTACCTCTTCTTTTCTCACTTAGAATACCCAGCAGACCTCCAGAGCTAAGGGTGGCAAATAGTGCCACATGCAGGAGGAGCACCCTGCCAGTAGAACCCTGCCAGATCCTCCCATGGCTAGATATGCATTTTCAGAGCTGTCTTTTTCAGTTTCAGGGCCCCAATCCTCTCTACACAGAATATGAGTAACTCCCATCTGCTCCAGGATATGGAGCAAGCTCAAAGTTTATTACATACAAAGGATCTTTCTTGTACCAAGAAGTGTTATGGTGGGGTTTACCAGTTATAGCAGTCACACATAGACATACAAGTTCTTTTTCTTTGTATGCAAGCAGCGTACAGTGTTTGAAGAAATGCTGTATTGTTGTCGGCTTCTCTGATGTGGATTTTTGGGCAAAACAGTTGCAAACAGCAAATCAATTTGTTCTCTGCCTTAATTTCTTCAACTAAACTCAGAATTACTCTGGAAATGAGGCTTTAGTTTTGGGGCTAAAATACTTGAATATGGGATTTCCTTCATGACCTTTATGACCACCTCTGTTCAAGGACTGGTGTAAATAGTATAACCAAATGAGCTGCACTAAGAAAATATTTAAACTTCACTCTTTTTCAGTGTGAAATGAGTCTTCAAGGTCTCGACATCTGCAACTATTTGGCAGAGGGGCAGCAGAAGTAAGCCCCGAGATTTTTCACATGTGCAGGTTAGGGCTCTCTGCTGGGATTAAATTGCCATTTTTGCTCTTTACCCTTGATTTGTTCTCAGGATCTTGCAATTTTAATAAATTTCTTAAAATAAATAAACATGAATTCAGATACAAATACAACTCTAACAAAAAGAATAAGAGAAAACACTCAGAAGAATACTTAGTAATGGAACCTTTCAAAATTAAAAAAGGAGGACTTGTGGCACCTTAGAGACTAACAAATTTATTTGAGCATAAGCACTGTAGCTCACGAAGGCTTATGCTCAAATAAACTGGTTAGTCTCTAAGGTGCCACAAGTCCTCCTTTTCTTTTTGCGGATACAGACTAACACGGCTGCTACTCTGAAACCTTTCAAAATTAACAAATTAGTTCTGTAATAGTTCCTCCAGAGCATCACTAATAATCACCACTAAAAAAATGTGAATGTTTGAAAATTCTGGTTGTTGTTTTTGTTGCACGTTAATGATGTTTTGAATACTTTTATTTTGATAATATGCTGGTGGTATGGTTATAATCTGTAGTATTAAAAGTCAATTATGAATGAGGTCTTTAAGAGATTTTTTCATGTCTTTTGTTGCTTAACAAGCATATTATTGTTGAATGAGTCAAAGACTAGACTATGTTTCAAAATCAATATGATCTCAAAATTTTCAATTTGTGTTTATTTCTAATAAGTTATGGTTCAGGGTTTTGTTTTGTTTTGTTGTAATACTTGAGACTGTCTGATTTCAGATTGCACTTTAAGGAACATATTGCTTCTATTCTAAATAAGGTTAACTCCAGATGGGGACTAATTTGGACTGAGTGCCCACAATTTCTTGGGTAGAAACAATCACCTTCAGATAAAAACAAATTCTGTTTTATTTCATAAATATGCTGATACACACACACACACACACTGAAACAAAAAGTGTGCGTGTGTGTTTAAACTGGATGCTTCACATCAAATAACTGCTTCATTTATTCTAAATTCTCCTCTCAGAGCCACTAGCTCATTGTATTCAGTAGTAAAAACTTGCTTGACTCCCATGGAATTGAGCCATCAGATCTATTTACAAAAAAAATTCAATATTTTTATTAAAGGTTTTGTCAGCTCACACCTACACATTCAATTGCAATAAATATTCAAAGAACACAGACATTATTAAAAGGAAAAATAAATATAATATGAACACTGATACATTATAAATAAATTTAATGCTCTTCTCATTTCTCAATTACAAATTTGCATTTTAAATTTGCATATAGAATTCAGTCCTGCAAACACTTAACTATGCAATTTTACTCACATAGTCCCAGACTTCCATGAGATTATTCACATGAGCGAAGTAACTTGCATGTGTAAAGTGAGTGCAGGATAAGGCCCATATTTAGGGGATATATTCCTCTCTTCTTTTAAAAGGACTGAACCTGAAAAGAACTGAGCACCCAAAACTTCCACTGAAGTAAGGGATTGTGGGTGGTCTGAATGTTTTAGGATCAGACCCAAAAACAGATGAATTCTAACCATAAGGAACTAACCTCTGGTTCACATTACCCCCATACCCTTACTCAAGGAGAGAGTCACAGAACGGGGACAGAAAAATTGAAAACTCCTCTTGAGGAATTAGCTGCTAAGAACATGCCTAAAGCCAAGGAGTAGAACTGTTTGGAAAATGGAATTTCTGTCTCACAGTGGATTCTGTTATTTGGACATTTGTTTTCATCACAAAGTGGGCCAAAATACTGAAAAATTTCAATATTTTCCAAAAAATGATGTTTTGTTTTGAAGAGTTGATTCAATATGAAACATTGCATTTCAAAATATCAATATTCTCAACATTTCAGAATGTTGATTCAAAATGAAACATTTTGTTTTGAATTTTCCCATCTAAAAAACTGGAAAATGCAGTTGAAAAATACCTTTTCCCACAAAATAATGATTTAGATAAAACTACATATTTAAGATCCTCCAAGATGAGAAATGGGGTTGGAATTAAATCTGATGTTTAGGGGTGTGACAGGATCCCTGGGGTACCCCCTGAACTCTCTCCAGCCTGGGCTATCTCTCACAATGCCTTGCTAGCGACCAGCAGCAAACCCATCCGGGTGCTGTTGTCACTCAGCACAACTGCATGTGGAGACCCACACCCAGCTAGATTGCATGAATACTTCCAGAGCTACTCATGAATCACACAGAAAAAGGCACCAGAGCCCAATCCCCCCAGTTCCCAGCACGGTACCTCAGGAATATACCATCTTGCACTGCTCAAAATGAGCAGTTCAAATTTATTAATTGGCTCATCACTTCCTCAGTGGAAAGTGGATATACACTATCTATCTAAGTAGATTACCAAACACTTCAGGCAAACTCACTGGTAAAGATAAACAGTAAAACAAATTTATTGACTACAAAAGATAGATTTTAAGTGATCGGCAAAGTTAGTTACCAAAAGAAAATATAAGCACACAGTATAAATTCTCAACCCTGTTAGACTGGGCAACATCTAGATTAAGCAGTTTTTCTTACCCCACTGTATATTGCAGTTCATAGTACACAGATTTCACCCTTGAAACCTGGGCCAGTCTTCTCTGTTAGAGTCTTAAGTCATCTCAGTGTCCTTGTTGCTTGCAGCATAGGTGGGGCAGGAGAGAGACCAAGTATGAGCACCCTGTCTTCTGTTTTATACCCTCAGTCCCATGTGCTTGGAGAACGCAAGTCCAGGCATGTCTGGGGGCATTGCTGAGTCCCCAGGCAAGGTTGAGCAATTCCCCTTGTGTGGCCTCATACAGATGAGTCATTGAATTGTAGTTCCCTTGCTGGACAATGGTTGTTGATGGCTGTTTGACACCCCGCCCAGGCATTAATTACCTTGCTGTTGTCTCTGGGGAGCTATATTTGGCTGATTCCCCAATTTACAGCATGTTTTAGTGACAACCATACAACACAATCTCATAACCTCATATGTACTAAAGATATACATATCTAGATAGAACAGTGACTTTCAGATGATCATAACCTTGTCCCGATACCTCACATGGCATGCTTTATATGCAAATCACAATTATATACAGATGAGGAATATGGGAGTTACAAGATGCTCCCCCAATGTATAGAATATCACAAGGTGGTTTTCTGGGTGTCTTTTTTTCTACACAGGCTGCAAGGTGTGAATCCTAGCAAAGAACTGCTGTGGCAGAAAACTGCTGCAATGTCACTTGGATGAGAGGAGCCATGCAGGTCCAGTGAAGCCTCAAAAGTGGGCAGCATTGCCTGAGAAGAATGTATATGGTAGTCAGGATGTTTGGAAACTTAATTGATTCAGTATTTCTTAGCAATGGAATGCAGTGCTCCAGTAAAAATTTAAAGCAGAATGCCTTCTCCATGGGACCCCAAAGGAAAGCAGTGGTGGTGACTGTGACACTGCACCCCATATTCTTCACAGTGATATTATTATGATGTAATTACAGCATAATTATGATGTATTTTGTACAATATGGGTCATGTGAGGTGTCAGGGAAAAGTTATGATTTGCTGGATATGATTATCCTATTTGTATGCATGTATTATTTTTGTATCTGAAGTTATAAATATTGACGAGGGACCTGTATTTAAAATGGACTTACTCTGGAAAAAACCCACCACCAGCTTTTCAGGTACAACAATGAAGAAGCCAGATGGGGCTGATGGCCCATCAGCAAGACAATGGACTGTGGAAGAGCTAACCTTCTTGTGGGCATTTTGGACAGTCAGTAAGCAATGGCTGCTATAACACTGCAAGGGCATGTGATCAGACCACATGTTTCTGGACTCCATCCTGGGATGTCAATAGTTCTCCACAAACTGGTCTGGGAACCAAGTTTTGAAACAAAAGATTCCTGCCATATGCTAAAACTATTTAAGGCAGGGGGTGACATCACTGGTTGTTCTTCACTCCCCACAGAAGAGGACTCCTGAAAACCACTGAGGAACAAAGACTGAACGGGGGGAAGTGCTGGACCCAGGCTAAAGGGATTTCTAGCCTGTGTATGAAACACACTGGAGATTCCAAGCTACAAAGAAAGTGTAGCTTGTGCCTTAAGAATCTGCAACACACTTGTATCATTTGTCAGGGTGAGAGATTGTTAATTCAAATCGTATCTTTCTAGTATGTTAAGCTTAGTTTGCCTTTTTGTTTGTTTACTAGGTAATCTCTTATAATCACTTAAAATCTTTTATTTTATGATTTAATTTAAACCAGTGAGTTTGAGTGAAATGCATGGGAAATTGTAGCTCAAGGGGCAAAGGCTGTTGCATATTCCTCTCCACATTGAGGGGGATGAACTTTATGAGATTACACTGTACAGTTCCCTGTGCAGTGCAAGATGGTATAATTTTGGGTTTATGCTCCAGAAGGTGTGCATGCCTGGGAAGCTGAGAGTTACCTTGGCTTTAGCTTTTCTACTGTTGGTTCACATACAGTGGCTGGTCAGAGAGCCAGCATGTAACTGCAGCTGGATGTGTCCCTGCCAGTTTGTATGCTGGTGGAAGTGTAAGACCAGGAGCCTGTCTACTGCTTGTCACAGCAGCACAGTGTGAGAGGGAGACCAGTCTGGTGGGTCAGAGGTACCACAGTTCCAGGTGGCACCCCGGGGGGGAACCCGTCACAGTGACATTACCTGATCCTCAGTTTAAAGAGAGATAATTTTAAGAGCGTGTCAGGCTTTGCACAACCACTGAAATTTAGACAGGTCCCCGTCATATATTTTAATGTAAAATGTGAGCATTAGTCAATTATGACTGCTACCAATAATACTTGCAATGTCAATAATATCATTTTATAATGTTATTTGGGAATCTGTGTGTATGTTAAGTTATGTTGGCTGCATTCATTGTATCTTGACTGCTTGGCAGCTGGAGTTCACTGGAAACTTGATTTCTCTCTGCTGTAATCTGCGGACAGATAAAATAAGTAAATACACAACAGCAAAGGGTATCTGACAAACAAACAAAAAAGCAAGTGTGAAGGAGGTGTGAAGAAGAATCGTACTGCCTTAGATCTGTCAGTCACTTGTTTTCACAGCAGGATAATTAGTGTTGTAACATGACAATTACAATTTTCAAATTACCATTGGCCAGAGAGAATCACATGGTTATGTAAAAATGTATCACCGCAAACACCTTAAAACTATTAAGTCTCAATTAAGGGAGAAACTGTGTGTCACCTCAACAAATCCTATTATGGCACCGAGTTTATTGGTGTTATTATGAGCCAAATACAGGCTCAGGGTTCTGCACACCATAAAAGTACAGCCTGAGCTGTACTGCTCAGCCATCCTGCTTCTCGCTCATGGAAGCTTGAACTGAATCTGAAGGGGAACATACCTCCTGAGGAAATCACATTGTGTCTCTCCTTCCTATCACTGGCAATCAGGCCGCTTGTGCATGATGTCAGGGGAAGCAGTACTTCCCCTATATCCCCGTGGGAGGGAGCAGCTCACTGACACTTGGGGCAGGAAGACTGACTTAGCTATGATGTCCAAACCCAAATCTATTTACCTTGGGCCTTCAAAAAACCTAAGATGAAATGTGCATAATAGGCCAGGTGATTTGCAATCACCTGCATACTCATGGATTATTTGCAGATTGCACCTTTTTATTAAATGTCCAAATTGTTGCCCCATCTTCAGATACAAGTTTTCTGCTTCTGACACTAACACTGCCTCTCTGCCAAGTAGAGGCAGATGCCTGGCACCTTGTAAGCCAGCTTCCCAGTGGAGGAGAAATCAGTGATATGGATAAGTGTAACTAGCTATACATACACACACACACATATATATATCAGCCCAGGAACAGAGGTGATCAAACAACATGCAAGCGACCCCTTCTTTCAGGAACCTCAGCCAAACACCAGAATTGACTCTAATCAGAGACCAAGGCAGAAAACAAACTCTGCTGCATCCCATGCAGTTCCCTCATCAAGGACTATACACAGAGCCTTGCACAACCAAAAAACCCCACAATGCAACATGTCCTCCTAAGACTGGCTATTCCTCACACGCTAAGAAGAAAGAACTTGGAAGACCATGCAAGAGCACCACCTGGTACCACTTGTTAGACCAGAGAGAGAAAATTAGAATGTCTGCCCCTGACTAACAACATGAGAAGCTGTTAATCCATTTTTTCCTTTCACCCTTGGCAGTTCCCATCTCGCTCTCTCCCACACCATCTCTTACTCAGTTACTCATTGTTCTTTCTTCCCTGAGGTTTCTGAGCACCTTCAAATCTCCCTTCCTCATTTCCCCCCCCCCCCGCCCCCAAGACCTTTTATCTCTTATTCTTTATATGTTTTATTCTGACGTGGAAAGGGAAAGCACTCTCCTGCTGACTCTTGAGGAGGAGGGTGGGAATTAGCCGACTCCATTGTACCAGCCTTCCTTGCACTGTGTGGTGGGCTATAAGTTGGGATTGGTGAGAGTGACCAAGAAGGGGAGATAGGTGAGGCTTCGGGCTGGACACACCAATCCTGGTCCAAAATATTAAGAAAAGGTAGAATGATAGAATATCAGGGTTGGAAGGGACCTCAGGAGGTCATCTAGTCCAACCCCCTGCTCAAAGCAGGACCAATCCCCAACTAAATCATCCCAGCCAGGGCTTTGTCAAGCCTGACCTTAAAAACCTCTAAGGAAGGGGATTCTACCACCTCCCTAGGTAACCCATTCCAGTGCTTAACCACCCTCCTAGTGAAAAAGGTAGTAAAACTTCAGGCTGCATGATCTTTTCCAAGGATCTTTTACTCTATGTTGGTAGGGCAGCTGTGACCAGGTGAGGCATTGCGAATGTGATTTCACTAGACCTGTGTTGTTAGGGAGCTGGGTGGGGAAGTAGGAGGCTCCAGAGTAACGTGATGGGAAGGAATTTGGCATGCATTGTACTTGTGTTCTGCTCATCTTCTGGGAACTAACATGGAAGCAACCCCCCACGCACAGAATGATCTGAGGAAAACGTGCGATTTTCCTTACCCCTGGGATCCTTCCCACAGGTATTTCAGGTTTGAATTAAATATGTTTCCTGGGGAAGCTGCCACTGAGACTTTCCATGATATTGAGACTTTGTGGTGTTTATTAGTAGTTTGCAAAATGGAAAGATGCACAAGACATTTGGCACGTATGTATAAGTTAAATAAAAGATAGGTCTGTCTTGTACCCTTGACCCTTTATGACTCTTTGACTCTTTACTTTAAACCCACATGAGAATTACAACTTGTAACAGAAAAGGTAACCAAAGTTAGTTCTAAATGTGTCTTGTGTTAATTTGGTCAGTTAAGAGTCTGATGTGGGGTGTGGAAATATTCTGAAGACTAACTCCCATTGAAGCTACTGCAAGCTGTAGGTGCTTAGAATTTCTCAAGATCGGGCTCCGAAATTGTTGACCTTTATTTACTGTGGCAGTTATTTATAGATACCATATTTTTATTCTTTTTTTAAACCATTCTTTAAAACATTAAAGGTCAAATCCTGTTTGCCTCACTTACATGAGGCCTGATCCTAAAAACACATACACATCTGAGAAGTCCTATTAAATTCAATGGGGCTATTTGTATCCATAAATATCTGTATGATCAGTACCATGCTTACTGTCTTTTTTAAAGTTCCATCAAAGGAACTGCTTAAATGAATGGGGTTATTCACATGCATAATGGTCTGCAGGACTGAGCCCATTAGTAAGTCAGGGGACAATTCATAGAAGTCAAGTAGGATATGCCCTGAAAGGCTTTAAATGACATGGAGCACGCTGTGAAGCTAGTAGTTCACAGTAAGGAGTACTGTGCATTTGTTCAAATTGTAACTTTAATTTAATGCAATGTTTGTTTCACTTGATCAGATTGTAGATTTTTCTGAGACATGTTGTGAACAGAAAAATGTTTAAGTAAAGTAGTCCAAGGCTTAGAGAAAATTTATCTAAGAAAAAAGCATAGATAGATAGATATAGCTGAAATCAATGCATATTTCATAGTATCTTTAAGATCTGAATTTAATTCCATATAAAGTAGGGAAAGCCTTCTAAGATCAATTTATAATCAAAGTGCTTTCATAATATTTACACTAAAGGTATTTCGCTAATGTCATTGTAGGTTTTTCTTGCAAATAAAATTCCACTTTGATGGTCGACCACCTAACATGCTCCATTCCTTTTCAGAGTTTTTGTTGACTTTGTAATGCCAATGTGTAAATTCGATTTTTTAAAAAAAAAATCAATAAGACTGGTAAAACTAGTTAGACTATAATTAGTTTATTGTATTTCAAAATCAATATATTTCTGACATTTTCATGACAAAATCTATAAGAATATAAGTGGAAACTCACCTCTTTGCTTTAGCAAACTTAGAGCCTAATCCTGCAAATCTTTGTTCATCTGAATAATCCTTAGTCAAGCAAGTAGTCTCAGTAAAGGTTTGCCTATTGATGCAAGACTGAATATTACCCTCCGTCCTTAAATTCTTGAAATTTAAAGAAAGAGTTACTAAAAATCTGCTCCAATATATTTAGTGTGATTCAGGCCTTTATAGTAAATATTTACATGGATGCCCTATGTGGTGTGCTAGATCCAGTACTTCATGATGGGAGTTGTAGTCTTTGAGTTTAGAAAAACTAACGGGAAGCAGGAAATGTAATTATGTGGATCATTCTGGGACCGGAGGCTGCCACAGCAAATGCTTTTGGAGCTGCATGGTTGTCTTAATAAACATTGTTACAGTTCACTCTTTTCGATCTTGGCCTCCACATCTCAACAGATTGGTGATGAGAATATCTCACCTCCACCTGCACCCTTTCTTCAAAGCCCAGGTGAGCCTCCAATTGGTTTCAATGCTTGCATTAGAGTGTTTGAGACCTATATCCTTGCAATTAGCGACAGAGAACTTTCCAAAGCAAGAAAACCTGCTTTGCTTATTCACTGCCTTAGAGCCGAAGAGCAGCATATATTTTATGCTATTCCCTTTCTGGATGATCAATATGATACTGCACTTTATGATAAGAATTTTTTTGTGACTAAAGTAAATGTCATAGCTCAATGCTGTAAATTCCGTCAGCAAGAACAGAAACTAGGGGACTCAACAGACCAGTATATTGCTGCTTTAAGGGAACTGATTGTCACATGTGATTTTGGCAATGTGGCAGATGTTGTGCCTCTTATTAGCGAGTGCCTACAATTTGAATTGGACCTGACATTACAGAAAGCCATAACCATTGACAATCATATTGAGCCAGCTATAGTGGAGGCAAAAAATAATGAGCCCAGGTGCATCGGGCATAGTCCAAGCCATGCAACCACTACAGACGTGGATTAAAACAAGGCGGTCAAAAAAAATTACAAGGGCAATGCAAATAAAAAGTCACAGACCCAACAATTTCCAAACGTACACAGTAAAATGTGATACCACTGTGAATCCACACAACATGCCACAAACTACACAGGGTGTCCTACAAAGGGAGCTCAGTGCAATCACTGCAAAAAGACCAGATATTGTGCTAACATATGCCAAAGCAACCACTGTAATCAACAAGTATATATAGTTACTTTACCTGGTGTTACTGTTTTGAGAGTAGATGGAAGCAGCCCCACAGCCATCACACATGAAATAGTGTGTCCTGTTCATGTTTCTGGTACAGTCAGAGGGAAGCCCCCATGGTGGAATTAATGTTGGACACTGGCTCAGGTGTTTTGATTTACTTGCACCACTCTGGACATGTGCCACTTACTGAACCAAGCTTATGCCTAAAGTGCTACCTGATGATCCACATTGCTGTGTTTGGTTGCTTATCTGTAACTTTTGATACATAAGGACCTTACCCATTCAAGCTGTCAGATGGTCGGGTATGGAATGCTATTCATCCTGCACCTGCTTACCAAGAGTGAAGAAAAGTTGTTTCAACCATCTAACTGGTCCAGATGATTTTACTTTGCCACTGATAATACAGGATCACTGACAGGATATTGGGCCTGCCAGCTGCGCTATCAGAGTCAGCCAGCTGCCTTTATGGACTAGTGACTATGTTATGTAATTATTAAAGAAAAGGGTTTAGTCTTCAGTTATAATTGGAATTCTAATTATAGTTACATAATCATTTCCTGTTATTGTTAATTTATTTGATAATTACTAAGTGTTTATTCATATAGCAACAAGTTATCGTGTTACTATTACTGTTGTAAGATTAGGTTTGTTCGTAAGAGGGGGAAATGGGGTGTTGCTAGACCCAGTATTGCATGCTGGGAGTTGTAGTCTTTGAGTTTAGAAAAACTAACAGAAAGCAAGAAGTGTAAGTGTGTGTGTGTCAGGGCCAGGGTGCCGCACCTACTCCTTCTAGAGCTGCATGACTGTTGTTTTAATAAATGCTGGCTTTCACCCTTTTCGGTCTTGGCCTCAGCTATTCAACATCCTTTTCAGAAGAAAATGCCTTACATTGATTTTTTTAGCTTAAACGATTGGTTGATATTCTCCATTAAAACAGTAATATACTTCTTGGATCCACCCTCTGGATAACTGCAGTACAACATTTATTTAATTTCTTAGGATCCTATCCTGGAAAGACTTATGCATGTGCTTAACTTTACACCTTATGAGTAGTCACACTGAAATAAGTTTTGAAGGAATGAATCTTTAAACAACTATTTCAAAATACAGCTATCATATGAAGACTACTTGTAACATGCCTAACCATTGAATTTTCTCTATTTAGATCTGAATGAGTATTTAACAGGAGCCACTGTACTTCCTAAGTCATATTCAGTCTGTCACTGATATCTGTCAAAGTGTCATTTTCCACAGTTGGAGCAAATCAGTGCATGAGCAAATATTGTAAAATTGAATAGTATCCTGTGCAGGGCATACAATGTTTCAGACATGATTTGGGTGAAGTTCCAACTACAAGGGTTCTGTACCTTTTTAAAATTTAAATGTGTTATTGTTTAATAATTTAAGTTATTTCTATTAGCTGAACATCAACAATAATGCTTGTTTTAAATGTTTTCAAGTAGTTCAATATATAAACATGGGACCTAATCCGGTAGCCCTTTCTTTTGGGAATAAACATTGCAGAATCAAGCTACAAAACTAGACCCCAATTCAACAAGAAACTTAATCAGCAGAGTAACTTTAAATATTTGAGCAGCCCTATCACATGCTAAAAGTTTGGCACATTTTTAAGTATCTTGCCAACTCAAGACCGTAGAAAAGAAACAGCATAGTTACACATTAAGAAATAACTTCATACATCAGTCATCTGCCAAACTGAAAAATTCTAAAGTATATCACAGTCACTTAAAAAGTCCTAACTAAGAAGATGATAGGAGAAACAAATCAAATTGTGCTTTAATTGTCTTTCTACCCTATTATGCTCTGAACCGGCAATGAGCTTTTTGTGAACAAAGCCTATTGGACTTCAGGGGGTTTCGTGTGAGTTCTAGGGCTTAAGGCTTTGGTAATTATCACAAATTTATTCCCAGAGACAAAATAGGATGACAAGCACAGATTCAGGGCCCGATTCTCATTTACACTACTGCCCTTACTAGTGAAGAGAGGTCTCAAGTTTGTGTGAAACACATTGGGACTTAAGGTAAATGAGAATCAGGCCCTCTGAGTTCACAGATAAATGAATTTACAAATAGACTTCTCTGACTCTTTCATATCTCCCCTTCCCTCACTTCCAGATAAAGTTTTGATTTCTTTACATTACAAACTTCCAAATTTGTCAGAAGAAGTATTGTTAACAACTAGCCCTACATTAAACAGAGCAGATTTTCGAGTAATAAATCAAGTGAGGATAATGAGGTCCATCAAAGTCAAGCTAGAAAATACATGTCTGCAATAACCTTGATAAATGGATTCATTTTTCCCCCCAAACTTCACTTCACTCTACCTTTACCCTATGAACATTCAAGAGTAACTATTAAAGTTCAGCTAGCTATAGATTTCCCAGCAGGTAAAACCTTTGCAGCATTCCCCTGATTTTAATTTCTATTGGGAATCCTGAAACATGTACTATCTTGTAGAAGGTAAATTCAGGAGCACATAGGTTCAGGCTTTTACTCTTTTATTAGCAGAGCTGCAGCTGCTAACAGTCTGTGCAAGCAAAAGGCTCTTGCTCTAAACTCTGCTACCAGCAGTGCTGAGATTCCCATAATAGCTTACAAATGTGTAGTGGTCTTAAAGAGACACAAGCTTACATTACTCACCAAATCCTTTACCGACTTACTAAGGGTTAATGAAAAATATACAGGTTTTAACTTTGGTCACTGTCATGTATAAAGCATTGTTACCATTAGTCCTGCAAGGCCTTCTTCAGTGATCTTGTTTTTCTTACTGTGGTCCCATTCAAGAGCTTCCTTGTCCTTGACACTAAGGAAAGACTGACTTTTAAAGATTTCTAGCTGACTGCTATGAAGTGGTTTAAAGTCCTTTTATCATCACACATGCTGGATTTTCAGCAGTTCTGTATACTTTTTTTCTTCCATCAAGAACTTCCATGTTTTCTTTTCTGGTGTCCTTGAACAACCCTGAGTGAAAGGCAAGATGATGTAGTTATCTTTCTGGTTCTGTCTTTCTTTCTGTTGCACATCAAGAGTTCCTCCAAAGGCTGTTTTTTTTTTTTCTTTTTTCTGTGTTTGCAACCTGGTCTGCATTCACTCTCAGAGTCTCTAAATGTTTTAACATCTCTTTACTCTTCTTTTGGAAAGTCATCATTTTTTCTGTGCTTCTCTGACTTATTTTTCAAGCACTTGATTTTCAGTCTGCATTTGCTTGAAGTCTTGATTCTGATTTATCTCAGCATCATCCAGCTGCTTCACTTTGTCTTTTGATTTCTTCTTCACAGCTTCACTTTGTGTGCATTCCGCTCACACACAAGTATCTTCCAGATACTGCTGCCGCTGTATCTTGAGAAAGTTCTTTTCTCTTTCACTTCAGTTTTCTGGATGCTGTAGTCATGGCAGACCATAAACTGCCTTCCAATCAGATAGATGTGAGTTGCTTTCACTAAGTCAATATCATCAGCTCCCATAGTCAATGTTTGACCAACATATCGGTATAGGTCAGTGTCCCACCTGGAAACTGTTGTGCTTGCTGAAAGTTAAAAGCTAGGTATTTTGATAAGCCCAACACCTTAGTATCAAAACGTAATCCATGTGCCTAATAGGGAGATATGTCTTTAAAAGACCCATTGGGGGTAAGATGAGTTGTGTCTGGGTTCATTGTTCCTTGGCAGATTTAGCACTCCACATCCAGAAGCTTCTGGAATTGGGTGTGGTAATTTGGGGTATAAATTCCCTGTTCCTAGGGTCAGACTCTATAAGGTAACTAGCTTGGGTAGCTGCTTTACAAAGGCTTATGTGTGAGTTGGGAGAAGCTGAGCCCAGGAACAGAAAGCAGGCTGTTTGCCCTAACTCTGAAGTATGGTTGCCAATCCTCTAGGATTGGCATTGAGTTCCTTGTTGCTATTGAAAGCAATCTGGGAGATTTTAATAGGCTATTTTAAGAAAATGACATGGGCGGAGCTCCTGGAATAGCATCAGTCAGAGTTGGCAACCCTAATGTTGCAGCAGGTTAGTGATATTGTTATCCTCCAACAGGGAAGCCTGGGCAATGTTAACTATAGAAAGGGGAAATTGGCTAAAATCAAACAATATTCAAAGTATAGAATTAAAATAGACGAATTTTTGCCTTCCCAAATTGCTTTAGTTAAAGTGTCTCTATTTTTTAAAAATTGTGATAATGGGGGAAAGAGTCATTTATATCTTGCTATTCTCTGTTTTGTATTTTCTTGTAACAGGTGTGGGGTTGTCTGTGGTGTGGTGGGTTGTTGTGATGTGTGGGTTTTTTTTTGTTTTGTTTTTTTTTAAATCAATATACTTAACTGACTGGTTAGTTAATCGGTTAGCTGACTGGCTAACCATGATTTCAGCAGAGGAGGATGAAGAGTCTGCACTGATTCCTACTGAAGATTCCTACAAGTAAGTGGAGGGAAGATATTGGTTTTGACGGAGCCAACTGTGTGTATTTGGTGATCAAAAAGTCAGGTGAATTCAACTGAAACTTTTGGGAACTCTGAGTTTGTGGGGACTGACCTGTTTAGGTTTAATTTGTTTTCTTTGTGTAACTCAACATAATTTATGTGGATTATAAAATAACCATGTTATGTTTTTCTTTAGTATGAAATTTTATGAAGTTGTTACTTAATTACATTTATTCCTTTATATCCTTTTTGGGACTTGATATGGGGAGATTGACCCCATGCAATCCTTGCATGAACATCTTTAGAGACTGAATTCTGGGTCTCCAGCTGCTTTTTCTATGGGAGTTGGGTTTTTGTTGTTTTTTAGGCACTGGAGAAGGGCAATAAGTGAACTCTATCAGGCCAACTCAAAGGTAACAAAAGCACCATGCAACAATTTAAAAATAGCAGAAAGTACTCTTGCCATTAAAAAGGCAATATTTGTATAGTCTTCCTTGTTTTTAATGACAGGTTTCAGAGGAACAGCCGTGTTAGTCTGTATTCGCAAAAGGAAAGGAGTACTTGTGGCACCTTAGAGACTAACCAATTTATTTGAGCATGAGCTTTCATGAGCTACAGCTACAGCTACACTACAGTGCTAATAAACAATGGCCACATAAACACCACCCTATACCGGAAACCTACTGACCGCTATTCCTACCTGCATGCCTCCAGCTTTCACCCTGACCACACCACACGATCCATCGTCTACAGTCAAGCTCTGCGATACAACCGCATTTGCTCCAACCCCTCAGACAGAGACAAACACCTACAAGATCTCTGTCAAGCTTTCTTACAACTACAATACCCACCCGCAGAAGTAAAGAAACAGATTGATAGAGCCAGAAGAGTTCCCAGAAGTTACCTACTACAGGACAGGCCTAACAAAGAAAATAACAGAACGCCACTAGCGGTCACCTTCAGCCCCCAACTAAAACCCCTCCAACGCATTATTAAGGATCTACAACCTATCCTAAAGGATGACCCAACACTCTCACAAGTCTTGGGAGACAGGCCAGTCCTTGCCTACAGACAGCCCCGCAACCTGAAGCAAATACTCACCAACAACCACATACCACACAACAGAACCACTAACCCAGGAACTTATCCTTGCAACAAAGCCCGTTGCCAATTGTGCCCACATATCTATTCAGGGGACACCATCACAGGGCCTAATAACATCAGCCACACTATCAGAGGCTCGTTCACCTGCACATCCACCAATGTGATATATGCCATCATGTGCCAGCAATGCCCCTCTGCCATGTACATTGGTCAAACTGGACAGTCTCTACGTAAAAGAATAAATGGACACAAATCAGATGTCAAGAATTATAACATTCATAAACCAGTCGGAGAACACTTCAATCTCTCTGGTCACACAATCACAGACATGAAGGTCGCTATCTTAAAACAAAAAAACTTCAAATCCAGACTCCAGCGAGAAACTGCTGAATTGGAATTCATTTGCAAATTGGATACTATTAATTTAGGCTTAAATAGAGACTGGGAGTGGCTAAGTCATTATGCAAGGTAGCCTGTTTCTTCTTGTTTTTTCCTACCCCCCCCCCCAGATGTTCTGGTTTAACTTGGATTTAAACTTGGAGAGTGGTCAGTTTAGATGAGCTATTACCAGCAGGAGAGTGAGTTTGTGTGTGTATGGGGGTGGGGGGGATGTGAGAAAACCTTGATCTATGCAGGAAATAGCCCGACTTGATTATGCAAAGAGTTGTCACTTTGGATGGGCTAGCACCAGCAGGAGAGTGAATTTGTGTGGGGGGTGGAGGGTGAGAAAACCTGGATTTGTGCTGGAAATGGCCCACCTGTTGATCACTTTAGATAAGCTATTACCAGCAGGACAGTGGGGTGGGAGGAGGTATTGTTTCATATTCTCTGTGTGTATATAAAGTCTGCTGCAGTTTCCACGGTAAACATCTGATGAAGTGAGCTGTAGCTCACGAAAGCTCATGCTCAAATAAATTGGTTAGTCTCTAAGGTGCCACAAGTACTCCTTTCCTCTTGTTTTTAATGTGCATGTCTGGATTTTTGTTTTGTTTTGGTTTTGGTTTCTCGTCTCCTCCACTCTCTAGTACTGGAACTATATCACTACTGGGCAAAAGCATCTGTTAAGGACTTGGATCTTGCATTTAGATCTGAACATGGTCAAAGTTAAACTCCTGATTTTTTTGTCTGGAAAGGTGTCTCACAACTAAGATCTGTAATAATGGTGGGACACATAAGGGGCTTATTTATGTCCTAATCCCATTCACTTTGTCAAGGTCAGTTTACATTCAAGTCTGCCTGGCCATTTCCAGAGTTCACAATGTACTGGTGTGATGTGTTCATGCCTGCCTCTTTGGTTTAGTAGGTGTGCTGGCTGAGTGTGCACACATCAGGAAGGTGAATCAGCCACTGGGATTAGCATGCTCTGGACGGACATCTGCCCTTTTTTCCTGTCTTGAGTGTGAATCCTGTAAATTTGGGATAGGACATTTAGAATAACCATTGTGGCATGTGATGAAGTGTTGTTTCTTGCCACGTTTGTGATATTCCTTTCCAAACACTGGTAGAAATGCAACCTATCAGACATTTTGGAAGAGTTTTAAAAGCCAGACTTATTTCTGGAGAATTGGCTTGCTGAGACTGCAGCCTGGTGTTCTTTAATCTTACACAGAGGTTCTGCATTGCTTTCTATGCTTAGATCCTGTGACTTGGCCACTCATGTCTTGTCCGATGTCCAATATAAGCTCTGACTCACTGAAAACTGTTCCCTGGAGCTTACTTGATTGATGTTGTTACCTATTTTGATCTCACAAGCTAAGTGAGTCAACTCATGTGGTGGTGGTTTTGATCTGGCACAGAAATTGGTCTGTATCCCACCTGCAAATGGTAGTGCTTGCCTAAAGGCTAGCTGTGATGACAAATACCTCATTACCACGTTTCTTTTTGGAGAGAAGTAGTGAACACTAAGCTAGTTCAAGGGCTCTTCATTTCTGCCTGGTGTAGTGTAGTTTTGGGCAGTGAATTATAATGTAATTTATCTCTTCACCTACACAGTATGCCAGATGTGCCACTTGTCATTTTGGATTTTGACTCCAGCAGATTTCTGAATCTCTTCATATCTTCTGTCTCTGAGGAACTGCCCATCATCACAGACAATAAATGCTACAAATATAAGCAATGCAAATACCAGGCTGTTTTTGTAATTATTTTGCCTTATGACTTTGTATTTCCTTTCAGACTTTCACCTACGTTAAACATGCTTTCATCTTGCTTAGTCCTCTACTTCTGTTACTGGATGAATTTTGATTCTCCCCCTCCCCTTTATTCCTAAAGTCTATTCTTCTTGCTTACAGCAAACTGGTGCCACAATTTTCTTGTCTGTTTCATTTGCCCTGAGCAAAGAGGGCCATTGTACCTCTGGTCTGCTAGTTGGGCAAATCTACAGCTTGGTAAGAAAACCTTTTATCTTACCAATAAGGGGAAGAATATTAAGAGGTGCATGTTTTCTCCCCCCACCACCTTATCCCCACAGTTGGAAGGAGCTTATTCTCTTGAGAAATGTGTTGGACGTGCCCCTTGGTAGAGATTCCTCTATGGTTCTCCCCTACCACCTTGTCCTGTTTTGTATTTTCTCAGTATTCATTCTGTATCCTTGTAGATATTTGTACTGCCTTGTAGAAAGGGAATCTGGGAATGCACATATGAACAACACATAAATACAGATTAATTGCTGCAGCTATAATAATACAAGAGTAGCTACTTCAATTGTACTAAACATCACCGCCATCGGTTGTGAGGTCTGCTGGACTTAGGATATGCACAATTACTAAAAATGTCATAAATGTGAGCCAAATGTTTAATTTCTGCTCCAAAATAGATTCAATCTGCATTCCCTAACTAACATTTGAATATATCATTTCCATCCCTTCAGGCATACCTATGATACCAAATTTTTAAAAAAGCAGTTGTACATAGGCCTATTTTCAACAGCCCTTGGAAGGCTCAAAGGCTGTCTGAAAATTCAGAGGCGGGCACCCCTAGGTTCTGAGCACAGAGTGTGAATATGCACCTGCAAAAGGGCATTTGAAATGGAGAATCCAAGCTAACTGCTGTCTGTCTTCAAACCTCTACAACTGCCCCACTATCCATGTCCTTGCAAGCCTGAGAGCATTTGAGTGCTCTACTGGAACACGCCACAAATAACCAGCTGAACACCGTACACTGACAAATGCATTTAATTACGAAGTTTAACACTTACCAGAAACAGCCAACAACAACAGTGAAAACCAAAATAACCCCGACAAAAACAGCCTTGGCTTCCATTCTTGCTAACCAAATAAAGGAAAGTCTTTGAACAATTCATTTTAAACACTTTTAGTATTCATTAAGCACTCCATCATTGTACTTTGGCAGGCCCCTATAGAGGAATAAGCCAGCTCTCTGCAAGAGAAAAGGTAAGAAAATGGGTTGAAAAACAGTATAGAAACCAAAAAACACAGACCTCCAAACACACAAATGAGCTACACTCCCAGAATCTCACCAACTTGCAAGCACTGGCCCTTCAATACACACCTACTGTAGGTGCAACCGATCATCCCCTTGAAATTTGTAATTCCCTTTGCATTTGTTGTAACATCTAGTGGCCCCAGCTAAAATCAGGTGCCATACATTCACATACTGAAATGAGAATATTCCCTGCCTCCAAGAATTTAATAACTTATTAGAAAAGTCTGACCAAGGACAGGAGAAATGAAGTATTATGTCCATTTTACAGATGGACAGCTGAGGCACAGAGAGCATGTGACTTGCCTAAGGTCATACAGGAAGTGTGTGGCAGAGTCAGATATTGAAGCTGGATCTCTTGGAGCCCCATGCAATCCTTTAACCACAGGTCCAGATTTCCTCTATGGATTAGAGTATTTCTATCCATTCATGGATTTGAAAATGTGTCCTACAAGTAGAAAATTATTTTTATGATTCTCTGAAATTACTATTTTCTCTTAATTAAGACTCCTTAGACCTTTAGCAAATCATATTTCTGTTTTGACGTCTTTTCTCATTTAAACCTTTTATGTCAGATCCCAGAGATGCATGTTTGACTCTGAGTCAATATGCAGGGTAAATGAGAGAGGAAGAATCTGTTTTAACTTCAAGGATTTGAATGGCATGTAATTTTGTTTCCAGGGAAACTGCAGATTTTAGTCCAATAGAAGTCTCATCGGCGGGGGAAAGCAGGTGTTGACACCACCATACTAATAGTCTCTCTAGATGAAAACAACATATGCACAAAGGCCATCTCTGGTTATCACCCCTCCACTCCAATGCAGTGTCAGTAGTCATATACCTCAAGCAAAGCCATTTTCATTCTATCTTTATCCAGGAACACATTTTAAAAGTAACTTTCTAATCTCAAAAAGCCAGGTCAACAGAAGACTGACTATTGGTTTTTTTTTTTCCCATGGCAGGTAAAACTAAAGATGAAAACCATTACCCCAAACCATACTGGATCTAGTTCTGCTCTCCCAAGAATGCCAATCTGGACTCGCTTCATAGATTTAAATGGAGTGACTCCAGATTCAAACAGCAATAATCAAGCACATAATTTGACTCCCTGGGGCAGATCATCCGCTTCCGTGAACTGGTGCAGCTCTACTGAAGTCAGTGTAGCTATGCCAATTTACATTAGATCCTTCCTGACTGATTTCTCCCCAGAATTCCTCAAAACAAGGTTAACTGTTAAAATAATAGCATTAAAATGACAAATAGCTGGTGTGACAGGAGAGTGATAGAAGGCAGATATATTAGCTCCAGGTTAAGAAGGTCCCTTTCCCTGAGTAAGGTAACAGGGAATATTCCAGAACTTTCTGGAAACAATTAAGGCAGACAGGCTGATTAGAACACCTGCAGCCAATCAAGAAGCTGCTAGCATCAATCAGGGCACCTGGGTTTTAAAAGGAGCTCACTTCAGTTTGTGGTGCGTGCGAGGAGCTGGGAGCAAGAGGCACAAGAAGCTGAGAGTGAAAAGGCATACTACTGGAAGACTGAGAAGTAGAAGCATTATCAGACATCAGGAGGGAGGTCCTGTAGCGAGAATAAAGAAGGTGTTGGAAGGAGGCCATGGGGAAGTAGCCCAGGGAGTTTTCGCTGTCTCACAGCTGTTACAGGAGCCACTGTAGACAGCTGCAATCCACAGGGCCCTGGGCTGGAACCCAGAGTAGAGGGCGGGCCAGGGTTCCCCCAAAACCTCCCAACCCTTGATCCGACACAGGAGGAGTTGACCTGGACTGTGGGTTCACAAAAACGGCCAAACTGAGGGCTGCTGTGAATCTCTGAAGTGAGCAAATCCCACCAATAAGCGCAAGACCCACCAAAGTAGAGCAGGAACTTTGTCACACTGGATATAGGGAAACAGACATTTGACACCTTTGCCCACTAATTCCCTTTTGCAAAAAGGGCTACAGCTGTAGTAATTGGTAAATAACTGTGCCTACATTTTAGTGCTGTGCAGTCAGGTGATATGGTACAAACAATGCCATGCTATTAGTGCATGTCGGGGGGGGGGAGGGAGGGGTTGTTTAGGGGTTTTTTTGCGCACCTCAAGTATTATATACATCTTTGCCAGTTTTCCCCTAGAAGATTGATCCTAAAACTCTGAGCCAGACCCTCAAAGACTGAAATCATCATAGCTCCATTGAAGTCAGTGAAGCTACATTGATTCACACCAGTTGGGAATCTAGCTATATGTTTCTGCTTGGAAGAAATATATTTAACTTTTCCTGTGGTGTGATCACAGAGTGCAGCCTGGCTCTCCACAGTTAGAGAGAACCTGCATGTTTTGCAGGGGGAGCTTAATAAACAGAAGGACATCTAGCTCAGGGAGTTCATTTCCTCATACTACATCTTCTACCGCTCTCAAGGTAAAATGACCCCATCTGCATGTTATACAGCAAATTCATGATGTACGTAGTGTTGTTCCCACATTTCAGAAATAAAGAATGAGTGGGGAAGCTCTACTGATTTCAGCCACTTTAACTAAGCTCCCTGCAGTATTTCTCTACTGTTCCCACCCTCAAAATAGGTATATGTTACACTCACTATTAACCACACGTGCCTTTGTACTGGAGTTCATGTGTGTACTGATAACTAGCTTTATAAAGTCCAAGCAGAGAACAAATATACACAGCATGATTTTCCTATCTGGGCAAGCTGTACTAATGAGAGAAAGTCTTTAAATGCCTTTGTACTGATAGATGAAAAGCTACCCTCTAAGCTTTGACACTTTAATGATAGATACCGTGCTGAACCCATATGGTTCTCAGTCAAACCGAGAAACCTCATCATTGGTGGTTCTGGCAGTAAACTTTCATTATGCAGGTTTTATTGTCTGCAAGGACTTCACATTTATGTACATTTCCTCTGTGTTCTCTTCAGAAACTGTTTGGTTTGCAATGCAAATTGCGGGAAGAATTACTTTCTACGTTAGACTGCAAAAGCCAGGACTAGACAGTTAGCATAAAGACCGTAGTTCTAGCTAGCACAGCTGATTAGCCTCTTCCTGATCTCATAAGATAGAGATGGACACTTCTGCTATTACCATCAGACAGACACACATAGGGTTAGATCCATGTGCTGGCATATCTGAGGACAACCTTGGTGAAGTCCATGGCATTGTGCAGTTCATGTCATTAGTGTAACTGGTCCCTTGAATATCATAGGGAACTAGATATTGATCTCATACCTATAGCCTTGCTCTCAGAATACAGAGGGTAAAGGCTGGAGATGGCGGGGAAAACAACCATCCTCATTTGCAGAAAATGTCAAGATGTCAATCTGCTTTTGTTCCACATTGGAACAAAAAATGAGCCCTTTCTAAATTGCTCACAAAAAAAGAGCCCCTATCCCAGGAGGAATAGCCTGGTAATTAGGGAACACACTTGGGATGTGGGAAACCCAGATACAAGTCACTATTCTGCCTGATTGTGAGAAATTACTTTGAACTTGGGTCTTTCACATTCCAGGTAAGTGACCTAACCACCAGGCCATTCATGTATATCCTGGACCTGTGATTCCTTTTATAATCAAATGGAATTCTTCAATGGCAACAACTTTGGTCCAAATTATGACCAGATTAAGTAGAGCCCTGTATATCAGCGAATGGGTAAAACTCCTCTATTTTAATCTCCACTATAATATGGGATGTGTGAAAGGGATGCAGTCTGCTTGGCATAGAGATTTCCATGCTAGATGTTGACCTTTCCAAGGAAGAGTTTAGACAGAGGATGGGAAAAGTCAGAGACCTACCCTGAAAGCCTCAAAATATTCAGGCTGATATTTTAAAATGGTGAGTCCTTGACTTCTGTGTGATTGGGGGGGCGGGGGTAAGGAAAGCAGAATTTAGTCATGCAGCTTGTCCAAACACATTATATGACTCCTTATGGGACAGGGAGTAGATAACTCTGGAGATCAATATCACCTCTTGAAAGAATCTGTGTGTTGTCAAGGAAGAAGTTATACATTTCAAGACTCATTAATTTGTCCGATCTCTTCATTCACTTCCCCCTCAGCTCAGCACATCACCATAGCTTGGCACAAAAATAACATGTTAAAAAAGGCTTTCAAGGACCACACTGATTTCTTGTCTGAATCAACAGACAACATGGGATCTAATTTCAGAAGGTAGGGTGGCCACTTATAGCACAGAAACCACAACAATCCTTTGATGTGAATAGAGCTTCTAAGGAGGCACAGTGGTGAGCATTGCCCTTTCCTACAACTTTACATGATCTCTTTTTTTTTTTTAATTGCCATTCATTAATTTTACGTATATTTTCTGTAGCTATAAATGAAACAGTTAAAGAGCTGGAGGTATTAGTAATGTCCTATCAGCTGTAAAATACATGGAGAAGCTTGTGACACTTGGTCTCTCATGATTTTGAGACCTGTTTCTTAGAGACTGAGTTGTATCTTACCTTATGGAAAATGTAAATACATTCTATGTAAAATACTTTGAAAGTCCAATGCATACACACTATGAAGAGTGGAACACGATTTCATCATTTCTCAATTGTGTTGAGATGGAATACAACCGAGTGAAAGGAAATAAAAAAATTAGTTAACAACATATTGTAGGTTTCATCTGAAACTCAGTGGGCCAGATCCTTGTTGTCTTGGTATGGATGGGGGGGGGGGGGACAGATACGTGTCTTTAAGCTACCATTGTTCTAGCGTTTATTCCTGGGATTGCCAAGGGCTGGTTTGTAGCCTGATCTATGAATTCTGTACTTAATTATATTGATTACTTAAGAATTCCAAGTTATCACTCTGAAGTTTGAAAGGTTCTTGTCCCAAGATCAGGCTCAGAATTAAAATTACTGTTCAGTTGAGAATCCTGGTATGCACAATTGTAATATAATCACACTTTAGGAACCCTTCTGTATTTGTAGTAATTGATTTAATACATTTAGTAAAGTCACAAACACTCTAATCCAGCAAGGTATATAGAGAACACAGAATGTACATCTATCTACTCACACCATCCCTTGCAGAACAACCTGAAATGCTAAGTCATTATCTTCCTCATCACCATCCTAATCAGTGGCCATTGTCCTGGTACTTCCAAGGGCTGGCATGCTCTCTCTCTTTCCCCACAGGCTGGTTTACAATTTTTATAATCTGTTACACTAATACCACTATGCCTAATGCATATTCAGTAGGGGTGCTCTCCCCTCTTCCTTATTTGTATTTCCTCACCCTACTAATGTCAGGGTGCTTTTCTCTTATAGGTTAGTGTATTCATGATTTCAACTTATTACCATACACGTCAGTTCATTGCCATGGCCCTCTTGTTGTCAGACATCTGCAGATGTTCCTATCCTAACATATCCAAAAGCTGGTGTGTGTTCATGTTCTTGTGGCTGGCTGGTATCATTATGGACAAACTTCCCCCTTAAACACTCTATTCCCAGTTCCCCAAAACTTAGCGGTGACCATGGTCACCCCTATCTGTGCCAAAGTTCATAGGCCTCAAGCCTTATGCTAACTGCTGAAGCCAATGTCTTACTGGATACAGCTTCTAGGTTCCTTTATGTTATTACTAAATAAAATGAATGCTCAAGCTAGCTCTATGGGATACAGTTCCTAACATGATTTAGAGTAGCCTCAGTGATGCTTTACGTTTCTCAACTCATGGCTCATGACTCAAAATTGGGTTGCCAGACTGTTTCAAAGAATTGTGTGCTGGTTCCTGCAGCTTCAGTCCCACAGGACTCTGCTCTCCATTCCAGGCCTGGCACACCGGATTGCAGTGCTGCTCAGGTTTGGCCTGGCCACCCATCCATCATGATGATGGGGAGCTGGTGAGCCAAATTTGGCCAGATTGCAATGCCACTTACATAAATTTGGCCCAGCTGAACCAAACCTGAGCAGTGCGAAGACTCCAGAGGTCACAAAACCCAAAGCAAGGAGCTGAGCCCAGCCAGCCCTCTGGTAAAGGACTCATAAGAGCTGCTGGTGTGGGATGAGCTCTGCATCCCCCACAGGGTCTCCCACGCTTCCCGGGGCAGGGCTCACCTTCCAATACCAAGGGCTTCCCACCTACCCTCTGAGGGCAGGACCCAACCCCATACCAAGGGCCTCCATTTCCCTGAGGGCAGGTGCATATGGTGTCATAAACATTGGGCCTCAACACCAAAGGGAATCCTCACATAACTGGGTCTAGGTCTGCTTTGCACTGCTCCAGCTGCACAAAGAAGCTTTTTCAGGGACCAAAATCTTGCCCAACGTTGTTAGCAAGGAGCCTATTAGTTCTCAGAGATGCTATAGGCTGCCGAAAAAATAAAAGGGACCTTTCTAACTGGTAGGATGGAGTGCACCACACAGAGATCAAGGATGTGTATGACCATGTGGTTCTATATATTCCCCCCCCCCCATATAGGTTATCACTACAGTAGATTTGGCCTTTCTTTTGGTGCGGTTTTAAATTCTCACCTATGCAAGTAACAGCTTTGTCTGCTATCTGCTCCTAAATGAAGATACCGGTTTTATAAAAGAAGTCCCTGAGGTGTGCGAAGATTTCCACTTCTAACGTAGCAAGTAAGAAAGGAAATGGCACAGTGTTTGTAAGCCAAAGGAAAAAGATATGTGCTAATCTCATCCATGTATTCCCTTCACCTTCGTGGTACTACAGAAACAGCATAAAGCTCCTTTCCAAGTGTGCCTGGAAAGTGATCCTTTTTTAAAGCTGATGTTCACTCATTGGAAAATTCAACAGTTAACGTATTTCCCCTGTTTGGCAATATCATTATCAAACTGGCAATATGCCTGGCAGAACCTGTTTCCAAAAGTTCTTGAGCTGAGGACTGAATAATATGAAAAATGTTTTTTTTTGCAAATGCTAACAAAATACTAAGTATAGCAATGCATTAAGCATAATTTTTTTTTCCTTTCTACTCTATTGAGCAAATTTCCTCTGGCAATCCTTCTGTAGAATTTTTATCAGTGTTCCATCATTATAAAACATAATTCTGTAAAGTATCTCTCACTCTCGCACACCCTTTTATTGCAAAACAGAGGCTGTTCTGTTGTAGGTTTGTTTGGATTTTTGGTTTGATTGTTTTTTTTTTTCCCCCAATCGCTGGCTTTACATGCATAACTGCTATAAAATGTAAAATACAAATTTATTAAAGTTAGAATACTGCAGAAAATATTGTTTGTGAGTTCCCATAGAATTTTTTTTTTCCAGTTCATAACTAGTCTGTGCTGAAGAATGGGAGAAATTATTTGCAAACTTAGGTCTGGTCTACACTACGGGATTAGGTCGAATTTAGCCACATTAGGTCAATTTAAAAATGACCGCATCCACATAACCAACCCAGTTCCATTGACCTAAAGGGCTCTTAAAATCGACCTCTGTACTCCTCCCCAATGAGGGGAGTAGAGCTAAAATCGACCCTGCTTCGAATTTGGGGTAGTGTGGATGCAAATAGACGGTATTGGCCTCCAGGAGCTATCCCAGAGTGCTCCATTGTGACTGCTCTGGATAGCACTTTCAACTCCGATGCACTAGCCAGGTACATAGGAAAAAGCCCCGGGAACTTTTGAATTTCATTTCCTGTTTGGTCAGCATGGGAAGCTCAGCAGCGCAGGTGATCATGCAGTCCCAGAATCACAAACTACCTCCGGCATGGACTGAAAGGGAGACACTGGATCTGATTGCTGTATGGGGAGAAGAATTTGTGCAGGCAGAACTCCTATCCAAAAGAAGAAAGGCAAATATATTTGCCAAAATTTCACAGAGCATGTTGGACAGAGGCTACAACAGGGACACACAGCGGTGCCATGTGAAAGTTAAGGAGCTGAGGCAAGCCTACCAAAAGTCAAAAGAGGCAAATGGTCGCTCCAGGTCAGAGTCCCATACATACTGCTTCTATGAACAGCTGCATGGCATTCTAGGGGAGGAGCCTACTACTATCCCACCACTATCCATGGACACCTGAAAGTGGGGAGTCTCTCGCCACATGGAGGATTTTGTGGATGGGGAAGAGGAGGAGGATGTGCAGCAGGCAAGCGGTGAATCCTTTCTCCCCAGCAGCCAGGACCTTTTCATCACCCTGGAGCCAATACCCTCCCAAGGCGGGATCCCGAACCCTGAAGCCAGAAAAGGCACCTCTGGTGAGTGCACCTTTGTAACTACAGTACAGGGTTTAAAAGCAATAGTGTTCATAGTCACCTGCTTGAAATAGGGGAATTTTTGTAAGGAAACAGTAAAAGGACCCCGTTCATGCTGAGCTGTTTGCATTTGGCTCAAAGGGATCATCCTGCAGAATAGCCACGTGGTGGGGTCGGGGTAGGTGTGTGCTGCACATCTACCTGAATACAGCAGCCCCTCCTTTTAAATGTGAAACCCAACCCATTGCTTGCTCTGGGAAAGCAGGGTGCTGACGACGTTTGAAAATGTTCCCACATGCTATGAAGGCGTAAGAAGCCAACCCAATTTTACTCTCCCTTTTATCCCCCACAACCCTCCCCTCCGCCCCAGGTGCAAATGTTTCTACGCTCCCCCGATCATCTCCATCTCTGCGGTTGTCATAAATATAAAGGGAAGGGTAAACCCCTTTAAAATCCCTCCTGGCCAGAGGAAAAATCCTCTCACCTGTAAAGGGTCAAGAAGCTAAAGATAACCTCGCTGGCACCTGACCAAAATGACCAGTGAGGAGACAAGATACTTTCAAAAGCTGGGAGGAGGGAGAGAAACAAAGGGTCTGGGTCTGTCTATATGCTGCTTTTGCCGGGGATAGACCAGGAATGGAGTCTTAGAACTCTTAGTAAGTAATCTAACTAGGTATGCGTTGGATTATGATTTCTTTAAATGGCTGAGAAAAGAATTGTGCTGAATAGAATGACTATTTCTGTCTGTGTGTCTTTTTTGTAACTTAAGGTTTTGCCTAGAGGGATTCTCTATGTTTTTGAATCTAATTACCCTGTAAGGTATCTACCATTCTGATTTTACAGGGGTGATTCCTTTACTTCTATTTCTATTAAAAGTCTTCTTATAAGAAAACTGAATGCTTTTTCATTGATCTCAGATCCAAGGGTTTGGGTCTGTGGTCACCTATGCAAATTGGTGAGGATTTTTACCAAACCTTTCCCAGGAAGTGGGGTGCAAGGGTTGGGAGGATTTTGGGGGGTAAGACGTGTCCAAACTACATTTCCCAGTAAACCCAGTTAGAGTTTGGTGGTGGCAGTGGATATTCCAAGGGCAAAGGGTAAAAATAATTTGTACCTTGGGGAAGTTTTAACCTAAGCTGGTAAAAGTAAGCTTAGGAGGTTTTCATGCAGGTCCCCACATCTGTACCCTAGAGTTCAGAGTGGGGGAGGAACCTTGACAGCAGTTATCGCAGATTAGAAGGCCAAAAAAAAATACTCAAGATGACATGTTTTCCAAGCTCATGCAGTCCTCCTGCACTGATAGGGCACAGCTTAATGCATGGAGGCATTCAGTGGCAGAGGCCAGGAAAGAATTGAATGAGCACAAAGAGCAGAAGCAGGATGCAATGCTGAGGCTAATGGGGAAGCGAACGGACATGATGAAGCATCTGTTAGAGCTTCAGGAAACCCAACAAGAGTGCAGACCCCTGCTGCATCCACTGTATAACCGCCTACCCTCCTCCCCATGTTCCATAGCCTCCTCACCCAGATGCCCAAGAATGCGGGGGGAGAGGCTCTGGCCACCCAGCCATTCCACCCCAGAGGATGGCCAAAGCAACAGAGGGCTGTCATTCAAACAGTTTGTTTGCTTAATGTGGCCTTGTCCTTTCCTTCTCCCCCACCCCACCTGGGCTACCTTGTCGGTTATCTATTTTTTTAATTAATAAAGAAAGAATGCATGGTTTCAAAACAATAGCTACTTTATTTCGAAGTGGGGAGGGTGGTTGGCTTGCAGGGAATTAAAATCAACAAAGAGGGCGGGTTTGCATCAAGGAAAAACACAACTGTCACCCCAAAGCCTGGCCAGTCATGAAACTGGTTTTCAAAGCCTCTCTGATGTGCAGCATGCCTAGCTGTGCTTTTCTAATTGCCCTGGTATCTGGTGGCTCAAAATCGGATGCCAAGCGATTTGCCTCCACCTCCCACCCCTCCATAAACAACTCCCCCTTACTCTCACAGATATTATGGAGCACACAGCAAGCAGCAATAACAATGGGAATGTTGTTTGCACTGAGGTCTGACCTAGTCAGCAAACAATGCCAGCGAGCTTTTAAATGTCCAAAGGCGCATTCTATCACCATTCGGCACTTGCTCAGCCTATAGTTGAACTGTTCCTTACTACTGTCCAGGCTGCCTGTGTAAGGCTTCATGAGCCACGGGAGCAAGAGGTAAGCTGGGTCCCCAAGGATAACTATTGACGTTTCAACATCCCCAATGGTAATTTTTTGGTCTGGGAAGTAAATCCCTTCTTGCAGCTGCTCAAGCAGCCTGGAGTTCCTAAATATGCGAGCGTCATGCACCTTTCCCGGCCATTCCATGTTGATGTCAGTGAAATTCCCTTGTGATCCACTGGTACTTGTAGCACCCTTGAGAAGTACCCCTTGCAGGTTAGCAAGGTGGTCCAGTGCCAAGATAGGGATATGGGTTCCGTCAATCACCCCACCACAGTTAGGGAACCCCATTGCAGCAAAGCCATCCAGTATGACCTGTACATTTCCCAGAGTCACTACTTTTGATAACAGAATGCCAATGATTGCATTGGCTACTTGGATCACAGCAGCCCCCACAGTAGACTTGCCCACTCCAAATTGATTCCCAACTGACCAGTAGCAGTCAGGCATTGCAAGCTTCCACAGGGCTATCGCCACTCACTTCTCAACCGTCAGGGCAGCTCTCATCTTGGTATTACTGTGCTTAAGGTGGGGGAAAGCAACTCAGAGTTCCAGGAAAGTGGCCTTACGCAGGCAAAAGTTTCGCAGCCACTGGGAATCATCCCATACTCGCAAAACTATGCGGTCCCATCAGTCTGTGCTTGTTTGCCGGGCCCAGAATCAGCATTCCAGTGTGTCAACCAGATGCACTGCTGCCATGATGTCCCAATTGCCACATCCTGTGCTTTCAGGAACATCTGTGTCGATGTCCTCATCAAAATCCTCCTTGTTCTGGCATCTCTTAGCCCAGTTCTGCATAGACTCTAGGATAACGCACAAGGTGTTTACAATGCTCACAACAGCAGTGGTGACGGTGAGCTGAGTGGGCTCCATGCTTGCCATGGTATGGCATCTGCCAGAGAGCAGAGTTGCAGCAGAAGCGGTGGATGATGATGGTTAGCAGTCCTACTGCACTGTCTGCTGACAGCAGCACCCAAGACACAACAGCAGTAGTGACAGTGAGCTGAGCGGGCTCCATGCTTGCCGGGGTATGGTGTCTGCACAGAAAAAAGGCAGGAAACGATTGTCTGATGTTGCTTTCATGGAGGGAGGGACGACTGACAACATGTACCCAAAACCACCCATGATAATGTGTTTGCCCAATCAGGCATTGGGAGTTTAACCCAGAATTCCAATGGGGGAGGGAGAGACTGCGGGAACTGTGGGATAGCTACCCACAGTGCACCGCTCCATAAGTTGATGCTAGCCACATTAGTGAGTACGCACTCCACTGACTTAATGCGCTTAGTGTGGACATATGCAATCTACTGTATAAAATGGATTTCTAAAAATCGACTTCTATAAGATTGACCTAATTTCGTAGTGTAGATATACCCTTGGTTGTGAATTTATTAATCCTAATTTGATTCACCTACAGACATAACATTGTTTCCTTGGCTTTCACATGAGTGAATAGGTTTTGCTTGGGGAAGATCTTTTACACAAGAGAATCCTGAAAAGCATGCACTGGTATGTGGATTCATGCCAGAACCAGTCACCAGAGAACACTTTTATAATTTGGCATTGTGGGTTTGGAAGTTGACAGTGTTAGGAAGTAGAGAAACTAGAAAATGTGTGTGGTTTTAAAATCAGTATAGCTGAGCAGTAGTGAGGGGATAGGGAAGAGCAATGGCCCTTTCATGCAGGCATTTTGCATATGTTCTATAGCCAGAATGTAGAGCAAGGCAGTTGCAGGATAACTAGATATCTAAGGAGGGGAAATTAGTTTCCAGAAGTTCTATAAGGGATCACTTAACATGGCAACTTCCCATAATTCCGTTCAGAGGCCTGGTAATGAGGAAATTAATCAAATGAGATGGACACTGATATGTGATCACACTTTTCACAACTAGGACAGCATGTGAACGTGACATTTACTTTGGTTCCTTCCTGACTAAGGACCATTCACAGACCCTATATTTTTAAATCTAGGGTCTGTGAATACAGCTACGTATAATAGTCTATCTTGTGGAAAAGAAAGGAAAAGTATTTTTAAAAACACAACTACTGACAGGGTAACAAGCCTTGTGCTTGGGGGGAAGCAGTAGACGTGGTATCTTGACGTTAATAAAGCTTTTGATGCTGTCTCACATGACCTTCTCATAAAAAAGCTAGGGTGCATAACTGGTTGGAAAACTGCTCCCAGAGAGTAGTTATCAGTGGTTCACAGTCATGCTGGAAGGGTATAACAAGTGGGGTCCCACAGGGATCAGTTCTGGGTCCAGTTCTGTTCAATATATTCATCAGTGATTTTAAATAATGGCATAGAGAGTACACCTATAAAGTTTTCAGACAATGCCAAGCTGGGAGGGGTTGCAAGTGCTTTAGAGGATAGGATTAAAAATTCAAAATGATCTGGACAAACTGTAGAAATGGTATGAAGTAAATAGGATGAAATTCAATAAGGACAAATGCAAAGCACTTCACGTAGGAAGGAACAATCAGTTGCACATATTCAAAATGGGAAATTACTGCCTAAGAAGGAGTACTGGAGAAAAAGATCTGGGAGTCATAGTGGACCATAAGTTAAATATGAGTCAACAGTATAACACTGTTGCCAAAAAAGCAAACATCATTCTGAGATGTATTAGCAGGAGTGTTGTAAGCAAGACATGAGAAGTAATTCTTCCACTCTACTCTGTGCTGATTAGGCCTCAGCTGTAATATTGCGTCCAGTTTTGGGCACCACCTTTCAGGAAGGATGTGGACAAATTGGAGAGAGTCCAGAGAAGAGCAACAAAAATGGTTAAAGGTCTAGAAAACATGACCCATGAGGGAAGATTGAAAAAATTGGGTTTGTTGAGTCTGGAGAAGAATGACAGGGGACATGATAATAGTTTTCAAGTATGTAAAAAGGTTGTTACAAGGAGGAGGGAGAAAAAAAATTTTCTTAACTTCTGAGGCTAAGCCAAGAAGTAATGGGCTTAAATTGCAACAAGGGAGGTTTAGGTTGCACATTAGGAAAAATTTCCTAACTGTCAGGGTGCTTAAGCACTGCAATAAATTGCCTAAAGGGGTTGTGGAATCTCGATCATTGGATATTTTTAAGAGCGGGTTAGAGAAACACCTGTCAGGAATGGTGTAGGTAATACTTAGTTCTGCCATGAGTGCAGGGGACTGGACTAGATGACCTCTCGAGGTCCCTTCCAGTCCTACCATTCTATGATAAGCATTTCTCCAAGACCCAGCTTCCTATACATTCAGAATGTATAAGACTGTCTGCTAATTCCCAGTAATGTTACATCACCCTTCGGGGGGGGGGGGGGGAGAAAAATTTATTACGTTTCTGTTTAACAAAAATGTAGATTCCTATTCCCAGGTCGGGCTGAGCAGCACTTGACACAGAGTCCCAGATGCCCAGCCTTATGCGTCCCTGACCTGCAGTGCAGCTAGGGACCATTTGAACTTTTATCTGCCAGTGCCCAGATCTGGAATCCAAGAGACTTCAAAATTGGACATGAGCCAGTTTTACTACTTACATCATCAAATATAATCACCTGGTAATGGTCTAGTTTATTGATTTGTGAATTTATGCAGTGTCAGCCCTCCTGTATAGGACTTCTTCACTACAGGAGTTGGTAATCTCCATGGTACTATCATTTACTTAAGAATTACTCATCTGTTTTCCTACGTGAAAGTCTGATTTCACCAAACACAATGTAACTAGAATTTGTGTGTGTGTGAAGCATGTGCTACAGGATCTATAATGGTATCACTTTAGGTTTATGTTTCTCAGAAAGCTGCTTTAATCCATAAAATACATCTCTGTATTTTTTTTCTTCAATAATCATCTGCCCTATCAAGTCTTTGTGGCACTGGAACTGGTATGTTTTCAAATTGGTAATGACAGTGGATCAATTAATCAGCTAGGCATGTTCTCAGATTGGCAGCGGTGTTGCTGTGTTTGCAGTGTAATGCGTTACACATTTTGGGTCCTCATTGTGCTTACACATTGCACTGCATGTACCTTGCAGTCCATTCTCTCAGTTCCATTGCCAAACAATTTCTTAGTTGCAGGTGAGAAGTTTTTGAGAGATCTAACCATTCATCCAGTTTTATGAATATTATACTGAATTGTCTCTAGTTTAAATTTAACCCAGTGGCATTTCTCCACAATTGTAATCTCTATAAATGCTTGGTTGTGACCTGATTGAACTGCTGTAAGCTTAAACTCTTTTGCTACTGCTGCCCTTGCCTAAGTGACTTCTTTCACATAAACATCTGTTCTCTATTGTAGCTTCTCATCTCCCCAAGCATTCTTTTGAACTGGCATTTGTTTTGCATAATAATTTCTTTTAAAATATGTTTACCCCTCTGACCTTTTGCTGGACACTCATCTAGTTTGCATGTTATCCCATACTTTCAACCCTTTTACTTACATAATTATAGTCTGCCTGTTGATGTGGCAGTGGAGTTGCTTTTGTGTTTGTCTGAAAACATTGGTATAGAAACGGATTATAACTGGGCTTGTGCCATTTCCTGTGTTCTAGCAACATTTATGTGCTTTATTTAAATGAAGCTCAGAGTTGATTTATGAGCTTGTCTCGGGACTTTTGGTGAATTTGTCCCAAATACTATCCTGTCCTAAATCATTTCATCTATGTCAGTAAATGCAGACTCCTTGGCTGACAAGTTTAATTCTCTAACAAACTGTTCTGTAAGTTCACTTAGATCTTGATTATAATGTGCATACATCTTTTGGGATGACATTCATTAAACCAATAATGTATCTTCTCATCTTTTATCTTCCCAGCTGGATGTAACTATCCAAGTACTAAAAAAATCTCTGCCTTTTTGCTCACCCCATTGAGCAGGTAACATTTCCCTTGCACCTGTTTGGATTTCAGGAGTCCCATGAAGAGGAGTGAGTACTGTGTGCTCGTGGAGTTCCTTCTACTCCCTGAGACAGTTCATTCTTTCCCAGTTCACCCTTAGCAGGCTATTTTTGGCTATTTCTGCACGTACAATACTTCTGACACAATATGTAATGTTTTGGTTTGCTTGTGAGGGTGTGTTCCAAATCCAGACAGCCCAAAGACCCTTACATTGGTTAGCACATACTCAGAGTTGCACATGTTCAAAACTCATGTATCAGACCTCCAAAAATCATGAGGCCGTGTCATAAATATAAAGGCAAGGGTAACCATCTTTCTGTACACAGTGATATAAAATTCCTCCTGGCCAGAGGCAACATCCTGTTATCTGTGAAGGGTTAAGAAACTCAGCTAACCTGGTTGGCACTTGACCCAAAGGACCAATAAGGGGACAAGATACTTTCAAATCTTGGGGGAAGGAAGGCTTTTGTTTTGTGCTCTTTGTTTGTGTTTGTTCTCTCTTGGGACTGAGAGAGGCCAGACAGAAATCCATCTTCTCCAATCCATCCTAATCCAAGTCTCCAATATTGCAACCAGTATAGGTAAGCCAGGCAAGGCGGATTAGTTTATCTTTTTTTTTTATGTGAATTTTCCCTGTGTTAAGAGGGAGGTTTATTCCTGTTTTCTTTAACTTTAAGGTTTTGCCCAGAGGGGGATCCTCTGTGATTTGAATCTGAATACCCTGTAAAGTATTTATCATCCTGATTTTACAGAGATGATTCTTTAACCTTTTCTTTAATTAAAATTCTTCTTTTAAGAACCTGATTGATTTTTCATTGTTCTTAAGAACCAAGGGTTTGGGTCTGTGTTCACCTGTACAAATTGGTGAGGATTATTATCAAGCCTTCCCCAGGAAAGGGGGTGTAGAGCTTGGGGGGGATATTTTGGGGAAAGACGTCTCCAAGTGGGCTCTTTCCCTGTTCTTTGTTTAAAACACTTGGTGGTGGCAGCATACTGTTCAAGGACAAGGCAAAGTTTGTACCTTGGGGAAGTTTTTAACTAAGCTGGTAAGAATTAGCTTAGGGGGTCTTTCATGCGGGTCCTCACATCTGTACTCTAGAGTTCAGAGTGGGGAAGGAACCCTGACAGACCATCTTAAATATTATGAGATTTTTTTTAAAAAAATAACCACTAGTGAATATTGCATTTTTTTGTTTTGTTTTTGTTTACTTTCTGGTTTTCAAGCTCTAGGGTACACTCAGGTCAAATTTTCAAGCTTTTCTCCACAACCATGATGGCTCAAAACTTCATTTAAAAAGAGAGAGAGAGAGAGAGCTGAGATTCTCACACCATCAATTGATTCCAGAAGCTAGGACTTAAACTAAAACACCAAATATTTCCAGACTCATGGAAGCTGGCAACACCACCACATCCCTGTAGTCCTATGGAAACATTCCCACCTGAGATATTCTGCTGCAGTCCAACTCTCCAGTTCCTCTGACATAATCTTCTTCTTCCATCTGGGTTCACTGGGAGGCTAATGGGTTCCAGCTGATTCTGAATCCTGATTATAAAACCCTTTCCTCCTGTTACAGAATGCTAGCCCAGAACCCTGGGATTCCTAACAGTTGCGGGTCCCAGATAGGTAATATGCTTCATCACAGAGTCATTGAAATGGTTATTTAATGGATGATTTAGTATATCAACTTAATATAAATAGAATTAAAACAGAAAAACCAAATTCCCTAATCCCATTTACCTGCACTTGGCAAATTGTGTGACTTCATAATAAAGTCTTCAGTACTATTCTGTCAGGGACTGATCCACTCCCCATCTCATTACTGTGCCTTCTGCTTTCTTGTAGAAATATTTTATAACTAAAGAATAAAGTGATGTAACAGTGACCAATTGATTTTATTTATAATCAAAACAAAATGTACTGGAGTTGAATATCCAAATAATTTATAATGGATTGGACCTAGGGGCTATGATAAATGAAGGCTGGGGGGACGGGTGTAGCTCCCTTTTATGGACAGCCAGCCAGCCAGTTAGATGTAAAATCCCTCTTGGTGTCTGTTCTCTGCTTGCTTTACCTGTAAAAGGTTAACAAGCCCACAGGTAAAAGAAAAAGAGTGGGCACCTGACCAAAAAAGCCAATGAGAAGACTAGAACTTTTTAAATTGGGGAGGACAGGGGAAACTTCCTCTTTGTCTGTTCTCTGGAGAAGGGGAACAGGAATATTGTGTAAGGCTTAAAACAGGTATGAAAATTCATCTTCCACACCTAGAAGAAATCATTGGACAGGGAATGTTTAAATTAGATGCAATCTGGTTTATTTCTTTATTTTGGCTTGTGGATCTCCTCTGTGCTAAACCTAAGGTGCCTTTGTGCCTTTGTTTGCTTGTAACTTTTAAACTGGATCCCAAGAAAGCTATTATTGGTACTTAATTTTTGGAATTGCTCTTTTAAAATCTAGCAAAAGCCTAAGTTCCAGATGTATTTTCTTTCTTCTTGTTTCTCATAAAATTTACCTTTTTTTAAGGCTAGGATAGGATTTTTGGTGTCCTAAGAAGTTTGTGAATGTTTGATTAGCAGGTAGCAACAGCTAATTTCCTTTATTTTCTTTCTCAGCTCTTCCCCAGAGGGGGGTACCCCACAGGGAGGAATTCCCAAGTGCTCCTCCTGGGGTTCAAAGGGGTATTTTTGCATGTGGGTGGTGGCAGCATTTACCAATCCAAGGTCAGAGAAAAGCTGTAACCTTGGGAGTGTAATACAAGCCTGGAGTGGCGAGTATTAATTTTTAAAATCCTTGCAGGCCTCCACCTTCTGCACTCGAAGTGCCAGAGTGGGGATTCAGCCTTGACAGGGGCCAATTCACCATTGTCATAATTGGCCATTTGTTACTTTCAGAGAAATGTATAAAATGCTTCCATTTCCTTAAAAATATGCTTTTAAGTTTCACACCCCAATAATTATATTAAATGTAAAAAGCATAACTTTATTTTTAAAGATATAAATGGTTTCAAGCTATTAGAGTGCTTACATGTTCCTCTTTCTTGATATTAAACATAGCTCTCCATTCAAATTTAATAGGAATCAAACACCAATGAACAATACAAAAGCCTCAGCTTTGGAGCAAAGTGCATTCACAATTTATGGGCAAAAGTTTACACTGTGTGCGCTTGCCCTGAGCACTGGCTAAAGCCATTCAATTTGTTTCTCTTCTCCCAGATGCTAAATTAACTCACATGTTTAAAGGAAAAAAATACACAAGTCCTACAGAGTGCAGACTGCTATATGAGAGTGTAACGCTCATTGTTAGTCAGATTTACAGTGGAAGTTAAAATGTGTGTGAAGGGACTGAAACATCGCGTAGACATGCAAGATAGTTGCAACAAATTAATTTTGAAAGAGCACAATGTCTTTGAATGTATGTATCAAACTTGTAGCTGTTCGCTATATTTTTCTGGCTCTATGACCCTACTGAATAAATTTATTCTTAAACAAAACTATAAACATTAAACATTTAAACAACACAGTAAAACATGTTAGCACACCAAGATGCACAGCAGAACATACGGCAGATTGTGTAAAAAAACTTCACTACACAGACATCTGTAGCATGCATGCAAAAGAGCAGAGTCAAAAAACAGAATATCCTTTTTGGCATTGACAACACTATTAAAGGACAGAAGTGTTGACTAGTAGAAGATAAAGAAAATGCATGTATGTGTGTTACTAAGGACAGGCACATCAAAAGACTTTTGTTCAAGACTTTTGTAATCCAGTCAGGGCTCAGATAAAAACAAACATTACAGTGACATCAAATGAGAACACTTGACCTTTTAGCAATACAAATCAGGTGAACAGAAAACGAAGATACTTTTAGAAATATAGCTCAAAGTAGGATAAAAATGCATTTTGAAAGTAAAGTCACCAACAGTTCAAACCCAAGGGTTTCTTTAAGAAGGAAACTGAATGGTTAGGGGGAATTAAAATTCTCACTGATTTCCACACATACCCTCCTGTGAACTGAGAAATATCCTGCCCTATACGGGGCAGAACAAACTCAATTTTCTTATTTTAATGAATCAATTTCTAGTCCTTTTTCTATAAAAAATAACCTTGAAAATGCAAACTGATCTAAACCAATCACCCAGGGCTGAAAATCTGTCAGTATTTCTTTTTTCCAAAGCAGGGATCAATTCATGAATGTCCTGTCAATGTTGTTTAAGGCTAGCCTTTAAGGTCCTGAAACCCACAGCTATGCATTTGTATGTGTGGTCATGATCATACCTATTTGTAAATCACCTACCGCACCAGTGGAGCTATACTAATAGAAAACCAGCCAGCAGAAGTTGTTTATCCTCTTCCTTTACCTTTTCCTCCACAGGGAGAGACTGTTGGCTAGAGGACCAGCAGATTGTCATGAGGAGCTCCGCTGTTTCAGCTCGGTATCTCAGAGCTCTGACTCTAAGGCTTTGATTAATTTCAGTGGGAATTACCCAAATTACCTTTGAGGACCTAGGCCTAAATTCTACAGTGTTGCCAGCTCTCAAGATTTTTGGTATTTACTTAAAACCTCAATTCCTGGATGTGATTATATAAGAATCTCAACTTGCATTTACAAAAAGAGCAAGTTGCTAGTCTTTATGATGGTTATGGGGGAAGGCTTGAAAATGTGACCTCTCTGATACCAGAAGACAAATGAAAATAATCTCAAGTGATTGTCTTATAAATCTGGAACATGGAGGGAGGGGGAGAGAGAGAGACAATTGAGGAGGGAAAGACATTTGGGAGAGGGTAGAAGAAGGGGGACTGAGGAGGTCTGGGGATGTGGAGGGACACTGTCTTGGGGGCACTGGTTGTGGTCTAATTTTGGAATGAGTGGCTTCTGAGCAAAGCCGGAGATTGGAGGGGCTCCTGGACATGGAGTAGGAAATGGCAAGGTATTCAGATGTAGAAGACCTGAGACACAGGAGGGTCATGGAGAGGGGATGGGGTATGGAAGAAGGCAGAAGTGAGATACAGGAGCCAAGGGAAGTATGGAGAGAGTACAGAGATGGACCAGTAAAAGCCGTCTTTTATCCATATTAAACTTTAAATGCTAATATTTTGTAGATAAAACTTTACACAGTGTAAGTCAAGTGGGGTGTTAGTGAGGAAGGATGAAGTGGCAGTACCTTTTAACTGTTTTGTTTCTAGACATTTCACAGTTGTGTAATTTTAGTAGGGAAAGTGTGACATTTTGGTCTGGTGTTAGCTGGATGCCAGTGAAACACATTTTCTTCTTCGAGCACTTGCTCATGTCCATTCCACTTTAGGTGTGTGCACACCCATGTGTGTTGTCGTCGGAGATATTTGCCACAGCAGTTGCTGTATGGCCAGCAGTGGTGCCCCCTTGAGTGCCGTGCTCATGTGTGGGTATATCAGGTGCTGCCTGCCATAAGCCCCCTCAGTTCCTTCTTACTTTCTGGGGTGGCTAGTAGGAGAACCTTTCCTTGGATAGCAAGGGCTAGCCGTTTCATCTCTTCTGATTTCGAGCCTTAGGGGCCTTTTAAATATTTGTTTATAGTAGTTAATGTTAAGTAGCTGTTAAGGGTAGTTAGGAGTTAAGAGTTCCAGTGAGGACTTGACCGCAGGCAGGGCATACCCCGGTCGCTGGGGTTTAAGCCCTGCATGGACTGAAACAGGCCTTTTCCTGTAAGTGACCCTCCACAGCAACTGCTTCAAGTGCTTGGGGGAATCACATGTGAAGGACAAGTGTTCTGTTTATAAAAAAAATTTTGACCCAAGAGTCAGAAAGAGCACATCTGTCTGAGGGCCCTCTTCATGAAGGCTGCCCTTTGTCCAGCTTCTGACCCCATCCCACCAAGACTCACCTAGTGCCTTGGTCTTGGTGCACAGGGCACTGGACTCCATTCAGCACCGCTCCCCGTCACCAGTGCCTAGAAAGAAAATGAAGAAGCACAGCTCCCCAGAACCGGGCAAGAAAGGCCATGGCGCATCAGGCAAAGGACCCAGTTTGGGCCACTCTGCCACTCCAGAGCCACGTGGACATGCCTCCCCGGTTGGGATCTTAGCACCTAACAGGATTCACCACCGACTCCCAGGAACAATAGGGGACCCAAACTTCTGATGGCATCGACACCTTCCCAAGCTCCCTCAGCGCTGAGAGAACCAAGGCCTCCACCCATGCTACCGGCACTACATGTCATAGAAAAAAAAACTAGAGCTAGCTTTCATAGAATCATAGAGTTGGAAGGGACCTCAGAAGATCATCTTGTCCAACACCCTGCTCAAAGCAGGACCAATCCTCAATTTATTCCCCAGATCCGTAAATGGCTCCCTCAAGGATTGAACTCACAGCCCTGGGTTTAGCAGGCCAATGCTCAAACCACTGAGCTATCGCTCCCCCCCCCCCAAAGGAAGTGGCAAACGCTCCCTAAGAGGGCAAGCCAGCCACTAAGAACCCTCAGAGGGCAGTGGAGCGCTGCTGATCCCCTGAGACAAGGCAGCCCTCTCCATCTCCGTACCACAGATCTCTGGCATTGCAACAGAGTTCCTCAAGGGCTCATCCTCAGTCACCAGCACTGTGATCGCAGTCCCCACCATCTTGACACAGATCACCTTGTGGGAGGTGCCGGTCTCCATTCCATCAGCACCGTTCACACTCCCGCTGGTCATCCTCTTGGCACAGATCTGAGTCGCCTGCCCCATGGGAGTGCTCCCTGTGATGATTCCGGTTCCCCCAGCACAGTCCCCTCAATACTGGCACCAATCCTCCCACTCCAAACACCCATCTCCCATGGTGACAGTCGGACACAGATGTTGATGGCCCCGCCGTGATCACTGGAAGGGAATTCCTCCAGCATGGAAGGACAGTTCAGCCTCTCACCAAGACCCCACCAGCACGAATGAGCACATGAGGCCACGTCTATGTCTATAGTGCTGCCTTGGCAGCATAGCCAGTGGCCAGCACATTGGCCTTATTGGAGTGCATGGGGCATGCTGGTGATGACGATGCCCCCTTCACATCACTCATCTGCCGCTGCCTTGGAGCAACAGCTGGTGGCACTGGGCTAAGTGCTTGAAACCCACTTGGAGGTCAGGGTAAAGGAGACAGCATCAACCCCAAAACCATCCACACGGGGGTGATGCCCTGGAGCCTCCCTCAATGATACAGTCATCATTCTCATCCCTGGATGAGATGGTCACAGGACCCTTGAGGGCTAGTCCACCAGACAAATTAAAGGAATTCTATGCTCTGCTGCTTCAATGGGTGGCCGAGAACTTGGGCCAAGAGGTGGAGGAGATGGCCAAGCAGGTGGATACTTTGTTCAATTTTCTGTCAGCCTCTACTCTGACATATGTTGCACTACCAGTGCATGATGGGATCCTGAAAATTGTCAACGCCCTCTGGCAAACCCTTTCGTCCATCCCTCCCACCTCCAAAAGGGTCGAAAAAAAGTACTTTGTCCTGGCCAAAGGGTTTCAGTACCTTTATGCCCACCCACCTCTGGTGTCGCTGGCTGTCTCGGCAAGCAGGGGCACACGAGTTCAATTCCCAAAAATAGAGAGTCCAAAGACTGGACCTTTTTGGGAGAAAAACTTATTCAACAACCAGCCTGCAATGCTGGGTGATGAAGCATTAGTCCCTCCTGGGCAGGTACAATTTTAACTTATGGGACTGCCTCCCTCAGGGTCCAGCCCCGGAATTCAGCATCCTGTTGGAGGAGGTCACTGTGGTGGCTAGGTGCTCTCTCCAGATGATGTGGGACGTGGTGGACTCAGCGTTTAGGGTGGTTGCATCGGTGGTGGTCATGAAGCACAGCTCCTGGCTTTAGACCACTGGCCTGTCCCAAGAGATGCAGACCTCTATCCAGGAACTCCCATTCGATGGAAACGGTCTCTTTTCGGAGCAGACTGATGAGAGGCTGCATGGGTTAAAGGACACTTAGCCCACCCTTCGCTCGATGGGCATCATACACCACAATTTGCTTAGAAGCAGTTCAGGCTGTTCCCATCACCAAAGCTTTGTCAGCCTTGTCAAGGGCCTGCAAGGAGAAGGGATAGACATGTGCTTTAGTCATCGCTGCCCTTCCTCCTCCTGCTCAACCATGCAACTTGCCCTGGCAAAGCATCCAGGGGCCAGAGGCACTCATTTTGAAGGCACACTTGAGAGCGATGCCCTAGTCAATTCCCCGGATCCACCTTGTTCTTTCCTTGACTGTCTTCATCCCTACCATTTGGCCTGATCACGGGTCATCTCAGACCGCTGGGTGCTGGATATAGTATCTCAGGGTTATACCCTGTAATTTTTGGCTGTCCCTCCCACCCTACTTCTTCAGGGACCCTTCTTGGACAAGGAGTTGCTCGTGAGAGGTCAAGAATATCCTGCACCTGGGGGGCGGTGGAGGAGGTGCCTTGGGACATGACAGGGAAAAGGGTTCTATTCCCACTACTTCCTAATTCCAAAAACAAAATGGGGCCTCAGACTCATTCTGGACCTGTCTCCTCAACAAGTCTCTCAGAAAGCTGAAGTTTCCTGGGGTCTCCCTGATCTCCATCTTCCCGTCCCTGGATCCAGGAGATTGATACACCACCCTCGACTTGAAGGATGCTTTTTTCCATATTTTCATATTCCAAGGTCATAAACATTTTCTCCATTTCATAGTGGGCGGATGCCATTTTCAATTCATGGCGCTTCCCTTTGGCCTCTAATTGGCCCCAAAGGTGTTCACGAAATCTTTGGTGCCAGTGGCTTCTTATCTGAGATGTCAAGGGGTCCGGGTCTTCCTGTACCTTGACAATTGGCTCCTTGAGGGCAAGTCTTGGGAGCAAGTGAAGAGGAGCCTTGATCTGGTGCATTCCTTAATAAATGAGAGAAAATTCTCTTTAACACCTATCCAGCGAATAGAGTTTATTGGGGTGGTTCTCGACTCAACGTGAGCCAGAGCCTTCCATCTGGAAGTGCATTTTCAAGCCATGTCGGACCTGATCTGCCATGTAAAGAGCCACCCGCTCACCACAGCTCACACCTGCCTGCAGGTGTATGTATGTATGTGTGTACGTATGTTGTCAGCCATGCTCGGCTCCATCTCCAGCCTCTTCAAGTGTGGCTGGCATTGGTCTACATCCCCACAGGCACAACCTAGGCTGGGTAGTCAGGCTGCCGGATCACATCAGGTCATCCCTGGATTGGTGGTTGGACCCTAGGTTGATTTTGGAGGGAATCCCCTTCACAACCCTATCCCTGTCACCAACCCTGCTCTCTGATGTTTCGGACCTGGGCTGGGGAGCCCACCTGGGCAAGCTGAGCACCTAGGGCCACTGGTTGCAAGACCGTCTGGCCGTCCACATCAACATCAGGGAGCTCCAAGCAGTTCACCTAGCCTGTCAGGCTTTCTTGCCCCATCTGAAGGGCAAGGTGGTGCAGGTACTGATGGACAATACCACCGCAATGCATTACATCAACAGGCAGGGCAGTGCCAGGTCTTCAGCCCTTTGTCAAGAAGCTCTCCGCCTTTTGAGATTTTTGTGTGTGGCTATCAGATGAATGGCATGCCATACACCTGCCTGGAAGCAAGAACATTTGGTGGATCACCTCAGCAGGTCCTTCTCATCTCACTCCATCCGGAGGTGGCCAGTACAATCCCCCAGGGGTGGGGGATTCCCCAGGTGGACCTGTTCACATACGGGCAGAACTGAAAATGCCACGTGTTCTGTTCAATCTGGACGCCTTTCTGTCAGATGCCTTTCTCATTCCTTGGTCAGGGGTGCTGATGTATGGCTTCCTGCCAGTGCTGTTTGATTCACAGGGCTCTTGTGAAGAACAAGCAACACAGGGCGAGAATTATCCTAATAGCCCCCATGTGGCCTCGCCAGCACTAGTTTGGCACATTGCTGAGCCTTTTGGAAGCTCCCAGCTGCAGCTGCCCCTCTGGCCGGATCTGCTATCCCAGAACCATGGGCAGCCTTCTGCACCCAAACCTGGAGGTGCTGCACTTGACTGCTTGGATACTACATGGCTAAGCACAGACAAATGGGCATGCTTTGCCCGTATTCAGCAGGTCTTTCTGGGAAATTTACCTGGGTAAAGGGAAAAGGTTCATATGCTGAGCCTCAGAACGGTGTATTCAGGCCAAGTCAGTGCCCCTGCAGGTGATCCTGGATTATCTGCTGCACCTCAAACTCCAAGGTTTGTCCCTGTCATTGATCAAGGTCCATCTGTTTGCTATCTCGGCTTTCCATCCTCCATTCCAAGGCAGGTCAATTTTCACTCAGAACATGATGGCATGCTTTTTGAAAGGTCTGGAACATCTCTACCCTCACGTCTGGGATCCTGTTCCCTTCCCCTCCGGACCTGAATCTCGTGTTCTCGGGGCTTATGGGGCCTCCCTTTGAGCCTCTGGCTTCCTGCTCTCTCCTGCTTCTCTTTTGTTCCTGGTCATGATAATGTCAGCCCGCAGGGTGTCTGAGATCAGGGCGCTAACAAGGATAAGGTCCAGCTGCAACCGGACCCAGTATTTCTGCCCAAGGTAATTTCCCAGTTGCATACTCACCAGGATATATACTTACCTGTCCTCTTTCCAAAGCCTCATGCATCAGATTAGGAGCACAAGCTACACACCCTGGATGTCAGGAGGGTTCTGACCTTCTACATAGATAGAACAAAGCCATTTAGTAAATCAACACAGTTGTTCGTTGCGCTGGCGGACAGAATAAAAGGTTGCCCAGTGTCTGCTCAGAGGATTTTGTGCTCGCTCATGGCCTGCATCCACCACTGCTATGAGCTTCTAAAGGTGCCTCCCCTGGCAATCGTGACTGCACGTTAGACTAGGGCACAAGCATCATCAGCAGCCTTGCTGGCACAGGTACCAATCAAAGAGATCTCTAGGGCTGCTACCTGGTCACATGTCCACATGTTCAACTGCACACATGGTCGTGCACACACCTAGATTGGAATAGACATGAGCAACACATCTGGAAGAACAACAGTCACAAAATTTTGGTAATTTTTTTTCCCCCACGTTTTGTATTTAAAGATTTTTTTTTTTTTGTTTGGCAATATCAAATTTTGATAGTTTAGTCTGTCAGCTTAAAATCAGGCTAATAAGATTACTATTTTCTTAGTGTAACAAGAACAATAGAATAAAATGAGTCATTGAGTGCGGGGAATAGAATCATAGAATATCAGGGTTGGAAGGAACCTCAGGAGGTCATCTAGTCCAACCCCCTGCTCAAAGCAGGACCAATCCCCAACTAAATCAACCCAGTCCCGGCTTTGTCAAGCCTGACCTTAAAAACCTCTAAGGAAGGAGATTTCACCACCTCCCTAGGTAACCCATTTCAGTGCTTCACCACCCTCCTAGTGAAAAAGTTTTTCCTAATATCCAAACTAAACCTTTCCCACTAACTGCAACTTGAGACCATTACTCCTTTTTCTGTCATCTGGTACCACTGAGAACAGTCTAGATCCATCCTCTTTGGAACTCCCTTTCTGGTAGTTGAAAGTAGCTATCAAATCCCCCCTCATTCTTCTCTTCTGCAGACTTAATCTGCAGAAGACATAGTCTGCAGTGATTCGCTCAAGGTCATTCTTGCCTGTATCATTGGTGCCCACCTGGAGAAGTAGGAAGGGGTAGCGGTCCGAGGTCTTGATCAGTCTCGGTATACACTCTGTCACATCCTGGATTCTAGCTCCTGGCAAGCAGCACACTTCTCAAGTCTCCTGGTCTGGTCAGCTGATGGAAGACTCCGTCCCCCTTAAGAGGGAGTCCCCAACCGCCACCACCCGTCTCCTCCTTTTGGGAGAGGTGGTCATGGAACCCCCAATCCCTAGAACAATGCATCCCATGGTTTCTGGCCGATGGGGTCTCCTTCTGATACCTTCCTTCAAAGGGCTCTTCCAAATCCTTCTCCACTGTAGTACCTGTGGAGAGAGCCTCAAAACAGTTTCACACCTCTCACTGCATTGGAGGTACGTAGGTTCTCCTCTTTCTTCTTCTGGAGGTCACCTGCTGCCAATACTCTTCCCCTTTCTGCACCACACTCTGATTTTTTCAGTGTGTTGTGCTTCCAGAACCAAGCACTGACTCTATCCAGAAAATCTTCATTTTCTCTTTTGCAACGCAAGGTTGATACCTGGTTCTCTAGTCCTCTAACCTTCTCTTCTAATGTGCAGACAAGCTTGCACTTCGTATAGACTAAGTCGCTTCTGTCCTCTGGGAGAAAGAGAGAAACATGGCACATTCTGAGCAGGTCACAACAGCTGATCGCTCACTATCCATGTCTTCCTTCCAAGAGGCTCCTCAGATGTTGTATGTACTGCTCACAGGAGCCTGAAAGGCAGAAACACACTGTGTGAACTCCCAGGCAAACTCCCTTGGTTTCCCTGTCCTCTGTTTGCTGCTATGTGAAGTCAGTCATGTTACTGTCATATATACAGATTCTTATCTAAATTTGTTACAATATTACAGTTATGTGAAATCAATAGTGCATGACTATTGACATATTTTGTGTACAAAGTGCTCTTCACTATCCTATTGTTCACTGACTTGAAATGCACAGTGACAACACTTTGTTGTAAAGATTAATGATCTACTGATTAATACCAGAGAGTGCATTTGAAATCAAATGTACTATATCAATGAAGTGTGTGGAGAACATTTTGTACATGAGTTCAGCAGTTCATGGAACAGTGCCATTACTGGAATAAAACCACCCGTTATTCACCTTGTGAGCACTTTTGTAGTGTTTCAAAAGAGCCTAATCAGATAAAGCAGTGTTTATGGAGTTTTAAAATAGATGCTTTTAATGTGGTTTGGGATTTGTACATTGGCAGCCAACCTTGATAGCACTCTGCAACATAGAATGCAATACAATATGATCTCAGTTCCACAACTGCATGCAGAAAACTATAGATAATGGTCAGTGGACATTTTGCCCATTATTCAGGTGAAGACATAGGTGTAGAAATGAACGGCTGTGCTGTCTTGGAAGTAGAAATCAACATTAACACATGGACACGGTGGGCTTGTTACTACCTGTGCCATTTCTGACTATATCTCTAGCAATGACTCTTTCTAATTGTCCTTTAGCGTAATTTGAATGTGGTTTGGAATTTGCACACTGGCAACCAACCTTGACAGCACTCTGAAACACAGAGTGCAATATACTGGCTTCCAACAGTGAGAGTCAGTGGTTTGATTTTTACCTAAATAAAAGAAGGGTAATTTGCAAGTTTTATTCAACTTCTTTCCTTTTCTTTACAGCCTCAATGCCTTGTTCAGTTATTTTCATAATTATGAAATAGACACAATTTCTTCTTTCTTTCATTCTCATAAGCATTTCACATTTCCAGCTGTGAAAGTATTACTTAATTAAAAGAGCTGTTTTATTAATTGTAACATAAATTAATTAGTGTAAGCCTCATCCTACTTTCTTGAAGCACATAAGAAAAAATGTCTTTTTGAGTTGGAGAAGGCAGACAGCTCTGTACTATTTCAGTGAGGATTGAGGCAGATTTTAGGATAGTTTATTAATTTAACTGCTTATTTATTTAACTAACAGCAAGAAATAAATTAATGTAAAGACAGTGCAGATGGTGCGGCAATCTCACCTGGCTGCATTCTCAGTCTCTGTGTGATAGAGAGTGAGTTGTTACAGGGCTGCGCAATAAGAGATGTTGATACCTATATGTAAATAGGTAGATAACTAAGGTACAAGTAGCTGCCACTAAAGAATATGCAGCATTGTTCCTGAGTATGGCAGATACAATAAAACTTACAGCAAATGGCTTCTTGTGAGCAGCTCTTCATAAGTCAGCAGGACCTGTAGCACTGCAGAGTGTCCTGGAGGATGTGTGGCAACTGCCTGATGAATTGTTACCCTTTATAGCACGCAGTCCTTTTCTTTTGTCAGTTAATTACAGGTTTGATCCTAGCTAACTGAAGTCAGCTACATCATACCTCTGGTCCAAGCCCCAAGAACAATGGGCCTTTCTTCACTGCATCATCCAGGTAGTGCTGCCATTCTCCAGGTAGATGTTATGTTACTAAGTGCCAGTGCTCTGAGAATGTGTCCCTTCATAAGCTAAAATATAGCATCAGCATTGCAGATCACCAAAATAATGGCACTCTGATGTTGCACCCTTTTTCTTCCAGAAGCAGGAAACAACTGCAGTGAGTGAAGAGCTGTACTTTTAGTCAGTACATCTAGACAAAGCTTTGAGTTTGTTAAAGGGAGGCTTTAAGTGGCACATGAGAAAAAGTGGATTTTTTTTCCAGAGGGACGGTGAATGGGCATTGATTAAATCTTAGTGACACAAAGAACAAGCTGAGAAAATAATTATTCATAACAGGATAAGTCAATAGACATGACAGATGCTGACACTATTGTTGTAAAGGTCTGGGATCCTGCAGTAAGGTGAGGTTGAATCTTTTTCTTTTCTTTTCTTTTCTTTTTTTTTCACACATTGTTCATTACAGACAAGCTGCTACAACCTATATAATGGATCTCTGAGACAGAATGGCTATAATATGCATAATGACCCTAGCTAAGAATGGTTGACTGTAACCTTTGCCATTTGGCTTTCTCTTCTCTATAGGTTCTTATACTGTGCTCAGCATGGTAGTATCTAGTGCTCTGCAGTTGTGCATTAAGCCAAATGACCACACATCTGTCATGTGTTGTTTTTTCTCTCCCCAGGAAGAGATGTGTGCAATGGAGTGTTTTGTTTCAATAGGGTTTTAGTGGTTTTGCTTTTTTTAATGCAATATACATGGTGCTGTGTATGTTAGCGAGGATCAAAGAAACGTGCCTTCCAGCTGGAGTGGAAGGTGGTTTCTGATGCTCCTTCACTCCTTGGGCTGTATTTGGTTTCTTCTCATTATTTCATTAATGCTGAGGGTGTTTTTGCATAAAATAAGCTATGAGATGTATTCCAGAAGGATAGCATACAATCTTCTTTTAGCCATCAAGTCTGGAAGGGTTTGTTTTTTACCTACTTGATGCCTACTGCTGAAGTGAAAATTAGAATTCTCTCATTAGTATAACAAGCCACCTCTTACTGAAACATCTAAATATGTAAATATCAAATGGAATTTAAAGATATGAGCACCATAGTTTCTTTTAATAAACAGGTGTAATTAATCTGAAGTGTAATAGCAAGTAGTAATCTCCTCCTGCTGGCCTGCCTGCTTGCTGACTACATGGCATGCTCCCCGATGCCTTGTTTATTTGTTTAGAATTTACTTAAAGCAAAATTCTTTCTCCACCTTCTGTCATCTACCTCTTCATAATTGTTTACTTCAAGGAAGCTACCTTTGCCCTACTCTTCCTCACACATTAAAAGCATACACAGGGCTCCTATTCCAAAATCCCAATGACACAGCTGAGTAATATCTATCATCTTTAGGGTATGTAGATACTGTAGTCTTAGTCTGTGGTCCCAGCTTCAGTGTAGACATCCCCCTTGTGATGACACAGTATTGAAGATTTGCATTTTAAACTGCCCAGTACAGATACTCCAAAAACTATTTTAGATCGCGGTGTCTACTCAAATTGTTGATTCCCTTCCTGGTTTAGTATGGCCTCATTTCACATCACAGTAGAATTCTGTTTGGCCAAATGCTGGAAGTCTGTCATTGTCAATTGCTGATGTCTGTCTGTACCAGTGGTGTCCAGCCTTTTCAGACTGAGGAGCAAAATATGGGGCAAAGTCAATATTTAGGGACTGATGTGCTGCTCTATTCTGCTCCCTTTGGACTATTGAGGTGGCACAAAGAAGTGAGAACCATTCACAAGTCCCCTGGATGTGGCCCTGGCCACTAGGACCACAGTAATCCTAGTATTAGTTGTTAGAACACTAATAAGGGTTCCCCCTGTACGAGGGATTACACAGCAGACATAAAGCTGGCATAGCTGAGTCTTATACCTCCCTCTCTACGGATGCTATTTAGGGACTATGTGTCCCATGCCATGGTAGGAGGGTGGATGGAGGGCACTAAGCCAGATCCTGCTGGCATATGGTTCCTGAGGCTGGAGCAGAGAATCCTAACGGTGTAGCATGCTGTAGGTTCTCTGCTTCTTTTTATCCCTCTTGCAGGCTGGCCTGGAGGCTATGTGGTGCTGTCAAGCCATCTTTTGTTAAGTAATGTCCTGGGCTCTGGGTAGTATCTCTTCTACTCCTCTCACAGTCTGAGCTATTCTCCCCTTACTCCTCTGTAATGTAGAAAGTGGCCTATGGCGGAGCTGCTGAGCAGCTATAGCAGGGAAGGGACACAGGTTGCTCAGTGCACTATATGCTCACATCAGAGCTGCTCCTGAGGCTGACGGGGAACTGGTGCCCTCCCCCTCTTCTCTGTTGTGAGGGGATGTTTCAAATATTTCAGTTTAGAAAGCAGAGGGTGCAGTTCAGGGAATACATGTTAAATTCTAAATTAAATGCAATGTTTCTTAACATGCTCAGATCTTAGAGCCTTGAGGACCACCGGTTGGACACGATTGTACAGTAGCAGATCAGCAGTTTTTACTGGCAAATGACTTAATGCTATATTTGTCTTCTGTTATCTCACTGTTGCAAGTCAGTTGCAGAGTCTGAAGTATTAGGGTTTTTTCTATATTTATACAAAGAGGAAAATACATTACCACATTAAAATACATCACTGCTTTCTTTATTCTTCTGAATTACTTTATTGATTTTTAGAATACTTCTGCTTACCTGCAAGGTCATCAGTAATGTTGGCTAATAATAGCTTTGATTTTTTTTCTTTTCTTGCTTTCTTAGTTTATATATAAAAAAAATTTAGGTCAGAGTCTAAGTAATTGGTTTGTCCTCAATGTAATTTGGAGACTGAGGGTGTTCAAACTTTAAGAGTGCGTATCTCACGGTTCTGAAATCAACTTCCTATTTATGTTTGGAAAGCTGGAACTGGGGTTGGCTTTTAAGGCAGAATTGTCCAGTTCAATATTGTTTTTACTTGTTTGAGATGTAAAGCTCCCTGGGATTCTGTGAAAAAAACAAACTCTATAAAAACAATTTACTGCTATTTCTTTTTTCACAGTAAAGAAAGCTATAGTTAATGAAATTTGAGTGGCAACTTTATAATCCTGTTTCAGTCATGCATAGCTAGGGCTCAGTAAAAATTTTTTGACTGAACTTATTAAATTAAAACTACAGTTTTGGTCAATCTGCAACTATTCATGAACTTGACATGAATAGTTTCGGCTGGTTACAAAGTGCCTGAAGAAGGAGGAGATGGTGGCTGTGGTGCCTCTCCCCCGTCCCTCCTGCTCTGTGTAATCTTCAGCCCAGTCATTAGGACACTCAGCTGGGATGTGGAAGACCCAAGATGAAATCCCTGCTCTGGAACAGACCCCAAATGAACTTTTTTTGAGTCACTGAAAAATCCTGAAAGTTTTCAGGATATTGTTTGGCTTGAACCATTTTTTTTTCTTTTTTGGAATGGCCACCACTCCAAAATATCACTTATTCATCCAACTGTTCAACATTTCTCATTCTCATTGAGAAAGTAGCTCAGAGTCCTCCCCTTTTAGTGTTCCATCTCAAGCCATTGGTGATATTTTGCTATGAGCTGTCACAGGTTGACTACAATGGCATGTTGCCCATCTCCTCATACCATCCATTCCATAAATTTATCAAGCTCAATCTTGAAACTAGTTAGGTTTTCTGTCCCCACTGCTCTCCTCAGGAGGCTGTTCCAGAACTTCACTCCTCTGATGGTTAGAAACCTTTATTACTTCACTCCTCTGATGGTTAGAAACCTTTATTACATTTCAAGCCTAAACTTGATGGCCATTTTCTAGCCATTTGTTCTTGTGTCAATACTGCCCTTTAAGTTAAATAACTCCCCTCCCCTGGTGTTTATCCTTCTGATGTATTTATAGAGAGAAATCCTATCTCCCTTCAAACTCCATTTGGTTAGGCTAAACTAAGCCAAGCTCCTTAAGTTTCTTCTGGTAAGGTAGGTTCTCCATTCCTCTGATCATCCTAATAACTCTTCTCTACAGCTGTCTCCCATGTTTAAGAAAGATGAATTCTAACTGGAACCAGAATTGCACTCCATGTTCCAGGTGAGGTCTCACCAGTGCTTTGTATAATAGTACTAATACTTGCCCATCTCTACTGAAAATACCTTGTGTGATGCATCCTAGGATTGCATTAGCCTTTTTCACCACCGCATCCCATTTGTGTTTCATCGTAGTCCTGTGATCAACCAATACACCCAGGTCTTTCTCCCCCTCTGTCACTTCCAGCTGAAGCGACAGAGGAGGAGATATGTCCCAATCTTATAGCAAAAATTCTTCTTGTTAGTCACTAAGTGCATGAGCTTGCACTATTAAATTTCATCCCATTTCTATTACTCCAGTTTTCAAGGTCATCCAGATCTTCTTGTAGGATATTGCAGCCCTTCTCTATATTAGCAATACCTCCCAACTTTGTGCCATCCACAAATTTTATTAGCACACTCTTTTTGTGCCAGGGTCAGTAATGAAAGTGTTAAATAAGATTGGTCCCAAGACTGATCCCCGAGTAACACTGTTATGATATAGATATTCAGGCCTGTCTGCAAAGGCCTATGCTTTAAGAATTTAGGTATATGTTTATCACTTAGCTAGTTATAGAGGTATAAAAGAATCAAAATCACTGTCTGCCAGTGTAAGGGCCTTCTCTTACTGCAACAGTCTGAGGCCCTGATCTTAGGTTAAGGCCTCTGGCTAAGCAGCAGGGGCAGCCATAAGCTGGGAAGTCTATGGTCACATCCTTACATTCCAAACTAGTCACATTGAAATAAGGTGCTATTGGGCTGTTAGGAATACAATTCTGTCCTGATAATGCCTATCCCTTCCAGAGAAAGGGAAGAACCTAGAAAATGTAAAAGGAAACTTAGTTTAATAGCATCCTCTATGGCAAGAACTCACTTATCAATAGCTGGGATCAGAAATCCTAATTTCTTTGTTCTATCACTGTAGTCCCCATTTCCCTATTGTTTGTCTGTATAATCTCTGTCTGGTTCTGTGATTGATTCTGTCTGCTATATAATTAATTTTCTTGGGTGTAAACTAAAGTGGTGGGATACAATTGGTTAGATAATCATGTTACAATATGTTAAGATTGGTTAGTTAAATTTCAGTAAAATGATTGGTTAAGGTATAGCTAAGCAGAACTCAAGTTTTACTATATAGTCTGCAGTCAGTCAGGAAGAAAGGAGGGAATGGTAACAGGGGTGGGGGAATTGGAATCATATTTTGCTAAGGGGGGGAATGGGAACAGGGACACAAGCAAGGCTCTGTGGTGTCAGAGCTGGGAAGGGGGACACTAAGGAAGGAAATTGGAATCCTTGCCTGCTGGAAGTTCACCCCAATAAACACCAAATTGTTTGCACCTTTGGAATTCGGGTATTATTGCTCTCTGTTCACGTGAGAAGGATCAGGGAAGTAAGCGGGTGAAGGAATAAGCCCTCTAAGAAACACCACTACTATCCCCCCTCCAGGCTCACAGTTCACCTTCAATATGACCCATTGTAGTGGTCCCCTTTAACCAGTTTCTTACCCACCTTTTGATTCTCATATTAATCCCCGTCTTCTCCAATGTAATTAATAATTTCCCATATGGCACTGTATCAAATGCCTTATTGAAATCCAAATGTATTTGATCTACTAATTAGATTTCCTTTGTCTAAAATATCTGTTATCTTCTCAAAGAAAGAGATTCGTCTGGTCTGGCAAGATCTACATTTTGCAAAATACATATTGTATTTTTATCCCAATTACCATTTATCTCTATGTCCGTAACTACTTTCTCTTTCAAAATTTGTTCCAAGACCTTGCATACAATTGAGGTCAAACTAATGGGTCTGTTTCCTAGATAATTTTCTCCCTTTCTTAAAAATAGGGACCATATTAGCAATTCTCCAGTCTTGGGCTATGACACCTGAGTTTATGGATTCATTTAAAATCCTTATTATTGGTTTGAGATTATCTGGGGTCCCCAATTTGCTCCTATTAAGATGTTTGAGTTTGACTTCCACTTTGGATATTGTAATTTCTACTTCCATATTCTCATTGCTGTAAGCCACCCTGCCACTACCCCTAAGTTCTTCATTATCCTTATTAAAAACTGAAGTCAAATGTCTATTTAGGTATTGGGCCATGCCTAGATTATTTTTAGTCTCCACCCTATCCACAGCATTTAGCGGTCTCACTTCTTTTCTTGTTGTGTTTTTTTTTTTAATTGTATATGGCTAAAGAACATTTTACTATTGGTTTTAATTTCCTTTGCAAGGTCAAACTCTGCTTGGCTTTTGGCAGTTCTCACTTTTTCCTCTACACTTTCTGACCTCAAAGAGGTAGCTTTCCTTGCTGATCCATCCCTTATAGGCTTTCTGCTTTCTTTTAATAACCTATTTGAGATGCCTGTTCATCCAGTTTGGTCTGCAACCCTTCCTTACAATTTTTCTCCTTGCTTGGAATGCAGGCTTCAGATTTTTTCTGCAACTTTGATTTAAAATAATTTCAAGCCTCCTTCACCTTCAGATCCTTGAGTTCTTCAATCCAGTCCACTTCCTCAACTATTTCTCTTCATTTTGGAATGTTTGTCCTTTTGAAATCAAGGACCCTAGTTGCAGACCTCTTTTATCTTTCCATTTAGTTTAAACTGAATTAGCTCATGAACCAGAGTTGTTCTCTACAAACAGCTCTTCTATGAGGTCCTCCCATTATTGGACAATTCCCAGTAGTATTTATTTCATTAAAAATATTAGACTTCTCCACCCATATCCAAATAGGATCTTTGTGGTCTATAGCATACCCCAAGCACTATCCAAGTGGAACCTCTGCTCAACTTTCTTTCCCAAAGTGATTTTGACTCAGAGATTCTATTTTATTCAGTCCATCACTTCTAATTTCCTTAGTCTACCTCCTCATTAATATACAATTTTACTCCACCACCACCACCACCACCACCACCTCTGGCTTCTTCTCAGTGAGGGTTGTCATTCAATAAGGGCAAGAAACAGACACATGTGGGAATAAAATAAACAGGTGTGTGCTCAGCCAATCATACTCTAATCATACAAAGCATTAAACTTTAAGGGTTGTTTTTCGTAACACAGCTCTAAATTTGGTTAGAATAATTCTTAATAATTTAAAAACAGTACTTTGCTCAACATACCATCATTACTGAACAATAGATACCCTTTGAATTTCTTGCTATGTTATATTATACAAAAGAACCCTACCTTTATATATTGCATATCACAATTAACCAATCTGCAGGTTATGGATTACATTTTTTTATTGAGATAGCCTTGTTTATTTCTTTCTCAAGAAATATTTTATTTGGGCTAATGAGTTATCCAAAATATTGCCTTGTTTTTAGTATTCTTTTTCTTACCTATAACAATGACTAACAGTATATTAGCTACAAACTCTATTTTTCACCTTATTTGCACCTGACAAATTAAAGGAAACAAGGAATGCATGATCTAACTTCACAAACCAACTGTGGCTTATTCAAATATTACTGTACTCTTTTCATATAAGCACACCATTTACCCAAATAGGCACAATCCTCTGATCAGCCCAGTAGAAAATATCTACAGCAATTCCTATGACTTGGCATGCATTATTTTGCTTCCTAACAATTAATTTGAGTAGCTCAAAGAGCTTCTTGGCTATATAGATGTTTTGGATGACCAGTGAGCTAGGAAGGAGCAGGAATCTGTCAGATGGGTACAGAATATAGGCTATAACAACTTGAGGTCATTAAGGCTCCCCTATAACCTGTGAGAGGAAGGAGTTAGTTCTAGCTTCCTGTTAAAATGATAATTCCCCCTTCAGTTTTATCAAACTACAGTGTTATTTTTGCTCACCACAAACTAGCTTTGTGGCACATCTGCTACATTCCAACCTACTGGTGTATGTGTTTCATATAAATACAGTTTACACTGAAAGTTGTGCTAATGGTCACCTGTTAACCACAGTTACTTGTATTACCATCCAATAAAATGTCAGTCCTCACAACCGCTCCTCCCTGTTAATTGCACTGCATTATGCAGCCACCTGTTTTAACAGCTGGAAAAACAACAATGCCTTTCCATCTCATTCTAGAAATATTTAGCTAATCAACCAGCTCTGGCTTTTATAAGCCAATTTTTCTGTGTGTGTGTGTAAGCACATCATATTTTTACATCTTAAATATAAGATGCATATCAACAGGCATTTGGGATCTTTGTGGATGAAAGACACCATGTAAATGGAAGATTTTACTACTAATAATAACAAAGTGGGCTGGATTCCAGATACAAGAGAGGGTCCTGAGGAAACTGCCACAGGGGAGAGTGGTAAGAAGAAATTGGCAACATTTTCATCATGTATTTAGTGGAGTGCATGAAACCCTATTCCGTTAGAGAGGGATTTTTCCCTCTTACTTGAATAAGATACTATTCTCACTCAACAAGGTACCCTTTGGTAAGGCCAACACTAATAAATCATAGAATATCAGGGTTGGAAGGGACCTCAGGAGGTCATCTAGTCCAACCCCCTGCTCAAAGCAGGACCAATCCCCAACTAAATCATCCCAGCCAGGGCTTTGTCAAGCTGACCTTAAAAACTTCTAAGGAAGGAGGATGATTATTCTTGATGTGTGTTGTCTTATTGTTGTACATATAAATAAAGTTGTGGCCTTTTTCTTCTAGTCAGTGTCTTGTTAGTTTAATTGTATTTGAGAAAGGAGGAAGGTGATTCCCCCCACCCCAATCCAATCAGGAGGTATAGCTGCCCTCATGAGTTGGCTCAGAGATTGGTTTTGCTGCAGGCCCAGGCTCCTGACATACAGCCTCCACTATCTGAGTTTTGCATCTTGGGCTCATTTTTAGAATAAATGTTTTAACTATAAATAGGACCTCTCTCACCTTTTTGTCAGTCTGAAGCCAGTATTTAACTTGTAACAGCCAACTGAGTGTGCCAGGTTGATCCACCTTTCTGCCTGAGAGCTGACCTGAATTTAGCCTTAACCTAAAATGATTTGCCTGGGATGTGGGAACCAATTTATAGTGCTATTGCTTCCCCCCACTTTGAATTGCAGCCAGTCAGCTCCTTTCCACCTTTCCCGCAAGGGCGTTCCCCCCCACCCCCACCCCCCGCACACAATTATTATTATTGAAGCAGCACTTAGAGATGTCAGTTAAGGCCCCATTTTTCCATATGCACCATGAAAAGATAATCCCAGCCCCCAAAAGCTTCCTTTTTTTAACTACTAAAAATAGTTTCCCACCTTGGCCAGGAGGCAATAAGGGGCCCCAGCCACACATGAAAGACGAGGACAAGAGCAACAACTGAGGGAACAAACAGTAAAACAGAACAGACTCCTATTTCACTGTTTTCTCACTCAGCTAAGTAGGAAAGTGCCAAGTTGCCTTCATAGGTCAGGCAATAAATCAGCAGCTTATGCTCTGGAATGGTGCCTACCAGCAAGTACCCCTGTCTTCTGAAATCCTGAGGAATCCCAGAATTGTAAAAAGAAATAGAGTATTTTTTTTTATCTAAAAAGGGAACCCAGTTTTTGTTTTTGTTTTGGAATATAAAGGGCATGAGAAAGGAAGAAACCAGTTTCTCAGTATGCTTCAAATGTGGGTTTGGGTGTCTTCAAATATGTTTTATTTGAAGGGTTTTAGTAAAATGTGGATACTTTTTGTAGTGTACAGGAATTGGGACACATCCCTGTAGGTACTGGAGAGCCCTCTGGTGAGCAGCTGTGTGTGTGTGTGTGTGTGTGTGTAGTTGGCCTGTATGCTTGTGTATAGTAAGAAAACTCAGATTACTTGGAACCTGTGTCTGTGTGGTTTCCTCATACTCATAGTATTGTGTAAGGAGTAAAGACACAATCCCTTTCCATAATACACCTTTTAATAGTTCTACACCCTTAGAGTCTCTTATCCTCAGTGGAAGATTACCCCAGGATGCTTCCCCATGCCATTTCTTGGAATTCAATTCAGTGTCGCAAGAACATAAGAACGGACGTAGTGGGTCAGACCAAAGGCCAATCTAGCCCAGTATCCTATCTTTAGACAGTGGCCAATGCCTGGTGCCCAAGAGGGAATGAACAGAACAGGTAATCGTCAAATGATCCATCCCCTGTCACCCATTCCCAGCTTCTGGAAGGTCACTCCTGTTGAACATTTTCAATGGGTATCCAGCTATATTATGGTTATTTTGCTGATTGTTTTTATTTCAATTTTAATGACTTCATGAAAAACAGACAACTGAAAAATAGGAAATGCTGAGCTGTTCTTCTGCATGAGTTCACCTTGTGCATTTTCCCAGAGCTCTGTTCACTAATTTGTCTTATATGGGTTAGAAGAGTTGTTTCAAAAGGCTGGCACTGGTTATTTGGATTTTCCTCAATTTTTTTAGCAATGATGACTCAGAGTAGGATTCCTCTTTCTCTCATTATTCATAACCAGACATGTAGCTATCTTGGTCAAGTATCTTCCAGCAAATCTTAACCCTATTTATATGCTTCAGAACATATCCATGCAAAGTTTGTACAAAGTGGGTTTCAGCAGTTTGGAGAGGATCTAGTCAAAAGTCTAAACAAGTCTCGAACTGAGAATAAAAGGACAGATTGTCATAGCTATGCGCAGTTGGCGAAATGCTGCTTTTATATCCACATCTGTAAATCTAAAGTAATTGTAGTGGAACTGAGAGCAGTTTGGGCCTAGCAACTGTGTCTGATGGGCTATTGTCACATTCAGAGCTATAGTGAAGACGGCTTCTCCTTCCCCTCAAAGATAAAGACATTCTTCTGGTTTCTAGAAAGGGGTGTACAAGGCACTAAAACTGTCCTTCGTAGCATGGAACTTGTTTGCTTATCTTTTCAGTTTTTACCCAACAAAATGAATGTGCCAAGTTACTGAAGAAATACAATGCAGGGATAAGCAGAGCATTGGGCTTACCATCAACTTAATGAGGAAATTCAGAGTTCACTTGTAGAGATTGCAGAGGTGAATGTGTGTCACTTAAATTAATCGCACACTCTGATTTTTTAACTTGCCAAAGTTTATTTGGCCAGAATTGTTCCAGAAAACCTACTGATTCAAAACAAATGGCACTGTATGCTTCTTGAGTGGTTGTGAGAGATTTCAGTTACCGCATATACTGTGTATGTAAATATATATAACAATCAGATTGGTTTTCCTACTAAACAAGTCAGAAAGCTCTTTAAGAAATGCTAGCTAACAGGACTGTGAGAGGTGTGCATAGGACAAGGACCCCAGAAGGCCACATGTTCACCTTCAGTTAGTAGTAAGAAAATGAGTTTACAAGGTGACTCTCAGGCTTTGGGGAAGGGGTATAACAAGAAAAAAATGTTACATCACAAGTAGAAAAAGCTGTCTTAGAACTAATGTGTGAAGTGCTTATCCACAAACACTGGGGGATGCTAGTTCAATCACATCACATTGAAAATGAGGTGATAAAGATATCCTTAATCAACACCTGGTTTCACTCTGTCAACAGACAGAAGAACTTACCGAAGGAGTACAACCAAAAACCTGAAAAATCTGTATTGACTCAGGCATAACCTTTGCAAAACAAAGAAGAATGTAATTTCTAATTAACAAATAAAATAACTTTCACAGCAACCAGGCTTCCATACATATAGGACCACTATTAAGTCTGGACAGTGTGTGCTATATGAGAGAGACTGTTTATTTCCTAATCTCTGAATAGAGATTTTGTGGTACCTATAAATAGATGTTGATTTAATGACTGCCACTGTAACTATTGCTTCTGGAAAGCCACGACAGAAGAGAAACCAGAAATAGGTCATTATATATACTTTCCTGCTACATTATGAGTCCCCATAGTACACATTTACACTCCCCGAAGCATATTAAAGAAATAATTCAGCTGGTAAGAGATTGGTCTTCATTTTTTTGGCAAGGGGTAATCTCCAGCATCATATCAGTAATTCCAATGCTACTCTAACACAAAATACCTCCCTCCCTAAGACTGGCAACATAACAACCCACGTACCCTCATACCAGTGAATCAGCCATTCTCAAGCATTTATAGATTCACATTCTGCAGAATGTTACAAATCCACCATTTTCCAAACCTTAGCACAAAGTTACCAAAAAAGAACCTATTCTAAGTACCATATTGGAAAAATGGTACTACCTCCCAAACCTCTGTGGGGAAAGGGTCGCAGATGAGTTTTGTTGTTAGTAATCATTGAGCTTCTGTCATCTCTGCACAGCAGATGGCACCTCATCCGTGGTCCAGTGCAATCTTGCCAGTTAGGACAGATCTCTTGTCACTGCAGAAAAAGAACATCATCATTAAGAGCCAGATCAAATGTACTCAGTTTTTACTCACTCCTTAGTCAACCAAATTCCCACTGATGTCCATAAACACTTTGGATTTGGCTCTAGCATAAAGGAAAGAGTGGAGGATTATCAGATTCTTGCCAAATGAGAACCTGTACCTAGCTGTCCATTAGCCATTCCCAGTAAATGACTAAGCTAACCACCCCCCCAACTAAAATAGAAGAGATTCTGTGCTGAAATTCTCCTTTCACTTACACTGGTGTAAAGGCAGAATAACTCTTGAAGCCAATGGAGCTACTCTGGATTTACAACAATTTAAGTGAGAATAGTATGAGGCCCTCTGTTCTACTGCTCCAATACAATATCAGTATATAAAACTATAAATTAATATAATGTATGTGAGATATATTAGGTCACAATCCAGACTGGGGTGGGGGTTATGTCACCCCTGCCCTATGACCTTGGGTGCCTTACAATGCCTTGCTGTAGTAGCTCCCACCTGGACTGCTTCAGTCCCCCTCTTGAAAAACATTTCTAGCTGAGACCCAGGAGGCAAAGAGTCTATGTGGAAGGATATTTCCTGCTGAGTTTTTTCACCTGTTTGAACTTCCTTTGTCTCACCTTCCTGCTTGATGATTCTGTTTACTGCTTAAATGCAAATGAAGGCAAGCACACATTCCTTCCTTCTTTAGGACAGACCAGGCTTCTGCTTGGGCAGAGCTGTGGGGTTTGGAACATGTGTTAATAACACCAGGGGAATCTTATAACTTCACATGCAACGTTGCTACACATATTTTATCAGAACAATACTGACCAGCAAATTATGAGTTTTCAAATGATACGTTACAAGGCATACTTTATACAAAGATTATTACAATAGTATGTAGGGTGTGAATACAGGGATGTAGTCTGTCACAGTATATGACTCAAAATGTCTATATTTAATATATTATTGATTATGAAGTCATTGTAATGATATTTGCAGCTAGCATTTAATTTTTTAAACTTTAAATGGTTTTGACTTTAAACATGATCCCTAATGCAGATGAATAACTTCCGTAGGTACAGTACAGAACTCAAATCTCTTGTTAAGTGGACTATTTCTGCCAACTGTAGTACAAGTCAGTGTGACAGGACCTTGGAGAAGGGCTGTTTGAGCACCATGGACTGCTACCTTAGAAATGATATATTTTTCATAGCTCCATCACTGCAATCTGCTGAGAGAAAGGAATGAGAAGAAATTTCAACCAAAATGGATTTTTTTTTCTAAAAGTCAGTACATACCTTTTCCTAAGACAGAGGTGGGCAAACTATGGCCCTCGGGACCATCCTGCCCGGTCCCTGAGCTCCCGGCCAGGGAGGCTAGCCCCCGGCCCCTCCCCTGCAGCCTCAGCGTGCATGCTGCCAGCACTCTGGGCCACTGCTCCTGCAGGGCAGTCAGAGGACAGGGAGCGGGAGGGTTGGATAAGGGGGTGTGGTCCCAGGGGACAGTTACAGGCAGGGATGTGGATAGGGGTCGAGGCAGTCAGGGAACAGGGAGCGGGGGGTTGAATAGGGGGTGGAGTCCCAGGGGGCAGTTGGGGCGGGGGTCCCGGGAAGGGGCGGTCAGGGGATAAGGAGAAGGGGGGGTTGGATGGGTTAGGGGTTCTGAGGGGGGCAGTCAGGGAGCAGAAAGTGGGAGGGGGTTGGGGCCAGCCTGTTGGGGGAGGCACAGTCTTCCCTACCTGGCCCTTCATACAGTTTCATAATGCCAATGTGGCCCTGAGGCCAAAATGTTTGCCCACCCCGTCATAAAATTCCAAACACAGAAACCACATGAAAGTGAGGTCGTATTCACTTTAAAGGTCATAAAATACTTTTGTCACCCTTAGCATGTTTTTTGTTATTGTGTTTGTCTATTGGGGGAGGAGAGAGGGCTTCTGCGGGTGTAACTAAATAATATTGCTACAGTATTTTGTATACTAAAGTACAGGGAAGTAGAGTGAATACTATGAATACCAGATATGAAGACAAAAATGGAACATTTTTGGTATAATCCAGGGGTAGCCCACCTGAGCCTGAGAAGGAGTCAGAATTTACCAATGTACATTGCTAAAGAGCCACAGTAATATGTCAGTAGCCCTCTATCAGCTCCCCACCCCAGCTCACTGCGCCTCCCACCCACCAGCAGCCCTGCCAATCAGCACCTCCCCCTCCCTCCCCACACCTCCCGATCAGCTGTTTCATGGTGTGCAGGAGGCTCCGGGGAGGAGGGGGGAGGAGTGAGGGCAGGGCAGGCTATGGGTGGGGGCAGCGGGAAGGGGTGGAGTAGGGGCAGAGCCTGTGGCAGAGCCAGGAGTTGAGCAGTGAGCACCCCCCAGCACATTGAAAGTTGGCGACTGTAGCTCCAGCCCCGGAGCTGGTGCCTATACAAGGAACCGCATATTAACTTCTGAAGAGCTGCATGTGGCTCCGGAGCCACAGGTTGGCCACCCCTGGTATAATCACTGTATGAATTGTCCAAATTATTAAATAAATTGGCAAGTTAAAACAATATAAAAGACAAGCTTAATTACAATGTAATTATTTCATATTTATTGTTTTAGTAAGGAGTGAACTCCTTCCTCAGCTTTTATTCAGGAAAGACTCCTATTGACGTCCCTGAGAGTTTTGTCCATGAAAGGGCTTCAGGATGTGGCCATTGTTAACACACAACTCTTTATGCAAATAGAAATCCCTCTCCTTTCCAACCCTCCGTAAGCTGCATACAGCAGATCAGGGAGGTTGTCAGGAAGTCTATTCTGGCTCTCTGATTCTCTGCTCTGGCCCAAGTAGGGAATAATTTTAACTTGTGCCAGATGGTTTCTGGTCCCTTATGGAACTGGATGGAGTGCAGTGCTCTGGCCCCTCCCTATCCCTGCCCCTGACACACCCTCTGCACCAGAGGCAGGAAGGAGGGTGTTTCAGTAGCCAGATCTTCCAGCTGTACATCTGCTGTGGATATCCTCAGCAGGGGAAATACAGGACGTTTCCACAAACTGATTGATTGGGGAAGAGCGTCTGCTCCAAACTAGGGTCATTTGGTGAAATCCTCATCATGGAATGCTCTCAATCAGCAACCAAAGTTACTGCCCACTCCTTTCATATGGTGAGATATAACACTTTTTTAACAGCCGATGGCATTCCCAACAATATCCAGATTCCAGTTCTAGGACAAAGCTATACTGTTCCATTTTGGACTTTAGATCCTTCACGAATAATAATAAAAAAACCCCAAGAATAAACACAGCATTCCACAAACAGCCTCCTTACCATAACAGAATATAGAAAGAAAATATTGTTTTTTTTTACTCTAACACGAGCTGCTAACAGCAGTTAAAACTTTTATTCCTTTATGAGCCTTTAGCTTTTACTATACCTATATTGCTACATCATGACGAGTAGTGGGACCATCTTTGATGGTAGCTGTACAATAGAGATGGTCAAAAAAATGAGTAGAACAGTTTTTGGTCGAAAAATGCAGTTTCATCCAAATGTAAATGTTTGCCAAGATTGTATTGATTTCTATGGCCCTTCCAATGGGAAAAGTCGAGATGAATCATTCTGACTCATTAGTTTAATTTGTGTCAAAACATTAAATGTTGATCAGGTACATACATTTCATTTTGACTTTATCATTCAATTCATTTTGTCTTACTTTAAAATATCAATATTGTAACAATGTATATACTGTATTGTATTTAATATTTTAAAAAGGAATGTATAAACAAAACAAACTGAAGGAAGAAAGTCAAAACAAAATGCTTTGTACCTTATCAAAATGAAACTTCACAGGAGACTTCAACATTTTTGTTTTTCCTTCCTATTTAGCGACAAAAAAATTTCAAAACGTTAGAATTTCCCACAGAAAACAATTCCAGATTCAGATCTGCTCTACCATGCAATAAATAGCTTGGAGAGCATAAGGGCTGATCCTGCAAGGTGCTAAGAGACCTCAACTTGCCTTTAATGGGAATTGAGCACACTCAACACCTTGTAGGATTACACTCTAAGAGAACTAGATCTCTCTTTACAGGAACTCTGGAATACAGTGCCAATGATGTGGGGAAATCTGTACACTATTACTGCCATAAAAGATAGGAAATGAGAGTAGGGATGAGGGGTTTGTGGATCACTAGAAGCAGAAGATGTCCATCATCCTACAAACTGAATCGCATATATGAACCCCCTGTGCCCATTTGGCATCCCACTGGTATCAACAGAATTCCATAGGAGATATGGGGTCCTACATCTGCAGGCGTGGGGCTAATATCCCCTTGTCCGACTGGTTCTTAATCAAGCATCCAAGCACCCACAACATTAGCACCCAAGATAAAACATTCAGATAGATGTTTATAGAAAAATTCACATGACTGGAATCTTCTTTCTAGAGCTATTCAGGAATAAGAGAGTGGTACTGGAAGACAGAATTGAGATATTTGCTTGTTCCTCCACCATTTGCTTGTTCCTCCACCATTCACAGTACATTTCAAAGAGAGATAAATACTGGGATATCCTGTGTTTACAATTCATTTAAATGCTAGGATGTTCTTTTGATCTCTGAACTATCAGAATACAGCATAGACAGGGACTGTTGATTACATTGTGGACCCTACTCATACATAAGTAAATACAAAAAAACCACAAACATTATCTCCCCACATGTCTTTTGAGGGTTATTTATTTTGCAGGATGTTTAACCCTTTCTAGCCATGTGTCACACCCCCTCTCTCCCTCTCACCACTATTATTGTGAAAAAATGTGAGAAAATGAAAGATCTGATTTTTTTTTCAAACCCCAGTAAAGGGGCGGGGGAGTTGTTTTGTTTTTTTGCTTTTTGTTTGTTATGGGTAGTGGGGTGACATGTAGATTTGGCTTGGTTCCCAAATAGCCCATCCCTAGTTTTTTTTCCAGCTTTTTTCCAGAATTCCTGGTAGTTTTTTTTTTTTAATTATTTTTGTTACTTAAAAATGTTCTATTACTTTTACTGAATTTAATTGAAATAGTGATACATCCAGTGTTGCTTGGTAACCACAAAGCAAGATTTTGGAGTTCTCCCCTTTCTAAGGACACCATGGTAAGTGTGTAATGATCTTGGGGTTCATTAAATAACAAACCAGTGAATGAGAAAGGAATAAAACAAACTGGAGAGTATCTCTGATGAACTGTTGGACACAGTCCTGCAATGTTCCCAACTTCTGCCTCCAGGGCCCATCTCCAAATTCCTATGTTCATAATACTGTACCTTGTGAGGGACCATCTCTAAATTATCATCTTCGACAAGCATATCTCTACAAAGAGGATGTTGAAAAGAAAGATTTATTCTGCTCTAAGTAAAGATATGAACTAAAACCCAGATCTGGGTATTCCTGAATTGTATAAATATTTAGAACTGCATTCTAACTTTGCACCTTTGCTTCATTTCTAACTCCAAGGCACAAGAAAATATACCACAGCTAATTCACAATGAAGAACCTGTGTGCACCATAGTTTTCACATCAGAAATTTCTTTCTATGAAGGAAAAAAAAAGAGTAAGGAACTTTACAATGCAAATGTTATGGTCTATAAGTAAAAGCAACTAATGCTAGAAAAGTGCTACACAATGTGGCATTTGCAAGTTATTTTACAAAAAGGAGAAAAGTACAAATCACATCACCCTGGTCTTTAACACAATACTTTCAGAAAGCAAAATATAACCTATGAAACTGACAATGATTAAACAACAAGTTTCTGACTCTGGAGAATCAGATGGTTCTAATGGTATGCCTCTTGCGCTGAGCAGGGATTTGAAACAAGATGTTAGACTATTGTGTCACTTTCTTGAAATGTCAAAGAATGGTGGAAGTCACTTGCTAAAGGGAGCTAATATTGTCCCTGTACCAAAAGCTCCATTAAAACATATTTAAACATAGACCCAGTGGAAAAGAACATTAATTAATACAAACTACATTTAGTAATTTGTATGTACCACCTAATGCTATTTCCCCAGTAGAACACAAGCATGTTACAAATGGAAGAAAAATTTGTATAGTAACCTATACTGTCAAGAGTATATAAAGGGAGCCTTACACATTTGGGGTGATAGTTACCTTCCTAGCCTTGGAACATCTGTCAATTATTGTGTATGAAGACAGTTACGAATTTTTATAACTTTGAAAACATCCCTGCCTCTACCTTCCCCACACATATAGAGTCACTGAGGGATTGAACCAAAGACTATATTAGCATTTAGCTAGGCAGAAAACTACCATGAGGAATTGTAGAACAGACAGAGGGAAACAAAAAAAACTTAAATGACATAGTATTCTATAGCACAGATAAATCATTCTGAGTGGGTAACAGATAAGATAGTGAAACACCTGATTGGCCAATATTCCCGGGGGGACCCCACAAATAGCTGACCTAATTGCAGGTGCTGTGGTTGCTATTAAAGTCAGCAATTGCCAACAGTTTCCAAAGAGAAATATCTGAGATGCTACAATTATTTCCAATTCTAATCCAAGGGAAATCAAATATTTTCATCAGCAGGGATTATTTATATCTATTTTATTTATTTACATTTTACAATTAAATATAAACGTCCAGATAGCTGTTTAAATCAGTGTAGCTCCACTGATTTCAATGAAGCTACACTGATTTATACTAGCTAAGGGTCTGGCCCATGATCTATAATTGACTAGGAACCATCAACTTGTACTCATTGTTAGTCATGTAACCACGTTTCCCTGCTAACCTTATTTTCGTTCCCCCGTTTGTCTATTTGTTTGTTAACACACTCCTTGCACCTTGTTTTATGTTTGGCTTTATCCTACATGCAGATCTGCAAGGACACAGGGGCCTCACCCCATAGATTTAACTTAGACTGTAAGCTCCTCAAGGCAGGGACTATGTATTGTTAGGGCACTCATGGAGCCCCAATCCTGATTGGGAGACTTTAGAGATTTAGGGATTTAGAGATTGGAAGACAGAATACTAATCAGATGCCTTACAATACTCAAATATTTAAGTTCAGGTTAAAAGAACTGAGCTGAAGAATCTCTTTTTGAAAACTTTCTTGTACAGACTAGTGAAAAACTGATTTTGGAATAAAAATAGGGAAAGCTTTATTTTCTGAATTCTCCTATACTAGCCCTAGCTAAAGAGGGTTAATCCTCCCTAAAATGCAGTCCTTAACATTTTCCAGTGGATTTGCAAAAAGTGTGCAACTGCTTTTACCATGAGTGTAAACAATTTCTGTTCACTGTCATCATTCCACTGTGCACAGGACACTCAGCTGAGGATTTTGAGGAGTGTTTGCACACTAATTCTGGGGGACATACCTCGAACCCTCACTGAGTCATTTTATACAAATTGTGATATGAAATGATTGTAGAAGTGGATTTGTCCATCGTTGTCAATATAGTTTTGCACAGGACATGTTTCCAAATAGTTGCTGGGGCATTGTTTGTGTCGTCTGGTGAATTTTAGTCCAGTAAATTGTCACACTTCCCTCCCCTCATGTAAGATAACTTATTAGCTCACTTTTACAGAAGAGGGAAATTAAGAGAACCCATTGATCAAAGCCTCCAAGGGAATCCATGTCAACTGAGATCAGAATGTCTTTTATTCTCTGTTTCATGCTCTGAGTCTACAGGGTATGACAGGGTCGGGACGGATGGCTACAGGAGAGTAATAGAAGGCAGATATATTAGCCCCAAGTTAAGTAGGTCCCTTTTCCCTGGGTAAGGTAAAAAGGTTCCAGAACAATCAGGAACCTTCTGGAGACAATTAAGACAGACAGGCTGATTAGAACACCTGCAGCCAATCAAGAAGCTGCTAGAATCAATTAAGGCAGGCTAATCAGGCACCTGGGTTTTAAAAAGGAGCTCACTTCAGTTTGTGGTGCGCGAATAAGGAGCGGGGAGCAAGAGGCGCTAGGAGCTGAGAGTGAGAACACGTACTGTTGGAGGACTGAGGAGTACAAGCATTATCAGATACCAGGAGGAAGGTCCTATGGTGAGAATAAAGAAGGTGTTGGGAGGAGGCCATGGGGAAGTAGCCCAGGGAGTTGTAGCTGTCGCAGAGCTGTTCCAGGAGGCACTCTAGACAGCTGCATTCCACAGGGCCCTGGGCTGGAACCGGGAGTAGAGGAACGTGCCTGGGTTCCCCCCACACCTCACACAGGAGGAGTTGACCTTGACTGTGGGTTCACAAAAACGGCCAAACTGAGGGCTGCCGTGAAGCTCCAAGGCAAGCAAATCCACCAGTAAGCGCAAGACCCACCAAGGTAGAGGAGGAACTTTGTCACAGGGCTATTCTACATCTCCTTTTGGTCAGGGGTCACGCTGACTGTTCTGCAGGCAACTAGCTGGGAGGCAGCTTGAAGAAATTTGAGTGCAAGGCTTGTAGCCTGAGCATCAATGCCATCCCTCCCCACACCCATTCATGTATTGCTTTGGGCTCCTCCTAAAAATTGAGAGACTTATTGTCCATGGAGTATGTAAATGCCAGAACCCTGGGAAGCTGTAGGGAACCCTGAATAGTCTGTAGAGATCTTATTACATGAGATGATATCAGTTTCTATTTCAAGACTATCTTCACAAGGATTAAGCCATATGCATTCAACAATGTCAATAAAAAGCTGTAATGTTATTTCCTAAACCAGACCTACACACTGTAAAATATACCTGCTTTTAAAAAGCCAGTACCACGTTCATCAAACACATATCTGGGCTGGTCTAAGACATTTTGTCTTATCAAATTACCTAGTGTTATAGACCCTTTTTCAACATTGTCTCTGTCAGTTGAGGTCTAGGGAGTCCAACAGTAAAACCTATACCACTTTAAATTTTTTATTAAAGCTAATGTTAAAAAAATTATAGAATACATAGGTTGAGAAAAGAGTGTCTGTACATCTGGGTATAGTGCTTAGATTATCCACAAATACAAAGTTTGTTTTTAATAGTCATATGATACATAGAGTACATAATCAGCAATAACCCAAATTTAGGTGAATAGATCTAACAATACAGTTTAGATATTAGAATCCGAATACTTGGTACATCACTAATAAACAGTTGTACAGAGATTTGGTTGTGGAAAGCAAAATATATCAATGAGTGGAGACTGTCCCTCAGTAATTGAGTATTAGGTAGGTTGTCCATTTAGAAAATACAATCCATGAGGAAAGTATTTCAGTTAGTTTCCTCACCGCACTTCTCATTGGCATTCCAGCTCATCCCTCCTGGTCTTGCTGATGTCCAATGATGTGTTCTATGTAGATGTCCTTTGATCATCTGATGGCATCTGACACCATGAGTTGTCTCATCAGCTGAACGTAGCATTGACCGATTCTGCATTCTCTCAGCATTCACTTGTTACTGGGGTCCCATGTGCCTAATGCTCTGATGATCAGTGTGTGTGTCTGGACCTGGTAACCCTTAGCTCTTTACTACAGGCAGGCCAGAACCAAAATACTGCATCTGAGAACCACCATGCTTTTGCAAAGACCAGTTTTAGATTCAAACTTCATAGATCACTCCACTCTTCACATGGTGATTCTCTCATAGATTTTAAAACCAGATTGGACCATTACAATCATCTGGTCTGAACACCTCCATAGCACAAGCCAGAGAATTTCACCCAATAATTCCATCATCAAGACAATAACTTCTGGTTGAACTGAAGCATATCTCTTAGAAAGACATCCAATTTTGATGTAAAGTTTTCAAGTGACAGAGACTTCACCATGTCTATAAATAAATTATTCCAAGGGTTAATTTGTCTCATCATTACAAATTTGCACCCTATTTCTTGTCTGAATTTGTCTAGTTATATTTTGTAGTCACTGGATCTTTTTATATCTTTGTCTACTAAATTAGAGAGCCTTCTACTTTCAGAAGTCTTCTCCCCTCGCAGTTTGTGTAGTTTGTGTTTATGTTTGGTTATTTGAATGGTTGATAAAGCTAAACCCCAGAAATGGGTACATATGCTCATTTGGAACAGGATGGGAACTCCAACTGCTTGCACTTACAAAGAAAGTTAAGAATCATTTGCAAGATTTAATTTAGTCTTTGCATAAATGCAGTGTTGTTGTACTCATGTTGGTCCCAGGATATTAGATAGACAAAGTGGGTGCGATAATATCTTTGATTGTACCAATTTCTGTTGCTGAGAAAGACAAGCTTTGTGTAAGTATGAAACCTTGTCTCTTCCACCAACAGAATTTGGTCCAATACAAAAATATTACCTCACCCACTGTTTCTCTTTCGGTCAAGTTATTTTTATCCCATCATCTTACTACTCAAGCACTCTCTTGAGATAAAAAAGTTTGTCCCAGGAAGTAGGAGGTAACATTAAGAATGAGATAGTGATTTTAGCCAAAGAATATATTGACTGAGGCATCACTTTTAGATTTTACACTCCAGATATACTTCAGAATCACCTGGTATTTAGCAAAGAGCTTCCTGAACTCTTGGCTACTGGCATATATAGCTACTGGATTTATAAATTTGCAGCAGGATTAGTGAAATACTGTTATTTGTTTCATCATCATTTTATGCTGTCATAAATATAAAGGGAAGGGTAAACCCCTTTGAAATCCCTCCTGGCCAGGGGAAAGCTCCTCTCACCTGTAAAGGGTTAAGAAGCTAAAGGTAACCTCGCTGGCACCTGACCAAAATGACCAATGAGGAGACAAGATACTTTCAAAAGCTGGGAGGAGGGAGAGAAACCAAGGGTCTGTGTGGCTGTCTATATGCTGGTTTTCTGCCGGGGATAGACCAGGAATGGAGTCTTAGAACTTTTTGTAAGTAATCTAGCTAGGTATGTGTTAGATTATGATTTCTTTAAATGGCTGAGAAAAGAATTGTGCAGAATAGAATAACTATTTCTGTCTGTGTATCTTTTTTGTAACTTAAGGTTTTGCCTAGAGGGGTTCTCTATGTTTTTGAATCTAATTACCCTGTAAGATATCTACCATCCTGATTTTACAGGGGGGATTTCTTTATTTCTATGTACTTCTATTTTTTATTAAAAGTCTTCTTGTAAGAAACTGAATGCTTTTTCATTGTTCTCAGATCCAAGGGTTTGGGTCTGTGGTCACCTATGCAAATTGGTGAGGCTTTTTATCCAACATTTCCCAGGAAAGGGGGGGTGCAAGTGTTGGGAGGATTGTTCATTGTTCTTAAGATCCAAGGGTCTGGGTCTGTAGTCACCTAGGCAAATTGGTGAGGCTTTTTACCCAGCCTTGTCCAGGAAGTGGGGTGCAAGGTTTTGGGAAGTATTTTGGGGGGAAAGACGCGTCCAAACAGCTCTTCCCCAGTAACCAGTATTAGTTTGGTGGTGGTAGCGGCCAATCCAAGGACGACGGGTGGAATATTTTGTACCTTGGGGAAGTTTTGACCTAAGCTGGTAAAGATAAGCTTAGGAGGTTTTTCATGCAGGTCCCCACATCTGTACCCTAGAGTTCAGAGTGGGGGAGGAACCTTGACATATGCCAGGAAGAAGGTTGTGCCTCTTTGATTTCAGGGTATCACAGTTTGCTTTCTAAATGGGACTAATTTACTTATGTGTTGTATAAACTGATATGGCTTTAATTTATATTTCAGTTGGTGAAGCTCCAAATAGCAATGATTGTAATGAGCTAAAACAATTCCTAAATAATTGGTAATCCAGCTAGTTACTCCAATTAAAATGGACCCTGTTGTCTGAAAGTTATTGCAGTGTAACTACAGCTTGATTTATGTTGTTTAGCTTTCAAAGGAAGTGTGGTATTTTAATACTGCATTGAATTCTACCATTGCCTCACTGATATGGTGAAAGCTGAAAAATAGGACTAGTCATTCTATCAAGAATTGTAAATCTACTACCAGGTGGTATTTGGAAAGTTGGTTGTTGGCTCAAGTGTCTTATCATAAAATAGTTTTCAATTCTATATGCTGACACTTTAATTTGTCTGTTCTTTACTGCTCAGGATTAATAAAGGGGGATTACTGCAAGCTATTTCTTCAATATCATTTGAAGAAACATGTCTTTTGACCTCTGAGTTAAACTGCAAATATTTTTGCATGCACGGTATTTTGCAGTTCTGAGTTACTCCTTACATTAAAACCCCATCTGGTTTATTTTACCTTTGAGGAAACACAGCTACTTGTTCAGCAAAAAAGAAATCACCATGAAAAAATTACTATTTTCTCAAGGAAACTAAAGCTTTATAGAACACCTTGTATTAACATAATCCTACATTGTCACTCTGGAGACTTCTAGTCAGCTCAGCACAAAACATCTTCATTTATTTTTTATTTATATGCACAGCAAAGTTTGTATACCAAGCTCAAAATGTCACTCATGAACTAAACAATGCAGGGTTGTTTTCAGTTCATTTAACCTCCCATGAATCCTAACCACACACATTTTACCTAATTTAAGTCTAGACATTGGGCATGCACCTTATCAAGAAAGCTTCAGTTGTTCAATCCATTCAGAATATGGCCCTAATGTTCTAAAAAGCTCCACACTTGCAGACATTTATGCCCACACAGAGGCCCCAGGACTTCATTGAAGCTTTGCATGGCTGCAGGGGTCTGCTTACAGGGAGTTTATTACAAGAGCAAGGCCTAAGCCATTATTTCCTAGGAAACAGGTACCACTGCCACAAAGCTGCATTGGGGAAAGTATAAGCAAGGAAAAGAGCTTGTTATAAGGTAGGGAGAGGTGAAGGAGGATGGTGGGGTGGGAGGAAGACCCCATGTGCAGGTCAGAATCAAATTGACAAATCCATGTTGACTGTTATCACCTCATTATTTTCTAGTTGCTTACGAATTGATTATTTGCTCTATTATCTTTCTGGGTACCTAAATTAAGGTGACTGGTGTAATTCCCTCGGTTGTCCTTAATCCACTTTTTACAGATAGGTACTACATTTTCGCTTTTCCGGTCCTCTGGGATCTCTCCTGTCCTCTGTGAAGTCTCAAAGGTAACTGCTAATGGCTCAGAGATCTTTTCAGCCAGTGCTTAAAGTAGTCTAGGACATAGAAGACATCTAGCTTGTCTAAATAATTCTAAACTTTTTCTTTCCCTATTTTAGCCTCAGATCCTACCCCATTTACACTGATGTTCACTATGTTAGTCATCTGATCACTGCTAACCTTTCTGGTGAAAACAAACAAGAAAGGCATATAAAATTCTATCCATTTCTGTGTTTTCTATTGTTGTCTTTCCTTTATCATTGAGTAACATGCCAACTCTGCCTTTGGTCTTACTCTTGATTCTAATGTATTTATAAAATGTTTTCTCTTTACCCTTTATGCCCCTTGCTAGTTCAATCTTGTTTTGTGCCTTGGCCTTTCTAGTTTTGTCCCTACATGCGTATGCTGTTTTTTTTATATTGATCTTTCATAATTTGACCTACTTTACATTTTTTGCATGACACTCTTTTGAGTTTCAGGTTGTTGAAGATCTCCTGGCTAAGCCAAAGTGGTCTCTTCCCATACTTCCTATCTTTCCGATGCTTTTCAATAGCTTACTCTTGTGCCCTTATTAATGTCTCTTTAAAAAATGGCAGGTTTCAGAGTAACAGCCGTGTTAGTCTGTATTCGCAAAAAGGGCAGTTTCCACGGTATGCATCTGATGAAGTGAGCTGTAGCTCACGAAAGCTCATGCTCAAATAAATTGGTTAGTCTCTAAGGTGCCACAAGTACTCCTTTTCTTTCTTTAAAAAATGCCAACTCTCCTGAACTATTTTTTCCTTTAGACTTGCTTCCCATGGGCTCTTATCTACAATTGTCACCTGATCTATTGAATATGTGTTAATTACATTGATTACTTAGGATTTCACAATTAACACTCTGAGGTTTAGTAGGTACTTGTTCCAAGATCAAGCCCAGAAATATTAAAATTAAAGTTTAGTTGGGAGCCCCAATGTGCACAGTTGCAACACTCACACTTAGAAACAATCTTGTGTATTTGTACTAGTTTTATTAGTACAGTTTGCAAAATTACAAACACTCCAACCCAGCAAGGTAGATAGAAGTAAAAGAAAATCTGCATCTGAGTATCCATACACTGCCACCATCCGTTAGTCATCCTCATCATCATCACCACCAGTTGTCGTCATCCTGGCATATCCCAAGAGTTACATCTCTCAAGGTACTTTGGTTGGGATACAACTTTATAATGGATTATACTGATGCTATTATGTCTAATTCATATTCAGGAAGTGTTTCATCCCCTTTTCCTTTCTGTATTTCCTTACCCTACTAATGTTGGGGTGCCCTGCTTATATGTCAATTAGTTACCATGGCACTCTTGTGGTCAGCTATCTGCTGAAGTTCCTAACTTAAAATATCCCAAACTGGTTATAAACTAGAATCTTGTGATTACCTGTCAGCAGTTTAGTCCTTACTGCATTCTCTCTTGTGATATCTTATGATCTAGGTTCTAGGTTACTTCTGCTTAGCTGCTTATAATAAGGCTTTTGGGCCTTATGCCTTGTTTATCTAAACTATTGTTTTAGAGGCCACATAGACTCATTACTTTACTGCCTTAATTTATACCAGCACCTTATATAGCAAATACCTATAACCTACACAATTCTCTGAGTTTGCTAAAGTCTACTTTCTTGAAATTCATTGTCTTTATTCTTTTGTTTGTCCTCATACCATTGCTTAGAATCATGGACACTATGGTTTCATGGTCACTTTCACCCAAGCTTCCTTCCATTTTCAAATTCTTAAGCAGTTGCTCCCTATTTGTCAGAATCAAATCTAGGACAGACTCTCCCCTACTCGTTTTCTCAACCTTCAGTAATAAAAAGTTGTCTTCAGCGCATTCCAAGAACTTGTTGGATAATCTGTATTATTTTCCCAGCAGGTGTCTAGGTAAGTGACATCCCCTATCACTACCAAGTTCTGTGCTTTAGATGATTTTGTTAGTTGTTTGAAAAGCCTCATCTACCTACTCTTGCTGGCTAGGTAATCTATAGTAGACCACTACCATGAAATCATCCTTGTTTTTTAACTCCTTTTATCCTTACCCAGAGACTTTCAACAGATCTGTCTCCCACTTCTATCTCAACCTCAGTACAAGTGTATACATCTTTGATAAGCAATGCAACACCTCCCCAACTTTCTCCCCTGCTTGTCCTTACTGAACACGTTGTACCTTTCTACACCAATATTCCACTCGTGAATTATCCCACCAAGCCTCTGTAATTCCAATTTATGTCATAATTGTGAATATTCACTAGTATTTCCAGTTCTACCTGTTTATTCCCCATATTTCTTGCATTAGTACACAGACATCAGAGATGTTCATTAGATTGCCCCTCTATATTCCCTCTTGTCTCTCTTTTGTCCCTCCTTTAATCGCCCATGTTCCCCCAGATTTCAACCCTTCACCCAGGTCTCCATTTTCTGGATTGTGTGGATTTTTGTATCCTTCCCCTCTTGAACCTAATTTAAAATCCACTTCAGTAGGTTAGCCAGCCTGTATCTGAAGATATTCTTCTGCTTCCTTGATAGGTAGACCCCATCTCTGCTAAGTAGTCCTTCTCGGAACAGCATCCCATGGTTGAGGAAGCTGATGATCTGCTGGCAACACCATCCGTGCAGCCAGGCATTCATCTTCCAGATGTGTCTGTCTCTGCTGTGGGCCCTACCTTTGCCTGGAAGGATCTATGAGAACACCACCTGCCCCCCTCCCCCACCAGCACCCTTACCCTCACTTTCTGAGTCCTACAGTCACTTCTGATGTGCTCAGGGTCATAACTTGTAGTATCATTGGTGCCCACATTGGTAAGCAGCAAGGGGTAGTGGTCAGAGGGCCAGATGACCCTCAGCAATCCTACTGTAATATCCCAGATACTGCCACTGCCAGACCACTGCCCAGGATGCAGATCAGGCCAGCAGATGGTTTCCTCTGTCCCCCTTAGAAGGGAGTCACTGACCACCAGAACCCTTTGTTTACTGTCAGGAATAATGGCGATGATCCTCCCAGCCATGGGGGTACATGGCTTCTAGTCTTCTACCTTTGAGGAAAATTCCTCATACCTCATTTCCAGGGTACACACTCTTTTATTATCTAGCTAGACAGTGGGTTGGGAACAGGGGTAGAGCATTGCCTGATGCCAGAATATACCAATAATCAGCTTCCTCCCTGTGAAGGAGCTTTCTCCTCCTCCCACTGGGGATGTGACTTCAATTTTCTCCAGCTGGATTGCCTCCTCAACCTTGGAGGTCTCCATATGCATATTTGCAATGAATTCTTCATATGCATTGGTGCTCCTCAGCCTGGCCACCTCCTCTTGTAGCTCTCCCACCTGCTTCCTGAGAGATTCTACCAGTAGGCACTGCTCACATTTGATGGTCTCCCCAGCTTGGCTTTCCATGATGGGGAAATGCAGGCCACAGTCTGCAAATCCACCTCAGGACCTGGGTAGATGCATCCATAGTCTTCTGTTCTAGGTTCTCTGTGTGGACGCAGGTACAGATAGAAGATCTGCGAGTGGTGTTGGCACTGGTGAGGCAGCCTTTTTGAAGCATGCTGACTTTAGTCTCTCCCTCCTACAATCTCACTCGAAATCTCCCCTGTTTGCTGCCTCCTGTTCACTAGCTCCCTTGCTACTTAGCATCTGGCTTTTAGGTCCTTCTTTCCTAGGTCAGACCTGCCCCCATCACAGGGAAGAGTGATGAAGGATGACAGAGTATCAAAAGGTGCCTAACTCAAATATAAGGTTTATGGTTGTAAATCCCAAGTGGGGAGGCCCTCCCTGTGGCCTGGACCTAGGCACCTAAATCTCTTTTGGAGCAAGCCTTAGGCCACATCCCTCCCTGAATTGCCTAGCTTGCTTAGGTGATTCCCACTCAGTGTGCTAGCTTGCATAAATTCCTTTTCAGGTGTCTAACTCTCCACAGGTTTCAGAGGAACAGCCGTGTTAGTCTGTATTCGCAAAAAGAAAAGGAGTACTTGTGGCACCTTAGAGACTAACCAATTTATTTGAGCATGAGCTTTCGTGAGCTACAGCTCACTTCATCAGATGTATACCGTGGAAACTGCAGCAGACTTTATATACACACAGAGAATATGAAACAATACCTCCTCCCACCCCACTGTCCTGCTGGTAATAGCTTATCTAAAGTGATCAACAGGTGGGCCATTTCCAGCACAAATCCAGGTTTTCTCACCCTCCACCCCCCCACACAAATTCACTCTCCTGCTGGTGCTAGCCCATCCAAAGTGACAACTCTTTATATAATCAAGTCGGGCTATTTCCTGCATAGATCCAGGTTTTCTCACATCCCCCCCACCCCCATACACACACAAACTCACTCTCCTGCTGGTAATAGCTCATCTAAACTGACCACTCTCCAAGTTTAAATCCAAGTTAAACCAGAGCATCTGGGGGGGGGGGGGGGGGGACAAGAGGAAACAGGCTACCTTGCATAATGACTTAGCCACTCCCAGTCTCTATTTAAGCCTAAATTAATAGTATCCAATTTGCAAATGAATTCCAATTCAGCAGTTTCTCGCTGGAGTCTGGATTTGAAGTTTTTCTGTTTTAAGATAGCGACCTTCATGTCTGTGATTGCGTGACCAGAGAGATTGAAGTGTTCTCCGACTGGTTTATGAATGTTATAATTCTTGACATCTGATTTGTGTCCATTTATTCTTTTACGTAGAGACTGTCCAGTTTGACTCTACTTGCGCTATATTGATGACATCTTCATCATCTGGACCCATGGAAAAGAAGCCCTTGAGGAATTCCACCATGATTTCAACAATTTCCATCCCACCACCAACCTCAGCCTGGTCCAGTCCACACAAGAGATCCACTTCCTCGACACTACAGTGCTAATAAACAATGGCCACATAAACACCACCCTATACCGGAAACCTACTGACCGCTATTCCTACCTGCATGCCTCCAGCTTTCACCCTGACCACACCACACGATCCATCGTCTACAGCCAAGCTCTGCGATACAACCGCATTTGCTCCAACCCCTCAGACAGAGACAAACACCTACAAGATCTCTGTCAAGCTTTCTTACAACTACAATACCCACCTGCAGAAGTAAAGAAACAGATTGATAGAGCCAGAAGAGTTCCCAGAAGTTACCTACTACAGGACAGGCCTAACAAAGAAAATAACAGAACGCCACTAGCAGTCACCTTCAGCCCCCAACTAAAACCCCTCCAACGCATTATTAAGGATCTACAACCTATCCTAAAGGATGACCCAACACTCTCACAAGTCTTGGGAGACAGGCCAGTCCTTGCCTACAGACAGCCCCGCAACCTGAAGCAAATACTCACCAACAACCACATACCACACAACAGAACCACTAACCCAGGAACTTATCCTTGCAACAAAGCCCGTTGCCAATTGTGCCCACATATCTATTCAGGGGACACCATCACAGGGCCTAATAACATCAGCCACACTATCAGAGGCTCGTTCACCTGCACATCCACCAATGTGATATATGCCATCATGTGCCAGCAATGCCCCTCTGCCATGTACATTGGTCAAACTGGACAGTCTCTACGTAAAAGAATAAATGGACACAAATCAGATGTCAAGAATTATAACATTCATAAACCAGTCGGAGAACACTTCAATCTCTCTGGTCACGCAATCACAGACATGAAGGTCGCTATCTTAAAACAAAAAAACTTCAAATCCAGACTCCAGCGAGAAACTGCTGAATTGGAATTCATTTGCAAATTGGATACTATTAATTTAGGCTTAAATAGAGACTGGGAGTGGCTAAGTCATTATGCAAGGTAGCCTGTTTCCTCTTGTTTCCCCCCCCCCCCCAGATGCTCTGGTTTAACTTGGATTTAAACTTGGAGAGTGGTCAGTTTAGATGAGCTATTACCAGCAGGAGAGTGAGTTTGTGTGTGTATGGGGGTGGGGGGGATGTGAGAAAACCTGGATCTATGCAGGAAATAGCCCGACTTGATTATATAAAGAGTTGTCACTTTGGATGGGCTAGCACCAGCAGGAGAGTGAATTTGTGTGGGGGGGTGGAGGGTGAGAAAACCTGGATTTGTGCTGGAAATGGCCCACCTGTTGATCACTTTAGATAAGCTATTACCAGCAGGTCAGTGGGGTGGGAGGAGGTATTGTTTCATATTCTCTGTGTGTATATAAAGTCTGCTGCAGTTTCCACGGTATACATCTGATGAAGTGAGCTGTAGCTCACGAAAGCTCATGCTCAAATAAATTGGTTAGTCTCTAAGGTGCCACAAGTACTCCTTTTCTTTTTAACTCTCCACATGCATTCTATAGGGAACGTTGGCACCTCACAAGGTGCTCTGAATTCCACTTGATGGAAGGGAGCCTAAAAGTTAGGCAAAGTCTCCCTCTCTATATTACTTTCTAGTAAGTTGTAAACAAACTTGTTCTTTTTTCTGTTTCATCTCAGTGCAATTTGTATGTGGTTCCAAGTGAACACCCACAAGCAGAACTCAGTATGCATATCTCTTTGCGCTGTCTCTCCTAGTTCTGGGCTATTCAAAGAAGTCCATACATTTATGCATGTGAAAACAGTAGCAGTCATCGTTAATGAAATTGCAAGCAGATACAAAACGAATGATTTGCTAAATGCAGCATAGGAACAGAATCAACCCAGAAAATGTTGATAACATTTAAAAGTTTGATGGAAACTTGCCACTTCACTGCAGGAGTCTGACAGGGAAGGGCACCAGGAGCCACGGTTACCCCAGAGACGCTATTTTCACAAGCAGCTCCTGCCACAGTTGTCAAAATGAATGCTACTGTAAGACTGACATTGAGAGTTGGTTGGGAATTTAAATCTTTTCTAATGAAAAATTTTGTCAAAAGGATGTATTGGGGTTTTTTTATAGGGATTTTTTTTTTGTTTTCTTCAAAAAAAAAAAAACCCTCCCCAAGCCTAATTATTAAAAAAATGTGATTTTTTAAAATAAATATTTTCAACAAAAACAGAAATTTGTACAAATAGAATCTCCATTTTTGTTGTAAAGCTATTTTCCATTGGAATCAGATGGAAAATTTTCAACCATCTGGACTGACACCTGTGTTTCCCATATAAAATTTTCCTACCCTTTTTGCTCCCCTGCTATACAAGTCCCCAAACCATCTGAACTCTCGGGTGCAGGGACTGTTTGCTGGCATTTCCTGGGGCATTAGCCATGCCCAATAGGAAGGAAAAGTCAAGGCCAGTAAAGTAGATTTAGCTGGCCACAGAGAGCATTACATTCTATGCCCTTCTAAGAACTAGTATGATTAACATATTCCCCCTACATATCAAGAAGGCTCAGGAGGAATTATGACTTCTAAAGCTCTCCTGTGGCACTCTGCACAGCCTCTAACACAGGCATTTGCCTTAATCACAAAATCTGGCCCTAATTTTAGCTGTGCCAGAAAAACCCAGTTTTTGCAGCAAAGAATGACTAACAAGGCAGAAACTACATATTATAATATATAATAAACACCAAGGGACAGAGTTGAGTTTATACATGCACCCTCAACTTTGTTATTTCCTGAAGGAACTGCTCAATTATGCATCCTTAATGTTATTTTAATAATTTTGAATGGAATATATGTATTTATGATCACATCTCTAGCTACATTGTCAGCTAGCTGGATTATAAAGTTCTGAGTGTAACACAGAAACCCCTTTGGTGCATGTTTATCTGTATTTGTTACTCAACAAATATCCAGCAACTTTGTTTCCTTTGAGAACTTGTCCAGGAATTTTTAATTCTTATCCTCTTATATTTTTGGTGTTCTTCAGCAGATGCCCAAACTAGTTTCTCCTTTGTTTGCCACTCATTGTATACAACCCAGTGCCATCTTCATTGTTAGTCATTGACAATGTAAATATCCAAACAATAGTCCTACTTAAAAAAAAAGATTTAGGATGAAAGTGTGTTTCAACAGACTCCATCTAAAGCCTCCTGAACCCAAATTAAAACTCACTTTGGTTAGAAACATTCTATGCCCTTGAAATACCCCAAACATTAGAAAGTCTGAAATTGACTAGATCAGTGATCCAGCCAATACCCCCTGATATATATTCATTCTTCACTATTCCAACAGCTGACTTATACCACTCCTTCAGCCTGAAATTTGCCGCCTTGTTTTGTTATATAGCAGAAATATCCTTTTATATTGTATATATTTATTAAATGTGTTGTAAATATAGTGAAATTAATCTAGTCCCAAGATACAGTAAAAGATATCAAAGATCTGTAACTTTTCTTGTATGATTTGGTCTACATTTGCAAAATGAGTAGTGTTCTACTCTCATATTAACTTGCATATTTCATTTAACATGTTTTTTAGACATCACTTAGCATCTAAAGCAAAGATAATGGTGCTTAAAGCATAGTAGCCCAACTAGGGTTTTCACTGCAACATATAATAACCCCATGAGTTTCCCTGACCAGCAAGTATGCACTGTCCTTGTCTACTGAAGATTCTAAGTAGTGAATCATGAACCCAGGTCATACATCTGAACTACTACACCATAAGCAGAGATGCAACCAGACTTTTTCTAAAGAGGCAGCTCAGGTTACCTATCAAGTAGCAGAGGTCATGTTCCGAGACGCATATGTGGATGGGGGTTCCCCTGCTTTGCGTTGTCACATAGCATGCTTATGTCCTCATTAAGCTGCTCTCTCTCCTTCTGGAATAGGCTGGATGCATAAAAATGGTGGAGGAGACAGCATGAGAAGATGATGGCCCAGGGTTTTGGGAATTGAGGAGAATGGTCTAATGGTTTTTGTGGTGGGGAAAGGTCACAGGCAGTCCTGGTCTCTCTGGTGGGAGGGAAGAAAAGAGGAGGAGGGAAAGATGTCCCAGCCAATTTCTCTTACCCTTGACCAGTCCCTTGTGTAACACCACCTTGTTGGGTCATTGGCAGTGGGGATCAAACCCAGGACCTCTTGAGCTTAATGAATGAGCCTCTTATGCCTGATCTAAATGAAGCATCTCCTTTAGCCAGTGCTGTAGCAGGCTCCTCAATCTCTAGCTGGCCTAGCCACCACTAGTGGGGGACAGAGTGCCACACCAAACAGGCATGGCCTACACTTGGATAGGGAAAGAAGTGGTGCTTGAAGCCCTAGTGACTGGCCAGAAGAGGGGCAGCAGCTCCTCTTGGGGCTCCAGACCCCAGGCTCCTCCATACGCAGCTCCCCACTTCCTACAACCCTGGGCCACCATCTTCTCACTCTGCCTTCACCACCTCCTCCGCAACCAGGCCCACTCTGGAAGAAGAGATGGTGGCTCGGCAAGGACATTTGCAAGGATTTCTACTAATATCTATGGCCAAGGAGAGAAAGTGGGGCTAGAATCACTGTTGTCTCCCTCCCCCTCATTGTGCCCCGACCATAAGGGATATTGAATCATCATTTTATGATTGGCTAGCCGAACGAACACTGCCACTTCACCTATTCTTTTCTGAGAGTGGGGATAATTGCAAACCTACCACTGAAGTAGGGGACTGAGCATAGGCTGCAATCTTAGAACATAGCTGTAGAACATGGAGAGCTGAAGAGACTGCTCTGCTGCCATGAAAGAAGAAACTATAATAGAAGTAAGATAATTTGTTCATTATCAAAAATTCTACAAAGAAGGAAAATAAATAATTGCTGAAGGTGTTGGAGTTTTGGAGGGAGGAGGAGGAATACTTATCTGCTGAATTACAAGAAAAATGAGTTCTGTGAAACCTGGGTAATTCTTTGTTAGTAAACATTCAACCTTTGCTAGAAAATTCAGCTTAAAAGTTATATAGAAGGAACATATTTGTAAGCAGCCTAGCAGTAATATAATATTCTCTATGAAGCTGCAAGAATAGTATTACAGGGACTCAGTGTGGAATACAGTGTTGGCAACTCCTGCAATGTTATTGCAAGTCTTGCAATATTACGTGTTTTTCTTGAAGTCCCCGTTTCTGGATTCCTGTGATTACATGAGAATTTTTATTTTTATTTTTAAAAATAGTGAGATGAGATTCTAGCTCTCTTGGATGCAGAGAAAAGCTTTTAAATGTGAACTCCAAAGGCTCAAGAACCTGAAAGTAAATAAAAAGCACCCAAAGTTTATTTTTAAAATCTCATGATTTTTTAATGTTTGGCAATACTGAAGACACAGCACTCTTGTAACTTCATGTAAGTTTAATTTTATTTTACAGAAACCTAAACATGTGTATCCCTTGCTAGGGCATGTTTTAGAGATACAGTCATTTCCATACAGAAATGGAACCAAAAGAACAAACTGAAGAGAAACTGTACTGTACAGCAGAGAACAAAAGTAATTTTTTAGAGGAACTGGACATTGAAGCATAAGACTTCATGGAAGACTTCTTAGAGGATTAACTGAAATGGGACCAACTAAACAAAGCACAAGGAGCTGCATGACAGTGAACCAAAGGCAGACTTGTCCACACATCAGCAATCGTCAGTGCTGGGTTCAGGTAAAAGTGATCCTATGGATAACAATCAAGAAAAAAGTTGTCATAGAGGGACGTGATGTTTGGGAATGTGTTTAGCCTTCATTTGAGAAACAAAACTTCTTGATTTAAACATGTTTCATACTGGTAGGAATAATCTAGTCATTTTGTGAACCATAAAGTCACAAAATGAGGAGGGAAGTGCTGAAATTATTGTCCTATGTTACAGCTTCATGTTAGTGTGGACATTTTCTTTGATTCCTCCTGCTGCTTAAGCATCATAAATTCAAGCGGGTGAGAAGTTTAGCATGGTGCATATGAAAACTTGATGGAATTGTAGGCTGTCACTTTAAATTATAAGGAGTTTCCTGATCCTACTTGCAGGCTAGGGGGATCTGTAGGAAAGCATTCAGTCTGAGTCAGTCAGCAGACAGACAACCTAGAGTAAGGTACCTCTATGTTTTAGGGAGCAGCATGTTTTGTCTCTCTGTTTTTTGGGTTCTTGTGTGTTATTCTGAATTCTAAGAAATAAAGTAATGTTACATTGCAACATTCAAGCAAGAGTACCTGTGTTTTTATCTAACTTTTCTGTTTGTATGATGTGAAGATAACGTATATGTAATGCAAAAATGATAATCAAAGGCTGAGAGCCATCCACTCTAATACTGAGAGGGAGAATTACAATTTTATTTGTTCACTTGAGTTAAGAACATTACCTAGTAACAGTGTTTTTACTATAATCAACTATGAGATGGCAGCATCAAAGTAAATTTCGGGATTTTAAAGAACCCAAGGGACCAAGATGGGTAAGGTAATATTTTTTGATGGACCAAGGCAGTGTATTAACTTGTTACACAACATAACTGCTGGCTGTACCTGAATGTGCCTTTTGCTGATGTAGCTTTTAGAGTTAGTATAAAAATAAGTTGTACATAAAACTTTAGATAGTATTAGATTTATTCATGCAATGTGCATTCATCAAGGGGCAGATTTTCTGTCACTAAAGGAGGATACAAAATGTCTGTGAAGGATTTTTCTCTTTTAGATATAATCCTTTTAAAATGATCCGTAGAAATACAACCTAACCCTGGAAGGTGCAGAGTGGATGGTCCACCGTTGATGGAATTTTAATTGTTGAATTTGGCACCTAGGTTTTATGGTGACAAGCAGAGAAGCAACATGTAGAAAGATGTCTTTTCAGAACATTATTGTTATGTCTGGGCAGGGCATTTATATTTAGCTCCCTTTCAGGCTTATACTTCTCTGTTCTTACAAGACCAGTTTTCCTAATTAAAAAGGTATTAAATCCCAAAGCGGTCTTGTGTCAGTCCTTGGGAGTTCTCCAACATTTCAGAAAGCACATTAAAATGTAGCAAATATGATTTATATCATCAACTCCTTATGTTATAAATCAAACAGATGTGAAAATCAAGAGGAAGAAAAAGATTCTGATTAAGTTGTGTCCAGTCCCTGCAAACATTCTTGTGTTACTTTAACAGAATTTTGCTTCTGGTTAAGAAACTGTAAGGCTCAGTCATCATTAAAGCTGAAGGAAGCAAGCTGAGCAAGCTATTGCAGTATTAGCCTCTACTCACTCAGCTGCAACCATAGCTACTGCTGCTGCTGACATTTCCTTTCATTCATTTGTGCCTCTGTTACTTTTCAGTAAATCACCCACTGTTTATTCATCACCCAGAATAATATTGCTGCTTTTGCACATCAGGGATTATAAACCATCATGCTCTATTTCTCTAATTTTTATTTTAAATGAGAAAACCCCTAAGGTCCTCTAGATGTCTTTGCATCAGTATGAAACAATTCTTGGATTAATGATGCCTAGAAATGCATCTGTCCACTGATAGGTGTTTCTTAACATTTGCTAACATATCTGCTGAGATCACAAGACAACCACATTGTTGATTTTCATTAAGTAATGCTGATGACACTATAATTGCTGTTTGCTTATCAGGAAGGATACAGTGTCTTAAAATACCTAAGATATTTAGACTATTTCTAAAAACAAAATAGCTGAGTGGATCAGATGACATTCTTGTATAAATATAAATTCTTCAACAAGAAGCTATGAGGCCTGGAGCAAGCAGAGAAACTGAGTTACTGAGTCTGTTATTCTGACAAAATGTGCAAAATTCATGAGATGACTAGTTAGGCCGACAGGTATTATGCTACTAATAATTAGTACTTTACAAACAAAATAAGTAAAGTTATGTTACATGGGTTCTCTAAAACTACAACCTAAAAGAATAAAAAAAAAAAAAAGTTGTGTCCAGTCCCTGCAAACATTCTTGTGTTACTTTAACAGAATTTTGCTTCTGATTAAGAAACTGTAAGGCTCAGTCATCATTAAAGCTGAAGGAAGCAAGCTGAGCAAGCTATTGCAGTATTAGCCTCTACTCACTAGTATTTCACTATCTAATTTGGGAAAATTACATCTTGGCATTCTTGCCATTCTAAAAGGGGAAATAAATAGGTGTTGGCATCTGTTGGCATCAGAGTCCACCTTAACCCTTTTACTGGATTTTTGCATGTAGGATCTAGAATTCGTAGTTTCTACTCATAGTCCTCATATCAGGGTGATTTAGGGGCTTAAATCCCTGGATGTTCTGAGATCCACACAGATCTTAGGATACCCATAAAAAGTCAGGAACCTTCCAGGGGCTGTTCTAAAATCATCCCTGGTAGCTAGGGTGAAGGAAGGATGTAGTTGTGAATGAGGAATCCCTCCTGGTCAAACTAGCCATAACTCTTGTGCAGATTTGTGCTTCAAAAGCCACTCAGAGCAAAGAGGAGAAACCTGCAGAGAGCAGCTGCTCTTCTCCCCTGTTGCACCCCCACCCTCTGAACAGTGTAGCAGAGACCTGACAGGCAAACTCCACAGTGTCTGTCAGGTAGAGGGAATGCAGCAGAATAGTGACTGGATTTTTATCAGTGTTCTGGAGGCTTTCCCCATTGCTTCATATTATAATGGACAGCATGGAGCTTACTGTAATGTGATTCACTCTGCATGTTTTCCCAAGTATTATTTCCTCATATGATTAGTGATGAAGATGTATGCCATGTTTTGTGCCTCAAAGGAAGGGGAAAATGAGCTGGAACTAGCAGGAATGGCTTTTCTGTTACTTAATATAATGCTAAAAGGGGTGTTCTAAACGAATACCATACAAGCCTCCTTAAGGAAGTTTCTAGTGTATTATACTTTCATCACTTACTGTAATAGAAAGTCCAGTTAATCTGATACAGTGTAAATACTGCATAGATAAGGGGTTGTGTCAGGTATGTTCACGTCATGATCCCTGTTAATTAAATCTCTCTTTGCAACTAGCCTTGGTAGAGACCAAATCTGACAATATAACAGAGACTGCAATAACAGTACATATAGATATTGACAAAAATGGACCCTTTCGGTGCCTCAGCCAAAGAAAGCACTCATAAATCACCAATTTCAATGTGTAGGGATTCTCTGCAGAGAAGGCTGACGTTCTATCTCGCATAGAAGCAGACATCATGTGCTTGCAAGAGATACATGAAGAGAAAACAGCACCACACATCTCTGGCATGCATAGTGCTGTGAACATCAAAAGTCACATCTATGGCATCATGATACTTGTACACGGCAAAGGCTGGTGAAAAATACTGTTGTGAAACATCATGGTACAATGGAACTTATCATGGTTGAACTTCATCTGATAGCAGTAGTTTGTTTGCAAACCACCAGCTGCATATGTAAGCGGGGGAATAGTCCCGCTATTGTGGGGAACTTTCCTGGCTTCTGCACTACCCCGGTGAAGTGGGCTAGCAAAAGGATCTGAGTCCTCGCTCCCACTTCCTTTACCCAGTGACCTCCCTGCCCTTGAGGACTCCCCTTCCACTCTCCTGTCTGGCAGAGTCCTCGTAACCCCAACAAGGCTGGGCCCAGGATTCCTGGGGGGCTCGACCCCCAATCCTGCTGCGGTCACCTAGGACAGGGGCTAGGGTGTCCCCACTCCAGGGCACTCTCTCTGCACTGGGCACTTCTCTGACCCACTGACCATTACATACAAGTTAAAGCAAATGCAAGTTATTTAATCAACAATTAATTTTAAAAAGAATAAGGAAAAATGGGAAAGGTTAAAGGAAACACATCAACCCGCTCTGTGGCAGGGAACATCACAAACAGTGTCTCTGGAATGTCAGGACAGTTCACAGTCTGTTCTCTGTAAGTCCCAGGCCTTCTTCTCAGGCCCTGGCTGTGCTGCAGGGATGCTACGGTTTGGACACTTGCTCTGGTGGTGGCCACACGCTCTCAGACTCTCAGTGGTAGGACCCTTCTTCCCAGTGTCGCCCCCGCCCTGTCGGGGTTACGATCCAAGCCTGGCCTGCAGAGCCCCTTGGCTGAGGCGTCTCCCTGTGCTGGGCCCGCTGCCCAGGGTTCCCCTCGGTCTCCCCAGCTGCTCACCGCACCCAGCTCCAGACTGCTCCAGCCCCAGCTCCACCACTTTGTCTCAGCACGGCGGCTTTTGCTGCTGCTGCTCTGCCTCTAGCTCCCTGGGCTGCTTCTTTGGCCCCTCTGCCTCTGGTTGCTACAGCTCCTCTGCTCCCAGGACAGGTCTGTTCTGCAGGCTGCTTCTGTTACTCTGCTCCCAGCACTGACCTGCTTCGTGGGCTGCTTTTCTGGCCCCTCTGGCTCTGGTTGCTGCAGCTCCGCTCCCAGGGCAAGTCTGCTCTCTCTGGGCTGTGCCTCTGGCTTTGGGCTGCAGCTCTGCTCCCAGGACAGGGTCTGCTCTCTCTGGGCTGCTTTTCTGGTCCCTCTGGATCTGGCACAGCTCTGGTCCCCAGCTTAGCTTGGGCCCCTGCCTTCTCCTTAGCTCAGCCCCACTCTGTCTGACCCAGGCAAATCCAGCTCACACGGAGGATGGGACCTCCCTGGCCTCCTGACTCCCTGATTAGCCTGCTCACCCTGTCACCCTGTCACCCTGTGGGCTGTTAGTCTCAGGGTCCTGATTCCCCATCAACCCTTCTCCCTTTTAGTACTGGGAGCTAGCAACTAAACCACCCCCACTGAATGTTATTAAGGGGGCAACAGTCCCCTTACACATAGTTTCTATGGCCAACCAACTTTTCCTTGCCGTAAAAACCATGCCTTGTCATCGGCAACTTCAACAGTCTCAGCATCTTTTAGGGATACTCCAGCAATGACAAGGAAGAAGTTAAGGAGTGGCCAGAAACAAAAAACGTGACCTTGCTCTGTGACTTCAAGGGTAAATGTACCTTCCAAAGCACAGGATGGAACAAGGGGTGTAACCCTGATCTAGGCTTTGTCACCTCTGACTATCCAGGAAGCTTCAAAAGGGAGATCATGGCAACAATCTCAAGATTGCAGAATAGAGCAGTGCAAGTGACAATAGAGGCTGCACTACAACCCAGGAAAACAAAGTATCTACCAAGATTCAAGCTCAGAAAGGCTGACTGAGAAGGCTTTACCTCTGAATTGGACGAATCCATATGTAATATTACTCTGGCATATTAGTGCTCTGGAGAATTGATCTCCCTGGTGTAGAAGGCTGCCCAAAAGCACATCCCCAGGGAATTTCAGGCACTATTTGTACTTGGGCTTTCAGAACAGACAAGCCAACAATATAAGTGTTAAGAAGTATGTGACTTGGATCTCTTTGGTGAAGAAACCACTGGGCTTGGGGAAATGCTTATGAGAGAGATTAGAACAGAACAGCATGACTGCTGGGGACAACTGATTGAAACAACAAACCCCTGCCATAAGAAGCATGGACCACCATTCATAAGCTGAACCCTGATGAACAATCACCAAAGCACATCACTGCAGTCTCTCCCAACCACATTGCACACCAATTCTTCCTAAACAGTAAACCAGCCCACAAAGCAAAGTGCAGCAGGAATTTTACTCTCTCCTCAGGGACAGCAAGGAGCTGACAACAGCCACAAAACTCCTAAAATGTGGAAAAGTAGCTGGACTCCATGGTATAGCTAATGTACTATTACTACATTTGAGGTCCAGAGTACAGAAGTGGTTGCTTGACTTTGTTAATGCTTGTATGGAGACAATGTAGACACCTAACACTTGAACATTGCCTGATGCACTGCCCCCAATCAACATCCAGTTCTCCTGAGGAACTATTTTAGGTAAGTGACAACATCAAGTCTTGGCCGCAGTTTTGATGTGAATAGCTATGAGGATGATGCACTGATGAATATAGTTTCCCCCAATGATACGTGCTCAGAATGATCGACTGTGTATTTTAATGTTTGTATCATATATGAGAAAATATAGATATTGTTCCTTCCCAATGCCTCTGGCCTTTGCAGAAATTAGTCAGTAATTGATTTTTTTAAAAAATATTTCAGAGTGCTAGAGAAAAGTGCCAGACTTACAGCCCTACAGACTGAAGTCATCTGTCATCCACAGGCCAGGTAGACTGCACTCAGAATAGCTGTGCATGCTCTCCAACATTGTCATCCATATGTGCCTCCATTTTGTATGAAAGGCTCTGTATCCATTTGTATCAATCTTTTGAGCCATGCATTCCTAAAATAATTTGGCACATGGTGATACAAAAAAAACCCAGAAGCAGTGTGACCCAAAACGAAATAATCCTGAGGCCACACATACTTCAGAGAGTGAACAGTCAAAGTGCTCCAAATAATAGCAGGTTGCTTCAAAGACAACTTTGAATAATTTAAATATAAACTCTTGATTGCTGACATTTTTTCTTCAATTGCATGATATTTTCTATGTACATTAAGTGCTAACCAGCTGTAGCGGGGCAGTTTCCCAGCTCCTGTGAAAGGCTAGGCTGATTGGGGAAGCAGCCACAGCTGGGGCCATGCCCCAATCAGGCCTCAGCTGGCCCTATAAAAGGGCTGTGAGCAAGGAGCTGTCAGTCTCTCTCTAGCAAGAAGGACCTGGCTGCCTGGGAGAGAAGGGTACCTGAGATAGCGTAGTGCTGGAGAAAGGCAAGAGGAGCTCTAGCCTGGTAACTCCCCAGGCTGCAGGCCTTGTGCAAGGCCTAAAGAAGGTACTGGAGCTGCAGAGGTACAGTCTGGGGTTAGGCAGAGGCAGCTGGTCCAACCCCCCCCCCCCTTGCCAGTGATGAGTGGTTTATGGACTGCAGTCTGCCCCAGTGAGTGGGGGCTAGATGATGACTGGCAGTAGCCACTGAGGCAAGGTAGGGATCGAGGGTTGGGGGTTCCCCTGGGCGGGGAGACCCAGAGCGGAGGGTACTGCAGAAGACAACTCTGAGATAAAGGGCACTGGGGTCTGGGAGGGACATGGGGCTTGAGGCAGGTGAGACACTGGCCAGTAAGTGGCATGCCATATGCTGGAGAGCTAATTCCCAAGATGACCAGCAGGAGGTGCTGCTCCGGTGAGTCATTGCTTTGCTACATCAGCACTCTACTGTACTTTCAACAACCATATATGGAAGAATAATAACAATGAATTCTGATTTTTCCTGTGGTCAATTTTTGGTGACAAATAGCACATTAGTGTACATGAATGGGATTGGAAACTGCAGAAAATTATAGGACCGCTGCTCTGGTTAGTTTTTAAAATCTCTAAATGTGCAACAAAGTATCCTGATATCAGTACTGCACATTACATACACTTTATTATCTGCCAATACTGAAAATAAAAACTGAATGGAGTTCTCCCCAAAATTTTCCAATTGTCATTCTCCTAAAGGAACATTCTTCACTCTTTTTGAAGATTTCTCCACATAGGAAAAAGTCCTAGAGAACAGAAATTTTACCAAAAGGATTCTATAGAAATTTTTCTAAAGAACTATAGACTTGAGTGGAGAATTGTATCCTTTCTCAGATCTTTTTAAAATCATAGTACAGATCTATATAGTAGTGATATAGTTCTCTATTAAATTATACAGAATGTTTCAGAAAACCTATAGGATGGTTTTTATTTTCTAATGAATTCCCAAAGACTTTTACATGATTTTGGGCCTCAAATTCATAAATTTTGTCTACTAATTACTGAAAATACCATGCTATTTCCTGTGCAACTACTCAGTTCCTCCCTCATGTGTGATGGGTATCAAATGTAATAAGGTTTGGCACAAGAGGGATCTGGTAGTAGCTCATAAGCAAAGTAAGTAATCATGGGATAAGACGGAAGGTCCTCTCATGGATTGGTAACTAGTTACGAGATAGGAAACAAAGGGTAGGAATAAATGGTCAGCTCTCAGAATGGAGAGAGCTAAATAGTGGTGTCCCCCAGGGGTCTGTACTGGGCCCAGTCCTATTCAACATATTCATAAATGATCTGGAAAAGGGGTAAACAGTGAGGTGGCAAAATTTGCAGATGATACAAAACTAGTCAAGATAGTTACGCCTCAGGCAGACTGCAAAGATGTACAAAAGGAGCTCTCAAAACTGGGTGACTGGGCAACAAAATGGCAGATGAAATTCAGTGTTGATAAATGCAAAGTAACGCACATTGAAAATCATAATCCCATACATATAAAATGATGGGGTCTAAATTGAGCTTGTTAATACTCAAGAAAGAGATCTTCAAGTCCTTGTGGATAGTTCTCTGAAAACATCCTGTCAACGTGCAGCAGCAGTCAAAAAAGTGAATAGAATGCTGGGAATCATTAAGAAAGGGATAGATAATAAGACAGGAAAATCTCATATTGCCTGTATATAAATCCTTGGTATGCCCAAATCTTGAATAGTGTGTGAAGATGTGGTCTCCCTATCTCCAAAAAGATATACTGGAATTGGAAAAGGTTCAGAAAAGGGCAACAAAAATGATTAGGGGTATGGAACGGCTGCCATATGCGGAGAGATTAATAAGACTGGGACTTTTCAGCTTGAAAAAAAGATGACTGAGGTCTATAAAGTCATAACTGTTGTGGAGAAAATAAATAAGGAAGTGTTTTTTACTCCTTATAACAGAAGAACTAGGGGCCACCAAATGAAATTAATAGGCAGCAGATTTAAAACAAACAAAAGGACACATTTTTCACACAACGCACAGTCAACCTATGGAACTCCTTGCCAGAGGATGTTGTGAAGGCCAAGACTTATTATAACAGGGTTCAAAAAAGAACTAGATAAATTCATGGCGGATAGGTCCATCACTGGCTATTAGCCAGGATGGGCAGGCATGGTTCCCTAGCCTATGTTTGTCAGAAGCTGGGAATGGGCAACAGGGGATAGATCACTTGAAGACTACCTGTTCTGTTCATGCCCTCTGGGGCATCTGGCACTTGCCACTATCGGAAGACAGGATACTGGGCTAGATGGACCTTTGGTCTGACCCAGTATGGCCGTTCTTATGTTCTTAAGAAATATATTCTGACTATTTGGATATCTGTGTTTTTATACAGTACTTTTAATCACCATCGTATCTGAGCATGTACCAAATGCTAACCAATGAAGAATTGATAATCTATCTCAAACCCATCTGACATGTACCCTATGAAAATGATAGAACAAATGTAATGAGGTTTGATTTGCACATGCTGACTACCCACCATATGAAGAAGTGTTAATTTCAATTTAAAGCAACAGCAGTCCAGTCTTCTAAAGATTTTATTTCACATCATGATATGCTCTCTCTGTAGTATAAAAAAGAAGCACAACTCTTTGGATACTTTCTAATCTCTATTCTCGTCTCTTGTTGTTGTCACATTTTCCATTTGGGGAAATTCTGGCATATTATCTTATGTTTTTATTAGTATACAAGAAGGCCCTTTAAGGTGGTTAGGTCTCAGCTGCACCTATGCCAGGCTCACCTTGCTTCCTAAATTGAACAGAATTATAGGTAGTCATGTGACAAAGGTCATGTGACTAAACCAAGCCTGGTGGGAGATAGAAGCAGCTTGTGACTCAGCATGGGAAGGCAAATATGTGAAAGACAAAGTGGAGAGTAGGCCTGAGAGTCAATATTCTATTAAGAGAAGTCCATCCAGGAAAGGTCCAGTGAGGAGACTGACCTGGGAGAGTATAGGAAGAGGCCCTGGGGAAGTGAAGGCAGGGAAATTATGGGACAGACAATCTGATGGTTTAGGGTTCTTGAAGTTTGGAATCTATAGCGGGTGGGAGTAGTTTCCCCTCTACTGCCTGCCCTCTGAGGCAATGTAATGACTCCTGTATACCAGTAGCAGAAGAGACTGATGAGATCCCAGGAGACTGGAGCTGAAGATATGTAGAAAAAGAACAGGGGGAGAGTTGTGCCTAGTAGAAGATTCTGGGTGTGTGATGGGGTGTCCACTGCACACTGGTCTGTAAATGGTTAATGAAGCCCTAGGGAAGCTGCACAGAAAGCAGCCAATAGGAGAGAGGCTGCAAGAAGTATCCACACCAGGCTGAGCAGACCAATATAAGAAGTAGTTCAGGGAAGAACAGGTTGAGTTGCTCCCTAAGCTTAAGGAGGGAGGACTGGCTGCCTTGCAGGTGGAAGAAAGTCAGCACCCTGGACAGAGCAGTTCTGCTAGTAGGGACCAGGGGACCTAGGGAAGAGCTCCTGACTGGCAGCTGGGAGTTGCAGGCTGAGGTCTTGAGAGAAGGACGAAGAAGGTACTGGGGCTGCAGGGAAGTGGCCCAGGGAAATAGACTGAGAGGTTGGAGGCGATGCAGCACATGGCTGCCATCTATAGGGACCCTGGAGCAGGAACCAGAATAGTGGCAGTCCCAGGTCCATTGAGGAACTGACTGTGGTACTGTCCCCTGGAAGGGGGAGCACAGAGTGTGGCACAGATGGAGGACTGTGTCCTGAAGAGATTGCCACAGTCCTGGGAGCAATATGCTTCCAGGAGCAGAAGTGATAGAAAGTGAGACACCATCGAGAGTTGGCATACCAATCTGTGGAGCTGATCTGCAAGATGACCATCAGAAGCTGCTAGCATGGTGAGTCCCATCCCATCACAGGTGGAAGGGTTGGGTGTTGGTGTATGCTGAACTTTGAGTTGAACTCTGGAAGGGATGGATTTTTTGATTTAGTTGGAGGATTATATCCCTGAAATGACCTAGCAGTGCTGGGAGCCAGAGAATAATGCTAAGGGGAAACAAGCCTTTTTGACAGGGCTGGGATCTAAATATCTGGCCTGATTTAAGTCAACAAAGTAGTCACCCTCTATCTAGAAGCTACGCTTTCAGCTAGTCTGTCAAAAAAAGGGAACTAATTGGGTCTTCTGGCTTGGTTTTTCCTCTGCTACTGTGGAAAAACTAGCTCAGACCAGTTTTTAATTACTTCCCCTCCTCAATTTTTGCTGGGTACATGAGGGAGGATGGTGTCTGTTATGTCCACTAGCAGAAACAGCTGCCTGACTCATTTCATTTCTTCTCACTATGAGATGAACATCTGTTTCCATAGTAGCTTGCCATACCTACTTTTGGGGCTACATATAGACTGTCCAATTCAGGGGAATTGGAGTCTATTCTGAAATCAATTAAATAGTCTGCCACAACTGATGTTCAGGGCCTCAAATACTCAGTTCTGAGTATCTAAGGTATTCTAGATGCTCAGATACTACAGTGATGAGAGTGGTAAAAGAGTCTGAACAGAGGAGAGTATAGAATAAACCTCTCATTGTTATTCCTGGGGAAGAGTGAATTCTGTATTAACAGCTGTGATTAAAGGACCAGCACAAAGAACAATGGCTATATGTTTAAAACATATGGGGGAGGAATTATGTGCAGAAAGTATGTTCCAATCTAACTTTCCATGAACCACTCTGAAAGTTTAGTATTTGATCTCCATGATTGCCTGTTGGTCTTTGGTCTTAGAAAATCACAGAAAACCATGGACATAATTATTCTCTGCTACACAGATGCAAATCCCATGTCATTTAGAGCAGAAATGGGCTCCCTATACAGAACACTGTGCTCCCAATGCACTATTATCCCTGGGTTTAAAGGAAAAGTTTAATATTAAAATATTACTATGAGGAGGAAACGAGCAAAAAATAAAGTTGGGGGGGGGATTCCTTTCATTCTTCTTGCCTTCCTGACTGAAAATGGGAGGCAGGGGAAATGCAATGTATTTCTTCTGTGCACTACTTGTCAAGAGGCTGGGAGGTACTCTGTGGTGTTCAGCTTGTGAAAACAGGCTTGAAAAATGAGCGAGAGACTTTTTTTTTGTAGTGAAAACTGGAGCAGGAAGAGAAAAATAGCTGTCCTGTGTTCCACTTGCTCTAGGGCTGCCAACTTTCTGATTTCAGAAAACTGAGCACCCTTTCCCCACCCCTTCTCCAAGGCCCCACCCCTGCTCACTCCACCCTCCTCCCTCTCTCAATCACTCTCCCCCCCCACCCTTGCTCACTCGCTCATTTTCACCAGGTTGGCCAGGGAGTTGGGGTGTGGAAGGGGGTCAAGGCTCTGGCTGGGGGTGCGAGCTCTGGGATGGGGCCAGAAATGAAGGGGTTCGGAGTGTGGGAGTGGGCTACAGGCTGGGGCAGGAGGATAGGCTGTGGGAGGGGAAACGAGCTCTGGGCTGGGGGGTGTGGGCTTCAGTGTGAGGCTGAGGGGTTTGGAGTGCGGGATGGGGTGTGGGCTCTGGGAGGGAGTTTGGGTGAAGGAGAGGGCAGGGGCAGGAGGTATAGGAGGGGTGCAGGATCCAAGTGGCACTTACCTCAGGTGGCTCCTGGAAGTGGCTGGCATTTCCTGCCGGTCGTAGGTGGGGAGAAAAGGTTCCCAGCCAATGGGAGCTGCAGAGCAGGCACTCAGGGTGGGGGCAGCACACAGAGCCCCTGGGGCTGCGCCTGTGCTAGGAGCCAGAGGAAAATGCCAACCACTTCCAGGAGCCATGTGGAGCCAGGGCAGGCAGGGAGCCTGCCTTAGCCCTGCACCCGCTGACCAGACTTTTAATGGCCTGGTCAGCTGGGTTGACCCGAACCACCCGGATTCCTTTTGGACCAGGCATTCCGGTTGAATACCAGATGCCTGGCAACCCTAACTTGCTCCCTGCAGCTGGATTCCCTCCCATCTGTTCTGTAGGAAGTACCACACAGGAGGCTAAGCTGTAAATCCATCTAAGAACAGTAATCATAGAATCATAGAATATAAGGGTTGGAAGGGACCCCAGAAGGTCATCTAGTCCAACCCCCTGCTCAAAGCAGGACCAATTCCCAGTTAAATCATCCCAGCCAGGGCTTTGTCAAGCCTGACCTTAAAAACCTCTAAGGAAGGAGATTCTACCACCTCCCTAGGTAACGCATTCCAGTGTTTCACCACCCTCATAGTGAAAAAGTTTTTCCTAATATCCAATCTAAACCTCCCCCACTGTAACTTGAGACCATTACTCCTCGTTCTGTCATCTGATACCATTGAGAACAGTCTAGAGCCATCCTCTTTGGAACTCCCTTTCAGGTAGTTGAAAACAGCTATCAAATCCCCCCTCATTCTTCTCTTCTGCAGGCTAAACAATCCCAGCTCCCTCAGCCTCTCCTCATAACTCATATGTTCCAGACCCCTAATCATTTTTGTTGCCCTTCGCTGGACTCTCTCCAATTTATCCACATCCTTCTTGAAGTGTGGGGCCCAAAACTGGACACAGTACTCCAGATGAGGCCTCACCAATGTCGAATAGAGGGGAACGATCACGTCCCTCGATCTGCTCGCTATGCCCCTACTTATACATCCCAAAATGCCATTGGCCTTCTTGGCAACAAGGGCACACTGCTGACTCATATCCAGCTTCTCGTCCACTGTCACCCCTAGGTCCTTTTCCGCAGAACTGCTGCCTAGCCATTCGGTCCCTAGTCTGTAGCTGTGCATTGGGTTCTTCCGTCCTAAGTGCAGGACCCTGCACTTATCCTTATTGAACCTCATCAGATTTCTTTTGGCCCAATCCTCCAATTTGTCTAGGTCCTTCTGTATCCTATCCCTCCCCTCCAGCGGATCTACCACTCCTCCCAGTTTAGTATCATCCGCAAATTTGCTGAGAGTGCAATCCACACCATCCTCCAGATCATTTATGAAGATATTGAACAAAACCGGCCCCAGGACCGACCCTTGGGGCACTCCACTTGATACCGGCTGCCAACTAGACATGGAGCCATTGATCACTACCCGTTGAGCCCGACAATCTAGCCAGCTTTCTACCCACCTTGTAGTGCATTCATCCAGCCCATACTTCCTTAACTTGCTGACAAGAATACTGTGGGAGACCGTGTCAATCGGACCTTCTCCCAGCTACTGAAACACAACAGCAATTTAAACCATCTCGCCAGACTCCCTTGTAACTGCTGAGCTCCTTATGGGTTTCTCAGGCCTACCCCCTTTTTCTCCACTTATTGCCAGTTAGCAGACTGAAGTAGAAACTGTTAATGCAGACACATTATAGAAAGAAATCGGGCACATCAGACACAGAAGGTACTTTAACCCTTTAAAAGACAATCCAGTGCTACAGGAGACTCTGAAGGCCTAACACTTTGGGGTCACGGTTTTCAATACAACCAAACTTTAAGAATTTTTTCAGCATGGGAAAAAGTGCAAATCAGTCCTTGTGAGTCTAGAATATATATGGGGAAATCAAATCAAATTAAACAAAACATTTGATGGTGAGACAAGATCTGCCTTGTACAAAAATCTTTCCAAGTAATAAACATGTTTAAAGGATACATTTTCTTTTCATTGTTGTTTCTCCCAAATGGCCATGTGACTGTTTTCCACCTTGAGATACTAATGAAAAGTCACTAGCACTGTTTTATTGTCTGACAGTTGTAACAGAACATGTACCCCAAACATGCTAATCACTGTATTCACTGTATTATAGGAAGAGAGTTCCTGAATAATTTACAGTCTGAAAAGACAAAAGAAACCCATATGAAAGAGAGTGTGGGTGGGGAGAAGTAGTGGTGAGTGGAATGACGAGGAATACAGCAGACAAAGTGGTGATAGGGACATGTCTTATCAGTTCTATTGTCAATAGTTATTTGTAAATTTCTCATAAGTGTCATGGCAGAAGTGTTTCCTAAGGCTGGATTTGTATGAAGAGAGGGTAGTAAATTGGTGTATCTTCCCTGAAAGAGCATTCCTTGTGTAAGGAGCAGCATGGAAAAAAAATAGAGACCGCTGTAGACAAGTGAATGAATGAGTAGTCAAGGCTGGCATTGGTTGAGAAAAGGAATGGTAAGTGAGATATTTGAAAGGGAAGTTCTCAACATGGCATAACAAGGGATCAACATCTTTCCTCTGTCTATATTAGACTAGGAATATAAAATAACTTCAGTGTGTATCATCTATTGAAACACACCATGCTAGTGCTAGAGATACATGTTCAGTGATGATCTGATAGCTTGCATACTGCACAAAACATATTAAACATATGTTGTTTTAATTGCTGCCTCACAAACCTAGAGCTTTGGTGTTGGCTTTTTGAAGCTATGTAGCCTTAACTTGGGAAATAGCAAACCTTGGAGGTAGAAACATCAATGTGGTGGGTTAGTGCCAAGCTGGTTTCAGGATATTTCATACTCTTGAGGTAAACCACTCCAATAACTGCTGATGTTTGTTATGGGGTTCAAAGGATATTCTAACACATTCCACAGGACCTAGAAACTATCCATGCCTTTTGAGAGGCTCTTTGTAATAATCAGTGCTTTCTAGATGTTACACTTTCAGTGATCTATTTGGGACACTCTTACCAGTAATTCATTAAATGCCAGTGTCATTCTCTAGCTTACCAAATGGTGAAAATAATTCCATTTCAGCAGCAAGATGGTATCTCACAAGATTCCCACAAAAAGATGGATACCCTGGATTACTCCAACAGGAAATAAACCCAGATAAGACTATTACGATGGAGACAGCATTATTTTATTTTGATTAGGAATGTACTCTGTTTACAGAGAATAGATGGAGCATGGCCAGCAGCAGTACACGTGTCTCACCCATCTATATTAATCCTGTTTTGCAAGGACCATGTCTAGGGGTAAAAATTTGGTTCAGTCTCTTTGCTCATGCAATTGTGGTTACAGGAATGCTAATTACTGCCGCATATAGTGCTTGCTACACTGCCGTCATAAGGATCTGGATTGAGACAAGCAATTCATTAATAGATCTATGGTTCTGCCATCTTACCAAGGTAAAGGAGTCTTTTCCTTTTCAACTTGTTTGGCACAGAGAAATTTAATTATGATACCAAGAAGAGAACTTCTTGACAGAGCACATTATTGCTGCTAGTCTACTGAGCTCTGAGACTTTTCAGTGACTGAAAAGAATTCCTTTTACAGGACACATTATTTAATTGTAGATGAAAGAAAATACAAATAACACAATTGTATTTTTGAAGCCCTATGTAAGGTTCTTATTCATCTAGAGTCTAGGGTATACTAGGGGAAAAAAAAACGACTGTTGCTAACATTGGTTCAGCTCCACTGGGGTAGCAGCAGTGGGAGTATGTGTGCAGGCAAGGAGCCAATGACCACCAATAATTTTACCAGATTTTCGTAGACCTTCTGTGAACAGATTTAGACAACATGGTGCTGAAAAGTTAGTGTCTGCCTACAACACCATCTACCTGAGTATGCAGAACATGGCTACTACTGTGGAGTGCCATCCGGGGTAAAAACTGGGCAAATTTTTCAGAAGAAAGATTAGTGTAGATATAGCCTGCTACTCCTAGGTGGGGCTCTGAGTGTCAAGACTTTCACGCCCTAGAAAAATGTATTTAAGACCATAGCAGGATTAGAACTGGAAAGACGCTCGGCACCTCCAGCTTGGATCTGAGCAACCTCCACTTTAAATCAGAGGGAGTTGAAGATGTTAAGCACTTTGCTTGGGGTGCTCAGAACTTGGTATGAATAGACTCTTTGGCCCATAGGCCTGCAAACACCTAGCACATGCACAACTTTACTCATGTGAGTAGTAGTCAATGGGATGTGTGTAAAGTTAAGTATGTACATAAGCATATCTAGGATCATCAGGGCTTAGAAAGCAATCAGGCTACTATTTAATACTTGTATGAGTCAACTACTCTGTTTAAGACAGTGAGTCCAGCCTTTTCTTTATCCTTTTAAAAAAAAATCAAAGAACAAAGCCATAACTGTATCTGAATTGCATGAAATACTAAAGAATGTGACCTAACTTTTTGAAACTGCACTGCGCAATCCCAATGTAATTGGCAGTAACTTGTAATAACTAAACTGTGAAACCGAGTCACACAGCCTCCAAAGTCAAACCCTTCAAACAAACTGAACTCTTCAAAGGAGGTGCGTGTTAAAAGGAAAATCTGCCACTGCAGTCAGAGACTACCCATTACTGAAAACATACTGGGCAAGATAGTGCAAAGTTAAGAGCTGCTATAGTAAGAGAAATTTCAGAGCTCAGTGACCTAAATCTGAAAACACAGAGAAGCATTTCTGAGCATCTCAGAGTGCTAATTTCTTTCCCACATTATTTATTATTATTATTACATTTTGCATAATTATGTTATCCTTGTATTCATATAGATATTATAAAACCAGTGAGTTGAACACAGAATAGAATTCCTGCTGTGCAAATTTGCTGCTACCTGTCTAAGACTTAGACTGCTTGATCACACTGGATGGAATTAAAATAGATACAGTAAGAACATTTGGTGATAAATATATAACATGCCTTTATAGTGAGAATGAGAATCTGTGACCTGTTTTATAGTATTTCCAATTTTTTTTTAAGATGAAGAAAACAAAAGTGTAATTGAAAAATATGTATGTTTTAGCCAGACTGTGTCTTATTGCCAACTTGCATGTTATCAGCCTACTTTATTATATATTTATGTTGCAATAGCACCTTGGAGTCCTGATTAGGATCTGGTCCTGTTGTGCTAGGCTCACACACAGCAAAACCACATTCGCTGCCCTGAACATCTTAAGTTACAATGTGCTGATCCTGCAATGAGATTTGTGCAGTTGGATCCCTGTGCCTATCTGTAATCTCACTTAAGTCATTGTGGTTCCAGGAGATCACAAAGGATGCTTTCTGTGGAATTCATTGTAGAGTTTGGGCCTAAAGGGACATGACAGAAAAAGGATGGGAGAAGTTGGCAACATACAAGAAGAGCAATCGGGGGAACACTGGCCAAAGTTACATTAATTCCATGTGATTTTTACATATATGTATTCACTTACAATGGATTTTGTTAAGGCGGAGTTAAGGTTCCTGCTAGTCTAGCTGCTGTCTTGGTCCCCACAATCAATGCTGGGCCCAGTGTAACCAGAAGGCAGTTCTACAATCTGAGTTTTGCTAAAGCCATCCAGGATACCAGGTCAGTACCGGAAAACTGAAACGGACCATGTAGAAATGCAGGCCTTCCTCACAGGAATGTTATGTGGATCTGTTTTTGAAGATGAAAATTGCTATACTAGTGCTGAATATGAGTATTAAACTCAAAATACCTCGTGCTTTATTCCAATGTGCAAGATCCTTGGTTTTAAGAATAGCCTCACAAATAGAATGTGCTGCACTTAACCAATCATGGAACTTGAAAAATTTGTTTATTTTTATTGCATGTTATAAATTGACTGCCTATTGTTCAGTCTTATTAGTGAGTGAACTTTCATAGCAGAGGAAACTTTAGAGATTAAGATTAGTCATATGCAGTTCTAAATACTCATTTCAGAAACTACTATAGTGGCTCCAAGAATGTACTAACACAAGAAACTGTACTCTATAGTTTGACTTGCACTGTTTACTTTGAGTCTTCCTCAGTTGCTGAGAGGGACACTTGCAAAACTTCAATTTGGGACCTGGATTACATGCAGAAGAAGCAACAGATTCAAATACATGTTTGCTATTTTAATATTACCATAATTCTTTAACATTAAAACAGATATATCAGTGAAATTTAGAAGTATTAAAACAGCCATTGAAATGTTTGCAACTCAGATGTCATAGTAGTGAACAAGTGCATGAGAATGGAAATAAAGAGATGTCTAGCTTCCCCTTCCAAGATAAGTGAAGTCCAAAAAGTAAGCAATATAAATGCAGAAGAGTAAGCTTTATTTGAACATTCTTTCAATTTAATAATCCTGGATGGTGGTTGATTTTTTTATTATAAAAGTTTTACTTGATAACATAATTCCAAATCTAAAGTATTTGAAGGTACAGTTGGTATGTAAGATGCTTTGCAATATAAAGTGTATTTTTATATTAGCTGTCAGTTATGATGACATTCACTTAGAACTGTTTCATTCAGAAAACATTTTATGATGGGTTAGTAGTAGGAATAACAGGAATTAGAATCATTGCCTCAAAACTGTTTAGTTAAAGCTTTAACTGCCTTTGGCTTTGCCTTAATAGGTGAAATAGCATGCCAATTCATTATAGGCAACAACTGATCTCTCAGGGACTACTGCATAATTGCTTATGCCTGTCAATAAGGCGAAGGGATGGCAGAAAATCCTGTTGGTTCCTTAAGTCAGGTTTTAAAGTTCCATTAAAGCAACATTTCTTTAGATTGGAAAAGGCTAATATTGGATGTTAGTATTGAATACTCCTTGATTAATACTGGATGTAGGCTCTATCACTGGTTGATCTATGATATTAGTATTGGTAAAAGGCTAGAGAGAGTAAATACCTTTCCAGATTAAATGAAGTTGGAAGGATGGAGGTCAGGGTTTGAATAGGGGTCAGGTGAGAGAGGTTTGCAAGTTCAGGGCCAGATTCTCTGCTGATGTAAGTTTGTGTACCTCCACTGACTTCAGTGGAACTACATTGATATATACCACCTGAGAATCTGACCTTCAGTACTGGTACTGCTGTTTTTTTTTCAAGAGAAACATTCTTCTAAATATATCATTTGTAGCTTTGGCATTAGAATTAACTCCTACTTACAAGACCACTAGAGATCATTCAAAAAAAAAGATATTCAGGGCCATATCCTACTTTCACTTCAAGAACGTCTACAGGTATCGGTATGAGTTTGATGTAAAGACTTAGGCTCTTAGTTTGATGTACTCTCCGGCCCTGAGCTTTCAGTATTGTTTTATGTATATCCCAATTGGTTTGGAATCCTACAGAATTAGTCGTTATATACATATCAAATATGCATTATTTCATTAAATCTGTAACATACATAACCTATAGATTTTAATATACAGTGCCAGATTGACTAATACATCGGTGAGACAATGTAGCCATAAACCCAGTTTAATCAGCTAGTTATGGATGCTTTGCATGATGGTATCAGTGTAAATATGCTAGAGCACACAAGCGAATCTGGCTCAACAATTTTAATGTACTTCATTGTCACTGTATTTTCTTGGTACTCTGTAATTCTAAAAGTGTATTAAACATAGGGAATCCCATCTTATTGTAACATACTTTAAAAAAGAAAACTAGGTAGTTGCACTCTATAAACTTGCAATGGCCAGAGCAGAAATACATGCCAAGCTTGTGTACAATTAAGAGTTTTGTCTATAGTCAGGACTTACCTATTTTAGGATGACATCAGTTACAGCAAATTACTAATCAACCTAGTTGGACCTGAGAAAATAAGACGTTTAAGGATGTAGAGAACCATTCACATGTCTCTGCTAGTCAGTGTAGCTGCCTGAAATGTTTGCTGGATGCTTTCATGATTTTTGCTTTTATCTTTTAACTGATAAGACAGCTGAAATAAGAGTACAGGTTTTTAAACTCCTAAAATTAGTTTGTGCTTGATTGTACAATGTCATTAATACAATTAAGATTTTAATAACCATTTTTATTACAAATATTGATTGTGAAATTTGCACTGATTCTCTTTGTCTGAAAAGTAGACCTGAATAAGAGAGAAATGGTTCTCACGTTGTAGAACCAATGTTCCAAAATGTAGCCGGGGGGGGGGGCAAGGAGGTGATAAATAGCTCAGTGGTTTGAGCATTGGCCTGCTAAACCCAGGGTTGTGAGTTCAATCCTTGAGGGGGTCATTTAGGGATCTGGGGCAAAAATTGGGGATTGGTCCTGCTTTGAGCAGGAGGTTGGACTAGATGACCTCCTGAGGTCCCTTCCAGCCCTGATATTCTATGATTCTAAATGTTCAGGATTATATCACTAGGAAGGCTGCAGGATATACTATGCCATCCGTTCAGAATAATGTGAATATACCCTGATCCTGCCCAGATTTGTGTAATACCATGCCCTGGGCAGATTGTCAGCAGCAGAGATTGGAACATCTAGTTCTAGAGCACAAACTAAAAGCCCCTTGCTCTGTTAACCAAGGTTGTACCAAGGTCAATCTCTATATGTGGCCCAGCCACGAGTAGAGGAAGGCAGAGCATCACACTCATGGATGTGAGATACTTATATGTGAGACTTCAATGGGACTACTCAAAACTGTGTAAAGTTCATTATGTGCTTAAGTCTTTCCAAGGTAGGAATCTCAACTTCACACAGCAAAATCAATCCAAAGTAAACAATTCCATTCTGAAAAGTTTAAACACAATGCTAAAAATGTTACGTTTATTTGTTAGATTGTGTGCTCTTCAAAACATGGACCATCTCTTCCCCTGTCTGAAAGGCACCTTATGCTATTTAGGCACTTCTGCAATATACATAAATAACATTTTTTTTTTATCTAGGAACAATGCACTGAGGCTTTTGCTATGTGGAAAGTTTCTTGATGTGATATTAAACTTCATATTTTATTTGTCTGAAAGTCAATAAAAAATGAAAGTTAGGATCTGTGAAGGCATGGGGTCCAACCCAGCATGCCCCTGCTGTGGTCAGGCAGAGCACTGCAGCCAAGTCCTGCTTTGACTTCCTTTCTCCTGGAGTATTAACAAATCCAGAGTGGTTTGGGATATTAAAGAGCACCCTCCCTAGAAATGGTACTTTTCTATCTCAGCTTCTTGGCTAAGGGACTCAGTCAATCTCAGTCTGTCACCTGCCTTGAGTTCATGATTCATGTCTGTCCAGGTACCTCATCTGTTTGCTCATATCTCCGATCTCCTGATGCTGTCTGTGTGTGGAGTCCTCCTCTGATGTCAAGGTCTATGGAGGTCTTTTAATGGCCACCCCAAATACTAGGCAGCACCTTCCAGGCTGTCTGCCCACCAGGAGTGTCCTCTTTCCAGAAGCCTGTCTTCCATGCATTTTTTTTCAGGAACCCACTTTTTAGGATCTCTTCCCTAGGAGCTTGCTTCCTGCTTAATCCAGACTTCCTGTCTTGAGAACATAGATTCTATTTAGCTCAGGCTCTCCTGCTGTGGAGCATCCTTTCTTCTCAGCCTTTTTATCGTGCTCAAGTGGTTCCATGCCTGATTAACTACTCCTAGGTGAACCTGCGTTATCTCATTCTTCAAAAACAGACTCCAACGAGAGACTGCTGAATTGGAATTAATTTGCAAACTGGATACAATTAACTTAGGCTTGAATAGAGACTGGGAGTGGATGGGTCATTACACAAAGTAAAACTATTTTCTCATGTTTATTCCTGCCCCACTGTTGCTCAGCTGCTCCTGTTAACTACTGGAAATGGCCCACCTTGATTATCACTACAAAAGTGATACATGTTTGTTCCCCCATCCCCGCTCTCCTGCTGGTAATAGCTCATCTTAAGTGATCACTCTCCTTACAGTGTGTATGATAACACCCATTTTTTCATGTTCTGTGTATATAAATCTCCTCACTGTATTTTCCACAGTACGCATCTGATGAAGTGAGTTGTAGCTCATGAAAGCTTATGCTCAGATAAATTGGTTAGTCTCTAAGGTGCCTCTAGTACTCCTTTTCTTTTTGTTCATTCCTCTTGTGCAACCTCTTAGAGCCTGGGTCTGACAGTGTCGTACCAAAGTGTTACCTTAATACCTTTACTTATATGTATTTGGTAGGGTCTTTCTATATAACACACAACATAAACCATTATTGCCATTAAGGAGGATAACATTTACTCACAGTGATCATGCATTGCTATCAGGGACACCACAGTATTCTTCTACACTTAAAATAGGAAATAATTACAACGAAGTATACAGTGTCTTATATTATTGTGGGTAAATGTTTACCACATCAGAAAGTACTTTATAATGCTACATATGTGCAAAAGTGAATATAGAAAACTGCAGTTCCTTTGAATTTTTATAGTATTAATGACTGATCTATTGCCCTGCATACTATTGTATGATCATATAACGATGGAATTATAGTAAATGTGAGAAATATATTTGCTTTTTTAAAGGGCATTGGTCACAATTACATTAATTGGGAACAACTATTGACATCAGACTTTCTTAGCCTATATATTGCTAATGGATACATCATTTTGCCCTAGCTCTCTATTGTAATAGATTTCTTTTCACAAATCCACTAGGAACAGGTCTACCAATGAGACCATTGGTCCATCTGGTGCAATACCCTCTCTCTGACACCGACCTGTAAAAGATACTGCAGAGTAATGTTCAATAAACCCCATAATCATCACCTGTTATGGAATAACCTTCCCAAAGGGGAAGTTTCTTCCAAACCCCTATCAATGAATGGTTCCTTATGTCTTGAATATATAGGTTCATGGCCTCACTTCAGCAAAGTGCTTAGGCCATGTTTCTGCAGGATTAAAGTCAATGGAAGCGTTAGTATGACTTCAGTCAGCATAGAATCAAGCCCGTACCTATCTACCTATGGTAGTTATATTGTCCATTCCCAAAGACTTACGCACGTGCAATCACAACTGTGGACTAAACCACTGAGCAACCAGCAACCTGCTGCTGAGCTTAAAAGCGGGTGTGCTGGCTCTCATCAGCCAATCAAGCAGCCTGACCACAACCCATGTGAGCTCATTAATCTTTCTGGAAGCTGGACTGGCAAGTCCCTAGGTGAAGGGGCCCAGTCCTGACAGTATGTGCCCTCTTTTTTTTCCTTTATAAACTAACTGGTCCTAATCTTTCCAGTCTCTCATCCTACTGAAGTCCCTTGTGAGGAACTTTCTCAAAAGTCCAAATAAGTTGTGAACTAGTTCTCCTTATCAACTATTTTGTTGATATAATCCAGGAATTCTAGTATGCTAAATAGGAAGTATTTCCTTTACAGAAGTTATGCTGCATGTTCAAACACCTGATACAAAAAATGTAAATGAGGAGAAGGGAAAATGTAAACTTTGAATGCATGGCTTCTATAACTAAAATACTCAAGCTTTAAGATGTGTATTCATCTTTCCCCTCTCTCTCATTCTGAAAAATTCTGAGAATTACTGAGAGAGAAATGGTGAAGGACATTCAAACCATGCTATTCATGGCAAAAAAACAACCACCAAACAAGACCACTAAAAAAAATAATTCAGTCTTCTCCGCTTGCTCCAGCAAATCTGTCAGCTCTATTTCATTTTTAGCTCCTGCCATGCATCTTTGATAGCAATTTTATGTGCCTGGGGCTCTATCTGGCCTTTATTATAATTGGTGCCAACATTTTGCCAAAGCACACCAATCTACCAGTTTTCATCCGTGACTGTTACGTCAGAATTCAACATAACTATGCTTCTTATTCAAAGTTAAAAACATCAGAAACTGAATCTTTACTTTTTCAGAACTAAAGTTTAGTGCAATGCTGTCAGTGTCTTCCTCAACAAGACCTAAGCATCAACCTGGTTCATTGGAATGTCTCTTTCCTTTGGGAACTCCTGCCAAGGGCTGTTGGTAATGCATGTTTCTGATTTCTCATGCTGCAGATGGTCTAGGTCATAGATTTCTATTTCTAACCAAATAAAACCCAGAAGATTTCAAAGACCCTCCAGATAATTTTACCCAAGAAAAGGACATCACCCAGAATCTCTAAAGTTCAGTGAAACCCCCGTAGACAATACAATATGCAAAATATTAGATATCCCGCTTTACAAAATAGGCTTCTTTTGCAAACCACTTCAGTTATTTAGAGTTCAAAGCTCAAATACCAAAAGGAGTACTACTTCAACTGCTGCCTAAATTATTCTACATTCAAGAACCTTCCCCCCCAATATGTCTGTGTAGAGGATCTAGGATATTTTCATAGCAAGGGAATTTATTAACTTACTGTATTTTCTCATATATATTGCTAACATGTTATATCCTGACACTATGACAACAAACAATTCTAAACTCCCAATTTGACAATCTGTTCCATGCAAGCAGATCTCTGCTCCTCTATAGATCCTCATTGACGTCTGTGGGGTCCCAGCATAATGGTCTACCAGGTTGGAGCCAATGCTATTACTTATGAAGGCTCATCTGAAGTGTGGTGAGTCTTTTTTTTTTTTTAAGAGACGTTGTCTGACTCTTTGGAAATCTCCCATAGAACATTAGACTTTGCACAGACTTATCGTGTGGAGTATTTGGTTTTTAGCATGTCCACTCTGAATGAATGAATGCCCTCATTGATTGATCAGTGTGATTTGGTGGAAAAAGTGCAGATTGTGTTCACATGTAGTTAGAATCAAATGTGATTCTTTATATAATTCAAACCTTATTTCAAATCTCTTCTATTAGCTCACCTCTTAATAATTCTTTTATAAACATTTTTGCTGCTTATCTCATTTGGTATCAATCTCTTATCAGTTTTGTTTCTGCTTTGATTTTCTATGATCTTCCTTTATTAGTATGCATGTACATATTCATTGTATTATGCTTTTGCTTTTTTAAAAACATTGCTTAAAGGTCCTTTTGTTAAATTACTAAATACAAATTAATGTGCTATGGCAGCTCGTTCCAGGCTTTTATTTATTTATTTCAAATTGCTGCTAAATGGGATTGTTTTTTATGGATCTATCTCCTTCTTTTGAGGAAGGCCCTAATAGGACAGGGGTCATATGACTGCCTGATACTTCCCTATCCCCTAATATGGGGTATAAGACAAATATAAAATAGGAGACAACATTGCACAGCCAATTTCAGTTCTTCTCATATGGCCACAATTTCTTTAAATAAAAGAAGAAACATTCTTAAAACAATCTCTAGTTGCTGCTTTTATTGAAATGGATTGCTTTTGGGGAGTGAGGACCCCATGTCCTACCTCTCCTAGTCAGTTTTGGCTTCAGGCAATATAAAATTAACAGACTGAGTTAAACAAAAGGCATATTTGCAGTCATCTGTGGATTAAAGTGGAATTAAACATGCTGGTGCCAAATTTTAAACACATTTCTACAACGTGGTAAACCAATGTTGCTGCATTTCCTTGAAGACAAATGGCCAATTAAGGTGATAGTAGAGGTCACAATGATGGGTACAAGTTCATAAAATAGTGCCAACCTGTACACATTATAATTCCAACCTCTGCAGTATTACTCTACATGCATTTTTAAATATAATTGGGCTTGTAAGGATTAAATTTTAATGGTAAATGTTGATTTCACCATATACATGCAAACCAATTAAAATATATTCCATAGATGAAAACTGAAATGTACGGATAGACAAAGGAAGAAAAATGCTGCTTGAGAACTTATTAGAACTTGATTTAAAGATCTTTGCTTTGTATATTTGTATATGTAATATTGGCAATTTGTGTTTTAATGGTTATCAAGCTTTAACTTTTTGAATTTCAATATTTACTGTCATTAAATGATTGTCTGACCCTCCCCCCACCAATCTTGCAACTGTTAAAATTTACATAGATGGTCTTTTAAAAAAAGACTGCTTAAAATAAATATGGATATCTCTTAATTATAAAAGAAAAAAATCAAATTTTGCCAATCCCAAAGATAATCCAAGATAGGCTATAGAAACCAACCAAATGACATGTCTCCTTGCAAACTCCTTCAGACTTTCTTGATATTTATAATGCTCCCAACCTCAAGCCAAAATTGAGAGAATGAGCCATGGTTTTTAAACAATAATAAATAAAGTGCAGAAGAAATCTTCCAACTTACTGTAACAAATCCATGATCAGTTAGTGCCAGTTCATATTGGAATCCTTGAAAACAGTCAGTGGAAGTCAGTTGGAGTTGAATTGGACCCTAAGTGTCAATGATAAATTGCCCATCACCAGAAATTCAGTGGTGCAGAGCTAGATTTCTGATTCAGTACTATAACACAGACACTTTTATACCACTTACACTATGGACAGGTTTCAGAGTAGCAGCCGTGTTAGTTTGTATTCGCAGAAAGAAAAGGAGTACTTGTGGCACCTTAGAGACTGACGAAATGTGTTAGTCTCTAAGGTGCCACAAGTACTCCTTTTCCTTTTACTCTATGAGGAATCTCTATTCGTTGTTTATAGCATTGGGCCTATTGCATGAGTGGTTCTGACTCCATTCAGTATAAAGCAGTATTATGTACAGGAATGGCCATACTACACAAGACTATTGGTCAATGTAATCTGGTGTCCCATCTCTGACAGTGATCCTTACCAGATGCTTCAGAGAAAAATGAAAGAATTGGGGAATAGCCTACTCAGAGAGGAAGTTTCTTCCTACTCCCAGACAGCTAGTGGTTGCTTATTCCCTAAAGCAAGAAAATGTGTATCCATAATTTTACCGTACCTAATGTAACTATGGAAGTTCCCATTATCCAAATAAATGGGAATCTTTTTGTGAATCCTGAATTCATTTATACATGTGGGTTCTACAGGTTAACTATACATTGTTTAAAGCAAGTATTTCCTTTTATTTATTTTAAATATTTTCACTTTGAGTTTAATTGGATGGTGCTCTTTGCAATGACCAGAGAATGGGTGGTCAGCCCTAGCAGTCAGAACCAAGGGTCAAAGCCAGAGACAACATCCGGTGACCTTTCACTGGACCCTTCCCTGAGTATTCAAGTGAGCTGCTGGGTGGTGGTTGTGACCTGGCCATTGCATGGGGGTCTGGGTTAAAGGCAGGTGACTGTTCTCACTTTGTTCTTCTATTAAATAGAAGCATCCACTTTACCTTCTAGAGAAGGTATTTGTATTATGTTTTTTCTCATTTCCCCTTATCTTGTTCACCTCCTCTTTAAACAAACAGTCCTTATATATTCAATTTTTCACCATAAAGGATGAGGAGAGAGCTTTTTCACTTTCAGTTCTTTGATATGTGTATTGAAGGGGATCATATTATTAAACTGAAAGTGTTTTTTGAAGAGATTATTCATGTTTGTGTGGATAAGTATCGCGCTGGTAAGGATGCACATTTTGGAGACTGATATTACTTGGGGTATAAGCGTTGCTTTAACACAGGGAAGCAGATCCTCCATTGGTGCAAATTGTAATACCATTGATGCCAATTTACAGTAACCATAGGATTTTCCCCTTGCGTTTTAGTGTTTCCACTTCTGTCAGAAAATACACTTAAGCATCCTTAACTCGAAGATAACTAAGTTTTTGTGAAAACGTCCTAGTTTTATAGGGAGAAGTCAAGGCCCAGAGCTGGAGATTGCTGCGGGCAGGTGGGGGCTGAAGAAAGGGACTAATTTGGATCGCTGGATCCAGACAAATGCTCTTATCTCCTTCATTTAAGACTTTTCACATCTGAGGAGAAAGTTTAAATCAATACTCCAGCTTCCTCATCTGCCACTTAAGATGTTTCATGTGAAGCAGCAGGACCCTGGCAGTCTGAAATTTTTGGAGGGCTGGGCAAGAAAGCTTGAGCATCAGTTGAAGCTTTCTAAAGACTGATGTTGTTGTGTTGAGTGATGTGAATGTTGTGTTATAGGAGCAGCTCTTCAGCTGGTGTAATTGTTACAGCTCCATGGATGCCAATAAAGTGTAAAATTTTAAACCGAGCAGATATGATTGTTTTACTAGCTGGCTACTTTCCCTAGCCCTGTTGCTTGGCCAGCTCCTCACCTAAAACCTTCAGCCAGTCTTCATCCACTACTTTAAATTCTAGGCAGGAACTATCAGCCATACATGCACTGACTCTAGTCCAGTAGTTTACTTTCGCTGCTCAGTCCAGTTTTCTTCTATAAAGCAGTAAGCACTAAAGTATTTATAGATCAGTTTTACACATACATAGAATTGATTTTATATTTAGAATGGCAATATTTCCTCAGATCTAATAGTAGCAGGAACAACATCTTGAGCTTCAAAGCCCCAGAGACATTAGGACAGTAGCAACATCATCTAAAACAACCCACTGGGAGCCAGTTTATGAATTCAAACCAAGGGTTCCAAATTAGGTTCCTGTAAAACATCAAAAGAGGAGGCGGGGTTCAGAAGCCTAACATTAGTGCCGAGGCTCTGATTCATCAATACTAGAAGCATCGCCCTCCTTGTTCTTCCCTCCCCTCAAATATGAGCAGTAGCTACCACATTTGAAGATGCTTGTTATATCAGTTCCTTACTCCAGAGCATGGCTAAGAATGGCTGCTTAGGAAAGTAATGATGTAAAAATCTCTAGTTACCTCTCCTCTAACAGGTCATCAAACAAGGCATCGAAAGACTTAGATATTGTTTCTCCACAAGGTGTAATATAGATCTCCATAAGGATCTGATTCCCTTTTATGCTAAGGCCAATTTACACTTCTCTAGCAAAAAAAAAAAAATAGTCCCACTTTACGACCCTTTTACATGGCCAAAGTGATGTAAAGTGGCCTTAGTGAAAATGACTATCATAAAATATCAGGGTTGGAAGGGACCTCAGGAGGTCATCCAGTCCAACCCCCTGTTCAAAGCAGGACAGATCCCCAATTAAATCATCCCAGCCAGGGCTTCGTCAAGCCTAACCTTAAACTTCTATGGAAGGAGATTCCACCACCTCCCTAGGTAACGCATTCCAGTGTTTCACCACCCTCCTAGGAAAAACTTTTTCACTAATATCCATCCTAAATCTCCCCCACTACAACTTGAGACCATTACTCCTTGTCCTGTCATCCACTACCACTGAGAATAGTCTAGATCCATCCTCTTTGGAACCCCCTTTCAGGTAGTTGAAAGCAGCCCCCTCATTCTTCACTTCTGTAGACTAAACAATCCCAGTTCCCTCAGCCTCTCCTCATAAGTCATGTGTTCCAATCCCCTAATCATTTTTGTTGCCCTCCGCTGGACTCTCTCCAATTTTTCCACATCTTTCTTGTGGTGTGGGGCCCAAAACTGGACACAGTACTCCAGATGAGGCCTCACCAATGTCGAATAGAGGGGAACGATCACGTCCCTCGATCTGCTGGCAATGCCCCTACCTATACATCCCAAAATGCCATTGGCCTTCTTGGCAACAAGGGCACACTGTTAACTCATATCCAGCTTCTCGTCCACTGTAACCCCTAGGTCCTTTTCTGCAGAACTGCTGCCTAGCCATTCGGTCCCTAGTCTGTAGCGGTGCATTGGATTCTTCCGTCCTAAGTGCGGGACACTGCACTTGTCCTTGTTGAACCTCATCAGATTTCTTTTGGCCCAACCCTCCAATTTGTCTAGGTTCCTCTGTATCCTATCCCTACCCTCTAGCGTATCTACCACTCCTCCCAGTTTAGTGTCGTCTGCAAACTTGCTGAGGGTGCAATCCACACCATCCTCCAGATCATTTATGAAGATATTGAACAAAACTGACCCTTGGGGCACTCCGCTTGATACTGGCTGCCAACTAGACATGGAGCCATTGATCACTACCCGTTGAGCCCAACAATCTAGTCAACTTTCTACCCACCTTATAGTGCATTCATCCAGCCCATACTTCTTTAACTTGCTGACAAGAATACTGTGGGAGACCGTGTCAAAAGCTTTGTCATAATCAGTTGCTATGAGAAGTGTATTGCATATGGAAATCATCAGAAAATCCACCAATAGTTAGCCACCTTTAGGTAATTGGGGAGTGCAGAGTAAAATGGATTTTTATTTATTTATTTTTTGTCAACAAAGAGCTTGAACTTGAAAATAAGGTTGTCATTGCAAGTTCAGGTCATGTAACAATGACAGAATGTGCATGAGATGAGTGCATGACACATAACTGACCCTTAATGTGGATTGATGAGATTTACACACACAAACACACAAGATGATGTACATTATTTGTACATTGCATTGTTTTCATAAGGGCTAAAATTCTCTATTGGTGTGACTGCACTGATGGAGTTACATCACAAGGGAACTTAGCTACTACAACTGTTTTCTTCACATCTTCCCTGTATTATTTTAAGATTAATGCCACTTAAAATGGCCACAGAGTTCAAAAGGTGACACCAGGATCAAAAGTTTCTTGTCGACAATATTGTTCATTCTTATTCATAAAAAAAAATTTCCCCCAAAGCTTAGATGGAGGATAGTTTATAAAATGTTTGTTGTAATGACAGATTGGTGAACAATGTGAACAAAAGGGAAACACAAATGATATAAAATTAACCACAGTTGGAAGCATTTAAGACCTATTATTGTTGCTTCCAGGGATGTCGGCAGCATTGTTGTCAGGACAAAAATAGACTAAAACGGCAAAAGGGGGGGCGGGAAGAACCCATCAAGCAAAAAACAAAACATTGTATTGTGCTCTGGAGGTTGCTAAATTCAGGATTTAGTTGACTGTCAGTGATGACAAATGCTAAAAGTTGGTTCTCTCTGCTAATAAAGTTTAGCTGCTAGTCCTGGAAATTCAATTCCAGGCATCCCAGCCACTCAACTACTGTGCTGGATATGACAGACTGTACCCTATGTTCACCATTTTTACAGGACTATGCTAAATCTTATACAAAGTATACCTTGTGAGGTATCATTTGAAAACTTATAATTTGCTGATCATTACTGTCCCAGTAAAATATGTGTGGCAACATTGCATTTAAAGTTATAAGCTTTCTACTGTATGATGTTACTGAGGCATATTCCAAATATGGGGAAACAGTCCAAACCAGTTCCTCAGAGAAAAAAGGCAAATGGATGTCTCAGCCAAGTGTCAACAAAATCAAATGGACAATCACCTAGGTATACAGCCATATCTTTGGCAGAAAGAGGGGTGTGAGTGAGAAATTTCCGTCTTGGCAAACAGACTTGCTGTTGCCTGAACCCCAGCTGGAGATGATTTTCAAAGAAGAAAAATGCTATAAGAAGGGAGAATGGAGGACACAAATCACCTCTCTCCCCTTATCTCTACTCACTGCATCAGCAAAGTTTGAAAGACAAAGAAAGAAAGCATTATTGGGGAGTGGTCCTGCCTGATAGATCCAGCCAGACTGCTACAAGCATTTGGTGAATGAAATCTTTGAATTCATTTAGCTTAATTAGTTAGGCATTAGTTTGTGTTTTCTTCTATTTCTTTGTAACTAATTCTGACTTTTATGACTCATTATTTGCAATCACTTAAAATCTATCTTTCTGTAGTTAATAACACTTGTTTTATCTAAACCAGTGTATGTTTGATTGAAGTGTTTGGGAACCTCCGTTTTGTATATGGGATAACAGGATTTGTGCATATTGTTTAAAGAAAAGGCAGACTTTCTATGAGCTTGTGTTGCCCAGAAGGGTGCTGGGCAGTACAAGATGCACATTGCTAGGGACAAGTCTGGGACTGGGAGTTTGCTACTGTCACTCTGTAATGTAATTCAGGAGTGGCTGGCTAAAGAGCACTCATATAGCTCAGCTGGGAGTAATTTACATGCTAGTAGCTGTGTGTAAGCGGGCCAGGAGTGGTGGTTCTCAAAGCAAAGCACTGTAAAAGGCACCCCAGGTTGGAGAATTGAGGGGGACACATCTGTTCAGCAGTCCACATTGCACCCTGAGGAATGTCACAGTGGGGTACTTAATTAGAGGTGATCTCTCAGATAACTCCCTACAAGACCAATCAGAGCCTTAAAAATTATAACCAACATCTTAGATTTCACTCAGAATGAATAGTAAGCCAGTCTGGAGAGCTGAGCACAATGAAATATTGCTTTAGCAATTCACATTACTTTAAAAAGGGATAAACTACCTTTGGTAGTAGCAGAAGCTTCTGGGTGGTCTCCAAGCTTAGCACTGGATGTTATCTAGCTATAGCTGAAAAAGATATGGCATAGATGTCTGCTGCAAGGACCACAGTAACATAATGAATTCAGTATTTAACCCCTTAGAAAAAGCATAATGAGTTAAGTACTTGCTATCACGTGAAAAGGGGGATGAATGTGACATGGGTTATTTGGTTAACTGAACATTTTGATAAGTTCATTTTAAGTAGCCTGTATAAGAGTTGAAAATTATATTGATGCATATCCTTATAGATCCAGAATTAAATTGTTTTTTGAAAAGTGAAGTGTACTGAGTGATTTATAATTATAGGGATTTTACCTAAAGAAATTCTACTTTAGCAAAAAAGTTTGATGTCTTTATTTATAGTCTCTTCCTCATGCTCGCCAGGATAGCTTGAAGGGTTTAGGATGGGAGTTTGAAAAGTACCCTAAAACTGGTAGCAAGTTGAAACCTCAGAGAAAACCAGTGATTTATCTGTTCAACAGTAATTTTTACACAGTCTTAAAATCATAGAAATATAGGGCTGGAAGGGACCTCGAGAAATCATCAATCCAAGCTGCCTGCACTATGGCAGTACCAAATAAACTTAGACAGTCCTTGACAGGTGTTTGCCCAACCTGTTCTTAAAAACAGGGGATTCCACAACCTCCCTTGGAAGTCTATTCCAGAGCTTAACTTCCCTTGTAATTAGAAATGTTTTCCTAATATGTAACCTAAATCTCCCTTGGCGCAGATTAAGCTCATTATTTCGTGCCCTACCTTCAGTGGACATGGAGAACAATTGATCACTGTCCTCTTGATAACAGCCCTTAATATATTGGAAGCAGGGAGCTGATAATCTTCATCTTCTTTTCTCAAAACAAAACATACCCAGGGTTTTTTAAGACCTTTCCTAATAGGTCAAGTTTTTGTCTTTTTTTATTGCTTTTCTCTCAACTCTCCAATTTCTTCACATCTTTCCAAAAGTGTAGCATCCAGAATTGGACACAGTACTCTAGCTGAGGCTCCACCAGGGCCATGTAGAGAGTGACAATTACCTCTCCATGCCTTGCATATGACTCTCCTGTTAATATACCCCAGAATTGTATTAGTCTTCTTCTCAACGGCATCACGCAGATGAATAATATTCAGTTTATAATTCACTATAACCTTTTCAGCAGTACTGCAATCTAGACAGTCGTTCCCCATTTTGTATTTGTACATTTGATTTTTCCTTTCTAAATGTAGCACTTTTCACGTATCTTCATTGAATTTCGTCGTGTTGAATTCGGACCAATTCTCCAATTTGTTAAGGTGGTTTTGAATTCTAATTCTGCCCTCCAACATGCTTGCAACCCTTCCCAGCTGGGTGTCATCTGCAAATTTTATATGCATACTCTCTACTACAGTATCCAAGTCATTAATGAAAATCCTGAATAGTTCTAGACCCAGGACTGACCCATGTGGGATCCCAGTAGATACACCCTCCTAATTTGGGCATGAACCACTGATAACTACCCTTTAATTACAATCTTTCAACAAATTGTGCACCCACCTAACAGTAATTTCTCAATACTTTAAATGACTGCTTCTTGGAGCAGCTGGTACAGGAACCCACAAGGGGAGACGCAACTCTCGATCTAGTCCTGAGTGGAGCGCAGGATCTGGTCTAAGAGATAACAGGACCGCTTGGAAATAGTGACCATAATATAACAACATTTAACATTCCTGTGGTGGAAAGAACACCTCAACAGCCCTACACTGTGGCATTTAATTTCAGAAAGGGAACTATGTAAAAATGAGGAGGTTAGTTAAACAGAAATTAAAAGGTACAGTGACTAGAGTGAAATTCCTGCAAGCTGCATGAACACTTTTTAAAGACACCATAATAGAGGGTCAACTTAAATGTATACCCCAAATTCAAAAACACAGTAAAAGAGCTAAAAAAGAGCCACCGTGGCTTAACAACCATGTAAAAGAAGCAGTGATAGACAAAAAGGCATCTTTTAAAAAGTGGAAGTCAAATCCTAGAGAGGTAAATAGAAAGGAGCATAAATACTGCCAAATTAAATGTAAAAATGTAATAAGAAAAGCCAAAAAGAAGAATAGCTAGCCAAAAACTCAAAAGGTAATAAAATGTTTTTTAAGTACATCAGAAGCAGGAAGTCTGCTAAACAACCAGTGGGCCCCCGGACGATCGAGATACAAAAGGAGCTCTTAAAGATGATAAAGTCATCGTGGAGAAACAAGATGGATTCTTTGCTTCAGTCTTCATGGCTTAGAATGTTACGGAGATTCCCAAACCTGAGCCGTCTTTTGTAGGTGACAAATCTGAGGAATTGTCACAGATTGAAGTGTCACTAGAGGAGGTCTTGGAATTAATTGAGAAACTTAACACTAACAAGTCACTGGGACTAGATGGCATTCACCCAAGAGTTCTGAAAGAACTCAAATGTGAAATTGCGGAACTATTAACTATGGTTTGTAACCTGTCCTTTAAATCAGCTACTGTACCCAATGACTGGAAGATAGCTAATGTAATGCCAATATTAAAAGGGCTCTAGAGGTGATCCTGGCAATTACAGACCAGTAAGTCTAATGTCAGTACCGGGGAAATTAGTTGAAACAATAGTAAAGAATAAAATTGTCAGACACACAGAAGAACATAAATTGTTGCGCAAAAAACTCAGCATGGTTTCTGTAAAGGGAGATCATGTCTTACTAATCTATTAGAGTTCTTTGAGGGGGTCAACAAACATGTGGACAAGGGGGATCCAGTGGACATAGTGTATTTAGATTTCCAGAAAGCATTTGACAAGATCCCTCACCAAAGGCTCTAATGTAAATTAAGTTGTCATGGGATAAGAGGGAAGGTCCTTTCATGGACTGAGAACTGGTTAAAAGACAGGAAACAAAGAGTAGGAATAAATGGTAAATTATCAGAATGGAGAGGGGAAACTAGTGGTGTTCCCCAAGGGTCAGTCCTAGGACCAATCCTATTCACCTTATTCATAAATGATCTGGAGAAAGGGGTAAACAGTGAGGTAGTAAAGTTTGCAGAAGATACTAAAAAAGATCTCAAAAAACTAAGTGAGATTGGGCGACAAAATGGCAAATTAAATTTCATGTGGATAAATGTAAAGTAATGCACATTGGAAAAAATAACCCCAACTATATGTACAATATGATGGGGGCTAATTTAGCTACAACTAATCAGGAGAAAGTTCTTGGAGTCATCATGGATAGTCGTCTGAAGACGTCCACGCAGTGTGCAGTGGCAGTCAAAAAAGGAAATGGGATGTTAGGAATCATTAAAAAGAGGGATAGAGAATAAGACAGAGAATATCTTATTGCCCTTATATAAATCCATGGTACGCCCACATCTTGAATACTGTGTACAGATGTGGTTCCCCCATCTCAAAAAAGATATACTAGCATTAGAAAAGGTTCAGAAAAGGGCAACTAAAATGATTAGGGGTTTGGAATAGGTCCCATATGAAGAGAGATTAAAGAGGCTAGGACTTTTCAGCTTGGAAAAGAGGAGACTAAGGGGGGATATGATAGAGGTATATAAAATCATGAGTGGTGTGGAGAAAGTGAATTAGGAAAAGTTATTTATTTGTTGCCATAATATAAGAACTAGCGGTCACCAAATGAAATTAATGGGTAGCAGGTTTAAAACAAATAAAAGGAAGTTCTTCACTCAGCCCACAGTCAACCTGTGGAACTCCTTGCCTGAGGAGGTTGTGAAGGCTAGGACTATAACAGGGTTTAAAAGAGAACTGGATACATTCATGGAGGTTTAGTCCATTAATGGCTATTAGCCAGGATGGGTAAGGAATGGTGTCCCTAGCCTCTGTTTATCAGAGGGTAAAGATGGATGGCAGGAGAGAGATCACTTGATTATTACCTGTTAGGTTTACTCCCTCTGGGGCTCCTGGCATTGGCTACTGTCAGAAGACAGGATACTGGGCTGGATGGACCTTTGGTCTGACCCAGTATGGCCATTCTTATGTTCTTATGTTCTAATTTCATCTAGATCACATTTTCTTAGTTCTTTGATATTATATAGGTTTAGATCTCATATAAAGTAATATTCATTTTTGTTACATTTTAAATTTGAATGAGAAATGAATCACTAAAGGAAGAGGTTAGCAACATATTTAACTGAGTATCTAAATAAATGTGATTCTAACCACACAGGGGATATAAACCATTTATCCTTGGAATCCAGTAAACATTTGTTGCATTCTTTTATCACTACAATGATTGTAAAAGGGAAAAGAATACCAAAGACTTACAATCTGGGGAATGCAGAACACATTTAAAAGTGTACCCATAAAATTAAAAAGCCTACATGTCTTTGGGCCTGTCACAGGGTGGCTTGCCCCCACCCCCAACAACTGGAGGGCTTGGCGCTATCCATACCTGAGAAAGTTGACGTGATTGCCTACAACAAGCAGCAGGAAACTGCAGGGAAGATCTGGAAACTGTAGGGAATGACAAAGGCTTCTATAGGAAAGACACTGACATCAGGAGAGTTTGAAGGCCAGAGCCCAGAAAGCAAGAGGCTCCTGTGGGAAATCTGACTGGGATTGGGCCTGGAGGCTAGAGCCAGAAGGCTGAGCTCCAGCTAGGAAGAGCTGGGTGGTCTGGCTGGGAGAACAGCCTGGGATAAAGAGCTGTGGTTGGATAGAAGATGCCAGAACATGAAGTATGAACATTCTTGTTTCGGTGATGGAGATTATTTTGAGTCCCTGACTATTGTTTTGAACTGTTTCTGTTATTAAACTAGCCCCAGATAGTTGTGGTGTTAACACAGAGAAGCCTGTGTGCAATTCTTAAGGCGCTATGAAGAGGGGAAATAGAGACAGGATGCTGCAGAATGACCTCTGCCCATAAGGAATGTACTCAGAAAGTGGTTAACCTTGCCACAGGGTGATACAGGTAGCAATCTTTAAAAAATATATTTTTAAGAGGATTTCTTGTTTTGACAAAAAAAATTTCCAGAAAATTTCAACCAGTTCTAATGAACAGTAAACAATAATAATTAATGGTCACTGGCACTGTGGCTACAAAGTGAACTGACAACTACTTACAACAGAAGGGGAATAGTGAAATGGGTTCTATCCAGGGAGGGCATAAAGAAGTTAGTCCTTGAGTCCCACCAATCATGTGATTCATCTAAAATAGAAGATACGGTATATTTCCTAATTTAAAACAAAACAAAACAAAACAAAAACCATGATATGATGAGAAATCTGGGGTGGTAGAGCCAGGGTCAGATGAGAGAAAAAATCTCAAACTTTTCAACTTCACATTGTAAGCAGATATCAAGGTTCCTTCTCCATTCCGAACTCTAGGGTACAGATGTGGAGACCTGCATGAAAGACCCCCTAAGCTTATTTTTACCAGCTTAGGTTAAAACTTCCCCAAGGTACAAACTGTTTTATCTTTTGTCCTTGGACCTTATGTTGGACCTTATGCTGCCACCACCAAAGTGTCGAACAAAAATAACAGGGGAAGTGCCCACTTGGAAACGTCTCCCCCCCAAAATATTCCCCCAAGCACTACACTTCCTTTCCTGGGGAAGGCTTGATAAAAATCCTCACCAATTTGCATAGGTGAACACAGACCCAAACCCTTCGATCTTAAGAACAATGAAAAGCAATCAGGTTCTTAAAAAAAGACTTTTAGTTAAAGAAAAAGTAAAAGAATCACCTCTGTAAAATCAGGATGGTAAATACCTTACAGGGTAATCAGATTCAAAACATAGAGAATCCCTCCAGGCAAAACCTTAAGTTACAAAAAGATACAAAAACAGGAATATATATTCCATTCAGCACAACTTAGTTTATCAGCCATTTAAACAAAACAGAATCTAACGCATATCTAACTAGATTGCTTACCAACTCTTTACAGGAGTTATCACCTGCATTCCTCCTCTGTTCCTCGCAAAAGCAGTACACAGACAGAGAGAACCCCTTGTTCCCCCCAAGAAAGTATCTTGTCTCCTCATTGGTCATTTTGGTCAGGTGCCAGCGAGGTTATCTTAGCTTCTTAACCCTTTACAGGTGAAAGGGTTTTTCCTCTGGCCAGGAGGGATTTAAAGGTGTTTACCGTTCCCTTTATATTTATGACAGCAGGAATGGAACATAGACACCATCCAGATACATGGATCACAGACAGAAGTCCTGTAATAATTTGCGTATGAAGACCCTTTCTCATTGATGCAACAAACCCAGTCCTGCTCGGGGTGAAGAATAGAAGCCACAACCAGAGAGTGAGGAGAGAGATGAAGAAACACACAGCTAATATTTTTGCTTGCCTTCTGGTAGAGAAACCCAAACAGCCTCCTTTAGGTGGAAAAGGCTCCAATGTTCATAAATGCAAAGTCATGCACATTGGAATACATAATCCCAACTACATATATAAAATGATGGGGGGGTCTAAATTAGCTGTTGCCATTCAAGAAAGAGATCTTGGAGTCATCATGGATAGTTCTCTGAAAACATCCTGTCAACATGCAGCAGCAGTCAAAAAAGCAAACAGAATGCTGGGAATCAATAAGAAAGGGATAGATAAAAAGACAGAAAATATCATATTGCCTGTATATAAATCCATGGTATGCCCACATCTTAAATACTGCATGCAGTTGTGGTCATCCCATCTCCAAAAAGATATATTGGAATTGGAAAACGTTCAGAAAAGTGCAACAAAAATTATTAGGGATATGGAACAGCTGCCATATGAGGAGAGATTAATAAGACTGTGACTTTTTAGCTTGGAAAAGAGATGACTACTAAGTGGGGATCTGATAGAGGTCTATAAAATCATGATTGGTATGGAGAAAGTAAATAAGGAAGTGTTATCTACTCCTCTTAACACAAGAACTAGGAAGTATTTTTTCACACAACACACAGTCAACCTGTGGAACTCCTTGCCAGAGGATGTTGTGAAGGCCAAGACTGTAACAAGATTCTAAAATGAACTAGATAAGTTCATGGAGGATAGGTCCATCAATGGCTATTAGCCAGGATGAACAGGGATGGTGTCCCTAGCCTTTGTTTGCCAGAAGTTGAGAATGGGCGAGGGAGTATGGATCACTTGATGATTGATTACCTGTTCTGTTCATTCCCTCTGGGGCATTGGCCACTGTCAGAAGACAGGATACTGGGCTAGATGGACCTTTGGTCTGACCCAGTATGGCCGGTTTTATGTTCAGTCCCTGGGGCAAGAATTGTCAGAGCTATAGAGAGGCTCTTGATAAAATTGCCAACAAGAATGTGAAGGCTCCATGGAGCTATTGAAACATACTGAAGACTGCTTAGAGAAGTTGTCAAAGTAACCTGTCCAAATAATACCTGTAAAAAACAGTTTTCATACCCTTCCCCATTGAAAGCAGGGCCGGCTCCAGCGTTTTTGCTGCCTCAAGCGGCAAAAAAACCAACTTGCCGCCGAACGGGGAGGCGGAATCCTGCCTGCCAAACACGGAGGCGGAATGATGGTGCGGCCGCCGAATTGCTGCCGGCGACCAAAGAAGAGTTGCGTCCCTGCCGCCGAATTGCCGCAGAGCGCGAAATGCGCTGTGACTGAGTGGCCGCCGAATTCCCCCCGCTGCCGAGGGCGGATTGCCGCCCCAGAGCCCGACGTCCTGCCGCCCCTTTACATTTGCCACCCCAGGCACCTGCTTGATTCGCTGGTGCCTGGAGCCGGCCCTGACTGAAAGCCTACATTTCTGGTTATCCTGGATACTGTCTATAGGGCACTTACTCCCTAGAGCTCATATGTGGAAATATTTGTTTGTCTCTCCTCAAAACAAAGGTACTCTGAAAATCTGTTAGTAAGTAATGAAAAATGCTGAAAGTTCAACAGCTACTTCTTGCAGTAGTAAATGTATTCATGTATTTCTGAGAGAGCTGGCATCATCTACTTAGAGTTGTGAGCTGAATATATCTTTTAGGCTGTTGTAGAAAACTAGACAAGCCTTCATGAATGAGGCTGAAAATATCTGAAGTTCAAATTAACAAAATAGCTATGTGAACAGTAAACCCCAAAAGTTGAAATCCTTTATTAGTGATCGTTGCTAGAAAATGGCGTTTTGGGGTTCTTTTTGTTCATCATAATGCAATTACCAGAGTCTTCCACAGTAACCATAAAAGCAAGGAGCTGCACAAAGACTTATTTAATTTCATGGAGACTATTTCCTTTTTTATTAGGCTACACTTACAAACAATTATTTTTGTTATGTCACTATAATGAGGACATTCAATGCAATATTAAAGATCAGACGCTCTTGAAAGTATCAGAATTCTCTGAAGGAAAAGAAATATATTTTTAAATGACTTTGCAGAGGATTTATGGTAAAAAGATATTTTTTCTCTGACAATTCGAACTCTATTTTTGGAAGCAGTTAGTCTGCTGGTGACAGAGAGGAAAAATAAAGTTCTAATAACTGTATCCCTATGGCAGGGCAAAGATTAAACCTGTGCAGTTTGTTTTGCTTTGCAGTGTTGCACAAGCTGGACTCAACAATATCTCCATTAATCTGTCAGAGGTTTTATGAAACCTTAAAGTAAGGATTTGGCAATTAATGAGAATAAATCAATCTGTCTAGGACTCTGGCATGTTTATGCTTTTTGGTAATTTAGGTGGCCATTCCTCAGGAGGTACAAACATATTTGACACTAATTACCACGGCAGATTTTGCAGTGCCAGAATAGTTGCTTTTCTTACAGTATAGATGTATGTATGTTATATCACAATGAGCCAGATTGTGCCTAGACTATATGCAGATGAATGTGCAGAGGGTGCCCAAGGATTATTTCCCGCTCTTTGTCCCAGCTTGTGTAGCCTGTGTAGATCCAGGCACAGTTGCAGCTTTACATTCAGTCCTTTAAAATGATTAACACAATTTAGCTCTAGACTTTGAATCCCTTGTTTCATCAGGGCTAGTTACTCACTGAAGTTGATGTATGAGCTTCAATAAGACACCTCCTTCAGTAGTTGGAGAATGCTGATGGATGACAGCTGCAGTTCAGTCTGCAGATGCAAGAAACTCTTATTGTATCTGTCTTTCACTGATTTCTCTGAAGTACACATTTTTGGGTGGACTTACGTGAGCAATAACTCATTGTACTGACTGCACACATTCTTGCAGTATTTCACATGCAAATAAAGTAGATAAGTGTGTGCCTTTGACTGACTTTGTTTTATGAAGGTCTCTCTCTCTCATCCTTGCTAGCTGGTGCATTTGTTTATAGATAACACTGTTGAATCAGAAATTTGTCTAAAATTTTATTTACATCTTTTGAATGTAACTTCACGAAATCTGCACTGAAGTCTTATATCAATAATTTTTATACTTGGATTCACTGCATATTTAAAAATCTGTTCTCAATCTTTCTGACAACTTGTGTTTGTTAGTGTAACCCTTCTGCCAGGTGCAGCCAGCAGCAACAAGGGCTGGGTTCAGTATCTAGGAGTTCCTTTTCAACAATACAACACAAAACCATCTTGAGCCCCCACCCACTGGCCTGGGACAATTGCACACCACTCCCTGAAGCCCCTAAGAGGCAATACTTCCCCTCTTGCAAGCACAGAGTCTGAGTGTAGCAAAAACTTTTTAATAAAAGGAGGGAAGTAACTCAGCATTAATTTGGGAAAACACCACAACTGGAGATCATGAACATAAACCATGAGCAAAAGACCCACCCCCAAGTAAATTGGGCAGTGTCCTTTTCCCCTCAGGTTCTTAAGTCCAGCAACCCAAAAGTCCCTTTAACATGCCCATCCCTTCTCTGCACCCCACTCACAGTTGCTGTCTTTGGCCAGTGCAGCCCCAGAGTTCAGAGTTTCATCCACAGAGTTCACCTCCCACCCTTGGTGGAAGAGAGTGGGGGTAAGGAGGCACCTTACAAGCTCTGCTGCTCAGGCACTCTCTCATTGCCAAAAAGGCCGATTGCCTTTCTGCGGGGCTTTGCTCTGTCCCTCTCCATCAGCAGGCCTGCTGGCCACTTGCCACACCCCTCCACCAGTCATCCTGCTGGCCGTGCCTCTCTACCAGCCACCTGGCTAGGCACTCACCAAGATATCTTCAGCCCCCCCCCCACACACACACTTAACACAGCTCTCAGTAATCTCAGCCAGTAGTGGGGGCAGTCTCTTGCAACAGAAACACTGTCCCAAAGTAGGTTTAATACTTAGACCTAGATATTAGCAATTTCAGCTCTGCAGCACATAACAAGACTTTCAATTGAATCTAAATTAGCTCTTTTATTATACAGTGTAGAGAGAAAGGGTCAAATGGTACCTAGGACCCTTAAACAGGGACCACACCACAAAAAACAAGCACATATCCCTACCCTCTCTCAACTCATTAGGCTTTGGAACCCATGTCCCCTGCCTAGTGAGTGCCATTCAGTTGAGGGTGAGTCCTATCAGAGTATGCCAGGTACAGTTCTGCTGCCCTTGGTTCCCACAACAAGGATAACAACTTTTTATTAATCCTGCCCCAATAACAAGGAGACTGGGGATCCAACTCCAGCCACAAATAATCATTTGGGCAAGCAATCCCAGCATGCTGAGCTCCTAGGCAGTGTGGGTGTGTCCACGCAAATGAGATCAGCTCATGAAGTTCTTTTCCACAGCTCACTACTAGATGTCAGGGGAGAGTTCATTCAGACTCTTCTTACATTAGTAAATATGGTAGCATCCAAAGGCCCCAGCTGGAATTGGGGCCCTATTGTCCCAGGACATAAGGGATAACCCTACCAGGAGGATTTAAACTCATAAAGACAAAAGAGATGAAGTATAAGAGACTGGGATGTGACATAGAAATGAATATGGTAAGCAATGTTTCTAAACTGGTGGGTTGTGACCCAAAAGGGGGTCAGAAAAGGCAATCAGGGAGGTTGTCAGGCATTGAAACCTCATTACAATCTAAAGAAAAAATAATCTCATACCCCAGCTCCCTGTAACCCGAATCCTTCAAATTCAGGTATTCTTTGTCAATCCTTCAAATTCAGGTATTTTTGTCAATTCTTTGAACCACACGGAAAAATTATCTAGGCTTATCATGGTTAGTATTGATACATTTACAATAAAGGCAAGAGTAAAAAAGTGTAAGTGGTTCATGAAAATGTTTGATGCTGAATAAGGAGTTGCCAACCTGAAAAGGCTGACAAACACTATGGTAAATAACTGACAAAGGTTTGTTAGTTACAATGTTTCTTGTCTAAGACTTATTTAATTTCTTTATTTTGTGTTTCCTTGGAAAGTCAGAGTTTTTCTATTGACTCCATAGGAGTTGGATGGGACCCAAGTTGGTATGAAAATCAATTATTCCAAAATATTAAGTACAAAGATTATGCTTTGTAACACTTTAGCGAATTGCACATTTTATTAATAATCAGTGGATATATTATTTAATACTGAAAACTAAGCAAGACAGACAGACATATATTTTAACTTGTAACCCTTATAAAAACAACAACAAAAAATTTTTAGATCAATCAAATAATTAAAATATTTCAAAATCCAGTAAAGGAATTCCCAATTTATCAAAATACCATGTAATACAAAAATGTGCTATTAAATGAGAATATTGGTGTAATAGGCATCACAGAAATTTGGTGGAGCAATTATAATCGATAGGACATTTTAATAATAGCGTACAAAATATATAGGAACAACAGAGTAGGCCATGCTGATGAGGGAGTGGCAATATATGTGAAAGAAAACAAAGTCAAATATAGTAAAAATCTTAAATGAATAAAACAGTACCATAGAATCTCTATGGATAGCAATTCCATACTTGAAAAATAAGAGTATAGAAGTGGGAATATACTACTGACCTGATCAGGATGTGAAATGGCCAGGGAGATTGGAGAGGCTACAAAACCCCAATAATAATGGGGGATTTCAACTATGCTCATATTAACTGGGAACATGTCACCTCAGGATTGGATGAAAATATTAAATTTCTAGACACCTTTAATGAGCAGCTAGTCCTGAAACCCACAAAAGGCGAGGCAATTCTTGATTTAGTCCTAAATGGCTCACAGGACCGAATCTAAGAGGTGAATATAGATGAATATAGATGGCAATCATAATGTATTTAAATTTAATATCTTTGTAGGGGAAACAATACCAGATAAGCACACCATGGCAACATTTAATGTCAAAAAGGGGAACTACCCAAAAATGAGGAGGCTAGTTAAATGGAAATTAAAAGGAACAGTCACAAGAGTGAAATGCTTGTAAGCTACATAGAAACTTTTTTAAAACACCATAATAGAGATGCAAATTAAACATCTGATGAAGTGAGCTGTAGCTCACGAAAGCTCATGCTCAAATAAATTGGTTAGTCTCTAAGGTGCCACAAGTACTCCTTTTCTTTTTGCGAATACAGACTAACACGGCTGTTCCTCTGAAACCTGAAATTAAATGTATGCTCCCAAATAAAAAAAAACAGTGAAAGCAGCAAAAATAATGCTGCCATGAATAAACAGAGTAAAAGATATGGTTAGAGACAAAAAGACATATTTTAAAATGTTGAAGTCAAATCCTGCTGGGGAAAATAGAAACGAGCATTAACTCTGGCAAGTCAAGCATAAAGTGTAATTAGGCAGGCCAAAAATGAATTTGAAGAGCAACTAGCAAACGACACAAAAACTAACAGCAAACATTTTTAAGTGCATCAGAAGCAGCAACCCAGCCAATCAGTGGAGCCACTGGATGATCAAGGTATTAAAGGAGCACTCAAGAAAGACAAGGCAATTGCAGAGAAGCTAAAGGAATTCTTTACATTGATCTTCACTGAAGAGGATGTGAAGAAGTTTTCCACACATTCTTTTTGGTGACAAATCTGAAGAACTGTCCCAGATTGGCATGCCATTAGAGGACATTTTGGGTCAAATTATAAATTTAAACAGTAAATCACCAGAACCAGTTAGTATTCACCCAAGACTTCTGAAGGAATTCAAATATGAAATTGCAGAACTGCTAACTGTGGTATGTAACCTATTCCTTAAATCAGCCTCTGTACCAGATGACTGGTGCATAGCTAATATGACAGCAATTTTTTAAAAAAGTCTTCAGAGGCAATCTTTGCAATTACAGGCCAGTAAGCCTAACTTCAGTACCAGGGAAACTGGTTGAAACTATAGTAAAGAACAGAATGATCAGACACATAGATGTACATAATATGTTGGAGAAGAGTCAGTATGGTTTTTGTAAAGGGAAATCATGCCTCACCGATTTATTAGAATTATCTGAGGGGAGTTAACAAACGTGGACAAGGGTGGTTCAGTGGACATAGTGTACTTGGACTGTCAGAAAGCCTGTGACAAAGTCCCTCACCAAAGACTTGTAAGCAAAGTAAGGAGTCATGGGATAAGAGGAAAGATCCTCTCATGGATAAGTAACTGGTTAAAAGAAGAAACAAAGGCGGGGGGGGGGGGAATGGTCCGTTTTCAGAATGGATAGGGGTGAACAATGAGGTTCCCCAAGGAACTCTACTGGGACCTGTGCTGTTCAACATAAACATAAATGATCTGGAAAATGGGGTGAACAGTGAGGTGGCAAACTTTGCAGACAATACTAAATTACTGAAGATAGTTAGATCCAAAGCAAAATGTGAAGACTTACAAAAGGAGCTCACAAAACTGCCATTGATAACAGCAAGTCATACACATTGGAAAACATAATCTCAACTATACATACAAAATGATTGGGTCTAATGATGGGGTTACCACTCAAGAAAGCGAGTCATCGTGAATAGTTCTCTGAAAACATAGGCTCAATGTGCAGCAACAGTTAAAAAAGCTATCAGAATGTTAGGGACCATTAGGAAAAGGATAGATAAAAAGACAGAAAATAGCATAATGCCACTATAGAAATCCATTGTACACCCACATCTTGTCTACTGCATGCAGTTCTTGCATGCCCCATCTCAAAGAAGATATATTAGACCTGGGAAAAGTACAGAGAAGGGCAACAAAAATAATTAGGGGTATGGAACAGCTTCCCTATGAGGAGAGATTAAAAAGACTGGGACTATTCAGCTTGGAAAAGAAAGGAATAAAGAAGATATGCTAGAGGTATATAAAATTACGGTGTGGAGAAAGTGAATAGGAAAGTGTTATTTACCCGTTCAGATAACATACAAACTAGGGGTCACACAAGGAAATTAATAGGCAGAAGGTTTAAAACAAACATAAGGAAATACTTCTTCACACAATGCACAGTCAATCTGTGGAAGTTGTTGCCAGGGGATGTTGTGAAAGCCAAATATATAACTGGGTTCAAAAAAGAATTAGATAAGTTCCTGGAAGATAGGTCCACCAAATGGTCAGGGATGCAGCCCCCTGCTCTGGATGTCCCTAAACCTCTGACTGCTAGAAGCTGGGACTGGATGACAGGGGATGGATAACTTAAGTGCCCTGTCCTGTTCACTCTTTCTGAAGCATCTTGTACTGCCAATGTTGGAAGATAGGATACTGGGCTAGAAGGACCATTAGTCTGACTACCTATGCCCATTCTTATATAGAAATATTATGTAGGTTTTATATGTAGCTTAATTTTCAAAAGGAAACAACCTGCAAAATGAAAGTTCTACTTTATCCTCTTCTTAAGAAGACTTGGTTTCTAGTTTTAGTTCTGTTCCTGACTCACCATAATCTTTATCCAATGACAATTTGAAGCCAATTGATAGATTCCTAATGACTTCAAAGGGCTTTGGATCAGACCCAACCTAACCTTGGGGAAACTACTTCATTATTCCATGCTAAATTTATTAAGTATTTTGAGATCTATGGATGAAAAAACACTTTATAAGTGCTAAGTATTATTACTTAATATACATGTTTAGGCTAAGTGGATAGTTAAAGATACCATAGTACTGGTATGTTTCCTAGACTTTTACAAAAGATCATTTTTATAACTAATTATTTTTAGCTACATATGAAGATTATTTGCTTACGCATGTCTTTCCCCCTTCATTGAAACTGTGCACATTAACATAAATGCACAGGGTAAAGAAAAGTAAGTTATTTGCATTTTATAAATGGAATTAGCATTAATAGGGATGCATGTTTTTTGAACATTGAGATAATATAGTTGCATTTATTCCCATCCCCTAGTAGATTACAAATTATTCCAGAATAAGACGTTCTCTAATTAAATTGTTCTAACAAGGATAACTCAGCATGATGAGCGTTTAGAGCTCAGTAGTGCACGGCTTCTTGAATAATCTCTCTCACAGGAGATTCATAAAAACAAAAAGGAGCAGGATTATCTTTGTTTTTGTTTTTTCAAATTGTGCTTTACATAGATTTAAATCTCAAGCTCTATCTATATATGTCTTCCTTTATGTTTTCCAACTCATTCTTGACTTCTGAGCCCTTTCCATTATGTCTAAGACAGTAAGATGCTTAGCACTTCACAGTATTTGGCCCCAAGTTTGCTGACTTCAGCAGAGTGACTCCACTTCAGGTTCCACAGAATCTTTTTTTCTTCTTTGTAGCTAATTTCCATTAGAAGGAAATAGACTGAATTTGGGAGCTGAATTTACAATCACTTTTTTTCTCTGTTTTGATACAAAGAATTTTTTTCTTATTATTTGTATTACAGTACCATCTACCCATTGTGTAAACACATGCCCTGAAGAGCATATAAATAAACAAAATGGGGGGAGAGACAAGGAATTATTATCCCCATTTTAGATGTGAGGAACTGTTCCACAATGTAACTGATTGACTTGCCCAAGATCATGCAATAATCTGTGGGAGTGTCAGGAACTGAACCCAGTTCTCCTGAGTTCCAGTCAATTGCCTTAACTACACTTTCATCCATCCTGTCTGATATAAGATTATTTTCTTAATAAATGAGTTTTAAGCAGTAGTGCCATCCTGTGATGAAAATACTCCATCACTTCTTCCCCTTCGTCTTTGCATAAGCTTACATTGTTATCCACAATCCTTATTCTTTATCTTCATCTCCAGAAGTTTAGTTCATTTTGTTGGTTGTCTCAAATATATGGATTACAGTAAATTACAAAGACAGAGATAATGACAAAATGTCACATTGCAATTCTGGGTTTTGCTATGCTGCTACATTTAGCAATTGCTGCTACAACATTGTAGTGAGGCAGAGAGGCCTCCCTTTGATGCTGACAGCGAGCAACAAAAGTACTCGGGTTTGTTTAAACTTTTTTGAAAATTTAAAGGCCTCTAGGGGCCAATTGTAATGAACAAAAATTGAAAAGGGAAGCTTAAAATAACTAGGTTGCATGGGATAGATAAATGTCTATTTCTTTATCATTCCCAGCCTGCCAGTTATTTGGCACCATGGAACACAGTCTAATAGATTAGATGGGAACTATGGATTTATTGGTGCAAACCTCCTGATGTAAGAAATGTCATGTACTTGTACATACAGGATCGTTATTGCTGGTTTGTGAAGTAACTGCTGGATTCTCACATGGCTGTATAAAAGTGAGTTTGAAAGTGCATCATGTAGAGAATATCCAGGCCCTCTGCTTCAAACCCCTTTCCACTCTGCAGTATATAATAGGTGAGGACTGCATAGCGGAGAATCAGCAAGTAATGTGCAAGCCAGTACAATAGGTGTGATTACTGATCTGCTGTCTAGTAGCTCACTTGAAGCAGCACAAAAATGACTTGCTCTGGTCGATACACAAGAAGTATTATAATACAGGATATATAAACACACACTATTTAGAGTTAATTACACTACAGTAAGCTCTGCTTTGTGTTAGCTATGTTATGCTAACCAACTTTTTGGATGTAGAGTTCAGAACACAGGGAGGTAAATGTATAGCATCAATAAATAATCCAGGGTGATTTAGACATCAGTTAACTTAAGCTTGATATTCATAGAAGGTAACCCCATAAGGGACCATTAGATCATCTAGTCTGAGCTCATGTATACTCCCATTAAATCAATGGGATTTAGGTCCCTAAATACATTTTAACTTCTGGACCCAAGTCTTGGATTGAAAACTCCAAGAGATGGGAAATCCACCACTGCACCTGGTAGTTTGTTCCAAGAGTGACTCACCCTCACTGTTCAAAATATGTGCCTAATTTCTAATTTGAATTTGTCTGGCTTCAGCTTTCAGCCAATTGGTTCTTGTTATGCCTTTCTCTGCTAAATTAAAGAGCAAGTTAGTACCTGCTATTTTCTCTCCATGAAAGTACTTATACACTGTAATCAAGTTACCTCTCAATCTTCTTTCTGATAATGTAAAAAGATAATTTCTCTAGCTCTTTTCTGCACTACTACAATTTGTCAATATCCTTTTAAAATGTGAATACAGAATGTACACGCTATTCCAGTATTGATCTCACCAGTGCTGTATACAGAGGTAAATCCTAATCACCTCCCTTTGCATGCTCTCTGCTTCCTCTGCTTTATACATTCAAGGATTCCATAAGCCCTTTTCCCCACAAAATCACACTGGGAACTTACGTCCAAATCAGTTACTTATCTTCTCTGACCTAAATCCTTGTCAGAGTCACTGGCTCCCAGGATACAGCCCCTCAGTCTGTTGGAGTGGCCTGCAGTCCTTGTTCCAAGATGTATAAAACACATCTTCTTTTAATGCTTCTAGTTGATCAAGTGAACCAGATCACTTTGTATGAGTGCCCTAACCTCATCATTATTTACCACTCCCCTAATATTTGAGTCATCTGAAAGTTTTATCAGCAGTGATATTATACTTCTGAATCATTGATGAAAATGCTCAATGGTGTCAAGCCTAGTACCAATACCTGCAGAACCTGACTAGAAACATGACCATTTTAATGATGATTCCCCACTTTTACTAATTACTAATTACTTTTTGAGATCTGTCATGTAGCCAATTATTAATACATTTGCTAATATTGCATAATACTATTTTTAAAATCAGAATGTCATACAGCATGTGATGGGGTGTTCACCCCAACCAACCCTGAAAGGGTTAAGGAAGCTTAGAAAGGGTCAAGTAGTGTGATAAGGCCCACAAGGGGATTAGACTGGAGGATCACTCCCTGATTGGAGGTTGAAGCTCACCTGAGCAGGTGTGGGTTGGGCTAGTATAAAGCCAGGAAGGGATGCAGTGAGGAATTCTGTACCCACCCTCTGTGCATTAGTGAGGGAACCCTATGGAAAGAGTAGAACCTTGGCCCTGACAGAAGGGCATACCCAGAAGAGTGGAGAAGTAAGTCTGTAGGAGTGAGCAGCAAGGTTGGGGACTGAACAGACATTGGCTGTGTTGTATGGTCCCTGGGATGGAACTTGGAGTAGTGGGTGGGCCTGGGTTTCCCTAGCAGCCACTGATGGAGTGGCATTGTCTGGACATTGGGTTCAGTGACACTCTATACACCAGAAGGGGAAACCAGATAATGACCTGGCCGGAGGTCTGAGTCACGAAAAGGAAGCAGCAGCTCCTGGAATGAGAGAGGTGCCACAGAGTCAGAGAGAGGACATTGGGACAGGGAGACTGCATGGAGAGTCATTGGACCTGAAGAGAGTTATTCCCCGGAGCAGCCCGCAGGAGGCATCACCTGTGGTGAGTTAGTAGCTCCCACTTGGAGTTTGCTAGCTCCTGCAGCTGCAGACTAAGCCTACCAAAGTACTCAATTATTATGGCTACTGGAGCTCTCTGCCCCATTTCTCAGCCTACTTGAAGTTGGGGGTGGTGAAAGAAGGAATTGCTGGAGCAAATACAGAGCTTTTTGTGTTGGATAATCTAAACAAGCAGTCACTGTACCGGTGACAAGCCAGGGCTGCTTAGCTTCCAATGAGGGGACATCATGACCTTATGCAGAGACAGATTTAATTTCACATTTTGGCTTGGAAGCTGAGAGAGAAACAGCACAGCTCAGGGAGTTCCTTCTAAACTCACATCCCTGCCCCCCACAAAGAGTTCTTGCACTGCTGTGAGACCTTAGCTACATGGATCTGGCAGTGATCAGCCTCCAATAGAGATCTGACCTGGCACCAGCTACCAAGAGTCACCCATAATCACAGGAGGATTTCAGACCAGGGAACCAGGGAGCATGTTTGGAGGCAGGAGGGGACCTTGCCTCACCTAGGGTGTTGAGGAGAAAAGTAGGTGACTTTTATTTAAACCAGGCACTATCATAGTGCTGCACCACACCATCTCTGGACACCCAATCTCAGCCTACTATCTGTCTTAGGAAGGTGACATGGAGGGAGCTGGGGGTTTGGAATGAGTGACCACCTTTTCAAAATGCAAAAATGGGCCCAAGAGCATTGGTCTGTGACTCTAACCCTCCAGGACACGTCATGCTGGCCAGGGCAGATAGAGGGTCCAGGGCTCCCCAAAGTGGCCCAGGCTCCCTGCGCGGTCCTTACTATTGCCTAGCTCCAGCTTCTGGCCTGGCCAGAGATGGTACCTTGGGGGAAGAGGAGGAGCAGGAAGTGAGTTTGCATGGCAATGGGGGGGCTGAGGCCTACCACTGGGAAGAGGCTGGCACCATCCCTGAGCCTCAGGCAGGTGCGGAGCGGCGCTGCACGAAAGCTGGGACAAATGCTGTCCTGCAGTTATTCAGGACTTCAAATGCACATTTTGGGACTGTCCTGGCCAATTAGAGATGGGTGATCACCCTTGGTTTGGAGGAGTTTGCTTATTTGTTAGTGTTAGTTAATCATAAATTAAGCTTAACCCTTTTCTTCCCCAGATCCTATTTTCGTGTACCCAATAAACTATCCAAAATACCAATATAACAAATGGAAATGTCATTTTTTTGCTGGGATTATTTTATTGTCCCTTGTGCACTAAATTTTATGCTCCTTGCCAGCTAAAAGAATTATTACTGTTCTCAAGGGGTGATACTCCTGTATGTATGGCATAGAGAAGAGTCACCTTGGGTAGAGGCATCAGATGCCAGAAAAGAAACTGGAACCAGATGCATATGAGGAGAGGGGAGAAGCTGCTCCTAATATTGGTGATAGCCAGGGCCAGCTCCAGGCACCAGCGTTCCAAGCAGGTGCTTGGGGCAGCAGTTAGAAAGGGGCGGCAGTTCCTTCTCTGTTCTGCCCACCACTGCGGCAGCTTCTTCCTTTTGCCATCCACGGAGGCAGTTTTTTTCACTGCTTGGAGCAGCAAAAACTGTAGAGCCAGCCCTGGTGATAGCAAACACCAGAGAAAGAAAAGGGAGGAAGCTTGGGCCATACTTGGGGTGGGGGAAGAGGCCAGCACAAAAGTAGGTATATTACTTCTACGCAGTTAGCTTTACCAACCAAATTTGTAACCTCAAAGAATGAATATAATCCAAATATATTGTATGTAATGTAATCCAAAATGTATACACATTCTGATGGGCTTTGACACAGCTGTGGTTGCCACCTGTCCCAATTTCACTAGGACACATTTGATTTTACGGTTATCATCCCATATTTTGCTATGGGATGAAAACTATCTATTCTTCTTTGTTATGTTCAGCACTATCTACACACACAGGGCACAGTAATATACACAGCACTACTCTGTTTCTGTTGTGCTATTCTACTTGCTGCAATATTCACTTTAGATGAAATCAGAAAAGCTCAAAGCCCAGTAGCCTCAGAAAAAGAGGGAGGAGAGGACCCTCACTAAAACAAAATGTGTGTGTGTATATATATAAAACTATAACTTTTTTCAGTGAGCCATCCCTTCAAGAAACAGCTGTCTAGAGTTTTAGAAAGTAACTGGAAATCCTTCCATATTTATTTATTTTCCTATAATTTAGTCAGTCAAAATATGTCAAATGAACATTCATGCTGCAAAGAGAAGCATGCAAAGGTCAGGAAACACTAACAAGAAATGATCAAAGACACCCTTTCTGAAACCTGTCTGATTTGGTGTGCAGATTGACAGCAAATGAATCAGGGTCTGCAGTGAAGGAAGCAGACATTTTGCATATTCAGATCTCTCATTTTCTACATGGTTTGGGGGAATTGTTTATGGTTCTTCCCATTTTCAGGAAGTCTGGCTAGAAAACAAGTATTCTGTTTTGTGGGAGAAGATTGAGATTTTGAAATTTTTCATTCATCATTGGAATGAACTAAAGACTTTTTTCAAATCTTTTCATGAGAAAAAGATAAGAACCCTAGAGTAGCTGATTGCCTAGTATTTTGGGCACCCACCTGGGATTTGAGAAACCACGTGCAAGTCACCCCTGTGCCTGATTCAGAGCAGGGATTTGAACCTGGGCTACTATGTAAGTATATTAACCACTGGGCTCTTGGCTATTCTGCAGGGGATGTCTCTGGTTTCGACCAAAAATTTCATCCTGGACCTGAGAAGCTTCCTTGCCAAAAATGCATCTTTTTTTTTAAAAAACAAAAGTTTAATCAAAAATTTTCATCAGGTTTAGCTTTCAGTGGATTTTTCCCTACCAAACACCAGTGACACAGTGCTGTTGATTTCACAGTTGAAAGTATTGTCAGCAGTGTTCTTTTCTGTGGTTTAGAATCAGCAATATTGGGTGTCCAAGTCTGGGTTGGCAATCCAATTAATTGCTGCAAGTGATAGTGGATGGCAGAGATACTACCAGGATATAATATCACTTGGGACATTGATGAGATGTTCTGTAGTTTGAAGTTTGTTTCCACAGTCACAAGTAGGATTGTGTCTCATTCTTAATTTATGGAGAAGGCAATGTGCAGATATGATTCAAAGTGAAAGTTTTCTGTGAAAAGCCGTTGTGGAATCCCCATTCTGGAGTTTACCCCTTACGATTAGACTTTTTTTCCTAATATCTAATCTAAATCTCCCTTGCTGCAGAATAAGCCCATTACTTCTTGATAATAGTCCTTAACATATTTGAAGATTATCAGGTCCCCCCTTCAGTCGTCTTTTCTCTTGACTAAACATACCCAGTTTTTTTTTACCCTTTCTTCATACATACAACACTTCTGTTAATACACCCCAGAGTCATATTAGCCTTTTTCCCAATTGCATCATATTGCTGACATATTCAGTTTGTGATACACTGTAACCACCAGATCCTTTTCAGCAGTACTACAGTCGAGCCACTTATTCCCCATTTTGTATACGTGCATTTGATCTTTTCCTTCCTAAGTGAGGTACTTGGCATTTGTCTTTATTAAATTTCATCGTGTTGAATTCAGACCTATTCTCCAATTTGTCAAGGTCATTTTGAAATCTAATCTTGCCCTCCAGAGTGCCTGCTACCCCTCTCAATTTGGTATCATCTGCAGACTTTTATTAGCACATTTCCACTCTATTGGCCAAGTCACTAATGAAAATAATGGATAGTACTGGTCTCAGAATTGACCCTGGTGAGATCCCACTGGATACATCCTCTCAGCTTGACAGCAAACCACTGATAACTACTCTTTGAGTACAGTCTTTCAACGAGTTATGCAGCTACCTTACAATAACTTCATCTCAGCCACATTTCCCTCATCTGCTTATGAGAATGTCAGGTGGGACTGCGTCAAAGATGTATGCCTGTCCTCAAATTGTGATTTCTCAGTAATTCTTTGGGCCATATTCTAGGTCATGTTTAATCAGTAGTGAAATCCCCTTACTGCTGCATATACTCATTCTGTAGTGGTCTGACCCATCCTCAAGATGGTGGACCTAATTTAGGAGGAGGGAAGCCACACCTGCTCTGCAAGATTGGGATATTCAGCCCAATACAACCCTATTGTATTTTCTAGCTGACTGCTGTCAAAAAGAAACCTTATCCATATGGGGTGTATTCTACTTTACAATTCCCTCATGGCTGCCTGGGAATCCAACTGCCCCCCAGAAATCAAGGGAGCAATACACATATGCAAAGACTAGTATGTCATCTTAACTAGCTACGGTATATCTTCATGTTATGGCATGATCTTCTTGAGACACCATGATGTTGAATGTAGTAAAAATACTTCGGTAGACAGATCATTTGCAGCACATGTTGGGCTCAGTCATGGACTCCACTCCAAGACAGAGTGGAAGGCTTCAAGCAATCAAAGTCCAATACTGCAGCGTGCCAAGCAGTGGAAGATGAGGGCATCCAGCACTTCATAAAATAATCTCAAATATTGAAAATATAATCTCATTCCTTCACTCATTGTATGCCAAGGGAATAAAAAAAATGAGTCTTGAAATTTCTCTTAAATAACTCCAAAGCTAGTACCTGCTGCTTTCTATTGTCAAAAAACTCAAAACCAAAGTTAAATCGTATGGTTATGGTATATTATAGAGTGGATACATCAGAGCTGTAGATAAATGGGTACTCTAATCATTGGGAAACACCTGCCATTAGTCTGAAATTATACTTTAACAGATCTTCTTGGAGAAAGATTTAGGCTGGGATTTTCAATGGAACCCCAAGGAGTTAGGTGCCCAGATCCCATTGAAGTTCATTAGGAATTAGGCTCCTCACTCCCTTGGGCTACTTTTGGAAATCCCTGATTTATTTCTAGTCAACAGTTTTATTTTCCCAATGGAATCTTTGTAAAAGTGTAAGTCAACAGTTACAAATACTGTTCTCTGTGGGTGACTTACACTAAGCATATGAGAGAATGTCCAAGCAAAATTTTAAAGCACACTAGTCTGCGACAGGTTAGCCACCTGTAAATGTGGCAGGCAGATAGATTTATCTGGCAAACAGTGCCTTGTCCTCATTAACCTTCACAGTGCAAGCTTGCCATTATAAACAAACCTTTCTTCTTAATGCAGGAGCAGTGATTATGTTGCCTTCACTCCCAAATGGGTTGAGAATGTGGAGCAGTGTGTAATGCTTGTGACTTATGTTATGTCCATGTAAGTGAATTAGAAAATGTAATCAATGTAGCATTCCAACTAAAGGTGAGACTATATCGTTTCAAAGAAATATTGACACCAGTCCAATGTGGCATAACTTGACCAACTACGAACGGGAGAGATTTACGCTTGGTACAGGTTTAAGTGACGACAGAAGGTGCAGGACTATGGGGAATCAGACTCCCAGCCTTACTTTTTTGAGGTACGAGGCATAGGTAAAACGTATGACTGCATCCAAAATATTTAATGTGCAAAAAAGACTATTTAGAAAAAGAGCAATTCAGCTACACTACAGGATGATCTGGTGGTCCCTTCTACCCTCAAAGACTATGATTTAAATGAAGTAGGTAAAGATATCATATCTACCATAACCACCATATCTGAAGAAGGTTAGCTGTTTAAATGGCTATCTCAGGTAAGATATAATTAAGGCCAACTCATAGGGTTTTGAAGGAAAAAAACAATTAAATCATGTTATTGACTAACTGAAGTTAGAGTGCATAGGCACCATCATCAGGCCAATGGGAGTGTTGCAAGAGAAGGACCACAGAATCTGGCACCAAATCAGAGTATTTCTGTCTTCACCTCTCTCTCTCAATTATTTTATATTTTTCCCCTATTGATTTTGTAGCTTTTCTTAGGGTTTGAGGCCACTCAAATATTACTATTCATTGGGCTTCAAGATGATTTTTTGCTGAGATTTACCCACTGCACTTGGGGATAACTGGAACTAATAACCTTACTGAAGGATTGTCTTCACATGGATGTGCTGAAGGGGGCTAAATTCTGCTTCCCAGTAAAAAGATGGTGTGATTTCTAATGCATCCCCCCTGACAGGAATGGTTTATAACAAACAAACAAAACTCACACTTCTGAAGAGCAAATGTTTTGCCATTAGAATGGCCTAGGTTGCAAAAAATGTCTATACTTTGTGCCTGAAGAAAATATACTGAGTATATTGATGACAGCATAATCATTACTTTGTATGATCTGTTCTCTTTTAAGGGGTAAACCTTAAAAGGATGCACTCTCTCCCCAAACTACTTTTTAAGTTCCCGTCATTAGAATCAAAGTGCAGCTTAATGTGAATTTTGCCTCCTTCTTTGGGTATGGTATTTTTTTTGTTTAAATTGAAAGAAAAATGAATACATTTCCCAACCTCCTCTGATTATTTTACACCCCCTTCTGCCCAAACACACACTCTTTTTGGAACACAGGCTTTGTCACAGGTTAAGTGTGTGGAAAGAGCTGCTTGTTAAAATGACAGAACAGCATTACCATTTCATAAAATAGAACTAGAATTGTGATATCACTATTTCCTATGGTCTTGATTCTGATGTGGGTTACACCTGAGTAATCCCAAAGTAACACCACTGAAATCAAAGGAGCAACACTAGTGCAGGTGAAAGTATGATCAGAATCAGGTTTTATATGCTGACAACTTGTTCTTCTGCAAGTTATCAGCAGGAAGGGGCCTGCTGCCTGCTCTGCCTAGAAGGGACTGAGGTGAGAGCATGGTGGCAGAGGGTGGTGTCATTGTAGCCCAACTGGAGAGGACTGATGACAGAGATGGGAGTCCCCAGGGTGTAGAAGAGAGGCAGGAGGACAGCGTTGGGGAGGAAGGGCGAGATGGAAATAAAGACCACCCATACACCCAGGTCCTCCAGTGGCTCGAAGGGGATGTAAAGCCCCCCACACACCAATGCTCTCTCTACTGCCTGTTGGGCGGTGGCCTCCAATGCCAGGAAGACAACGACCTTCTCATACATCTTGGAGGCTGCCAAAATGACCATGCCACACCAATGTCTGCATGTAGGTCTTGACGCAGGGCAAGGTAGACACCAGGAGGCAATGCACTCAATGCTTCCTGGTCAGGATGGGGAAGGGGCCCTGGCCACTAGAGAGGGTACAAAAGGAGGTGGCAGGGGCAGATGGCAGAGCGGCGAGTGGAGGAGCTAAAGCCATCTGAGTGTACTCTCTGCTGGCCAAGAGATGAGCACCCCCAGAGCTGGTAGAGGGAACAGCGGGGAAAGGGAAGTTGCAGCCAATGGTTGGGTCATGGTGGTTGGCACAATAACCACTGTGGGAGGAATCTCCTTTCAGGGGGGGTTCTTGCTCTTCTTTTTCCCCTGGCCCTTCCTGCCAGATGAGGGGTCTCCTCCGAAGGAAACAGAGGTGGAAGCCATGGCAGTGGTGAAATCCCTGCCTGTGCCCCAGTGGGGCCATTGGCAGTAAAACCAGTAGCACAGGGGAAGAGTGGAGTAGTGAGCCCGGGGGAGCGACAAGAGCTACCAGGTGCCCCCTCCCTCAGCCTCCCCCGAAAGGGGTCGGGATCAAACACCAGAGGGTGGGAAGGGAATGGAAAGGAGGGGAAAGGGGGGGCAGCTAACCACACTTCCCCGCTAGGCTGCATGCAGGGGGGATGCTGACAGGAAGAGGTCAAAGGTGCGCCAAACAAGGCAAGAAGGGGGAGGGGCACAATAACCAGCGTGGGGTGGGGTATCAGCTGCTCCGAAAACACTTGTAAAGTGAGTACATTTAGGATGTAGTGAATGGGTGATCAAACAGAAGAAGGGGAGATTCACAAGCATGGAAGGAGCATGGGGCTAGGCAAGGGTCAAGAGCCATCAGGGAGGAAAGGGAAGGAACTTTCTGAGAACAGACCTGGTGCAGGGCAGGAAAGGCAAACAAACAAAAACTCCCATGCACTAGGGGTGGGGCAGGCAAACTACCAGAAAAAACCCTGCAAGGGCTAGGGCCTGATAGCAGGGGACAGATGAAATTGGCGGCAGTGGGATGGGGGGGGTAACAAAAAAGGGAAGGGGGCAAACCACTGCAGGGGGCTGGTGGACAAGCAGCAGGTAGGTGGCTCACTAGCCTAGTGCAGCTGTGGGAAAGGGCAAGCCCAAAGGGAGAGGGAGAACACGTGCACCTATGTGTGCTTGTGAGCAATGTCCAGCCACTGTCAGGGCCCCAGGGGGCAATCCGGGTGGAAGCAAATGGCTGGGCTGGTGAGTGGATGCAGTTCCAGGTGGTCTGTAGGCGTCGTGGAGGGGATGATGGTAATGATGAGGGAGGGTTCCACGCCCCTCCTATTCCCCATCCACAGCGGCAACGACAACCACTGCAGTACTGGCAGAGACACCAACGGAAACAAAAACTCAGTCCAGGTCACAGCAGTAGTCCCCGTCACAGCAGCAACAGCAATACCTCCACGACAGCCTCCTCCAGCAACAGCAACTCCTCCGACAGCAACAGATACCCAGCCAGAAGAGAGCCCAATCATGGTGGTGGTGTCCCATGCTCCCTCTGGGAGGAAGGCCAGCAGGCTCCTAGGCAGCAGCAGCCAACGAGGCGGCAAGAGTGGTCCTAGCCTGGTTGGGCTGTGACACCCTGAGCAATGGCAGTGGAACTAGCCCTCAGGTTACTGCAGCTCTAGTTACACCAGAGCAGACCTTATTGAGAAGAACTGTGCCTAACTGATGGGCTGAGGGTAGAAAGGGCACAGGAAAGAAGGTATGTATGACTGACTGACTGCTTGCTCTTCTCTGCTTGCCTCAAGAGTGGAGGGCTCCCCAAGGCTGTAAGTATAAGGCTCTATAGCAAACAAGGGTGTTGGGAACCAACGTTGTAAATAAACTGCACTGTATGTTTTACCAGCAAAAAGATCTCTGAGCAGCTTGTGGACTTCAGCAGGCCCTGCCACAGGGGCATAGCAAGGACATTGCTGTGCTCAAGTGACCCCAGCAACCTTAACAGCCTTTTGGCCTGATTTAATGTACTTTGCGGGAAGAACTGCTCCCATCCATACCCTGGGATCAGGGGACCGCAAACAAGGTTTGAAGGCAGACTCACCCTCATTGCCTGTTAGGGTTGCCAAGCCTCCAGGATTGTCCTGGAGTCTCCAGGAATTAAAGATTAATCTTTAATTAAAGATAATGTCATGTGAGGAAACCTCCAGGAATTCATGCAATCAAAGTTGGTAACCCTACCGCACTCTGCATTTAAGTCTAAGTTGGCCAAATGTAAGGACTGGGCCCAAGGATGCTATTTGGACAACAAGATTCAGGCTGGTGATTGTCACCAGTTATTATTTGTAGTTAAGGTTATCCAAAGGAGGGTGAAAACTATAAAACAGAGACTCCTAATGCTACTTTTTTGTGAATTTTTTGATGATTAGAAATGGTGGTGATGTGTTTAGCATTTCCCCTAAATTATTATTATTTTGGTCTTCCATATTGTCATAACTTTATTATGATCCAGTAACGTTGTAATATATGAATAGTAAGCATGATGATGTGAAGAAATATTTTTGTAAGTCTTGAAAACATAGTGGGACTTAGTATATATTTTATAAAGCTATTAGGCCTATCACTGAAGTCCTTATTCATTCCTCCCTCAGGCAAAGCTCTCACTGACTAATGTACATCTATGTCTCTGCAAAAGATTTTTTCCTCAGTTGTATTGGCTTGAAATGTGCTTACCTCAGAGTAATAGCCTTGACTATTCCAAGTCACAGGCCTCAATTACTTAAGCAAACCTCCCATTGGGCCTGTGATTTGGGATAATAGGAACTGTGACATCAGCACATTTTAAGGACAATCTGACCAAAAAACCTTTTGCAGACATACACATACAGATAATAATTTCTGCCAATATATGCCATAGTACCAGGTCTTGCAACAAGGGAGTATTGTGGATCTCCGTTTTTCTTAATTTGGTGAGCAAACTAGCTCTTTGAGATGGGGGATGGTGGGAAAGAATGACTGATTCCTTTTGTGCTTCCTCGTAAGCAGTGGAAAAATGTTTACAGTTGGGGAAAATATAATATAAGGTGATTCAATTATTGGGGTCCTGGGCTTCATTTCCAAATTGTACTTGCTTCTGGGGGCTTACAGTATGCTGCAATGTCACTTGTGTCTCATTTCATAGGTGTGAAGATAAATCAGAAGTTATGTTTTTCAAATTTCCCCAATGTGGGGGAGACAATTCAATTTTGCACTCACTTTTAAGGCACCTAGCAAAGATTCCATGTAAATTTTTTTTTTATTTGTTACTTGGAAATGCTTATTGGACCATGAACACAACACCACAAATCTAATGCAAACATCAGTCAAGAAATGAAATGTTTTCCATTTGTTTGAAAATAACTCTGAATATGGTATTTGCTTATACAACAGACGTTTATTGCAACACTATCCTGCAATGCTGTATTTTTGCTCATTGATTTGGCTCACAGTTTACAGAGATACACACTTCTGCTGACATAAGATTCATTGCCGTCCTTTTAATTAAATTGTTGAAGCATGATGGAGGACCCTTGATTGTGAGAATACTGATTGTATTTTAATCCTTTTATTTTACTAATTTTAATCTACTTTACAAACTACTTGGAGATAAAACCTGATTTGAATCCTGTGAAGTTACTTTTAATGTAATATCTCTTCTGGTTTTAATCCCAGAACTCTTTTTTGTGCATAATCAGATTTTTCTTTTTTGTTAGATGGCCACCAAACCCTGCACTTATTTTTTACATATAGACGGAAATGAGCAACTACAAGACATGCTTGCTTGGGCACAATCCCGCAAACACAGTCAGGCCTAATTATCCCATTCTAGCTATTTGATAATGTGTATTAAAGTCAATTAAATTAATCAGACTACACAATATCTGTTCATTTCTGCACTTTTGCCATGCTAAACTTTATGTATGTGAATAATCCCCATTGACCTCATGAAGTTAAGCACATGCATAATTGTTTGCAGAATTATGCAGATCCTAGGGTCTGATCCATTTAAATCAATGGGAGTCTTTTCAGTGACTTCAATGGGCTTTGGATCAGGCATCTGATCAGCAGATATATTTCCTTGCTCATTTTATTCTTCTATTCTAAGGTTTTATCCACTGGGCTGCACACTAGCTTCTGTGTGCTCTATATTACTTTTCAATCACTATTTATAATGGAACATACATTGTAGTATTTTCCTTTACCATAGTATTTCTTAAACTTAGAGTGGGAAGTACTGTTGCACGGCTACCACAGTGACGTACAAACTGCAGTAGCTAAGAGCTTGTCTACATGACGAGTTAGTCAGTGGCACACTGGGGTGTAAATCAGCAGTGTTCCACCGTGCTGTGTGCTAACTGTCCATGTGGATCCTGCTGCTGTGCACTAAAAGTTGCGTATTGCACTTTGTATACTGCTGTTTTGTTGTATAGACATGCCCTAGGTGGACAATTTATATATGCTGCCACTGTACATGTGTATACCAAAAAGCAAAATGTCATACATTGAGCCTAATTTTTATCAAGTAGTGATACAGGGCAAAGGAACAGGAAACAACTGACGTCTTTCTTAATTAGCAGTATGTGAAAGTGCACATGAAATTCTGCCTCAAAAATATTTGATTCGTCATAATATTTCGGACAGCTTTTGCAAATAAAACCTAATTAGTTTAATTTCAATAAAAAATAATCTAAAGTCCTTTCAGGTTCTCCACTTCTTGCTTTTATTGAAACTTTTGTGTTTTCAATGACTGGAGGCTGAATGCTTTGAGAATAAACAGGTTATAGGTACCCAGTTATGTAAAAACACATGTTAACATATTATGCCTTAGCAGTCTTAATATTCATAGATTTTTTTTTAAGGCCAGAAGGGACGATTATGAGCATCAACTCTGACCACCTGCCTAGCACAGGCAATGGAATGTCACCCAGTTATTCCTGCATTACACTGTTAATTTATGGCTAAGCTATATCATCTTCTAAGACATTCAATTTTAATTAAAGACTTCAAGTGATAGAGAATTCATCACATCCTAGATGATTACGCTCTTTGTTAAAAAAAATTGCCCCTTATTTCTAAACTGAATTTGTCTAGCTTCCCCTTCCACCGCTTTGTTATGCCTTTGTCTTTGTAAATTAAAGAGCTTTCTATCAGAAATCTCCTTCCCCATATGGATACTTGTAGATCATCAACAAGTCACTTTGTAACATTCTCTTGGGTAAACACTAAGATTCTTTAATCTCTCACTCTAAAGCAGGTTTTTGAGACTTCAAATTATTCTTGTAGCTCTTTTCTGAAACCTTTCCAATTTTTCAACGCTTTGTTTGAAGTGCGGACACCATAACTGCACACAGTATTACAATAATAGTCCCACTAATTACATATACCGCAGCAATAACACCTTCCTATTCCTACATCCGTGTTAGTTCTCTTAGCCACCGCATTACTCTGGGAGCTTATGTTTGACTGTTTACTAGCATGACCCCAAAATCCCTTTCAGAATCACTGCTTTCCACAACATAGTCCCCAATCTTGTGTGACCTACATTCTTTGTTCCTAGATGTATAAACTTTCATTTGACTGTTTTAAAACCCATTTTACTCAAGTGAATATGTACATTACTATTTTAATGTCATGGACTTGTTTTGGAAACAAGAGAAAAAATAAATCTTGGGTGAAATCATGACCTCACTAAAATGGATGAGAAAACTCCCATTCACTTCAGTGCAGCCAGGATTTCATCTCATATGATCAAACTGGTCCTATGGAGTGGCAGTAGCTGCTCAATAGCTAAGGTTCAACTGATTTTCTATTATATACCCTAACTATTCATTCACTTATATATGGTCCTAGTATCTTATCCCAATTTTGGCTGTCCTCTAAAATTCACAAAAATACTGTATATGCCACGGCATTGGAGGATTATATTTGGAGCAAAGGTAGCATTTTCCTACCAGATATGAAGTTAATTGTGTCAGGGTCTTCCGTATTATGGATGATTCAAGATTTGCTTAGCTAGAGGCTCAGAGGACCTTCTGAGGTTGTGTGGTGATGGTGGAGCACTGACCTGCCCCTCCTAAAGCTGAAGCAGTAGGGCTCCCCCAAGAGCCTAATTCAGCTGACAGTATGGGCCGAGGAGCTTCCTAAGACACAAATGGCCTCCTAAAAGTTGCAAGGGGAGGTGGGCCCTTGACAAGGCTCATAAAGCTCACAGAGATGCAGTCTGGAGGGTCTCAATGGCTGAAGAGTTTTCTAAGGCTGTCAGGATAGATCAGGCTAGTGGTGGTATAACCTTATAACCTTTACTTCCTAGGATACTCAGGAAAAAGGGAGCAGAAGGAGGTAGCAAAAGGGAAGGCATTCATCATTCTGTAGCCTCTATGTGTACTGGAGAGCAGGAGAAAGGGAAAGGAGATTTCTTCCACTAGCTCTATTAAGTTGAAAGCCTCCTGACAGCTACATATCTTCTCTTTCTACAGAGCTATGGAGGACAGCCCTGTCTGCAGACATTAGAACATAGACAGGAGAAATGTTGCATTCTTACACATCTCCTATACTTTTCATGACAGATGCCCAGCTTATGAGGCACACATTTACATGTGTGGACCTTAAGTGGCTTGCAGCATCAGGATTGCCCCTTACAGGATATTGAATCTGGAGTGTGGTTAGCAGGAGACTTCTAAAGTTTTCAAATGAAGCTGATGTTCTGTCCATATAATCTCTTTAATATGGTTTGGAGATCCCCTCTTGAGGGGCTTCTAGAGCAGGACCAGGGCCTATCTCTGGTGGACCTTAGAATTGCTTTTAAAAGTGAGTAAATTCCAACAAAAAACCTTTGCTACACTAAAGTTAAAATTTCACACATCTCAGTATTTTGAAGATGTTAACATTAAAATTATACAAAAAGTTAAAATCCAGGAAATTCTGTGTTAAGCTACACTTCTATAATAAGCTAGAATTACTGTTTGTGGGCTATAAGCTTTAATATTGATAGAAAAATGAATATTAATAAAAGTATAGTAATCTACTATGGAAATTTTAAGTTATTACATGTTTTCCTTTACCCTTACTGAATTTTAGGAGAAGTTCACCATTACTTTCACGTGCATGAGGCTTGGAGAATATTATAATTCACATGCTTATGTTTTGGTTGCTTGTTTTATTAAATGAAATGTTCAGGCTGGCTAAAACTCCTGGGAAATCTATTTTCTCCCAGTAAGTAATAGGCATGGAAAGCTTCAAGGAGAAAATCTCCTCCTAGGCCATAAAACTGTACTTAACACTTCCAGGCCTGATTGTGCAGACTCTGGAATGCAGCTTTATAACTTATATTTGGATTTAATATTGTTCTGTTTATATCATGTTTGAAAATTAGATCCAGATGTGATTGTAGTTATTGTCTTGCTTAGACCGTGTCTACATTGCCCAGCAGTTCTGAGTATGGGGGTGGAATGGCAATGCTTACCAAAGTGCTGCACTGTAACTCCCTCATGTGGATGCCATGTGCACAAACTAAAAAGTTCCTACTTCTCATTTAATGTAATCCTGTTTGAAGAGGGCTATGTTAATGCCATCTTTTAGTTCATACCCACAGCCTGCACCCAGGAGTTACAGCACAGCACTCTGGTATACATTGCTATTCCACCCTTGTAGTTCAAACTTTAGGGGAGGGTAGACATGCCCTTATAGTATTTGGGATGAAACTTTAATTGTAAGATTTAGGTGAAGGTACTGTAGATTATAATATTTGGAACTTTTTGGTTAAAAAGGCAAACAACCAATAGGAGTGTCTTCTCAAAGATTAGGACACCTCCACTTTGCCAAGGGATGCCAAGATAGTCTTTTCTAGGACATCAAAGAGAAATATTGAAAAGCCAGGAGCCTACCAATGCCACAAAAGCTGAGTCAGGGCCAGAACCCCATCTCCTCTTTAAAACCGCAGTTTTACACAAAGAAATCTAGAATATTTCTAGCAAAAATAGTTTTTTGATAAACACTCTAAAGACTTGATTCCTTTAGCTTTAAGGAAACATGTAGTTGGGAAATATTTTGATTACTTCTAATCCTATGTTTCCACTTAAAGGTGAAAACTTTCATTTTATTCCTTAAATGATTAAGAGGGTGTGATGGAGTTCACTCACTGAGCAGCGCCCTCCTGCTGGCCATCTTGGGGATTAGCTCTCTCAGCCAACATACCCTCTCCTGGTTGTGCTTCTCCTGCTGCCTTCTGCACGTGCAGACCTGCCTCAGTTCAGGAATCACAGCATCCTCTTCGTGACTCAGCCCTCTGGTCATGCCAACATCCATGTTTTCCCCTTCCAGGTTTATAGTCCAGCCACTTCCCCAGTGGCAAGTGGAGGAAACCCAGGCCCACCCACTACGCCAGGTTCCAGCCCAGAGACCCTGTAGATAGCAGCCTCCTGCTGCCTCTCAACTTCTCCGCCACTGCTGCTTCAATTCCCTGGGCCACTTTCTGCAATCCCAGCACCCTCCCTTTTGCTCTTCCAGTCCCTGACAGCACCTGTGCTGTCCAAGGTGCTAGCTTTCTCTAGCCCACTAAGAACAGTCCTCTCTCCTTGGGCTTCCTGCAGCTCCTTTTAGGTACGTCACTGGGCCATGACTGGATGCTCCATGCAGCCACTCTCCAATTGGCTCCCTGCGCTGCCTCCCTCAGTGCTTTTAACCCCCTCCTTTACAGTCTGGGATGAACACACTATCACAGAGGGTATAGGCTTCTTTTGTGATGTCCATTTTCAAATATTTTGTATCTAAATGCAAACATCTAATGTAATACTGTTCACTGTATCATGAAGTTAAGAGGTTCCAGTGTGGAATCAAATGATTTTGCTATAACATGCTAGCAACATAAGAAACCATTTAAGTATTTATACTAGCTGGGGAATGCAATCTGTCAGTGCTTAATCAGCTTCCTTACTAAACTCAGAAAGAAAAGAAGAAGCACCTCTACAAGGAATGATAAGAAGGAAAGAAATATCATCTTTGACCACTTAATTTTAAAGAGTCTCTTTAAGAACCATTTAGGTTAAAAAGTCTATTTTTAAAACAGAAAGACTTTTGTATAAAAATGGCATATTTGGACTCATTTAAAACAAAATCTAATCTATTTTATAGCCTTTTCATTTTATCAGGGTTATCAAAAAAGGAACTCAATAAAGGAAAAGTTAGAAGTCTAAAGATGTTTTAAGATTTTCCTGCCACAAAGACAAAAAACAATAACCACACAGCTGAAGGTTTACACTCCAGCTGTGTATGTATTATCGGCTAGCATATTCTTGAGCTGAAAATGCAACAAAGACCAATCCATAAAGGTGCTGAGCCAATGAAAAGGTGACATTGGCTGATATTTGGATCCAGCAAAGACCCTGAAAAAGGTGTCTTTCATCTTCACCGAGAACAGAGGATGAGATGGGTATAAATTTCTCTCAACTGAGATACCAGCTCTCAGTACTCTCATCTCAACCTAGTCTGTTAATCTCATCTTTCAAACAAATAAAGTACAGTAAGAAGACAAAGAAGCCACAACAGAGCATTCAAAAGAAGTAACCTTCCAGTCCAGCACTGCTTCTGCCAAGAGATTAGGTTTAAATTGGTCCGGTAATTTTAATAGAATATTGAAATGCTATTGTAATTAACAACTTATCTTAATCAACAGATTGTTCAGATGGTGTACTCTTGGAAAGGGGACATAAGCAAACCATTATAAACCGAGAAATCGTGGAATTTAATTTGAATGTCAGATTTGCAATAATCATTAATCTGCCTGTCTCAGGACCACTGAGTGAGCTGGTGAGTTTATAAAAACAAACAATTGCTATTGAGTAACACTTGAATGGCTTGTTTTTAAGTAACTGAGTTAAATACCTTCTTCAAAAGTTAAAATCACTTACCTCTGCCATTTATAAACTGTTTATCCATGATAAACCAAACAAGATTCACTGACTCTTAAGTGAAATTCCTTTGCCCCTCTATAAACGATTTTAGTTATCTATGATAAACTCAGGCAGGACTCACTACTGATGGGGAAAAATATCTTTTTTCTTCTCTTACCTAACAAAGTGTCTCCACCAGAGAGGACCCACTCTCAAAGATGTAATCTTTGTTGAAAGTGCTCTACCAAGAGATAGAAGAGATGGTGACTGAAGTAGCCATCATTTATTGCTTGCTTGTTTTTGTTATTTTTCTTTTTATTTCTTAATACAATATTAATAATTAATAATTAGAGTATTTTCTTTTCTTTAATCATTGTGACCAGGCCTGGTCAGAACAATCAGGTAACTAAAATAGTTGAGGGTGACATCCACAGATTTGCCTATGAGTGACAGTTATCAAGATTTGGCCTACTATTTCTCATTTTTCTAGGCTACACATTTTAATGGTTTTTTGAGGGGGGGGGGGGTTAAACTACTTGGCACTCAACACCTTAAAACAGCCCTTTCTGCCCCACCTCTACCATAACCACCACAAGTTTAACTCTGCCTCTGCAGACAAGAAAAGCCAAAATTCATTCTTGGGAAAAGAAAACAGCATTCCACTACACTAACCAGTTAGCAGGAAGTGCAAGTAAAGTGGTAATACTACAGGGCTTCCTGAAGAATAGCTATAATAAATATACTTCAAAATGCATCCCATTGCAGACTCAATTTGCATGCACACATCCAAAATACTAAGTTTATACATTGTGTTAACATGAACACAGGGAAGGTCACTTTCAAATTCAAAGAAGACTTTTGCTTTACTCCTTTTTTTAGAGTTGTAATTTAAAATGTGAAAGCAATTGTGCATTCTTACAAATTGTGTATTTTCTTAAGATTTTCTACATTAGTAAAGTCAGTTTGGAAACACAATGTTTAGCTATATAAATGTGTGGCAAACTCATACATCAGGATGGAAATGGATTATAGTTCCATTCCTCTGAATGCTACATTTTAAAAATGACAGATGTCCAGAGTCATATGCTGTCACTTTTATTATGCTGTTATTTACCAACAGAAAAAAAAATGTCAGCCTTTAAGGCCAGATGTTCAGTAAAAAGGGTTAGACAGTTAGTCCGTAAATCAGGTCAACAGCTTCATCATCATTCTTTTAACTAACTTCTCTCATAGAAAAATGTCCAACTGCGCACACAGACCTCCTGAAAACCAACTGTAAAATACTTCTAAACTAATCTGACAATTGTATAATCTCAGGCAGAATTAAACTGTGACTCTGTGGCTCATTGTGGAATTACAACTTTGAATTTTGGAATTCAATTTTTTTCTTTAATTCCAATGTTCTTGTATGGTAATATATGCCGGAAATACTGATGTGTGACCGCAACTTCAATTTTATACATTATACATGTTTGTTAGGATATATAGACAGAAAAGAGTTAATAGTTGGGCTAATTACTCCTCTAGCTGTGACTAAGTGTTCAGTTAGCAATAGCTGGAATAAAAGTCTGCAGCTCAGGCAGAGAAGGGCTGCTGCCAGAGGTGCTGAGAGTGGCCTTGAGGAAGCTCCTCAGTAGCTGGTGGGGAAGAAGCGGTACAAGAAGAAAAGTCCAGGGTGGAAGAAGTGGAGTCTGTATCCCTGGGAAAGAGGCTGACAAACAGGGAGCAGGCCAGGGAAGTAGCACAGGATTGTAAGGGACAATCCTTAGGTGCCTAATATAGATCCTGAGGACTAAAAGAGGAGGAGACAGGTCTCAGATGCAGTTAGAAAGTCTCGGACAAAGACCATTGGACTTTAGTTCTTTCTGTTTGGACTTTTCTGTTATCCTGGAAGGAGACTGCACTGAAAAGTGAGCTGGCCAGCGGGCCAAGCCACATAAGCTACAGACTACCAGAGCACTAGATGACAGACAACAGGAGAAGAACCCCTTAGTCTGGGAGCATGTGCAATTCCATGGGCAAGTTAATGATAGAAAGGTAAGGAAGGGGTCATTTGATTCATAAAAATCTGTAGAATCATAACTTCAATGGTGTAACCCTCTGCATCATGGCAGGGGGGACTTGCTGCTTGCCTCCCCCAACTCTCCTTTCCATGTCCTCTGGTTGGTGCAAAATTTGATACCATGTCATTGGAAATGGGTGGAGTTGGATATCATTCAATAGCTCTTTCTCCCACAAACACAATAGTACCAAATATGATGAGACAAGAACAAGTATGTAAATATATATTTGAGAAAATACTTAAAAATCAATGTTTTTAATTATACTTTAATATGGACATCTCAAGCATGCAGCCCTCACAAAGTTAAATTGTGGTCCTCCCCTGACAGTACGGTTATTGATTAATACTCAGAACATGATACCTGTTGAATTTTTTTAATGTTACACATCACAATAAATGGAAGGTGTGCTTCAACTTAACTTGCCATCATTGGCAAAGAGAAGCGACATCCTGCCCGAAATTACTGGAATACATCTGCAAATTATATGCACATAGTTACATAATATAAATTAGTTTGGGATTGTAATTAATTATAACAAATCCTTGTATTTACTGTGTTTTTTAACCATTTTTAGACATCAGTGGGAGACAAAGGGTACCGACTAGTAGCTGAATCTTTGGAGAGTACAACTGTGGAGGACCAGATTAAACAAAAAGCTCACTGGCACCTTAAATGGCATGAATGTGCACCTCACAGCACTGGAAGACCTTGTGAAACTTTTTTTAAAAAAATGCTTTAAACTAAACTAATTATTCTGCGATGTCTGCCTGGTACCTTGCTGAAATAAGAGGTGTAGAAAAGTCTGAACCTGACACATCGGAGGAATTTCATAAAGGACATTGGGTTGGCAAAAGTTCTCTTCTGTGCATTTGGTTCAGATGAGGCCCTAGAACACAAAAACAGAGCAATGAAAGTCATTGGGGAGTTTGTGGACATAATACAGCACCCAAATGCTCTTTCCTGGTTTTACTGGACAACCCCAGAATGCCATCAAATTTCAAACTAAACATTAAACATGGCTCAGATGACTTCACCAGAAGTAACTAAACACCATTTAAACTCATTAAGTGCAGTTAAATGCCAAGAAAGGGCAATTTTCAAACTATAAGATGAGCTTGCTCTCACTGGCAATCCATTCGTGTATGGTAGACAGGAGCGCATTAATATCATGACAAAAGTAGTCTTCAGTGACGAGATATCTATTTGACTGACTTCTTTATCTACTTTAGGTCCTTAATTGTATGAAGACTTCAAAAACCAAAGAATTATCCATGGGCTTCAATCAAGAAGAGACTAAAGCTGTGCTCGTATGCAAAGAAAGACAGAGTGACGGGGCAGTGACTATTACAGAGATAACCGCAGACAAGTCATTGTTTGCTTTTCTCCTGGTTGTGTCTAGTTCTCAGCATGATGTTGAACTACATAAGACTGTGGGACAGTATGAGTTCTCCATGGTACCAGGCTCAATGGTCTAATGTGATGGAGCAATGCATATTTGTCAGGCGAAAAAGCAGACTAATGCACATCTTGCACTGTCTTCCGAAGCCAGCACCCACTGAGAAAGTGATCAGTGCCTTATACCAGCAGAGGCCTTTCAGTGTAGTAATCATAAATTGAGTAACTGAGGTACATACTCTCAACAAACTAGAAACCATTAACCTTCTGAGAGTTGGCTAAACACTTCACTGGACCTATTATGAAGTCCACCTTGTTTGACACATATGCAAAGGAATTAGACTTAAGAAAGAAGAGATTTTATGTTATTTGCTCCTGTCCAATACAAAATCATTGACTCCATGAACATCTCAAATGTCACAATGAAGAAAATGCTGTCTCATATTCGCATGAGGGATCAGTTAATTGACTACCTTACAGGAAAAATGTTCCAGAATGTAAAGAAAAGCTTGAAGAATTTTGTCGTCACATGTTGTAATGAAGCTGCCACCTCGTACTGTTTGGTGGAGTTAGTTTGTACTTCCTGTGAGGAAGCTGATACTAAAATTATCTTGCATGCCATCAAAGCCAGAGAGAGAGAGGTGCTACTAAACTCAGGTTTTTAGCACAAGATATGGATGTTCTAGTGCTCTTTGTGAGACACTACCCAAGACTTCTGCAAGATTCTGTTTTTGTGCCACTGTACTGCCAGGTCTCCACACCCTTTCAGACTGTGACACGGTTGGAAGATAGGCTGAAAAAATTTGATTCAGCCTCTGAAGACTCTCTTCTTGCTCTGAAGGTGCTAAGAAGGAATGAGACACTGACTGATGAGGTCATAAATGCTCTGGAGACATTCATATGCCAAGTTAACCATTTAAGACCAACAACACGTGAAGAACTACCTCCATGTATGTTTTCCAAGAAGCAGGCAAATGGAGAAGAATTGAAAGGGTGAATGTATGGCTGCTATTAAGAGGGCAAATTATCAAGCAATCAAATGGCTCTGGGATGGTCGAGTACATCCTGAACTACCATCCCCCTATCAGGTATTGGTGGGTCTTAGAAGATGGACTGATCATACCAATTATGCATGAAATACCATGCACTCCCAAATCAATCCTTCACCTAATCAAATGCTCATCTATAATGATCAGATGCTCAGCACCCTGCAGATATTTGGCCAGCTGGCTTCCTCATACTGATGTGTGAGTACAGTATGGATGAGGATCAGTGTGACAAAATGTCTAGCAGTGGTGCCCTAGATGGAGATGACACCTGCAATGACTTCGATGAATATTTTTTTCACCCCTACATGTCAAGGCTAACTTCCCTAGGATTACTAAAGGTCAATGTCTTTTTTTTTTAATGTAAGCGATGCTTCCCTATGTTAAAGTATAATTAAAATCAACTGTTAAAAATACTTTCTTGCCTGTATATCTGCATAATTGTTCTAGGTTTGTCATGTATTCATAGGAGAAAGAGCTTTTGAATGATACCCTAACTCAGCATTTCCTACAGCACTGTGTTATCAAAATTTCCACAACTGCAGGACCTATAGCTGGGAGCCAGGGTGGGGCAGCAAGTCCCTCCTGCCACACAGCTGAAGGTGATAACATTGAAATTATGATTCTGTCGATTTTTATGAATCAAATGGCCCCTCCCTTACCTTTCCATTATTTACTTGCCCAGAGAATCAGGTCTTATTGCATTTTGCTCCCAAACAAAGTGCAATGTCACATCCTGGCATGAAGGGGTGCTTGGGTAGTGAGTTTGCCCCATAACAAGATGGTATGCTGTTGAATTACTGACAAAGTATGCTTTAATATAACATTAAGGGGAAAAAACACATCTAAACAAGCACCCCATTAAATATGAATAAAGATAGGAAATTGATTATACATTTTTATAATTACAATTTTGTCCGGCTTTTTCATTCTCCCCTGTGCACACCACAGTGCAATGATAATACTTTCTTGCTAAGACAAACTTTGTTTCATCACTGATCCCTTATTATACTAATCAGAATAGTGAAGTGGTGTGTGCAGTTCAGCAGACTCTCCTAGCTTTTCTTCTAGTTCCCTCCATTGTGTTTCCCCTTCACACTCAAAATATTATTTCCAGTTTCTGGGATATCTGTGCAGCACAATTGGATGCTCCCCTGATACTCTTGAACACTCCCTATTTCACAAAACTCACACCAGCTGCTTGAAGTAATCCCTCTCTACACTACTCATGTCCTTGTCTCTCTTTTTCATAGCTCTGTTTATAATAGACTGAAAGTTGTCCACAAGACTACAAAATCCTGGGATCTCCCTGAGAAGAGGCACTCCTATCTTATCAATATCATTGCAGAATCAAACACATCGGAGAGCCTAAGTTAGTACCCCTCTTAAATATAGAGAACCACATAGCTAATGTAAAAAAGAGAATTCTTGGTTATACTTTCCTAGTCATCCCAGATACATGGATTACAGATTGTCATAAATATAAAGGGAAGGGTAAACCCCTTTGAAATCCCTCCTGGCCAGGGGAAAGCTCCTCTCACCTGTAAAGGGTTAAGAAGCTAAAGGTAACCTCGCTGGCACCTGACCAAAATGACCAATGAGGAGACAAGATACTTTCAAAAGCTGGGAGGAGGGAGAGAAACAGAGGGTCTGGGTCTGTCTGTGTGCTGCTCTTGCCAGGGACAGAACAGGAATGGAGTCTTAGAACTTTTAGTAAGTAATCTAGCTAGGTATGTGTTAGATTATGATTTCTTTAAATGGCTGAGAAAAGAATTGTGCTGAATAGAATAACTATTTCTGTCTGTGTATCTTTTTTGTAACTTAAGGTTTTGCCTAGAGGGGTTCTCTATGTTTTTGAATCTAATTACCCTGTAAGATATCTACCATCCTGATTTTACAGGGGGGATTTCTTTATTTCTATTTACTTCTATTTTTTATTAAAAGTCTTCTTGTAAAAACTGAATGCTTTTGCATTGTTCTCAGATCCAAGGGTTTGGGTCTGTGGTCACCTATGCAAATTGGTGAGGCTTTTTATCCAACATTTCCCAGGAAAGGGGGGGTGCAAGTGTTGGGAGGATTGTTCATTGTTCTTAAGATCCAAGGGTCTGGGTCTGTAGTCACCTAGGCAAATTGGTGAGGCTTTTTACCAAACCTGTCCAGGAAGTGGGGTGCAAGGTTTTGGGAAGTATTTTGGGGGGAAAGACGCGTCCAAACAGCTCTTCCCCAGTAACCAGTATTAGTTTGGTGGTGGTAGCGGCCATTCCAAGGATAATGGGTGTAATATTTTGTACCTTGGGGAAGTTTTGACCTAAGCTGGTAAAGATAAGCTTAGGGGGTTTTTTCATGCAGGTCCCCACATCTGTACCCTAGAGTTCAGAGTGGGGGAGGAACCTTGACACAGATACAAATATGTTTAATGCTGTCTGTCTAATATAACACATCCTATTCAACATAACAGTAAAATGTTAATTTCTGAACAAAGCAAAATTATTATTTGAGCACAAAACAGGGTTTAATATACTGCATAATGGTGTAGATGTAAATTCTTTGCTTCCTCAATCACATTTAGCAACATTTTATACAACACTTCATGAAAACATAGGTGCAATTCATTGAAATGGGCTCTGATGCAACACTGACACCCAGACTTAAACCTACCTGAAAAAAAGTTGTTTTTAAAAAAGAAAAAGTAAAGATAGTTAGCAAAATGTTGAGTTGTAAGGAACAGTCCCTTACAAATCTCCTTAGGGAGATTTGTGTTAAACTTGGTTTTACTTAATTTGTCCATAAATGATGTGGTTGAAGAAGTAAAAAGAACATAAATTACACTCACAAATAGTACTAAATACTGGATCCATTGTTAATAGTACTGAGTCCTTTGCTTGTAGAAATTGTCAGTCCTCTCAGAGAGGGCAAACTGCCTCTTGCTTTGAAAGGAAGCATTAGAGTGGCCTCTGCTCAAGAAGCTGTCCTTGACATATACAGTATGGCCAACTATCATCTAGTAACTCCTCTTACTTATTTTTAGTAAGATTATGGATAAAGTTGTAGTGAGACACTTTCACAGTATCTGGATTCTTTTGATCATCTTGACCCTTGTCAAGTTGGGTAAAGACATGACTTTGGCTCAAAAACAGCATTTGTTACAGTAGTCAGTTATCTCTTCCATTCTGATATAAGATCTAATTATCTTCACTAATTGTCTTCAATATTGTTGATCATGGGGTGTTGCTGACTTGCCTCTGGAATGGTGAGGATCCCCATCAGTGGCTTTGTTCTTTTCTCCGAGAGATCTCAGTGGATAGTCATGGGCAATTACTCCTCTTCTTGAAGGACTCTTAAGTGTGGCATGAACCAGGGTGGCATTGTGTCACCCCGCCTGTTCAATGTGTACATGGGGCCATGAGGAAGGTTAAAAAGGGGAGCTTGGGTAGTATGGCATTTTCTATATGCCCATGACACCAAATTGTATATTTGTCTTGTCTGACTTGTACAACAAAGTCATCCATTGCCTCAGACAATGTAAATGGGCTGTCCATGGACGAGAGAGAGCTGCTTGTACGTTAAACCAGACAAGACTAAGGTGATGAAGATGAGATGAGAGAATAAGTTGGAGGAGATAGCAGAAATAATATTAGTTCTTTTTACTGTGGGAGTGCATCAGCCATTTAGTCACCAGACTTTGCAACTTTAGACCCCAGAGCTGTTAGATGACCATATTAAAGTAGTAACCAGGTCGGTTTTTACCATCTTGGATTGGTCAGGAGGTTGCCTGAGTGTCAAGTGCAATGCCTGACCTTTGACTGGTGTGACATTAATCATATATTAAGCCACAGGTGCTGGAACTAGGGGTGTTTGAGGTGCTACCGCACCCCCTGGCTTGAAGTGATTTCCATTATATACAGATTTTACAGTTTGGTTCTATGGTTCTCGGCACCTCCACTGTACAAATTGTTCCAGCACCCCTATATTAAGCTTCATCCTCTGCTGCCTCTGGCTGGAGCTGAGTGTTTGTACAATGAATGGGACTTGAAGGTGCCCAGCATTTGGCAGGATCAGGCCCTAATTCAGTATAACCTTCGGGGGTGGCCTCGAAGAATTATGTGCGACACCCTCAAAAGCGCCGGAGACGTGCCCCAAGCAGGGGAAGAACAAGAGGGAGAAAGAACTACATTTCCCAGTCGCCATTGTGCTGCAGGCCGCTTGTGATTGGCTGGGGTCAGCGTCCAATCAGCGAGGAAGAGGTGGATAACGGTGCGGCAGGTGCTCTCCGAAGGAGGCTGGGCTGCGGGGGGAGGGAACATGGCGCTGGGTACCAGGGCATCGCGGTGGCTGCTGCACCTGCCGGCCGGGAGTTGCCTCCTCCTCCTCCTGCTGCTGCTGCTCTGCGTGCAGCTCGGGGGCGGACAGAAGAAGAAGGAGGTAGAACCGTTCGCTCCTCTCCGGAGAGCTCCGACCCGGGTGGGGAGTAGGCTGGGGATGTCCTGCAGCGCTGCCCCCCCCCTCCCGCCCCGGCCCTATGAGCCCCATGACCAGGCGCGGCCCAGCCGGGGAATGGGGGTCGGGGAGGGGACTCGTTCACGTGACTCAGCCGCGCTCTCCCCTCCCGGGCTCTCCCCTTGCGTTGCAGGATGGGCTGTTCCCTCCCCTGGGCTCTGGGGGTTCCCTCTGCCCCGCCACCTTCCTTCCCCCACAGCGCCGGGGTCTCTGCACGCTGCCATTCGTGCCCCATCGCCGCCAGGGTCCGCAGCCCGGAAGCACTTGCGTGGGTGAGCCCCCCGCTCCTTCCCACCTTGCTGGGGGCGCTGACACCAGGGCGTGGATTGCTCCCCCGCCTGCTATCCATCGCCTGGATGGCTTCCTCTCCCCCCGCTGTAGGGACATGCAAATTGCTGGTCCACCACACTCATTCTAGCTGTGGCAATGCCACCTTAAACTTGCCTGTTAATATAGTGGCAAAACAGGCCTCTCTCAAAAGACTTAATTACGTGTAAATCGATAGCTGACACATATCCGGATTAATTGCAGTAGAATGTTGGATAATTTTGATTTTACTTTACATTCACAATATTGAAGTTTTATCTTGTTACACCATTTCACCCTGTGTTTGCCTCAAAAGAAGTCCTGTCCATTTGAATTTGGCCCTGAATGTAGTTTTTGAATAAATAATTTAAAGTCAATGGGCATGGTTCTATATGCATTTTTCCCAATTAAAACACCTTTAAAAACAGCAGAGGAGGTCTGGCTTTACACTGTTTGTTTGGGCTATTGCAGGAGACTCTAATGTGAAATTAACTAGGCCTAACTGTATGAACAATGAAATTGAATGGTATATGATTGTTGTTCAACCGAAAGTAATGCCAACAGACAAACATAGAAACAATCACAGTGTGCCTGTGTGTACCCTGAATCTCAGTTCTAAAGATCAAAGAAATACTTGTAAACTTATTAAAGACTTGGAGGGGGGGAGAGGTAGGAGATTAAAAAACAAAATAGTAAAACCAAAATCAATTTAACAATTTAGATTATTCAAATTAAATGCATGTCACATTACTCATGATATTTGTTTGCTGTCTGTCTTTCAGTTAGGAAAATTTAAAACATTCAGTTTAATTTTTCCTTGTTAGCTTGTGGTCAAAATCAGTTTAGGTCTTCTCACTCACTAGTAGAGTGCAAACACTGGAAGAATTTTTTGCGTTAAAGTTTCCATTTAAATTTCAAAACAAACAAATGGTATTCTGCCTTAAGTAATCATGACCTACTGTGACATTTTAGCTTTACTCTTTGAGATTTATGGTTTTAATTATGGAACTCAAAGGGTGCCTTGCTTTTTTTGTTGGTTTGTTTGACTGCTACCAAAAAACTCATGACTTTGTTTTGAAAATCCAGTTTTGTTAACAAATCAGTTGTTTGAATTATTTGCTCAAACAAATGGAAGAAGCCTCAAGAAAAGTTTTTCTCCCTCCTCCTGCTCAAGGGATTACCACAGGATGTTTCTTGAGTGCTAAACATCAATTCCACAAAAAAACAATTTCTCTCTCATCTCTTACTTTCTTACATGGCATATTTGGTAACATTCTGCTTTTTCATGTAATCATATGAGCTCTTTACAGAGCTCTCAATCCTAATGGAAATCGTGTTTACACTGGTAAGTAGAAAGAAATTTCTCTGATTCTGTATTGTACACATATGAAGCCAGATGCTGTTCTCTTTACACTAGTATAAATCTGGGTTACTTCTATTGTAGACAGTAAGGATACACCTTCTTTACCTTGGTGTAACTGAAACTAAAATCTAGTTCATGGTATATATTTTGAGTAGAAAGGTCCAGAGGAGAATGAGAGGCTAAAGAGAAAAATGAGGGAGGGAGTGAAAGTGGGCATGAGGGAGATGGATGTCACTAGGGCAGGTTGAGGGATTAGAGAATCTGCATCTGATTGGAGAAAATTGTAGGAGAAAAGGAAGCTGATAGTATTTTTGTCAAATCCTGTGCAGGAACTATGGTTAAGGACTATAGACCTAAATTTGAGAATACATGAACTTTAGGCACCCACATCCTTATTCAGGTATTGAAATAAGTAGTATCATTTTCCAAGTGCTTTTTGACTATGTTCTCCTTTGCTTCAGTCATCACTACTCAGTCAGCATACATTTAGTTTTTGAGAGCCATATTGTGCTTCATGCAGGTTACGCCTGCCCAAGGGGTAGTAACTCATTAGCCTCTATAGGGAGGCTATTACTTTAATATTCTGTTGGGGAACATGCTTTTCTATTCACTACGTATTCTCTTGTGCTAGATGCAGGGGGATTGGTCCTTATTGCAATCATTTAAATCTAAGTTATTTGCAGAACTGCTATGGGAATGCAGTAATTTACTTCAACACATCTCTGTTGCAGCCAAGGAACTTCTGATTAAAAGTGGTACGTGAGCTGTGTTCTCGAACTGTGTGTTTATCTTTGGTTGTTTATATTTTTACTTCAGGACTGGGTGTTCATATTTGGAGCCTACTTCTCTTTGCAGCTGTAGAGCTATTATACAGCTCATGACAGAATCTCTGGGTTTTGTCACTGTTGCTCAACTCTTCTTGCTACTAGACACCATGAACTAGATACGTTAGCATTACTGTTCCCATGATGGTAACTTTTATTATAGTTGAGAATTGCTTACTGTATACTACTTTTACTGTCATGTACGTTAATCTAAATAGCTATATTAGAGCTAGGTGGAAACTGGGAATTTTTCATTTCAAGGAGAATGTTGTGAATCTGATTTTTCCTTCTGTTCTGAAATGGAACAAAAGCAAGAACTGAAATGAGATTTAAAAAACAAACAAACAAAACCTGTCATTTCTGATCAATCTAAATGTTTTAATCTGATTTTATTTTATACTGTATATTTAAAATATTTAATGAAATTTGACAGAGATAACTGAAATGTTTCCAAAGTCAAGACATTCCATTTTAAGCTTATCAGAATGCTTTTATTTTTCTTTCAATCTTTCTTTCAAAAATCTTTGCTTGAAATAGACAAATTTAGACAAACATTTAGCCCAGGGCTTCTCAAACTGGGGGTTGGGACCCACTGGGGGTCACAAGATTCTTACATGGGGGGGTCGCAGGCTGTCAGTCTCCATCGCAAACCCCACTTTGCCTCCAGCATTTATAATGGTGTTAAATATATAAAAAGTTATTTTAATTCATAAGCGGAGGGAGAGGGGGTTTGCATTCAGAGGCTTTCTATGTGAAAGGGGTCACCAGAACAAAAGTTTGAAAACCACTGATTTAGCCTTTGATGAATTGGCATTTTCCAACTGCCACCAAAAATGATCTTGTGGGTAAAGAACTAGACTGGTACTCAAGAGTTCAGTTTTTGTTTTCAGATCATCCATTGATTTCCTGGATGACAAGTCACTTAGACTCTCTGTGCCTCCAGTCCTGTTCCTAATCATCTAGTTTCTTTTGTAGACCCTATCTTGTCTGTTTAGAGTATAGACTTTTCAGGGGTGGGATTGTCTCTTAATGTGGTCATATAGTGCCCACCACAATAAGGCCATAATGTATACTAAGGGCTCTCGGCAGCATTGTAATACTACCACTTAGTGTGAAGTAGTATTAATGATGATCAAATTCAGACTCTCCATTTGAAAAGCAGTATCTTTGCTCCTAATAAAGACACTTCACTTTTACATAAGAATCACTGCTTAACTATAGAATACCATCATGCAATCTTTTCTTTTTGCATCAATTAGTACCCTAATACTACATCTACACATGGAGCTAGGAGTGTGATTCCCAGCTTGAGTAGAAATACTTGTTTTAGTGCACTAAATATAGTCGTGTATCCGCAGTGGCGTGAGCAGTGGCACAGGCTAGCTGCTCTGAGTACAAACTCGCCCAGACCTAGTGCTTAATTTGTAATGGAAGAGGTGCTGAGGCTCAAGCAATTTTTTTTACTTACATAACTGATGCAGCAAACCCAAAGGTGCCGGGGCTATGAACAGCCAAGCATAGAGGTGCTGGGGCTCAGCCCTGGCACAAATTAAGCACTGCCCAGACCTCATAAGTACATATTATGCTGCATGTAATGCTGCTGCATGCTACTGAGGCTACACTAATATTTTTAGCGTGCTAGCTTGACTATGCCTGCTCGAGCTGGGAACTGCTCTTAGATCCAAGTGTAGTCATTAGCTCAGATTCAGTCATTGCTCAGATTGTTGTTGCTTTGTCTTCAGAAAAGCATGTGGAACTTCTTCCTTTTTCACCATAATGTTACTACCGCTTTTCTGTTGCTGTTGGGCATTACTGACCTTGAAAGATCTCTCCTGTATATCAGTGTAACTGCAAGCTTTGGAAATAGAAGACTTTTCTATAAAAGTTTGGGTCATCAAGTATTGCGTTCTTGTTCTGTGAGTGGTGTTTACAATATCATAAGTTGCTCTGTTGGTTTCCTGTAGCTAGACAATATTGGAAGCTCTGGCATTGGCTATTATGTATTTTCTTTACAACTGCAGAGATAATTTGAGTGCTTTGTGGAGTGCATGGTGTGAATCAATGGACTTTGCTTGTGTTTGTCAAGCTTTTCAGTGGAACGCTCTATAGGCTTATATGAAAAATTAAAGGTAAGTACTAGGAGGTAAAAAGAACAAGTAGCCTGAAAATAGTGTATGAAGCATATGAGGGTATACAAGTGTGGTAACTGCAGTATCTGTCCCTTCTCTTCTGGTAGCAACCATCTGTGGAAACGGACTACGAACAGTGGAGAGCTAAAGCTGTGGATAAGATGGAAGACAAGTGAGATAGGAAGGAGGGGTATGATGAATATGGAGAGCTGTTTACATATTTTTATGGACAGAGTTGCCATTTTAAGTACAGGATATAAATTGCTGTTGAAAACGTGATGGGGGAGGGCTCTATTCAGTGTGTTAGTCCCCTCCACCCAACTTTCTGTTCAGCATTTGAATCTAGCTTTAACATTTGTGGAACTTTTTTGATTTGATATGGCTTTATTAACCCAGCAGGTGGGGGTGGGGGGGGATCCAGTTCTACCAACCCCAGATGCTCAAATGGGTCCCTGAAAAATCAAATGATTGGGTTAAATCATGAGGTTCTATTTATTGATTGCTTGATTTGGCTTTTATTTACCTTTGAGCCTTTAGAGTACACTTGAGTTATGTTTTCTTGCTTGTCTCCAGATTTTTCTCTTGAGAGCTAGATTTTTTTTTTAAATAAATGGAAACTAAGATTCTCTAATTGCAAAAATCCAGGAGCTGGGGCTTTAAGAAAAACAACAAATATTGTGAGACTTACATACACATACATGCTCCCTATCTCCTCGTTCTCTGTTATAGCTAGTATACATCATGTAGCATTTAAAAAAAAAACAGGGAATCTGGTCCAAAATACAGCATATGCATAACACTATTAAAGTCAGTCATTGCAGGTTCAATATCTCTTTCCTCTCACCCCCCATCTCTCCTACCCAACTCACTTAATTGTACTAGAGATTACTGTTGTTGGTCAGGGCACCAGTGCAGGAGGCTGAATGAATCGCAGTAAGCCTAAAAAACCTACCCTTCTTTAAATTGTTTGAGTAAAGCACAAAAGTTTGCAGGATCTGGGTATCTCCTTATACAGAAACCAGATGAGTAATTGTGCTTGCACTTCTACTGAACAAATATTGACTTTGCTCTATTTTTAATCCTGAATGAAAATAATCATGTGAGTCTTAGCTGGGGTCCTTCATCTCCTAGTGCTTCCTCCAGGAAAAATATTTATGGTTCTCTGTGTTGCCTAGCCCCAAAGAAAAATCCCTTTAAACCATGTCCTTTGTTTCATCCCAGTACTTGCAGTTTGAGGGATTGGGTGCAGTAGATAGCTTAAGCTATCTTCTGTCCAGTACAAGAGCAGAGGGGAAAAAGATTGTTTTAAGATGGATATTCCTTTTCTTTCGGAGGGATGGGTGGGAGGGAATCAGTCTCTTGACAGTTGGGAGGGACACAGCGAGGAGAAGGGAAGGACATGACTTCTTACCATTCCATGAATGGAATTGCTGATTCCCCTAATCTAAAGAGAGAGATTTGTATTAGCTATGCAGAAATACTGTAGTAATGTAAAGCTCAATGAAATAGCAAAAGAGTCCTCCCTCCCCGCCACCTACTGATGAAGATAATGCTCAGAAGTGCTTTTGCTTATTGTTGTTCATGTTTAATATTCACTAAACATGGTCTGGTCCTGATACTTTTTTCAGTTCCTTTGTACTGTGGAAGGTACGAATATTGCTATTTGATGAAGCGTCACTGTAGGCTGTTTTCCTAAAGGTTATTTTTCTTGTCATTGTCCATAGAAAATATTGCCGTTCCTAAGGATGTGGTTGATAGTCTGATTTCTAAATTAGCCCATCCTGCATACATTATTTTGCCAGAATACTTTTGGAGTAAGTGGATTAAAGTAATGCTATCCCCGGCTCTGTCCGAAAATCCTTCAAGTTCTACATGTAAGATGCAGTATTCAGTTAAAACAGTAGCAACTGAAGCTTTTGTTTTAAGGCAGGCAGTTAAAATATGGTACTTCTGCAAGGAAGAACCTTACTGTTGTGTACTTAGTAAGCAGCCCTGAACATAAAATTATAAAAAACATAAAAACATAAAAAACTCAGTCCCAGCTGTGGTAGACTAGCAGGCTTATTGGGACAACTCTCGGAACAAGTTTGGTTCAGCACCCTGGGCTCTTGTTCCCCCTTCACTCTGTGAAGAGCGCACTCAGCTTCTCCAGCTCCTGGGTACATACCTTTTCAAGCCTCCTTCCCTCAATTTATGAGTTTTGTTATTTTTACCATCACATCATCCCTTCTCACCCTTTTGCATCTGGAGCTCATAAAAGATCAGCCTAACCTTGCTGCTTTTTGCCTTCTTATTTGAGTACAGGATATGAAGTAAAGAATGCTTAGAGCAGCCTGGCAGCACTCATGTAATTAGATTGCTGAAACTTTGTTTCTGCTCCAGATGTCTCCATTTGGCAGCATTACTGCCATAGACAGATGAGCAACTTAATTGATCTTTCCTACCACTCTGCTCTACAACCATTTATGCAGCACTTCCTATGTACGTGTATGAAAAATACGGATTGTATCTGCTCCAGTACTAAATGCTATGGATAAATCTTATTTAGATGGATTAAACTGCATAGCCATAGGGAAAAAGTGTATGTTTATTGGATGACTTACTGCTTAGAGGCTTCAGGATTTAATATCATTTGAACAGAATTATTTATTAGTATGAAAGTTGCATTTCATTGGGTAAAGTTACATTTTATTTTGGTAACTAGTTTGACTCTATGCTTTCTGGACTCCTTTACTGAGACCTAACATAATTTAGGTAGGCATGAGGGGATTAGACTTTTCTTTATGTACAGTTCATTGGTTTTCTGCCTTCTGTAGCCTCTCGTGAATTTAATCTTTGTTTTTTTCATGGTGAAATTTTACAATGATGAGGTGACATGACGAAGTTAAGTATTAAACTACATTTGGACTAACTCTGTGTACAGTGGTCCTCAAAGCAGAATTTGAAGTGGATGAAGTCCTATTTTTGCATGTTATTATCACCATACAGCAAGTCTGCTATACCCAAACAAATACATTAGTACTTCTATCATGCTGAATTAATTAGTTCTTGTATGGAAGAGCTAGAATATTAACTGGCAATACTTTGGTCACATTAAGGAATCCTATAAAGTAGAGATGGAGAAGTCTGACTTCCCTCCCTATGCAGACTTGTTCGGAACATTTATTTTCTCTAGTGTCTTGTGTAGTCTGTTTTATGATTGCTGAAGTGATGAGGCTTCCATCATTCTCAGGTGGGCTGTTCTCCAATCTTTAGAACTTACTAGTGGGACTTTATTTTTCTTGCCCATTAACACCATTTTGGAATACCTTGAAATCTGCTTCCTTTGTTTAAATGGTTGTGGTTCTTAACCTTGCAATTTCCCTAGCCCATCACTTTTCTTAGTCTTTTTTTCTTCAAATTCTCATACAATGTATTACCATCTTTGTAGTACAGAGGGGCTGAAAACTGAACCCAGTAATATTTGGTGTGATCTCACTCATGCTACAGAAATGCAATATTACTTCCTTATTTTATGACCTAATACATGTGTATATGCAATTCATAATCATACTAGTTTATTTGATTATATGTTGCTATAAGAGAGTATAGAAGACCCCATCTCTCCTTCACAAATACAGGAAGTCAGGCTCGCATAGGGAGAGGCCATAGAAGCAAGTGTCCCAGGAACAGGAAGTTGAGCTTTATCTTCCACCTTTGTTTCTAATCTCAAAGTTGCTGTTTGTTTAATGTCCCCCCAGTGGTATCTGTAAAACTCCTAAGTTGATAGTAGTGTGGTTTGTTCACTCTTCTAGATTACTAATGAAGGTGTTCAATAAAACTGAATTTAGTGCCAGTCCCTGCACTTAAGGTTTTTTTTTCTTCTCTCTGCAAGTTTTAATAAATGAATGCTCTGATCCAAGCCAGCGTGATTGTATTTACAAAGTGAGATTTTTTTTTAATGAATATAACAAAAAATTTCACTGATGGCTGGAGATATTTCATCAACTACTTTCCCTTCTAATAACTTTGTAGGGGAAAAGTGCCCAGTTTATTTGGCCTGATTGTGGCATTCACAATCTTTTCCATGGCTGTTCCTTTGGGATGTATTATTTTTGCAAATCCTGACATATATTGTTGTCTTAAAATTGAATGATCTTTCTAGGGATTGTAATTTGGTTACTATATAATTGCTAGATCACTCTTTAAAAACTTCTAAAAATGTTGGTAACACCTTTGTAGGCTTAGCAGAATTCTATTTTTACTTATGTTTGGACAATATCAATGTTTTATTTTTTTAATAACTTAATTTTTCTGTTTTAAATTTTCAGTTGCAGGAAGTTATACAAGGTTCAGACAATAATTTAATGACAGATGTTGAGATTCAAAAAGTTAAAGCTTCATAACCATAACATCACAAATTGTCAACATCACATGTCAATATACAAAGTAAATAACCTTAAATCAAACTAAGCTATCAAGCAGCATCTTTCTTACTTTACCTATCTATACATTTCAATTATTATGGATGAAAATATTTTTATCTGTTTGTGTATGTTGTGACAAAGCTCTGTCCTTGCCTCCGTGGGTCCTGCGTTTCCTGGTGGATTTTGCTAGCCTCAGAGGCTCACTGTGACCCTCCACGTAACCCTTCTCTCTCCAGAGACAAGGGTCACAGTTTACTGAGCCATTTTCATCATAAGCCAGCGAGGGAGGTGAGGAGAAGTTATCCTTCCTTGCACAATCTCTGTTGTCTCCCAGTCTCAGGGATTAATCAGGGGACAAAGGTGGGGGGCGTGGAGCCCAGGCCCACCCTCTACTCCAGGCTCCACCCCAGGGACCCTAATAGTATCAGCTATGCTAGCTGACCTTTTAGAAACATGACATGTACAATTCCCTGGGCTACTTCCCCCACAGCAGCCCTCACTTCCTCAAGCTCCACTTCACCCTTACCTCAGGGCCTCCTTCCTTGTGCCTGATATGGTGTGTACTACTCAGCCTCTCTAACAGTGCAACTTCCTCCCACAGCTCCTGACATGCACACCCACCTGACTAACTGGGAGGCTTTTAACTAGTTTAAGCCAGCTCCTGATTGGCTTCAGGTGTCCCAATCAACCTAGCCTTCTACCTGCCTTCTGGAAAGTTCTTAATTGGCCCCAGGTGTCTTAATTGACCTGGAGCAGCTTCCATTTCACTTAACCTGGTACCGGGATGTGTTTAGCCTGGAGCTAATATATCTATCTCCCACTACTTTTCCATAGCCATCTGGCCTTGCCCCGTCACAGTATGTACAGAGAAATCAATGTTTGCTGACATTTACCAATTAAAAAAATTAATCCTTCCAAGCCTACTCATTTTTGCTTTTTCGTAGTTTTTACAAAATCCCTTCCCTCTTTTTCATGACTATGCAAAAATAATTGATAGCTGCTCAGTAAATTCATTAGGTAGTTTCCTTAACACTGCATCTCATAAGGTACTGACTTACGTATATAGTCTCTTCAAATATTTTCTTACCTGTTTCCTATCAATAGGAAGGGGCCTAAACCTAAAATTAGGATCTGAATCCAGAGCTGAGCTTTCAAAGAAGAGGCATTTCCTGGTATTTGGCTTGAGCTAATCAATAGCTTTCTGCTAGTGCAAGGATGTCCTTGTTTCTCTTTTTGTCAGGTCTCTTTTTTTTAAAAGAAAATTGGATCTTTAAGCAGTTGTTCAGTACTTAGCTACTTTGGTCACCATACATCTTCCTTCATAGTTACTAATAGGCCTTCTTTCTCTCTCCTATTGCCTCCCTCCTGCCTAAGACTGCCAAAATATTTGTGGAATCCTTTCTTATTCCTTTTCATCTCTTTGGTTAGCACAAACTCATTGTGGTTCTCCTTTTCTCCCATTATCTCTTCCTTGTAAACTGTAACTAAATCTGAATATACTTCTAGTTCCGGTACAGATTCATATTTAAACATAAATATTTAAGGAATCTCTGTTATGACTGCTGTTCTGTTTTATTTTGTTTCTGGGTTTGGGGGTATTTTTTGCATATTTCTGATGAAGGTTTCTTATAAATCTGTAACAGACTATGGAGAAGAAGTTCCCCAAACTCTGGTACAGGAGACGGATGTTCCATCAGTTCACATAAAAATATATATATTTTAGAAGGTGGTTTATAAATTAGTAAAGTTTGGGAGATGCTGATCGAGAAAATTGGTTGCTTCAAGGGAGATTACATGCCATACAGTGTTGGAGGGAGCTGTGGGGAGGAAGAGGAGACAATGGCTAAACTACATTGAGGAGGTGGATGTTGTGATGTACGAATTGTGAGTCTTCAGAAAATTGCTCAAAGGCCATTTACCCTCAAATTAAGTGCTTGAATATGTGCAGTGACATAGAATCATAGAATATCAGGGTTGGAAGGGGACCCCAGAAGGTCATCTAGTCCAACCCCCTGCTCGAAGCAGGACCAATTCCCAGTTAAATCATCCCAGCCAGAGCTTTGTCAAGCCTGACCTTAAAAACCTCTAAGGAAGGAGATTCTACCACCTCCCTAGGTAACGCATTCCAGTGTTTCACCACCCTCTTAGTGAAAAAGTTTTTCCTAATATCCAATCTAAACCTCCCCCATCTTCTTTTTATTGAAATAGACAGTGTATACTCCTGTCTATGCATCCTAAAAGATCTAGAACTTAGCATAATATTCTGTTAACAGCTCTAGTTGCAGAGTGTTGTGATTAGTATAAGCCTTATATCTGTGGATCTGGCTACAAAAAACAGCATCCTCTAAGATTCTCCACATTCTAATGCAACATTTGGTCTGGTGATTTAAATGTGGATTCCGACTGCTTCTTCCCTGGACAAGAGGAACTTTTGAAGAACAGCTTGACAGCCACTTGGTAAAACAGAACATGGACTTGGGGGAAGATGAGGGCATTTTCCCCAAAACTGGATATGTCACAGAGGCAATGCATGGGGGGAGTGCTCAGATTTCTCCCTTAGCCCTGCTTCCTCCCTGTGGAGTAATGTTGTGCGGAGGAGGGCACTCTGTGTCTGCTGGTCAGTTTGCCCATGTGGGCTGTGTAAGGGGAGGGCAGGGAGCAGCTTCTGTTGGCTCACTGCACAGACTATGTGGGTAAACTGACCAGCAGACACACAGCATCTGGTGTTGCTGCTTTCCCACCTCCCCATCAGACCCCTTGGGGGGCATGACGGAAGCTTGGTGCAGGGAGCCAGTCAGGTGTTCCCTGCTAGCTTTTTGGTTTCCCCCTCATGGTTTGTGTAAGGGGAGGGTAGGAAAGCAGGGACCCAGCAGAGCCAGGTGGCAGAGCTGCTTTCCAAGAGTCTGTGCATTGTACAGCCCAGGTGAGTGAGTGATTTAGTCCTGGGGGAATTGGAATTAGAATTCTGGTTCAGCTGCTGGGGGGGAGAAGAATAGGACTTCCTCTTCCCCTGGAGCAGCTGGGGTCGGGTCAGACCCAGACCCAGGAACCTCCCTGGCTGCAGGAAGCTCTGTACCCCTTCCCCACTTCCTGCCCCCATCACTCCTCAGCCTCCGGTGGGAGTGTCACTGCATGGGCAACTTCCTCCCCCCCCCCCCCGTCCACCCAACCTCCTTGCATTTGGAGCCCATTCCACACCCAGAACCTCTTCCACTGAGCCCTGTGCATTCAGACTTCCCTCAGCAAGCCCCCACCCCTGCACTTGAATCCCTACTCTGCCGAGCCTCACCCCCTGCATCCAGAGCCCCATCCTCCCACATATGGATTCACCTGCTTCACCTCACGACCCCACCCCTTTGCCCTCCCAAATATAGAAGTCAGACTACACCTATGAACTTGGAGTAGCACTGGTGACTACTTTGAAGAATCAATTTGTTCCCGAGAGGTGAAATAAGTAAAGGGGGATAGAGAAAACTATTAAAAAAATGGACTTTGGGGATGAAGACATAAGGATTTTTCAGGGACCCTCATTTAGACTAGTTTTCATTGGTTAGGCAAAATGAGGGTATTCCCTTGCAAACTGCACCCCAGAATCTCACACATAGCTATCTAATCTATCTATAAAATTGTTTTCTTTGTACTCCCAGCAATCAGATTTCAGGAGAATTTGGGGAAGGCATTAATTGGATAATATGACATTAACTGCAATGTTTTACTTTTTCCACGTTTGTCACAATAGTTAGAACTTTAATTAGAGGCAGATCTGTTGTACCTTTCTGACTTTATTTCCAAAAGATGCTAAAAAGGATTTTCAGCCCCTATTTATACTGCCATTGAACCTTCAGAAAGCTTTCTTGTTATCTATGGATCAAGTCGTAGGGCATTGCGAAAAATCAGTGCAAAGCAGATTGATTTTCTTGGTGATGGATGACTAATGTTGATAAGATAGCTTCTTATCTGCAAACAACCATGTGTCTTAAAGAGAACTTCTGTTACTGACATATAAACGTGTATAAACTCCATTATAAACAACTTTCTACTGCACCTCCCCTCTTCCATGCTCATTAGGAACCAGATTTTGCCACCCTCGTGCTGAATAGTAGCTTATTCCATGAGTAGTTTCACTGAAGTCCATTTTGGAATAAGAGTTGTAGAATCTGGCCCTACAAAACTCCACACAGGACTCCTGGTCTTTCTGCAAGGTGCTGATTTGAGTTTGGGGGCAAAGACTAAAGGAGTTTTGCAATGGGTTGACTTGTGACCTTGATTGTGCAGGTAAATTAACAAAGCAGAGTGCCATTAAAAAGGGGCAAAACCAACATAACAGGAAATGAATAGCTTTAAAAATGTTTTTATATTGCATTACTCTAATTGCATTAAATATAGACTCATTTAGCAGCATTACCAACTTCAAAATATTTGTGCTAGATCAAGGCATTCATTTAGAATTAAACTTTTTTTAAGGGATATCATTTTGAAAGAACTATACAGTAGTAACCTTTTCTTTAAGAAATGTAAAATTATCTTGCTCTATTTTTCTACTAGATTTAAATCTTCAGATTTAGGAGGGAAAACAATTACATTTTGAGGGTGGAATTTTCAGAAGCATCTAAGTGATTTAGGGGCATAAATACTATTGAATGTTAATGAAACTTGTGCTTCTGAGTCACTTAGAGGCTTTTCAGAATTCCACCTAAAGGTCATCAGATAACTTTTCCTTACTTAGGATGCACTGGAAAGAAAATGGAGTACTCCAGACATCAGTGCTAAGACTGGTGTGGCTTAACTTTGAGATCACTTACAGACATGAAAGTGGTATCTTTATCAGATGTACCTAGATTGTATGTTGTTGAGATATATGTATAACTCCATCCAAAGAGCTGTGTCCATATTAATTGTTTCTGTTCCTTCTTTCTTTCTTTCTTTCTCTTGAAGAACAGAGGACACTTCTCTAAATATTTCCATTTTCAATTGGTAGTAGTTCATCCACCAAACAATCTTCAGTCTTGCATTGTAACCTTTCCCCAACCCTCATTAGGGATCCTTTTCATGAGAACTTGATAGAATTAGAAGTTTGTTCAATATTAGTTGGGTGCCATAGTGGAACTCCTTAAGAGTTTTGAGGGAAGGGATTTTATTTCATTGTATTTATTTTCTGATCCCAAAGAGAGAGAGGCCTGTGAACCATTCCAGACCTTCAACAGCTCATCAATTTAATCAGAAACTTCAAATTCCATATGCTTACTCTAGTCTCAACCATATCCTCATCCACCTAAGGCTGGTTTGGTTCAACTTACAGAATGCGTATTTTCACATCTTAGTGAGGTCTTCACATTGAAAATAACTGTGGCTTATTGTGGGAGGAAATAATGACTAGTCTTTCCATTTGGACTGTCTGTGGCACCTTGAGGATACATAAAAGTACCTAGGTGTTGTAAAGCTGAGTGAAAAGACAGTGCTCACATGCTGTCTTTTGTAGGAGGCCTGATTCTACAAGTATGGCCAGAGCCCTGCAGGGGACAAGGTGGGAGAATGCCTACTTTGAAAATGAAGCTGGAGCTTTAGCTTGCACAAGGGCTCTGAGCAGCTCATTAGTTGTGCGGCAGCATAAGATCTTAGGCAGCTTTGCACAAGCCTATTGGTGGAAACTTTGCCACCTGCAGAGTTATGTGGCAGCTGAGCTGTGGCTTTGGGGATGTCGAGGCACCTAAGTATCTCTGTGAATCTAGTTCAAAGTGTTTTTCACATTGAGATGTTAGAGTATCCGTGACTATCTTTATTTGGACAATTCACAGAAATGAAGCAACCTCAAACCTCAAGCAGTTGGTGATCTTGTCCAACCCCATGTTCTGAGGCCATTCTTGACAGGTGTTTGTTTGTGGAATCCCCATCATTGGAGGTTTCTAAGAACAGATTAGACAATCTCCCTTGGAAGCCTATAAGAGAACTTAACTACCCTTATGTTTAGAAAGCTTTTCCTAATATCTAACCTAAATCGCCCATGCTGCAAACTAAGCTAATTCACTTCTTATTCTGCCCTTGGTGGATGAGGAGAACAATTGATCACGGTCCTTGTATTAAGGGCTCTTATAAAATGAAGACTGTTGTGAGTCCCTCCAAGCCTCCTTTTTCTCCCTCCCCCCCTCCGCCCAGTCATCTTTTTCTCAAGACTAAATACGATCAGTTCTTTCATGCTCTTGTTTGTTAGGTTTTCTAAAGCTTTTATAATGTATGTTGCTTTCTTCTGGGACACCCTCTAATTTGTTCACATCTTTCTTAAAGTGTGCTGTTCAAAACTGGACACAGTATTCCAGTTAAGGCCTCACCAATGCCAAGTAGAGAGGAACAGTTAGCCCCATGTCTTACATAGGATATTCCTGTTAGAATCATAGAAGATTAGGGTTGGAAGAGACCTCAGGAGGATATCTAGTCCAACCCCCTGCTCACAGGACCAAACCCAACTAAATCATCCCAGCCAGGGCTTTGTCAAGCCAGACCATAATTTATATTAATACATGCCAGAATTAATTTTCTTTTTTGCAGTGTGTCCTCGCAGTAAGATTTAGCAAAAGCTGTGTCACAAGCATGTATGCTGTTCCAAACATTGAAGTTCAAGAAAAACTGGAAGAAATCACAGCTCCATCCAAGTTAATACCGGTTTTATTGGGGCAGTTCTGGATTCTATAGTTAAGAATTTTGAAATACCTTTTAATGGAAGTACTACAGGAAAACAAGTGTTAAACAGTAATTGTCTTCTTCAAACTGATGGTCCTTAAGGCTTTGACAACCAATCAGTATTCTTGTATGCAGAACTAAAATTGGGACTTCTGTAACACTGGATACCAATATGCTGTATAACAAATATAGACAGCACATTTATGAAATCAGCACTGCCTAAATTTTTCTTCCTGTTTTTCAAAGGAATTGTATTAAACCCTTAAGCTCATTGCAAGAATGACAATTCATGGTCAATGGAATGTCTAAAATATCTCCATATAGACTTCCCAGGGTTCAGAGTGATACTTTATGCTCTCAAGTCCTTTTTCTCCCATCTACAGGACAGAATGGTTAAAGTAGTTTACTGTCAATATGACCATGATATTTCACATGAACAAGAAGGGGAACACATTACAGCCAGCTGTACAAAGCGGTGGTGGCTTTGTGGGAATGATGTATAGTACAACAAATTTATCCTGTAATTCTCCACCTTTGTGGGCAAGTACAATACTGGATGACCGTCTGACCCAAGATCTGTAGGAGTGGTCACTCAAGAACTATGCAGCAAATAGCATCTCCCTGTGTAGATATCTGGAGATGGAGTAGTGTCTTGCTGCAAATAGCTCTAACTATCAGGTTTTGCTCCAGAGTAGAACACAACCAGTCCATCTCTGATGTGTGTTCTAATCTGGGATGTAGGTCTCCTATGCATTCTATCTAGTTCCTCTAATCCAGGGATTTCTCAAGAAAATCAAACAAAAAAAGCTAAGTATAATTCAGTTAGCCCAGTTTGGGTGAGACAAGATTGGCAATCAGATCTACTATAGCCATAGGTTTCTTTATGTCTCCTTGCAATACTGAACTGACAGACTCAACAAGGAAGTCAGATTTGTTCTCTGGAATCATAGAATGATAGAATATCAAGGTTGGAAGGGACCTCAGGAGGTCATCTAGTCCAACCCACTGCTCAAAGCAGGACCAATCCCCAACTAAATCATCCCAGCCAGGGCTTTGTCAAGCCTGACCTTAAAAATATCTAAGGAAGGAGATTCCACCACCAGCTTTCTATCCACCTTTTAGTGCATTCATCCATCCCATACTTCTTTAACTTGCTGGCAAGAGTACTGTGGGAGACCGTATCAAAAGCTTTTCTAAAGTCAACATATATCATGCCCACTGCTTCCCTCATATCAACAGAGCCAGTTATCTCATTAAAGAAGGCAATTAGGTTGGTCAGGCATGACTTGCCCTTGGTGAATCCATGTTGACTCTTCCTGATCACCTTCCTCTCCTCCAAGTGCTTCAAAATTGTTTCCTTGAGGACCTGCTCCATGATTTTTCCAGGGACTGAGGTGAGGCTGATTGGCCTGTAGTTCCCTGGATCCTCCTCCTTCCCTTTTTTAAAGATGGGCACTATATTAGCCTTTTTCCAGTCGTCCGGGACTTCCCCCGGTAACCATGAGTTTTCAAAGATAATGGCCAGTGGCTCTGCAATCACATCCGCCAACTCCTTTAGCACTCTCGGATGCAGTGCATCTGGCTCCATGGACTTGTGCTCATCCAGCTTTTCTAAATAGTCCCGAACCACTTCTTTCTCCACAGAGGGCTGGTCACCTCCTCCACATGCTGTGCTGCCAGTGCAGTAGTCTGGGAGCTGACCTTGTTCGTGAAGACAGAGGCAAAAAAAGCAGTGAGTACATTAGCTTTTTCCACATCCTCTGTCACTAGGTTGCCTCCCTCATTCAGTAAGGGGCCCACACTTTCCTTGACTTTCTTCTTGTTGCTAACATACCTGAAGAAACCCTTCTTGTTGTTTTTAACATCTCTTGCTAGCTGCAGCTCCAGGTGTGATTTGGCCTTCCTGATTTCACTCCTGCATCCCCGAGCAATATTTTTATACTCTTCCCTGGTCACTTGTCCAATCTTCCACTTCTTGTGGACCCAAACTCTCTCCATTTGACAGGATGGGCCATGGTATTTTGATAGATCTTGAACTGTCCTGGTCAGGAGATGGTTAAACTTTGAAGCAATCAACTCACCTACTCTAAGATCACAAGTGGTAAAAGTGTTTTTTTTTCTTTTTTTTTTTTTCTCTCTGTGGGCAACTAGCAATACCTGGACACAGCTTCAGCTTCTGTTCAGTCCATATTGGAGTACTTAATGTGAAATCCTTGGAACTCTTCGTATTATTATCAGTAAAAAGGCTTCTATCGGCCATCTTGGTTTAACAGATTAGTTGAGCATAAGACTATGTTGTTACAAGGTATGCTCTGTTTTAGACTCCTAAGAAGTCCTCCTTTGTTCACCTCTCTCAAGGTTGGAACCACTCTTGGGTTGCAGCTCCCCTGTCTTCCCACCAGGTAATCAATGATATTTGACACCTGCATGGACCTTTCAAGAAAACCTCTTTCCTGGAGCCTCTGACCAACAGCTGATTGAATTGACTCAAATGTTTTATTATAACAAATTTATAGATTGTTCACTGTTCACCTATACTTAGGCTTAAGAGGGTTAGATTTTTATTCATAAATGTCAATAAACATTGATTTCACTGTACACACACAAAGTGATGGCAAAAATAATTTCATCAATATTAAAAAAAAAAAAAACTACAGAAAGGTAAAGTAAGAAATTCTTGATTTTTAAGACTTTGTTTATATTTTGAAATGATGTTGAATCTCAGCATCTGTTATTACATTACTTGACACCCCCCAGTTTTCTGAACACCCAGCGTCCCACAACTGTGAAAGTTTAAATTGATAAAACTAAAAAACCCAACCCACTTTAGCATATAAAATTGTAACAGAGAATATTGATTTTAAAGAATTCTGCCAAGTCTATCAATGTGCTAAATCGAGAACACCCATCCTGATAGGACCACAACCTAATATTTAATTCATAAAACCTCCCTTTGAACCAATGGGAGAATGATCCCTGGATCATCTCATTTGGCAGCTTTTTCTGCCATAAAAAGAGTGAGGGAGCTTCAGGCTCTTCTGACTGATTTCCCCCGCCCACCCGTTTGTGAAATAAATAAATATATATATATATATATATATATATTTAAAAGAAAGTGGCCCTTCTTCTTCACCTAAAACTTCTCCCTAAAGTGGTAAGAGAATTCCATCTCAACTAAGCCATAGATGTGCCTATATATATTTTTTTCCCCTAGGCTTCATTCACACTGAGGGGAATCTAAGCTACAAATGCTGGATGCTAAGAATGCATAAGACTTATTTGAATAGGTCTAAGGAATATTGGATTCACCTAGACTTTTTGTTTTTTTTTTTCTCCATTTAAAAATAAAAGAAAGATTTGGGCAATTGCATCCCAATCCATCCCTAAATGAGTTGGGGTTTGTGTTAAATATAAAATACCCTACAGTTCCCAGAGCTGTCCCTGGGGGATGGCAAATCGTGGTGACATCTCCAGGCCCTGTGCTTTGCAGGGGGGCCCACAGGCTAGCATCTCATGGACGGCGTGTGAACTGCTGGCGGGGGAAGGGGTGCTGGGAGGGAGAGCGTGTGGTGTGACCGCAACCTCCCCAGCTCCAGGAAGGCGGGTGGTATGGCCCCAACCCCCTGGAGCCCAGCGGCAACACCAAGGCGAGGCCCTGGGGGTTGGAGTGTGGGCAGGGCCACACCTGACTGTTGGGGAGGCACTGCCTCCTCCAGCCTCCCCTACCTGCCCCCGGCAGCATCGGTCCCACAAGTGACTTCGCTTCCACCCAGAAGTGACTTCACTTCTGCCCCAGGCCCCACAATCTCTTAGGGATGGGCCTGACGGTTCCTCTTCCAGAAGGGCTTAGAGTGTACTCTAGCTAAAGAAAAATCCACTTCCATTGACTGCCATCTACAAATTTGTAGTTTGTGAATGTCTATCATTTGGTGTTTGATTCACACTTTCATTACACTAGCATCTAGATCAGATGCATAATTTGCTTAATTGTTGAACTCAATATACCCGCTATACCCTCCTTCAACATTCCATGTGGCAAAAGGGGTCACTGCACTACACAATGTTACAATCTGTTTGGTTAGGCTGGCTTGTCCTACAGAAGTGCTGCTTCTCAAACTCCCAATAACGAGGCCTGGACTACACTAAAAGTTATGTTGATGTAAGCTGCTGTGCCTCGATACAGCCGTGCATGTGTCTACACTTAAATTTGTCTCCCATTGATGAAAGTGCCCTGTTATGTTGACTGTAACACCATCTCCCAAGTGGTATTGAGCTGAAGTCGATAGGTAACGCAGCATCTACATGTGCACTTCTTGTCTACCCTAAGAGTCCTCCAGCAGTTGTCCCATAATGCCTAACACTGGTCACTAGTGTGAACGCCATTGCTCAGGGTCCATGAACCCAGAAGCCACCCTTCCCCTTTAAAGCCCTGCAAACTTTTGAAATTCATTCTCCTGATTGACCGGCTTGGTAATCACACCTAGCCTCTCTCCATTACTGAAGCAACCTCCCAGCTGACCATGCTGGCTACACCTTCCAAATATGCTCCTGTCTGGAGTAGACAGGAGATATTGGATCTCCTGGGCCTGTGGGGAGAATAGGCTTTGCAGGCACAGTTCTGATCCAGCCTTAGAAATGTTGAGATCTGTGATCAGATTGGTCAGAGGATGCAGGAGGAAGGAATATGACAGGGACCAGCAGCAGTGCCGTGTGACTGCCAAGGAGATGTATCAGGCTTACCAGAAGGTCAGGGAGGCCAACAATCAATCTGGTGCTGAGCCACAGACCTCCTGCTTTTACCACAAGTTGCATGCCATACTTGGTGAAGACTGCATCAACACTCAACACACTGCCATGGATACCTCCAAGGAGTCACAGGCCTCTACCATGAACAGGGAGGAGGGGAAGGTGGAGACGAGGAGGAGGATGGGGAACAGGCACCTAGATGATCGAGCTGTGCAATATATGGGCCTGTGCGGCTTTGGGATGCCAGCAGCAGCTGTGTTCTTTGTGCCGTTGGTACCCTCAGGAGTGAGATATTTGCTAAAATCACCACCTCCTGTAGAAAATAATGCCAGTATTCAGTGCTGTTGCTTTAAATTACAAAATTAATGTAACTGAGCAATTCCCTCCTAATTTCCCTTATCCCTGGCAGGCCATACACCACATGACTTGTGCTGTGACTGGAACCGGCACCATGCAGAAACAATCCCAAGCAGAAGTGAGAATATATTATTTAAAACCTTGTGGGAGCAAAAGGGTGAATCCCGTATCTGAAGTTTCACTTTTTGTAGTGAATAATCTGACAGTGGTACCACATTGTGGCCTTCAGAGTGTCCCCCTCACACCAATGGAACACCTGACTCAGCTAAGGAGGAGAAAGAATAGGACTTGGGATGACATTTTCAGTGATATCCTACAAGCTATTGCTGCATTGGACTGAGCACAGGGCTTGGACAATGAACGTTGGGGACACTTCGAACAGGGAAAGAGTAGCAAGGCGCACAAAAATGAGTAGGACATAATGGACGTTCTCAGGCAGTAAACGTAGATGCATCAGACTCTGGTTTACTGCAGGTTTAATAATCTGCACTCACCTCCCTCTGCAGCCCATTGAGAACTCAATATCAGGATCTCTGTATATTCCCCTCTTTCAACATTCTATGTGGCATCAGGGGTCACTACACTACCCCTACCACTCCATCCTGGGCGACATTAAAGACAATTACAGCGTCACGTAACTGACCTGTGAAGGCGAGGGTGGGTGTAGATGTAACTGAAATTGATGTAAATATTCTTTATCCTTCCTAAGTTCTGTTCTCTTAAATTAAGATTTTTTTTTTAAATTTAACTGTTTTTGCATTGAATTCTGTTACAAACGAGATGTCGTATTTGAACTAAATTCATCTTTATTAGTTTGTCAGTAACAAGCAGATGTTACATTGTGGGGAAAAAATAGGGCTGTCGATTAATTGCAGTTAACTCATGTGATTAACTCAGTAGTGATTAAGAGATTAAGATTAATTGCAGTTTTAATCGTACTACTAAATTTCAATTGGGATTCTATTAAATATTTTTGGATGGTTTTTGGATATTGACTTACAACACAGAATACAAAGTGTATAGTGCTCACTTTATATTTATTACAAATATGTGCACATTAAAAATGATAATAGTATTTTTCAATTCACCTCATACAAGTACTGTAGTGACATCTCTTTATCGAGGAAAAAAAATCTACACTTGTAAATTGCACTGTTACGTAACCGCAATCCACAAACAAAACAGTGTAAAACTTTAGAGCCTACAAATCCACTCAGTCCTACTTCTTGTTCAGCCAATAGCTCAGACAAACAGGTTTGGTTACATTTACAGGAGATCATGCTGCCTGCTTTTTATTTATTATGTCACCAGAAAGTGAGAACAGGTGTTTACATGGCACTTTTGTAACCGGCATTGTAAGGTATTTACGTGCCAGATATGCTAAATATTCGTATACCCCTTCATGCTTTGACCACCATTCTAGAGGACATGCTTCCATATTGATGACACTCTTTAAAAAAAATGCATTAATTACATTTGTGACTGAACTCCTTGGGGGTGAATTGTGTGTCTCCTGCTCTGTTTTACACACATTCTGCCATATATTTCATGTTATAGCAGTCTCGGATGATGACCCAGCACATCTTGTTCATAGAATCATAGAATATCAGGGTTGGAAGGGACCTCAGGAGGTCATCTAGTCCAATTTTTCCACATCCTTCTTGTAGTGTGGGACCCAAAACTGGACACAGTACTCCAGATGAGGCCTCACCAATGTCGAATAGAGGGGGACAATCACGTCTCTCGATCTGCTCGCTATGCCCCTACTTATACATCCCAAAATGCCATTGGCCTTCTTGGCAACAAGGGCACACTGCTGACTCATATCCAGCTTCTCGTCCACTGTCACCCCTAGGTCCTTTTCCGCAGAACTGCTGCCTAGCCATTCGGTCCCTAGTCTGTAGCTGTGCATTGGGTTCTTCTGTCCTAAGTGCAGGACCCTGCACTTATCCTTATTGAACCTCATCAGATTTCTTTTGGCCCAATCCTCCAATTTGTCTAGGTTCCTCTGTATCCTATCCCTGCCCTCCAGCGTATCTACCACTCCTCCCAGTTTAGTATCATCCGCAAATTTGCTGAGAGTGCAATCCACACCATCCTCCAGATCATTTATGAAGATATTGAACAAAACCGGCCCCAGGACCGACCCCTGGGACACTCCACTTGACACCGGCTGCCAACTAGACATGGAGCCATTGGTCACTACCCGTTGAGCCCGACAATCTAGCCAACTTTCTACCCACCTTATAGTGCATTCATCCAGCCCATACTTCTTTAACTTGCTGACAAGAATACTGTGGGAGACCGTGTCAAAAGCTTTGCTAAAGTCAAGAAACAATACATCCACTGCTTTCCCTTCATCCACAGAAACAGTAATCTCATCATAGAAGGCGATTAGATTAGTCAGGCATGACCTTCCCTTGGTGAATCCATGCTGACTGTTCCTAATCACTTTCCTCTCATGTAAGTGCTTCAGGATTGATTCTTTGAGGACCTGCTCCATGATTTTTCCGGGGACTGAGGTGAGGCTGACTGGCCTGTAGTTCCCAGGATCCTCCTCCTTCCCTTTTTTTAAAGATTGGCACTACATTAGCCTTTTTCCAGTCATCCGGGACTGGAAAAAGTGTTCATTTTAAGAACACTTTCACAGCAGATTTGACAAAACACAAAGAAGGTACGAATGAGAGATTTCTAAGGATAGCTACAGCACTCGATCCAAGGTTTAAGAATCTGAAATGCCTTCCTAAATCTGAGAAGGACAAGGTGTGGAACATACTTTCAGATGCTTTAAAAGAGCAACACACTGATCTGGAAACTACAGTACCCAAACCACCGAAAAAGAAAATCAATCTTCTGCTGGTGGCATCTGACTCAGATGATGAAAATGAACATGCTTTTGTCTGCACTGTTTTGAATAGGTAGTGAGCAGAACCCTTTTCGGCATGGCCTCTGGAATGGCAGTTGAAGCATGAATGGATATGAATCTTTGTCACATCTCTGACATATCTTGTGACACTGGTAATGATAGTGCCATGCAAATGCCTGTTCTCACTTTCAGGTGACACTGTAAAGAAGAAGCGGGCACCACTATCTCCTGCAAAAGTAAACAAACTTGTTTTTCTGAGCGTTTGGCTGAACAAGAAGTAGGACTGAGTGGGGACTTGTAGACTCTAAAGTTTTACACTGTTTGTTTTTGAATGCAGAGGTTTTGTGTACATAATTCTACATTTGTCAGTTCAACTTTTATGATAGAGATTGTACTATGTTTTTAGGTGAATTACAAATATTTTTTTACAGTGAAAAATTTAATCAAATAAAATGAGCACTGTACATTTTGTATTCTGTGTTGTAATTGAAATCAATTTGAAAACGTAGAAAACATCCAAAAATATTTAAATGGTGTTCTATTGTTTAACAGTGCAATTAATCACACCATTAATCATGATTAATGTTTTTAATTGTGTGATTAATCATTAATTTTTAATCACTTGACAGCCCTAGGAAAAAACTCATGGGATAAGCCACAAACAAAATTGATATTTACAGTGGTGTATTCTTACATGTACAGTAATCGCCACCCAATTCCTAACACGCTACAAAAGAGCAGGGCCAAGTAGAGCACAATATAACAAAACACATTGCAGTGGCTCACTGTTAAAGTGCTCTTTCATACCCTCAGAGTCATATAGTTCCACATTGAGCTCTTGTGTCTGGCTGTTCAAACTCCAACTCTGCCCTCCTACCTTTGCTTCACGCAGGGCACAGCAAGCAGCTCTAACCATCTGGACCTCAGTGAGAAAAATATTCCATTGTGTGAGTAAACAATGCCATCATCCCTTCAGTTGACCAAAAGCACATTCAAATGCCATCTGCACCTGCTGAGTTGGTAGTTGAGTAGTTCCTCGTTGCCGTCAAAATGACCACTGTTCGGCTTCATGAGCCAAGGCATTAGGGGCTAGGTTGGGTTGCCCAGGATCACTATTGGCATTTCAATATTCCCAATGGTAATTTGTTGGATGGGAAAGAAAGTCCCTGCTTGCAAGTTTTTGAAAACCCTGTGTTCTTAAAGATGTGAAGGGCCTGGACCAGCCCACATTGATGTCAGTGATCCATCCCTGGTGATTCATCAATACATGCATAACCATAGAAAAGTAGCCCTTTCTGTTGATGTACTCTGGGGCAAGGTGGTCTGGTGCCAAAATAGGGATATGCGTGCCATCTATTTCTCCACCACAGTTTGGGAATCCCTTTGCAGTGAGTCCATCCATTAGGTCCTGCATGTTGCTGAGAGTCACAGTCCTTTAGCAGGAAGGGATTCATAGCCCTCACACTTGCATGACGATGGCCCTTGCAGTGAGTATCCCAAATTGACATGTAGCAATCTGGCATTGCAAGCTTCCATGGTGTTATTGCCATTTGCGTCTCCACTGTCTGTGTGGCTCTCATTTTGCTATCCCTATGCCCCAGGGATGGGACAAACTTGGTGCGCAGATCCAGGAATGTGGCCTTCCACATCTGACAGTTCTGCAGCCACTGGTAGTTATTCAAAGCATGCTTCATGATGTAATATCACCAGGTCCCAAAAGCAGCACCTCATGACCACCACCAACAACCTGCAATTGGTTCTTGCTATGTCCTACAGTAATTTGTTCTCCAATAAATCATCACGCTCGCCACTGATTTGGTTCTTTTTTCAGCTCTGCAGATATTAGGGGATCATGAGTCCTTTGCTTTCAATGCTCATAACAATAGTGAAGAGTTGTGCAGGCTCCATGCTTCTTTCAGAGATGGTGGACAGTGAGGAGGGCTACACGGGTTTATGGTATTTTGAAAGAAGGTACAAAAATTATTGGCTACACGTGGCATTATGGATGGAGGCAGTTGAAAACTGGGAAGCTGAGCCCGTGCTGCTACTCACTCCTGTGACTTATTTCAGGCCCATCACACATTGCCAAAACTTCCCAATGGAAGGTGCTGTATGGTGGCGAGTTGCACAATGGCATGACTACCCTCACTGCACCACACTTTGCATTGATACAAGCATTCCTGGTGAATACATGCACCAGTGACACAGGGAGCCAAGTATGCACACACACAAGCAATTGTACTAATTGTGGTAGCTTTATGTTGATGTAATTTGTGTTGACATAACTTTGTAGTGTAAACATGACCTGAGCACGTGCAGAGGCCACTCAAGGAAATGCAGGATACTCTCTTGTAACCAGAGAGAAGATCTGTGTGTTCACTTTCCTCAACCACCTTCCCCTCTTTGAGTCATAATTACAACTTTGAACCTGGGGAGGTGGTTGGTGGATCATAGCTCCACTCTCCAAACAGGTGGAGAGAGGCAGGGCACACAAGAGAGCTCTAACAGACACTGCTGCTAGAAGGTTCTACTTGGCTAAGCTTCACTGTCAGCGCATTCCAAGTTTATGAATGTGCAGAAGTTCATCTGGAAGAACTTTGGTTATAAGTGAATAACTTATGTATATATGAACAGCAAACTAGAACACCAGTAGATCTCGCTACAGTGCTGACTGGCTACAGAATAAAAATAAAATTCCAAAATCATCTACATCTAAGGGCTTTCCTTCACCAAGACACTCAGGAAAATTAACATGAATTTAACTGTTAACTAGTCTGCATTAAACCCCTATAGGCGTACATTCATTGAAAATTAAGGTCACCTTAGTTTGGTTTTGTGTAAATTGCTTCCAAAGTGAATTACATTACACACAATTAAAAGAACTTTAATTCTGAATGAGAGCATCCACACTAGTTTAATGCAGATTAGTTAAGCCATATTAACAGTTGTTGTGGTGCAGTCTAAGGCCAGCATAATATGTGAATCAGTGTATTTTTACTTCCACCATCTTCAACTATACAGTAGATTAATTTACTTTTTTTACTTTACTGCTAAATAATCTGCATAAAAGCACCTGTAGTGCTGAAGAGCTTGGGTCAAATGAAAGCTACAGTGAAAGGGATGTGCGAAAATACACTTACAGTTCATAATCACACATCTTTGCTTACAATATGAATACTTTTTCAGCTGAAATACAGTCTGTCTTTCAGTGCACTATTTGAAGCACATTGGAATTTATAAGAAAAATAAAACAAAGCAAATATTTTCAACTGTAACTGAAATTATCTTGCCCCATCTAGTTCAAGTAGTATACATATACTAAGTTACTGTATTAGACTATTGGCATCTACTTAAGGTGTTTCAGAAAACTTACTATTTTAATTTGTCAAACTGAAGCTGTTCCGTTATAGCAACAAATCAGTTTAGCAATTTTTTTTAAGCAGTGACGGTAATGTTCTGTCATGCAGAACTCATGCTTACTTGGCTGTAAGAGTACAATGTAAGTTCATTAGCTGATACAGCAGCTTTGTTTTTCAAAGTAATTAGGACTTGCTATTGCTTTCTCCTAGGGAGTGAATATTGATGGTGAGTATTTTCAGATGTTCCTGGTCCTACTTTCAAATATCTAGGCAGAGGGATTTAAGGACATAAAGTAAGTGAACCTCTGGAATTAGATCAAATGTTTCGTTTGTGGAGAGGTTGCTGTTTACACAGAGGAACTTTTGAACCCAATAAACTAAATTACAACAACTTTTTTAAAAGAATTTGATCTGCAGTGTTTAGTATTTTGAAACCTTTTCCAGAGCAAATAGCACAGTGCTTTCAGATTAGACTGTCATAATTAATCAAAGAAATAGGCTGACTGTCTTGCCGTGATGGTGGATTCTTACCATTTTTTTCGCTGGATAAACAATCGGTCTCTGGTTAAGAGCCAAATATCTGCTGTTCGGTAATATAATACTTTTTGTATAACTTTTTTTTAGTTTAAAAGCTTTCCATTCATTTAAAAGTCAATACATTTCAAAAGCCAGCTTTAAGTCTAACACATCCAACAAATTTTGGTGCTTTCAGACCTTCCTTAATGTGACACTATCAATTTGAAATCTAGTCACCTTAATTTAAAAACAAACACCTCTTTTGTGCCCCCAAACTCTCAGGTGCTGTAAAATGCTCCTGACTTCCCTGTCATTTTACAGTTGCATTTATTATTGTATGAAAGCCCATGCAAACAGGGAATATTAATAAGTTGGGAATGTAGTTGCATAAATTACACAATCTAAATTGTACAAGAGAAACATTGTTTTCTGTTCCAGTAATAGTAGAATCATAGAAATGTAGGGCTTGAAGGAAACTTGAGAAGCCATCAAGTCCAGCCCCCTATACGTAGACCATCTCTGATAAGTGTTTGTCAAACCAGTTCTTAAGAACCTCCAGTGATGAGGATTCCAGTACTTAACTGTCCTTAAAGTTAGAATGTTTGTCCTAATATCTAACCTAAATCTCCCTTGCTGCAGATGAAGTCCATTATTACTTGTCCTACCTTCAGTTGGCATAGAGAACAATTGATCAATGTCCTCTTTATAACAACCCTTAACATATTTGAAGACTAGAATTAGATCATCCCTCAGTCTTTTCTTTTGTCAAGACTAAATGTTACTCCTCGGGGAATTTTGCACGGGGAATTTTGCACCACTTTGCACGTGCAAAATTCATGTCCTTGCAGAATTTTTCCCTACAGAATAATACACTCTGCCTGGGAGGTGCTGAAATTATACCTTTTGCCCAGCAGGAGAGGCTGCCTTTCTCATAGCACCCTATCCATGAGGCCAGGTGAGGAGGCATAGGATATGGGGGCAGGGGATGGAAAACAGGGGTCACAGACTAGGATTCAGAAGAGCTAGTGGGGTGGACAGATTGGTGCAGGGGGCACAGGAGCTAGCGGGGTAACAGCATTGAGCCAAGGTGCAGGGACATATGAGGACAGGGGAAGACTGAATGGGAGAGGTTAGGAGGTCAGCCAGGGTCTGCATAGGGGAGGCTCCCCAACTCCATAACACCCTCCTCCCCTTCCGCAACAAAATATTTCTCCCACCCACACCCAACAATCCTCCAGATTCACTCGCAGGCTCCTTCCCAGCAGTTACTTCCCTCTCCCTCAGATCCTCCATTATCCCAGACTCCCAAGCCTTTGCACTGCTTATGTAGGGTGCAGGAAACATGTTTCTGTATTGTAATCCATTTAAACTATTACTCAAAGTTCTGTATTATTATGCCTAATAAGGAATCTATTTGTCAAAAAAACATTTCCTGAATCTTTTTTGTTTGTTAGACATACTTGCTGACAGGTATTTGAAATAAAATTATAAAAATAATTGAAATTGGTGTGATTATATTGTTGTTTTAAGAAATAAGATATGCAGAATTCTAAAATATTGTGTGCAGAATTTTTAATTTTATGGTGCAGAATTCCCCCAGGACCCAGGAGTAAAAAATGCACAGTTTTTTAACCTTTCCTCATAGGTCATGTTTTTTAAACTTTGTCATTTTTGTTGCTGTCCTTTTGATTCTCTCTAGTTTGTTCATATCTTTCCTAAAGTGTGGTTTCTAGAATGGAACACAGTAATCCAGCTGAGGCCTCACCAGCTTGGAGTAGAGTGGGACAATTACCTCCCTTGTCATACATAAAACACTCTTGTTAATACATCCCTGAATGCCATTTACCTTTTTTGCACCTGCATCACATTGATGACTCATTCAATTTGTGATCCACTCTAACCCCCAGATCCTTTCCTCGCATGTCAGGTTTTCTACACCTTTTATCATTTTTGTTGCTCTCCATTGGATTGACTCTCTCCAATTTATCTATATCTTCGTTAAAATGTGGTACCCAAACTGGACATGGTACTCCAGTTGAGGCTTCACCAGAGCTGAGTAGAGAACTGTTCTCTCTCATGTCTTCCTTATGATACTTCTGTTAACACACCCCAGAATATTAGCCTTTTTTGTGACTGTTATATTGTTGGCTCATGTTCAATTTGTGATCCATTATAATCCCCAGATCTTTTCTGTAGTACTATTGCCTAGCCAGTTGTTCCCCATTTTGGAGTCATGCACTTGATGTTTCTTCTTAAATGAAGTACTTTGCACTTGTCTTTATTTAATTTTATCTTGTTGATATCAGAACAATTATCTAATTTATCAAGGTCTTTTTGAATTCTAATCCTCTCCTTCAAGTGCTAGAAACCCCTCTCAGCTTGGTGTCATCTGCAAATTTAATAAACACACTCTCCATTCTATTACCTAAGTCATTAATGAAAATATTGACTAGTACTAGACCGACGGCTGACTCCTGGAAGAGCTCACTAGAGACTTCTTCCCAGTTTGATAGTGAACCATTGATCATTTCCCTTTTAGTATGGTTTTTTTCAACCACTTTTGCACCCACCTTATACTAATGTATTCTCTACCCCAATTTCCTAGTTTGCTTATGAGAATGTCATGTGAGACTGTGTCAAAAGCCTTATTAAAATCAATATATATATATCACATCTACTGCTTCTCCCTACACACTAGGCCAGTTTCCCCTGTGAAAGATGGAAATTTAGTTAGGTTTGGTATGATTTGTTCTAGCCACATCCATGTTGTCTATTCCTTATCCAATTATTCTGTAGGTGCTTTCAACTTGATTAATAATTTTTTCCAGTGTGTTTCCAAGTATCAAACTTAGGCTGACTGATCTATAATTCCCCGGTTCCTTTTTGTTCTGTAGCTGCACCACCTATAACTAAGGATCTTACTACAGTTTTTCATCCTTTTTAAAAAATATTGTGGACCCCGATGTCTAATTCACTGGCAAAAAAACCCCATATCTGGTAGTTGGTTACGGAACTGACTTTTATATTTCAGAACTATTTCAAAAAAACGAAAGTATGACCGTGTCAGAGACTTAAACATTTAAAACAGAGTTTCCGTATTTAAATTTATCACCTAATTAAATTGCTCCTCTTGGCGTGCAAGACTAATTACACCACATGTGGTATTCTGTAACTAATTGCAGTAATGGAAGCTAAAGTATTGTCAGTTTTTTTTTCTTCCCAGTATACACGAATTATATAAAAACAGTAGCTAAACAGCATCTTTTAATGTGTTGTCAATAATGGATGATCAAGTTAATGCAACATTTTTCACTAACTGCTCAATGTATTATCTAATCTTTCCATTTTTGGAATGAGTGAAAGGAGGTAGAACTACATTATTTCAGTGAGGAAGTTCTGTGAAATAGCTCTTAGACCTGGATCCACAAAAGAACTGGGGGTTGCAATCTTCAGTGTCACAGCACTTAACTTTTAGATGCTTAAAAAATCCCAGGAACAACACTGCCATCCACAAAGCCTGAGTTAGGTACCTTATACAATGACTGAGGAGAAATAGGTGCCCAAGAATGTGATTCACAAAAAGCAGTACTTTAGGCAGGGAGCCTGCTATGCTAGTCAATAGGACATGCCTACAAAAGGGGTATGTCCTAAGCCCCATCCCTCTAGCGAATATAGGCATCTAAGTCCAGTCTACAGAGAGGTGTCTGTCTTTTCTGAGACAGAGGTTCAATTCTCCCCTCTGATGGGGAGAAAGGATTTGAATAGGGGTCTTCCCCCTTATTAGGAGAGTGTTCAAACCACTGCACTATGGGATATTCTGATGTGGGGCTACCTCAGTATTTCCTGTTGAAGCTGGTCCACTGTGTATAAATAATGAAAGGGTGATTGCACCAGTGGGATTGGTCCTGGGTCCTCCTCCTCCCATGTTGGTGCCCTACCCACTGGGCTGCAGAGTCATTCTCACTCTTCTGCATGCACGCTGTCTCTTGCCCAATGACTGTTCCACTATATGGATAAATAATTAGACAGAGTGGGGAATTAAACTGGATCTCCAACATCCCAGGCAAGAGCTCTGACCACGAAAAAGTTATAAGGTGGGCAAAACTATCTGCTCCTCAGCCAGATTTTGAATGGGACCTGATCTGGTAGGTAACCTCTGAGCAGACATTCTGGATTGGGCCCTGAACGTGAGAGAGGCATTCACCCACCTATCTTCCCACAGCTTATGGTTTATTTTGGGACTTAGTTGGGAGATAGGTGTCCAGAGGCCTGGTGTGAAGCAGTAGTGCACATGCCAAGAAGCAGAAACTTAGGCATCTAGCAAACTTTTACCCTGAAAAATTAGATATCAAGTGAATGTAGGCACCTCCAAGATTCAGTGAGATTCTTGTGGATTTCAGTGGAAACTAACACTGGGACTTAGGTGCCTAAGTCTGGGTTTAGGCATCTAAGTGTGGTGCTTAGGTACCTAAATATCTGTGTGGATTGGGGCCTTAGTGAAAATTCCAGAATTGATGGATTTCAAAAAGTTTGTATTTTAAACATCATTTGTGAATTTCCCTTTGAGTGGAAGCAAGACTCTTTAGGATCAAATTTTGCCCTCATGGGTGCAGTGTGGAGCCATCTTGTTCCATGAGAAGTTCGGATGGAAATTGTACCTTTAGGGTAGATTTACACTGCACAAATCTTATGGTGGTGTACAGAGAACATACAGGTTTCAGAATGGCAGCTATGTATGTTTCCTTGCATGGGTTTAAATAGTAGTGTATTTGCCTAAGCAGTGCCTCACCCTCTAAAGTACAGACACACCAGAACCCTAAGATATATACCCTACACAACTCTCTACATGCCCCAGGTGGGTGAATGCCTCCCCTCTCTATTACTGTTGTTTTTAGCAGCGTTGTGTCCTACTGCCATGGGGAAAAATTCTGGCAGTGTAAAGTTTCTGGAGCCTTTTCCTACTGTCTCCCCGCTACCAGAGCCTTTCCTCACTGCAGTGAAAGGATCCGCTGTGGGGAAGTGCCTGAGCTTTTCACTGCTGCATGTAGCTACACCCCACAGCATTGATGCAGCCGGCCTTTCACAGCAGTATATGGCCACCCTGCATGCCACCACTAGTGGTGCACAGTGTAGACATACCTTTTGAGAAGCAGAAAGTGCACTAATAATGGGGGATTTCAACTATACTCATATTGAATGGGTATGTGTCATCTCAGGAGGGGATGCAGAGATAAAATTTCTAGGCACCATAAATGATTTGCTTCTTGGAGCAGCTTGTCCTGGAATCCACCAGGGAGAGAATTCTTGATTTAGTCTCTAGTGGAACACAAGATCTGGTCTAGGAAGTGACTATAGCTGAACCGCTTGGTAACAGCAACCATAATGTAATTAAATTTAACATTCTCATAGGGGTAAAACTGCCAAAGAAACCCACCGTAATAGCATTTAACTTCAAGAATGGACACTACATAAAAATGAGGAAGCTAGCTAAATGGAAATTGAAAGGAACAGTCACAAGAGTGACATGCCTGCAAACTGCCTGGAAACTAAAAACACCATAATAGAGGCTCAAACTAAAAAGTATAACTGGGTTAAAAATAGTAAGATAAGTTCTGGAAGATAGGTCCATCAATGGGTATTAGTCAAGATGGTCAGGGAAGCATACCCATGTTCTGGGTATCCCTAAACCTCCAACTGCTAGAAGCTGGGACTGGATGACCGGATGGATCACTCAAAATGGCCTTGTTCTGTTCATTCCTTCGGAAGGACTTGGCACTGGCCACTCAGAAGACAGGATTCTAGTCTAGATGGACTAGTCTGAGCAAGTATGGCTGTTCTTATGTTCTGAGCACATTCCTTTCTGAATCTTTCTGCCAAGGGAACTCTGCAGGGTGTGGTGGCCATCTTATGCTGTCGGGTGGGGTTAGGTGCCATGTCCCTGAGTCCTGCTTTTCTTTCTTATGTGTGCATGTGAATGGAAAGAACAGTTTCTGTGCCCTTTTACGGATGGGGACTGAAGGGAGGATCTTTGCGCTCTTCTCCTCTAGCCTTTGTACAAGGGTCTGTAACAATCTTGCCCTTAATGTGTTAAATACTAACCTGTGGATTGCTTTTAAAGCTCTAATTTTCTAAAGAAGATTGAAAACAATTGCTTTCAACTACCTTTTTGGTTTACCTGACAAAGTACTTAATAAAAGCTCTAAAACAATTGCTGTCTAGATTAGCTCTTGGCCATTTCCACTGCCAGTTTTTGCTAGCTGCAACTTAAATAAAGCTGATTACGGTAAACTGATGATGAACAACCTTTAAAGTGTTTACCCAGCAACTTTGGCTAACTTTTTATAATTAAAGTTAATGAGTATAATTATCCTCTAGATCTTTCACTCTTTCTGGGGATCTGTCCAATATATAGTAAACACTCCCAATTTCCTAATTTACAACACCAATACCAAAAATATTCTTTTTATACACAAACACTTGAGTCAAAACCATACTATTCAAAAGTTTTTTTTCCAATTGGATAGTTCTTTTTCAAACATGCAATTTAATGTTGAAATGCTGTCATCAGAACCTTAAATGTTCATGCAGATTTATAGTATGCAGTATACTAGGTGACATATTTGATACAATATTTGAGAAAGGAGCAATTCTAAAAGCATAAGAAAGATTAAGGGAAACAGGAGCAGTGAGGATGAAAAAAAAAATCTGAAACCTTAGGTTCCTAAGGTTAAGATTCTAAATGCATATTGTGACAAAGCTCTGTCCTTGTCTCCGTGGGTCCCGCGTTTCCTGGTGGATTTTGCTAGTCTCAGGGGCTCACTGTGACCCTCCATGTAGTCCTTCACTTGATCCCCTGGTTGGAATCGAAGCTTTGCAGTGATAATGGGTTCATTGGAGAAAGCACAGGAAACCCAAGTGTTCCCGTACAATGGGCGTAACTCAGGCTATCCGATCCCTCATCTGCAGTTCATGCTCGACTATGTTCTTTCTGGGATTTGGCTCTTCTTCCCAGGCTTCTCTGGCTATATCCAATATGCCTCGGGGGTGGAGCCCGTACAGTAGTTCAAATGGAGAGAAACCCATGGAGGCTTGTGGAACCTCCCGGATGGTGAACATGAGGAAAGGCAATAGGGTATCCCAGTCTTTCCCATCCCGGCTCACCACTTTCCTGATCATGGCCGTGAGGGTCCTATTGAATCTTTCCACAAGGCCATCTGTTTGCGGGTGGTATACAGAGGTTCGTAGGGCTTGTACATGGAGCAATGAACAGAGATCTTTCATCAACTTGGACACGAAAGGTGTCCCTTGATCAGTCAGTATCTCCTTGGGTAGCCCAACCCGGGCAAAGACCTGTACTAGCTCCTCAGCTATTGTCTTGGAACCTGTGTTGCGTAGGGGGATGGCTTTTGGGTATCGGGTTGCATAGTCTAGTACAACAAGCACATGTTGGTGGCCTCTAGCTGTCTTCTTTAGGGGCTCAACCAGATCCATGGCTGTGCTTTCAAATGGTACCTCTATTATGGGAAGAGGTATGAAAGGGGCCCGCAAGTGTGGGCGAGGGCTATGTAGCTGACACTCTGGACAAGAGGTGCAGTATCGCCAGACATCTTTGGGTACTCCTGGCCAGAAGAACCTCTGCAGGATCAGTGCCTGGGTTTTCTCTACTCCTAGGTGTCCTCCAAATAGGTGACTGGGCGAGGCTCAAAATGGCTTTTTGATGTTTTTGTGGCACCAGAAGTTGATGTATCTCTTGCTCCTGCATTTGCACCACGTGGTACAGGAGATCTTTCTTCACTATAAAGTAAGACCCATGGATGGGACGGTCCAGGTCATCCCATCTATCTGGGCCACCTCTTTCCTGATGTTATCATATCTAGGGTCCTCCACCTGGCCCACTCCCGAAAGTCTCTCTCCCTGGACTAACTTGCCAGAGCTCCCAGGGCTTCTTCCAATGTCTCGCCGCCATCACGGCTGGGACCAGCCGTCAGCTCACCTTCCGTGGTGGTAGTTTCTCTGATGGTTGCTTGTGTCCATCTGCCTACTAGGGTGGTCTTTTGGCCCTGGGTCAGGATCCTGGTTCCCAAAACTTTTGCAGCCTTCCTCTCTTTTTTTGTCTTCTGGGTCTTTTTGGGGGCTGAGAACAGATCCTGAGAAATCTCAGTGAACATCAGGGTTGACATTCCCCCGGCAATGAGTTGCTGCCATCAGTCTCCCCACCTCCCTCCAGCCTCTCCAAGGGGAGTAAATTATCAAACCCTGGATAGTCCCTCCCAATGACTACAGGATATGGGCATTTAGGAACTACACCCACTATCACTTCAGTGGGGTTCCCCTGAACCTCTATCTCCACCGGGATGGTGGGGTAATGGCTTACGGCACCATGCACACACGTCACTGCTATGCATTTGGCTTATAGCAGGTGGCTACTTTTTACCAGCTTACCCGATATAAGGGAGATAGCACTCCCAGAGTCCACAAGCACTGTAGTCTCTGCTCCATTTATCTTGACCGGCCTGGTGTAGTTATGGGGGCTAATGCGATGCCTGCAAGGTGGATAAGGGATCACGGGACCTCCCAGTCCCCCAAGTTACATTGCATAGGCGCCTCGGTGCTGGCACACTGTGCTGCTATGTGTCCCCACTCCCCACGTGCATAACATCTATAATTGCTTCTAATCACTCCCTTATCATGGGAGTTAGGGGGAGTTAGGGGGTTTAGTCCCAGGGTTCCCCCCACTCAGGCCAATCCCTTCCTTCTGGGATCCCCACTGGTTTTCAACTCCCCCCCTTCTTCCACCTAGGACTCCCCAGGGGTTCGGCTGCCCAACCTTCCAGGGTTGGGATCGGGTGCTTGCTTCGAAAAGGGCCTTCCTTTGGTAGTTGGGTCAATTCCCTGGCTGTCATGCGTCTTTCTACCAGCATGATCTCATCATACGTGGACTGATCATTCTGGCCTACCCATTTGCGGAGATCTGGTGGCAGTCTTTACATGTAATGGTCCATGACCAAGGTCTCCAAAATCTCCTCTGGGCTGCACACCGTGGGTTGTAACCACTTCAGCGCGAGGTGTATGAGGTCGAATAGCTGGGACCTCGGGGGTTTGTTCTCCTGGTACTTCCGCTCATTGAACCTCTGGGCCCGTACCGCTGCCGTCACCCCGATCGTGCTAGGATCTCTGCCTTCAGCCGGGTATAGTGAGTGGTGTCCGTGGCAAGCAAGTTGAAGTAGGCCTTCTGGGTCTCTCCGTACAAAAAAGGGGCAAGAATGCTGGCCCACTGCTCTTGGGGCCACGTCTCACGCTGAGCAGTCCTTTTGAATGAGAGGAGATATGCCTCTACGTCATCTTCTGACATCATCTTTGGCAGACAACCAGAGGCCCTCTGGGTTTGTGTCCCGTCAGACCCTGGGTCTGGGTGGTGAGGATCTTCAGCTGGTCTACTACCTCTCAGAAGAGGGCATGATCTTGGGTCGCCTGGCCCATTAATAATTGGTTGGTTTCCTGCTGTAGCCGCATAGATTCCTGTTGTACCATTGCCTGAACCTAGGTGGCCTCCTGCTGTGCTGTAGTGGCTTGTACCAGAGCTCTTACCACCTCCTCCATTGTGGTACAAAGCAAACAAATAAAACAAACAAATCCAAAACCCCAGTACACTTTTTTTTAACCTCTTTCTTCCACTGTGCTGTGAATGATAATCCCACCTCTAAAACCAGTTGTGATAAAGCTCTGTCCTTGTGTCCATGGGTCCTGCATTTCCTGGCAGATTTCGCTAGCTTCAGGGGCTCACTGTGACCCTCCACATAGCCCTTCTCTCTCTAGAGGCAAGAGTCACAGCTTACTCCGCTTTACTCCTCTCCTTAACCTCACACTCTCCTGATTCTTCCCTCACAATACAAAATATGTTTCAGTCTCTCGCATCTTATCTTTGACCCCACTTGCTTCTCCAACTATCGCCCCATCTCTCTTCCTTCTCTAAGCTTATTGACCATGCTGTTTACAGTTGCTGTCGGGAGTTCTTCTCCTTCAGTTTCATCTCAGATGCTCTTCAATTTGACTTCTGTTCCTTGCACTGCACTGAAACTAGTCTTGCCAAAGTCTTGAATTAATGCTTCCTAGCTAAATCTCAAAATCAGTACTCCATCTCCATCCTCCTTGATTTGTCAATTGCCTTTGACACAACTGAGCATACCCTTGAAATCTTGTCCTCCTCTGGCTTCCATGACTCTGACCTCTTCTGGTTCTCTTCCTACTCTGATTGTACTGTCGGTTTGTTCTTTGGAGGATCCTCCTCATCCTCCAACTTTCTTTGGGGGTTACACAGGGCTCGGCCCTAGGTTCCTTTCACTTCTTCCTCTACACTCTTTCTCTGGGTGATCTAATCCGCAAATGCAAATTTAACTAGCATCTCTATGCTAATGACTCACAGATCTACCTCTCTACTCCAGATTTATCTTTTGTCCAAACTAAAATATCTGCTCTGCCTGTCAGTGATATCACCTCATGGATGTGTAGTTGTCATCTCAAGTTAAACATATCCAATTCTGGGCACCACAGTTTATGAAGGATGTGGACAAATTGAAAAGAGTCCACAGGAGATCAACAAAAATGATAAAAGTTTTGGAAAACCTGACCAATGAGGAAAGGTTGAAAAAATTGTGCATGTTTAGTCTTGATAAAAGAAGGCTGAGAAGAACCGTATGTTAAGGGCTTTTATAAAGCAGACATGATCAGTTGTTCTCAATATCCACTGAAGGTAGAACAGGAAGTAATGGGCTTAATCTGCAGCAAGAGTGATTTAGGTTAGATATTAGGAAAAACCTGCTAACTATAAGTGTAGTTAAACTCTGGAATATGCTTCCAAGGGAGATTGTGGAGTCCATGTCATTGGAAGCTTTTAAAAACAAGTTGAACAAACACCTGTCAGTGATGGTTTAGGTATATTTGATCCTGCCATAGGGCAGGGGGCTGGACTTGATCACTTCTCAAGGTCGGTTCCAGCCCTACATTTCTATGATTCTATGGCTAAAACTGAGCTCCTAATCTTTCTGCATAACGGGCCTAAGATATAGCTTTTCCTATCAATCCACACAGCTAAAACTGTTGTCCAGGCTCTCATCTCATATCTCGATTTCTGCTACATTCTCCTCTCTGGCCTTGACAAATGCAGTCTTGCCCAACTCATGTCCATTCAGAATGTTGCAGCAAAGATAATTTTCATAGCCTGTCACTGTCTTTGTATCGCTCAGCTAGCTCCCCCTTCTCAATTGCATCAAATAGAAGCTCATTTTCCCCTACTTTCAAGGCCTTTTGTGACATATTCACACCCTACTTCCCATCTCTCATTTATTGTCAAGATGTCAGCTACTGTATCCAATTGGCCCATGCTGCCAGCCTCCATTGCTCACTTGTTAAATTTTCATAAAAGCACATTCATGCTTTCTGCCATTCTGCCCCTCATGCTTGGAAGGAGCTTTCCATGAACATTCACAAAGCTACCTTTTTATCCTTCTTCAAGTCACTCCTTAAAACTCTTCTTTTGCTGTGATGCCTACAGAACATTTGACAGTAGTAAAGTTTCTGATGTGCTGAGACTTCTGTCCATCGTGACCAATATACATAGATGAGGCCAGAAGGGACCACTGTGATCGTTTGTTTGACCTCCTATATAACACTGTCCATAGAACTTCCCTGAATTAAATCCTGTTTGGACTAGAGCATGTATCTTAGAAAAACTTGCATTCTTTATTTTAATATTTCCAGTGATGGAGAATCTGCCACACTCTTTGGCAAGTTGTCCAGTGTTTAATCTCATTGTTAAAAATTGCTCCTTATATCTAGTCTGAATTTGTCTAACCTCAACTTCCAGCCATTGGATGTTATTGTGCCTTTGTCTGCTAGATAAAGGAGCCCCCTATTATCAGCTTTCTGTTCCTCATGTAGGTGTTTATGGACCGTGATCAAGTAACTTTTCTTTGTTAAAATGAATAGATTGAGCTCTTGAGTTTTTTCATTATAAGGCATGTTTTCCAATCTTTTATGACAAGAATGACTAATAAAAAAGACATTTTTCCTGAACTTTAGTCATCTTTAAATGAAGTGCAAGCATAGAAATTTCACCCAAAAGAGGAGTCAAGTTTCAGAAAGTTATAAACAACTGAAAACAGACAATTATAATGGAAAATATTGTACAATCTTAACTATAGCAAATCATGTCTAGTACTCTGCTATAACTGGAGTCCTAGAGTAAATTCATTTGGAACTCCTGTTGTTAGTGTCTGTACAAAGTAAGCTTCCACAGAAAGACAATTCATCATTATGAAGATAATCAAATGGTAACATTGTGATAGTCTGTGCCCCTGTGTTCACCCCTTTTATAGGACTATGATAAATTTAGTATAAAGTATGGCTTGTGAGTTATTATTTGAAAACTCATAATTTGCTGATCATTATTGTCCTGGTAAAATTATAAGATTCCTCTGAATGGTATTACTGAGACATGTTCCAAGTCTGGGGAGCTGCCACAAACCAGTTCCTCACAGACAAAAGTCAAGCTGATGCCTGAGCCACGTGTCCACAAAATCAAATGGACCATCACCTGGGTAAGTGGCCACTTTTCAGCAGGAAAGAGGGTGTGGGAAAAAATCTACATCTAGACAAAGAAACAGCTTGAGGTTCCCATCCACACAGATGTTCTGTATCCTGAATCTCAGCTGGAAGAAGAGAAAGAACTATAAGAAGGGAGAACAGACACAGCAAAGTATCTCGCCCTTTCTTTCTACCCACGGCATTCCCAACACCTGAAGAACAAAGAAAGCTGTATTGGCCTGGGGGAGGGACCCTGACTGAAAGAAATTCAGCCACTAGGGCTGCCGAAACATGTGGTGAGGGAACTTTGCTTTGAAATTACCTAGCTTGTTAAGTTAGGCTTTAGATGAGTTTTCACTTTTATTTTTCTTGAAACCTATTCTGAATCTTTTCCCTCATAACTTGTATTTACTTAAAAATCTATCGTTCTGTAGTTAATAAACTTGTTTTATGGTTTTATATAAACCAATTTTTATTGTTTGTGAAACTCCATTGTGTAAGAGGATTTGTGCAAACTGGAAAAATAGTCTGAAGTAAATAGGATGAAATTCAATAAGGACAAAAGCAAAGTACTCCACGTAGGAAGGAACAGTCAGTTCCACACATACAAAATGGGAAATGACTGCTTAGGAAGGAGTACTGAGGAAAGAGATCTGTGGGTCATAGTGAGCCACAAGCTAAATATGAGTCAACAATGTACCACTATTGCAAAAAAAAGCAAACCTCATTCTGGGATGTATGAGAATTGTTGTAAGTAAGACCCCAGAAGTAATTCTTCTGCTCTACTCCGCACTGATTAGGTCTCAATTGGAGTATTGTGTCCAGTTCAGGGTGCTACATTTCAAGAAAGATGTGGACAAATTGGACGGAGTCCAGAGAAGAGCAACAAAAATGATTAAAGGTCTAGAAAACGTGACCTATGAGGGAAGATTGGAAAAAATTGGGTTTGTTTCATCTGGAAAGAGAAGACTGAGAGGGGACATGATAACCATTTTCAATTACATAAAAGGTTGTCACAAGGAGGAGGGAGAAAAATTGTTCTTAACCTCTGAGGATAGGAGAAGCAGCAATGGGCTTAAATTGCAGCAAGGGAGGTTTAGGCTGGACTTTAGGAAAGACTTCCTAACTGTCAGGGTGATTCAGCACTGGAATAAATTGCCTAGGAGGTTCCTAGGAATCTCCATCATTGGAGATTTTTAAGAGCAGGTTAGACAAACACCTCTCAGGGATGGTCGAGATCAGGGGTTGGCAATGTTTGGCACACGGCCCATCCAGGTAATCCGCTAGCGGGCCTCAAAACATTTTGTTTACGTTGGCAGTCCACAGGCATGGCCTCCTGCTGCTTCAAGTGGCTGCAGTTCTGACATTTTTCTGGAGTATTAATTAACTTAATTTCTGGATATAATTTAGCTTTGTAGGATTGGATTTTGGCTGAATAGCTGGGTAAAATATTGATTTAAATTTAAAGTGATAAGTACACACATTTTGAAAAGTTTAAAAGGAAATATTTAGTGTTCTATGAATTCTGGAAAGTGTCTTTATATTGTAGTTCCCCATGTTCCTTAGCATACCAGTGTCTTTTAGTGCCAATTGCTTTATGTAAACATGACCTAAGATCATCGATATTATGCTCTGCTGATTGAGTCAGATGCTTTTTACCCATAAAACCCTAATAGAGCAGTTCAGTGTGTTCCAGATAGGTTTGTAATATTTTAAAATCAGGTTATGTTTGTATGTAATATTTGTAGAAGTATGTTTAAAATGGTGTGTAAACCAGGGATTGAAATGCAAATTAAACATCCTGATGCTGACAGCAGTGGCTAAGGTTGCAATTGTGAGGCTGTAAAACAGGTTTATAAAGAGGCGATCTTCTCACAAAATCAGTTTGGGTTTTGCAGCAGCAAGTAATCAAATTGTAGAATTTTACTGCAAAATCTACTATCCCTTGGTTGGCAAATTTTAAAAAGTTGCTTGCCTTGTTGGGAGTGGATTACTGTCTTTCAGCTCTCCTACTGTGGCTAGTGCTTGCCAGTCCCATTTTCTCTTGTAAAATCAAAACAAATGGTATGTTGCAGCAGCAGTTCCTGCTGCAAATTGTCATGGAGACGTGAAAAGAAAGACAAGATGCAAGGGGTATGGTTTAATTAAGCCACAGTTTTATTCATTTAACCAATCTGGGAACTATCCAGAAATAACTTGCACAGTACATCTCATCATGCCTTCCTTAATTGTTCCTGCCTACTGAAGGTCTTCTGTCAGCCCTCCGCATCTTGTGCTCATTCCGTTGCTGGGAACCGATTACCTTCCCCATGCATGAAGATTAAGGGGCTGAAAAAAGGTGTTGTCTCCTTATTATATTGGACATTAGAAACCCCAAACCTGTTCACAAACTTCTTCAGGGATGCCTTTCCCCTAAGTCTACTTAAAATTTCAATTTAAAAGGGAACTGGGCCCCCTATGCAACAATTACCTGCATGGGATACCTGTCTCAATGAGACATCTAATTCAGGCATGAGAGGACTCACGATGGAAGGACCAGGTTTATATACTCTTTGCATGGTGCACAGGGGCCAATGGCTTATCTGAGACTCACCAGCCAACCCATCAGCTCAGATATTGCCTAACACCTTTCAACTGCCAACCCCTAATGGCGCGGAGGTGCTTAAAAGGAGCCCTACCCCTTCTTCCTGCCAGTCCAGACAAAGATTACTGCCTCTGAGGTTGCAGGGGATGCATTTTAAAAAGTTCTACAAGTTGCTACACAGTGTATTCTGATTTTGTGGGAAAATAAACTTTTTGCTTTTCTGGCAAAGATGGCCTCTGAACTGCTTGATTTGCTCTGGAATGCTTGTACTGAATATTTTCTCTCCCTAATTATCTTGACTCTCAGATCACAGTAGTAAAAGAACACATTCCACCTGAGATTGTCTCAGAAATACATGGCAGTGCACTTCTTCCTTCTACCAAGTTCCATCCCTTTCTACCAAAGCATTATATCTGTGTCTGATATCATTTAGGATAATCTTACTACAGCTTAATACTGTTCTTCTGCTTAGCCCCTGCTCTACCCACTTCATTTCAGGCATCTGAGTTCTCTTGGCTCCAATCCTTCTGAAATTCTGTCCACCATCTCCTCTTACTTGCAGTTCATGACTGCTGTGTCTAAGGGTATACATCCTACCCTGTTTCCTTTGTCTAATGGGTATGAAACCTGACACTTCCACACATAGTACTTTTATTGTTCCCAAGCTCCTGGATGCTGTTGTTTATTTTCTGCCACAGTTTTCTGCCACTCCCTGCCACCCAGCCACTCACATGTAGGATTGCCAACCCTCCTGGGTTGGCCGGGAGTCTCCCGGAATTGGCCTTGATCTCCTAGTGGCTTTTGAAAGCAATTTTAATAGGCCACTAAAAGTCCGGTTGGTGGCACAGTGGGCTCCACATGGCTCCCGGAAGCAACTGACTCATCCCTCTGGCTTCTAGGCGTGGGGGCAGCCAGGGAGTCTCTGCGTGGTGCCCCTGCCCTGAGTACCAACTCCACAGCTCCCGTTGGCTGGGAACTAAGGCAAATGGTTAGAAGTACTTAATCCAAAATCTAACCACCCTTAGGTCATGTATCAAAACTGTCTTCTATAGCTGAAGTGATGAGAATAACACATGAACAATGTTTTATAGTTTTATGTAATTTAGTAAATGTAAAATATTATGTGAATAACTCAATAGGGTCTTTTTTATAACCAAGGGAAGGAGAAGAATAGTCCACAAAATCTCCTAGGCAGTTTTCTGTAGATATAATTTCCTGAGAAGTATTTGTAAACTGCCACGATAGTCTATAGAAAATCCTAAGAGATGAAATTAACTTACCTTTGGGATGATCTTAACCTAGGCTTGAAAGTACAATTGCCGGCTGTCTTTAATTAGAGGCTAAAATTGGGGGAAAGGCTTCCAGTCCTCATGAGATTTTTCTCAAGGCTTCAGAGAAACTAGCTTCCTTGCTGAAGTATAGATGTCCACTCTGAAACCTTAATTTAATGTTAAATGCTCTGGCCAAAGACCACCCTAGCCCTTACATTTGACCTCCTTTTATTTTTCTGATCAAGATAATATTCATTACCAACAATTTTTTCCTTTAAGAATTCCAAAGTTGAACATGTTTTCAGTCAAAGATCAGAGTTTCTTTTCCCAAAGTAGTGTTAAACCCAGAACTTTCTTGAACTCCAACATATTTCATCATTTGCAGGAAATAACTCTTTCCTTATTTTGTCCTAATCCTAGTCATCTAAAGCAATGGTTCTCAAAGCTGGTCCGTCACTTGTTCAGGGAAAGTCCCTGCCGGGCCGGACTGTTTGTTTACCTGCTGCGTCCACAGGTTTGGCCGATTGCGGCTCCCACTGGCTGCGGTTCGCCACTCCAGACCAATGTGGGCTGCGGGAAGCGGCACAGGCCAAGGGATGTGCTGTCCGCCTTTCCCCACTGATCTAAAGGAAAAGCCTTGGAGTAACTAGATACAATAAGCAGCACTTGGAATACATTCAACATTTCCAAAAAGTTTTAGAAAGACTGTATGGCTCTATCTGTTCAGTGCTACCAGGGAATTCAAGAGAGAGTAACTAAAGCCACCACTGGGAGATGGATAAAGTGTGCATCAAAGAATCATATAGCATTAGCAAGAAAGCTGTATTGGATGAGTTCACAGCACACACAACTAAGCATTTTGTCAGTGTGTTAGTGAAAAGAACTCAAGCATTTTCATAAGAAATAGTCACAGTGGCTAGCTGGTCAACATTTCACAATTACAGTGACTATAAACTATACATGATGGCACTTTTTTTTCATCAGGGACTGCTTTCAGCAGAAGGGGCATTCGATATTCCCCCTAGGAATAGTGATTTGTTTCAAATTATTATTTTACTATCCATTTCCCACATTTAAGACTCAGAAATTCAAACATCTGCTATGTGCTTTAAAATTGTGCTCCAGAATTTTTCATTTAAAAAACAATTTGAGCTGCTTATGATGAAAACTGACAAACAAATAACTGATTTGATTGTAAACTGATGTTGGTTTCTGGAGTTTGTAGACATTTTCAAACAATAGCTTTGAAGGCATGAATGGCATTATTTAGCTTAATGGGCCAATGACTTCTAAAGAGTCTCTGGTAACTTCACTGAACATTTTAGAAGAAATATCCAACTAGTATTTTTCAAAATCCCTGAGTGCCTCCCACTATTGTTCAAATACCATAAGCCGCAACTGTTCAATAACTGGATACCAAAACTTCCAATTTTTGCTCATGTCATTTGTGCAATGCAGTTAAACATTTATGCATTGTTGGCACAAAATCTCTGGCATGCTAAACATTGAAAACTTAGAGATGGTGTGAAATTAATTGAATTGGAAAAATACAACGGGAACTGTGTTGACTGTGTCACTAATTTTCATAGTTTCAGGACAGAATGGACCATTAAGATCATCTAGTCTGACAATTTGCATACCACAAAGCATAAAATCTCACCAGTAACTTCTGTATCAAGCCCACAACTATAGCATATCTTTTAGAAAAAAAATCCAGTTCTGATTTAAAGATTTCAAGTGATAGAGAATAGTCCACATCCCTAGGTAAGTTGTTTCAATGGGTAATTATCCTCGTTGTTTAAAAAATTGTGCATTATTTCTAGTCTGACTTTGTCCAACTTCAGCTTCCAACCATTAGATCTCATTATGCATTTTGCTACTAAATTAAAGAGCTATCCATTATCAGAAATCTCCTCCCAGATATTTGTAGACAGATCAGGTCACCTCTTAAATTTGTCTGTCAGTCTCTCTACAAAGCTGGTTTTCCAGATCTCAAATCAATGTTCTAGTTCTTTTCTGAATCTTTTACAATTTGTCAACATCCCTTTTGAAATGTTTATAGCAGAACTGGACACAATGTGAAAATAATGGTCCCACTATTCCGTATCCCAAATTAATATATTTCTACTTCTTCTTGATATTCCCCTGATTATTCCTCCAAGTATCACATTTGTCTTCTTAGCTACAGCAGTGAGCTGGAAGTCCCAAGTCCTCTTCAGTCACTGCATTCAATGATGCTGTGTAACATCTTGCATGTAGGTAACACTTACTTTGTTCCTACCTGCACCTTGCATTTGATTGTGTTTGAACATGATTTTAATGAACCCACCTTATCAAGAGACCTGTATAACTGAACTATGCCTATTACTACTTACCCCAACACCAATTTGTGTCAGCTTCAAATTTTAGAAGCATGATTTTGTATTTTCTTTCACATTATGACTAAAAATATTAAATAGTAGTGAATTAAGAATGTATTCATGCAAGAGCCCACTAGAAACAGCCCCATATGATGATGATGATTCTACATTAAGTGAGATCTACCAGTTAATCAGTTTGTAGTCCATATTAAATGGGTTAGTGATTTTTGTGTCAGGATTTTTTTTTCAGAATATCATGTGGGACTAATTCAAATGCCTTACAGAAACCTAAGCATTTTATATCCATTACCTTTATCCAACTAAACTTACAATCTCAAACTATATTACGTTTGTTTGAAAAGCCTATCTTCCTTAAAACCAAACTAACTGGTAGAATAACGAATACCATATTTTAGGTCTTTACTGGTGATGTTCATATCAGCCTTTCCATGATGTTGCCGGGATCATTGTGAGGCTAACAGATCTGTAGTTACCCAAGTCACCCTACTTACCTTTTTAAAATAATGGTACAATGTAGCTTTTTCCAGTCCTCTTGAACTTTCTCAATGTTCCAAGATTTAAGTCAAGTCAATGTTAATGGTTCAGAGCTGCTCATCCAATTCTTTTAATATTTTTGAGTACAAGTTATCTGTTCCTTGCTGATTTTCACAATTTATATCTAATAGTTGCTGTTTAGTATCCTTCCTTGTCACTTCTAGTGTAGAAAGTATTTCTTTATCCCATATGATAAGCATATAATCTTACTTTTTTCCAACTACAGAACTGAAAATGTTGAGTATTTCTGCCATTTCTATATCATGATTGTGGAGTTTTGCTTTTTTGGGTATCTAACAGAACATTATTGAATTCCCAATTATCATTCACATTTTTATGAAAAAAATTCCTCTTGCTGAAATTTGTTCATGACTGCTTACACCTTTTTAAAGTACCAAGTGAATATGTTACTGATCTGGACTGTATTAAATTTGCACATAACAAACTTAGGCTGAGATCAATGGCACCTATACAACCCTGAGTTAGTTGCAATATTTTGTCTTAGAAAACTGTCTCTATTTTTTAAAACTCTAAGGATGTTTTACTAGTCACAGCCTGAGCTCTCTATCATATGTCCCCCAGATTGAAATCCCCCATTTCCGATAGATGTGTAAGGAACTGTTTATCTTGTTCCCTGGTCCGATTTGGTAGTCTATAATAGATTCCCCCATCAGTATCTCTTGGGATTTATTAGTTAAAATATGATCAATAAACATTCCAGAGTCTGTTCTTCTGAATTGTCAATAATAAAAGCAGGTAATGGTATCTAGAGAGTGCTACCCCAGCCCCTTTCCATTCTGCTCATTCTACCTTTTGTGAATAGGGTGCATGCATCCAGTGATTTTAGTATTCTAATGATGTGACTCATTCCATCAGATTTCAGTATCTCCAATTATATAAAATGTCATAAGTGAGTATTTCTAACTTCTGTTGTTTCTTTACCAGGCTTTTAACACTGGTACTTTGGCAACTGAAAAATTTCTTCTCTTTACGTTCAAGCTAGTTTGAGTCTGTTATGTCTGACTGTATTTGCCCTCTTATTATCCTCCCTTTTAGTTGCTAGTTTATCACTCAAAAGAGTGGTCCTCTGTATATGGGAAGGGGAGGATATATGATGTGGACTGCCTCCATCTCAGTAGCAAAGGAGCCAATGTTCCACAAAACCAAACCCTCTACTTTTGCACTTGGCTAGCCAAGTGTTTGCTTCCATTGTTCTCTGTCTTTCCCCACAATTTTCCAAATCCCATCTAAACTGTAAGTAATGTGTCTTGTTTTCACTGCAGGCTGACAGTACACAGTCCTGCTGTCCTTTTTTGTCTCCTGCAGAATGTTTTGTCTGTTTGCTTAGCGTCAAGTCTGTGATGAAGGTTATCTGTCTCCTTTGTATGTCTGTGGTCTTCTGGGCATGCTCAACATCCTCTTAGTTTGGGCTGAGCATGCATTTTCAGGTGTGTCCCATGGAGAGCCTTGTTCCTTTCCTTCACTTGAATCTTCAAGACATTTTCTGTGAGTGCTATGCTTGAATGGAAAGTAGATATTGTATATGTGTTAAATTTCTGCTGGTTCTCTTTCCTCACTGTCACAAACTGCCAATCTTCCTCTCTATTTTCCACATTCTATTGGTCCCTTGAAACCAATTAATTTTTCAGTTGGATCAGCAACGGTGCTTTCTGAATCTGGCTGTCCAAGGACCATTTTGTCTCTCTGATGGTATGCAGGGTCAATAACTGACCTCTTAAACCCATAAATCTTTTTTTTTTTCCAGTATAAACATCAGAAGCTGCATCTCATGTAGAGGTAGTGTTTTCCTTCATAAAGGAAAGAGAACATGACAAATCTCTTGCCATTCACAATTTGTACCATTACAGGCAACTGTAGTTGGTTGAGAAGAACTGTACCTGAAGAAAATGCTCCTATTCTCTTGTCACATTCTGGGGTGCAATCAAGACAAGTGAGGTAAGTGAGGGGTTGTGCTACTCCTTGCCCCCACAAAGTTAGGTGCCTCACAAATGCTTTTCTGTTGTAGCTCCCAAACTGGGCCTCTCACAAACAGCCTACTAGCATGCAGTTTGCAGATTCACTGTCTGTGTGCAGCCACATCCCTGGTCCAGCAGCTCTGACCCCAGCAGCCTGTCAATCACACTCCGATCAAACTCCGGCTTCCAGTAGTTTTGGTTACTATTTGCAGGGTGATCCCACCACACTCCCAGTCCTGAATTTTCTGCAAATCATGTATTCTGCAGTATCCAGCCCTCTCCTGGACAGTTCAGATATTTAAAGGTTTGTTGCTCCTGTAAAGAGTCAATATTCAACAGTTTGCTACTTTAACTGGAGTTACCAAACAGTTCAGTTTAAACATAGCACTGGGTTGGTTTAGATTAAAAAATAAAACAAGTTTATTAACAAAAGAATATAGGATTTAAAGTGAATTCAAGTATAAGAGATAAAGTTAGAAATGGTTACAAGCAAATAAAAGTCAAAACATGCATCTAAAAGTCTAAAACTTTAATTAGTAAGTTTTGATTCAAGGCTTTGTTTAAGATGGCCTTTCTCACTCACAGTCTTCCAGCAAGATGGTTAGGATTTCCTTGGTTAGGATTTCTCCCTGAGGCCCAAAGGTGCTGGTGCCTTTGTCTTCTTACATGAAAGAGAGAGGGAGAGATACATTGGCGTTCTCTGCCCATCTCTCTTACAGTCCAGGGAACCTTTTAAGTGGATTCTTCCGAATATTATTCCTCAAGCAAAGTTTGTACAAACAGTAAAGAAGGCGATCTGGAGTCTGGTGGAAGGAAGCTCCATGCTCTTTCTTCTCACCTGTGTATGCTGAAATACAAATTTGCTTTGTCTCCTGCCGTCTCCTCTCTCTGCTGTCTGGAGGACCCTGTTTGCTACTTATGTGTAAATTAAAGTAAACATGTATTCCTTCATTCAAGAAAGACCTGGGCAGGGCTGAATGGTTTTGAACATGAGCTAATAACTTCATACAGGGGGATTTCATAACTTCACACATAATATTGCTACATATATTTCACCATGATATTATTGACCAGTGAGTTATTAATTTTATAGTGATACCTCATGTCATAAATATAAAGGGAAGGGTAAACCCCTTTGAAATCCCTCCTGGCCAGGGGAAAGCTCCTCTCACCTGTAAAGGGTTAAGAAGCTAAAGGTAACCTCGCTGGCACCTGACCAAAATGACCAATGAGGAGACAAGATACTTTCAAAAGCTGGGAGGAGGGAGAGAAACCAAGGGTCTGTGGGTCTGTCTATATTCTGTCTTTGCCGGGGATAGACCAGGAATGGAGTCTTAGAACTTTTAGTAAGTCATCTAGCTAGGTACGTGTTAGATTATGATTTCTTTAAATGGCTGAGAAAAGAACTGTGCTGAATAGAATAACTATTTCTGTCTGTGTATCTTTTTTGTAACTTAAGGTTTTGCCTAGAGGGGTTCTCTATGTTTTTGAATCTAATTACCCTGTAAGATATCTACCATCCTGATTTTACAGGGGGGATTTCTTCATTTCTATTTACTTCTATTTTTATTAAAAGTCTTCTTGTAAGAAACTGAATGCTTTTTCATTGTTCTCAGATCCAAGGGTTTGGGTCTGTGGTCACCTATGCAAATTGGTGAGGCTTTTTATCCAACATGTCCCAGGAAAGGGGGGGTGCAAGTGTTGGGAGGATTGTTCATTGTTCTTAAGATCCAAGGGTCTGGGTCTGTAGTCACCTAGGCAAATTGGTGAGGCTTTTTACCCAGCCTTGTCCAGGAAGTGGGGTGCAAGGTTTGGGGAAGTATTTTGGAGGGAAAGACGCGTCCAAACAGCTCTTCCCCAGTAACCAGTATTAGTTTGGTGGTGGTAGCGGCCAATCCAAGGACGACGGGTGGAATATTTTGTACCTTGGGGAAGTTTTGACCTAAGCTGGTAAAGCTAAGCTTAGGAGGTTTTTCATGCAGGTCCCCACATCTGTACCCTAGAGTTCAGCGTGGGGGAGGAACCTTGACACCTCACAAAGCATATTTTGATTATAATAAATAGTATGTAGGGTGTGACTACAGGGGTGCTTTTAGTAACACCTCCTTCCTACAAACTCCATCAGAAACACCTTTGTTAGCCTCTTCTGTTTGCCTGTTCAGGAGTTCACCTTGGTATGCGAGATCTAGCTTCCATATCTAGCCTCCCTGCTCAGCAATCCTCCTTGTTTATAGGAGAGGATTAATCACTCAGATTTCAAACATCTGCTTTTATTAAAAAGCCAAAGAGCCCCAGTCAGAAGTTCTCACAGAGGCACAAAGAAAAACAAAACAAACAGAACATATTTTCCACATTTCTTTAAACAAAAAGCTCAATTTTAAAAATATGTTGAAATTACTATAGAACTTCAGTATGCAGCAGAAACTAGGATGGGTGCCTTCATGAAGAATTTAGGTCTATCTTGCAGTGAAATAAACAAGTTCTTATTCTTACTGCCTGTTGGGAAAGTTTCCTTTATGTGGATTGGCAGGTGAGTTTGCATCAAAGAATATTGTTTTGGGGCTCTCAAAGAAACAGAGGGCAGTTAGGTTCCAGGCTCCTACTGAGAATTGCTTGTCTGCAGAAAAGTCCTGTCTTGCCATCTAATCCCTTCTTTGTTGGATTATTTTTATAAAATGGGGAATTTGAACAAGAAAAGGGAACTGCCCATTTAGTGAGAGTGAGGTAGATTTCAAAGTTATTTTCACATAATGATTACAATAGTAAAGCTGTAATGGGTTACCTCTGGAAATAATCATCTGAAAGTGGGGATATGGTTTAGACTGCAGGGATAATACCAAAGGTTTGGAAGCTGCCTCCAAACAATTCTAAGAGACTAGATCCCCATCATAAGCACCTGCAAACTATTTAGCCGGTTAGCTAAATCAGTTTTTCCATATCATTAATTTGGGGAGAGATGCTTTAGCGTTTGTAAGAATTTAATGTGCTGGAAATGGCCCACCTTGATTATCATACACATTGTAAAGAGAGTGGTCACTTTGGATGGGCTATTACCAGCAGGAGAGTGAGTTTTTGTGTGTGTGTGTGTGGGGGGGGGGGAAGGTGAGAAAACCTGGATTTGTGCTGGAAATGGCCCAACTTGATTATCATACACATTGTAAGGAGAGTGATCACTTTAGATAAGCTATTACCAGCAGGAGAGTGGGTTGGGAGGAGGTATTGTTTCATGGTCTCTGTATATAATGTCTTCTGCAGTTTCCACAGTATGCATCCGATGAAGTGAGCTGTAGCTCACGAAAGCTTATGCTCAAATAAATTGGTTAGTCTCTAAGGTGCCACAAGTACTCCTTTTCTTTTTGGGGATACAGACTAACACGGCTGTTACTCTGAAACTTGTATGTTCTGTATCCTTTACATTTATACTGTCTTATTACGGATATAATTAAGTCTCCTAAAAGAGAAGAGGAGATGTTCTTGTAACAAAAGTGTGGGTGGTACTGGAATCACAATAATTAGGACTTCAGGGACAAACTAATTGGCCTTTATAGGTTTAATATACATTTAAAGTGAGGCTTTTGCTCTGAAAATGGACTCTGTAAAAATGACGCCTTCTTACAGGTCTTTCCCCCATTTATTCAGAATCTCATCTGTTAACGTTAGTGATAAACAAGGTTTTTACCATTTTTCTTCGGCGTGCCCTGCACAGTCAACACAGCTAGGATAGTGAGGTGAATTATATTCTCTTAATCTACCAACTGAATTGCTGCTAACTTCCAGTTAACTTTGTCTGCGCAACCAACTGAAAGTTTATGGGAGTGTATAGATGCCACTTCAGGCTATGTCTATACTATGAGCTAGGGTCTGATTCCCAACTCACGCTAGCTCTCATCTGAGCTTGTGCACTAAAAAGTAGCGTAGCTGCAATAGTGGCCCTGAATACTAACTTGCCTGATCCCCATGGGTATGTACTCAGGGCGGCTAGCCCATGCTGCTTCTGCCTATGCTACCTTGGCTATACTACTATTTTTAGTGTACTAGCTCAGATGAGAGCCACAGTGAGTATGTCTGTGAGCTGGGAATAACACCTCTAGCTCATAATATAGTCGTAGCCTGAGAGAACAATTTGAAGACAGTGCTGGTGCATAAGTGTTCCAGTGGACCTAATCTCGCCTGTGGAACTTTTATCACTTGTAATAAGAGAAGGAACGAATATGTCTTGACCTTGCAGTTGAAAAATATCTTTTTACAAATATCTTGGATTGAACACATTGTTATGGAGTCATTTAGGGCCCATGTGTAAGTCAACGGCACTGCCCACTTGCTTATTTCAGCATGTGCTTAACTGCTTTGCTGAATTAGGGCCAAAATACTACCTTTGTATTAACGTTCTCTCTGGTGGTGGTTCTCAAATCTTCTTATCTTCCTTCATCTAGTCTTGCCTGTCTTGCATCACTTCTTGGGTATGCAGAGACCTTCTGAAACTCTAGTTTTAAAAAATTAGCTTTTTAGCATTCCAAATCTCTCGTCTTTTCCTGCCTCCCCACCTTTCTTTTTCCATTTACAACTGCACTACCTTCTGTATCTTTTAGACCCATAACCTCTGTGCAAACTTTGGTGCTCTCTTCTGCCTGCACCCAATTTTCTGCTACATACTATGATATCTCTAAAATGTGTTCTCTGCTGACAGTCCTCATTGCTAAAACTCTTGTTCTTGCATTGGTTATCATTTGCCATCTACCAGTCTATTCAAAATGCTGTATGAAAGTCAACTTTTCTTGAAATTAAATTAATCTATATTTTGTATTTCAATTTGGGTGTCTCTTTTTCTGAATGAAGCTGTTTACATCATTCTTATAGATTCTGGTAACTTGCCCTGAAGGTAGAAATTTGTACATGCAAAGTAGTGACTTAGTCACTCTACAACTGACATATTTATAAAGATCTGGTATGATGCCATCTGACCCAGGAACTTTGTCTGATGACAAATTTAATGGCATCTTTAAATACTTGTATTCTTATAGGCTTATTGATCTTCTGAACCATATGTTCATATACTTTAGGCAAATTAATGCTTTGAAAATATTAAATGTCACCTTGTACCAGTGGTTGCTGGGGTGTAGCTATTGATAATACATCACTAACCTATTCAGAGAAGATTAGGAATAGTGGATATAAATGTGTTCCTTTTTAGGCAAACTGCTGGCTTGGATGAGTTAACATTCATACAATTTCTGGCTTAGAAGTGATACTGCTGCTTGTGTAAATCAAAAACAGCATCAAACATAATAGATGTTGTTCCTCTAAGTAATTCATTATTTATTGTGCCTTCTGTGCATTTTATAAAATATTTCCTCAGTAGAGTTTGCTTGACACAATGTTGTCTTATTTTTTAATATGGGGACTGTCCTATATGGTGAATTCCATTGAATACAAAACTCAGTTCTTTGGGTGGGACATGCTGAGAGAAAAATATTAACCAGGATAGGGTATTGAAAAACAGTACCTTGCATTGTCAATAAAATATGATTCGCCCCTTAATTTATATAGTGAATGATGTATTGTACATATGGAAGGACAGGATCTTGTTTAATGACCAAACGCATATAGTGGTGTCCTTTGTGTGCCTGGCTTAGAATAGTGGTTCCTTCTGAATTTGAAAGATGCTTTTCTTCTCTGTAGATATAGATAAATGTGCTCTTTCAAATGGGATGAGGCTGTCATCTTGTGAGTCTGGAATATGTACTGTGGAGTTGAATATGAAGTTATTGGAATGGGTTTCTTATTTAAATAAAACTATAGCTTTTATTTTTTTAAGTTTTGTCTCTTGAGTGGTCAGTATGTGTAGGCGAATTCCATAGTTTCCATCTCACCAAATGCAGAAAAAAATACAACTCATAACTGTTTGTGCTAATCAACTTTAACTTGGGGTTATTGTTTGTGTGTGTACATAAGGAAAATATGGTAGACTCTTGCACATAATAAGAAAAAAAAAAGCTTATGTTGCAGAGAATAACAAAATAGTGCTGTGTTTGGATCTGGGAGCATGAGAGAGAGGAATTTGTTTCGCATTGATTAAATTTGAAACCTTGGCATTTCTGAAAAGATTTTCTGAGTATGACATGCCAGATTAAAACTGGAACAAGCTAACGAGCAATATCTTTTTCTTCATTTTTCAGAGATATTTTTAAGACTGTAAGAACAGCTCAGGCACTTTTGGAGATGAATACATCCGTAACTGATGATGTTTAGAGTTAGTGTTTGAGCCAATGAGTAGCAAATGTTCCTGGCTGGCATTTTTCCTTGTAGTGAAATTAACTCAGCTTGATGTTCTTGAATGTCCAATAAATACCCTTACCATCTTTGGTGACAGACTGTAGAATTATTTTAGTCTGTATTTTCTGTTTATCTAAAACAAAGGTGAAATCTGATTATTATTGCTTGGCACTCAGGGCCTCTGTAATTTCATTTTCAGATGGCTGTGCTTCATTCTTATTGTCATGTATTTTTAAAAAAAATAATGTGAAGTATTTAGGGCAGGGACTGTTGTCTTATTTATACAGAGCCTAGCACATACGCTACTAGAAAACCATCAGGAATAATGACTGTTTTGTGATTTTTTGACTTGTGATAGCAATATCCCCTGGTTGTTTTCCCTTTTCTCAGCATCTTGAGTTATATTTTGTTACAAAGTATGTTAACTTGCACATCTTCTATTTGTTGTTTTATTATTTTATAAAGCTTGCTATCAGTGGTCTGTGGTAAAGCGCATCTGGGGGAACCAAGAAAGTGAACTTTTATGACGTCATCTGGGAGAATATGTGCTTAGGAAAGCAGTTTATTGTTTTTCTAGAGTTTCTAGCTGTGGTAAAGCCATAGAGTTGAGAGAGGTCTCCCCAACCTCCCATCTTGGGAATCTGTTAATAATAGTTTGACTATTGATTTGCAAAGAATCCTGAGTTCAAAATTAGAAGAATTAAACTCAGGGTTTAGTGACCAAAAAGTAAGCTGAATCCAGGGCCATGTGTTTCTTTCTCAACACTCTCAACCCAGAGTAGGGGCAGGAAACTGTGTGAGTTTGATTCATGTCCCGCACCTAACCTGTGAACATTATCACTAAAGATAATGCAGATGGAAGTTATATTAATTTTTTTCATTGACTCCCACAAAGGAGGAGTTCTAGGAACAGTGCTGTTCGGGAGCTGGAGTAGGCCTTAATTAATTGTTCTGTGGCATATGTAGAATGTGTTTGGGTATGTGATATAAAAGGTTTCATTAACAGAACTCTTTTTGGGATGACCCTATGTCATAGGGTAGCTGGCCATTTAAATGGAGTTGGGCTCAGCCTCCCCTGTGACTGATCAGCCACCTTTCAGCTGAGACAATTTGAACAACTATAATGGCTTAGTTGAGGAGAGGATCTGCAGAAAGCAGATGGGTTTTTGTGGCTAGCTCTGGAGCCTAAGGGAGAGATCCACCAGGAAAGGCCTCTGTGTGCTTATAGCCTGCTTTGGTCAGGGAAATAACTTTGCTTTGTGAGTTTGAAGAATAAAACTGTGCTGTGAAGGAGTGTCCTAAAGTACTTCCTAGACTGAGCGAGAGAGGCCAGCAGCTTACAAACTTACTTGTGAATAACACAGCCATCCCAAATATGTGGAAATAAACCTTTATACTATGTGTTAATTCTCTCATCATATAAACTTGAAAAACAAATTACTTTAAATATCTCATTGCACATTTTAAGTATAGTAGGTCACTCACTTCAGATGACTTCATTTTTAAAAAGATAAGCATTATTGTAAGTGAAAGGGTACCTTTGGCTTTAATTTTAAAAACTGAAGTTCTTATTTCCAGAAGGAGAACAGACTGACGTAACCTCACATGTTCTTTCAAGCATTGCTGCTTGAGGTAGTTGGTTTTTTAATCAGACTGTTCAGTTAATACATAAATTGCCCTTCTCTCAGTATGGTTCCATATGCTGTGTGCTTACTTTATTTAGGACAAAACAGAATTTTTTTACTGGGAGTGTAGAATAGGCATTAACAGGATATTTACTTTGGCCAGGATATAGCGGCACATTTCATCTATTAGTTTAAAGTATTTACATGTTCTTAATATATAGTTACATCTTAAATTTAATACTTATTGTAACATGGTAGGAATATTGAGATGCATTTAGTCTCCGAGTCTATCATGATCGGAGCAGGTACAGTTTCCAGTAGTACAACAAACATTTTATTGTTTCTATATTATTTAATAATACTAGAAAAATACCAGCTAATAAAATAAAAAAGGAAAAAGAGGGAAATTCATTACATACACTTAAACATTAGGAATTTATCTGCTACAGTTTCAGATAATGTCTGATAATCGATGGTATTTTGTAACCTCTGTAAAACTGAGAAAACTATATACAGTCGTGCATTAGTTAGATGGGAGCAGTGGTCCAGTCAAAGTGTAGTTCATCTGAATGGATCAGCATCAGCAATGTACCTGGTTTGTTTTCATGAATATATGCAGCTGCATCCCCACTGCCAAGTAGCATAATGACTGATATTTATTACAGTCCTAAATCCATGCTTTGCAACTAGAGGAGTTGGAATAACTTGTTTGGGCTTAGTGTGTGTGGTCAAGTATGTTTTATTTATAGGCTTTTTTGTGGCACTCAATTTAGTACCTGAGTATCTCAGAAATATTAATGAATTCTGCCTCAGAATAGGGTATTATTATTTTACAGAGGAGTAAACTGGTGGGTGTTAAATGAATTATTCAGGATCACACAGGAAGGCTGAAGAGAACTGGCAAGAAAGCCCAGTTGTCCTCATGTATCATTATTAGATTCTTGTACAATAGTTACAGTATATTACAAATTGTAATAGTTTATTAATAGTGACTTGGCATTGGGCCAATGTGCAGAAAAAAGGAAGTATTACAATAAAATGTACAAACTAAATCCAAAGTTATAAAATATTAAATACTACATACATACACTAAAAGAGACATGCACCATTATTCTGTATATGATCACTGAATCATTTCCCTTTTCCTTATTTTAGCTGCAGTCTGTACAAATAGGGCAACCTCTCAGATCATAGATACGGTGTCAGTTCCTAACAAAGATTCTATTTTCTGAGAGGTTGTAGAAAAAGGCATCTGGAACAAAACACAGAAAACTATTTTGACCTCAAATGGCAATACAAATTACACTCCATTATTTATTACATTGTATCTTCCACTTGCCCTAAACCACATGGGCAGAAGCGATTACATTTCTCTATTCCAGAATATCGACCTTCTAAGTAAGCTGTCTGCATGGATTGACAACAGAGAGCTGTGAAGTCCCTCTTTAGAATATTATTACTGTCTAAATATCTGGCATACTCATGAGTCTTTTTAACAAGGGGAAACCAAGGTGACATATTTGAAATAGAAACAATTACTATATCCAGTTGCCTGTTAATATCCTCTGTTCTTGACTTGACTAGGGATTTCACATTTTAAAACTTAAATGTGATCATTTACGATTCTGAGAAACCTAGACAATGCAACAAATTTTGAATATATTCTAACCAGGGAAATTTATGTGAGGAAAGTCCTGCTGAGCTGTTCCTCTAAACATAACCTTGGTAAATGCTGTGGGTGCATATTATAAATATGAAGCAAAAAAAAAAATACGCTGTTGCACTTTGAACAGAATAGAATTCATACCTGCCTCAGCTCTAAGAAGAGAAGCTGGACAATCATTTGGGAGATCACGAATCTTTTTAATAAATTTGTTCTGAATCCCTTCCAGTCCTGTGGGATCATTCAATCCCTTTTTTTTTTTTTTGCACCATAGAAAATTTTAACACATAACTTAGCCTCAAACACTGTAAGGGCTGGTGCAATTAAATTGCCACCATGAGTCCAGGTAAAACATAACACAGTTTGCACTGTACTTGAGACCTTCTCTTTTATTACCTAAATATGCTGAGCCCCTTTTAATGCTAAAGCAACATCACTGATTGATTAAAAAAGGGCTGAACCCCGTTTTGTAATTAAGATGGAATCAGTTAATTCTGCATCCAGGTTTATTCTAATTTTGGCTGCTGTTTGTCTGTGAAGAAATTTTGAAGGAAAAAGTAACTGGAGATCTAGTCAAGCAATTTCCAGCTTGCCCACAGATGGTCCCTATCATAGAATCAAAGGCCAATTTTAGATCAACAAAAGCTACATACAGTTTTTCTCACTTAGGAGGCACATATTTGTGGATCAGAAAGAAACAGTAAAACAATTATCTGCAGTGGAATGACCATTTCAGAAACCGGCTTGTTCCTCAGCAACTAAATTCCCTTTTTCCTGCCCAATCTTCTAGCACTGTAGTGTCCAGGAAGTGGATCTCTTGTGTGGACTGGTCCAGGCTGAGGCTGATGGTGGGATGGAAATTGTTGAAATCATGATGGAATTCCTCAAGGGCTTCTTTTCCATGGGTCCAGATGATGAAGATGTCATCAATGTAGCGCAAGTAGAGTGGGGGCATTAGGGGACGAGAGCTGAGCGAGAGCTCAGCCTGGACCAATCCTCACAAGAGATCCACTTCCTGGAAACTACAGTGCTAATAAGCAATGGTCACATAAACACCACCCTATACTGGAAACCTACTGACCGCTATACTTACCTACATGCCTCCAGCTTTCATCCAAACCACACCAAACAATCCATTGTCTATAGCCAGGCTCTACGATACAACCGCATTTTCTCCAACCCCTCAGACAGAGACAAATACCTACAAGATATCTATCAAGCATTCTTACAACTACAATACCCACCTGCTGAAGTGAAGAAACAGATTGACAGAGCCAGAAGAGTACCCAGAAGTTACCTACTACAGGACAGGCCCAACAAAGAAAATAACAGAACGCCACTAGCCGTCACCTTCAGCCCCCAACTAAAAACTCTCTAGCGCATCATCAAGGATTTACAACCTATCCTGAAGGATGACCCATCACTCTGGGAAGAGTCCTTTCAGACTCTTGGAAGAGTCCTTGCTTACAGACAGTCCGCCAACCTGAAGCAAATACTCACCAGCAGCCACACACCACACAACAAAACCACTAACCCAGGAACCTATCCTTGCAACAAAGCCCGTTGCCAACTGTGTCCACATATCTATTCAGGGGACACCATCATAGGGCCTAATCACATCAGTCACACTATCAGAGGCTCTTTCACCTGCACATCTACCAATGTGATATATGCCATCATGTGCCAGCAATGCCCCTCTGCCATGTACATTGGCCAAACCAGACAGTCTCTACGTAAAAGAATAAATGGACACAAATCAGACGTCAAGAATTATAACATTCAAAAACCAGTCGGAGAACACTTCAATCTCTCTGGTCACTTGATTACAGACCTAAAAGTGGCAATTCTTCAATAAAAAAATTTCAAAAACGGACTCCAACGAGAGACTGCTGAATTGGAATTAATTTGCAAACTGGATACCATTACATTAGGCTTGAATGAAGACTGGGAGTGGATGTGTCATTACACAAAGTAAAACTATTTCCCCATGTTTATTCCCCCCACCACCACCACTGTTCCTCACACGTTGTTGTCAACTGCTGGAAATGGCCCACCTTGATTATCACTACAAAAGGTTTTTTTTTTCTCTCCTGCTGGTAATAGCTCACCTTACCTGATCACTCTCGTTACAGTGTGTATGGTAAGACCCATTGTTTCATGTTCTCTATGTATATCTCTATGTAAAATCTCCCCACTCTATTTTCCACTGCATGCATCTGATGAAGTGAGCTGTAGCTCACAAAAACTTATGCTCAAATAAATTTGTTAGTCTCTAAGGTGCCACAAGTACTCCTTTTCTTTTTGGGGATACAGACTAACATGGCTGCTCCTCTGATCCCCACCATATAGATATTCAGCCCGTTTGTGGTCTTGAGGATGAGGGCTCTGGGGCTGATTGGCAGGACACAAAGCCATAGCAATGCCTATTGGCTCCTGTGCACTTAATGGGGGGATTTCAAACCCTTCACCAGCTCTGAGGCTCATTCTGTGGAATAAGAAAGGATCCTCCTTTGGATTAGAATATTATTATGATTATTATTTGTATTACTGTAGCACCTAGGAGCCCTGTCATGGACCTGGCCTTCATTGTGCTAGATGTTGTACAAACACAGAGCAAAAAGCTAGTCCTTGTCCTGAGGGACTTGCAATCTAATTATAAGATAAGAGACACCAGATGGGTATAGACAGATGGGGAGTACAAGTAAAGAATGAGACAATATTGGTCAGCATGGTAGGCAGTGATCTGGGTACAGCAATAGTCTAATTGCTGTCAAGTTTTGTTGTTTAGTTTTTGTAGGTATCACAGCAAATCAGAGTGAGAAGGGATTTGAAGGGAGATAATGAGGTAGCTTTGTGGATGTTTATGTGGAGTACCTCCCAAGCATATGAGGTAGCATGGGAGAAAGCATGAGTGCTTGTTAGGAAATTTAACAAGTAGGCAGTGGAAGCTGGCACCGTGGGCCGACTGGAGGGGAGCATGGAGAGCTCAGTAGTGAATGAAAGGTGATAGACGGGGACTGACTGTGAAGTGTTCTGAAAGAGAATATAAGCAGTCTTATGATAGAGAAGGGGAAGTCAATGGAGGGAGTGAAATAGTGGAGACCTGGTCAAAGTGGTGATCTTTGCAGCAGCTTTCTAAATGGATATGAATGGTGCAACATTGCATTTGTCAAGGCCAAAGAATTGCTCACAAGGTCAACGCCCCTTCCTGTAGCTGCACGCTGTCACTCCATATCTCTTTCTCTCTGGTCTACAACCACTCTCTCGCTCCATGAGATGCTGCTGTCTCCTCATGACTTTGACCTCTGGCTAGGTCATTCTACGTGTTTCCCACTTCTGGGCTACCAATGTCTTCCTTCAGCAGTCCTAGGCAGTCTTCTCATTCACTGCCTTGTAGTGCCACTCCATCAGTGGCTGGGAGGGGAACCCTTTACTGTGGGTTCTGGCTGAGGGACCCGCTAGCTAGTAGTCAAGTTCTGTTCCCTTCTAGACCTTACTGTCTTTCCCTGAGCCTTCTCCTACCTTCCTGGCCTCCTTCTGCAGACTTTCTCAGCAGCCCGCCTCTGCTGCCAATTTCCTGCTTTTATAATTCCAGCCCAGCTTTGTCCTGCTCAGCTGGGATTCCTCATTCAAACAGGCAATATCTTGGCCACCTGATTCCTCTTCGCTGTGGCCTGTTGGGTTAATTAGCCCCCTTCTCAGTTTGCATTAACCCTTTAAGGGCAAGTGTGGGGTGAATACCCCTTGACAGCATCATGCTATTTGCTTTTTGGGATGAGGAAGGAATTGTTCCCTTCCAGCCAGATTGGTCAGAGCAGTGTGCGTTTTTTCACCTTCCTTTCAGCAGCCCAAGGAACTGGTAGGTAGAATCATAGATTCCAAGGCCAGAAGGGACCACTGTGATCATCAAGTCTGATCTCCTGTATAACTCAGACTATAAAACCTCCCCAAAAGTATTTTTGAATGAGAGCAGATCTTTTAAAAAAAAATCCAATCTTGATTTAAAATTGCCAGTGACGGAGAATCCACCACGACCCATGCTAAATTGTTCCAATGATTAATTACCCTCACTGTTATTTTTTTCCTTATATTGAGTCTGAATTTGTCTAGTTTTGACTTCTGGCCATTGGATCACATTATATTTACCTTTGTCTGCTAGACAGAAGAGCCAATTATCAAATATTTGTTTCCCATATAGTCAATAACTACCTATAATCAAGTTGACCATAAACCTTCTCTTTGTTAGACTCAAGGAGCTCAATCTATTTAGCTATCCCTGTAATGCATGTTTTTCAATCCTTGAATCATTCTCATGGTTCTTTTCTGAAACTTCTCCAATTGATCAACATCCTTCCAGAACTGGACCCAGTATTCCAACAGTGGTCACACCCAGTACAGAGGTAAAATAACCTCTCTACTCTTATTCAAGATTCCCGTGTGTGTGCATCTAAGGATTGCATTAGCCCTTTTGACCACAGAGTCACTTTGGGATCTCATGTTAGGCTTATTATCCACCACAATCCCGCAAATCTTTTTCAAAATCAAAATAGAGTCTCCCCATTGGTTTCTTTGTTCTTAGATATATACATTAGTGTTATTAAAATGAATATTTTTGCTTGCATCCATCTTGCCAAGTGATCCAATTATCCAAACTGTATCAGTGAGTTGTTTCTTTATTTACCACTCCCCCCAATTTTTGTGTTGTCTGCAAACTTTATCAGTGGTGATTTTATGTTGTCTTCTAGTCAATGATAAAAATGTTAAATAGTGTAGGGTCAAGAACCCTTCCCTGTAGGACCCCACTTAAAAGCACAACCATGCAATAACGATTTCCATTTTACAATTACATTTTGAGACTTATCAGTTTGTGTCAAGGTTCTTCCCCCACTCTGAATGCTAGGGTACAGATGTGGGGACCTGCATGAAAAACCTCCTAAGCTTAGCTTTACCAGCTTAGGTCAAAACTTCCCCAAGGTACAAAATATTCCACCCGTCGTCCTTGGATTGGCCGCTACCACCACCAAACTAATACTAGTTACTGGGGAAGAGCTGTTTGGAAACGTCTTTCCCCCCAAAATACTTCCCAAAATCTTGCACCCCACTTCCTGGACAAGGTTTGGTAAAAAGCCTCACCAATTTGCCTAGGTGACTACAGACCCAGACCCTTGGATCTTATGAACAATCCTCCCAACACTTGCACCCCCCCTTTCCTGGGAAATGTTGGATAAAAAGCCTCACCAATTTGCATAGGTGACCAAAGACCCAAACCCTTGGATCTGAGAACAATGAAAAAGCATTCAGTTTTCTTACAAGAAGACTTTTAATAGAAATAGAAGTAAATAGAAGTAAAGAAATCACCTCTGTAAAATCAGGATGGTAGATACCTTACAGGGTAATTAGATTCAAAACATAGAGAACCCCTCTAGGCAAAACCTTAAGTTACAAAAAAGATACACAGACAGAAATAGTTATTCTATTCAGCACAATTCTTTTCTCAGCCATTTAAAGAAATCATAATCTAACGCATACCTAGCTAGATTACTTACTAAAAGTTCTAAGACTCCATTCCTGGTCTATCCCCGGCAGAAACAGCATAAAGACAGACAGAGACCCTTGGTTTCTCTCCCTCCTCCTAGCTTTTGAAAGTATCTTGTCTCCTCATTGGTCATTTTGGTCAGGTACCAGCGAGGTTACCTTTAGCTTCTTAACCCTTTACAGGTGAGAGGAGTTTTCCTCTGGCCAGGAGGGATTTCAAAGGGGTTTACCCTTCTCTTTATATTTATGACAGTTTGCCACATTTTAATCAATTTAAAATGTGCCATATTAATTTTATATTGTTCAGGTTTTTGAATCAAAATATAACGAGGCACCAGGTCAAATGCTTTATAGAAGTCTAAGTGCTTTACATCAACACTATTTCCTTTATCAACCAAACTGATAATCTCATTTTAAAAAAATCAGGTAAGTTTGACAGGATCTATTTTCCATAAACCCAAGTTAATTGGCATTAATTATATTGTTCTGCTATGTCAGCCACTTCATTATCTTGCCTGGGATTTATGTCAGACTGAAGGGCCTATAGCTTACTAGGTCATCCTGTTTACCCCTTTTAAATATTGGCACAATATTAGCTTTCTTCTAGTCTTCTGGAAATTTCCTAGTGTTCCAAGACTTAATGAAACTCAACATTAACAGTCCAGCAAGCTTCTCAGCCAGTTCTTTTGAAACAATGGGTTGCAAATTATCTGAACCAGCTGATTTAAAAATGTCTAACTTTAATAACTTTTAATAACTTTTAAAATCCTCATGAGATAGTAGTGGAAAGGAAAGAGTGTTAGCATATGATATGACTGCATTTTCTGTTTTTTCCCAGTTATTGAACACTTATGCATTTTCTGTATTATTATTGATAATTCTACTATTTCCATCTAGTAATTGACCAATAACATTTTTAGGATTCTTTTTGTTCCTAATATACTTAAAAACTCCTTCTTATTATCCTTAATATTGCCAGTCATATATTTTTTCCTTGTATTGCTTTGCTTCTCTTATCAATTTTCTACAATTCTGAGATTCTGATATAAATTCATTACTATGGACTTGCTCTTCCTTCCATTTTTTTTATAGCTGCCTTCATATCCCCTCTGAACCAGGTCAGGTTTTTTTAACCAGTATGGCTTTCTTCCTCGAAAGGTGAGATTGTGGCTTTTTGGGCATCTGGTAAAGTGTTCTTAAACAATTCCCAGTTATCATTCCCATTTTTCTGATTTTGTTTTCCTTTCCAGCTGATTTGGCTCATAATTTGTTTTCAGCTTTGTGAAATTATCTCTTTGAAAGCACCATGTGTGTGTGCACACACACATGTATAAAAACATAAAATGACTGATCTGGACTTTTATTCTGTTTGCATATTACAAATGTGGTCAAGTCATGATCACTTGTACCTAAATTATCATTAATTTTTAGTTCTGTGATCAGTTCATCTTTATCTGCCAATAATTGACCTAATAAAGAATTCCCCCATATTGGATGCTGTCATAAATATAAAGGGAAGGGTAAACCCCTTTAAAATCCCTCCTGGCCAGAGGAAAACTCCTCTCACCTGTAAAGGGTTAAGAAGCTAAAGGTAACCTCGCTGGCACCTGACCAAAATGACCAATGAGGAGACAAGATACTTTCAAAAGCTAGGAGGAGGGAGAGAAACAAAGGGTCTGTCTTGATGCTGCCTTTGCCTGGGATAGACCAGGAATGGAGTCTTAGAACTTTTAGTAAGTAATCTAGCTAGGTACGTGTTAGATTATGATTTCTTTAAATGGCTGAGAAAAGAATTGTGCTGAATGGAATAACTATTTCTGTCTATCATTTTTGTAACTTAAGTTTTTGCCTAGAGGGATTCTCTATGTTTTGAATCTAATTACCCTGTAAGGTATCTACTATCCTGATTTTACAGAGGGGATTTCTTTACTTCTATTTACTCCTATTTTTATTAAAAGTCTTCTTGTAAGAAAACTGAATGCTTTTTCATTGTTCTCAGATCCAAGGGTTTGGGTCTTTGGTCACCTATGCAAATTGGTGAGGCTTTTTATCCAACATTTCCCAGGAAAGGGGGGGTGCAAGTGTTGGGAGGATTGTTCATTGTTCTTAAGATCCAAGGGTTTGGGTCTGTAGTCACCTAGGCAAATTGGTGAGGCTTTTTACCAAACCTTGTCCAGGAAGTGGGGTGCAAGGTTTTGGGAAGTATTTTGGGGGGAAAGACGTTTCCAAACAGCTCTTCCCCAGTAACCAGTATTTGTTTGGTGGTGGTAGCGGCCAATCCAAGGGCAAAGGGTGGAATATTTTGTACCTTGGGGAACTTTTTGACCTAAGCTGGTAAAGATAAGCTTAGGAGGTTTTCATGCAGGTCCCCACATCTGTACCCTAGCGTTCAGAGTGGGGGAGGAACCTTGAAAGATGCAAAACCTTTTGAGTTTGCAATAATATTCAGAAATTCCGAGGATGTTTTATTACTGGTAGCATGAGACCCACAACATATGTCACTCAAATTAAAGTCCCTCATGATCACATAGCTCCCCCCCACCACCACATTATAGATAGGTGAGAATGGAGCCTGTTATTCTGTTCCCTAGTGTGATTTGTCTGTAGCAGATAATAACACCCCATCTTATGCTTTTATCTGTTAGGACATTGATCCATAAGCATGCAAGAAAATTTTCTTCTGAGTTGTCAGTAACTTGGAAGCTGTTAACGCCATTTTTGATATAGCGCCACTCCCTATCCCCACCCCTTGTTTTGCTCACTCAAGCGTTCCTAAATAGGTTATAACCTTTGATTTAACATTCCAGTCATCCACATCATCCCACCATGTTTCAGTAATAGCAACTAGTTCAAATTTATGATACTAGATCCTCTGGTTTGGTATCGTGGCTCCTAGCAGTGGTGTATAGGCGATTAAAGGTAATCTTCTCTTCATGTCCTTTGGCTCCTTGATTAATGTTGTGCTCAGCATCTTGATTTTGTGTTAAATAAGTGCTCATATCTTCCCTCTTTTTACCTTCCCCTTTTCTTGTTAGTTTAATCCCTGCCTGACTACTCTAGAAAGCCAGTCCCTGATTAAATTGGCTACTCTTCAGCTGAGGTGGAGGCGACCCCACCTATGCAGCCCACTCTCCCCACAGAAGGTGTACCAATGTTTCACAAAACCAAATGCTCCACCCTGTACTACTAACATAGCCAGTGGTTCACTTCCAGAATCTTCTGCCTACTGTCTTCTTTTGCTCCTGAGACAGGAAGGATTGCCAGGAAGATCACTTGGACATTCTTCTTCTTCAGGGAACTCTGAGAAGTGCTGAAGTTATTTATTTTCTGTAAAATATTCTGCAACAGTGTTATTAGTGCTGATATGAACTAGTGTCATAGCACTTATTTCAGAGGTGGGCAAACTAGGGCCCGTGGGCCACATCCAGCCAACGGGCCCGTCCTGCCCAGCCCTTGAGCTCCCGGCTGGGGAGGCTAGCCACCGGTCCCTACCCTGCAGCCTCAGCTTGCCGTGCCACCAGCGCTCTGGCCCTGCTACTCCTGTCAGGCAGTGCAGTGGTGTGGCTGGCTCCAGTGGGGCTGCGAACTCCTGCTGCTCTGAGGAGCATGGTAAAGGGGCAGGGAGCAGGGGGAGGTTGGATGGGGCCGAGGTTCTGGGCGGGGGCAGTCAGGGGACGGGGAGCAGGGGGCGGTTTGATAGGCATGAGAGTCCCAGGGGGCCTGTCGGGGGAAGAGTGTGGATAGGGGTCGGGGTAGTCAGGGGACAGGGAGCAGGGGGAATTGGATAGGGGATGGGATCCTGGAGGGGGCAGTTAGAGGTGGGGGTTCCTGGTAAGGGGTGGTCGGGGACAAGGAGGCGGGGGGGAGGGGATTGGATGGGTCAGGGGTTCTGAGCGGGGCAGTCGAGGTGGGAAGTGGGAGGGGGTGGATAGAGGGTAGGGGCCAGGCTGTTTGGGGAGGCACAGCCTTCCCTACCCGGCCCTCCATACAGTTTCACACCCCTGATGTGGCCCTCAGGCCAAAAAGTTTGCCCACCCCTAGCTTAGTTGATATTGCTAATGGTTCCTTGCACATTGAGTTCAGTCCATCCAATCTTAAAGTGATGTCCTGTGCTTTGGCTCTGGGAAGACAGCACACCATCCTGTTGTTAGGCTGTTCCTTTCAGATTAAAATGTTCCTTTGATTTTTCTGAATATTGAAACCACAATAAAGATCATCTCTCTTCCTTGGATGGTTGGAGATCTTTATGGTTAAGCTTATTTTTTTTTCTTCTTAGAGGTTCGGCCAAGGTGCCTTCCACAGTTGGCACTGTAAGTCTCTCTCTTCCCTCAGACCAGCTGGATCTTGAGAGATATTTTCCACAGGTTCCATATTGAGGACCTGGTATTGATTGGATACTTCAAGCTGTGTAGAATTCCTCCTGGTCATCTTCTCTCTGGTGGCCACAGCTAGGAACTCATCAGCTTCTCTGATTCTCATTACCATCTTTACTTGCCCTTCCAATCCAAGAGTCTTTCCTTCCAGCACAGCCACCCACTTGCACTTCATACCCACCAAGTCCCTTCTGGTTTCAAGCAAGAAAGAAACATGGCACATCATTTGCAGGTCACCACCACTGTTCCATCATTGTCTATCTTGAAAAAGCATGTAAAGTTGAACCTGGAAGGAAAGCCCCTCACACTTCCTCTCTATAAACTCCCTCCAAAACTCTCCTGTTATTTGTGTTTGTTCACGACACTCAAGTTCATCTAGCAAATGGCTTTTTATACCGAGTCTCTCTATTCACCTCAGCTCTGCCCCTCATCATCAGGGAGAGATTAACTACTCAGAATTCAAACAGTGGGGCTGATTAAAATCTTCAAGGTTCAGAGCCACATAGTCTTTACAATGGCACTGTTAAAGATGTCAGATAACCAGGCTCAATCAGTTTATTAAACATAGATAAATCAGCACAAACAAAGGTTCGTATATTACCAACTCTGGAGAGCGGGCTTTCAGCACTTAAATCATCTTCACTCTGTTCAAAAATGTGAGCTCACTTCTGCCTGTATTTATAAGACCACTGTTTACAACAGATAGAAAATTCCACTGTATGAGTAGACTCCCCTTTTCTTATTTAGTTTTATATGTGTTGTCAGGGTAAAAGGACACCTGCACCAATTATCTGTAGCATATTGTAACAGCTGTACCTAGCTCACTGTTCATATTTGGCAAGCCTCAACAGAGCATACATCTTGTCTCTGACAGTCTTCACATACAAGGAACAGAGGTTATACACAGTTTAACTTCTAGTAAATTTCCACTACAAAGCTTATATGAGACACGGCACTCTGCGAATACAGTTCATAGTTATACAATTTAGCATAAGTACAAAGCAGTCTAGAAATATTATATTAGCTAACAGCACCAACAAACAGACCTGTCTCAGTTGCTTACTCCTCAGGGGCCCCCAACCCACATATGCAGCCCAAACACAGAGAACAAACAAACATACAGTCAAACAAGCTTAACAGATGGACCAAATGCACCACTCATCAAGTTGCACTTCCTTCAAGCATGGTCTGCAGCTTCGCCCTCCGAAACTCTCCTGTTAGCTGCTTCTGTTGGTGGCTCTTGAGTTCACCTTGCAAGTGATATTTTATGGCAAGTCTCCTTCAACATTTTTTGAGTTAAGCAATTATCATCTATAATTGCCATTTATAATATGTTAGGTTGTAAAAATTTTCATCTCAAGTTGGAAGGTGTGTAGTGCAGGTAATTGATCAGTGGGGGCCGTGTTCCCTGATCAACTGGATTTGGAAGCAGATTAGAATAAATCTCCTAAAGAAGGTTGGGAATGGGGCTGGAACATCTAATGACAGTTGCAGCAAGGAGACGACCTCCGCTTCAGTTCCTTAGCTGTCAGATGAGGGATGGTGGTGGTGTTTCAGTGACAGTGCTGGGCCTAGGTTAATGAGATAGGGGGCTGATAGCAGTCATCCAGCAGGTGGCACAGATTACAGAGTAAAGATGACCAGATTATTGCTGGATAGATGTGTTAATGACTTAGTTAAACTACATTCCTGTTGTCACTGCTGGAAGACAAGACCAGAACAATTGAAAACTGGCTCTACTTTCCTTAAGGATTGATAAAGATCTAACGGATACAGAACACTTACTTCCAGTGCATTCAGTTCTTCTGTTGAAAGTAAACATATCTTTTGGAATTTTGAGGAAAGGTTCTCTAGTTTCAGTTTTCCAGATCCCCAGGAGTGGAATGTTGATGTCTTATGGAAACATGAGGCATTACCATTCACTTTCGTCTTTTTAAATGTGACAATCTGGATGAGAGAAACTATTATTATTTAATTTGATACCCAGCCAAATCTATCTGTAGTTTAGTTCCAGGTTGCAATGTTAGTTCCCCCCACCCCCCAAAATGTGCTGAATGAGAATTGTTTTTACTGTACATAAATTGTGCTGTCAATAAGTACCTAATGTGGTGTACCTAAATTTGTGTAGTTATCTCATTTAATGAAAGATTTATAGCACTGGAGATATTGTGGGATTACTATACAGTAGGTATTAAAGTGCATATATCTTTTGTAATGGCATTGTCTCAAATTAAGGTAAACAAAAAGGTACACAAAGTTAAACTAATTAGTATGTCTAATAGTTGTCCTCCCAAGAATGCTGTTCTGATTTGTTAAGGACCGTTTCTATCCAATTCTTCTAAGGCTTGAAAAGGTATTAAAAAATCAGCAAGAGTAGCAGTAATTAACATTAATAAAATATAAACTTAGAAACTGAAAAAAAAATAGATGAATGGCCATAACTGTTATTTGTCTTCAGAATCTTCAATTCAGATGCAAAAGTCTGTTATGATGAAACACAAGGCTTTGCCCTGATCTAGTGGGACTCCACACATGCCTAGGAGTCCACCTGTGCAGGATAAACTTCAGGATTGAAAGGAGTAGGTGGTTGTAAAGAAAGGATATAAAATAAACCTTAGTTAAGCAAAAATGCTCAACTGATTACCTGAATGATCTTTATTAGAATTATTTGGCTGTTGATTGCTTAACTAAAGGACTCAAGAGTTATATTTGACTTTACAGAGGGTTTTTTAGCTGTCCTTAACAAGAGCAATGATTAGTATAGGTTACAAAAATGCAAACACCATTGAATTATGATTTAGGCTAACATAAATTGGAAAAACTGGTGAACATTAAAAGCATCCAGGCTATTTTAAAAAATCACATAACACAACCATAACAGGTTTCAGAGGGTAGCCGTGTTAGTCTTTATCAGCAAAGACAACGAGGAGTCCTTGTGGCACCTTGGAGACGAACAAATTTATTTGGGCATAAGCTTTCATGGGCTAGTACCCACTTCATCAGATACATGGTGTGGAAAATACAGTAGAAGGTATAAATACACAGCACATGAAAGGATGGGAGTTGTCTTACCAAGTGGGAGGTCAGTCTAATGAGACAATTCAATTAACAGTAGTATACCAAGGGAGGAAAAATTACTTTTGTAGTAGTAATGAGAGTGGCCCATTTCAAACAGTTGAGAAGAAGGTGTGAGTAACAGTAGGGGGAAATCAGTATGGGGGAAATTAGGTTTTGTAATGACCCAACCGCCCTCAGTCTTTATTCATGCTTAATTTGATGGTGTCCAGTTTGCAAATTAATTCCAGTTCTGCAGTTTTATGTTGGAGTCTGTTTTTGAAGTCTTTTTGTTGAAGAATTGCCACTTTTAGATCTGTTATTGAGTGACCAGGGAGACTGAAGTGTTTTCCTACTGGTTTTTGAATGTTATAATTCCTGATGTCAGATTTGTGTCCATTTACCTACGCAAAATAATAAATGGACACAAATCTGACAGAGCTTGAGCTCTGTGATAAGCATTAAAACACTTATATAAGCATGTACAGTTCCTCATTAATTAGGTAACCAGTTTCAGGAAATAGTCAACTGACTGGTTTGGGTAGTCACCCCAGGGAAGTGGGTTAAGAAGTTTGCTAAGCCATCAGCTTTATGCTCAGTTACTATTCACAGCAGGAGTTGATAGTGCAAACACAGGTGGAGCAGATGAGGGACAATCTATGTTCTTTTCCTGATGTGCTAGTAGGCAACCTAAATTTGCTGGAAAAGAAAGAGAAGGACACAAAAGTGCCTATCCAACATAGGTACTTGATTGCTGGAGGATTCCCAGGTGGCCAGTCTGCTCTCTAGCAGGTACCATCAGCTTTTGGGAAGCAATGTGCTGAAGAAGACAGGCCATTTTATTCCATTTCTGCTGGGTGGTACAGTTTGGTTCCTCTTTTTATAGAAGCTGGCTTGGACCAATCAAACAGTGACCCATACTTGTGATGAACACTTGAAATGACCAGCCAAAATTAGATGTTCCCTTTCACCATCCAATCAGAAAACAAGCCATTGCTTTTGAATTCTTGCAACTGTGTCTGGAAAAGTCTTTTTATGCAGAACATCTTGTGCCATACCAGTTTGTGGAGAAAAGTTAGGCCACTGCCATTTGTACAACCATCTTGGGACATACACTGAACATCTGCTGGCTGAGCTTTAGTCAGCCACCTACTTCAGAAAGTTGCTTTCTGTAGACCCCTCTTCTGGTGCATCCGCTCATTGACTTTGCATGGCTGTCCTTGTCCAAGTTCCAGTTTCTCCATCAGCGCTCTGCTGACTGCAGAAATATCTAGTTTAAATTTGTTTCATGTGGAGTCTCTCAACATTCTTTAATGCTCTTTAAACTTTAACAATCTGCTGTGCAGTAACACAAATTAATCTAAAGAACTGTTGTTCTGCAGCAGGTGGGAATAGCTGTATAAATCTTTCATGACTTTTCTCCTTATTTTAACAATAATGGTAGGACCTCTGTATATATGGCTGAGTTGTGCCTGAGCATTATTGATCAGTTACATTTCTGATTATTTCACTCTGTGATCAAGTGCTTATAAGACATTATTTATTTTCAACCCTTTTTGTTACTGCCTCTTCCAGCATATGTATATTTTACTTACCGGTACTTGTGGTAATAAAAGCATGCTTGATTGCAAACATCCTTACAACTTGATTTCATCACTAATTTAAAAGAAATCATTATGAGTACAACCCCAGTCTTTCCTAACAGGATTACTACCACTGTCTTTCCCAAAGCTGTATCAAGTTTTAGTTGACTTCCATTTTTACATGTAACATTACCCTTTCATCAAATTAGTTTTCTTCAGTCTAGGTCCTTGTATTTATCCCTAACTTTGTATCTGGCAACGACTTATAGTATTTTAATACATAGTATTTATTTAAATTCATTCTAAGTAAATTAGAGAAAGTGAGGAAAGGGATGTTTATTTTCACATACACTAATGGTGTAGTTAACAGCCTTCCTGGCTTGTCTGCGCTGGGTGGCATTATGTACTCTTGTGAAAGTCAGAGGAAACTCTGCTGTTGGGCTTTGAGTTTCCCCGCTCTCGGGCCTTTGTTTTGTCTTTTCAGCAAAGTCTGATTCCTGGGTAATTCTTTTCAATTCTTAGTTAGCAATAGCTCATAATTCTGGAGTGGTGCATCCATAGTGAAGGGAGTTCAGCTGTGAAATAGCATCCGCACAAAAGTCACATATGTGTCACCCTCAAATAGTGATTTTGTTACTGATACTCTAGTGAAGGAGTTACAGCTTCAAACCTGAATAGAACTTCCACTGTGATCATCAAATTCAAACTTTCCTCCAGAGTACTGTAATGACTTAAGGAATTGCTGAAGAGAAAAGTGCCACTTCACCCATCAAGTTGTTCCCTCTTAAATGAATTTCTGCTGAGAGGACCATATTTTAAAAATCCTAAAGATGCTTTTGTGCCAGCATTTTTTTAGGGCCACAAAATATGCATACAAAAACATACTGTTTAAAATGTGTGCTGGTGTCAGCTTATGACTCAACAACAATGCCTTCATATTTTGGCGCGTAAGACTTTTTCTAGTAATTAAAAATTTTGAATGACTTGGTCATGAAACACTGAACAAGTGTTACCAATATTCAGTTTAAGCAAAATGACAGCTTTTTTTAATGAGACAAGGTGGGTCAGGTAATATCTTTTATTTGACCAACATTTGATGGTAAGAGAGTCATGCTTTTGAGCCATACAGCTTTTTTAATGTCTATGCTTATTTAGTTTCTCTTCACTTCAAATGCTGTTTGCTTCACTGAACACTCATTCCACTCATCTTGTTGTTCTTGGTGAATGCAATGGAAAGACCTCAGTCTGGCAATGTCTTGCAAACATTTAATAGTTCCAAACTCTTGAATATTTTGATTTTTTTTTTTAATAAAAAGGACATTCGAAGTGACCTGTCTGAATTTCTCAGAGTACAGGGACATCATATGAAAAACAGTGCAATATGATATCTTTGTTGCTCTCCAGTTTGTACCAGCCAATATCATGTATTAGATATTCTTAGGTAGTATGCCATAATTATTGGGGGGTGTTTTTTTTTTTTTTTGGTCTATTCTTGAAAAGCTGAAGTTGTAAAAGTTGAGAGAGAAATATTTTGAGGAACTGGTGAGCCATGCTGCCTTGCAATGCTTCAGGAACCTCAGGCCTCTGGCACCTGAGCTAGTAAACAGTGTTAGAGTCATGCTGGACATTTTACTGAGACTGGATACTCCATAGGAAATGGTTCCTTAAACATTTATAGTTTGCCATTCCTTTGTACAATTAATACAACCACACAGATTATGAAGTACAAAAGCATTATATTGATTTGTCTCTAAGTAAAAGAGGGCACGAGCCTTGTTATGGAGAGTCCGATTATATGAGGGAGCCACTCTCTGCCACTAGTAGATTTTAGGCCTATTTTTTCAGCACACCAAAATTATTTTGATAATACTTCACATTTATATTGTGCCTTCCATCTAATGACTTCAAATATTAATTTAAATTTCTGACACCCCAGAGAAACCTGGCAGTGTTAGCCTGATATTGCAGAGGATAAAACTGAGGCACAGAGGAACTAAATATCTTCATCATAGTCACACAGGAAGTCTGTGGCATAAATTGAAAGTATAAACCAATATCCTGACTCCTAGACTTGTGCCCTAATGAAAATAACCCTCCTATTCAAATTAACATTGACTTGACTTTTCTTTCTATCTTTCTCTGCTGGCTATAGAAAATATCAGGACAAATAATGTTGAACAGTTTTTCTGGAAAAGCTGTATTTTTTTTAAAGAACAAAGTCACACTGTGCAAGCTCTCTTGTGAGATTAGAACTTATTTTTTATCATAAAAAAATATTTTTATTAATTTATTTTTATCATAAAAATCCATGAAATTGTTGGTTGTTGGGAAATTCTTTGTTCCTTTTTCTATTCAGCTTTCATGGGGTGATAGAATGGAAAGCAGCAGTTGTGGTTTAATGTAAAGTAGCTATAATCTGGTGGGAAGTATTTTGTCACATGGACTACTTGAACTACATTATTTTTTTCTGTAACAGTAATTGTAGACTAAAGGCGTTTTTTCTTAAGGAAAGTTTAAGAAAGGGCAACAGTTAACAATGAAGTTTACAAATAACAGTTAATCACATAGCATTGTTCAGTGGAATATTTAGATTACCTTCACAGAGAGTGTTTGAGAGAGATTTTCAAACTGGAACATAATTTAGGGAAATAGTTAATTTTTTACACCTTTAAAGGCACTTTGAGCTCCCAGTTCGAAAAACAATAGAAGATAATTATGTCAAGGAGTATGGAAAAGAATGTTATATCTACTTTCTGTTCTGTTGCCCCCCTCTCCCCTGGAAATAAATGAACGTATGTTTCATGTAGTCCAGGTAGCACATTGTAATTAAGGCTGGCTGTTTGTCATGGCAAAAAATACAACAGTTTACTTTAAACACTTGTGCCACACAATATTTTAATTTGTCATGGAAATTCTGAGAAGTCAATATCCTTTATTTTAAGTAACAATTATATAAAACCATTCAACATTTTTAGATGGCTTTAAACTATTAAACCATAATCCATTACAATGGATTTAGCTAAGTTTGAAAATGTTATTCATGGAGGAGAAGTCCTCATTAAGGATTAAGATGATAAAGACTAAGTTCATTAAAATAAATCCTAAAAGTCACAGAGGTAAGGGTTACAATAAACACACAGTCTTAGCTAATACTTACTAATATTTGAAGATAGTATGTTCAATTTGTGTAGAAGAAACTTGCAGCATGTCGTAATGATTTGTAGATGTGAGATGATTTCTGCGGATTTAGGAGTGCTTCCCTATTCAGGAATGCACTTTAAGTCTTAAAAGTTATAGTCAATGAGATTTCAGTTAAGTATGTGCTTAAGTCCTGTTGGCACATGTTTAAAGGTTTTCCTAAATTAGGAGCCAAAGTATATGTGGTTTTTAACAGACTAGTAAGTATCAGGTTTTTCCTTAGACTATTCATTTCAACATCCTTCTGTGCCTCTAGCCTTCCTTTCTGGACATTCTTAGTATTGTGATTCTCTCACTTTCTTCTTTCGTTTTTCAGAAGGAAAGAGGTATATCACATAGGATGTGCTCTCTGATGTTTCATTGGTTGGGATTAGCTGTTGAATTACGACCACACTGTCAAACTGAAGAACGAGTACTCATATTGACATTTTAGTCTCACTTGTATGTGCTCGTTCTAGAACTCTCTTTCTTCACAGTTGTGCTAGCAAGGAACATTTCACTTTTATTACACATTTATTCTTATTTTGTATGAATTTTCCTTCTGAAATGTAAACCATTAAATATAAAAAAGTGCAACACAGCCAAGTTAACATCAGCATTTCTTTACTTTGGATTTGTCTTGGGCATTCTAAAGATTGCAATAACAGGGTTTTTCACATTTATTATTTTTATTGGTAGTTTTGACAACTTGTTCTAATCTTAGTATTCCTTGACTGAAATAGTTTTGCTGGAGTTCCCTAATTTTAAAGGATTATTTCCCTTTATTTATTTGTGTTCCCTTTTAATCAAACTCCTTCATAATACTTCTTCTGGATTACCCTGATGTATTTTGCAGTGAGAGTAAGTTGAACCTCTTTAGCTTTTCTATATAAAAACTGTATTTGGAAACTTCCTAGCTGTCCTATATAATACTTATCCCAGAGCAATATACTTTCAGTGTAAGGTGACCTAAACAGAATATTTTTTGAGATTTAACTAGTGATTTTATTGTAGTAACCCTTTAATTTATAATTCAGTCATCTGATATCCCCTTCCCCATTCTTTTAGCTGCTTCCAAGTTCTTGGCCAGTAATTAAAAAAAAAATCCTACAATGACGTTTAAATTTCATTGGTAGGCTGCAGTTCAGCAACACTTACACTGTTAAACTAATTTATTTTATTTTATTAAATTAATTTTATTCAATACATTGGGACCAGTCATGTGTGAAGTTAAGAATGAGTCTAAGGCCTGGTCTACACTACTCAGTTAGGTCAATGTGAACTGCCTTACATAAACTTAATAACAAATGTGTCTACACTACCCTTCTGCCATTACCCTGCCACTACCCTACCTTGCTACTACACTAACCTTCCGCCAGCATAACTTGCCTGCTACGTTGACTTAATTACTCACTTCCACGAGAAGCATAGCTCTTAATTCAATGTAGTTAGGTCAACGTAGTGGCAATGTAGATACTGCATTGCTTAAGTCAATCTAACTGGCATCCAGGAGGTGTCCCACAATGCTCTCCTGTGACTGCTCTGGTAAAAGTTTTCAATTCTGCTGTACAGCATCCAGGTAAAGAGGAAACAGCCCCCTCCCCATTAAAGGACCGAGAACTTTTGAATTTAAGTTTCGGTGTGCATAGCTCGCCTGCCCAGCTGATCATGACGGTTCCATGCTCCAAACGCTCTCTAGCCTGGTGTGACGCTCTGTACCTCAGGGGAACACCCAGCATCTCCACGTTTATCCTTGTAAAATGATTGTGTGGTATCCAATGCAAAGTTTGTCATGTTGGGTGTCTTCGGAAAGCTCATGATGCACTGAGCATTGTTGTTACAGTAATGTTGGTGATGTTATAGGTTATAATTTCATGTATATAGTTATGAGGCTGAAAATGTGTCTTCATGGCTTAAAATAAGCCCAGGCAAAAACTCTCCAAGAGCAGAGAGGCCATTCACACCTCATCAGGGCATGTGTGGGACAAATCGAGCCCACCCTCACAGTAACAAAGGACGCTGGCCTAGGCAGCAAGAAAAGGATCTGTTGGACTCTCAAGTGAGTAACCCCGCTTCCTTTGGCCAGTTTGGGACTGTGATGAGGTAATGCTCACCTGACTCTGAAAGGGGGGCAAAGTCAAGAGGGAAGAAAGAACATGATAAAAGGGAGAGACATTTGCCATGCTCTCTCTCTTCCACCTCCATCTACAGACATCACCACCAAGCGACTGAAGTGATGATCAAAGGGGAGAGCCTGGCTGAAGGGCAACCAGCCAGCCTGTGATGAGAAGCATCTAAGTTTGTAAGGGCATTGGAAATATTAAGATCAGTTTAGAATGTGTTTTGCTTTTCTTTCATTTGACCAAATCTGACTTGTTATGCTTTGACTTATAATCACTTAAAATCTATCTTTAAAGTTAAAAAAAATCTGTTTATTTATTCTACGCAAAGCAGTGCGTTTAGTTTGAAGCATGTCAGAGACTTCCCTTGGGAGAACAAGCCTGGTATATATAAATTTCTTTGTTAAATTGATGAACTCACATAATCTTGCAGCGTCCAGTGGACATAACTGGATACTGCAAGATGAAGGTTCCTAGGGTTGTGTCTGGGACTGGAAGTATTGGCTGGTGTCATTCAGTTGCACAATCCAAGGAACAGCTTACATGCCAGAGGCTGTGCGTGAACAGCCCAGAAGTGCGGGTTCTCAGAGCAGAGCAGGGTAAGGCTGGCTGCCAGAGTCAAGGACTGGAGTGACCTAGCAGATCAGCAGTCCAGATAACACCAGAGGGGAATGTCACAGCTGGAGTACACAGGAAATGATGGATCATCTTGGTTTGTGGGGAGAAGAGGCTGTGCAGGCACAGCTGTGATCCAGTCATAGAAACTTAGACGTCTATGAGCAGATATTGCGGGGCCTGGGCGAGAAGGGCTGCACCAGGGACACACAGCAGTGCCGCATGAAAATCAAGGAACTGCGGTGAGCATACCAGAAGGCAAGGGAGGCAAACAGTTGCTCTTGTGCAGCACTGCAGACATGTCGCTTCTACAAGGAGCTGCATGCGATTCTCAGTGACAACCTTACCATGACACCCAAGGGCAGAGTGGATACTTCTGAGGAGTCAGAGACCTGGGCCAGCAAAGGCAACATGAAGGAGGGGATCTTGGATGAGGAAGAGGAGGAGGAGAATGGGAGACGGGCAAGCAGGGGATCCATTCTCCCAGAGATCCAGAAGCTGTTTGTAGTCCAGCCACTTGCAGAACAGCATCATGGCTGACTGTGGTGCCAGGGAAGGAACCCCTGGTGAGTATGGAATTTCAAGTAATATTTTGGGGTCACATGTTCTTATATTCTATTTTTTATTAAAATTAACAAGGTGAGGTAGAATGGCTATCTGCTTCCCAGTGGCCGCACCAGCTAGGTAGAGGGTCCCCCACAAAAAATACTGTTTATGTGTGCAGGGATGGCCCAGGAATCCTCCCTAGAGATCTCCAGGAAACTTTCATGGAGGTACTCTGCAATTCATTGCAGAAGGTTTCTGGGGAGGGCTGCCTTATTTCTTCCACTGTTGTAGGACACTTTCCCACCACGCCAGTATTAATTAGGCTGGCATCATTGCAGTACACAGCATAGCAGCATAAAGACCCGGTCTGTACCCAGATGGTAGCAGCATCTGTTCCCTTGCTGCCTCTGTTACCCTCAGGAGAGTGATATCAGCTAGGGTCACCTAAGGGAGACAATGGTAGTTTTCATTTCAACTACTGGTACCACAAATGATGGTGTCTGTGCAAACAATAGTGCCTGTGTCCCCGTCCCGCCCCTTGTGATTTTTGCACCCCTATATCCACAGTTTCCAAAGCATGGCTGTAGTTTGGGTTGCAGGGTCAATATTGACCTTTAGAAACTGAGAGTTTGGGGCCATAGCTAGCAGCAGGTGTGGACTGGAGAGAAGAGAAATTTTGTGGTTCCCACTCGCCACTGCAATCACCTCCCTGGCACAACCTCTGTGAAGGATTGCAGTTTGGGAGGGTGAATGCTGGTCCCTGATCTCCAGACAATGTCCATGTTTTAAAGAGGAAGTGGCTCACCTCTGGTCCCACCGCACGTCCCCTGCTCAGCTCTGGTCCCACTGCATGTTGCCCACCTAATGCTGATGATGATCCGGTGCCCATGCCTCAGTGCCATACTCACCATGGCTGGGACAGCAAATTGGTACAGTGAATGCCTGGTGTAAATGAAAATGTTTGGCCTTAAACTTGCATTAAATAAGGGGAGAGATTTTTATATAGCAACTCTGCACTAGACACTGGGTCTGTACTGACAGTGGTTGCTTTGTTCTTTCCATAGCTTACAGCTGAAAGTGCGGCCTTCAGCTTTTCCTCCACACCAGTGGAGAGGCTCTTCCAGATAAGACAAAGGGGAAAGAGAACGTGTGATGACATGTTTAACAAGATTATTAATGCCTCTGGGACAGCGGACACCGAGCAGAGAACGTGGAGGATTTCTCTCTGTGGAAAACTGGACATGGACATAGTGAGCAGGAGAGTGAGTGTGGCGCTCAGCAGGAGATGCTGGGGATTGTGAAGGAACAGACAGACATGTTGAGGTATCTGGTTGACCTTCAGGAGAAGCACCTTCAGGCTAGACTCCCTCTGCATAATGGCATTCCAACTTCATGGTATTCTCTCTCCCTCTTCCCAAAACATTCCAGGAGGCGAGGGGGGGAACAGCAATATCCCTTCCACTCACCCCCGTGGGAAGGTCCTAAGAATAAAAACTGCACATACAATGATGTGTGACAGGCAATGATGTGTGACTGTGCTTTTAAAGATAAGCTGACCGTGGTTTTCCCCTCCAATTTTATTCCACCATGTATCCAAGGTTAAATTCTGTTGGTGATCTTTAAGTTTCAGTATGTTTCTTCAATGAAAGTCCATGTCTTGAGAATGAATTAATCTTTATTCATTTAAAAATGGGGGAAGGAGAAAGGAGAGAGACAGGTAAACTGAGTAAATGGAGGGGATGTGCTGGAGACAAAAACCCGGCAGTAAAGCAAGGTTCACTCTGAGAAGGCAAAATACAGAGAAGCAGTGCACATTACTGTAGGTCATTACTGAAATGGGTTTTCAAAGCCTCCCTGAGATGCAGTGCTCCACATTGAGCTCTTCTTATAGTCCTCATATCTGGCTGCTCAAAATTAGCAGACAGCCTATGCCCCTCCACCCCTGTGGAAACTTCTCTCCCTTTTGCCTCATCGATATTAGAAGCATACAGCAGGCAGCTATAACAAGGGGGATATTGCTTTCACTGAGGTCTAACCTAGTAAGCACACTGCACCAGTGACCCTTTAAATGGTCAAATGCACATTCCACCACCATTCTGCACTTTTTGAACCAATCCTTGCTCCTGTCCAGGTATCCGGTGTCCAGCTTCATGAGCCATGGAAATAAGGGATAGGGGCTGAGTCTCTCAGGATCATTATTGGCATTTCAATGTCACCAATGGTGATTGTTCATTCTGGAAAGAAAGTCCCTGCTTGCAGCTTTCTGCACAGAGCGGAGTTCCTAAAGATGTGTGCGTCATGCACCTCTCCCAACCATCCCACACTGATGTCAGTGAAACGGCCCCTGTGATCCACCAGCGCTTTCAACACCATTAAGAAGTACCCCTTTCTGTTGATGTACTTTTTGGCAAGGTGGTCTGGTGCCAGGATGGGAATATATGTGCCATCTATTGCCCCACCGCAGCTAGAGAACCCCACTGTGGCAAAACCATTCAATATCTCCTGCACATTGCCCAAATTCACAAACCTTCTTAGCAAAAGGCAATTAATGGTCCTGCATAATTGGGTCACAATGACCCCCACAGTGAATTTACCAATTCCAAATTGATTCCCCACTGACTAGTAGCAGTCTGGAATTGCAAGCTTCCACACAGTGATCGCCACTCGCCTCTCCACTGTCAGAGTAGGTCTCATTTTATTGTTGCTGCACTGCAGGGCTGGGGAGTGCTCCACGCACAGTTCGTGGAAAGTGGCCTTGTGGATATGGAAGTTCTGCAGCCACTGCTCGTCATCCCATACCTGCATAACAATGCGATCCCACCAGTCGGTGCTTGTTTCTTGGGACCAGAAACAGTGCTTCACTGTGTTCAGCTGCTGCATGACTGCCAGCAGCAACCGGGAATTGTTTTGTTCTATGGCTTCCAGCAGGGATGCTTGAAGGACATTGCAATGTTCTGCATGGTGGCTCTTCTCGTGGATCTGGAAAACAATCATGCATATCTGAGTGGGGTCCGTGCTTCTCAGGATATGGAATACGCATGGCTAGTGCAGTGCTCTCTGCATTGATGCAAGTGCTGCTAGTGAGGACATGCTCATCCAATACAAGTTGTGTGATGTGGACATGCACTACTGACTTAATTACTGTGGCTGCTGGATGTCAACTTAACTGAAGTTGACTTAAATTTGTAGTAAATTTGATATGCCCTACATGTTTGCAATATTTAGGCCTTATTCCGTAAGCAGCAGCATTTGTGTACGTTAGTACCCTGTCTACATTGTGAAAACTTATTTTAATATCGGTGGGAATTTATCGGTGATCTCTTTGAAATTTAATGTTTTAAACCTGACATAATCTGGATTCAGGCCAGGATATGGAACTGAAAATGACTTAGTGACGCTGATGGATAATATCCTCCTAATAATGGATAGAGAATTAATAATCATTATCTTTTTCCTGTCTTCTCTGTGCATTTGAGACAGTGATCATGAGATGCGACTGTCTCACCTGAGAAAGTGGTGGGTGTGCAAGGTAATGTGCTAAAATGGTTTGATTTGAGTCCTTCCTAAAGGGATGCTGGTGGGCATCTTGAAGAGTTCACAGCTGTGGGAAAGTTTGCTTTGGTTGAAGTGGGGTGCACGGTTGGTAAAAATCCTCACCAATTTGCATAGGTGACCACAGACCCAAACCCTTGGATCTGAGAACAATGAAAAAGCATTCAGGTTCCTTACAAGAAGACTTTTAATAGAAGTAAAGGAATCACCTCTGTAAAATCAGGATGGTAGATACCTTACAGGGTAATTAGATTCAAAACATAGAGAATCCCTCTAGGCAAAACCTTAAGTTACAAAAAAGACACACAGACAGGGATAGTCATTCTATTCAGCACAGTTCTTTTCTCAGCCATATAAAGAAATCATAATCTAACACATACCTAGCTAGATTACTTACTAAAAGTTCTAAGACTCCATTCCTGTTCTATCCCCGGCAAAAGCAGCATACAGACAGACACAGACCCTTTGTTTCTCTCCCTCCTCCCAGCTTTTGAAAGTATCTTGTCTCCTCATTGGTCATTTTGGTCAGGTGCCAGCGAGGTTACCTTTAGGTTCTTAACCCTTTACAGGTGAGAGGATTTTTCCTCTGGCCAGGAGGGATTTTAAAGGGGTTTACCCTTCCCTTTATATTTATGACAGAGGTACACACCCATAACTGGTTAATTCAGTCTGTAGTTTTGAATCTGTATAGAAAGATGTTTTGATCACTAAAAGTGTAATTTTTCTGACAAATCTATATAACATTAAAGGAACAATAAATGCAAAAAAAAAAACAAAAAACCCAACCTCTAGAATTCACACTGAGTTCTTTCCTTTCTCACACTAGACTCCATAAAGTTGACTTAGATCTTTTCATGCAAATCTGTTTTACTGGGGAAGTGCTTAGATACCGTGGTGATATTAATCCCTGAAATAGATATCAAGAATTCTGCAAATGTAAAATGTTGTCTAAATCAGACTTATTTTCTTCATAGTGTGCTTCTTCGACAATGAAAGTTAGAAGAAATACTATTACTCTTTTTATAAACTGGTCTCAAGGTGGCAACTATTGTAACTAGGAATTCAGTTAGTCAGATTTGTCTTTCTTGCTAATAGACAAGCATATAGGCTAAAATAGAAGGAAAGAAGGAAAGAAAATCAGTACTCACTAACGTCCTAGCTCCTGTCTTTTCAAACTTAAAAGAACACTTTAGATTTACAAAAAGAAAAGGAGTACTTGTGGCACCTTAGAGACTAACCAATTTATTTGAGCATAAGCTTTCGAGAGCTACAGCTCACTTCATCGAAAGCTTATGCTCAAATAAATTGGTTAGTCTCTAAGGTGCCACAAGTACTCCTTTTCTTTTTGCGAATACAGACTAACACGGCTGTTACTCTGAAACTTTAGATTTAGTATCTGAAAATTCTGCTTCTTCATGAAGATGAAATTCACTACTTGAATTCAAAGAAGCAGATCCTCACCTGTTGAATATTGTGACAACTCCATTGACTTCAAGACATTGGGCTAATGACAATTGATACTAGCTGAGAATCTATACCCAGATCTTCAATCGTGATTGCAAGTCAACTGATACTTCTAACCAAAACCATGTTCAAAATAAGGAATTTCTAGAAAGGGAATGAAGAGTTCTTACTGACTTGTTTGCAAGTTTGAGTAATTTTATGTATGTATTCACTCATGTCTAAAGTACTAAGACCTAATTCTTTACTTTGAAGCAGTTCTTGAGGGGGAGAGAAGCATTTGCAGTACTGATACAGCTGCTCTCAAAACATAAAATTAACTTATACATATAACAGATTGTATTCTGCTAATATTGGTTATAGAGGTTGACACAAAACCTGTTACTTTCTGCTGCACGATGGCAGTTGCTGTTTGGAGGAACAGAAGTGTAATCCTAGAAGTCTCATATTAGACTTTGATTTTTTTGGTGCCAATCTAGTTACAATACCTATGAAGTCAGCAAACATATTTTAGTACTGGGGTTGATGTGGCAAAAATTTCAATCCTGGATCACAGACAATTCTGTGATAGGGAATCATAGAATCATAGAATATCAGGGTTGGAAGGGATCCCTGAAGGTCATCTAGTCCAACCCCCTGCTCGAAGCAGGACCAATTCCCAGTTAAATCATCCCAGCCAGGGCTTTGTCAAGCCTGACTTTAAAAACCTCTAAGGAAGGAGATTCTACCACCTCCCTAGGTAACGCATTCCAGTGTTTCACCACCCTCTTAGTGAAAAAGTTTTTCCTAATATCCAATCTAAACCTCCCCCACTGCAACTTGAGAACATTACTCCTCGTTCTGTCATCTGATACCATTGAGAACAGTCTAGAGCCATCCTCTTTGGAACCCCCTTTCAGGTAGTTGAAAGCAGCTATCAAATCCCCCCTCATTCTTCTCTTCTGCAGGCTAAACAATCCCAGCTCCCTCAGCCTCTCCTCATAAGTCATGTGTTCTAGACCCCTAATCATTTTTGTTGCCCTTCGCTGGACTCTCTCCAATTTATCCACATCCTTCTTGTAGTGTGGGGCCCAAAACTGGACACAGTACTCCAGATGAGGCCTCACCAATGTCGAATAGAGGGGAACGATCACGTCCCTCGATCTGCTCGCTATGCCCCTACTTATACATCCCAAAATGCCATTGGCCTTCTTGGCAACAAGGGCACACTGCTGACTCATATCCAGCTTCTCGTCCACTGTCACCCCTAGGTCCTTTTCCGCAGAACTGCTGCCTAGCCATTCGGTCCCTAGTCTGTAGCGGAACAAAAAGGCAGTTCAGATAATACCGGTGATAGACTGTATTGTTTGCGAAGAATAACCTTGTACAGAAATATATAAGGTTTTTGTCTGTAAAGTTCCAAAATTCTCTCCTTTAGCAGTAATAGACTTTAAAAAGTGTGTGTTCAGAAAGAAGAGAGAGCGATGAAGAAAAGTACTCCTTTAAGAGTAATTTCAGGCTTATTTGCCTTTTGAGTTGTTGTCTAGTGCAGACTTGTAAAAACGAGAGGAAGTTGCTTTAGGCAGTAGCAGGGGCTTGCCCAGCTCTGGCATTCCAGCCATGGAGCGGGGTCAGGGGTTTGCTTCGCTGTGCTCACTTGGCCCTCCTGCAGTGGAGTGGGGTTGGGGCATGGGGGCTTCTAAGCCCCTGACCGCTGGAGCTGGACAAGCCCCCATACCCCAACCCGGCGTCCTGCTCCCTGGCAGGAGCTCTGGGTGGAGTGGGGCAAGTCCCAAGCACCAGGCAGGGGAGCAACACGGGAGGGGCAGGGGTCTAGGGGTGCACATTTTTTGGGGCCCTCCATTTTTCTGGGGGCATCTGGCCAGAGCATCTATTTCCCTCCTCCCCGCCGCAAGGCCACCTGGAAGGGGGGCCCAGATTGCTCATGTCAAGGTTCCTTCCCCACTCTGAACTCTAGGGTACAGATGTGGGGACCTGCATGAAAGACCCTCTAAGCTTATTCTTACCAGCTTAGTTTAAAAGCTGCCACCACCAAAGTGTTACATAAAGAATAACAGGGGAAGTGCCCACTTGGAAACTTTCCCCCCAAAAAATATCCCCCCAAGCCCTACACCCCCTTTCCTGGGGAAGGCTTTATAAAAATCCTCACCAATTTGCATAGGTGAACACAGACCCAAACTCTTGGATCTTAAGAACAAGGAAAAAGCAATCAGGTTATTAAAAGAAGACTTTTAATTAAAGAAAAAGTAAAAGAATCACCTCTGTAAAATCAGGATGGTAAATACCTTACAGGGTAATCAGATTCAAAACATAGAGAATCCCTCTAGGCTAAACCTTAAGTTACAAAAAGACCCAAAAAGAGGAATATACATTCCATTCAGCACAACTTATTTTGTCAGCCATTTAAACAAAACAGAATCTAACACTTATCTAACTAGATTGCTTACTAACTCTTTACAGGAGTTCTGACCTGCATTCCTGCTCTGGTCCTGGCAAAAGCATCATACAGACAAAGAGAACCTTTGTTTCTCCCCCACACCAGCTTTGAAAGTATCTTGTCTCCTCATTGGTTATTTTGGTCAGGTGCCAGCGAGGTTATCTTAGCTTCTTAACCCTTTACAGGTGAAAGGGTTTTTCCTCTGGCCAGGAGGGATTTAAAGGTATTTACCCTTCCCTTTATATTTATGACATCTCCTACCCCTCTGCTTCCTGTCATTGCCCCACCCCCACCCCAAGTGTCCCCTCTTGCCTACGCCACTGCTGTACCAGTGGGTCTCCAGTATACATCGTTTCGGTACCTGTGGTCCTTTTCAAGAACACAACCCTGACATATACTGGGGACCTACTGTACTATTTCTATTGTAGATAATGGTAGTATTGTTACTGTTACCAGATAAACAAGCAAAGGCAGAAAAGCTGAGGCAATATGCATTACTGTAAGTATAGTTAAATAAAAAAAAATATTCATCCCACTTTGTCCATTTTGCCTCATAATTGATTTATTAATATAATACAAAAAGAACGAGGAGTACTTGTGGCATCTTAGAGACTAACAAATTTATTTGGGCATAAGCTTTCATGGACTAATACCCACTGCATTGGATGCATGCAGTGGAAAATACAGTAGGAAGATATATATACACAGAGAACATGAAAAAATGGGTGTTGCCATACCAACTATAACGAGACTAATCAATTAAGGTGGGCTATTATCAGCAGGAGAAAAAAAAAACCTTTTTGTAGTGCTAATCAGGATGGCCTATTTCCAACAGTTGACAAGAAGGTGTCAGTAACAGTAGGGGAAAAATTAGCATGGGGAAATAGTTTTACTTTGTGTAATGACCCATCCACTCCCAGGCTTTATTCAAGCCTAATTTAATGGTGTCCAGTTTGCAAATTAATTCCAATTCAGCAGTTTCTCATTGGGGGTCTGTTTTTGAAGTTTTTTTGTTTCTTCACTTCAGCAGGTGGGTATTGTAGTTTTAAGAATGCTTGATAGAGATCTTGTAGGTGTCTCTGTCTGAGGGATTGGAGCAAATGCAGTTGTATCTCAGAGCTTGGCTGTAGATAATGGATCTTGTGATGTGGTCTGGATGAAAGCTGGAGGCATGTACATAAGTATAGCGGTCAGTAGGTTTTCGGTATAGGGTGGTGTCTATGTGACCATGGATTATTAGTACTGGAGTGTCAGGAAGTGGATCTCTTCAGTTTCACTTAATATTTACTCTTGTTGGCCATGTTTGTGGAGGCAGTATTTGTTTTTGCAACCATACTGCTGAAATACATTTATACAGTGCAGTCAGATACTCTCTAAACTGTCATTCATTTTAAACATAAAAAAGGTGAAAATGATAAGTTATAGTTTGAATTACATATACTGTGGGTGACGAAAGACCTATTGGACCATCTTGGCATCCTTAGCCAATGAGCCGTTGTTCTTTACAGTATATTTACTACTTCAATAATTGTCTACATGAATCATAATTCTTGGTAGACGTGACCAATCTCAGTGTGTAAACTACAATCTATAGCTAGCTGTGTCTTTTGGATCCATGCTGACAGCCCCTGACATGAACTATATAAAAGAAGGGTGCAGTTCCAACCACTTCTCAATTTTTTGAGTGACAATGTAGCAGGCTTGATTCCTCCAGTGGTATCGCCTCTTTAGTTGGGTTTCCTTCCCACCTTGTTAGGAAATTTGGTACACAATTGTTAGCTAATTAGTGACTCTAAAGCCCTTTTCCTTGTTCCTCACAGTGCTACAGAAGTTGCTTGAAGCTAACACTGTTGGATTGTAACTTCCTTTTCCTCCCCTCTTAGGGGGTTACCTGAGGCGAGAGTTATCAGTGATGTGGGAATAGGCAACATCTGTATGTTGACATTGCCAGGCAACAGTTATGGAGGTGAATTATAACCCTGATAAACAAGTATCCTAGAACCATGTTGAGGACGTTTTGGTTGATATCCGAATCAGTTCTTCCAAGCCGGAAGAGAGTGAATATTCCCTATTGGATCCCTCCAGTGGAATGTGAAGTGTGTGGTGGGGGAGACTTATTCTCAGATTGTCCCTGGTTCATTGATGTGGTGGTTGTGGTGATGAATGAAGTTTTTGCCACCCATAAAGACTAGGACAGACTTGTTTAGACTTGGTGGACAGAGAGTTATACTTCAGTGGGGACTATTCAACTACTTTGGAGGATTGAGGCCAGAGTGCTAAGTAACTTGCAGGATTGAACCCTAATCTCATTAAAAGCCAGTTTCACAGGTGTTCCATTTGTGGAGAAATTCATGTCTGAAATATAGAACTATTTTCCTCCTGATGTGTATCAGAGAACCTTGATCAGATGCTGATTTGCGTGATTTTTTGTTTGTTTAGAAAAGGATGCTTTGTTGTTAGAGAAATATATATTAATCTATATCTTTAACATTGTAACACTGTTATGATTGTAGCACTGACAGAAATATTGAACTTGTTTCCTTTTTTGGGTACAGAAGTTGGCATTCATGCTGTTCCTTCATCTACAAAGTCTTGTACACCCTTAATGCTCCCTCCCCATTTATATTCATTACCCAATACAACACACTATTGAATTCCACATTCTCAGTGGCTTTAACCTCAGATCACTGTACTATAGCCATTAACCCTTTTATAGAAGACTCAGGTTTTGGCACCACCAAAGTGTTTTTTTTTTTAAAGGGTTGCCCTTCCTCAGATGTGTATCGTGACTTTTAATAACTCATCGAAAATAATCTCACTGAGTTATGGATATACAGCTAGCAAGTGCACAACAGAATTCTGTAAATCAATAAATTGATTTAAATAAGGCCTAAGTCTTATACGTGAATAGCATATTCCACTGAAGTCCTCCCATCAGTCTTTTATAAAGAGAGAGATCAACTGTTTATATCTCTCGATCAGTGAAACAAGATACAGACACTTCAATGGGTCAAAACAACAGATGCCCTCTCTTATTCCAAACAAGAAGGGGTGGAAGAAAAAGACTGTATCCACAGCTTGCTGAAGCTGAACCCAAGGAAGACAAAGGTGATGCTGGTGGGCAGAGGAAGATACTTTGAAGAGCTTGCAGCCATGTTGAATTCTCCAGTGGCTGAAGATACCCACCCACCACTGATCAGTTCAGTCCATACTGAAGGAGTGCTCTTGGATTCCTAGCTGACACTGAGCTTTTGCACAGCAGCATCCATGAGTAACACTTTCTACCATCTCCGCTTGGCTAGAAGACTCTGTCCCATCCTTGTGGACGAAGACCTGGATTCATTTATTCATGCCTTTGTCGCTTCTCAGCTTGATTACAGCTATTCAGTATACCTGGGCATGAAGATTTCAGCATTTAGGGAACTCTAACTAGTACAGAATGCTGGAATTTGTCTCCTTGGCAGAACAGGCCACTGCAGACACATCCAATCTGTCCTCTGCTCTCTACATAGGCTTCCCATAGAATTTCATATCAAGTACTTAAGTATTTGGTACTTATCTTCAAAGTGGCCTAGGCCCATGATATCCAAAAGATTGTTTAAACCTCAAAGGACAAAGACTGCTCAAGCTCAATGGACAAAGACTGCTGCCCACAATTATGCTATTCTGACACACTTGAACTTTCTACAATAAGGGGAAAGCTAGCCTGTGCCAAGAGACAGAACTACTGTGGGAGGCAGGGGTGCATGTGGGCAGTTGAGACTGTGGAATTAACTATCCCCAGGAACTAAAAGACCATCACAAACCTTACCTTTCTGCTCCAAGTCAAGGCACATTTCTTTGGTCTTGCTTTCTCGAACACACACGTAGCAATGGATATCTTTGTGAGGATCGATAGGTCTCCAGGCAACCCTCCTATTCCAGCTGCCATCTGTCAGCTTGCTACTACCTGGTGGGCTGAGGACTAATGGAACCATAGCCCCACCAGAGGCACTGTCCACAAGAATCCTGCCTGGAGGAACACCCAGCCCCACTGATTACTCCGGCTGTGCTATTTAAGCTGTAAAGAGGCACAGGAAGTTGTCCATGCAGCTGAGTGAGCTTCTGGATGTCTGCTTCATTGGACCCTGCCTTCTTGCCTAACTTCTGACCCTGGCTCCAAACCTTGGCTCAATTCTCTGACTCTGATTCTGGCTCTGATTCTTGGCCCTGACCTTGGCCTCTGACTCCAGTTCTGATCTTTGGCTCCCATTCCAGACTCTGACTCTGTCTTGCCCCTTGGCTCAGGTATCTGGCTCAGGTATCTGGCCTCTGATTCTGGTTTTGATCCTCATCTAAGCTTCCTGGCACCTGAATCCTGCTCTGACCATTAGGCATGACCAGCCATGTCCTGGTCCCTAACAATATTTGTATAAAATAAACTAACACAAAGTATGCATGCTATCACAACAATACATTCCACTGCACATACGCCTTCCTCTGAGGAGAAGACAAGAGAACAAACAGTACATGACAGATCACATTGCTTAATGTACTGTTGGAAGGCCCTCAGACACTATGTTGGTGATCTCAGTATGTGAACCTGTATAGAATAGATGTAAGCATTGCTGGTAGTCTGCAGTGTTTCTTCAGATGCTTGGGATTTTTCCTAGTCTGGAATATGGGTGGGGAGCAGCTAGCCCAAGAGGATTCTCTGTGAAGCCCAGAATCCTGACTAATGTCTCTATATATAAAACTATTATTTAAAACATGTAACCTAAACATAAAGATGGGTAGAAGACACATAAAGGATTATTTTAAATGCACTTTCAGAATTTCTGTCCATAGTATAGTTTGAATGCATGGATTATGTAACAACATTTTCATTTTATTAGTAAAGTGGTACTTCATCTCAGGCTTCAGTGATTTGACTTGCTCTCTCTAGTTACAGGTAGATTGCTAAACCAATTAATATACTGGTAATACGTTCTCACCAGGAGGCACTTCTATTACTGCACTAGGAGGCAGGTTGATATTTTGTTTCTTGGGCCTCTGAAGACACTTACAAATAATGGATAAACAAAGGAAAAAGGCAGGAAATGCTCATTTTGTAGTTTAAAGGGTGCATTTATTCATAGCAGTGGAATTATAGCTGCAGGTTTTGCATCTGTTATGGTAGGATCTGGTGCCACCTTGTGTTGGTGTGTCCAGTCCTTGCCAAACCAGGCACTCAGATACCACAGAATGTGCTTCAAGGAGAAAGTCTGGGATACACACCTTAACATAAGAGTGGCCATACTGGTCAGACCAAAGGTCCATCTAGCCCAGTATTCTGTCTTCTGACAGTGGCCAATGCCAGGTGCCCCAGAGGGAATGACCAGAACAGGTAATCAAGTGATCCATCCCCCTGTTGCCCATTCCCATCTTCTGGCAAACAGAGGCTACTGACACCATCCCTGTCCAACCTGGCTAATAGCCATTGATGGACCTATCCTTCATGAACTTGCCTAGTGCTTTTTTTGAACCCTGTTATAGTCTTGGTCTTCACAAGCTTAAAACCACCTTCACCAAACAAGGACGCTCCATGGGGAAAAACAGTGAGGAATCCTTGTGGCACCTTAGAGACTAACAAATCTATTTGGGCATAAACTTTCATGGGCTATAACCCACTTCATCAGATGAATGGAGTGGAAAATACATAGGCAGGTATAAAAATAAAGCATATGAAAAGTTGGGATTTGCCTTACCAAGTGAGGGGTCAGTGCTAACGAGGCCAAATCAGTCAGGATGGAAGTGGCCCATTCCCAACAGTAGACAAGAAGGGAGCTTATATTGATAACTGATGCAGCAAGCCCAGAGGTGCCAGGACTATGAACCACCAAGTCTAGAGGTGCCGGGTCTCAGTCCTGGCAAGCCCTGTGTCAAGGTTCCTCCCCCACTCTGAACTCTAGGGTACAGATGTGGGGACCTGCATGAAAAACCTCCTAAGCTTATCTTTACCAGCTTAGGTCAAAACTTCCCCAAGGTACAAAATATTCCACCCGTTGTCCTTGGACTGGCCGCTACCACCACCAAACTAATACTGGTTACTGGGGAAGAGCTGTTTGGACGCGTCCTTCCCCCCAAAATACTTCCCAAAACCTTGCACCCCACTTCCTGGACAAGGTTTGGTAAAAAGCCTCACCAATTTGCCTAGGTGACTACAGACCCAGACCCTTGGATCTTAAGAACAATGAACAATCCTCCCAACACTTGCACCCCCCCTTTCCTGGGAAATGTTGGATAAAAAGCCTCACCAATTTGCATAGGTGACCACAGACCCAAACCCTTGGATCTGAGAACAATGAAAAAGCATTCAGTTTCTTACAAGAAGACTTTTAATAAAAATAGAAGTAAATAGAAATGAAGAAATCCCCCCTGTAAAATCAGGATGGTAGATATCTTACAGGGTAATTAGATTCAAAAACATAGAGAACCCCTCTAGGCAAAACCTTAAGTTACAAAAAAGATACACAGACAGAAATAGTTATTCTATTCAGCACAATTCTTTTCTCAGCCATTTAAAGAAATCATAATCTAACACATACCTAGCTAGATTACTTACTAAAAGTTCTAAGACTCCATTCCTGGTCTATCCCCGACAAAGACCAGCATATAGACAGACACACAGACCCTTTGTTTCTCTCCCTCCTCCCAGCTTTTGAAAGTATCTTGTCTCCTCATTGGTCATTTTGGTCAGGTGCCAGCGAGGTTACCTTTAGCTTCTTAACCCTTTACAGGTGAGAGGAGCTTTCCCCTGGCCAGGAGGGATTTCAAAGGGGTTTACCCTTCCCTTTATATTTATGACACCCTGGCACAAATTAAGCACTATCCAGGGGCATATACTTTTCACATAATGATCATTTCATATTTGACTTCTCTGTACTCATCTGCAAAAGAAACCTGCACAATATTTTCAAAAGAAAAGCCTAACTCTGCTAGACATGAAAAATAATAGAATTAATAGAGATATTGGTTTTATGTCTTGTTATAGTTATCTGTAACCCACTAATTCTCCTTTGTCCTGTGACTGCAGAGGTGTTAATTGCTCACAGCCTTTATTTGAATGGTTTCTTGCAACATGTGTTAACTCTTTATGCTTCACAATCTGTTCTACCTTGTATTTAGCTGTGACATTCCCTGAATACCTTTCCCAGACCAGAAGAAGAGCTCTGTGGTGGTTGAAAGCTTGTCTCTTTCACCAACAGAATTTGGTCCAATAAAACATATTACCTGACCCTTTTTGGCTCTCTTACATCCTGGGACCAGTTGGGTACAACAACACATCAGGAATCATAACATTCAAAAACCAGTAGGAGAACACTTCAACTGCTCTGGCCACTCAGTAAAAGACTTAAGGGTGGCAATTCTGCAACAGAAAAGCTTTAAAAACAGACTCCAAGGAGAAACTGCTGAGCCTGAATTAATATGCAAACTAGATACCATTAACTTGGGTTTGAATAGAGACTGGGAGTGGCTAGGTGATTACACATATTGAATCTATTTCCCCATGTTAAGTATCCTCACACCTTCCTGTCAACTGTCTAAATGGGCCATCTTGATTATCACTACAAAAGGTTTTTTCTCCTGCTGATAATAGCGCATCTTTATTAATTAGCTTCTTACCATTTGTATGGCAACTTCCACCTTCTCTGTATGTATATATATATATCTTCTTACTATACATTCTATTCTGTGCACCTGATGAAGTGAGCTGTAGCCCACGAAAGCTTATGCTCTAATAAATTTGTTAGTCTCTTAGGTGCCACAAGTACTCCTGTTCTTATTGTTTAATCTGAGTCAGAACAGCCCACAGGAGGGATACTTTGAGCTAGACTGCTGCCTTTTCAAACAGTGCCCTTGCCAAGTGTTAGAATCAGATTATTTAAAAAAAAATCAGCAGGGCATTTCCTGTTAGTGCTTTCTGTCAGCAATTACCCCACTATCCTTTCCCATACAGAACACAGCCACTTTTCAGGAAGAGGAATTTATTCATGAGAGATACAACTCACACAGGACATTTTTAATCCATGAAATATTAATTCTCTAAAACCTCTTTGCTTATGAGTAATTGTTTCCAACTGGAAAGAACCTAAACCGATTAAGGTGTTCTCCTTACATACTAAATAAGAGAAAGTCCTGACAGTTTGGCCTTGTCATAGCACAAAACAATTCTTTGAATGTTTCATGGAAATTATACAGATTTCCTGAAGCATGAAATCACTGAAGTGGGTCCCAACAGAAAGCAGCATGTGTCAAAACACTTATTTTTCCTTAAGTGGAAATGTTTAATTGTCTGAGCACAGTGACAGAAAAGTAGATGTCACTTTCAGCACATGATCTGAAGTCAAAGCTATAAGCATAACCTGAAATATGTCTGACTTCCAGAGCTCAAGTGGTCAGATTTTAAAATATAAAGTTAAAATGAAAACTCAGTTAAGCACATACTGTAAATAGGTTTTTAGATAACTAAAAAAAGCCTTCTTCAGTTTTTGAAATCCTCCTAGCACTTCCTAGTTTGCTTCTGAGATCAGATATCCTGAGTTACAGGAAGATCTTTGGTATCAGTGATGTTATGAAAAGAGACATCCTGGGATAGCAAGAAACCAGAAAGTGCCAGGATATTATTAATAAGCAGTTTCTCAGAAGCCTGGGTGAAATCCTGGCCCCCTTGAAATCAAAGCGGTTTTCACTGATTTCAGTGGAGCAGGTTATCACTCTATGTACTGAATGAAAGTCTTATTTTTTAGGAGAGTTGGAATCCTTCAGTGTCATTGAAGCAGATTGCAAAGTTATAGTTGTTTCTGGTTTTTAGAATACTGTACTTGCAGTACGTTTTCTGGTGGTTTTAAAAATAAACTCACTAACGTCTGAGCGAGTTTCAGAGACTACACCATTATATATGTCCTACTTGATACTGTGGTTTTGTATCTGGGCAGATTTGAAAATATCAAGGAAGCTGTGCCTGTGTTAGGTCATTTATACTTTGGCAGGAATAGTTCCTAGGATCTGTGCATATGATACTTGTTTCTCATGTTTCTGGTAGTCAAGCAGCCTACAGTCCTCTGCTAGTGCTCTCAGAGATCTGTAACATATCAGTAAGGGGTCTCTACCCCATTTTGCTGGAAACAAATTCCTTTATGTCTCTGGGAGCCATAAAGGGCAAAAAGGAATCTATGGTTGCAAGGTGAAAACTTGAAAATCTTTCTATCCTTTCATTAGTTTCTACAGACTTCATCTTTTAGCTTCAATGAATGTAGCACAGGGAAATCATATTTTCTATGCTGCTGTTAGTTCAGCTCTTGCATTTTTATTGAACATTACTAGCTAGAGCACATCATCCAAAACTGGTATATCTTTTGAAATAGAAATAAGATATTTCCTACCTGTAAACTTCTTAATTCAGATCTTACAATTTGAACGATGCCCTGTTTTGAGTAAATGTGGCAAAGGGTAGGTTTCTTTTTAATCTGTTCTGTTTGTTTCTCTTAGGAAAGAACTCCAGTAGTTCCCCCATGTAAACAAAACAGCAAATATTTATTTTGGCAGGAAAATTATTTTTATTGATTTGTTCATCTGCATGCTTGTGATGAACAGAATTGTAAATCTGTCAAGAACCTATCCTTAAGACTGGTGGCTCTAAATCACAGAACACTATTTTGTAGGCATGAACATTTCCTTTTGTTTTCAGGACTTAATAGGGTGAAAATAAATTTGATATTTTAAATTACTGATTCAGGATTTGTGGTGGTAGAAACATCTTTCAGTATTTACTCTTCAAAATTACTAGCTGTAAACTTTATTCCCCACCCATGCAAAGTAAAAGACTCCAGATCCCAACTACTGTATATCCTGGGCTAAATTCTGTGCTAATTTACACCTCATGCAACTTCCCTTATTGTAGAGGTTGAACCTGATGGAGTTACACTGGATGTAAATCAGTGCAGGATTTTTGCTGTTATTGATTGGCAGTAATAAAGCCCAAATATTTTTGTTTGGCAAATAAAAATGTAAGGAAAATTAACAGAGGTATTTTGAATTAGGGCTGTGTACTTTCTTCTTTCCCAGATTATAGAACCTAGATGAATTTCAGCATAGACTGGATAGGTGGCTACCCTATTTATTTACACTGCTGGAAAAGACCAGACAGCCAGAGGCCTCTGTTCTGAGACATTATTCTTGGAAGTATGGCTATAGAAAGCTAGAATATAAGCTCTCCTTCATGAGTGTGCCTCCATAGAGCCCTGTTGTTGAAGTGTACCTGAGGCCATAGAATCTTTATTACAGCATACCATTTGGGGGCACAGGTGTGTGCTTCCATCAGCCTTTTGACTGAGAATATAAACAGCTCTGCCCCACCTAACATTCGGCAGTTCCTCTCTACCTTGAAAAGCCAAGTGATAGTGGGGAAGTTGGGGTGATCAATATGGCTTTATGAAGGTAAGCCTATTTGGAGAACTGGAGTTCTGAAAGATAGGTAACCCCTTTTATGCCTTCATTAGTACACCTCCATAGAATCCCACTGCTGAAAATCAGCTAACAGTCTGCTTCTAAATGGGGAGAGCTGAGGAGCCCTGTTAGTTAAATAATGGTGGAAATACCACACTCCTAAACTGCTGAATTGGGAGTGACAGTATTAATACTATTTGTTCATACATCTCAAAGCACTTTACAAAGGAAAGCCAATATCTTCTCCGTTTTAGGGATGGGGAAACTAAGACTTACCCAAGGTCACATAGCAGGTCAGGTCAGTGGCAGAGTCCGGAATAGAATCCATATCTTCCGACTTCAGTCTTGTGCCCTCTGCACTGCATTATGTTGGCTGAAAAAGACAGGGACTGAGCTCCTTTAAACTGTCAAGGGCACATTCTGTAAATTCTGGAGGAGTGACCTCAGGTCCATGGAACAGTGCAGGCAGTGCACACTGTAATCCAATTAACTTCCCTATGAAGAAAACTAGAGAGCATGAGGAGCTGCAGGCAGGTCCCAATGGGGCTGGGAGAAAGAAAACAAAATACTGGATGCTGGCAGAAATACAGAATTTCATGACATCTTTAAAAACTGCCAAATACTATGGTCATGGACTCTGTCTCTTAAGTGGGCTTGAGTGGGATCAGTTGGATATTCACATCTGAGCTATTGCTTTAAGCTCTTTGCAGACTTAGGGCTGCTCTACACTGGAAATTTACATCAGCATAGCTACATCTCTCCAGGGAAATTCTCACCCCTTAGATACATAACTATGCTGACCTAACCCCCGGTACAGAGAGCACTAGGTAGATGGGAAGAATTCTTCTGTCAACCTAGCTACTGCCTCCTGGGAAGGTGGATTAACTACAACATTTGAAGAGTAGACATAGCCCTAGGCAAGTGACACTGCATCAGTTCACACTCAGTCTTGAAAACATTTATTTCCACAACTGCTAGCAATGCTTTTTTTAATGAAAGTTCAAATTCTGGAACACTATTATGCAGAATAGCATGGATGCCATAGCAAACTACAGACATGGAGTTGAAGAACAGGTGGGCGCTGATTGTAGTGGTCACTAAGAGCACTACCTAATAAACAGACTTGTATGGGCAGAATTATTTGACTGCTGTTGTACGTCTTTTGAAGGAATGCTCATTTGTAATGACTGTTAATTACCACACATGCTCAATGAAAATAAATGCATATTACAAATACAAAACTACATTAAAAAGGACATTAAAGATGCAAAGTCAAGCACTTAAAAGTTAGAAAATGCCAGAATTAAAGTTGCATATGCAGTCTTCATTCACCCACCTTGTGAATGCACATGCATTATTATACAGTCTTTAATTACAAAATCACATAATATTTTTTTACATAAGGACCACTGCCTCCATCAGTAGAGCCTTGCGGGGATATAAATCAGTATCCACAAAACCACAGGGCTTTCCGGGAACCTCAGTGGCTAAAGGAGCAGAACTTAGGGCTGCCATGCCCAGGAGGCAGCGCCCCGCGCCGGCAGCTCCTCTGGCATGGCTGTACTGCCCCCAAGCAGGAGACACAGACAGCTGCATGGAAGGGACGGGGGCAGGGTTGTGAGCGGTACAGCCATGCCAGAGGAACTGCCGGTGCGGGGTGCTGTCTCCTGGGAGTGGTTCAACTCCTTTTGCCACTGCGGTTCCGCGGATATAAATGTGTATCTGCGCAGGCCTCTATCCATCAGTTTACAGGATGGATGGTGCTCAATTAATGAGCAATTATTCAATATTTTGTTTTCTCTTTGTTCAGTGTATCGACCAAGGCATTATTTACGACACGCTATTCAAACCCTACTTTGGAGACGGTTTTAAGTATTAAGTACTTCATGGGCTTTTCTGTGGTGCTCATCTGTGTAGCATCTGAGTGCTTCACAAATCTTCACTTATCTTCAACACCACTGTGAGATGAGGGGATGGTGTTATCTCTGTTTTACAGTGGGGGATGAGGCACAGAGTGATTGTTTAAAAGTATCCACTAATTTTGGGTGCCTAATCTGAGACACTTAGGACCTGATTTTTCAGAGTACTTAGCATTATGTAACCTTTTACATGTTCAAAGCACAGTAACAATTGACTTCAATTGCAGGGTTCAGAACTTCTGCAGATCAGACACTAAGGCATCAAGTCAGGTGCTCATAAAATGAGGAACACACAAGTAGTGATCAACTGTGAAAAGATTGAGTTAAGTGATTTGTCCAGCATCACACAGCAACTCTGTGGCCAGAGGCAGCGATAGAATCAAATTCCCCAGAAAAGCATTCAGCTTCCTTAACCATTAGACCATCTTTTCTCTTCGTGCACTGAGAAGTGTGTTGCCTGTCTCATTCACTACGCATCTTCCAACTTATGCCACAAATGAGGCAGGGGTCCTATGAACATCCTTCCTTACTACACAATTGTGACTGATCCCCAGAGCAGGTCCTTCCTGTACACTGAAAGAGGTTGGGGTTCTGTGAAAAAACTAGTATGTGATCATGTAATTTAATAGATTGTTTCATAATGCATTCACACCAGGGACTGAATTAAGGTTCACAGACATCCTTATTTCTGGCATTTCCTAACTTTTGAGTGCTTGACTTTGGGACCTTAATAATGTACTTTTAGCATAGCTTTTTGTGTATTTTCCTAGATTTAAAAAAAAAAAAAACAAACAGAAAAATAAATCCATGTGGTATCAAATAGACACCAACATGGTTCAGCAGCAGGATTAGAATGTTTAGATCCACTGCACAGACATTGGCACTTTAGCTAACAGAGTAACTGACGGCAATAGTAGGTTGTCATCCTCTACGTGGAGCAATAATGCAAGATGAGATACTTCACTAGTGGGTTTCACAAATATTTACTGAATGGTGAAACTCGGGAATTTAGGTTCTGTTTCAGGCTCTGGAGGGGAGTGTGCTCTACTGGGCACAGACTTTTTTGATCATTTGCCCCAAGTGATGGACTTGGACTTCTTTTGCTCCATTCTTTCCAATCTGTTCCTGTCCCCATCTTGCCTCTTCCCCATCCTTTGGGTTCTCAACTCTGTTCTATTCTTCTCATCTAGCCAATCTCGGTCTGCACTCCTCAGAATTCCCATCTCAAGCCCAGTTCACTGACTCTCCTCACTTCTCACCTGATCTGCTTTTCTCCCTGCTCCTATCTCCAGTCGCACTCCTTCACACCTGCCCCCCACATTCCCCCTTCCTCGTTGGCTCCCAATCCTAATCAGTCTCCTTCGCTAAATTTCTTGTCCAATATTTTGATCAGCCAATCCAAGTTCTCCTCCTACACTACAGCTCTTATCTTATCTGTTGTCCCTTCCCCTACTTCTTCCTCCCCACCCACACTCTAGTGGTTCCCAGTCTGTCTCCCCCACTTCCTCAGCTCCTCATCTTATCTCAGTCTTGCTCTCCCCACCCAGTTCTCCTTCCTGTCTCCTTGCCCTGGCAGTCCCAATCTTTGCACTCTATCCTGGCTCCCAGTTGCCCCACCACCACGCCATCTCCTAGTCCTAATTTCTCTCTCCCCACCCCTGCCAACCTCCACTCCTAGTCTTGCCTCAGGATCCTTATCCTAATCTATGCCTCTGCCTTTTCGGTCTGCCACTTGTCCTCTCTGCTTCTGAATTAGGTAAGTTTCCCCCTCCACACTGCCAGCACGGGCAAATTGAGAACACGAGAGAGACAGTCTGCCTTCACTCAGTTCTGATACCCAGCCTCAGCCCACTCTTCAACAGCTCTGCAATTGCAGGGAAAATCATGCTCAGTCAGGTTCTGGAGCAAGCTCAATGCCAACTGATTCTTCAGGGAGTATAGCTGCAAATCTTTAATAAATCTAATGAGCATGTGAAAACTCTAATTTTTCAGAGGCTTATAATTTGGCTAAATTTAGGTGAATTATTCACAGGATTGGTAAAATGCACATTCTTGACATAAAGGTCACTGCCTGCCAAATTTCACATCCCTTCTCCAAAGCATGGAGATGCTAGAGCTTCTCAAAAGAGATTACCAGAATTTTTCAACATGGGGGGAAAAATGTGTTTTGTTCATAGGCTCATTCTCAGAAGCGGCTGAACTGTTTTGGCTGATTTTTCCAAGACATCAGCCTGAGACAGACACATGCAATGGGAAATTTCAGCCTGAATGGTAAAGTTTAGAAAAGTTATAAGCAACTGAAAACGGGGTCTTATAGGAAATGTTGGGCAAACAGCAAATAATAGGCTGTGATACTGTTGTATTAATTTAGATGGAACATAGAGTCCCAAAGATGGCATAACCCAGTTACTCACTGTCCAACATTAAATAGTGTTAAATAAGGTTCAGGGTTTAGTATACAGAAACCTCAGCCTGCTTAGTACCATGGGAAACACCATTAAAATCGTTTTAACCTTTTATTAAAGATAAAGAAAAGGAGGACAAACAGTTAAAGCATTTGAAATGTAAAGTATTAAATAAGGCTTTCATTTTAACAGTATTTCTTGTTCCCTTTCCCTTTAGCTGGAGAGAGTTTTTAATAGGACAAAACCCTTGTTTGACAGTCTCTTAGGTGGTTTCAAAGATGGCAATAACTCAATAACTGTCCTTTTGGGGGAAAAGAGAAGTTAGTTGCAATGGCCTGGAGCTGTTGTTGATAAAGTCCGATCCCATTTCCTCCCAGGTGATGTTTGGGATTCAGCTGGAGCCAGTGGAGGTGGTGATGTCATCTGGATGCCTTTCTGGCCTGTTCTGGATAGGACATCTCTCAGGATCAGGATGATGAAGGCCTGGAGTCTCAGGAGTTTGTGAGGGTGGCAGCTATGATGGCGAAGCTTGCTCCAATAGCCTGTTTTTCTCCCCAAAGTATTTTTTTAAGGAGTCACAAAGGAATGATGGGTGAAATAACCCGTCCCTTCATTACTTTGTCCACCAATTAGGCCTAGTTTCCGACAGACCAATTCTGGTTCACTGATTTCTGGTTCCACATTTTTGTTGTTTACCAAGTATGATCTTTACACAGTTCTTAAATGAGCTCATTAGGCTTTGTGGTTTGATTAATTGAGCTTTTCTGTCTCCTTTTTGTACCTTTTCCCGTCAACATTTGTTATTGTAGGTTATTGTAACATCTCATGAACTTTCACATACTTTTTACAGTTGAGCTCACAATTAGGGTAAATTTTTAAGACCAATTATTACAACAGTACCAATCCTGTCTACAATAAAATACCAATGCTTATTAGTAAGTATAACTTAAGTGCAGTGGAAATATTGTAGACACTTGTAAGGAAATCCTCTTTTTATTTTTCTTCCGCTTTTACTTAAACTAATTATTGTGTTATGAAAAGATATAGCTGCTTTTCTGACCCTTCCAGCTCCATTTTTCTTTTAATTTGAGATATGAATGACTGTGATTGCCCTGCTATGACTTGACTGTTACATAACAAATATAACATAATACTATACTCTATGAGTTTTTTCTTTGTGCAGTTGTGTGAAACAATCTTACTTGTAATGGAAATTGATGACATGTGTTGTATGCTAAGAAGGCCATACAAGTGTCTCTTCCTCTACAGATACCTGTACAATAGTGTTGTACTCACCAGAATTTGACATAAAATGTTTTCCTTAAGTAGTAACTTACAAGTCTACTTTAATCAGTTTAATTTTTTTCAACCAAATTAAATTATGTTTGTAAAAAATCTTTAACTCAATTGCTGTTAAAGGTAGATCGAATGAGGGTCAAATTCTTCTATTGGGTATGTTCAAACAAGGGCAGAATTTAGCCCCATGGTGCTTGTATTTAACATGCCTCCTCCTTGTATTTGATTACAGAATCTGTTAGCGGAAAAGGTGGAACAGCTTATGGAATGGAGCTCAAGGCGCTCAGTCATCCGCATTAATGGAGACAAATTCAGAAGATTTGTGAAGGCCCCACCTCGTAACTACTCTGTGATTGTAATGTTCACAGCTCTCCAGCCACAGAGACAATGTTCTGTTTGCAGGTAATTTATACCCTATGAAACAAATTCTTCTGCTCTTCTTTCCCCCTTCTTCCCCACAATGCTCAATTAACTATGTTTTAATTGACGTCCGGTATAAGTGTTGTTGTTCTAGCTTAGATAAATAAATACCTCTCTGTCTTGTGGGTGCTTTCCATAGTATCTTCCTTCTGTGGTACATCTTATAATTTCTACCTGTGATACATTTTCTACCTCTGATACATCTTATGAATTTTGTCAATTATTTTATTAATTTTCACAATTTAAGAGCTTCTACTTAAATTAATAATTGATGTAAGGCTCTCTTTTCCTTCTTTAAAACAATCTTTTTTATTCCCAGTAAGTGTCTGTTGCCAGTTAGCCTTTGTGATGGTTCTTGAGCACCCAGGACTGTGAGTCACCTTGCTTCCCCCTGCCTTCAGCGTAAGGGAGTCTTTCTTGTGATAGCTAGGTGTCAGCTCCCTAACACCACCAGCCTTTCAGCCTCTCAAGTGCTCTCCTCTGGGCTATGCCATCACTAACTTTGCCTTGCAGTTTAACAATAGATACACCCCCATTTCTAAATCCCTTTGAATCGTTACCCCGTGATATCAAGCCCCTAACACTGACTACTCAGATAAATTCCAGATCCTCTGCCTCCAAAAGGGCAGGGTAGCCTCATTTACCAGTTTTACCTTAAACCCCCACTCCTGTAAACTGTGCAGCACTTGTGAGCACTAATGATAAAACAAAAGTAGGTTTATTTAAGAAAGAATAAATATTAAAGTAGAAACAAGAGAGAGCAGTGGAAACAACAGGTTGCAATACAAAACAAAATCACAAAACATGAATCTGGGTCTACACTTCCCAGTAGTTACTTTTCCTATGTAATAAAGTAGATTCCGCCCCCCCTCCAAGTTCGGTCTGTTGCAGGGCTGGCTGGTTTCACAAGAGCCAGGAAACATTAATGAAAGCCCCACACTCCTTTAGGGGTTTCCTCAGTGAATGGATTAAGACTGCATCTACCTACCCTTTAAAAAGAATGAGGAGTACTTGTGGCACCTTAGAGACTAACAAATTTATTTGAGCATAAGCTTTCGTGGGCTAAAACCCACTTCATCGGATGCATGCAGTGGAAAATGCAGTAGGAAGATATATATATATATATACACACACACAGAACATGAAAAAATGGGTGTTGCCATACCCACTATAACGAGCGTGATCAGGTAAGATGAGCTATTATCAGCAGGAGAAAAAACACCTTTTGTAGTGATAATCAGGATGGCCCATTTCCAACAGTTGACAAGAAGGTGTGAGTAACAATAGGGGGAAAAATAAGCCTGGGGAAATAGTTTTACTTTGTGTAATGACCCATCCACTCCCAGTCTTTATTTAAGCATAATTTAATGGTGCCCAGTTTGCAAATTAATTCCAATTCAGCAGTCTCTCATTGGAGTCTGTTTTTGAAGTTTTTTTGTTGAAGAATTGCGACTTTTAGGTCTGAAATTGAGTGACCAGGGAGATTAAAGTGTTCATAGAATATCAGGGTTGCAAGGGACCTCAGGAGGTCAACTAGTCCAACCCCCTGCTCAAAGTAGGACCAATCCCCAACTAAATCGTCCCAGCCAGGGCTTTGTCAACCCTGACCTTAAAAACCTCAAAGGCAGGAGATTCCACCACGTCCCTAGGTAACGCATTACAGTGCTTCACCACCCTCCTAGTGAAAAAGTTTTTCCGAATATCCAACCTAAACTTCCCCCACTGCAACTTGAGACCATTACTCCTTGTTCTGTCATCGGCTACCACTGAGAACAGTCTAGATCCATCCTCTTTGGAACCCCCTTTCAGGAAGTTGAAAGCAGCTATCAAATCCCCCCTCATTCTTCTCTTCCGCAGACTAAACAATCCCAGTTCCCTCAGCCTCTCCTCATAAGTCATGTATTCCAGTCCCCTAATCATTTTTGTTGCCCTCCGCTGGATGCTTTCCAATTTTTCCACATCCTTCTTGTAGTGTGGGGCCCAAAACTGGACACAGTACTCCAGATGAGGCCTCACCAATGTCGAATAGAGGGGGACGATCACGTCCCTCGATCTGCTGGCAATGCCCCTACTTATACATCCCAAAATGCCATTGGCCTTCTTGGCAACAAGGGCACACTGTTGACTCATATTCAGCTTCTCGTCCACTGTCACCCCTAAGTCCTTTTCTGCAGAACTGCTGCCTAGCCATTCGGTCCCTAATCTGTAGTGGAGCATGGGATTCTTCTGTCCTAAGTGCAGAACTCTGCACTTGTCCTTGTTGAACCTCATCAGATTTCTTTTGGCCCAATCCTCTAATTTGTCTAGGTCCCTTTGTAGCCTATCACTACCCTACAGCGTATCTACCACTCCTCCCAGTTTAGTGTCATGTGCAAACTTGCTGAGGGTGCAATCCACACCATCCTCCAGATCATTAATGAAGATATTGAACAAAACCGGCCCGAGGACCGACCCTTGGGGCACTCCAGTTGATACCGGCTGCCAACTAGACATGGAGCTATTGATCACTACCCGTTGAGCCCGACAATGTAGCCAGCTTTCTATCCACCTTTTAGTGCATTCATCCATCCCATACTTCTTTAACTTGCTGGCAAGAGTACTGTGGGAGACCGTATCAAAAGCTTTTCTAAAGTCAAGATATATCACGTCCACTGCTTCCCTCATATCCACAGAGCCAGTTATCTCATTAAATAAGGCAATTAGGTTGGTCAGGCATGACTTGCCCTTGGTGAATCCATGCTGACTCTTCCTGATCACCTTCCTCTCCTCCAAGTGCTTCAAAATTGTTTCCTTGAGGACCTGCTCCATGATTTTTCCAGGGACTGAGGTGAGGCTGATTGGCCTGTAGTTCCCTGGATCCTCCTCCTTCCCTTTTTTAAAGATGGGCACTACATTAGCCTTTTTTCCAGTTGTCTGGGACTTCCCCCGGTCACCATGAGTTTTCAGAGATAATGGCCAGTGGCTCTGCAATCACATCCGCCAACTCCTTTAGCACTCTCAGATGCAGTGCATCTGGCCCCATGGACTTGTGCTTATCCAGCTTTTCTAAATAGTCCCAAACCACTTCTTTCTCCACAGAGGGCTAGTCACCTCCTCCCCATGCTGTGCTGCCCAGTGCAGTAGTCTGGGAGCTGACCTTGTTCATGAAGACAGAGGGGAAAAAAATCATTGAGTACTTGAGCTTTTTCCACATCCTCTGTCACTAGGTTGCCTCCCTCATTCAGTAAGGGGCCCACACTTTCCTTGACTTTCTTCTTGTTGCTAACATACCTGAAGAAACTGTTCTTGTTCCTCTTAACATCTCTTGCTAGCTGCAACTTCAAGTGTGCTTTGGCCTTCCTGATTTCACTCCTGCATGCCTGAGTAATATTTTTGTACTCCTCCCTGGTCATTTGTCCAATCTTCCACTTCTTGTAAGCTTCTTTTTTGTGTTTAAGATCAGCAAGGATTTCACTGTTAAGCCAAGCTGGTCGCCTGCCATATTTACTATTCTTTCTACACATCGGGATGGTTTGTCCCTGTAACTTCAATACGGATTCTTTAAAATACAGCCAGCTCTCCTGGACTACTTTCCCCCTCATGTTATTTTCCCAGGGGATCCTGCCCATCAGTTCCCTGAGGGAGTCAAAGTCTGCTTTCCTGAAGTCCAGGGTCCGTATTCTGCTGCTCTCCTTTCTTCCTTGTGTCAGGATCCTGAACTCAACCATCTCATGGTCACTCCCTCCCAGGTTCCCATCCACTTTTGCTTCCCCTACTAATTCTTCCCTGTTTGTGAGCAGCAGGTTGAGAAGAGCTCTGCCCCTAGTTGGTTCCTCCTGCACCAGGAAATTGTTCCCTACACTTTCCAAAAACTTCTTGGATTGTCTGTGCACTGCTTTATTGCTCTCCCGGCAGATATCAGGGTGATTGAAGTCTCCCATGAGAACCAGTGTCTGTGATCTAGTAACTTCTGTTAGTTGCCAGAAGAAAGCTTCATCCACCTCATCCCCTTGGTCTGGTGGCCTATAGCAGTCTCCCACCATGACATCACCCATGTTGCTCATACGTCTAAACTTCTCCGACTCATTTTTGAATGTTATAATTCTTGACGTCTGATTTAAATTTAAATGGACACAAATCAGACGTCAAGAATTATAACATTCAAAAACCAGTCAGAGAACACTTTGACCTCCCTGGTCACTCGATTACAGACCTAAAAGTGGCAATTCTTCAACAAAAAAACTTCAGAAACAGACTCTAATGAGAAACTGCTGAATTGGAATTAATTTGCAAACTGGACACCATTAAATTAGACTTGAATAAAGACTGGGAGTGGATGTGTCATTACACAAAGTAAAACTATTTCCCCAGGCTTATTTCCCCCCTACTGTTACTCTCACCTTCTTGTCAGCTGTTGGAAATGGGCCATCCTGATTATCACTACAAAAGGTTTTTTTTCTCCTGCTGATAATAGCTCACCTTAACTGATCACTGTTGTTATAGTGGGTATGGCAACACCCATTTTTTTCATGTTCTCTGTGTTTATATATATCTTCCTACTGCATTTTCCACTGCATGCATCCGATGAAGTGGGTTTTAGTCCACGAAAGCTTATGCCCAAACAAATTTGTTAGTCTCTAAGGTGCCACAAATACTCCTCGTACTTTTTGCTGATACAGACTAACATGGCTACCGTTCTGATACCTACCATTTGTTATTCTGAAACAGAATTTTGTCTCTATTCATAGCCAGGGCAATCTCTTGCCAGCTATAATGTCCATTTTTTCCTGCCAAGTGGTTCAGATAATTTGCAGTTGTCTTTGATGGTTTCCCATTGACTGTTCTGAGATGTGGCAAGGGTAGACAATAGGACCTTGCATTACCTCACTGGAGGATTTAGAGAGAGGTGACAGTTCCCTCTTGCTTGAATGAGTCATCTCCGAGGCACATTACCTCCTGGTGACTAATTTCTTCTCCAAGGCCATAAAGCATATTTTCAGTATAAATACATTAAATATTACCCATACATATATCTCACAATGGTTAAGAATCTTGACAAATTGAGAGCTTTCTGTAGATACCTTACGAGTTACTGTTTATGAATAAATATCCTGTAAAGCATGTGTTTGTTGCATTGAGTTAGTCATCTCCCAGGTGAAAATTGTTTGCAAATAACAGGGGCCTTTTGCTGACAGCTAGTTATGTTACAAGCACTCCTAGCTATCTTCGAAACACCAGTGACTTCCTGAGGAAACTACAATCCATTGGTGATCTTCCTGAAAACACCATCCTAGCCACTATGGACGTAGAAGCCCTCTATATCAACATTCCACACAAAGATGGACTAGAAGCCATCAGGAACAGTACCCCCAATAATGTCAGGGCAAACCTGGTGGCTGAACATTGTGACTTTGTCCTCACCCATAACTATTTCACATTTGGGGAGAATGTATACCTTCAAATCAGCGGCACTGCTATGGGTACCCGCATGGCCCCACAGAATGCCAACATTTTTATGGCTGACTTAGAACAACGCTTTCTCAGCTCTCGTCCCCTAATGCCCCTACTCTACTTGTGCTACATTGATGACATCTTCATCATCTGGACCCATGGAATAGGAGCCCTTGAGGAATTCCACCATGATTTCAACAATTTCCATCCCACCATCAACCTCAGCCTGGACCAGTCTGCACAAGAGATCCACTTCCTGGACACTACGTTGCTAATAAGGAATGGTCACATAAACACCACCCTATACCAGAAACCCACTGACCACTATACTTACCTACATGCATCCAGCTTTCATCCAGACCACACCACACGATCCATTGTCTACAGCCAAGCTCTACGATACAACCGCATTTTCTCCAACCCCTCAGACAGAGACAAACACCTACAAGATCTCTATCAAGCGTTCTTACAACTACAATACTCGCCTGCTGAAGTGAAGAAACAGATTGACAGAGCCAGAAGAGTACCCAGAAGTTACCTACTACAGGACAGGCCCAACAAAGAAAATAACAGAACGCCACTAGCCATCACCTTCAGCTCCCAACTAAAACCTCTCCAGCGCATCATCAAGGATTTACAACCTATCCTGAAGGATCATCCATCACTCTCACAGATCTTGGGAGACAGGCCAGTCCTTGCTTACAGACAGCCCCCCAACCTGAAGCAAATACTCACCAGCAACCACACACCACACAACAAAACCACTAACCCAGGAACCTATCCTTGCAACAAAGCCCGTTGCCAATTGTGTCCACATATCTATTCAGGGGACACCATCACAGGGCCTAATCGCATCAGCCACACTATCAGAGGCTCATTCACCTGCACATCTACCAATATGATATATGCCATCATGTGCCAGCAATGCCCCTCTGCCATGTACATTGGCCAAACCGGACAGTCTCTACGTAAAAGAATAAATGGACACAAATCAGACGTCAAGAATTATAACATTCAAAAACCAGTCGGAGAACACTTCAATCTCTCTGGTCACTCGATTACAGACCTAAAAGTGGCAGTTCTTCAACAAAAAAATTTCAAAAACAGACTCCAATGAGAGACTGCTGAATTGGAATTAATTTGCAAACTGTACACCATTAAATTAGACTTGAATAAAGACTGGGAGTGGATGTGTCATTACACAAAGTAAAACTATTTCCCCAGGCTTATTCCCCCCCTACTGTTACTCTCACCTTCTTGTCAACTGTTGGAAATGGGCCATCCTGATTATCACTACAAAAGGTTTTTTTTTCTCCTGCTGATAATAGCTCACCTTAACTGATCACTGTTGTTATAGTGGGTATGGCAACACCCATTTTTTCATGTTCTCTGTGTTTATATATATCTTCCTACTGCATTTTCCACTGCATGCATCCGATGAAGTGGGTTTTAGTCCACGAAAGGTTATGCCCAAACAAATTTGTTAGTCTCTAAGGTGCCACAAGTACTCCTCGTGAGTACCACAAATGCCACAAGTACTCTCGTTATAGTGTGTATGGTAACCCATTGTTTCATGTTCTCTGTGTATATAAAATCTCCCCACTGTATTTTCCACTGCATGCATCCGATGAAGTGGGTTTTAGTCCACGAAAGCTTATGCTCAAATAAATTTGTTAGTCTCTAAGATGCCACAAGTACTCTTTTTCTTTTTGCGGATACAGACTAACATGGCTGCTCCTCTGAAACCTGTTATTTTGACATGGTGATTGACTAGATCCACCGAAATTTTCTCAGATTCATGGTCAATGGATCCCACTACGAATTCACAGTATTGCTTTTTGGTCTGTCAGCTGCTCCTTGCGTATTCATTAAATGCATGAATGTATTAGCAGCATTGCTTTGAATGTCAGGAATCCATGTGTTCCCTTATCTGGTTGACGAGCTAGTGAGAGGGTTGTCCAGGTACTAGGTACTTTCCAGCGTAGCCACTATTCTGTCCACTTTTGATGTTCTGGGGCTTCTATTAAATACAGAAAACTCTACTGTGACTCCTGTTCAAATCACAGAATTCATTGGGGCAGTCCTGGACCCTACAAAGGGCAGGGCTTTTTTGCCAGAGCGGAGGTTCCAAACAATGTGACTCATTGCTTTAGATCCAAAGGTCCACTCTGTCATTATGGTTCAGAACTTCCTCAAGCATCTAAGAGACATGGTGGTGTGCACTTACATCGTGCAGCATGCCAGACTGCACCTGAGAAAGCTACAGGGATGGCTAACCTCAGTGTATTCACCAGCCTGTCATCACACAGACATGGTGGTTCAAGTACCATCTCAGGCCCTGTCCTCCCTGGACTGGTGCATAGAATCTAAAAATATTTGTGAGGGAATTCCCTTTGCCCCTCCACAACAATCACTCAGTCTATTTGCAGAGGCATCAGATTTAGATTTGGGAGCTCACTTCGGTTCCCACCAGACTCAATGACTTTGGTCACCCCAGGATCTATCTGTCTAGCTTCAGGCCATCCATTTAGCTTACATGGCGTTCCTTCTGCATAGTGCAGTGGAATTGGTTGGTGCTCAGAGACAATACAACAGCCATATTCTGTTTAAACAAGCAAGACGGGGGCGGGGACAAGTGAAAAATAATGCCAGGATGCAATCCTCCTCTGGAATTTCTGGATTGCCAGTTTCATCACCCTGAAAGTGGCTTACATTCTGGGAGTTCAAAACACTCTGGTGGACTGCCTTAGCAGGTCGTTCGCAGGTCACCATGAGTGGTGTCTTTGCCTGGACATTTCTAGTCCATTTTCCAGTAGTGGGGAACTCCCCAAGTGGACCTGTTTGCAACAACAGCAAACGGAAAATGTTGCCTCTTTTGTTCCTGAGCAGGCCACAACCTGGGTTCACTGACAGATGCTTTCCACCTAATCTCATCAAAAGGACTGTTGTATGCCTTCCCTGCAGTTCCACTCCTGCCCAAGGTCTTGTCCAAAGTCAAGGAAGGCTCCTTCACCTTATTCCAATAGCTCCAGAGTGGATCCATTAATATGGGTTTTGGACTCTACTTATATGTCCTGGGGTGCTCTACTCACTGCTGGAGCGCCTCCTTCTGGCCAGGTCTGGGGATTAGCTCTGCCAAGCCGACATCCCTTCATGCAGTTGCACTCCATCACTCTCTCATTCTCTTTCTTGGGATTCAACTGCACCTGCTTCATGGCTTGGCCGTCTGGCCAGGTCACTGTGGTTTTCCCCTTCTTGGAAAATCATAGAATCATAGCATCATAGAATATCAGGGTTGGAAGGGACCTCAGGAGGTCATCTAGTCCAACCCCCTGCTCAAAAGCAGGACCCATCCCCAATTAAATCATCCCAGTCAGGGCTTTGTCAAGCCTGACCTTAAAAACTTCTAAGGATGGAGATTCCACCACCTCCCTAGGCAACACATTCCAGTGTTTCACCACCCACCTAGTGAAAAAGTTTTTCCTAATATCCAACCTAAACCTCCCCCACTGCAACTTGAGACCATTACTCCTTGTCCTGTCCGCTTCCACCACTGAGAATAGTCTAGAACCATCCCCTCTGGAACTACCTCTCAGGTAGTTGAAAGCAGCTATCAAATCCCCCCTCATTCTTCTCTTCTGCAGACTAAACAATCCCAGTTCTCTCAGCCTCTCCTCATAAGTCATGTGTTCCAGACCCCTAATCATTTTTGTTGCCCTTCGCTGGACTCTCTCCAATTTATCCACATCCTTCTTGTAGTGTGGGGCCCAAAACTGGACACAGTACTCCAGATGAGGCCTCACCAATGTCGAATAGAGGGGGACGATCACGTCCCTCGATCTGCTCGCTATGCCCCTACTTATACATCCCAAAATGCCATTGGCCTTCTTGACAACAAGGGCACACTGTTGACTCATATCCAGCTTCTCGTCCACTGTCACCCCTAGGTCCTTTTCCGCAGAACTGCTGCCTAGCCATTCGGTCCCTAGTCTGTAGCTGTGCATTGGGTTCTTCTGTCCTAAGTGCAGGACCCTGCACTTATCCTTATTGAACCGCATCAGATTTCTTTTGGCCCAATCCTCCAATTTGTCTAGGTCCCTCTGTATCCTATCCCTGCCCTCCAGCGTATCTACCACTCCTCCCAGTTTACTATCATCCGCAAATTTGCTGAGAGTGCAATCCACACCATCCTCCAGATCATTTATGAAGATATTGAACAAAACCGGCCCCAGGACCGACCCCTGGGGCACTCCACTTGACACCGGCTGCCAACTAGACATGGAGCCATTGATCACTACCCGTTGAGCCCGACAATCTAGCCAACTTTCTACCCACCTTATAGTGCATTCATCCAGCCCATACTTCTTTAACTTGCTGACAAGAATACTGTGGGAGACCATGTCAAAAGCTTTGCTAAAGTCAAGAAACAATACATCCACTGCTTTCCCTTCATCCACAGAAACAGTAATCTCATCATAGAAGGCGATTAGATTAGTCAGGCATGACCTTCCCTTGGTGAATCCATGCTGACTGTTCCTAATCACTTTCCTCTCATGTAAGTGCTTCAGGATTGATTCTTTGAGGACCTGCTCCATGATTTTTCCGGGGACTGAGGTGAGGCTGACTGGCCTGTAGTTCCCAGGATCCTCCTCCTTCCCTTTTTTTAAAGATTGGCACTACATTAGCCTTTTTCCAGTCTTCTGGGACTTCCCCCATTCGCCACGAGTTTTCAAAGATGATGGCCAATGGCTCTGCAATCACAGCCGCCAGTTCCTTTAGCACTCTCGGATGCAACTCGTCCGGCCCCATGGACTTGTGCACATCCAGTTTTTCTAAATGGTCCCTAACCACCTCTTTCTCCACACAGGGCTGGCCATCTGTTCCCCATGTTGTGATGCCCAGCGCAGCAGTCTGGGAGCTGACCTTGTTCGTGAAGACAGAGGCAAAAAAAGCATTGAGTACATTAGCTTTTTCCACATCCTCTGTCACTAGGTTGCCTCCCTCATTCATTAAGGGGCCCACACTTTCCTTGGCTTTCTTCTTGTTGCCAACATACCTGAAGAAACCCTTCTTGTTACTCTTAACATCTCTCGCTAGCTGCAGCTCCAGGTGCGATTTGGCCCTCCTAATTTCATTCCTACATGCCCGAGCAATATTTTTATACTCTTCCCTGGTCATATGTCCAACCTTCCACTTCTTGTAAGCTTCTTTTTTATGCTTAAGATCCGCTAGGATTTCCCCGTTAAGCCAAGCTGGTCGCCTGCCATATTTACTATTCTTTCGACACATCGGGATGGTTTGTCCCTGTAACCTCAACAGGGATTCCTTGAAATAAAGCCAGCTCTCCTGGACTCCTTTCCCCTTCATATGCATCTAAGTCTCTCTGGACCCACTGTCCCAGGCAGTCTTCTCTTTCACTGTCCCCTTAACAGTACCATTTCTCCAGTGACTGGTAGGGGAACCCTAAGCCCACCCTCTGCACTGGGTTCCAGCCCAGGGACCCTACAATAAGCAGTCAAGGTTTGCACAGTCCTGAACTTTCCTTCTGTATCCCTGAGCTACTTCGTACCTTGTGTTTTCTTACTCTGAGGGTGACTGCAGCCCCTCTTTTACTCTCAGCTATCTCCAGAGCCTGTATAGCTGAACTTCCTCTTTAATTAGCCCTCATTACTCCCTGGCTCCTCCTCCAGGTGCAACCTAGGTGGTTAATTGGCCCACCTAGACTCGTTAACTCCTTCAGGTCTTGTGTGGGATGGACATCAGAATCCATCTGGTGATATTTGTTTCCTCCCCAATATTGGCAAAGGTATAGCACAGGGGTTCTTAAACTGGGGGTCGGGACTCCTCAGGGGGTCATGAGGTTATTACATGAGGGGTCGTGAGCTGACAGCCTCCACCCCAAACCCCGCTTTTCCTCCAGCATTTATAATTATGTTAAATATATAAAAATATGTTTTTAATTTATAAGGGGGGGTCACACTCAGAGGCTTGCTATGTGAAAGGGGTCACCAGTACAAAAGTTTGAGAACCACTGGTATAGCAGAAGTACAAAGTTCTCTCTTAAAAGGGTCAGTGTAGTCCTCATTACATGAAATAGCAGGGAATTAACTCCTTCATGTTATTTTTTGTGTACATGTATGAGCCTTTTTGTACTGCCTTTAAAATAATATAAACATTGTCATTATTAAGAAACATAATCTCATTTACGACTCTATATTGTTTACTGAGGTGGAAAAATGCTTATAAACTTCATCCTGCAATATGCCACTCTAGGCATTTAAGTATATACCAATTGTAAATCTTTAAAATAATCCTGGAAGGAAAAAAATCAACATATTGCTTTTAGTTAAATTGTTTTAAGCGGGTGTGAAATTGAGATCCAGTCCTGCCACATGGAATAATATGAATTTAATGAAGTTGATCATATGGCACATAAAACTATTATCAGAAAATTGAAATTTCTCAAATCAATGATTAATTAATGGGCAGGAGAACTGTAAGTATGTGCAGAATTTGAATGCATGAATTACTTTTTTGTTAGCTACTCAGTATACACTTTGTGAAGAATCTATTTTTGCTTCAAGCAACTTAATGTGTAATGTTCTGTAGATACTCTTCTATCTAGGATTTAAGTTAACTGTCACTCATCAAAACATTTTCAAAATGAATGCACACCAAAAATCAATGTGATATTTCAAGTATAAAGTAGCACCAATGCTGAAATATTTAACTTTTTACTACTATGACTAATAATCTCTAGCAAAGTTGTACATTCATTCTTTTTTTCTAAAAAGTAGCATTGGCTACTCTCTGCATCACATAAACTATGGTATTATAAAGCTGTTTCTGTCCACTCTTTGTGCTCATTAGATTTATCTACTGTGTCTCCGTATTTTTCTCTATCTGCTCAATCATGTCTACCATAGTATTAAGGCATCTAAAGATATGTCAGCGATAGAAATGCAGTACTATACTATAGACACTTACTACAGCGACTGAAAGGGGTCTTCAGGTGCTGTAGTAAATACACCTCTCTGAGAGGTAGTAGCTGCATCAATGGAAGAATTCTATGGAGTGGTGTCTACACCTGGGCTTAGTTTGGCTTTACTATTTCTCTCTGAGGTGTGAATTTTTCACATCCCTGAGTGACACAGCTAAGTTGATCTAACTTAGTAGTATAGACCAGCCCTAGTTTTTCTCTATGTTTTCTATTTAAAATCTTAAAAACAGTTTAAAAATTATCATGTTGCCATTGCAGGACTATCTATTATCTAGACCAGTGTTTCCCAAACTTGGGATGCCGCTTGTTCAGGGAAAGCCCCTGATGGGCTGGGCCAGCTTGTTTACCTGCTGCATCTGCAGGTTCGGCCGATCGTGGCTCCCACTGGCCACGGTTCACCACGGGGGGCTGCAGGAAGCGGCGGCCAGTACGTCCCTCAGCCTGTACCTCCCAAAGCCAGTGGGAGCTCCAATCGTCTGAACCTGCGGACGCAGCAGGTAAACAATCCGGCCTGGCCCACCAGGGGCTTTCCCTGAACAAGTGGCGTCCCAAGTTTGGGAAACACTGATCTAGACCACTCCTGACAGGTGTTTGTCTAATCTGCTCTTTAAAATCTCCAATGATGGAGATTCCACAACCTTCCTATGCAATTTATTCCAGTGCTTTACCATCCTGACAGTTAGGAAGTTTTTCCTAATGTCCAACCTAAACCTCTCTTGTTGCAATTTAAGCCCATTGCTTCTTGTCCTATCCTCAAGGGTTAAGAAGAAAAATTCTTCTCCCTCCTCCTTGTGGCAACCTTTTATGTACTTGAAAATGGTTATCATGTCCCCTCTTAGTCTTCTCTTTTCCATACTAAAGAAACCCAGTTTTTTCAATCTTCCCTCATCGGTCATGTTGTTTAGACCTTTAATAATTTTTGTTGCTCTTCTCTGGACTTTCTCCAATTTGTCCACATCTTTCCTGAAATGTAGCACTCAGAACCTGACACAATTCTCCTGTTTCAGAGTAACAGCTGTGTTATTCGCTACAGCTCACTTCATCGGATGCATCCGTAGCTCACGAAAGCTTATGCTCAAATAAATTGGTTAGTCTCCAAGGTGCCACAAGTACTCCTTTTCTTTTTGCGAATACAGACTAACACGGCTGTTACTCTGAAACCTGTCATTATGCAAGGCACTGCATTTCGTCGTATGGAGTGGAAATCTATCAACTGCATGAAAAAACTTGTACAGATACAGACAGACATCATCTTCCTTTCCAAATGCAAACAGATGGACATTGTACCAAAAGGACTGAAGGTAAAAAATCCATTACAATCTACATACCACACAGACTATGCTGACAGCTTGTGCTACACACTCTCAAAGAAACTGTGGAATCACCTGATCAACATCCTCTACAGCAAACAGGGAAAGATTAAGAATGAGCTCTCAAAAATGGAAATTCTCCTGTTGAGGCCTAACCAGCACGGAGTAGAGTGGAAGAATTACTTCTCATGTCTTGCTTACAACACTCCTGCTAATACATCCCAAAATGATGTTCAGTCTTTTTGCAATGGTGTTACACTGTTAACTCATATTTAGCTTGTGGTCCACTATGACCCCCAGATCCCTTTCCACAGTACTCCTTCTTAAGCAGTCATTTCCCATTTTGTATGTGTGCAACTGATTGCTCCTTCCTAAATGGAGTGCTTTGCATTTGTCCTTATTGAGTTTCATCCTATTTACTTCAGACCATTTCTCCAGTTTTTTCAGATCATTTTGGAATTTTAATCCTATCCTCCAAAGCACTTCCAACCCTTCCCAGCTTGGTATCATCCGCAAACTTTATAAGTGTACTCTCTATGCTATTATCTAAATCTTTGTGAAGATTTGAACAGAACCAGACCCAGAACTGATCCCTGTGGGACTCCACTCATTATGGCCCTTCCAGCATGACTGTGACCCACTGATAACTACTCTGGGAATGGTTTTCCAACTAGTTTTGCACCCACTTTATAGTAGCTCCATTTAGGTTGCATTTCTCTAGTCTCTTTATGAGAAGGTCATGTGAGACAGACAGTATGAAAAGCTTTACTAAAGTCAAGATATACCACATCTAAGATTTTCCCCCCATCCACAAGGCTTATTACCCTTTCAAAGAAAGCTATCAGGTTGGTTTGGCATGATTTGTTCTTGACAAATCCATGCTGACTGTTATCTTTCACTTTATTATCTTCTAGAGGTCTGCAAATTGATGGCTTAAGAAGAATATGTTATTGCCCTTATATAAATCCATGGTACATCCACATCTTGAATACTGTCCCCTCATCTCAAAAAAGATAGACTGGCATTAGAAAAGGTTCAGAAGTGGGCAACTAAAATGATTAGGGGTTTGGAACAGGTCTCATATGAGGAGAGATTAAAGGGGCTAGGACTTGTCAGCTTGGAAAAGAGGAGACTAAGGGGGGATACGATACAGGTATATAAAATCATGAGTGGTGTGGAGAAAGTGAATAAGGAAAAGTTATTTACTTGTTCCCATAATAGAAGAACTAGGGGCCACCAAATGAAATTAATGGGCAGCAGGTTGAAAACAAATAAAAGCAAGTTCTTCTTCACTCAGCACACAGTCAACCTGTGGAGCTCCTTGCCTGAGGAGGTTGTGAAGGCTAGAACTATAACAGGGTTTAAAAGAGAACTGGATACATTCATGGAGGTTAAGTCCATTAATGGCTATTAGCCAGGGTGGACAAGGAATGGTGTCCCTAGCTTCTGTTTGTCAGACAGTGGAGATGGATGGCAGGAGAGAGATCACTTGACGATTACCTGTTAAGTCCACTCCCTCTGGGACACCTGGCATTGGCCACTGTTGGTAGACAGGATACTTGGCTGAATGGACCTTATTTCCCTTGTTATAGATTGGCATTATATTTGCCCTTTTCCAGTCTTCTGGAATGTCTTCCGTCTTCCATGACTTCCAATTCTTTTTATAGCTCTTCTGTGCACGTCATCTGGTTCTATCAGTGTAAAAATGCTTATGTTTAATAGTTGCTATTTAATATCCTCCATAGTTCCTGAGGGAATAGGATGTATTTTCTTGTCTCTGTAATATTTGAATACATCATCCTGCTTCTTTCCAAATACTGAACAGATTTTTTTTAATACTTGTCTTATCTACATCATGATTGACAACTTTACTAGACTCTTCTAGTATTGAACCTATACCATTGCTAGATCTTTCTTTTTTCCTGATATATTTAAAGAATTCCTTCTTCTTGTCCTTAATCTTACTCACCATAGATTTTTCACTGATACCTTTAAGATTTCCTTATCAATTATAGGCATTTCCTAATTGTCAATTTGTACTAACTTATGTAATTGCTACATCTGGGCACACAAGTTCATCAAAGCATATCCTCAGGCTGATCAGTCCTCTTTGATACAACATGAAGAACACGTATGCAATCCAGTGAACCCTTCACTTTCTGTTCCTAAAGGAATTCTGTGCCAAAAAAAAAATTCTGTGCACAATATTTCAAAATTCTACATACTTTATTTGTCAATATAGAAATGTGGAAGCTCCATCATGGCAGTGGGGAGCACAGGCCACTGGCTGCACAGAGGTGAGAGATCACCCTTCAGCCCCCATCCTCTTCAGGATATGGACTCGGTGGTGAGATTGCACCTGACCCTGACAGAGCGCAGGGCAGGCCCTACCCCAGAAACACCCCGGGGCCCTGCCCCTCTGTGCTAGGCACACCAAGATAGCAAGTGAAAGGGACTGAGTTTTGCATGCACATCCAGCCCTAGTTCCTGATCCAGGTATGGGGCAGGCAGGCTCAGCCCAGCAGGATCCAAGTGTGGAGGGGCTTAGTGTGCGGGGATCAAGGTGTGGGGTGAGAGTTTTCTGTGTGGGGCTATCTGTGTGCAGGCAGCTCAGTGAGGGGTCTGGATGCAGGGGGAATGGGACTCTGCAAGGACGTCCAGGTGAAGGTGGTTGGGGCTCAGCGGCGGGAGGTCTGGGGGTCAGGCTCAGTAGGAGCAGTCTGGGTGTGGGGGGATCAGTGGGGAGGTTCGGGTGCTGGGAGAGAAGGTCTTGGTGGGGTGAGGATCGGGGTGCAGCTGGTTGGGGGGGGTCAGTGGGGTGGGGGTCCAGGTGCAGGGGGCTTGTTGGGGTGGCCCAAGTGCAGGGAGGGTGGGGCTCGTCAGGGTGGGTGTGAGAGTAGCATGGGGGTTGCATGGGCGTAGGGAGTGTGGGATCAGTGGGGTATGGGCTGGGTGCAGGGGTGAGGGTCCAGATGGATGGGCGAGGGGATCAGTGGGGTTCCAGGTGCAGGGGGTGAGTCTTGGTGGGGTGGTCTGGGTGCAGGGGGGGCTCCGGATACAGGGGTGTAGCTCAGCAGGTTGGGCCTTTGGGTGGGTGGATGGGCTCAGTGTGGGGTTCTGGATGCGTGGGAGTGAGGCTCGGCATGGAGCTCTGGGCATGGGAGGGTCCAAATGCACAGGGTTTGTGTGGATGGAGGAGAAGCTCCCTGTACACTAACCCCTCCCACCCCAGCTGAAGATCAATGGGGGCAGGAAGTGGGGTGGGGTGCGGAGCTTCCTGCAGCTAGGGGTAGTTTCTGGGGGTGGATCTGACCTGGCCCCGGCCCCAGCCGCTCCTTGCCCCAGCCCTGCTAGGACTAGCAGCTGAGCCCAACACAGGATAGGAACCATGGGCCAGGGCATCCCAAGCCCTGCCCCCCGGCAATGACTTACTTCTCTGCTAGCTGCTTGGGGCACCCAAAATAATGCACCCATGCTGCTGGGGAGGGGCGCGTGATCGCTCTTGTGGCTTCCCTTTGCTTTCCTGTTAGAAAGTCATTTTTCTGCAGGGAAACAACAAAATGTGCAGAATTCTGTATACACACAGTGGTGCACAATGTATTCAGGTGTAACTTTCAAATCACTAATTCCATTGTGCCCGAACACTGATTGTCTCATTCCTCAAATTCATTTTGTTCACTCAAATCACTTCAGAAAAGCAGTAAGGAAAAAGTTGTTTTTAGACATTAATTCCTCAGACTACAGTCTGCCCCCTTTTGCAGATGCTTAGGGATTTGACTAAGAGTGTGACTGGGCAGTGTTAACCCTCCCTAGTAACTCATGACCTAGCTCACCAGTTTCTACCAGGTTCTGCGGAAATGCACTACCTGAGAAAAGAAGGAAATGGCAGAGAAAGAAGAGGATTTCATTGCCAGAGTGATACCACACTTCTTTCGGCTGATGAAGCACATTTTATAGTCCTCCCCTGCCTGTGCTGTGTGTGTGACACTTTGATAGGTGAACAACCATTAAATGCCATTGATTGTTGCATGAAGCAAAAGTTCTTTCTTAGTCTGCCTGTGGTGGGGTGGCTGCCCCACACAGGGAGAAGAAGGGGTTAAAAGCAGCACCCTGGATGCTGCGCAGAACCCACTAATTAGGAAAGGGCTTATTGAGCCCACCAAGAGGGGGAAGGCTCGCTGGAGCAGCCAGTCAGGGCTCTGAGGGCCATATATAAAGGGCTGCTCAGCAGAGCAGAGGAGAGTCTCTCCCTGGAAGGCATGGGAGGAGGACTGACTGGCTGACTGAAGAAGCGCCCTAGATAGAGTAGTGCTGGTCAGGGGCAACAGAGTGTGAGGGTGAGCTGCTGTGGTATAGTGGCTAGGCCTAGCCTTGGAGTCCAAATACCTGGGTTCTCTTCCTGGCTCTACTCACTGATCTGCTGAGTGATGTTGGGCAAATCACTTCACCTTTCATCTGTGTCTATATAAACTGTAAGCTCTTTGGGGCAGAAAACTTCTTGCTATGTGTGCCTAACGCAGTGGGCCCCAATATATAGACCCTACTGTAATAATTTTTTTTAATGGTGTGGCTGGACCCTGATCTATTTAAATTCTTGAAAAGCAGGATTAAAACTTTGAACTGGTACCATAAATGATTGGAAGAAAATGAAGGGATTAGAGCAGAGGGATAACGTGATTGTGGAAGCCCATCCCACTGAGGAAGCGGACTATAACATAGTACAGGAGCTGGAGACTCTGCCTTGCTTCACATGCAGATATAGTGTGTAACAGCAATCCAGTCTGGAGGTGACAAACGCATGGAATACAGGAGGGATGTTTGCAAATGCTATGTACTGAAACTTGCTGTCACTACTTTCCTCAAGATTTTGTCTTGGACTGGGAGGTCTGAGATAGAATGGTTTTAAGAGAGATTTCTGCATCAAGTACTGGCTTTTTCAGGATTGGGCAGGCTAATGCATTTTAAAAAAGAGATTGTCAGTTTTTCTTCTCTGAAGGAGGTATGGATTATTTCCATTAGCAGAGGAAACTGATATACTTCTGCTGGCTATGATTGTCACAGGTCTGTGTGGTAGGAGTTGACTCTCATATTTTTAAAGTCTTCTAGTGTTTCATCATGAGTGAAAGTCTGAACTCTGTCAGGTGTACTGGAATGCTTAAAGCCATCCAGTCCAGTCTAGATTTTGCTTATCTGCCTTGAAGGGTTCCTCCTATATGTAGCTAATGTTTCTTCTTCGAGTGATTGCTCATATAGATTCCAATTAGATGTGTGTGCACTGCGTGCACAGTGGTTGGCAAGTTTTCCCTTAGCAGCTCCCATCAGGTTGACTGTGGAGCCCCCTGGAGTGGCGCCTTCATGGCGCTGCATATATGCCTCTACTGACCCAGCCCCTCCTCAGTTCCTTCTTGTCGGCTACTCCGACAGAGGGATAGGAGGGTGGGTATTGGGATGGATATGAGCAAGACATCTCGAAGAACAATAGTTATGAGAAGGTGAGTAATCGTTTTTTTCTTCTTTGATTGATTGCTCGTATTGATTCCAATTAATTGGGAGACTCCCAAGCCTTACCTAGGTGGTGGATGCTGAACGCTGCATCATCCCCGTCATGCTGGATAACGGCGTAATGAGAAGTGAATGTATGCACCGAGGACCAAGTTGCTGCCCTGCAGGTTTCTTGTATCGGGACCTGGGCCAGGAGCACCGCCGATGAGTCCTGTGCCATTGTGGAGTGCCAAGAGTGCTAGGGCTGGTATGTTGGCCAGCTCGTAGCACGTGCGGGTGTAGGACGTGATCCAGGAAGATATTCTTTGAGATGAGACTGGGAGTCCTTTCATCCATTCTGCTACGGACCACTGGTTCGACTTCCTGAACATCTTAGTGCACTCGCTGTAGAATGCTAGCGCCCACTGAACATTCAGAGTGTAGCCTCTGCTCATGGCTACTGGCATGAGGCTTAGGATAAAAAACAGGCAGGAATATGTCTTGGCCAGCATGGAAACGTGACATGGCCTTAGGAAGAAAGGCAGGGTGAGGTCTGAGTTGCACCTTATCCTTGTGGAAAAATGTATAAGGTGGGTCTGAGGTAAGGGTCTTTAAGTCAGACACCCTCCTTGCTGATGTAATGGCGACCAGGAAGGCTACCTTCCATGACAGGTAGAGCAAGTCACCGGTGGCTCAAATGAGGGCCCCATTAGTCTGGAGAGGACCACGTTAAGGTCCCAGGCAGGAACAGGCTTCCAGACGCTCCTAGGTGGAAAGCCGAGAGAGCAGCGAGGTGTACCTTTATGGATGATACTTCCAGGCCTTGCTGTTTCAGGTGCAGAAGGTACTCTAGGATGAGAGGGATAGGCATCTGAAGTGGGGGTGTATGACGCTGGTCACACCAGCAGTTAAACCTTTTCCACTTTTCCAGATATGTGGCTCTAGTGGAGGGCTTTTTCCTGCCAAGTAAGACCTCCTTACCTGTTCCGAGCACATAAGCTCCATGGAGTTCAGCCATAAAGCTTCCAGGCCATGAGGTGGAGGGATTGGAGGTCGGGGTGATAAAGACGACCGTGGTCTTGAGTGATCAGGTCAGGGAAGAGTGGCAATGTGATTGGGGTGACCACCGACAGTTCCAGAAGGGCAGTGTACAGTGTTGCAGTGGCCACGCTGGAGCTGCCAGAATGATCTCCGCCCCATTCCTGTGGACCTTGAGTAGGACCTTGTGCAGGAGAGGGATCAGGGGAAAGGCATAGAGCAGGTGGCCTTCCCAGGGTAGCAGGAATGCATCTGTGGTTGAGCCTGTGCTATGCTTCTGAAAGGAGCAGAACATCGGGCACTTTCTGTTGCCCTGGGTGGCAAACAGATTGACCTGGGGAAATCTCCACCTTCAGAAAATGGAGTTTGAACCCTTGGGCTCGTGGCATGGCCCAGAAGCCAAGGTGTGGGGGTTAGGTATTGGGGAAAAGCCCCCACTCCCAACCCTTATCTCACTATATACACTAACTATTACTACTAACTAAGAACTAAACTACAACTTGCTAAGCAAGCGACTGCAGTTCCAACGACAGTCACTGGTGGTAAGAAGGAACTGAGGAGGGGCCGGGTCGGCAGGGGCATATATGCAGCGCCACGAAGGCGCCACTCCAGGGGGCTCCACAGCTGACCCGACAGGAGCTGCTAAGGGAAAACTTTCCGACGACTGTGCACATGGTGCGCACACACCTAATTAGAATTGATATGAGCAATCACTTGAAGAAACATTTGCTACATAGGAGGAACCCTTCAAGGCAGAAAACCAAAATCTAGACTGGACTGGACAGCTTTAAGTATTCCAGTACACCTGACAGAGTTCAGACTTTCACTGATGATCAAAGACTAGTCTGTAGAAAGAGTATGAAAATTCTGTTATGGAGTTTGAATTTTCTACACTTTGTAGTATTTTTATTATATATGTGATAAATTTTCTACATGGAGTTGCAGAAACTTCAATGCATCTTAACCATATTTGGTTAAGATAGGTGTGGGTCTACATATATGTTTATTGATCTTCCCAGACTCATGGCCAAAGAACTTAGTTATAAATTGTTGTTGTGTTGCAAGCAGGAAGTTAAAATATTTAAACACTTTTTATTATTAGGAAAATTATTATTTCAAGTAACAAACAGCAAACTAATTGTACTGGTAAAGAGTAGCAATGAACAAATCTTATTACAAAGAGATGGAAAAGACCTTCTAGACCTTCTGTTAGTCCATTCCCCTGCCAATGCAAGTTGTTGCCTATTGTATAGTTATTAGTATTTTGTTTAATCCACTTAATGTACCACGTGATAATGCTTTAATCACTTTCCTGGGCAGATCATTTCACATCTTAATAGATCTTACTGATTTTTTTTCTAATGTTCTGCGTATATTTGCTCTCTTAATTTTATTCCATTTGGTTTGCTCTACAGTTGAAAATTAGATTGGTTTATCTACGCCAGTCAGGGCGTTAAAAATCTACATCCCCTGAGGGGCATAGTTAAGATGACCTAAATCAGGCTTGACAAAGCCCTGGCTGGGATGATTTAACTGGGAATTGGTCCTGCTTCGAGCAGGGGGTTGGACTAGATGACCTTCTGGGGTCCCTTCCAACCCTGATATTCTATGATTCTATGAAATCCCTATGTAGACAGAGCTAGGTTGATGGAAGAATTCTTCTGTTGACCTAGCTATCGCCTCCTGGGGAGGTGGATAACCCAAAGAACTACAGGTATGTAGCTGTAGTGTCTTAATTGGAGACAAGTCCTTACTCGAGCATTATACTAACCTAATTTTCTCTAGTTCTGCTCCTGTTTTCACCTTCAGAAAACCAAATAGCGCTCAAGCTATACAAATGTGATTCTTTGTGTAGACACATACACAAAGAAAACCCTCCTCTTTGCTGAATTGATTCTGTTTAATAAAACCCTTTGTGACAGATATGGCAATTTCCTGAAATATCCTTGAGAAAACTTATTAGGTTTAAATATATTTTGGAATTCATTGTATTAAATGCAAATATTATGTATTATTGTGGGCTGGGACTGTGTGTAACCTGTCCAAGAGGGAAATGTAATGTAAGGCCTACATGATCAAAACAGTATTGAACAATGTGCCAGACAAGAATGTACTTTTGGGATGATATGTATGAAGTAGATTTCCTGGGAAATATGTAGGAGGAGATGAATGCAAATTCCCCACCTCCAGTTACAAAAAAAATCCTTTTGAAGCTATGCACTGAGGAGCGGGCCTTTGCTGATCATTTGTTATATGAGGCCAAGATAAAAGGCCCAATCTGCATAAAGGAAAGACTGAGTTATTCATGGTTGTGCTAGTTCTGAGCTAAGGTTGTTACAAACTTGCAACCACAGGGCGGAAAAAGCCTTTGTGGGGTTTGAAAGACTGACCCCTGCTAAGGCCTTGTGGGTATTGTAAGGGGGTAAGCTTTTTGCTTGTGTGTAGTTTTTTTTTTTATTTGTTTGTAAGATTTTCTCTGTAGTGTTTTTACCTTAAGAATAAATGTGCCTTCTTATAAAGAGCTGTATGGTATCTTGTAACTGCTGGCAATTACAGCTGTTCATAGGCTCTGAAGAGAAAACCAAGCATAGATGCTGGCTTATTTAGTCAATCTGGTTTTCTGGAAATATCAAACCCATAATTTAATATATGATAAGTATGTGTCATGCAGGAAAGGAAACAGCTCGTACGACCTGCTGCCAACAATAACTATTGTCAAAATACGAATATCCTAGGTAAAGAATGTTTAGATGGCAGTATGTCATCTAACCTGGTCTCTGCCTCTCTTACTGGTAGATAATACTGCTGTCATTGCTGGGACTGCAGTGCAACCACCTCTGCCTAAACTCTTAAATGGTGGTAATAACAGTAACACTATTTCTGCTCTTAGATACTCTATGCTCCTTTCTGGCTCAGCCTGATGAAAAAGTAATGCCAAACTAGCAGCATTAGGGTCTATTTCTAGTCTGATCATGCAGTCCTTTCATGCCAAGATCAAATACAGTTCCTCCTATACCTCTTCATAGCAGCTCACACAGCTAGCTGGAAGATGATGGCACTATATCTATAGCCTTTTTGGTAGTAAGACTCCAATTAAAAAAAAAATTTTTTTTTTTTTTGCACCTGAGATGCAATCCCCTAGAGAACTACCATTTCTGGAACAGTGTTGCCTAGTATTTATCAGAGTCCAGATAGGAGTTCCCAATCACTTCAGAAGGCTGTTAGATGTAATTTATTGCATCACTTCTATCCAAGTAGGTAGAGAGACATGATGGATTATGGAGATAGTATCATATCATTCTTATTACAATACATAATATCTGGTTGTGAACATAGCTAGACCACGTAACAAATTGTGTGAACCTATCACTGTTAGTCTCATCCTTCCTTCTCCAGACCTTTCAGTTATTTTTTATGCCCATTTCTGTGTTGTCTTTAATTAGGCTCCGATCCTGCAAGGACTTGCATGCATGTGTAACTTCATATACTGAGTAGTCCCATTGATTTCAAAAGAGAGACAGGTATATCTTTTCAGCCACCTGCTCACCACTTGAATTAAGAGCTAGCTTCAATATTAAAGTGCAAATATTTGAATTTTACCCACTTTTGCTCTTTATAGAATGCTCTTTTCAGTGTCTTTATAAAAGCTGTTGTTGAGAAGTCCTACAGAATACTTTGCTAAGTTACCTTCAGTAAGTTCTAAAAATTGTATTCCAAAACCACTTTGTTGCAGAACATGCAAGTAGACACATAAAAAACAAAAACAAACTCAGAAACTAAGCTCTCTTCTGAAAAGACAGATGTCCATTAAATAAATTGGAAAATGGTTTAATTTGAAGATGCAAAGTATGCAAAGATGGGGAAAAATTAAGAAACTTTTATAAACTAGTAGGGGCATAACTATAATTTGTAATTATGATTTTACATGAATATCTAAAAATATGAAAGGATAGAATAAAGAGAATGATAGCATCAAGATGAAATGCTGTTATCATCCTGTTCTGATCATAAAAATGGTAAGGTTTTAATATAACAGGTTTAACACAACAGTGCCCTACAGTTATTACTTAAGCATTTGAAACATTCATTTGATGCTGCTTGACTGCCCTCTTCAGGATGCCGATGAACATGTTAGCCTATTTCAGTATGAAATACCAAACAAGTGCATAAGTTCAACATTTTCTGTACTTTCAAATCTAGTTTACCAAATGAGATATTTTTTTAAAAAATAGTTGACAAGGGTAAAAGTTAGGTTTTCATTGTACTGCATCTGAGATTGACTTAAAGTGATGATCAAGTTTCACTTTTTATTTTTATAGTGGTGCATTTGACCATGCACGTTGTTTCTCTTGGTACACACAGCTCCAGAAGTGCTGTGTGCTGAGTAGACAAGTGTTGCAAGGGTAGCCAAATAGTTGCTTTTAATACCTGTATACCACGCCATAATGTGCATGCAACATGCTTTACAAAAACAACCTTCAGACAGAAGTTTTAAAAACAAATATGTTCATACTATTTCTGTATCCCTCCATCTGAAAAGAGAGGTAGATAAAGGACGGGGCTCTGTAATATAAATAAACAGCCACAGAAGGAGCTCTGTGGGGTGGAAATTGCCACAAAGATCCCCTCGGTAACTTTGAGATGCCCCCTAATAAACTGTACAGTTGTTTTGCCCCCAAGTCTGTGTGGCTTCAGGGCTATGCAGATAACTTCTTCACTGGTAATGCTGCTCTCTCATCCCCTCAACTCCTCTCCCCCCAAATCTTGCTTTTAAAGTGATTTTCTGAGTACCAAGAGGGCGAGTGCAAAAGTTAATGTAGTGTCATGCTGCATTATTTTTCCCTCTGGCTCTTCCTTGAGGTTTGGGGGTAGGGAGCCTGCTGGAGGGAAAATGTGACTTTCTAATGCTGATAGAAATTACTACAGACTGCAAAAACTGTACTTTGTGTGTTGGTTTTAAAATATTTTTTGTAGGAAAAAATGTTGAACAAGGATGTTATTGGCAACTTTACCCCCTTTAGATCTGACACAACCACTCCTTTTGTGGCACAACAATTTTCAGTGTAGTATTGGCAGAGCTCTTTCCATGTATCCTTTGTTCTGGGAGGAATGTTGCATTGGTATATAGCAGGGGTGGCCAGACTTAGTGACCCTCCAAGCTGCATATGACAATCTTCACAAATTCAAAAGCCGGGGCACACCTGCCGGGACTCAGGGCTTCATCTCCGCTGGAGGTGCCCCATGGGGCTCGGGGATTCAGCCTTACTTGTGCTGAAGCCCTGAGGCGCAGGTGTGCCCTACAGAGCTGAAGTCCCAAGACCTCCTTCCCCACTGCGCAGAAGCCCCTACCCCACCACCCCTCTGCAAGGCAGAAGTCCTGAGCTTCCCCACCCCAGTCTGGTAGGTGGAGCATGGGGGAGGGAGCTACGCGAGCCACACTGCAACAGTAAAAGAGCTGCATGTGGCTCACGCCCCACAGTTTGGGCACCCTTGGTATATTGCTCCGTGTTCTACTAGTCTGAACTGATACTTATTTGGAGCAGTTTTGAGCATATAAATCCTGATACTAGATCTGCATTGCCACAAGGATGTCTCTACAAGAATCAGTTTGCAGGTTTGGGCCCATATTTTCCAGCATAAACTATAGGAGCATTTAACTGACACTGTTTGTAAAGCTTTTTATGTTAAAAATGTTAAAACACATTTTCATTCGTATTTTGAATGTGGGTTTTGTTGCTTAGATAGCTATTATAAATTAACTGCATGCAATGTAGTTGTAACTGTCGGTCTCGGGATATTAGCGAGACAATGTGGGTGATGTAACATCTTTTATTGAGCCATTTTGCTGTGACGCTCAGAGTACCTTTCCCAGAACTGAAGAACAGCTCGGTGTGGCTTGAAAGCTTTTCTCTCACTAGAAGAAGCTGATCCAATAAAATATTACCTCACCCATTATAAATTAATTGTAATTCTGGAAAAACAAAAACAACAACAAGAACCCCCTATCACCTTGCCATACTGGCCAAAACCTTTTTTGGTAGAGAATTGAGAATGTGTTTGCTGGAGTTTTAGTTAATCCCTCTGTTTGGTTTGCAGTTGTTACAATTCGTTATGGAATCTTTACTGGGAGTCAATTACATACAGATACCTATAATTTTTATCTGTATCTATGCCTTTTCCCTTACAGGCAAGCTAATGAAGAATATCAAGTGCTGGCCAACTCATGGCGCTACTCATCTGCTTTTTCTAATAAACTATTCTTCACTATAGTGGATTATGATGAAGGAGCAGATGTTTTTCAACAGGTAAAAGGTGTTGAATGATGTCTTTAAGATTGTTTAATATATATATCACATATTTTAAGTACTGTGATTTTTTTTTGTTTGATAATAAAGAATTACAGGGGTTGGTGGGGAGAGAGTCTGGAATACTGTTGTTAGTCACAGGAATTTCTATAATGCACCCAAGGTAGCTATAGCAAGAAACACCAAAAATGCAAAATGGCCAGTTTTGCTATGTCATATGTAGTCAACCGAAAACAAATATGGTAATATCAAGTTTATCAAGCCATTGTTAATGTATTGGTTGCTTCCATTGGGCATTGTAAAACAAATGGACTCCAAAATGATGTGAGGTACAGTGAAAAATCACATTTGTAGTTAAGAGAACCTATGGGGAAGTCTGACATAAAAAAGCACTTAACAAATATCACCTTTCATGAAGACTTTAAATATTTAATACCCTTTTTATCTTTGTAGAATATCAGTCTTGGAACTCTTGGGAATTGTTGTAAATAGCTATGGTTACTTTACAGTGTGGAGAACCAATTATTAGCAAATATGCTAGTCCCACAATTTCTCTTTGGTTTGGGTACTCAGCTCAAGTTCAACTTGAATCATAATTTGAGAAAGAAAAATATTTTCTTCTCTTTGAAGCTTAGCCCCCTGCTTGGCACTAGAAGATGAATTAATAAAAGCAAGAAGCAGCAGAAGTTAACCATTTTTACTCCCTTTTGGTTAATTGTGAGATATTAAACTATGAAGCAAAAAAAGCAGATCTACAGTGTTTAAAACAATACACAGTAAACTTAGATGGTTTTCCAACAGAACTGTTGGACCACATTGTATATAAATAACATGCTCTAAATTTTGCACTTTATGTTTGCACACACATGGAGCAACTTATATTCAGTAGATGCATTTGGCCCAGTTCATTCTGGTGTAAAGAGATAAAACTCCATTTACATCAGTGGACTTACACTTGCTTATATCCACATTGTGTTTTGTTCATGGTCTTTGAAAACTCCAGGTATTTTGGATATCTGTGAAAACAAGAGTAACAAGTGAGCATATTGTCATGTAGGTATTTGTTTTATCAGAGTTTATATAGGCAAATTAACAAGACAGTGGACATCTGAACTAATTATAATAGCACAGGAGATTTAATTCTTGACTGTAATACTCATAGCTAAGCTGTTGCTGTGTGCTGGTTCAGAGAGGACATAAAAGCATGTCAGTTGATTTGATTTCACCTTTCATTCTGATTATATAGAAACGGTCTGGTGCAACCAGGCTGTCAGCAATCTAAAAAATATATACTGTGGCAAAATACCTTATTTGCCTCAGTAGGCTCAGTTCTTTTTAGCCTTGGAGACTCAGGTTTAGGGCAAGGCAAATCCTTATAGGTGGCACAGGGTCCCTTGTGGTCAGTCCCTTGTGCTTGTTTTCCTTCTCTTCTGGGGAGCAAGTGCAGCCTCCCTACTGGGAGGGTCTGGTGTCTTGCTGTAAACACCCTACTGGTAACTCCTCTACTCCTCCCCTCCTACCACCCAGGGGAGGAGTTTAAGTATGTGCCCAAGTAGTGGGAGTCAGCTGACCCTAATTGGTTCCCTAGCAACCCCTTTTACAGCTGAACCTTATTGCCCCCTGATTCTCTCTCTTCAGTGGATAGGGAGGGGCCTCTTAATCCCCTGGGATTAATTACTACCTTCCCCCCATTTTGTAGCTGTTTGTCATGGGTTTACCACAATACCAGACAGAAGATTTCTGTATCTGAGTATCCCACTAAATTCAATAGTTTTACAACATTCTTCTTAACACGGTTCACACAAATATTTTTCTTTCAACAGTTGTTCATTAAAGGATGGGGCGTATTGTATTTAGAAGAAAATAATATTTTAGTATCTAGTTTATTTTTCATAAATTATACATTGAACTTGTACTTGATGTTTAACTAAAGCATTTATGTAATTTAATAACATTGATTTTGTTGGAGAGCAGCAAGCACGGCAGGTAAATAAAATGTCACTGCCCTTGTGTCATTAGAGAACTCAAATAATTTCATTCATATTTAATCATTTCCATTTTTTCAATGATTTTATATTTAATTTCAAATCACTTGATAAATGTATTGCATTATTTTCTGAAATCCAAATATTGTGAGATGTTTCATATAGTAAAATATATTTCCCTGTCCATGCACCACATGTTCAAATAAGCAATGCAAATTGCATTTGTTCATCTTGCTGGGGAATAATTTTTTCACTTAGAATGCCCAGCGGGGGGCCTGTCACTATTTTCTGTTTGTTTTCAAATTGACAATATTGGGAACATTTACAGGATGAATTAATATTTAAAACCCCAGTGCTCTAAAGATTTGCATGTATGCTTAACTTCACATACTGTGAGTAGTCACATTAACATCCACATAGCATTTAAGTATGTGCTTAAGTATGTGCTTAAGTTTTTTTCAAGGTTGAGATGTAGTTTGTCTTGTGACTTTGTGTAATACAAACAATATTTTTAAAGATGCTGCTTTGCTAGTTATATAACAGCATAAATGAGCATATTAGGAAAAATACCCAACAAAGGAATGCTTAAAATTGAAATATGGTTTATGAAATGACTACTGTGCCCTAAAAACCCCTAGCGAAGAAACTGAAAGAATGTTAGCTCTGAGCACTTTTTCAGTAATAGAAAAATATATTTAAATGTTTGAAAATAGTTATTTCAAACTTTGGAAAGCCACTAATATTTTTCTGATTAATGGTATCTTGCCAGTGTCTATGGTAGGAAGAAGGCAAACAGTTGCACAAAGCATGTTTGAGTTATTTAATATTGTGGTGCCTTCTGTTTTTTGTAGCTCAATATGAACTCTGCTCCGACATTCATGCATTTTCCTCCGAAAGGTAAACCCAAGAGAGCTGACACCTTCGACCTGCAGAGAATAGGATTTGCAGCAGAGCAGCTAGCTAAATGGATAGCTGACAGAACGGATGTTCATGTAAGTCATTTGACAACGTTAAGACAGATCCAAACTTATCTGTCTATTCTATGAGGAACTGATACCAAGAACTGTTTTTCCCCTCATGTATGTTTATTTATCAAACGAAATCCACAAAAATAGGTTAAAATACAAATATGAGCTGTGATACTTGAGCGCACTGTGGTAACTTCAGCAATTTGAATGTTGCATTGCAGTCTTGGTTTGGTAGTTACATTTTTATCCAGTCTTATTCTAGCACAAAATGAGTGATAATACTGTGACAATTAGTTGATAAATGTAAGTGTATTTGCAATGTTACTTAAAAAACAAAGTCTGAAGTTTCAAAAGTGTTTTATGCCAAAATATTGGCACAGACATAATAATCTGCAAATAAGTTGAGGAAACTTACTTAATTATTTTTATATAGTTGAATATTATATACAATTGTTCCTTAAAGGTGAAATCAAAAACTTTCTAAAATAATAAAGAAACATACTGCTTAAGTTCCCAATTCAGTCATATGCAAAGGGACTATTCTCAGATTTTAAAATCTATTCAGAAACAAAATCTTATCTTGTGCTAGCAATATTACTTATCATCTATACTTGTGTCCCTGTCATGCAGGAAGACAGACAAGATGCAGTGGATGTGGTTTAATTAGACCACAGCTTTATTCACTTAAATCTGGGAATACCTGTCAATAACTCATGCAGTGCAGGTGATCTTTTTTCCCCTTAATCACTTCCACCTATTTCGGAAGGCTGCCATCAGTGCTTCCCCTTCCCAGCTTGGATCCAGGCAGTTACTGAGACCCGAGTGCCCTCCACTCATCTGAGGGCTAAGTGGGGGCTGGAAAAAGGAAAGGGGATGAGTTCTCCCAAATCTGTCATATATTGAGTCCCAGTTGTGTGACAGTGTTAGCAATATTGCCTATCATCAATACATACTCTCTGTACAAGTACATAGAGAATACTGTGCATTCAGTAGTAGATGGGTTACTACTGTGTGTGTGTGTGTGTGTGTGTGTGTGTAATGCATCACTTCTGTTTGTCACAAAGTGGAAGAATAATTGATGCTTTCGTTTTCTGCCCCCCCCCCCCCTCCGCAGATTAGGGTATTCAGGCCTCCGAACTATTCAGGCACTATTGCACTGGCTCTTTTAGTGTCACTTGTTGGTGGCTTGCTGTACTTGCGAAGAAATAACTTGGAGTTCATCTACAACAAGACTGGCTGGGCAATGGCGGCTCTGGTATGCCAACATTTAATACTGATATTTTTTTAACATTTCAGTACTATTGTACTAGTTTTAAATTTTTTTATGCAATGACAAGGTGTAAATGCCACTTGCATAGTAATTGAGAAAGTATGACAGTAATATGTCAGAATGAGACAATATTAAATATAGACTGATAATATGAATAGCTGGGCTAAGTCTGATGGGTGGCAAACATTGCTAATTGGGAGGTATATATTTACAAATTCATTAGCTAATAATAATTAGCTCCAGTGTTGTTGGTGAAATATGCTACTGATCACCTGACAACGATGGTGACAATGATTGTGAAATGTTAAGGGAGGTTAGATAGGCTACAAAACCAGAAAACTCAATGATAATGGGTGATTTCAGTGATCCTCATATTAACTGAATATATGTCACCTTAGGGTGTGGTACAGAGAAATTTCTAGACACCATAAACGACTGCTTCTTGGAGCTTCTAGTCTTGGAACCCCCAAGGGGAGAGAGGCAATTCATGATTTAGTTGTAAATGGAGCACAGGAACTGGTACATGATGTAACTATAGCTGAACTGTCTGGTAATAGTGACCATAATCAAATTAAATTTAGTGTCTTTGGAGGGAGTAAAACACACACCAAAACCCTGCCCAGCACAGTAACATTTAACTTCAAAAAAAGGGAAATGACACAAAAATGAGGACAATAGTTACATGGGTATTAAAAGGAGCAGTCACAAGAGTAAAATGCCTGCAGGCAGTATGGAGACCACTTGAAAAAACATAACAGAGACCCAGACTAAATTACAGAAACAAGTAGGGGTACCAAAATAATGTCACAATAGTTAAACAGCAGAGAAATAGAGACTGCTAGAGGTAAAAAGGAGTCCCTTAAAATTTGGAAGTCAAATCCTAATGCCGAAAATAGGAAGGAGCAAAAACTTTGGCAGGTTAAGTATAATAAGGTAGGCCAAGAAAGAATATGAGAAGCAACTTATTAAAGAAACAAAACCTAACAAAAAATATCTAAAGTACATCAGAAGCAGGAAGCCTGTTAAGCAGGAAGTGGGGCCACTAACGACAAAGGAGGTCCCAAGGAAGGCAAGTCATTACAGACCAGCTAAATGAATTACTTGCATTGGTCTTCACTGCAGAGGGTGTGGGGGAGACACCCACATTAGAGCATTTCTTTTTGGGCAACAAATCTAAAGTACTGTCCTAAATTGATGCGTCAATAGAAGAGGTTTTAGAACAAATGGATAGATTAAACTTTAATAAGTCACAGTGTCCAGATGGTATTCACCCAAGAGTTCTGGAGGAACTCCAATTTGAAATTGCAGAGCTACTAACTGTAGTATGTAACCCATCTCTGAAATCAGCCTGTGTACGTCATGCTCTGTTTTGTATGCTTCCCTTAAGCTCTGGTATGGGCAAGATACTGGGCAAGATGAACCATGGTTTGACCCAGTATGGCAGCTCTTATGTTCTTAACTTGGGTTAGTAGACTTATATTTTAAGCGAAAATATTGCAAAGGTTTCAAGTGGCCATTATTGCCATTGTATTGCAGCAACTTTTAAAAAAAAAATGTCAAGGCCGTGGTGGTAAGCTTTAGTAGTTAATATGGAGATGGAATGAGTAACTTTATAATAAGGCTAAGGGGAATAAAAAGGTTTTTATAAATATATAAATGAGAAAATGATCCAAAGAAAGAAGATCTCTTAATAAATGAAGAAAGGGCTAAAATTATGTTTACAAATAGCTGAATAACTCCTTACTTTAACAAATCTGTTTTCAGCATAAGAAAGAGTAGAAAATTAGATGCTTAGATAAAATTAGCTTTTGAGAGAAAACTGAAACAGAACCAGTGAGCTGATTTAGATTACCGTATTCTAAGACATCAAGGAAATTAACAAACAATTTTGTTTTACCTCTCACGCTTTATTATGGTTCATTGATTTATAATTTGATAGTGCCCAAAAGGCTATAGGAGGCTTGGCAGAAAAGAGTCTCTGCCACAAATAGTTTATAATCTCAATTTTAGTTATGACCCAGCAAGTGAGGATGGAAAACAATAAGTAGAGCATGTTGGTAACGGCTCTCCCAAAAGTCTAACTTCTTTCCTTCCCAAACAAAGGCACAAATATTGGCAGGGGAAAAATTTGAGAGGCAGACACCTATTGCTTAATTTTCAGAGTCACTAAGCATCAGCAGCTTCCATTGAATCAGTCAAAAATGGGAGCTGAAGTTGCCTAGCATCTCTGGAACATTAGGTCACTAGAGGACCTTTGTAGTATTCATTTATATAGAGATGATGTAGCAAGGTCTTAAAGCAAATTCTCAGTGCAAATTCCTCGATCCCAGAAGTATGAATATACAGAGGCCTCATCCTTGAATTATGGTTGCTGATAAGTAACTTCAAGTTCCCTTTCCAGACAGGTCTGTTTTACTGAAACAGGGGACAGAAAACCATAAATATGTACATACATACATTCTTAAAAAGGAAAAAGTGATTATAGCCCTCCCCACATATTTTAGCAAGGAATAGGGTGTAGTAACTGAAGGGGTCTCGTTTTCAACTCGGGACAACCCTTTGTGCTTCATTGTAAAGAGAGATAATGGTTGAAATGGGAACAGAATCTAGGGGTAAAATTCTGGTTCCATTGAAGTTAATGGCAAAACTCCAGCTTACTTCTGTGGGGCCAGAATTTCATCTGAGGCATCCTAAGCTCCAGTCCCCAATTCTAACTCCTTTTCTACCAAAGAAAATTGGGCTTACTGTATTTTGTACTAATTTCATGTGTGCTATTTCTATATTGCCACCATTTTTATTAAAATAATTATTTTAGGTATGCTAATGAGGGAGCCTAAATTTCTGAGGCACTGCAGCCGAATTGCAATCGCAGTTAATTAAATTCCTCAACAAGGAGTACTTAAATTATTGGCCTACTGTAACAGCACAACAAAAATAGGTCTTTAAGAAAGTAGATTCTAATTCACACCGTGGCAGAAAGTTTTACAAGACAGCAATATGCAATAAGTATTTTTCGGTTTAGAACTTGAACCATAAGCATGTGCAATCTTTTTAATGGACTAAATGCTTCTGTGACACTGTCAGACAAAGCACCAGCTCATGCCGAATCTCTCATGTCTCAACTGAACATGGACGAATACATAGCTGGAATCATTCTGGCTCACATGTATGTTAGTATTGTTAAAGCAGGTATTAAAATTATAAGAATGTGTTTAGTGTTTAAACTTTATGGGATGTTTGTGAGTTGCCGCATGCATTAATCTCACTTATAAAATATGTGATCCACGTTGTAAGGTAATATTTAAGCATCTGTATTGTAAGCCTCTGCGACTGTAAATCACCAGATCAGAGAAAGATATTAACTAGTGTAAAGAGTTGGTCTCCAACAGAAGGTTTTATGTCCTGGCCAATGAGGAAGGCCTATCAACCCAGACAGACTACTGTGAAACATTAAAGAGAATAAAAGACTTTGTTGTTTGGCTCTTTTCCCCCCATGAAGAGAAGTCATACAAGTGAATTCCTCCCATCGGCAGAGTTCACAGTTGAGAGCACATGGGGGTGGGGATGAGGGGTGGGAAGGGAATAAAAACCCCTAATAAGAAGGAACTGGATCTCTATGCTGCTTGAAATCTGGGGGAATGGGGCCTGGGAGGGGGGCAAGGTTTTTAGGCATAAGCAAGGGATCCTCAGTTGCTAAGCTGGTTTAGCCCTAAAGGACATATAGTGTTTGCTTATTATAGAAGCTACAATTAGTTTTTGAAACTTAAGATCGTAACTCATTTGTGTATATATGTTTACCTGCTTTAACCCTGTGACTATCTCTCTTGACTCCTTTTCCTACTTGATTGGCTACAAGCATTATCTTTGGTCTGAGATCTAAGGTGCAATTGACCTGGGGTAAGAGACTAGTCTCTTAGGACTGGAAGTAACCTCAATATTGCTGTGATTTGTGGTGTAAGGAACCATCTATTACGAAGTCACAGAAGTAGGCTTACCTGGGTGGCAAGACAGATAGGAGTACCCAAGAGGGCTGTATAGTGCCTGAGGAGTTTACACTTGGTATTTGGTTGGTGAAATATAAGTATAAAACTAACAACCAATTTGGGGTTTTTGCCCTGCTTCTTAATAGTCTTCCCTGAGGTTGATACACATGCTCTTGAGCCATTGCAGGACAGCTTGGCAGCTTCCATGTTAAATTTACTGTGTCAGACAGTCTCTTTCTGGAGTCAGTGATATATTTAATTCTAATTTCCTATGCCAGTGTTCTGTACACACACACCACCAGCTTGAATTTTTGTTTTGTTTTACTCCATAAATGTGCAGTTATTGTGCCATTATGGTTGAAAGTCTGTAGTTGAAACAGAGAGTTAGTCCAGTACCATGGAAAGCTAGTATTTCAAAACATAAATAAAATCCATTTTTTAACCTGGGTGCTCTTAGAGAATGGGCAAGATTAAGGAAGTTTAAAAGTCTAAAGAAAAAAATGTTTCTTGAAATGGCTACATGGTAATCCTACTAGTGATTATCCACACTTAAATTCTGATCCTGATTTAGTAGTCTTCACTCACATGATTATAAATTATATCATAGACAGGTTCCTAGTTGTGCTTAACCCTAAGGGCTTTTGTCATTTCAGTCCCATGAGACAGGATCAAATCCAAATGTGAAATGGTAAACATTGCAATAATATCTTCCTGAGTCTGTAGAAAGACAGGTTTCAGAGTAGCAGCCGTGTTAGTCTGTATTCACAAAAAGAAAAGGAGTACTTGTGGCACCTTAGAGACTAACAAATTTATTTGAGCATAAGCTTTCGTGAGCTACAGCTCCGATGAAGTGAGCTGTAGCTCACGAAAGCTTATGCTCAAATAAATTTGTTAGTCTCTAAGGTGCCACAAGTACTCCTTTTCTTTTTGTAGAAAGACAGTTACCATGATTCTCCTTCCATTGATAGCTTTGCTAAGTAGTAAAAAGTGAATTGAACAAGACTTTTCTAAATTTTACTATTGATATTCCTAATCCTTTTGGCAGCCATGACTCTGACAAGAATCTGGTTAATTTTATCCAGCTGTTGCTTGGCAAAGCTATGATCAGTAGCAGAGTCAAATATTGGATATATTCACAGAAGAGGAGGACCAAAGATGGATACCAGGCATGTGAAAGAGTACCAGAAACCCCTCTCCTCCCCATAGTCCTTGTAGAAGAGGCTTGGGGGGGGGGGAAAGAGTAAAGGGGACCACTTCCTCCCCTTACAGCAGCCTTACAAAGTAAACTTTGCAATCATAAGAACTGTAAATTTTATTTTTCTTAATCATATTTTGATAGTCAAATATGAAAAACATCGTGGCTTATGACTTGCCTGGGTGAGTGAATTTGTCAAGCCAAGTATGTAATTACATACATATAAGCAACAACATATGACAGGATATAGTTGAGTAATGCACACCACTAATACTGTATCTAATGACAATCAGTTTTACATGTGTAGCTAACACATTGATGAAGACAAAAATGATTGAGGTGACAGCTCAGTCTCTTCTTCCTTATCCCATTCAAATTACTTTTTACTGGTTTTGTTTGTTTGTTCTATGCAGTATCTAAACATAAATCTCCATCCTGCAATGGGATCTTTCAGCACAGAAACATACAGTTGCCTGGGATCCCTTTGACTTCAATAGAACTCCACATGAACATAAGTTTCTACATTAGCAGATCCTTTTGCAGGACTAAGACCTTGGGTTGCAAGCTCTCTAGGGCAGGTACAAATTCTTGTCTATGTTCTGTAAATGCCTAGCACACTTTAGGTTCTATATAAATACTAATGATATATCTACATCTTAAAGTGCATTGTAGTTATGCATCCTGGTATTTTTAATTGGTGCTTAATATTAAAATAGTCAACTACTTTTTCATAAAAGGCCTTGAAAAGGGAATGTTAAGATGGCAATAGACAGTGTCTAGATAAATGTGGTGAGTCATGCCTAAATCATCCTTAGAGAACTGCTGAAGCAGTTATGAAGCATATAAATAATTAGTAAACACTTTCAAAAGTAGTCTATCTCGTGCACATTTTTCTCTTTAGGACATTTAAAAGCTAATTTATTTGGGGCAACCTGGCAACAGATATAACATCTGCAGAAGGCTCTCACTTGAGATGGGAAATTTGACAGTTATGGCAGCCCTTTTTGAAACTGATGCAGAGCTGAAGAAGGAATGGAGCTAATTTCATACCTTAGTTTTTGCAACTCTGCTCAAATAAAAAAAAATAGTTAATAGTTTTTCATACTGCCTTTTGAAAATGTCTTCTCCAATCCAGTAGTATCTTCAAAGAGGAGACATGTGAATTTGTGATTTGTTGGGTCTTTTGTTGTGATGCGTGTGAGGTTTTTTTTAAGAACATTTAAATTATTCTTCACACCAAATCATATCCTTCTTTGAAGCCGTTTTTATACTACACAGACTTAAAAGTATTGCATTAGTTAGATCTTTCCAGTGTGAAAAATTGCATTAAAGGAGTTAAACTTTTTTCTTAACCTACTCTGGAGGGGGTGAGATGTGTGAAAGTGATCTCCTGGTTTGTATGGTTTCTAACAGTAAGTAGGGAGGCAGTCTGAGATGCTGGCTTTGCCTATTCAGAGTTATCCGGATCACCAGTGTATAAAACATCTGTGCTGGATTATCCTTCATAATGGAAGGATATAGGGACATGTTCTGTTGTCACTTACAAAGGTCATCTGGATTTTCACTTTGTGTATCGGAGCAGAATTTGGCCTAAAATCTTTGTCTTGTCTTAATTTAAGAAGCACTATCATTTTAGAATAACAATAGAACATAATTATATGTGCCTTATTTTGTTTATTAGCACATAGTGTTTGCACGTTCTGGCTCAGTAGAAGTTGAGTGGCTTGTTATCAGAAGTCTCAATTATATTTGATTTGATTTGTTTGTTGTTAATCACTGTATACACCTACAACCACTCCATGTTTTGCTTTTCTTTCTCACATCTTTTTGTTTTAATTGGAGAAGGACAAATAAGTAGGATTTTTCCTTAACATTTCAGTTAGGGGAGAGTGGGGGAAACAACAACACAGAAATTAGTAATTCCAGTGACAACCAGCAAATGCCAAAAAATAAAACATGACCATAGTTTTTAATAAAACATTGCCTGGCACACTGAAGGACTTTCAGAGCCACTAAGGTTGTCTATAGTGCAATGTAAGCCATTGGTCAGAGGAACTTGAGTCAACTTACCTTGGGTATGAGAACCCAGGGCTTGAGTGTCTACACTGAGTTTTAACCCTAAATTAAGAATTTTCTAACCTGAACTTGAACCTGGGGCTCTGGCATCCACACTGCAATACTCAGAGCTGAGTCATATCCCAGACTCCCTAGCGCCCACCTGAAATGTGTTCACTCTAGCCCTTTGACTGTGGTGCATGGCAGGAAAACCAGAGTGTCCACTCTGCACATTACAGGAAACTTCAACAGCCTTCCAACACATTCTGTCGAGCAGTCATTTTTTGGCAATGACAGCTACCAGAGCCGGAAACATGGAGAAGGCACTTTCTGGAATTATCTTGCTTGTGTGTTCTTTCCTGTGTCAGGGAATGGGTAGAGCTTCTGCGAGATGCTGATGGACAGTTCAGCAGCATTTTCTGATCCACCAGGCACAGCTTATGAGGGAGCAGGAGGAGGAGAAGGCAGAGGAAGAGAAATACAGAAACTGGATGATGCTTCTCAATATACTTGGTACAGTCTCCGATGCCCCTTATGTAGACCATGCTCTGGAGCAGGGCCACAAACATAGACTGGTGGGATCCAGCATCACGCACACCTGGAATGACCAACAGTGTGTCTAGAACTTTTGCATGAAGAAAGCTAAATTTCTGGAGATTTTTGAACAGCTTGTCCTGACCCTTCAGCATAAAGACACAAGCATGAGGCCACCCCTTCCAGTCCATAAGCCATGCTATAGCCATCTGGAAGCTGTTGCAGATCAGTTTGGTGTTGGAAAGTCAACTGTGGATAAAGTGGTCATGGAGGTGTGGTGTGTCTCAAGGTGGCAGACATAAAAGATATGCCTGAAGTAATTGCTGGCTTTGAGAGAATGAGGTTTCCAAATTGCTCTGGGACCATTGATGGAACTTGTGTGCCCATAGTTTGCCCTCCTCAAGGAGCACAGAAACTGCAAGAGTGCTACTCCATTGTTATGCAGGCCCTCGAGGACCACAGAGTGTAATTTATTAACATCTCCGTAGGTTGCACTGAAAAAGTTCATAATGCCAGGGTTTTCCTCTGATCAAGAGTCTTCATACATGGACAAGCTGGGATACTGTTCCCACCAAATGACATTGTCATAAATGAAGTTACTGTCCCCACCATTATTCTGGGGGACCCCACATTCCGCCTTTTGCCTTTGTTTTAAAGCTGTGCCCTGATTTTAGAGGCCCTGGCATAAGATGTTTTAATTACACTCTCAACAGGTGCAGAATAGTTGTTGAATGTGCTTTTGGCAGATTGAAATCCCATTTGAGATGTTTACAGACCTATTTGGATGCCAGTGTCATCAATGCTGTCTGAATCACTATGGCTTGCTGTGTTCTTCACAATGTTTGTGAAGCCAGAGGTGAGCCATTTCCCCCCTGAATGGACCTATGACAGTGAGTGGCCTCTGAATGGGCACGCTCAGCCACAAAGTGCACCTACACAGCTGGAGCTGGATGCGCCCAGGCAACAGGAGACAGGGATGCTTTGTGCTCCCTCATTATGGACTTGCATGGCTCAATGGAAGAAGGGAAATAGTACCTTTTATGAATGTGCTTATGGGGGTCTGGGAACTTATTGACTGTGGAGAGGAGTAGGGTGCTTGGGTATGTGTGGCGGTTTTTGTGCCATGCAATGTACTTAAGAATGGCATGGCCACTTACGAAATAAGGGTTGGGAAGTTAATCACTTCCTTACATCAATACTTACTGTGAATAAAGTATGAATTGCTATAGGTAAATATATTGAGGGATAGGCTTTGTGTAAGGATTCCTAATTGTTCCTGATCATGTGTTTACCTTTATTATTTTGAATACACATCATATGATGTGAAGCAGTCAGAGAAATACATTTTCTTGATTAAATAAAGAACTTCATTTATAAACATGTATGAGAAAAGTACAATGTTCACCCATTCCCAGGCAGGCCATTACCACACCAAAACCCCAGTAACAATGGAACCTTACAGAAAATAAAAACATAAATAAATCAAAACCCGAAGTGCATGAACAAGTGAAAACAGTGAAACCATGGACAAGACACATGCCCCCTACCATGGCATGTCCCCAGGCCAACTGTTCTCAGAGATAATGCGTCAGGGAGGCATGCAGGGTCAAGTGCCCCCCAGCAGCAGGCCCAGGACGGGGCAGAGAGGAGACATGTGTGGAGGTCACGAATCCTCCCCTTTAGCTTGTGACACCCCAATATGGGGAGGCACTGCTTGGCTCTGCCTGTTTTCCTTTCCCTTCTTTTCCCCATTTGCCATGTATGTGGCACTGCAGGAGGGAGGTCAATGTGGAGGGCTGCATGGGGAGCAAAGCTGCCCTGCCCAGCCACTCATGGGGCCCAATTGCATGGGCCACCCAGCCATTGAGCCTTCCAAGCTGCTTCTGGACTGCCACACAGGGTAGCACACAGGGGAGTCAAGCTGTGTTGTGAAAGATGCAGCAGGAGCTGTTACTGGTGTAGTCATTAGTGATCTGAGCCACTCAAACAGGTCTTTCTGCTGAGCTCTGTCCCCCTCTCTTACGCACCATTCCTGTTTCCAGAACTATGAGGTAAATTTCTGCTCCCATGCTGAAACCCTGTCCTCATGCTGTGCAGCCAACCTGAGCTTTCCTGTTGCCTTGCAGCATGCTGTCCCTCTGTCTTTGGTACTGGATCTGCTTGTTGGCCCTCTCCAAAACTTCAACCATAAATTCATCATGGAAACACTTCCTCTTGGCACAGTCCATGAAGCTACAATGGCCCATTTCTGCTACAGAGTGGGCAAGCTGAGGAGGTACTGCAGCCAGCAAAGGTTGAGGGGCCTGGAACAGGACAAAACACAGAGGGTTATTGTCTCAAATAGCTTACTTCAGCAACACAGAAAAAAATATTTGTGGAATTTCAAGGACATAAAATGATACTTTTACAAACTGAACTTTAATATATTGTAAGAAGGATGCCACAGAACACAGAAGCTCCCTGGACACAGCCTGGTTAATCGCAATGAAAGAATTGCAGGCACAATGGTAAGTTTAAAAAATGCAAAGCTGCTTTTTTTATTTTAGAAGACTGCAAAACTACTTAGGTTTGGGGAGCAGAGCTGGGAGAAACTTCTGTCCGTGGCACTGCTACAAAAGCTTTTTGTACAATTTCAAGCCTTCCACATTTTGGAGGACATCACAGTGCTTGTGATGCCCAACTGGCAAAGGGAGATGTTATTCGAAGCTGCTGGTGGGAAACCTGCAGGGTATGCAGGTGAAGAATTCAAACGTATAGTGACCAAACAGCATAACTATGAGTGGTGTGGTATGGTCAGCTACCAAGGTGGCCCATGGAAATATGCCCTTCCCCAAAATATGACTATCTATCTGGAGTTCCTGCTTCAGCAAAAGTTATCAGCACTCAGCTGTCAGCACCCAGGATTGGGTCAGAAGTCATGAGGGATTCAACAGGATGATGTGTTAGCTTCTACATGGCTTAACCTGTTATGACTACATGTAAACATGTTGAAATCCAAAGACTTCCTCCTCCTCGCCCTCAGCACATTGCTGGACAAAATTTCAAACCATACTCATATTTGGAACAAATGATTTTGTCACCTCTTGACTGCATGGACTATCTGTAACTGAAATGGACTAGATTTATGAAGCAACACATTTCCCCAAACACACTCACAGAGTTCACTGTTTCCAGGAAGCTCAATATACTGTAAGTGGTTACAGAGGCACCTATCTACAGGAATAATAATATCATGTTGTTATTTTAAAGAAACTACAATGACCCTAGCAAAAATCTGTGTCTTTCCTTGGGGGGGGGGGTGTTAGATCAGCTCCTCCGGGTATGGACCCAGAATCCTCTGCTGCTGGCTCACGTCAGTTCCTCTGCTGGTTTTCTGGTACTCAGTTTTGAGCCCCTTAATCTGCTCCCTACACTGGTCACCGGTCCAGTAAATTTGCAAAACTTCCAGCTTCATTAGTTGCTAGTATGCATGTTCATTTCTAGTAATCCTAGTAAAGTCCACAGTTTTGCTGGCCTTGCACTAGAGATCGGGCTGTGCTCTCATGACCATGAAGCAGCACAATTTGCAAAAGGCTTTTTCTGTTCAATCTCCATTGCAAACACAGAAGGCTCTCTGATGGCGTTTGTAGCTCAGTGGTCAGAAGACAATGGAGGGGTTAATGCTGACTCACTGAGCGGCTGCAGTACACCAAGAGTGGTTGCTTCCTTTTTCAACAGAGTAGATTTAAGATTCTGGGGATAAAGAGGACAAAGGAAGTTGGCCCATGGGATTGTAGGATACATTTTGCAGGACTCCCAGGAACTGAGTCAAGCAGGGCTGTGTCTTCGCTGCACAGTGATAGGGCTCGAACCTTGGGGCAGGACTTGACCTGGGCATAGACCTTGCTTGCCTGCAGGGTTCTTGGGACCCTGGGTCCAACCCTGGGTTAGCATGATTTGTGTGTGGATGGAAGGGGGGTAAGGCTTGAGCCTGAGTGTGAGCCCGATCTTACATTGCAGTGTAGACATACCTTATGAAGTGCTGGTAGAAGAGCTCATACACTGTAAATGAGCTGCCCTTTGCTTGTGCACCACAGCTCTCTGGCCTTGAACTGTCTGTCCTCTGCTTAGGCCACTTATGAGTGGTTAACTACTACTTAGAAATTGAGTACAGCCCTTGCAACGGTATAGCTTTTATAGCTTCCATAAGCCACAGAGGCAAATTTGAGCTGAATAGAACTGATGGCTTTTCTGGGAAAAGAATAGTTGTAAAATGAGTTGCTAAATTACTGAATATAGAAGAAATTAGATAATACCTTGATGCATCTGAGTCACCCCTTGATTTAAATTATTACCTTTTAAAAATAGACAAATGTTATTAAAACTTGTATTTCTCAAAGTTCATGAATGCATCATTAATTTTTATTATTCCTGTGCTACTGATGGCACCAATATCTCCAGTATTCTGTTTGTTCTTAACCTTCTAGGGGATTCTAGTGACTTACTTTGCATTGTGTAAGCACACAAGAATTTTAATTAACTTCAAAAGGCACAGAAATTGGTCTTTCAAGCCTATGGCAGTTTTTAATAACCTCATAGATAGCTGGTACTTTTTACAGTGCTACTTGTTAAATGTAGCCGACGCCTCTTGTACAAAGTGACACATCAGGCCTAAATTATATGGCAAAACCCCAAAAATATGTGTGTGTGGGGGGGCAAGAATAGAAGAGAAACTCTCCTTACAATCCCTAACAGCCTGCTTCTGCTACTTCCTATCTGCTTCTTCCTATCACAGACCAAACTAGCTCAGCCTGCAAAGCTCCCCAGTGTCTCAGCTGTCTGCTGCCACAACTAGGGTCTAAGCTTCTTTTCTTCCTTAAGTGTCATGTAGCAAGCAGTAAGTGAAAAGAAGTAGGGGAGGAGAGGCTCCTGAGAGTCCAACATGGTAGGGCTAGGCCTAAGGCTGCTCCTGGAAAAGTTTTCCAGAGCAGAGTTCCAGGTCTGTTGGAGCTTAGTGTAGGTACATTACCAGCTGACCAGCTCTTATAACACTCAAGGGAAAAACAGCCCACCCTGACGAGTTCTCCTTCTCCTCTTGCCAAACTGTCATGATTCCATTTTGACAGAGCTCCTAAGATGCACAGGAGGCAGACATTTTGCATACAAATTGTTCCACAGATGGACGAGAATACAAATATAAGTGTGTAAGACAAATCACAAACTTCTGTGTTATTTAGTGGGAGGGAGAAACCTGGAAAGCTATAATTCTGGCACAGACCTAGAGATGATTGTGGGAGCAAATTAGATAAACCCTTAGGATTTTCAAACAAACCTATCTGCCAGATTGTACAGACATATAGAAACAAAAAGAGGCCAATGTGATTTGGAGCTACATAATCAGAAGTATCAAATATAAATGTATAATATGTATAAACATTGAGTGTGCTTGGAATATTGTATTCTGTTTGTATATATTACAAAGTTTTGAAGCATATAAATGCCAATGATTAAGAGAATTTAGTGACACATTGGTTATGGCAGTAATGAAATGAATATAAAGGGAAAAATGAGCTTGAATATCAAGGAAAAAATTACTGAAAGCGAGATCCATACGAATATTGAATGGTCAGTTAAGGGAAGTGGTGGAAGTCCTGACTTTTGGGACATTTAAACCTTTAGACTGGACAAAAAGCCCTAGAAAATATCCTGTAGAAAACAAAGCTACATTGATAAGGGACTAGATGATCTAAATGTCTTTTCCATCTCAAATTTCTATGATGCAGTTTCACAGTGAAATCTCATTTTATGCTTACTTTTATGTTTATCAGATTTTTCACTCATTTCTTCAGATTTATAGATGAATGATTAAAACTACTTATTCAATAGGATAAGCACATTAAGCATCCTGGGTGTTGTAAAGTATTCTAGACATGCTAACACTGGAGTCAAACTTTAAGTTGCCATGGCTTTCCTGTGCAAGCCAAAATTCCCTGCTTGGAAAGACAAAAGGTGGTTCCTATTTATATGTGAAGGAAAAGTGATATTTTATTCTATACAGAAGGAAGAGCTGGTAGGCTTGTACAGAATTCTACTAGATGTGCTCCTGAGATTCATGACCCTTATTGCATTGTTTCTGATGTTGTATAATAGCCCCATGCTGCCTAATTTTTGTGTACATATTTCAAGGCTATAAGATTTAATTATTTCAAAATTCTGGATTTGATCACTCAATAATGCTTTTTGCCAAGATTTATATTTGTAGACTTTGCATCCTTTTTTCATGAGAAATGGTCTGTAAAGTGAGACTTTATGTAGTCTGTACCAGACTGTGGGTCATCTTACCTGGTTATTTGTCAGATTCGGTCCTTGCTGGGTAACAAAGAAACATTTTGAATCATTCAGTCTTAAATGAAACCCAGTACTGTGTCAAATTAGTTTTTATTAAGAAAGAATAAATTTTAATTTTAACTGGAAATAAAACAGATGAAAAGAAACAAAACATGCACATTCTGCCATTGGAATCTTCAGGGAGTGGATCCCCCTTGAGTGACTCTTCTCCATCCTGCATGCACCACCTTCTTCCTCATTTGGACCCCATAGAGGGTATTCTAAAGGCCTGGATACACACTAAGCCCTGGTCTACACTAGGACTTTAGGTCGAATTTGGGGTACGTGCATGTGGACACATTTCGACGGTATTGGCCTCCGGGAACTATCCCAGAGTGCTCCATTGTGGCCGCTCTGGCACTCTCAACTCAGATGCGCTGGCCAGGTAGACAGGAAAAGAACCGCGAACTTTTGAATCTCATTTCCTGTTTGGCCAGCGTGGCAAGCTGTAGGTGACCATGCAGAGCTCATCAGCAGAGGTGACCATGATGGAGTCCCAGAATCGCAAAAGAGCTCCAGCATGGACTGAACGGGAGGTACGGGATCCGATCACTGTATGGGGAGAGGAATCCGTGCTATCAGAACTCCGTTCCAGTTTTTGAAATGCCAAAACCTTTGTCAAAATCTCCCAGGGCATGAAGGACAGAAGCCATAACAGGGACCCGAAGCAGTGCCGCGTGAAACTTAAGGAGCTAAGGCAAGCCAACCAGAAAACCAGAGAGGCGAACGGCCGCTCCGGGTCAGAGCCCCAAACATGCCGCTTCTATGATGAGCTGCATGCCATTTTAGGGGGTTCAGCCACCACTACCCCAGCCATGTTGTTTGATTTCTTCAATGGAGATGGAGGCAACACGGAAGCAGGTTTTGGGGACGAAGATGATGATGAGGAGGAGGAGGTTGTAGATAGCTCACAGCATGCAAGCGGAGAAACCGGTTTTCCCGACAGCCAGGAACTGTTTCTCACCCTGGACCTGGAGCCAGTACCCCCCCGAACCCACGCAAGGCTGCCTCCTGGACCCGGCAGGCGGAGAAGGGACCTCCGGTGAGTGTACCTTTTAAAATACTATACATGGTTTAAAAGCAAGCATGTGAAAGGATTAATTTGCACTGGCATTCGCGGCTCTCCTGGATGTACTCCCAAAGCCTTTGCAAAAGGTTTCTGGGGAGGGCAGCCTTATTGAGTCCTCCATGGTAGGACACTTTACCACCCCATGCCAGTAACACGTACTCGGGAATCATTGTACAACAAAGCATTGCAGTGTATGTTTGCTGGCGTTCAAACAACATCCGTTCTTTATCTCTCTGTGTTATCCTCAGGAGAGTGAGATATCATTCATGGTCACCTGGTTGAAATAGGGTGCTTTTCTTCAGGGGACACTCAGAGGTGCCCGTTCCTGCTGGCTGTTTGCCTGTGGCTGAACAGAAATGTTCCCCGCTGTTAGCCACGGGCAGGGGAGAGGGTTGAGGGGGTAGCCACGCGGTGGGGGGAGGCAAAATGTGACCTTGTAACAAAAGCACATGTGCTATGTATGTAATGTTAACAGCAAGGTTTACCCTGAAAGAGTGTAGCCACTGTTTTATAAAATGTGTCTTTTTAAATACTGCTGTCCCTTTTTTTTCTCCACCAGCTGCATGTGTTTCAATGATCAATGTGTTTCCCAGAGGCTAGTGAAGCTTAGAAAGAAAAAAAAACGCACTCGCGATGAAATGTTCTCCGAGCCCATGCTGTCCTCCCACACTGACAGAGCACAGACGAATGCGTGGAGGCAAATAATGTCAGAGTGCAGGAGAGCACAAAATGACCGGAAGGAGAGGTGGCGGGCTGAAGAGAGTAAGTGGCGGGCTGAAGAGAGTAAGTGGCGGGCTGAAGACAGGGCTGAAGGTCAAATGTGGCGGCAGCGTGACGAGAGGAGGCAGGATTCAATGCTGAGGCTGCTGGAGGATCAAACCAGTATGCTCCAGTGTATGGTTGAGCTGCAGCAAAGGCAGCTGGAGCACAGACTGCCACTATAGCCCCTGTGTAACCAACTGCCCTCCTCCCCAAGTTCCATAGCCTCCTCACCCTGACGCCCAAGAACGCAGTGGGGGGGGGGCCTCTGGCCAACCAGCCACTCCACCACAGAGGATTGCCCAAAAAACAGAAGGCTGGCATTCAATAAATTTTAAAGTTGTAAACTTTTAAAGTGCTGTGTGGCATTTTCCTTCCCTCCTCCATCACCCCTCCTGGGCTACCTTGGTAGTCATCCCCCTATTTGTGTGATGAATGAATAAAGAATGCATGAATGTGAAGCAACAATGACTTTATTGCCTCTGCAAGCGGTCATCGAAGGGAGGAGGGGAGGGTGGTTAGCTTACAGGGAAGTAGAGTGAACCAAGGGATGCGGGGGAGGGGGGGGTTAATCAAGGAGAAACAAACAAAACTTTCACACTGTAGCCTGTCCAGTCATGAAACTGGTTTTCAAAGCTTCTCTGATGCGTACTGCGCCCTCCTGTGCTCTTCTAACTGCCCTGGTGTCTGGCTGCACATAACCAGCAGCCAGGCGATTTGCCTCAACCTCCCACCCCGCCATAAACGTCTCCCCCTTACTCTCACAGATATTGTGGAGCGCACAGCAAGCAGTAATAACAGTGGGAATATTGGTTTCACTGAGGTCTAAGCGAGTCAGTAAACTGCGCCAGTGTGCCTTTAAACATCCAAATGCACATTCTACCACCATTCTGCGCTTGCTCGTCCTGTAGTTGAACAGCTCCTGACTACTGTCCAAACTGCCTGTGTATGGCTTCATGAGCCATGGCATTAAGGGGTAGGCTGGGTCCCCAAGGATAAATATAGGCATTTCAACATCCCCAACAGTTATTTTCTGGTCTGGGAATAAAGTCCCTTCCTGCAGCTTTTGAAACAGACCAGAGTTCCTGAAGATGCGAGTGTCATGTACCTTTCCCGGCCATCCCACGTTGATGTTGGTGAAACGTCCCTTGTGATCCAACAGAGCTTGCAGCACAATTGAAAAGTACCCCTTGTGGTTTATGTACTCACCAGCCTGGTGCTCTGGTGCCAAGATAGGGATATGGGTTCTGTCTATGGCCCCCCCACAGTTAGGGAATCCCATTGCAGCAAAGCCATCCACTATGACCTGCACATTTCCCAGGGTCACTACCCTTGATATCAGCAGATCTTTGATTGCGTGGGCTACTTGCATCACAGCAGCCCCCACAGTAGATTTGCCCACTCCAAATTGATTCCCAACTGACTGGTAGCTGTCTGGCGTTGCAAGCTTCCACAGGGCTGTCGCCACTCGCTTCTCAACTGTGAGGGCTGCTCTCATCTTGGTATTTATGCGCTTCAGGGCAGGGGAAAGCAAGTCAAAAAGTTCCATGAAAGTGCCCTTACGCATGTGAAAGTTTCACAGCCACTGGGAATCATCCCAGACCTGCAACACTATGCGGTCCCACCAGTCTGTGCTTGTTTCCCGAGCCCAGAATCGGCGTTACACAGCATGAACCTGCCCCATTAGCACCATGATGCATGCATTGTCAGGGCCCGTGCTTTGAGAGAAATCTGTGTCCATGTCCTGATCACTCACATGTCCGCGCTGACGTCGCCTCCTCGCCCAGTATCGCTCTGCCAGGTTCTGGTGCTGCATATGTTGCTGGATAATGCGTGTGGTGTTTAATGTGCTCCTAATTGCCAAAGTGAGGTGAGCGGCCTCCATGCTTGCCTTGGTATGGCGTCCGCACAGAAAAAAGGCACGGAATGATTGTCTGCCATTGCTCTGACGGAGGGAGGGGCGACTGACGACATGGCTTACAGGGTTGGCTTACAGGGAATTAAAATCAACAAAGGGGGTGGCTTTACATCAATGAGTATTTCAGGCAGGACTTCACGGAGGGTTCCAATAAAAATTGGTGCACCTAAGTAATTGTTCTTATTGGAACAAACAGGTTGGTCTGGCCTTTGATTGATACATGGCTAGATTTACCTCACTGCACCTTCTCTGTGAGTGACTGCAGTGTGACCTAGAGGAATGAGTCCCCTAGACGGGGGAGGTGGGGAAGCAAATGAGTACAAAACAAATCTGGTCTATTTCTTGTTTTGACCCACTCCATCTATCTTTTATATCTTTGGCTGGCAGCAGACGGTGCAGAAGGACTGCAAGCCATCCACATCTCATGGCTGCTCGGCAGAAGATGGTGCAGTAGGACTGCTACCCATCCTCATCTCTTGCCTGCCTGGCAGAAGATGGTACAGTAGGACTGCTAGCAATCTGTATCGCCCTCCTGCTCACCATAAGATGGTTCAATAGGACTGACTGCAGGACTAAAGAGAATGACCTGGTCAAGTCACTTCTAATGTAGTCCCTGCACCCATGTCTGCCCAGGCGCTCCTGGCCGACGTGGCCAGGAGCACCTCGGACATGACGATGACGGCTACCAGTTCTACTGCACCATCTGCTGCTGCTGTGTAGCAATGCAGTACCACGTCTGCCAGCACCCAGGGGATATACGGTGATGGTTACCTGAGTGGGCTCCATGTTTGCCGTGGTATGGCATCTGCACAGGTAACTCAAGAAAAAAGGCATGAAACGATTGTCTGCTGCTGTTTTCATGGAGGGAGGGAGGGAACGGGGGCCTGACGATAGGTACCCAGAACCACCCGCAACAATGTTTTAGCCCCATCAGGCATTAGGATCTCAACCCAGAATTCCAATGGGCAGCGGAGACTGGGGGAACTGTGGGATAGCTATGCACAGTGCAACACTCCGGAAGTCGACGCATGCCTCGGTACTGTGGAAGCACTCCGCTGAGTTAATGCACTTAGAGCATTTTCTGTGGGGACACACACACTTGAATATATAAAACCGATTTCTAAAAAAACGACTTCTATAAATTCGAACTAATTTCGTAGTGTAGACCTACCCTGAGGGAGGGGGTGGAAACTGGGCATACCAGGGGAAAAGTGGGCAGGCTAGGAGGCCAGCCATGGGAATGGTTGATCCAGATCATAGTGCATTGAAATGTAGATTTCATTATTGAGAGGGGGCCATTTGGAGGAACCAGCATTTTATTAATATTAATAAATTTTAGTTCAGTTACTGGGAATAAGTTGGTCTACACTTGAAGAAAAAACTACTTTATGGACTTCTTTCTGTTGGAAATTACTACATTGTTAGGAGGTATATGTCTGTATTTACATAACAGAGTTAATAAGCACTAGAGATCTGTGGTATAGCTTTCAGTTGAGAGATTTGTTCAGAAAAATGTAAAAAATAAAACTATTTTACTCTATATAAATTGAATTATTTTGTCCTCCTATGTCTTTCTTGCCTCCCTTTTGTGCTCTTATCTTCAATCTCAACTTCCTTGTTATCTTCATGGCTTAAAAACATCTGCTAGCTCCTGCATGACTCATCAGTGGAATCACAATAGAAATCCCTTGGCAGGTTGCATTAGCAAGACATGAAAATAACTGTTGATTCTCTTTCTCCAGCCATAGAAGCATATTACCCCCATTACTTCAACATCTGATACAGAGAGGTGCTGAGCATCGGCAACTGGATTAAGTCCTGTTAGGACTTTATCTCTTTCTACACTAATGGCAATAAACTTTCATTTGATATCAATGTATATCTACATTTTGATAAAATATATGAAAAAGTCCTTCACATACCTAAGATTATTCAGCCAAAATAAGTAAGAGCCAAATTTTTGCTAAACATTCTTAATGTGTGTTGTAGGAACCTATTATGTTCTCGTGTGACTCCCCTAAACCAGTCTTTTATTTTAAGGCCCTGATCCTGCATGTTTTTAACTTTAAGTACTGTGAGTAGCACCACTGAAGTCAGTGGGGGGGGGTCGAATTCCTTGTTGAGCTTGCTGCTTTAATTCTCGTAGGATGTTATTATGTCCTCTTATTTAATCATTGTCATTCAGCCAAGCTATACCTATTGTGGCAGAGCTCCAACCTTGTCCCCGTGTGTCCCACGCTTCATGCTAGCCTCAGAGGCTCACTGTGACCCTCCACATAGCCCTTCTCTCCTCTAGGGCCAGGATTACAGTCTACTGAGCCCTTTTCATCATAAGCCAGCAAGGAGGTTGGTGAGAGAACTCCCTCAGTCTTTGTTGTCCCTATGGGCTCATTCCATAATAGTTTAGCCTCCTGTCCTGACAGGGGCCTATCTCCCCTCCCAGGAGGTGTTTCTGTAGTGGTGGGTTGTGGTGTTCCGGCCCAGGGACCCTAGTGGCTGCAGCTGTTGGCAGCCGACCTTTCACTGCCAGAGTTGCTACGTTTCCCTGGGCCACTTGCCCACAGCTCTCCTGCTTCTCTCTTCTTCACCCTTACCGATGGCTTGAGGGTGTCTTCATTACTCAGCCCTTCAGCTGCACTTCCTTTCCCCTGGCTCTCCTCAGCCTGACTGGAGTGAGCCCTTTTATAGTATCAGAAGGACCTTAATTAGAGTCAGGTGTTCACATTAACTTAATGGCCTCACCTGACTCTTTGCAAGTTAATTGGAGTCAGGTGTTCTCATTAGACTGGAGCAGCCCCTGTTCTGGCCAGTCAGGGAACAGAAAACTGCTAATCCAGTGGCGAGTATATCTGCCTTCTGTTACTCTGTTGTACTCAACTGGTCTGGGTCTATCACAATATTTAGGTCCTGTGTGGAATGTCCATACTGAGAACATAGGAGACATGTTTAGACTAGAATTTTTCCCTTTCTATTGCTCGTTTTCTTGGTAGTCCAGAACTGCACCTTGGATTATCTTCTTTTTCTCTTTTTATATAGTGTCAGTGATTACTGATATGACAATGATTTTTATTCTGTAGATTCTGAAGCATTGCCTTCAGCAAGAAGTAATGTACATTATTACTTTTTTCTTGGATTCCAAGCATAACTTCACAAGTCCCTTCCTCTGGGGGATTTCATTTTTCTGCAGACTCCACCATAGTTCTTTGTCACAGGCAAGTTAATCAAAGTTCCATAGGAGACTAATTATTTCTGAAAATAGGGATGGAGCTTTCTTTCAGGAACTTTTGTGGTGGTATCTCTTTTCATGGCATTGCATAAACCAGGAACCAAACATGTATGCTAAGCACTTTCCTCAAAATCTGTTGTATTAGGTAAGAGACTGAGGTGACTTGAAGAAAAATTGTATATTTTTCTAAGGGCTTATGTACACTTACAGCACTATTACGTTGCAGCTGTGCTGCTGTAGCACTTAGTGAAGACGGTACCTACACCGATGGGAGAGCTTCTCCTGTCAGTGTAGGTTCTCCATCTCCCTGAGAGGCGGCAGCTATGTCGACAGGAGAAGCCCTTCCATTAACATAGCACTATCAACACTAGAAGTTAGGTCAGTATGTGACAGTACACCTCATATTCGTCATAGTAATATTATGATATGATTATGGCGTAATTATGATGCATTTTGTACAAGATGAGTCATGTAAGGTGTCATTGGAATGTTATGATTTGCTGAATATGACTATTCTACATGTATGCATGTATCATTTTTGTATCTGAAGTTATAAATATTGACTATGTATCTGTTGTATCTGTATTTCAAACATGGCACCCACTAGGCAAAATGCTTCCAGTCTTGATGGCTGGTTGTGAAGGACTATTCAGGGCAATGGGCCATTAGGAAAAAAAAACAATAGGCCATAGAAGAAGCTTAATCCCTTCCTGGCAAGCCTTCCTAAGAATGCTTCAGACAGCCTGTACGTAATGGCTGCTATGACTCTGCAAAGGCATGTAAACAACTACATGACACTGGACTCCATTTTGGGTACCTGTATTTTTCCATAAACTGGTCTGGGAAGCAAGTTTGAAACAAAGGGTTCCCGCCATATGGAACAGCTTATATAGGGACATCATTGGTTGTTCTTCACTCCCCCAAAACTCAACACCTGAGAGAAGTTCTGAAAGAAAAGGACTTGGAATGAGGTGGGGAGCCCAAGCTGCAAAGCAAATACAGCTTGTGCTTTTAGAATGTGCAAGCCTGCTTGTATCGTCAGTCAGGGTGAAAAATTGCTAATTCATATCCAGTCTCCGTAATATCTTAGGCTTAGTTTGCTCTTTTGTTTATTTACTAGGCAATCTGCTTTGATCTGTTTGCTATCACTTATCACTTAAAATCTGTCTTTTTTTGTAGTTAATAAACTTGTTTTTGTGTTTTATCCAACGCAGTGTGCATTTAAGTGAAGTTTCTGGGGAGAATCTCAGCTCTGTGAGCAAAGGCTATTGCATACCCTTCCCACATTGAGGGGAAGGTGAACCATATATTAATGAGCTTACTTTGTACAGATTCCTGTGCAGTGTAAGACGGTATTTTTTTTTTTTTTACTCCAGCAAGGGTGCAGGGTAGAGGAGCTGGGAAATTGGCTGTTGTCTCCTGCCTGTCTTTGAGTAAGGCACTTGGGTCACTCAGTTTAGGTGTTTGGTGCCAGCTGCTGTCATGTTGGGTGACTACAGGTCCTGAAGAGGCTGTGAGTCACCAAAAGAGCAGTGTAGGAAAGGCCAGCCCAGCTCGGAGGTTAAAGGGGCGCAGCTCCCACACACTACCCCAGAGGTTACAATCTGTCACACAGTATAACTACTTTGCTCAGGGGTGTGAATTTCCACAACCCTGAGCACTACAGTTATACTGACATAATTTTTTAGTGTAGACTGGGCCTAAGAGTATTAAGAAATTTACAATGAGCCCCTTCTGCTGACATGGAATCATAGAAATGTAGCATTGGAAGGGATCTTGATAAGTCATCTAGTCGAGTCCCCTGGGGTTTTGTCTAAACTGTTCTTAAAAATCTCCAATGATGGAGATTCTACAACCTCCCTAGATAATTTGTTACAGAGCTTAACTACCCTGTCAGGAATTTTGTCCTAGTATCTAACCTAAATTTTTCTTGCTGAAATTTAAGCCCATTACTTCTGTCCTGTCCTCAGTGGTTAAAGAGAACAATTTATCACTCTATTCTTTATAACAATATTTTACATACTTGAAGACTATTATCGTGTCCATCCTCAGTCTTCTCTTCTCCAGACTAAACAAACACAGGTTTTTTCAATCTTTCCTCAAGGTCATGTTTTCTAGACCCTCAGTCATTTTTGTTGCTCTCCTCTGGACTTCCTTTTATTTGTCCACATCTTTCCCAAAGTGTGGTTTCCAGAACTGGATACAATACTCTAGTTGATGCCTTGTCAGTGCTGAGTAGAGTGGAAGAATTACTACTTGTGTCTTGCTCCTGCTGCTACTACACCTGAGAATGATGTGCACTTTTTTCAGCAGTATTACATCATTGACGCATATTTAGTTTGTGATCAACAATAACTCCCAGATCCTTTTCTGCAGTACTCCCTTCTATGTATTTATTTCTCATTTTGTATTTGTGTGATTGATTATTACTTTCTAAGTGGAGTACTTTGCATTTGTCCTTATTGAATTTCATCCTATATATTTCGGACCATTTCTCCAGTTTGTCAAGACCATTTTGAAGTCTAATCCTGTCCTCCAAAGTGCTTGCAACCCCTCCCAGCTTGGTATTGTCCACAAACTTTATAAGTGTACTCTCTCTGTTATTATGCCAAGCATTTATGAAGATATTGAATAGAACCAGAGCCAGGACAGATCCCTGTGGGACTCCACTCATTATGCCACTTCAGTTTGACTGTGAATCATTGATAACTATTCTCGGAGTGTGGTTTTGAAACCAGTTGTGCACTCGCTTTATAGTAGGTTTGTCTAGGCTATATTTCTGAAGTTTGTTTATGAGACAGCTCATGGGAGATAGTATCAAAGGCCTTACTAAAGTCAAGATATAGCACATGTATTGATTCCCCCCACCCACAAGGCTTGTTAGGTGTCAAAGAAGGATATTAGGTTGGTTTGACATGATTTGTTCTTGACAAATCCATGTTCACTGTTACTTATCCCCTTATTATCTTCTAGGTGCTTACAAATTGATTGTTTGAGTAGTTGCTCCATTATCTTTCCAGGTACCAAAGTTAATTTGACTTGTCTGTAATTCCCTGGGTTATCCTTATTCCCCTCTTATAGCTAGATACTATATTTGCCCCTTTCCAGCCCTCTGGGATCTCTCTCATCCTTCATAAGTTTTCAAAGATAATCGCTAATGGCTAAGAGATCTCTTCATCCAGTTGCTTAAGTATTCTAGGGTGTATTTCATTAGGGCCTGCTGACTTCAAGACATCCAGGTTGTCTAAGTAATTCTTAACTTGTTCTTTCCCTAGTTTAGTCTCAGAGCCTACCCCATTTGCACTGATGTTCACTATGTTAGGCCTGGTCTACGCTGGCCGGGGAGGTGGGGGGAAATCAACCTCAGATACGTCAATTTCAGCTACGCTATTCTTGTAGCTGAAGTTGGGTATCTTAGGTTGACTTAACTCACGTCCTCACGGCGTGAGATCGACTGCCGCCGCTCCCCCATTGACTCTGCTCTGCCTCTCAGCATGGTGGAGTACAGGGTTCGACAGCAGAGTAATCGGGGGTCGATTTATTGTGTCTACACTAGATGCGATAAATCGATCACCGATAGATCGATCACGGTGGGTATTGTAGATATACCCTTAGTAGTCAGATCACTGCTAACCTTTTTGGTGAAAAGCTGACACAAAAAGAGCATTTAACACTTGGCCATTGCTGCACTTTCTGTTATTGTCTTTCCTTCTTCATTGAGTAATGGGCCTCCTCTGTCTTCCTTTTGCTTCCAATGTATTTGTAAAATGTTTTCTTGTTATCCGTTATGCCTCTAGTTAGTTTAATCTTGTTTTGTGCCTTGACTTTTCGAATTTTGTTCCTACATTCACATGTGTTTTTTTTAATACCAAACCTTAATAATTTGACCTAGTTTCCACTTTTTATATGATTCTCTTTTGAGTTTCAGGTGATTGAAAATCTCCTGGTTAAGCCAGGGTCGTCTCCCTATTTGTCAGAATCAAATCTAGGACAGGCTGTGACCTAGTCGCTTTCTGTCATGAAAAGTTGTCTGGAATACATTCCAAGAACTTGTTAGATAATCTGTGCCCTGCCATTTTATTTTCCCAACACATGTCTGGGTAGCTGAATTGCCCCATCACCACCAAGTCCTCTGCTTTGGACGATTTTGTTGGTTGTTTAAATAAAACCTTATCTACGTCTTCGTCTTCGTTAGGTTAGGTGGTCTATTGTAGATCCCTACATGACCTCACTCTTGGTTTTTTACCCCTTTTCTCCTTACCCAGAGACTTTCAACAGGTCTGCCTCCCACTTCTATCTCGTGCAGGTCTATATATCCTTGATATATAAGGCAACACCTCCTCCGTTTATTCTCTGCCTGTCCTTCCTGAACAAGTTATACCCTTCTATACCAATATTTTACCCATGTGAATTATCCCACCCAATCTCTATGATGCCAATTATGTTGTAATTCTGATTATTTGCTAGTATTTCTAGTTCTTCCTGTTTATTCCCCATACTTCTTGCATGAGTATACAGCATCAAAGATGTTCATTAGATTTCCCCACAATATTCCCCTCCATATTGTCTTTCCTTTTCCCACTAGGATTGTCCATGTTCCTTCCCCAGACTCTGACTCTTCACCCAGATCTCCATATTCTGGACTTTCCTGTGGGCTTTGTTTTCCTGCACCCATCAAACTTATTTAATGCCTCCCTGAGTGGATTAGCCAGTCTGTTTCAGAAAGTTTCTTCCCATTCCTGGCTAGTTGGCCCCCATCTCTGCTCAGCAGTCCTTCTTGGAACAGCATCTCATGATCAAGGAACCTGATGCTTTCCTAGCAACATGCACATTCTTTGTGTACAATCATTATATATATTATACATTATATGTATAAAACTATTAGATGTGCAATTTTCTAAAGCTCTAAGTTTTCGTCTGAATCTGATCCCATTGAAGTCAATGGGAGTTTCTACCATTGACTTCACTGTAAGCAGAGTTATGCCATCACTGAACACTTCTGAAAATCCTAGCCTAAGCTTCTAATAGTTGCAACTGTTTTGTTTGGATGTGTAAGGAGTCATCAATTTAAAATTAACATGCCCAGCAAAACAAACATATTCAGTTTCAGTGCCCAAAAGAAAATTAGGCCCAGTGAATTTAATATAGAATTATCTGGTGTCATAAATATAAAGGGAAGGGTAAACCCCTTTGAAATCCCTCCTGGCCAGGGGAAAGCTCCTCTCACCTTTAAAGGGTTAAGAAGCTAAAGGTAACCTCGCTGGCACCTGACCAAAATGACCAATGAGGAGACAAGATACTTTCAAAAGCTGGGAGGAGGGAGAGAAACAAAGGGTCTGTGTCTGTCTGTAGTCGTCTTGGCCAGGGACAGAACAGGAATGGAGGCTTAGAACTTTTAGTAAGTAATCTAGCTAGGTATGTGTTAGATTATGATTTCTTTAAATGGCTGAGAAAAGAATTGTGCTGAATAGAATAACTATTTCTGTCTGTATATCTTTTTTGTAACTTAAGGTTTTGCCTAGAGGGGCTCTCTATGTTTTTGAATCTAATTACCCTGTAAGATATCTACCATCCTGATTTTACAGGGGGGATTTCTTTATTTCTATTTACTGCTATTTTTTATTAAAAGTCTTCTTGTAAAAAACTGAATGCTTTTTCATTGTTCTCAGATCCAAGGGTTTGGGTCTGTGGTCACCTATGCAAATTGGTGAGGCTTTTTATCCAACATTTCCCAGGAGAGGGGGGGGTGCAAGTGTTGGGAGGATTGTTCATTGTTCTTAAGATCCAAGGGTCTGGGTCTGTAGTCACCTAGGCAAATTGGTGAGGCTTTTTACCAAACCTTGTCCAGGAAGTGGGGTGCAAGGTTTTGGGAAGTATTTTGGGGGGAAAGACGCGTCCAAACAGCTCTTCCCCAGTAACCAGTATTAGTTTGGTGGTGGTAGCGGCCATTCCAAGGATAACGGGTGTAATATTTTGTACCTTGGGGAAGTTTTGACCTAAGCTGGTAAAGATAAGCTTAGGAGGTTTTTCATGCAGGTCCCCACATCTGTACCCTAGAGTTCAGAGTGGGGGAGGAACCTTGACATCTGGCTTTACACCTTTGTCTTCTAAATTTCATATTTTCTCCTATTTTTCAGTGTGTTGTGTTTGCTATGACTTCTGGGCAAATGTGGAATCATATCCGGGGACCTCCATATGCTCATAAGAATCCTCAGAATGGACAAGTGGTGAGTGAATTTTTTGCATTAGTATCTAAATTGACTTGATTGCTACAGAGTTCTGAAAATCTAAAGTGCAGTGGGAAAATGGATCAGGATCACAATTCAGGAAACGTGAACACTGCCTGTTGTGGAACCAACAGCTCCCATTTGGACACCTAACTAAGTAGCCTTGTCTTCAAAACATCTGAGCTTCTATTTGTGCACCTAAGCAAAATGGTAGGATTTTCAAAGGCACTCAACACTAAGCAGCTCTTGTTCATCACAAATAAATAAACGTTACACTTTTTTGTTGGGACGTGCTAAGTAATAAGATTAAAATGTAAACTAGTCTGAATTTTCACTTTTTCTGCAAGCTCAACTCAGAGAAATCCATTTAAATTTTAAAGAATTTGGGCAAGAAACCCTCTGTCCCCACCATGAAGGCTGAAAACAAGAGGGAGAAAGTAGAGGAGATTGTCAAGGTTCTAATTTGTTTGCGTTTTTTTTTTTTTACAGCTTCTCGACATCCCTGTAACCCTTTAGTAGGGCTTTACAGAACCCCTTTTTGCTCATACACTTGCCTTTTCATTGTATCCCATTATGGGGTGGGCTCCTCTGTCAACTTCTTATGAGCTGAGGGCTGCCCCTGTTGCTGCTATGTATCTATGTTACTGTTGTCAGAAAAAAATTTCTCATAGGGGAGGGAAAACAAATTTCTAAACTACTCCCCAACATGCACAGTGATTTGCTGAGAAGGGGGAGCAAAGCCCCCTGACTTCATCTTTGAGAAGGTGCCAACAGTTGATGAAAAGATGGCCCAGGTTTTTCTCCATCATTTTGAGTATTTGTCACGACCAAAAAGTGATTGGAGTAGAAGCTTACAAGGCTTGCAAAAACTTTGGCAAACATCCACCTTTTTTCCTACTTAATGGAACTTCTAACCATTTTCAAGTTTGCCCATTGCTAGTTCACCTTGCCTGTTTAGGCCTAAAAGAATAAATCCTCTCTATTTCCTTTGATGCTTCATATCCTAATTGGAGTAGCAGAAAGTGATGGCTTGAATTCGATTACTGACCCACAGGGTACCAGGATTATAGCAGGAGATTGATGACATAAAATGACGTGATTCGGTCTGCTGCTTTGTTATGCAGAACTAGATCCAATAAAGTGATAAATAATGTCAGTAAAACATTGTGTTTAGAAGGGTTTAGAATTTTTCATTAGTGCCTTGAAGTATTTAATGTATAATGTCTTCCTGCAGAGTGATTGAAAGGTGAAAGAGGGCATATAACCCTTCTTAAAGACTCATTTCTGCTGTGCTTCCTACAGTAAAGCTAGTTGACTTATATAAAAAAAAAAGCCGATGTTATTCCACTTCCCATAAATTTTGTCATTTTGACTGTCTTCAGACTGTGAGCTCCTCAGACCAGGGACTGTCCCTTCTTGAATATCTGGGAAGCTGGAATGTGAGTCAAGAGACCTAGATTCTATTCCCAACTCTGTTGTTGATCTGTTGTGTTACTCCTCGGCAAGTCACTTCATCTCTCTGTGCCTCTCTCCCACCTCTCTCCCTTTGTCCATATTCTTTATTTAGACTATAGGCTCTTTGAGGCCATGACTGTCTCACTATGATTTTATAAAATGCCTAACACAAATCATACATTTTAGTTTCTGAGATGTCAAGAAGGATTTGGACACAGGCTACTAGACTCCTGGTCTAGTTTGTGAACTATTGACCAATGTAATTAGAGGTCAAAGCAAATTTCAGTTCATAACTGGTAGATAGGTTTCAGAGTAACAGCCGTGTTAGTCTGTATTCGCAAAAAGAAAAGGAGTACTTGTGGCACCTTAGAGACTAACCAATTTATTTGAGCATAAAATAGATAGATCATTATTTTCAGAAGTTTGATATAGGACTTATCAAATATTAAACTAGAAGTTTAGTGATATTCGATATACCTGTGCATATTTTACTGTTTTTTTTTCAGAGAATGGTATTATACATTTTTAATGTCACACCCTCAAGGCTTTAGTTATATATCTTTTAACTTGGAGTCATAACAAATATATACAGGAGCTTCCTGTGATATTTATGTGGCCTCTTTGTTAATTCTTAATAGCACTACTTGGTACTTTATTGCAAATTTTAATCTGTACATCTTGATTATGTTTACGAAAATGAGTAAGCAACATTATCCTTCGACACATGAGAGATATGGATAGGTTACATCCTAAATTTATTAAATGTTGTGTCCAAATTTGTTCTCACTTTTGTGTGCATAATACACTGGATGCATAAGTATGACCCAACTGTGTGTGTGTGTGTGTATCAGTTGTTGCATGCACACTCCTAAAAAGGCATATAAAGGGTTAGTAGTTTTAATGTGAGATTTAAATCCTCTACATGATTGAAGGGATTCTCTGCTTTTGTGGCTGGAATCCAGGTTCATGCATAGTGCATGTTTTCACAAGTCCTGCTTAGCCTGAGTTGCACCAGACTTTTAAAGAGACAGCATTCTATCTTTAGAGCCCTGCACGGATACAACATTAGTATCCACATCCGATCCACAATCCGCAAACATCGATATCCGTGGATTTGCAGGGCTCTATCTTTATGTCAACTTTACGTTTATGAAGCCAAAAATATTTACTGCTGATGGCTGAGATATTGCTGAGCTTCACTTCCCAGATGATGTTGGTCTGACCATCTGTGGGATCAGGTGGGATTTTTTTTTCCCTTGGGGCCAAATTGGCAGGGTGTCGGGGGAGGGGAAGCTGTTCTCCTTCCTTGCAGCATCATGGAGGTACAGTTTCAGGTGAAAAGGAGTGTGAATAGTGATTTTTAAGGTTAGAAAGAGATATAGAAATGTTTGGTTTATCTCAATTTGAATCTGATGTTCTGTGCAGATAAAGGCTGAAAGGGACAGCTCCCAGAGAGAAGTCTGTATAAGAGGCCAAGGATATGGCTAGTGGTCCTTTTTTTGCCTATGAAGTTATGGGGAAATTTTAAGCCTTTGCAGACTGAGGTACCCACATACCGCCTTGTTGGGGAAGGGTGAGCAGATTCAGAGATGAACTGAGTATTAGAGGCAAGGCTGAAGAGGACCAACCCTGAATTACTGGTTATATGGTAGCAGGCCATTTAACCCTCCGCTGGACTCAATTAAATGGAGGGGCAGAGAGTACAAGTTCAGTTAATAAAGTTACAGTCTGTTTTAAAACCATCTCTCTGTTTCATTCACTTGCCTGTCCTTATCAATGGTAAATAGTGGCACCCATTTTACTTTCCACCTATGATAGGTGTTTGTCCCCTTTACAATTTTGATGGAACTGCTTGATTTCTGTGCTCGTGTATTCACTCTGACTCATGGGAAAGGCTGCCGGATGAAATATGGGATTTTGAAGACTACATCATAAATTATTATCAGTGGCATCCCTTCACTGTAAACTTGTCTAGGTCTGATAAAAGGGATAGTTACTACATAGGTGCTTTAAATCCCAAGGATTGCATTATAGATAATTATAATGGAATACATTTTCCTGCCCTTCTTTCCTTATTCAACCAAACTCCTCTTGAATCTGTACAGCTTTTTCTACAGTTACCCTTTCTTAGCACCCTACTAGGCTGTAAATACAAATGTTTGATATATTTCTGAAAACTGACTTCTGTTTACTTTTACACTAAATAAGTTTTAGTAAATCAAATATACATGTATATTAACATAGTACAACATAATGTAAGGAAAATCAATAACTAGAGGTGTATGATGCTGGGATTGTTTTGCAAGTTTATTTGGCACAATTTAGATGTCCTCTAGTCTGGCAGTCAAGTGCTAATGGTCCACTTAACAGTATAATACATCAAAAAACACTCATTATCAGATTGCTTAAGAAGAGTATACAATACCACAAAGGCATGGGATATAAAATGAATATTTTTTGTTATGGAAACAATTTTGCTCTGTTCATTTTATTCATTGAATCCAAAGATTTATCAAGGATACACCCTTTAACTTAGACAACTTCATTTTACTTTGTGCAAACTAAAGCTTTCAACATCACGTGATCATTTTTAATTATTATAGGCTGGTCTAGATGTGGTATGTAGTTTAGCAAATTACAATCCCCTAGGTGGAAGGATAATATATACCACCTCAAAAATGTATATGTACAGAAAATCAGACTTTCTCATCAATAATTCTCTCTTCAAATGCAATTCCCTCTTCATAGTTGAGAGTGTGTGCCTCAGAATCAATTGGAAGACAAGGACAGTTTCTGTTTCAAGCATGTTTTCTTATAGATCCCATCATTCCGAGACAGATTTATATGAAGGGCTGTGGCCTCAAGCAGCCTCTTTCCTTGTATGTACCTGTAGGCAGCAGGTCTGAGAACCATTGCTTCTTGTTTTCCATTTGCTATTTCATTATTGTAGCATGGTGTAGTTTGTAGTTAGTATTCAAATGAATAAAAACTTTTTAAAAACATATTTCTTTACTCCATGCTGTTTCAGATCAGCAGTTCTCTGTATATTTATCGATTCAGTCATGGATTGTTTGCTGGCTCTGGGCCATTTCATTGGGCTAGCCCTCCATCTAACTTATGTGGTTCCATGATAGTTGGAATTACTTTAAGCCATGACTAATAGGTGCCCATGAGAGTCAATTTTAAAAAAATCGCAAAATATCTGTGATGGACCAAATTACCTGTTTCTTTAAACGCCTCTGGGAAAGCATATTCAGACTTTACCTTTGTCATGAGTAAGCATTGGCTGAGGCAATTCTTAATGCAGGCTGCTTTAAGAGTCCAGCTGATGAGGACTGTTTCATTCTTTGTTTGATCACTTCCATGTTTATTTCATATTTCCAAAACTATGTGATTTGGGATAGAGACAGAGCTGTTATAAGATAAATTTACAAAATCACTTGCATTCTAACCTCATTTTAAATCCTTCATAACTTCCTGAATCTTCACCTTTCAGGCTGAAATTTCCCAGGCTTCTTGTCTGACAAAGATGACTTTGGCAGGAAAGAGTAGGGTGTGGAGGTGGGATTTTGAGCAAAATTTGTCATGAGTTTTAAAAGCAAGGAAAGTGAGGGAAGAAATAATTTCTCCATTGTGATTGTAACATAGCTGTGTTGGCACAGCTGCTGCAAGTAAAAAGCCCACTAAACATCCACAAAGTTAATGCATTGTCCTTCAAATCTCTCTCTGATGTTAAGGGGGAAGGTGACCATCTACACTAACAGTCACCACTGTTACAAAACTGTGGTAAATCTTGTACAAAGTATGTATTGTGAGGTCTCATTGGGAAAGTTGTAATCTCCTGAGTATTAGTATCTGGTTATAATGTGTGTATCAACATTGTGTGGGGAATTATAAGATTTTGCTATATGTTTGTTACTCAAACATGTTGTGAGTCTGAGAAATGCCCACAGGTTAGCTCTTCAGGAATAAAAAAGGAACTGTAAACAAGAGCGTCATCTACAAAGACCCCTCAAATGGCCCGTACACAGAATGTGCAAGCACAAATTTGCAATTCGTATAAAGAACTGATGGCAACGTATGTGTGCCATGGAACTGCATGACCCCATGACACAGGATTTTTCCTGCAAAAAGGGTCAGTATATAAAGAGGGAGAACAAAGGCCACTGATCACCTCTTTCCTACCCCATCTCTGGACTGGTGAATTCTGACATTGGAAACTATTTGGGCAACCAAGAGAGACGTATATAAAGCTAGCAGATTTAAAATCCCTGCTATCATTGTGGAATACATACTTTGATCCAACTGTAATGTATTGTATTTGCTTTAACTTTTTGGTGACTCTCATTTCTTTTTCTTAGTTAATACATCTTTAGTTAGTTTGCTAAAGGATTCACTGCAGTGTTGTCTTTGGAGTAAGGTCCTAAGCATCCATGGACCTGGGTAAGTGACTGGCCCCCTAGGACTGGAAGAACCTAATGTGTGGTGATTTTTGGTTTTAATAACCTGTCATCACAGAAGTCCGGTTTGTCTGGGTGGCAATATGGACTGGAGTGTCTAAGGGGACTGTCTGTGGCTCCATTTTTAAGATAGCATAATGACCAGGAGCGCACATTTGTCTGGTTAAATCTAATTATAGAATATACCACCAAGTATAGGGGTGTCTTCCCAGTTTTTTCAGTCTGACCTGAGATAGGCCCTCTCAACTGTAATTCAGACCAGGCATGACGACACCATCCTTAAAACTCTCTCCTTTGCCATGGCACCTACAAAGAACAATGGGTAGGCAGCTGGTGTGCTGACCAGTATTATGTCACTTTTTATTATGTATTATGTATTATTAACACTTTTACCAGTATTATGACCACTTCCTGTCATGCTGACCAGTATTATGTCATTGCTTCCTTGTGCTCCTCCATCTGTTTGTATCCACTTGTTGTCTTTTGTCTTATATTTTGATTGTAAGATCTTAGGGCAGGTATGAATTTTTATTATGTATTTGTACAGTGCCTAGTGCAATGGAAGCATGACTGCATCTCCTAGGTGCTACTGCGAATCAGATAATTCAAATAATAAATTTTGGTATGAAAATAGACTGTGCTATTACTTATTTGAGTGGCAGGATTGTGGCCTATGTTTTCAAAACCAAAGCTGTTTCTCAGAGAAATAAGTGTACAGCATTATAAATTATATTTTTGAAGTCTTGTTTCAGTACATTTCTTACATAGAATCGCTCTATTTTATATTTTGCATGTGACCTGCCCTCTAACAATCTTCAAATTAAAATATGGTTTTCTGAGTCCTGGATGTACTTTATTTAAATACCATCAGACTCTGAGTCAGATTATGTACAGAATTTATAACTGTATCTTACTGATTTAAATATCTAATTAGAAATTTGTTATTTATATGATATGTGCAAGTAAATGGAAAATTGAGCTTTTCCAGAACCTTGGCAATCAAAAGTATGTGTTCCCTGATGACATGATGTTAACAAAGAGGATCTTCTGTAGCTTACTGTAAAGACCCCTCTTCTGATTTCCATATGTTGCCAACCGTTTTAATCAGGGTGGATTTGATTTAAATCAAATTGATTTAAATCGTGATTTAAATCATTAGTCAGAAAGACTCTATTTAAACATGGTTTTCTACATAAAAGTGCATTCTTGTTGGTTGTTATAACCTTAATACATATTCTTTTTCAACTGAGAGATAGATGTAGGTTTCATTTTTAGAAGGTAAACACTATACATTTTAAAACAGTGATTTGTTTTGAAAACTTTTCAGATTAGTTTTAGAGCTATATCAGAATGAATGATTGTTTGGTTATTTCATTTACCAAAGGTAATTCAAGCAGATATTTATGAAGTCATTGGGAGGTGAACTATCTCCAGTTCAACAGGTTAATCATTAATATTTGGAGGATTTTCTTGCTATGCTGTTTTAGGAGAAGACCATTTAAATTGTTTTATTTAACTAAAACAGACATTTGAATTGTTTTATTTAACTACAACAACAACGTTAAGTATTCTGGATTTTTTTCTTCAACAGCAAACATATAATATTTTAATAAAACAAGCATATGTCCCTCACTTCTCACATTTATCTCCAGACTTCTTCTCCTTGTCCAGATCTATTCCGCCCCCAACAATCTTCTATTCATTGGACTTTTTGAAACTTTGCACTTTTAGAAAGAGGTAAGGGATTGACTCTGTGTACACAAATTTGCAGAGGGACAGTAGAGTTGAGGTCTGGTTTTTTTCACCTCTCTATTATTTATTTATTTATTTATTTAAAACATTTTTGCTGTTAACAAGCATGTTATCTTTGAAGACACAAATCCACAGTTTGAGAACTGCAAAACTAAGCATCTCTGATGGTATCCTCTAGACTGAGCACTGAGTCCCATTGGGTAGATAGAAAGATTAACCTAACTAATCTATACAGAAGCCGTGGAACCCCATAAGATTGGGTCTCTAATCCATGAACTATTGGAACTCATTTTAAAATGTTTCCTTAAACGTTACATGAATATATTGTCTCATACTATAGAATTAGAATTTATAATCCCTATTCCATGATGAGATATCTTTGAGCTATAATGTATCTTAATTAAAACTATCTTTAGATTTTTCTTTTCCCCTCAAAAAGCATTTTAACAAAAAAATTTGATTTAAATTTAAAAAATCTGAGTTTTTAATTTTTTTAAAACAAAAAACCACCCTGGTTTTAATTCAATTGTTTCTCTCTGTAGAACAGAAGGTAGCATAAATTAGAATATTTGTCAGTTATAATGCACTCTCATATCTTCCTCTGCATGGTATAATATGGGTGTCCATGACAGCTACTGGTATGTCAAACTGAACTGGAGAAAAGTAATGCAGTTCATAACTACTTGTAATCTGTTCCTTGTCTCACATATCAGCACAGAAGATTCATTGTACTTGTCATTATTTAAAATGACAACTTCATTTCTCCTTCTTAAATTCCTATCTTTAAAGAGACTAAGAGCTTTCGTCTGCTTCAGTGAAAAACACTATTTACCTTGCCAATAGCTTTCCTTAGTATCATCACAACTCTGTCTTTAGCTCACCTATTACCCTTACAATACTAAGCTTGCCTCCCCTAAAGTACTCTAATTCTGTACACATTATTTTGTATGACATTTTTAAGTGACTTTAAGACCGTGATCATAATGTAGAATACTACCCTCACTTAATTGTTGTGATGTGTAATTAGAAACTTTCTCAAACTTCTGTTGTGTTACTGAATATTTATGAAAGTAAATGTTAAGGGCCTGTTTGTGTGACCCTTACTCATGTTGAGTAGTACCTTTTTTTTTTTTTTTAAATAGTCACACCAATTTCAGCTCATTCTAGTATTTGGTCTTATGTGAGGGTGGAGAAACCTCACCAGCAATGTCTATTGTAGAAAATAGAACCATAGATTTGGTGTCTTCTTGTGATACTTCCTTCAGTGGTGCTTTTCAGTTCTGTTTTGAGAGACTCCCAATGAGTCCCTTGGGGTCATTCACTCTAGTCTTTTATCTTGGCAAGTGCTTTCTACATCAGTGTTCCAAAAGTCCTCTATACTTTTGCCACAATAATATTTTTTAGGATTGGATGCAGATCTGTGTGACTTTCAGTTCTGTCACTGTTTTATCTGAATCAGATGGTGTCGTCACATGTCTTACTGGTGTCTGATTAAGAATGGTCCATGGATGAGCATTAGCTGTCTAAAGGTCAGTAAAAGATGGTGGAGTTTATTTCAGGTCTCTTAATTAAGGGTGTGCACTTGCCAGTGATTATGTGATTTTATAACATGGCAATCTTAGATTTTACGCTGCTTTTAGATAATCAGATAATAGGAATGGCCTGGACTGATTTCATTTATATATGTCCAGGAGATTTTGACTTTTCTTTGGTTTGGAAGCAACTTATACCATTATCCTTGTTGCTTCAAAATTAGTCTTCTTCAATATACCCTACATGAGACTATACCTTAAAACTATTTGGAACCTTAGTGTAGTGCAGAACTGGGCTGCCCACCCTTGTACTGAATCAGTCTGGAGTTGTGATCTTCACAGCATAGTGTAAAGCCCATGAATTTCCTTGGATGTGTTGGGAGGATTGAGAGATCTGGAAGGAAAGCGAGTGATTTATTTTATTGTCAGGTGGCAGTTTTCTTACATGTGTTGATGCTGTTGTGAATTGTTTATCAGTAGGTATTCTGTATGGCATATGTATTTTAAAAGCTTGTTAAAGTTTTTAGAGCATAAGAGTTCATGGATAGGTTCATCTATGACTATTTGTCAAGGTGGTCAGGGATTCAACCCCATGCTTTGGGTGTCCCTAAACCTACTGCTGCTAGTAGCTGGGACTGGATAACATTTCCTTGTTCTTGTCATTCCCTCTGAAGCACCAGATACTAGCCTCTGTCAGAAGACAGGAATTTGGGTTAGATGGACCATTGGTCTGACCCTTTATGGCCATTCTTATGTTCTTAGGATAGAATTTGGCCTTGGGGCTGCAATTTATATCCCTTTATTAAACCCCTAAAATATAACCCCTTGCAAAAGTGGATCAAATGTAAATATATGTTTAACTACAGTGCTCCTTATTCAAACATTTCTTTCTGTATATCTTCAACAATTCTGTAACCACTGATCTTTATTCTTGCACAGTATCTAAATTATCACTTTTCAAAGAGGAATGCCAGCAATGGCATTTGGCAATCTGTTTGTTCCTGAAATTAGGTGAAAATATTCAGTTTTTTGAAGACTTTTACTATTAGGCAATGAAGGATGAAGTACTATGCATCACAATATTTTTAGAGTATCCGGACTCTTACATTCATCGGTAGCTAAGCAGGGGTGAAATGTTATTTGTGACAATGTATTCTTAAGTATTGTGTGACATAGCTTTTTCATAGGATTCTAATTAAAATAAATTGAACTGGTTCTTTGAACCATTTCAAAGAATGGCTTTTTCTTTCAAGCCAAGTAAATTATAATATATTGCTTTTTTGCCTTCCACATATGTGGATCAATGTTTGAAGCATACAAAATACAGTTCAACATCATTGCATTCTAAACACATAGCTGTACACCAGATTTAATTATAACAGTATCAGAATATAAAATCAGTCCTGCCTCTGGCAGTGTAAACAAGGAGCAACTCGCGAGCACCTCCTTGGCCCTTGGCCACTGTGCCTGTGGTTAGTGGGAGGACACGCGCCCGCCCACTACTTCAGGTCCCAACCCAGGGACCCTATGACTAGCAGCCACCTGCTGCTTCCTTCACTACTGTCTATTACAGCATTCCCTGCGTTGCTTCCCACTCTGTCCCAACAGCTTCTTGGGTCCCTGGCCTGTTCTCTGTTTAAGCAGGGTCTCTCCCAGACATTCTTGCCCAGATAGTCCATAACAATCCCTGCCCTTTTTGCTCAGGATTCTTTCTCACAGGCGCCTTCACCTGGTGAACTTCTAACAAGTCTCTGGCCCTTCTTGTTAGGGCTCTCTCTCTTAGCCTCTGTGCCTGGAGAGCTTCACAGTCCTTCCCCTGCTTAGGCAGAGTTTCTCCCCAGTCTCTGTACCTGTGGAGTCTCCCAGCCTGCGACTGCTCTGCCTAGCCAGGAACAACATCCTTTCCCCTCTGACTCCAGCCAGCAACCAAGCTGTCCAACCCTGCAGTTCCTTTTATATGGACCTTCTAACCCCTGATCGACTGCCTCTTCAGCCTCTCTAGGCCACTTGGAGGACCGCACTCTACTGCCTTTTTGGGGGGCAGGGTGTGGTAGGACCGCAGGGCCTTCTGGAGGGTGTTGAAGGACCTGGTACACCCCATCACATACAGTGTTTGTAATGTAACGTTATAAATTTTAGGTTGATATGGACGCCTTGTGCTACCTTATTTATAAATAAAGATTATAGAGGGTGTTAACTAAACTTGCAAATTTAGCATCCAATTTTGCAATCCTTGCTCAGGTTCAATTATTATTTATATTCCAGTAGTTTCTAGGGGGATCAGTTCCCATTGTCATGCTCTCTGAGTAGTCTATTTAATTCCAGATCCCATTGAATCCTAGATTTTGACAATTGGTTGGTCTTTTTCTGTTTTTCTTGGATTACAGTTTCTTGCAGGAATAATGCATATGTTCAGGTATATACATTAGTTTACTGGTGATAAAATATTGTGCTTTGTTATAAATGAGAAGTTGAGGATTTTTGGTTCTGTCTGTGTACAATAAAATGAATTTTCAGTGACCACCAAAGTAGTGAGTTTATGATGAAGTTACTGTTAGTAAAAGCTTTTGCAACACTCCAGTTTTAACCTGTATTCTGACTGGAGCAAGAAAACTTCAGAAATCAGATTCAGTGTGTAAGATGTTAAACTAACATAAAACAATGTCTCTACATTTTAATGGTTAATATAGGAAATCAGCACACTGACAAATAGGCATCCATTATATGTAATGTAGTACAGGAAGAAAATGTAAAACTAACCTGTGTAAGAAGTCTGCTGCTTTTTTCTTATTTTCTAGAAGTGGTCATTGTAAAGGGCATTTCAATAATACAATCTACTTGTAACAAAAGATTGAATAATATTCTTGTAGTCACAGAGAAATAACACCTTATCTTATAAACCATACTATTTTAAAGGAAAAAAGCCAAGATTTCAGTAACAAAAATATGCCTGGATGAAGAGAGCTCATAGTTCAAAATGATCCCGCCATTCTTAAAACAATCAGCAGTCAAAAGATATATGCCATAAAAGCACAAGCCAGGACTATTATTTCTCTATGCTGATGTATTCTTGAAATAAGAGCATTGCAGTTTTGGCCAGGTGAAGATGAAGCACAGTCTATATCATCCAAGACTTGATTTCAGACAAGTAACCTGCCATTATTAAATCAAAGGAAAAGGCCACATTTTAATTACTACCTGTAACAACAATTGTAACCCAATTTAAATCACCCAATAATAGCATCAAGCACTGACAAGAAGATAATAAAAAAGTTGAGTGAAGATAGGCCTCTAGACACCATATTCAATTTCATTTGGAGGTAGAGCTACTGTTGAACAAAAAAGCAATAATGGGACTGCAATATAAAGTCGTGTGAAGGGGTTCATACACCACAGGAACACCTCCTTGTGGCCAGGCATAGTGTAGCAGCTTTCTCCCCATATGGCACAGTGATTGGGTGTGCCTACCCTGCACCGATTTAGCAGGAGTTAATCAATCTCTGTAGGCCAAGAAAGCCATGTTCCTTCACCCCTGCAGGGTATGCTCCAACTGGAAGCAGAGTACAAAAGGGAGTAGCTCAGCTCAGTCTGGGCTGGCCACTGGTGAGAGCAGACTTGTGCCGCAGGCTTCTGCCAGGACATTGCTGGAGCTCCAGGACACACAAGCCAACTGGGTTGAGACTCCAGTGGATCCCAGCCAATGGCTGATGGAGGAGAGACAGCAGATGCCGTAAGACTACTAGCATTTGAAGAAAGGGTAGGAAGCAGCCCAGAGAATGGGACAGTTGTAATGGTTGACCAAGGCTGATTATAGAAGTACCACCAGTTCCCTAGGGCTGTGGGTCCATACCCAGTGGAGAAGGGTGATGCCGGGTCTCCCTACCTTGGCTGCCCCACTATCAGGGACAGCTAACACCTGGTTGGGTGAACTTTACTGCAGAAGGACAGCCTTATTGACTCTGTCCATTGGGCTGTATTGATCTGAGCTGAAAGGCCACTACAGAGGCTTGGGTCACTAAGCTGTTCTTCCCCGAGCAGAAGGAGAGGCTTACTGACTCTGGCCATTGGGCCATACAGCCCTGAGCTGCAGGGCTGCCACCTAGATCCAGGCCACTTCGGCTGTCAAAAACACATTTTTGAAACCCCCCACAATCTGACACCCCATGATGGGGTTTGCGACAACTGGAGGAGAATGTGGGCATCAACCGGGACCTGCTAACAGGGTATGGATAATGGAGAGCAGCCAACAAAACAACCCTCCTGCCTGACAGATATGGAGGCAGAAAGGATTTTGAAATGGCTGTTGGAGAGCCACCAGCAACAGCAACACCAGACCCAATTTCCACAACAGATAGACATGCAGCAGCAGCTCCAAATGGCAAAATAGCATGAGCAGCAGCAGCAGATGGGGCAAGAACTCGTTGCCCATCACCAGGTGCAGCAAAAGCGCCTGGTCCAGCAGATGGCGGCACTGCAGCAGCTGACCACTCCACCTTTCTGCACCCCGACAGAGCCAGAAGCAGAGAACATTTTGGCATGTCTCCCTGTGCATCCCACCAAGATCGGCCCAGTGATGACTCTGAGGCATTCTTTGTGACATTCAAATGGGTTGCCACCACCACCCAATGGCTGCCAGAACACTGGGCTATGCTCACGACCCTGTATTTGACTGACCCAGTGCAGACTTCCTACTGAAATCCAGACCTCCCCGAGGCATTGGAATACCACAAAGTGAAGGTGGCCATTCTAGATTAGACCGGCATCTGTCCTGAGATGTACCACCAACAATTTTGCCATGAACGGTACCCACCTGGGACCAGGCCTAGGGCAGTAACCCAGCGACTCCGGGCTTACTGTTGGTGATGGCTGGAACCAGAGATGCTGACCTGCATCCAAGTGGCAGACACGGTGATGCTGGAGCAATTTACTCAAATCCTACCCAGTGCAGGGAAGGAAAGGGTGCAGCAGCACTGCCTGGCAACCCTTGCAGAAGCCGTCTCCTTCATGGAAGATTATCTGACTGCAGAGGGGTCAGACGTGTAAACTGAGGAGCCTGGGAAACAGGGGTTGCCCAACTGAGTGGGGACCATGCAAGACTAAGGTAGGGCACCGCGGAAGTCAGCTGAGGCCATCCACAACCACGACAACTCCCAGTGGGAGGTGCCCTGCTGATTCACCCCCCACTCTGAGGCAGGGGCGGGGGAAGGCCCACTGTGTGGACTAGCATTATCCAGGTCAGACCCACAGGCTGGAGGACCAATGTTATAAGTATACAGGAGGACCATTTCCAATGAGATGGCCATTTCGTGGACTGTAACTATGGCCAAATGTGGGTGGCAGGCCTCCAATGTAACCCTAGAACTTGACCAAACTAAACTGTAGCCATTTTGGGTGTATTTAGCGACAATTAATTAAAAGCAAAATGCCACATGGCTAGAAATAATTGTGAGGGTTCTCACAGGCAAATCCAAATTCAGCTTAGCTAATAAAAAAAAATTAACAAATCATAAAAATAAAAAAGCAACTTTTCTTCCAAGTGCCCCAATATATGTTTTATTATTATTATTTATTTATTATTATTGTTATAACTAAAATGCTTTGCTAATAAAAATAAACAATTTATTTCAATTTAAAATTTGGTAACCCAATAGGGGTTACTATAAGTTATGTTTTATAAAAAATAACTATAAAAATTAAATAAAAGTAAACACCTTGGAACAGTCCAAGGGAGCTTTTCTTAGGGAAAGAAGCTGACACCTAAACTTCCCATCAGCTGGACAGAAGGAGGACCCCCGAAAAACCAGCTGATAATGACTCAAAACTGTCGCAGACTTTGGGTAACTGTGTTTGGGGATGATGAAAGTTAGAGCCTTGCTGAAGGAATCCCAGGATAAGACCCAGGCAAATCATGGGGAATGTCAAAGACCAAGTTGTACTTGTGGCACCTTAGAGACTAACCAATTTATTTGAGCATAAGCTTTCGTGAGCTACAGCTCACTCAGATGCATACTGTGGAAAGTACAGAAGATCTTTTTATACACACAAAGCATGAAAAAATGGGTGTTTACCACTACAAAAGGTTTTCTCTCCCCCCACCCCACTCTCCTGCTGGTAATACCTTCTCTACAAAAGAAAAAGGACGCTAACTTTCTAAACTACTACATGCCACAAGAGGCCACAACAGTGGTTCCCTCAACCCACCCAGCAATATTGTTAACCTATCCAACTATACTGTTAGCCCAGCAGAAGCAGCCGTCCTATCTCGGGGCCTCTCCTTCTGCCCCTCCACCCCCACGAACATGATACAGTTCTGTGGTGACCTAGAATCCTATTTTCGACGTCTCCAACTCAAGGAATATTTCCAACACACCTCTGAACAACATACTAATCCACAGAGACCTCCCTACCAACACTACAAAAAGAAGGATTCTAGGTGGACTCCTCCTGAAGGTTGAGACAGCAGACTGGACTTCTACATAGAGTGCTTCCGCCGACGTGCACGCGCTGAAATTGTGGAAAAGCAGCATCACTTGCCCCAAAACCTCAGCCGTGCAGAACACAATGCCATCCACAGCCTCAGAAACACCTCTGACATCATAATCAAAAAAGGCTGACAAAGGAGGTGCTGTTGTCATCATGAATAGGTCGGAATATGAACAAGAGCCTGCTCGGCAGCTCTCCAACACCACTTTCTACAAGCCATTACCCTCTGATCCCACTGAGAGTTACCAAAAGAAACTAGAGCATTTGCTCAAGAAACTCCCTGAAAAAGCACAAGATCAAATCCGCACAGACACACCCCTGGACCCTCGACCTGGGATATTCTGTCTACTACCTAAGATCCATAAACCTGGAAATCCTGGGCGCCCCATCATCTCAGGCATTGGCACCCTGACAGCAGGATTGTCTGGCTATGTAGACTCCCTCCTCAGTCCCTATGCTACCAGCACTCCCAGCTACCTTCGAGACACCACTGACTTCCTGAGGAAACTACAGTCCATCAGTGATCTTTCTGATAACACCATCCTGGCCACTATGGATGTAGAAGCCCTCTACACCAACATTCCACACAAGATGGACTACAAGCCATCAAGAACACTATCCCCAATAATGTCACGGCTAACTTGGTGGCTGAACTTTGTGACTTTGTCCTTACCCATAACTATTTTACATTTGGGGACAATGTATACCTTCAAATCAGTGGCACTGCTATGGGTACCCGCATGGCCCCACAGTATGCCAATATTTTTATGGCTGACTTAGAACAACGCTTCCTCAGCTCTTGTCCCCTAACGCCCCTACTCTACTTGCGCTATATTGATGACATCTTCATCATTTGGACCCATGGAAAAGAAGCCCTTGAGGAATTCCACCATGATTTCAACAATTTCCATCCCACCATCAACCTCAGCCTGGTCCAGTCCACACAAGAGATCCACTTCCTGGACACTACAGTGCTAATAAACGATGGTCACATAAACACCACCCTATACCGGAAACCTACTGACCGCTATTCCTAGCTACATGCCTCCAGCTTTCACCCTGACCACACCACACGATCCATTGTCTACAGCCAAGCTCTGTGATACAACCGCATTTGCTCCAACCCCTCAGACAGAGACAAACACCTACAAGATCTCTATCAAGCATTCTTACAACTACAATACCCACCTGCGGAAGTGAAGAAACAGATTGATAGATCCAGAAGAGTTCCCAGAAGTCACCTACTACAGGACAGGCCTAACAAAGAAAATAACAGAACGCCACTAGCCGTCACCTTCAGCCCCCAATTAAAACCCCTCCAATGCATTATTAAGGATCTACAACCTATCCTGAAGGATGAGCCAACACTCTCACAAATCTTGGGAGACAGGCCAGTCCTTTCCTACAGACAGCCCCCCAACCTGAAGCAAATACTCACCAGCAACCACATACCACACAACAGAACCACTAACCCAGGAACCTATCCTTGCAACAAAGCCCGTTGCCAACTGTGCCCACATATCTATTCAGTTATAGAACAGGACCTAATAACATCAGCCACACTATCAGAGGCTCGTTCACCTGCACATCCACCAATGTGATATATGCCATCATGTGCCAGCAATGCCCCTCTGCCATGTACATTGGTCAAACTGGACAGTCTCTACGTAAAAGAATAAATGGACACAAATCAGATGTCAAGAATTATAACATTCATAAACCAGTCGGAGAACACTTCAATCTCTCTGGTCACGCGATTACAGACATGAAAGTTGCTATATTACAACAAAAAAACTTCAAATCCAGACTCCAGCGAGAAACTGGTGAATTGGAATTCATTTGCAAATTGGATACAATTAACTTAGGCTTGAATAGAGACTGGGAGTGGCTAAGTCATTATGCAAGGTAACCTATTTCCCCTTGTTTTTTCCTACCCCCCCCCCCCGACGTTCTTGTTAAACCCTGGATTTGTGTTGGAAATGGCCCACCTTGATTATCATACACATTGCAAGGAGAGTGATCACTTTAGATAAGCTATTACCAGCAGGAGAGTGGGGTGGGGGGAGAGAAAACCTTTTGTAGTGGTAAACACTCATTTTTTCATGCTTTGTGTGTATAAAAAGATCTTCTGTACTTTCCACAGTATGCATCCGATGAAGTGAGCTGTAGCTCACGAAAGCTTATGCTCAAATAAATTGGTTAGTCTCTAAGGTGCCACAAGTACTCCTTTTCTTTTTGCGAATACAGACTAACACGGCTGTTACTCTGAAAGACCAAGTTGTGCTCTCAGAGCCATGTTGGGAGAGCAGAAGGGAATAGTGGCTGTGATTAGAGGAAATTGTAGCTTGAGGGGGGAAAGAGATGGGTCAAAAAAGCACCCTATTTTTATCCTACTTATTATACTTATTAAAAAAAAATCCCATAAATTTCCTTTCCCCTTGGGCCCTTCCAAGCAGTCCCCATATGGTCCCTTGCTTAAAAAACTAAAAAGTTACAAAATCCCCCACCCATAGCCTCTGTAATAAACACCATGGTAAAAAAATGTTTGGTCTCGAAGAGGATAATCAAGGAGGGGAAGAATGGGCAGAAGTCAGGCCCTTCTCCCCTGACCAGGTCAGAGCCTCAGGAAAAACGGTTGGTCCGTTAAACCAAGCACAGCCTTGGGATGGCTGGCAAGGATAGCTGGCACCCTCGGTCTCACTATGGCAGTTGTGGAGGCCTTAATCAGAAAATGCGTGACCACAGAAGATTTTGTAGGACTTTTATGCTATCTAAATAAAAATCCCTCCTAAAAATAAAGGTGTCCAAAGCCATATTAATTTGCAAAAACAAATAACTCCCACTCTCCTTTCAAAGCTAGAATAGGGATCAGGGGTACAGGTTCCCAAATGCTTTGGCCCACAAAGCTCCACTTCTCTTTAGTTTGTTAAATTTGTTGTTGCTGCCTGCACTTTAATTTTTTTCTTGGCTTTGGTTTCTTCCTTTCTAAGTTGTTCTTCACACACAGACACCTCTTCCCCCCTTCTGCTTCTTCTTTCTCCACACACACACGCTCACTCCCCACCCGCCTTGGGGTAACACCGGGCCAAGAAGCGGGGCCCAGATAAACTCATGATCCCTGTGCGAGTGAATGGAACCCCCGTAATGGCCCTGGTCAACTCAGGATGTAGCCAAACACTTGTCCAAACCGGCCTGGTAGAATCTCCAGATCCGGCAGGAACGTCTGTCCACCTACAATGCATATATGGGGATATGCAACCATACCCAACTGCCAGGGTATGGCTGGAGGCTGCCTGGTGTGAGGAAGTATGTTGAGTCTGCCTGGCCCCAAAGCTGGCCTATCCTGTGATCTTGGGGCACGACCGGTGGTGGTTCCATGAGGTCTTTCAAGAGTGAAGCAATAAATGTAAGTATGTAAGGAGCCAGAGAAGAAGGGGCTACTGGTCCGCTGAAGACCCAGTGACTGAGGGGAAGGTCCCTCTGACTAGCCTGAGACACTGGTTTGAAGCCGCCCCATAACAGGGAGCCCGGAGGAGGATGGACAGCAGTGGCTGGACATAAATGGGGACTTCCTGAAGGAACAAGGAAGGATCTGACCCTAAGCTGGGTTTGGGAGCAAGTGGTAGATCTGGACTGAGCAGAGGGCACCCACCTGTGGCTACCAAGGGGACTTGATTCAAGGTCTGGGTCAACCACCTCTACAGGCTAGCTAGTGACCCAAGATGCAAGAAGACATCTGGCAACTGTTAGTTCTGCAGAGGTTTCGATGAAGCCTGTTGCACCTAGCCCACTCAGTACCCTGCACAGGACACCTAGGAAGGGAGAAAAGTCCACAACGGGTATTGTGAAGATTCTTTTGGCCTGGCATACACTGGGCAGCCCAGGATTACTATCCAGAATGCCAGAGAGTTTGACCAAAGGGGATACCTAGAGCACCCCAATACCACTTGGTTGGAGTGCCTTTGAGTGTGTTGGCATGAACCTAGTGGGGCCCTTGGAGAAAAATGGGTCGGGATACAGTTATATTCTCGTGGTTGTAGAATATGTGACCCGATACCCGAAGGCCATCCCTCTGCAAACAGCCACAGCCCCCACCATTGCCACCGAGCTCCTGAAGATCTTTGCCAGGTTTGGAATACCTCAGGAGATACTAACCAACTAGGGGACCAATGTTTCATCAAAATTAATGGTGAAGCTGTGCCACCTGTTGCACATTCATGTCCTCAAGACATCAGTGGAATTAGTGGAAGACAACCCACAGCACTGCAATAAACTATTGTCTGTGCCGCTCTTCGCTGTATGAAATGGCCCCCAAGTGTCTACAGGTTTCTCTCCATTTGAACTTCTTTACAGGAGGTAGCCCAGGGGAATCCTAGACCTCCTGAGGGAGACCTGGGAGGAGCAAGGAACTAGGGTCATGAGGTCAGTCCGCTACATATTACAACTGTGGGAGCGCCTCCAGGTGCTTAGGATATTTGTCCTAGACAACCTGCTGCATGCACAGCAAGTGCAAGAGCTCCAATACAACTGAGGGACTAAGCTACAGGGACTTTGAGCCCAGAGACAAGATCCTACTTCTGTTGCTCTCCTCCGAATCCACTTTACTGGCCAAGTAGCAAGACCCCTTTGATATGATGTCGCAGGTAGGATCCTAGATTATGAGATCCAGTTACCCAGGCGGCAGAGAGAGGTACAAACCTAATACATGAATCTCCTGAAAGCCTGGAAAGCTCTGGAAAACCTGCTGATTGCTACTTACCCACCAGAATCTGAGTTGGAGACACTAGTCTACGGGCCCTCTGATCTGAGGCCTGTTGCGACTGGACAAGAGCTCAACATGTACAGTGGCTAATACTGGCCTTCCATACCTTGTTGTCGACCTGTCCGGGGTAGACAAACAAGATTAGCCATCATCTTGCCACCATCCCAGGTCAGAAGGTATAAGACAATCACTGACCAGTCCCTAAGATGACGTAGGGAACTGTCCAGAAAGAACTGGAAATGATACTGGCCCTAGGAGTGGTAGAGGAATCTCAAAGGGAGTGGGGGAGTCCAATTGTCCTGGTCCCAAAGCCCAGTGGGGCCATCAGATTTTGTATTGACTTCAAAAAAAGTTAACGCTATCTCCCAATTCAAGCTGCTGGGTAGTACCGAGTTCATCTCAACATTAGATCTAACCAAGGGGTACTGGCATATACTCCTGACACTGGCCTCTCGTGAGGAGACGACCTTCCCTACCCCTTTTGGCTTATACCAATTCTCATGATGCCGTGCGGACTGCATGGGGCCGCAGCCAACTTCCAGCAGCTGATGAACCATGTATTACAGCAACACAACCAGGCTGTCACCTAGACCCAGGCCACTTGGGCCATCAAATACCCATTTGATAACCCCCCACAATCTGATACCCCGTGATGAGGTGTACCTACCCCATGACAGGTGCCCTGTCAGCTACTCTTGGTGCAGGCTCTCTAGGGGTCCCAGTTTTCTTCTGACTGGACCCCTTCAATTAGTCTCTAATTAGACCAGGCTATAAACTCCCTTGAAGTCATCATCTCTTAAATTCTATGGCTTGCAGTCTCCTTTTTTCTCCCATGGACAACAGGGACCCAGGTTTTGCAACATGGAGTGTAATTTCAAGCAGGTCTGGACAGAAGAGAATAGGGCACAAAAGAAAGGTCCAAGGAAATTTATGGTTCTATTAGAGGTGAATAATCAAAAGATGCTAGCCCCTGTTGACTCTGGGTATGACAAGACATGCATCTTGGAGTAGATAATTGAAATGGCAGGGAAGCTTGCAAAAGGGGAAATACCTATTAAATACATTCATGGAGATATTTTATGGTATCTCAGAATGACAATAAAATTGAGTGTTGATGAGAACCAAGTTCAGATGAAAATATGTATCTTCAAATCACCCCTATTCTGTGATATTAGGCAAAGACTGGACATACTTCCCTGAACTCTTATGGAAGCTTTCTTTAGCATAGGAGCTTGAGGAAGACACTCAAGGAGAAATATTAGGGGATCTGTTTCCTTTTAAGTACCCTGACCTACTTACCTCCTGGCCTAAAAGGAAAAAGTCCCAGAGAGAAAAGTTGATAGAAGGGAAAGAGCAGAGAGAGAGGTGAGAGAGCTGATCCTCTGCATAGACTCAATGGAGATCATAGATTCTGTAGTCAATATAGGCAATATAGAAGACACCAGAGAAGGGCCTTCCACAGGCCCAAACAAAATACCCCTTATGCAACTGGACTCAGAGAAGCTAACAGGATTCTCGAAATGGAGCAAAGAAATGATGAGACTTTGAACAGGGCCTTTGAATAAAGAGCAGTGATAGACAATGAAGAGGTAGATCCCCTGATGGCACAGCAGTACCCCCATTTTGCCCTTAAGACAGACTTTTTGTATCACGTAGACCAGGACAAGCAGACAAAGGAAGTATGGATGCAACTACTGGTACCCTAGGTATATAGTTGCAAACTCCTATATGTTGCATGCACAACCCGATGTGGAGGACATCTTAGGAAGGACAAGACACGGGCACAAGGATCCTGGCCCGATACTTTTGGCCAGCAATCCTTAAAGAAGTCATGCCCCAAATGCCAATTAGTGGCCCCTAAAAGAGTCCCACAAGCTCCACTGGAAGCCTTTCCCTTGGTGGAGACCTAATTTGAATTAATAGGAATTTTAACCTTATAGTCCCCCCAGAGAAGAGTGCCTCCAGCCACATATACTTGTTATTGAGAACTATGCTACCCGCTACCTGGAAGCCATACCAGTCAGGTCTACAAATGCCATGACTATCGCAAATGAGCTGCTGAAGGTCTTTGTGCAGATAGGGATTCCCAGAGAGATCCTCACAAACAAGGGAACAAATTTTACATCCCAGCTGATGAGAGAAGTCTGGGAAATATTGAAAGCCAAAGTATTAAGCACATCCATGTACCATCTGCAGATGGATGGCCTAGTGGAAATATTCAATCAGACACTAAAGAGAATGCTCAAGAAATTCATTTCACAGGACCCTTAACACTTAACTTCAGAAAAACCTCTCAAAATATGCAGGGCAGCAGAAACTCTGAAAGCACAAGCCAAAGAGCTGAATTCACCAGAAGGGGTATTTGAGGAAACTGATTGGTAAAGACTCATTCCAGAGTGATATGCTTATAACCTCTCCTTTCTAGGTAGTTGACACATTGGGTTTATAGAAATGTACTAGATGGGTTGAGAATTTAATGTATTTGTTATTAGATAGTTAACAACTTTTTAATATATAGTGTTGTGAGTGCAGGAATTTGGAAATGTGCCCTAGAGGGTGTTTGGGTACATCACATGGCTGTGTGCGTTAGTTCACCGGAGACACTCTCCAGTTTGTTTGTTTTTTTAAAGTTTTATTCCCTTTTCATTCACTATATTTTTATTTAATAAACCCCAAGATCATTACAGATACTATGTCCCTACGCAAGGGTTCAAGTACATCTACTTACATCTGGTCCCTAACGCTGATGTAGTAATGGTACAAATGAGAGGTTGAGACAAGGGAGATATAAGTCGATATCTTGCCTGAAGACAAAGAATCAAAGAGGTTAGATGTAATGAAAAGGAAAACTTCTTCTCCCTCATCACTACAGATGTGCATTGCTAATCAGCAGTTGCTGTTATTGAAATATAATTTTATAAATTGGATTGTCATGTCGGAATTTATTAATACATTTTCAGAAGACATTAGGAAAGAATTTGAGCATTCATGATGGAAGGTCATCTATTAGGTGAGATGTCTCTGCAATCTGGACTGGATGTAGTGGATGCTTTCTCCAGGATTATGGCCTCAGCTGTAATAATGAGAAAATCTTTTTGGTTACAGAACTTTAGCATAGCTCCTGAGATCCAACAAACTACAGAAGACTTGCCCTTTGATGGTCAGTTTCAGTATTCTAAAAAATCTGATGAGACACTGCATTCTTTTAAGGACGCTCAAGCCACTTTATGTTCATTATGAGTTAATACCCCAATGGGTAAGAGGCATCATTACAGCAGTCAGCAGCAACTGTAATGTCAACAAGTATTCCAGAGAGACAGCTTATACTGCTAGGCAGTGTGCAAATGGCCGACACTCCTGTAGTGGGTCCCACACTTTTCCTTGATGTACCACCCCTTGTTCCTATTCTTGGGCATCGAGGGTTCCAGTAGTGCCCCAGTGGGGGAGAGGAGGAGAAAGGGGAAGGGACCCAGGTCGGCCCTTTACTCCGGGTCCCAGCCCCTTCAGCTTTGTGGCTTCTTATCCTCTTTCCCCTTGGGGTAGGGTTTCCCTCAGTCCTCTGTGCCAGGGAGTCCCTCTGCTCTGCTTGGGCAGGGTTTCCCCTTCCCCTGGTACTTTGGTCCTCTGGTTAACAACAATACTCCTCCAAATTCTAGTCAGCTCTCCTTCCCTCCCTCTTTCTGAGTGAAGCAGGGGGGTGTTATTAAGTCTTAATTGGCTCCATGTCCTCCAATTACCTTTCCCTAGTCCACAGGGAATAAGGCCTTGATCATCCTAGGGTTTATATACCTCGCATTGACCACTCTCCTGCTGCTCTGTGGCCCTGCTGTATCACAGCAGCAGGACTTCTCCAGGAGGAGACAGAGGTTGCATAGGAGAAGGCCTTCTCATTCCAATTTTAACCAGCCAGCCTGGCCTCCATGCACTTTTGGTAAGCATGCAAGGTGACTTTCCACTCAAGGGCAGCATACCAGTTGTCAGCTTCCCGACCACTTGCCTGCCATTTGGGGTCGGGCTCTCCTGCTTCTACAGGACTTGGAAAACAATAACCCAGACAAATAGATCCTAAGCACTATGGGATTGGGTTATAAAATTCAATTACTGTCCACCTGACCCCTTACTCCATCCCTTTTCAGGGACGTCTCTCACAAGTCACTACTACTGCAGCAGATCCGGACTATCCATGCTTCAGGAACTATAGACGAAGTTCCCCTTCAGCTTTGGGGAAGAGATTCTCGCTCTACTTTCTTACTTTCCAAGTCCAAGGGAAGAGAGAGAACTATTCTTGACTGCTGAGGTTTGAACAACTACATCAAATATGAGAGGTTCCACATGGTGACCCTAGATACAATTCTCTTCATGGGATCACAACAACTGGTTTGCTGCATTTGATCTGTATTGTAATTGCTTCCACATAGCAATTTTACCAAGCCACACAAAGTTTCTGAGATTTGTAGTGGCAGATCATCATCATCAGAACACAGGACTCCCTTTTGGCCTCGCCTGAGCCTCACACGTATTTACCAAATGCATGACTGTAGTGGCAGCATATTTCAGAAGAATGGGAATTCATGTCCCACCTTACCTGGATGGTTCCCTAGTGAGGGCTGAATCCAAAGGCAAAGTCCTCTATCCAGATCATGCTAGGTCTCGTCAATCAGCTGGGTCTGATTTTTGAACAAGAGAAAGTCAGCATTAATTTCAACACTAAAAATTGAGTTAATTGGATCTATGAGTTCAAGGGCCATTCTCTTGCATGAGCAATACGAAACAATTTGTTGCCTGTATCTGTCCTTCAAATCTTACCATTCAACTACAGCTTGCATATGCCTGAAGTTACTAGGCCATACGGCTGTGTACGTTTATGTGGTCCAGCATACTAAATTACACATTTATCCTCTTCAAAGTTGGTTGAAATTGATCTAACTTGTGAATTGTTGGTCTTTGGACTGCCTAGTCTGCGTGCCCCAGCAATCCTGGAGTCGCTAGAGTGGTGGGCAGATCAGAACAATGTATCCAGGGATGTTCCCTTAGCCCGTTCTCCACCATCCAGGACTATAGTTACTGATGCCTCTACAATAGGTTGGGGAGTTCCTCTAGAAACTGAAAGTTCAGGACTTGTGGGCAGAATAGGAAGCTTTGTTACATATCAATGTCGTGGAGCTTTGAGCAATTTACATGCCAGACCTTTGGGGCTCAGATCTAAGGTACAACTGTCCACATACTTACTGACAATACCACTGCAATGTACTATATGAACAGGCTGGGAGGAGCCTGCTCCAATCAGGTCTGTCAGGAAACAGTAAAATTGTGTTATTTTTTGGCATCAAGAAAGGCATCATTCCCAAGACTGCCTGCTTACTGGGTGCTCAGAATCAGCTGGCTGATCACCTCAACAGGATTTTTTACAGAATTACGAATGATCCTTGAAGAGCAGCATTCCGAGATCCATCTTCAGGCTATGGGATATTCTGACTGCTGACATGTTTGCAGCAGAGGACAAGAAGTGCTGTCAATTGTGCTCTTAAGCAGGCTTCAGTCTGGGTTCTTCAGTTGAAGCCTTCCATCTGAATTGGGACTCAGCACTAATATATGCCTTTTCCCCATCCTGCTTATCCCTCAGATTATTCTTAAACTGAAGCTGGATCAGGCCAAACCGATACTTGTTGTGCTGGCATGGATGAGACAATATTGGTTCTCTGAACTTCACAGTCTGTCTGTCCCGCCTCCCAAACCTGTTCCCCTCTTTGCTGCCTTCCTGACACAACACCACGGTCAGAAATGGAATCTGGTGTTGAGCTGTCTGCATCTCACAGTTTGGATGCTGCATGGTTAAATGAGGAGGAACAACAATGGTCAGAGTGAGTTCAATGTGTCATAATGAACAACAGAAAACCTCTACAACGTCTACCTATTTGGTCAAGTGGAAACATTTTTCGGTTTGGTCACTGGATTGGGGGACTGAGCTGGAGCTAGCCCACATTCAGGACATTTTGGATTACCTGTTATAGATTACCATCTCTCAGCTCACAGAGGGTCCACTTAGTGGTGATCTCAGTGTTTCATTCTCTGATCCCAGGGAAATATATTTTTTCTGACTCCGTGGTAGTCAGTGTGATGGATTCAGTCACAGAGACCCCCTTGAGTCTGTCACCTGATGTGCTGAAATTACCTCTGAGCCTGTTTTCCCTGCCAGCTTGGGACTTCTAGAACCCTGCCTTGTTGAGCCAGATATGCTAGCCTGCTGCAACACAGACCCAAGGTCCGGGCCGTGCCCCCAAAGCTGAAGGCTTTAATTGAAAACAGCTCAGCAAGAACTCCTGACTCCAGCACCCAGACACTCAGCTCCCAACAGGATTCAAACCTCAAATAAATCTGTTTACCTTGTTTAAGCTCTATACAGAGTAAACCTCATAAATTGTCCACACTCTATAACACTGATAGAGAGATATGCACAGCTGTTTGCTCCCCCAGGTATTAATCACTTACTCTGGGTTCATTAATAAATAAAAGTGATTTTATTAAGTATAAAAAGTAGAATTTAAGTGGTTTCAAGTAATAACAGACAGAACAAAGTAAGTCACCAAGCAAAATAAAGCAAAAACACACAAGTCTAAGCCTAATACATTAAGAAACTGAATACAAGTAATATCTCACCCTCAGAGATGTTCCAATAAGCTTCTTTCACAGACTAGACTCCTTCTTAGTTTGGGCCCAGTCCTTGTTAGTTCCAGCAGCCATCTCAGGTGGTAACTAGGGGTTTTCTCATGACTGGCAGCCCCCTTTGTTCTGTTCCACCCCCTTTTATAGCTTTGGCACAAGGCGGGAATCTTTTGTCTCTCTGGGTCCCTACCCCTCCTTCTAAATGGACAAGTACCGGATTTAAGATGGATTCCAGTATCCTGTGACATGGTCACATGTCCAGTGAGACCCCAGCCTCCATTCTTCCTGGGCTGGCCCACAGGTACACAGGAAGATTTGCAAGTAAACAGAGCCATTTACAGTTCATTGATTCTGAAGCACCCTTAATGGCTTCCACTTAATATGTTTACATCAATAATAGAAGTTTATATCTTAACTTCAGATATAGAAATAATACATGCAAACAAATAGGATGAACACACTTAGTTGATTATAAGCTTTGTAATGATACCTTACAAGAGACCTTTTCCGTAAAGCATATTCCAGTTACATCATATTCACATTCATAAGCATATTTTCATAAAGCATATGGAGTGCAATGTCACAGTCAGATTTCTGAAAGGTGTTGTCCGCTTTCCACCTGTAAAAGAAGCTGTTCCCTTCTGGGACCTTAACGCTGTGCTGGGTACACTCATGGTACCTCCATTTGCTACTTTGTTCTCAGTCCCTCCTTTCTTATGGCAATAATTCCTGTAAGAAGAGTAAGTCAGCTGTAGGCACTAATTGCTGAGCTTTCATATACACAGTTTTTCAAAGACAATCTGGATTTAAGGTAACACCCTAAATTTTTGTTTGTGTTTTCACAATTTCACTTTAGCCGAATAATATACTTACCTGTATTTGCCCTAAGCCTCACTCAAATGCAGATGAGCAGCACCTTCATATGTTGGATGTGTGATGATTCTTGGCATTCTATTTTGGAAGGAACTAAGCCATTTGGTGAATCACCTTGACTTTTTGTTTCCTGTTTGGAATGGATAAGGGGTCAGGCTGTTTCCACACAGAAAATTTCCAGATGGATTATTTGATGTGTTATGACAGCATATGGTGTAGTACAGGCTATGTCTCCACAGAGTCTGGTGGTTTATTCAACACAAGCTCAAGTGGTTTCAGTCACATTTCTCAGTGACATTTCCATGTTGGACATCTGTAGGGCTGCTACCTGGTCTTCCATACATATCCTTACCAAACACTATGCTATTATGATGGTGTCTACATTGGATGCAAACTTTCAAATTTCTACTTTCTACTTTCCATTTAAGTAGACTCTGCTCCCTACCTGCTTCCATGACTGCTTGAGAGTTGCCTGGGTTGGAATACACATCTGCAACCACTCAGAGGATTAAAAATGCTTACTTACCTGAACTGTAACTCTTCTTCCAGATGTGGTTGCAAATATGTATTCCATGACTCAATCTGTTCCCTCTGCATCAGATTCTTCAATGTTGGATTCTGATGCAAAGGAGCTAAGGGGGTTTGGGATGGCGCTGCCCTTAAATAGCCCTGGGAGAGGCAACAAGGAGGCATGAGGGTGCATGGAAAGTTCTGCTAAGGAAAGTTCCCTGTCTTTGGCAAGCTGGGCGTGAGCATACTTGAGTAGAATACACTGCATCCACATCTCAAAGAGCAACAGTTACAGTTCAGGTAAGTAACTTTTTTCTTGTTACAGTTATAAGTACTTTGTAGTAGCAGATACTGTGTTGTAGTTTTATAAAGGTAAGAGTTGGATTTTCAAAGACTGTTAGTGTTAGCTTAAATCTAATCTGGTTTCATTGGGAGCAAAGTGGGATCAACAATGAGAACATTTGAAAATCACATCCAGAACATGTATATTCATATTTTTTTCAGATTCTAATGTTTTTTGTTGGCAAAAATGAAGGTGAGACTAGATTTAATGTTAATAATTAAAATCTCTGAATAAATAAAAAGCCTGATTTTCTTGGGTTTTGGATTCTTTATGATTCTTCTTTTCCTAATAGATTTTAAGTATATATAAGTCATATATGTCTAGGGTCCTTTGATTAGAATGATGCTTTGCTTTATTACAGTGCTTGTTGTGTGCTAGAAATCTGGAGTGGATAAGAAGCTGTTCAGATCATAGTTATTGTAAAGTTCATTATTGGCATATATTTAATGTTGTTTCAGAAGTGTTGGAAGAACACAAATTTTACTGAATCATTTGTCTAATAACCTCAGTGTGGCATTTATTATTAAAACACTCTGCTGCTTGTTTATGTCTCTAAAACAAACTCAGCCTAAGCCATTGGAATTCTGTAAAATATACTTAGTTTGTGATCATTAATATGATAAATTAGGAGACTAGTTAAAAGTGGCAAAGAGTCCTGTGGCACCCTATAGACTAACAGACGTATTGGAGCATAAGCTTTCGTGGGTGAATACCCACTTCATCAGATGCATGTGACGAAGTGGGTATTCACCCAGGAAAGCTTATGCTCCAATACGTCTGTTAGTCTATAAGGTGCCACAGGACTCTTAGTCTGGATCTGTAAAAGAGGCAAACATGGCTACGCATCTGATAGTGAAAATTGTTAAATTAGTTGCACTGTGAGTTATAGTTAATGAGACTTCACTTGCCAGTATAGATTATTATGTAGTTGTAACATCAATGCCTGTGTTAAAAGTGAGCATTTTTAAAATAACTGTCCTATTAGTTTTTGCTTGTTAAATGTTGAAGCTGTATATTTTATAGGTATTTGTTTTTAGCTGGAAATGGCAAATATACCAAAGATCCAAAACAGGGTTCCATATGAGTTGTTCTGCTTTTGTGAGGAAAAGATTCTTTAAGAATGTGACAAGATATTTAGAGCTAATTTTAGCAACTACTCTTTATGTCTTGGGTATATCTCCGTTGACCACAATAGAGTTATTCTGAATTTACCTTGCTGTGAGGGGAAAATTTGACTCCTCATCCCTTGTATACCCAAAACCCATCATCATTGCACTAGGAATTGTGGATTCACAAAGAATGCAGGATTTGTGTGGGACTAGTGTAGGATAATTAAATTATGTTAACTCTTCCAGGAAAAATGAACAAACAAAAGTCAGAATCATATTTATTAAACTAAGTATTTTCTTACTTATGCAACACTCACAAAGTTAACTTTTTGTATTGATGAGGGCTTTCGCAGTTGTTAGAAGTGGTATATTCTTTGCATATACTCAGTCAAAAAGCTGACCTACTCATTTTCCCTTTTCTTAGTACCACTACTAATTTGTATTACAGTAGCACCTATGGGCTAGAACACCGTTATGTTTGTACAGTACCTAACACATAACAGAGAGTCCCTGCTCCAAAGAGGTTACAAATGTAGGACTAGGACTATGAAATTCCAGGTGGATAAAACAAACAATTCAGTTTCTTCTCCCTCTTCATGGGGAGGAACTAATTCTAATATATGAAAGGAAATTAGGACTCACTAATCCTCCAGACCTCTTTGACTGTTATTAGCATGATTAGTGGAATAGGAGAGAAATATTTATTTTTGTCTGGGGAGTTGTGGTAACTACTGCTTCTTTCTTTCTTTCTTTTCTTTCAAAAGTGTCAGCCAAGGTACCTCTATTCTATAGTTCTTGATAGGCCAAGACTCGGTAACCTCTGTCAGGTAAAAGAATAAGTGCCCTTAGAGAATGAATTCTGTTGTAAAGCTCTCAGTGGTATAAATAACAGTAGCAGTATTTCCTAGAAGCAAGTTGGTGTGGCAAAGGAAGGACTTGAAGGGTATAGGGACAAGATGGAAACTTATTTGTTTGTATTTTGTTCTCACACAATTACCTATAGAATCGTAGGACTGGAAGGGACCTTGAGAGGTCATCTAGCCCAGTCCCCTGCACTCATGGCAAGACTAAGTATTATCTAGAACATCCCTGACAGATGTTTGTCTATGTGCCATGCCTCCTTTTATTAAGACAGTATCGATGCTTGTGTCTGGAATGGGAAAGTGAAACAATTTGTTCTCAGAACACAGTTAGCAACACAGCAGTTAAATTGTTTGTAAACATATTGTAGAAAATTTAGCTATGGGAATAAGCAGAAGTATTTGGGCATTTTTTTTATAGTTGGTGCACCAATTTCTTTTGTGGTGTGCAATAGGGAATTGTACGGATTTAGCCATCAAACCTTGTGAATGTGCACTTACCTAATTTTATAAAACTTATATGTTAAAAGAAAATCATGCAGCCATTGCCAGTATTAATTGCACAGTTTGAGCATAAATTTTCAGCACAAAATTTAATTAAATTCAAGCTGTGCAACTCATTTAATATTTCAGTATCTGAACTCTCTAGCATTTTTCTGAGAATCGCTATGGAAAGTAGTAAATCAGTACTTTGAAAGTTTTGAAACATCAACCTACAAGATCTTACTCTAGTATTTCCTCTCTTTATTTTATTTAATCCCTTCTGAGAGGCATCTATACTTCATTTAGTAAAATACAAATACAAAACCTCTTTAAAGCTAAGGAAAAACCAGCCAGCCAAATACCTTACACAGACAAACTTACCAAACACATCTGAACCACAGAGGATTAATTCCTGCCTAGATTGTAGAATAGATAATAAAAATATAGTAGATATTAAAAAAAAAGTGGAAGTGAACCTAAAATATAGGCAGAGATAGGTGAACTGTCCTTCAAAATTAGTTGTGGACCTGCAATAGTAATATTAATATTCAAAAGATAAATGGAATTCAGTCAGTAAGTTTATCTGAAATACTCCCTCTTGATTGATATATTTTGCAATTAGTATAATTAACCCCTTGCAAACTTTCCTTTTTTCAATATAAAGTATTCCCTGTCAGGGTGAATCAGTTTACATTACCAATTTTAATCATGATTTCAAACAGAAAGCAGGAAATCCTAATTTAAATAATTGATTTTAATCTTATTTTGCATTTTTACTTTTCAGTTATTTTCCTAAAGAAAAGTTAATTATCATTGGTTGGTAATCATTAAAATGTTGATTTGCAACTAAATGTAGCCTGTATACTATATTTGATGCTTTTTTTTCTAACCAGGAAGATGCACTATATAATATCTATACACATTTATTTAAGGAATTTTATATCTTACATTTATTGAGATTCTTACATTTTACCTTTTTTATTGTGTTAGAAATAAGTGAATGATGCATTTCTTATTTCCTAAATGATTAATTTTTAAGTGATTTTTGTCAAGCACTGTTTGGATGGAAATTCAAATTCAATTAAAAATGCATAAACCAGCATGTACTTTTATTACACAAAACTACCTGAAATATGCTGAATACCTAAAAAACTTTATCAAAGACATGTTTTGCAATTAAATGTAACTGATTTATTAAATCAAGTATAATCTGTAGTTAATAAATTGAGCTGATTGTTTCTGGTCATCATGGCCTTCAAGATTTTTGAAGTAGTGGATCTTATCCTTGCACCTAGTTTTTATTCATTGATTGGAAGAGGAAAACAAGCTTTTCTGCTTTTCCAGCTCCCAATCACTTTCCTAACTTTGAATGAACTAATCATTGAACTGAACTAGTTGAATAAACTGAAATGAATAATATATTCTCCCTACATCTGCAGTAAAAGCTACTGCTGTCGTAAACTAGTTTAGAATTTCAACAAACTCTGGTTCCAGGTGCTTAGTCATGGGTTTGGCTTTCTTTAAAATGTCAGTAGCAACCATGTACAGCTTAATACTATGCAGCCCGACCCCTTTTAAAGCAGGGGTATAGAGCTGTCTGAGTGGTCCAGACCATTGCTTCAGCACTTGAAATCCAGAATATAATAATGCCCTGGCATTTTAGAACTTCTCCCTCCATGGCTTGCACGACTCTCTGAAATATCAGATGTTCAGTTGCCTTGGGAGACACTACAGGTGGGAAGGGTCTGAGAGGCATAGGTGGGTGAGTAGCTAGGGCTAGAAGCAGTGATGAGCTGCCAAAATCTTAACAACGGGTTCCCTCCTCACCCCATGAGGGGGTCGTTACCCACCCCCACCCCCCGGGACTCCTGCCCCATCCACCCCCTTCCCCTGTCCCGACTGCCCCCAGAGCCGGGCAGGAGGGTCTCGTGGGCCACTGTAGTGGGTGCCCACCCCACCCCTAAGAGCCAGAGGCACCTGCTGGGGGGCAAGGTGGGGCGTCCCGGCGGTGCTTACCTGGGGCAGCTCCCAGGAAGCATCCGGCAGGTCTCTCTGGCTCCTAGGGGTGGGGGAGCGTAGCTGGGGGGGAGCAGGGGGAGTGGCCACTCCCCCCACTGATCACATCAAAAGTGGCACCTTAGGCACCGACTACCTGGGTGCTCCGGGGCTGGAGCACCCATGGGGAAAAATTGGTGGGTTCAGAGCACCCAACGGCAGCTCCCTGCCCGGCCCCAGCTCACCTCCACTCCACCTCCTCCCCTGAACCCACAGCCCCGCTCTGCTTCTCCGCCCGCTACCCCCGCCAGCTTCCAGTGAATCAGCTGTTTGGCGGGAAGCCGGGGGGAGGGCTGAGAAGCAGGCCACGGCTTTCCGCTCAGGCCGAGGGTGGCGGAGGTGAGCTGCGGTGGGGAGCATTTCCCGTGCGTGCTCCTCCCCCGCCAGGTTACCTGCTGCAGCATGGGTGGCCCTCCTTGTGCCCCTCCCGCCCAAGCTCACCTCCGCTCTGCCTCCCTGGGCCTAAGCGGGAAGCCGCAGCCTGCTTCTCAGCCTGCCCCAGCTTCCCACGCGAACAGCTGATTCGCGGGAAGCCTGGGGGGGTGGAGAAGCAGAGCAGGGCGGCGCGTTCAGGGGAGGAGGCGGAGCGGAGGTGAGGTGAGCTGGGGCCGGGGGTGGGGCGGGGCTGGGAGCTGCCGGTGGGTGCTCTGCACCCACCAAATTTTCCCCTTGGGTGCTCCAGGGCTGGAGCACCTGTGGAGTCGGCGCCTAAGGCGCCACCTTTGGCCGGTTAAATTTAGAAGCCCATTTAGAACCGGTTGTCCCTCGTGGAACAACAGGTTCTAAAAGGGCTTCTAAATTTAACAACAGGTTCTAGCGAACCGGTGCGAACCAGCTCACCACTGGCTAAAAGCAGGGTGAGCAGGGAAAGTCACCAGAGCCAGATGGTGGTAGCAAGGTGAGTCTGCAGGGCCTGGCATGGTTCTGTGGTCAGAGTCTGTCCTGAGAGTGGCCAGTGCACAGGGGTGCCATTTAAAATTTTGGTGGTGGGGGGGCAATTTTAACTGTGATTCCAAGGGCTATTTAGGCACCTGAAAACTCTAGGGTTTTTTTGCATATAATAATTTAGAAATTAGCTGACAGGAGCACCGTATCTAATTCCTATATATAAAAAAGAGGATTTAATAAATATTAGATCCACTCAACTCTAACACTAACATGTTCTCACAGCTTGTGTCAAGTCACTTAAGAACACTGGTTAGGTTTAAAATTTTAATGTATATTCTTTGTTACTAACTTTTGAATACAACAATTGAAACAATTGTAGAAAAATCTAGATTACTTTGTCACTTTTTTGCAGTTCATCAAGTTTGGAATAGATCATTTAATTTTGGAAACATCCTACTAGGGCAAGGTCCCGTGAGTTTATACTGCACCTGCCTGGGGCTCTAGAGGTGTTTCCTCACTACAAATAATAGATTAGAAACTAACCTTAAACAGGAGTGAAACTGACACTTTCAAGTCATTTTCACAGTGTTGCCAATCCCAAATGTTCAAAAATCCTGAGCCAGGGTCACAAAAATTCATGAGATTGTCTTTAAAATCATTAGGTTATGTAAAAATAACAGATTTGAGATTCTTTTTATTTGCCTTCTGCTTTTTGAGCCTTTAGGGTGCACTGGGTTCACATTTTGAAGCTTTCTCCACAGCCACTAGGACAAAAACTTCATTTTTCTTTTAAGAATGAAGGCTGAAATCATCACTTATCCACTTGACTCCAGGAGCTGGGGCTTTAAACAAAACTATTTTGTGGCAAAATCATGAGATTTGGCAACTCTGCTTTTACTTCTGTTTAAAGGCTAGTTACTTTCCAGAAGGCTCTTAAACACAACACTACAGCGATTGAGTTACAGTTCTCACAGGAGAATATTTAAAAACCAAGAATACTAAGAACCCAATAATTCTACATGTTAAAGTTGAGAAAAAGACTGAGACTTCTGAGGTATATTAGGGTCACTACAAGCAGGAAAGGAAAATAAACAGACACAGGAGCTCTGGGCAGCTTTTCCTTTAGAAAGAAAGTTGGAGGGACAAATCTGCTCGTCCTTAATCAACTAAAACTTCTATTGCCATCAGTGCCTCCACTCACAGGTATAAACATTACAGTGAACATGTGATAACATGTTTCGTCAAAAAATGTGTACATCATACTTAAATATCTGAGCCATCTTATCCAGAGTTACACATCTTATATGCATTGGCTCAGGGACTGGATTTTCTGGCATATTCTGAACAGTGCTGAGCACACAAATGGTGCCCAGTGAATAATGCAAATCATGACAATAATCGTTGACTTTATGGACTCTGTGGATGCAGTTTCTATTCTTTGTTCTGGAATTGGCCTGAATACAGCTGATAACCTAAGAATTTGAGTCATAAACAGATCTGATACTCATACAATACTTTCTCAGTCCTTTCTTTCACAAACTCAGAACAAAAAATGACTGAACAAAATGGTTTTCAGTTAAAATGTAAAACTGCATGACAGCCATTGCTCTGCAACCCAGCATAACGTTGAATCTGCCACCCCTTGGGAATTAAGTGATCTCCTCTCATCTGACTCTCATCCTCCATCCTTTCTAACCTCTGTACTGCTTTTCATGCTGTCAACCATGACATCCATCCTAGGACCATTTGCTGGAGTCTCAGAGAACTGACTGCCTTGGTTTTACTCCCATCTATGAGCCCTCTTTTTTTTTTCCTTCAGCATGCAGCAGAGAGAGAGGTGGTCTGCTGGATAGGGTGCTAGCCCTGAAAGATCTGGGTTCTACTTCCCCCATGGACTTTCTTTCTGACCCCAAGCCAGTACTTTAAGGACAGAGTTTCAAAGCTTTTTAGGCACCCAAAGATGCAGCTAGTCATCTAATGGAGTTTACAAAGCACCTAACCTTCTAAGTGCATTTGAAAATCTCACTAGGTGCCTAAATATGTCATATGTAAGACATGGGAGGTAATTGTTATGCTCTTCTTGGCACTAGCAAGATTTCAGATGGAGTATTGTATCCAGTTTTGGTCACCACACTTAAGGAAAGATGTGGACAAATTTGAGAAAGTCTAGAGGAGATCACCAAAAAATATAAAAGGTTTAGAAAACCTGACCTATGAGGAAAACTGGGCATTTTTAGTCTTGAGAAAACAAGACCTAGTGGGGTCCTGATAATAGTCTTCAAATAGGCTGAAGACTGTTATAAAGAGGACAATGATCAATTGTTCTCCTTGACCACCGAAGGTGGATAAGAAGTAATGGGGTTAATCTGCAGTGAGGGAGACTTAGTTTTAGTATTAGGAAAACGTTTTTAATTATAAGGATATAGTTAAGTACTGGAACAGGTTAAGAATCAAGTGAAATTGTGGAATCCCCGTAATTGGAGGTTTTAAGAACAGATTAGACAAACACCTGTCATGAATGATCTAGGTATACATGCTCCTACCTCTTGGGGTTGGGGAGAGGTGGACTAGATGACCTCTAGAGGGTCCTGTCAGCCCTACTTTTCTGTAATTTTTGCTGTAGTTTTAAAATACTATCCCCTCATTTAGTTATGATGTCCTACAGCTTTCCACATTCACTTCTACTGTTTTTAAATCTTGTAAAACTCTTTGGGAAGTTTAGTAAAAATACAAAATAAAATCAAGTTTTACATTTTAAAGATATTAGATGTATAAGTTTTTATAAAGTTTAATATTTTAAAAGAACTTTCACAAATACAATAATGTATACATATTTCCTAATTAGAATGCTTCCATGTGATTTTTAAGGTCAGACTGATTATTATTGATAGTTTTATTATCATAAGGTCAGTTATAGAAAGGAAAAGAACAGTTTCATAGGAACAGAGGTTGCATGCATATGCATTTTAATTTCTACCCCAAAATAGTGAGTTTATTTCCCAGACCATTAAAATCAGACAAGGGTCTCTAGTACTGTATTAAAAATACTGGTTTCAAGTGAGGCAATTAAAAGAGTAACCTTCAAACTTGTTCTGTGACTTTGTCTCTTATCAGTCATGCAAATGTCAGAGTCATAATGTGAATACTCAAGAAGGCTTTGAATTGTCAATAGAGGAAGCTTCCTCTTTGAGGTTATATTTGCTGGAACGGAAAAGATAACACTATTATCAGTGTTTTTATAGTGTAGCCAATTTCTCATTGCATATACTGAAATGTAGTTTTTAATACAGTTCAGCTTTTAGTAAAAAGATAAATATTTTATATGTCCTAAATAAATCCCAAATGTTGCTGTCAGTCCATGTAAAGTGTGAACTTCGACTTTGATGATATACAAATATTTTTATGAATAATCTTTCATTGTTCAAACAGATTTCTAACTCTTTTAAAGAAATCAACATTAAATGTGTCTTTGTTTTGGTGAAGAATGTATTAAACTGTCAGCTTTCTTCTACCAGGTTGTACTGTAAAATATAATGTAGTTTAAAATATAAACTTGCTTACGGAATCAATGTAGTTCTTCTGTGTAATATAAAAATACAATAATAAGCAGACTAGAGGGGAGGGATAGTTTAGTGGTTTGAGCATTGGCCTGCTAAACCCAGGGTTGTGAGTTCAATCCTTGAGGGGGCCATTTAGGGATCTGGGGCAAAAATTGGGGATTGGTCTTGCTTTGAGCCGGGGGTTGAACTATATGACCTCCTGAGGTCCCTTCCTACCCTGATATTCTAAGATTTATGATAATTGTACTATGAGTTTTAAGCTTTTGTAGGTAAGCTATTCAAACTTCATCATTTAATTGCTGACTATATGTGCATAGGTCACTTTAAACTGGACTATAAGATCTTCTTTGTTTTTTATTTTTCTAGAATGTACTTTTAATTTCTTGGTTTGGCACATATAATGCATGCAGTATTTCAGAATGCCTTTAAAATATTTTTGAATACTAAATGAGAACAGACAGACCATGATTAATTTAAAATCAGTTAAGTATTTGAGTCCTGGACATATTTATCATGACTATTAAATACCCAATCCTATTCACTATGCTTAGCATGACTATATGGGATTAGCAGAAGAAAACCCACAGGGGTTGTTCTGTTATTATTACTGTATCCTCAGGGTTTCAAAAGCTCTTGTGATAAATGAAGTGAGCGCGGGTAGCCCCCTTTTATGAACACCCAGCCAGCCAGTTAGCTGTAAAATCCCTCTTGGTGTCTGTTCTCTGATTGCTTTACCTGTAAGGAGTTAATAAGCCCACAGGTAAAAGAAAAGAAGTGGGCACCTGACCAAAAGAGCCAATAGGAAGGCTAGAACTTTTAAATTTGGGAAAAAAACTTTCGCTTTGTCTGTCTGTTCTCTGGGCTGCAGGGACGGAGCAGCAATGCTATATGCAGGAATGCTGTGTAAGGTTTGAACCAGGTATGAAATAGTATTTTCCATACCTAGAAGAAATAATTTGGTAAGGAATGTTTAGTTAGACGCTATCAGGTTTATTTCTTATTTTGGCTTGTGGATCTCCTCTGTGCTAACCCCAGATGCTTTTGTTTGCTTGTAACCTTTAATATGAACCCCCAAGAAAGCTAGTTCGGGTGCTTAATTTTTGGAATTGCTCTTTCAAAATCTAGCAAAAGCAAATAAAATTTACCTTTTTTAAGAACAGGATTGGATTTTTGGTGTCCTAAGAAGTTTGTGCATGTTGTTTGATTAGCTGGTAGCCACAGCTAATTTCCTTTGTTTTCTTTCTCAGCTCTTCCCCGGAAGGGGGGTGAAAGGGCTGAGGGTACCCCACAGGGAGTAATTCCCAAGTGCTCCTTCCTGGGTTCAAAGGGTGGTGGGTTTTTTTGTTTGTTTGCATTTGGGTGGTGGCAGCATTTACCAATTCAAGGTCAGAGAAAAGCTGTAACCTTGGGAGTGTAATACAAGCCTGGAGTGGCAAGTATTAATGTTTAGAATCCTTGCAGGTCCCCACCTTCTGCACTCAGAGTGACAGAGTGGAGATTCAGCCTTGACAGCCCTCATGGCCTTCTTCAAAACTATGGATCCATCTTCTCTGCTCCCAAACAGTTTTGGAAGGAATCCTCCTGGAGCACTGCTCTGTAGCGTGTAAGGAGTTCAGGCCAAATCAGACTCGTTTTGCTGCGTTCAGATTCCCATGCCCTTGCAGTGAATAGGACAATATTTACCCATAAAAGACCAGTATAGCATTTGATTAATATGCTGTTGTTTTCATTCTAATAAGAAAATGGATTGTTCTCCTTGACTGAAGAAAGCATCCCCATTTAGGATGGATGCTTAAATGTTTTCTTGGATCAGGGCCGTAGTTCTGTTCATATGGTTTTTATTTATTTTATTATAGTCAATGAAGATAAAATAAATTATTCTGTAATTATGTAGGCTCACAGTTAAGCTAGTCTCATACCAGTGTTATGCAGGCAGGGCTTCTGATATTTTCTCTAAGGCTACAGCTACAGTTACATGCTTCCCGGGTATTTGTCTGTGTACTGCTAACACATGTACCTTGTATCCAGAGTAAGTGTCCATATATGCTGTGCAGGGCACAGATATACTCTGTACACAGGCGTATACCCGTGTCCACACTGTCCCTTTTTGGTATATGATGATAACACTGTCATTCTACTGATGGTATCATAGAGTCCTTTGCATCATAGGAGACACTCGTGGAACTGCCTTGCTGCATATTGCTTCATGCATTTCATGACAACCGCTCCCAGTCATCTCTCCCTTCTGCCAAACTGCACTGAAGACATGGAGCAAGTCCATGATGATGTGGTTCTGCTCCTGGTACTCTCGCAGGACAAATGTTCATGCAGTCCATTACTGGTTACTAGATGGAATGGGTCTGGAAAAATTCAAGACTCCAAATGAGAGGATGACTGAAAATTGACTGAGGTTCCAGGTGTTGAATGCCATGATTGAAATGGTATGCCCCTCGATGGACTGCCACTTCTGGCCCAAAAAACCAGCCTGGTGTAGTGGCACCAGATAGTCTTGGAAACCTGGAATGACAACCAGTGACTGAAGAATTTCCAAATGAGGACCTTCATGGAATTGTGTGAGCTGTTTGCACCAACCACCCAGTGCCAGTAAACTTGTTTTTTGTAACTCATACCAGTACAGAAGTGGGTGGATATTGCCTTTTAGAAGTTTGCAACACCTGATAGCTGCTGGTCAGTTTGAGTTTCGGAAGTCAAGTGTCAGGGTAGTGGTTGTGTAAGTTTGTCAAGCTATCAGTACTGTAGTCTACCCATTGTTTGCTGCCAAAACCGAAATCCCTGAAATTATAGTGGGATTTCAGAGGATGGGGTTTCTAAACTGTGTAGGGGCCATTGCTGGAACAAACATCCCAATATTTTGCCTATCGAAAAAGGGCAATGAATAAATAAACCGATGAGGTTACTATTCACTCTTTCTCCAAGGTTTAGTGGACCACAGAGATTTGTTCATGAACACCAACGCTGGACACTGAGGAAAGGTCCATGATGCCAGGGTACTCAGAAGATCAGGATTACACTACAAGGGGGAAGACATGATATGGGTCTGTACGGTGTTTCTGTACGCAGTTATTTTTGGGAATCCCATATACCCCCTCGTACTGTGGCTCATGAAGCCGTACCCCGATATCACCAACTCAGGAAAAAGGGAATTCAATGATAGACTTAGTAGCTGAAAAATGGGGCTGTCTGAAAGCTTATTGGCGACGCCTGCAGACATGTCTGGATGCCAGTGTAGCCAAAATGGTTTGCATTATTGTGGCATGCTGTGCCTTGCACAACATATGTGAGGCTAAAGGGGAAATACTTCCAGAATGAATGGGCACAAGACAGATCTGGTTTTTAAAGCCTGTACAGGCAGCCAGATCCCACCCATGTGCACACAGCTCCTGGTCCCAAGCAGGCAAGGGAAATTCATGAATCATTATTGAGTGGCTCAGTGTGGGAAGAGGGCACTCGTGTCTGGGAATGGTAATGAACATTTGAAATGGTCATGGAGGGGAAGGATGGCTATGACGTTCCTCAGCCATCCCAATTCCCTTTCCAGACCTAGGAAGGCCTGTACACAAGTAACCAAGAACCCTGACCTCCCTTACTCTCAGCTAACATTCATAAGGGGAAGGAAATATGGGGGGAGGGAGAGGAGTAATGTTGGGTCTTTGTACAAGTGTCATAAAAATGTTCTCTTTCCACCCTTTCGGAAACCTTCTTTCCTTTCCCCCGTCCACAATGCGGCCCAGGGACTATCACTGCCAGAGTGCTGGTTGAGAACTGCATGCACACAGGGGCACAGTGACTACTAGTTAGTAATCTGTTATGGCTTCTGCTAAATGCTTTACAGTTGTTCATGGGATGTTAATAAAATCATTGATTTACAGCCAAGTCTTTCCTGAGACTACAACAGGGTGGAGCAGGGTGGTGTCAGGCATGTATTTTTGGAGGAAGAGGGGATATTTCCAGAGAATATGGGGGTGTATTGTAATTTACCAGTCTTAGGTTCTGTTTCTTCCAGTGGTTTGGGTTCCTCCTCAGCCTCCTCCTGGGAGGCTTCTTCAACTGGGTCTGCCAAGTAGAGGTGTAGAATCACATGCTCCTGTTCCTCTTGGTCTTCTGGAGCTTCCTTCAGGGCTTCCTGCAAATTCCTTGCTTCCTTTTTGCCCTTTCTCTCATTGGCATCCCATTATATGATGAGGCCAGCAAGGTTGAGGAGGGGATCATGAGTCACTTCAGAGAGTAAGCAGAGAAGGGATAGCTGCAGGATTTACATTTTTCTCCCATTGGCTGAAAGCTGGCAACCCTAGGAAAAAATAGCACAGATTTTTAAGCCAATGTACACATGGAAGCCAAGTGATTTATTTAAATAAATAAATAAACAAACAATCAATTTTATTGTCTAAAATTTCCTTTCAGTTTACACTCTTAAGTTCATGAATAACTTATGGGGAAAGAACCTGAACACATTTTTGTGATTTTAGGGAAGTTAGGAAATTTTAAAGTTTAAATTGCAATTACTCAATCAAAATAATTAAACACACAATGGAAATTACAGAAATGCAGAATTAAGACTGAAGAATAAGTATTTTACCTATTATTCAGCTTCTCTTCCTGTTCTTCATCTTAAGTAAGCATGATTTAAAATCTTTCCTGAAACACTCTCTAAGGCCAGCCAAACATGGCAATAATTTAAGACAGCAGTGGTTCAATTAAGCTTTTCCATTATAGAAGACAACAATCTTTTGCAAGTCATGTATTGAAGACCTTCATTAAAGTTCAAAGCACATAAAGGATAAATCAACTTTATCCAAAATATTGCATCAAAAAGGCTATATAGTTTCAGTAGTAATATTTTAACTTATAAATTACAAATCACCTTCTTAACATAAAATTGTTGTACATTTAAATGGGTTACATGACCAATTCCAGTTGCAAATTTAAATTGTTAACAAAAAAGCCAAAAACAAATGTAACTTATCTGATTTGAAAGACATTCTAGAGATAGAAATCAATGAACCGGTGTCATGAATGTTGAATTACGATAGGGATAAGACTGAGACATACTGAAATATAGGGAACGAACCCTTTCTAGTAGCACAACATCATTATTCTTCAGTGATTCTAATCTGCACTGCCTGATGAACATAGGATGTGGAATTTGATGCTGATGCATTAATCTATCACACTAGCAAATATTTTAGGGAAAACACTATAATTCCAGAATAACCTGACAGAGATCAAATGTAAGAGAGAAAGGAGCAGGATCTTGGCAACAAGTCTGAACCCAATGGCTTGAAATGCCTGTGTGCCGTTTTGACCACTTTTTGTTCAAGGTAAATAGAACTTGTGTATGTTTTGAAAAATTATACATTAGAAAATACCAGAAATCTGTGTCCAATTTATTATCTAAAGGAAAAACTGACCCAACAATCTTCCACTGCTTGACAAATAGACAACACTGGTTTGAGGAGTTAAATTGTGAACTGGGATTCTTGTTGAATATCAACAGAACAAATAGCTATGTGCCGGCAGAAATGAAAACTGCCCAGTAAAAACAGACCAGAAAGAACTCAAAATAAGACTTCTCAGAAGGAACTAATACAGGATCTTGAGACTTTTGGTATCTGTGAAATATGTTCAAGCTGATCCCCCCCCGTGCCTTTCTAATGTTGAAGTTAAAATGTTAGTCTGTGACTTTCTTATCACTGAACTACAGTTCCATAATGTGTAGATGAATAAATTCTCTCATTCTGTTAACCATGAATTTTTAACTTGTACGTACTATAGTAAGAACTGTCAAGTTTCTCACATGAGCAAGCAGTTGAGAATACTTAACACCTCTACAGAACTTTAAAACAAATTAATTTGGCTTCAGATAAATTCAATTTTTTTTCCAAAATGTACAAAATGTTTCTATATTCTATAGGTTAGCTCCTAGGCAGTAATTTTTATGGTCCTCCTGATGTGATGGAACTAGCACTTTGAATATTTCTAGACAGCCTTTAACTAGTAGCTGGATGTGAGGAAATAGGTGGTAGTGCTGATTACGGATAGGATTTTTTTTTTTATTTTTCTTTTTTTTTTAAGAGAGACAGTTTAATGGTCCTGATTTCTTTAAGTTTTTTTTTTTCTTTTTTCCCCCAGGTAACTTAAAATGTGGCTGGAAATGGTCTTGCTGATAGCAATATTATGTCTGGGTTGTGTGTAGTGTGTTCTGGAACAGATTCTTAGATTCTAAGGCCAGAAGAGACGATGGTGATCATGTAGTCTGACCTCCTGTGTAGTACAGGACATAGAACTTGCTCAAAATATTTCCTAGAGCATATCATTTTAGAAAAACATCCAATCTTGATTTAAAAGTTCTCAGTGACAGAGAATCCACCACAACCCTTGGCAAGTAGTTCCAATGAATAACTACACTCTCTGTTAAACATGTGCGCCGTATTTAGAATCTGAATTTACCTAGCTCCAACTTCCAGATCATGTTCTGACTTTGTCTGCTTGATTGAAGAGCCTATTATTAAATGTGTTCCCATGTAAGTACTTGTTGACTGTAGTCAAGTCACCCATTAACCTTCTCTTTAACCTAAATAGATAGACTCAGAGAGCTCAATCACTATAACACACTTTCTAATTGTTTAATCACTCTCATGATTCTTCTCCAAACCCGCTCTAATTTATCATCACCCTTCTTGAACTGTGGACTCCAGAACTGGCCATAGTATTCTAGTAGCAGTCTCACCAGTGCCAAATGCAGAGATAAAATAACCTCTCTACTTTTCCTTGAGATTGCCCTATTTTTACATCCAAAGATTACATTATTCCCTTTGGCCACAATGTCACACTGGGAGCTCATGTTTAAATAAATTATCCACTACTTCCTCCACATCTCTTTCATAGTCACTGGGTGGAGCCCATCATTCTGTAAGTATGTCCTCAATTCTTTGTTCTTGGATACATATGTTTACATTTAGCCATATTAGAATACATATTGTTTGCTTTCCAAGCAATCCAGATTGCTCTGTATCCGTGACCTTTCCTCTTCATTATTTAGGGCTCCCCCATTAATTATATTATCCTCCATTTAATTCTTTATTAATCAAATCCTGTACTATTTTGCCTACAATTGATGTCAGAGTAATAGGCCTATAATTATCCAGGTAATCCTGATTTACCTTTTTTAAATATTAGCACAGCTAATCAATCAGCTAACAATCAAGCAGACAAAGTCACAGCTTTTTAGCAATATTAGCTAGCTTTCTATCAGTCTTCTGGAAATTCCTCAGTGTTCCAAGACATATTGAAAATCAGCATTAACAATCCAGCAAGCTCCTCAGCCAGCTCTTCGAAAACTCCTGGATGCAAGTTATCTGAACCTGCTGACTTTGAAAATTTCTAAATTTAGTAGCTGCTGTTTAACATTCTCCTGAGATACTAGTGGAATGGAGGGAATGTTATCACAATCATATATATGACTACATCTGTTATTCCCCACAAATATAGAACACAAAAATGTGTTGAACACTTCTGCATTATTGATAATTCCACCACTTTTTAATCAATATGTCCTCCTTCCTCAGTTGTGGCTTTCTAGACATGTTTAAATATGTTTTACTAAAACTCCCAATTATTATTCCCATTTTTCTGATTAAATTCTTCCAACCAGCTAATTTGGCTTATACCTGTTTTCAGCTTTGTGAAATTGGCCCTGCTAACGCATGGTGTGTGTGTACACACACAATCACTGGTCTGGGTTTTTTTCTGTCTGTACATATTTGGTGTGCCTGGCACCATATGCAGATCTGTTTTGTATTGTAAAATTGTACAGATAAGCATTTGTGGGTCATTAAATTTATTCTTACGACGACAAAAAGAACTTTGGAAATGCCATTATTATAAATTTGGTAGTTAGATTGCCAACAGTGTTTAGTAATGCAGCATGTTTGAGAAAATGCCATCTCTTATACTCTAATCATTAGGAAGCATCAACCAATGTGTTTAAACAGTGAAATTAAATAAGTGACTACACCACAGTTGCCTTCATAAATGATTAGGAAATACACTCTGTGAATAGCAGTGTGTGCATTTCCAAGTCTTATGTCCTAAAACATGGTGTCAGTATGCTGTTCCTTATTCTCAAATTTTCCTTTTAAGGGTCTCATTATATTCAGTTTCATTTCAGTATCCTGTCAGAACATTTCCTCTTCTATAATGACTAGATTTAATATCCTTTTAAAGAAAATTGTTCCTGGCAATATATCACAAGCTTTTTAATGACTGAGTTATAAAGTTCTTGGGGGAGAAGGAAGAAAGAAGAGGGCTTATCCTGGAAATACAGATCTGAAGATCAAATAGTGAGCTTTTTTAACAAAAGCTACTATGTTAATTTGACTTTTGGCCTTTTATTTCTATAGAGGATTGTGATGGGGTGGATAGGCCCCAAACTAGCAATGAGGGGGTTAATGAGGCAGAATAGCCCCCTCATTGCCAGTGTAGAGGCTAAGGAGAACATGTGGACCCACTTGACCCTGCTCTGTTACACCTGCAGGGTTACACAATGACAGGTGTGGAGAGGGGGGATTAAAGGGAGCTAAACTAGGACAATGCAGGGCAGATCAATCAGAATTCTGCTACTCCCTTAACAAGGGAAGCCTGGTTCTAGTCAAGAGCCTGGGGCAGGTTGCTATCTGGATGAGCTATTTGGAGGATGGGACAAAGAGGCCCAGGAAGACTGACTAAAAGGGACTAGCCACAGGAAGACAAGTCCAAAGCAGAAGGGCAGGGTCCTGCCAATAAATTTACAGATGACCCCATTTTCAAAATTGTTTTCCTTGTTTGTTTTGGATTCTTCCACCCTGGAAAGGGTAGGGACTCAGTAGTGCCATTGTCAGAGGTCTATTGCACAACATCACCAAATCTGTGAAGGGTAAGACAGGTGACTCAGGCCCTGACGGGCCACAAGGGGGCTCTCCCTAGACAGCCTGGTTACATTGATATTCATCGTAATTTCTACATTTTTGTTCAACCTTCTTAGTTTTCGTTTTCTTTTTGTTTCTCCCTCCCACAAATAGTCTACTCCTTAATTCAAGTAGGCATTTAGGCCTTGTCTGTACAGTGCAGGAGTGAAAACTAGAGGGGTGTGAATTCTAAATCACCCCATGTTGCACACTAACTAGCCCATATAGACCCTCCTGGCAAGCACTAAACATTTCCTAGTGCATGTTAATGTAGTGCGGTCCAGCAGGGTCTACAAAGGCTAATTAGTGTGCAATACATTGGTGTGTTTTAGAATTCACACCTCTCTAGTCCTCAGTGCCACAATGTACAGAGAAGCACTTAATCTGAACTGGCTGGAACTAGGCCAATAGAAAGGGGTTGTGCTCAGTCTTTCGGTGGAAAGATGTTGCAAATTCATAATTGTTGACTGATCCGACTACAATTAGTCATTCCTGTTTTACCCATGGTAAATGACAGATCTGTCCTGATCTCTCCCATTTCAAGTAATAAACTAATTAGTAGTAGTAAATGTTGAGATTTAGTTGGTCATAGTGAACATTAAGAAATGGACATTTGCTGGCTGTTACCCATGGCATTTGAAATTCTACAGGTATGCCTGACCCAAAGCCTATTGTAATCAACTGAAAGTCTGCCATTGGCTTAAATGGGCTTATGTTCAGGCCCTTATTTCCTCTCCCAAGTATAAGGAAAAATGGTGACATTTATTTTAAAGCTACCAAAAATCCTCTGATATTAAACAAATGCTGCTAACATTAGGCTGTATATTCTTCATTGTAAATGTCTTTTCACTGCTATTCAAGTGTTTCAGATTTATGACTGTATACTTGTTAATACTTTATTCAACAAAATGATATTGTTGTAAGCATGTTGCAATGGAGCAACTTGTAGAGAAAGGTACTACTCAACATAAATATGGGTGGCGGAGCTATGTTCTTAATGAATGATTGCAGAGTCCATTTGTATTGAATGGAATTAAGTTCACAAAGTGGTGATTCTTTCAGAGTTTATTGTGTTTTCTTTCTTAGTACTACACAGTAATTAATCAAGGCGAGAGAAACATCTAATTAAAATAAACTCTGATTCACAGGACCTGTATTTGAGCTACTATTTTACTAAATGTGTAATTGTGTAGGCAAACACCACAACCATCACTTCACTTCTAGTAAAAAACTGCTTGCTATCTTAGACTTGGTCTACACTTAAAAATAGGTCAACCTACCTATTCATTCAGGGCTGTGAAAATTTTTGCACCCCATACAACATATTTAGATCTCCCTAAACCCCCTGTAGACACAGCTAGATCAGCAGAATATTTTTTCCATTGACCTAGCTACCACCTCTTGGAGAGATGGATTAACTATAAAGTTGTTGTCCTAAATTGTTGTCTTTCATAACTGAAAATGATGCAGAGAGTGGTATTACATCTTGTGAGTATAGCTGTGGCTAAATAGGCTGCTGCATGAGTGGCAGTCCTTTCCACATTGAATGCATATGTAGCTTGATATTGAGGAAGGGATTACAGTCTGTACCTGCTAAATCTACTGCTGTTTACATCTTGGCCTCTGCCTCAAGATCCATACAGTGATTAACCTCAAACTGAGTAACCCCATTGTTGACTGCTGCTCACCAATGTGATCTGTCTGTTGCTGACACTACCAGTAGTCGTCATCAATGCCGCAATGCTTCAAGTTATGCTTCAATGTGTCCTTGAAGCACTTCTTCTGGCTGCCTAGTATGCAGTTACCCACTTTCACTTTGCCATAAAGCAGTTGCTTCAGCATTCTGGTGTTCTCCATCCTCAACACATGACCAGCCTAATATAACTGTATCCAAAGAGCATGGCTTCAATTCCTATGGAGTGGCTGCATTCCAAATCTCGTTATTGGTAATTGTATCCTGCCATTTGATGTGGAATATGGCATGCAGATGTCATAAAAGGAACTCATTTAAAAGCTTGATGTGATGGCTGTAGCAGGTCCATGTCTCGCACCCATACAACAAATGGGAAAGCACAACCGCTTTATAGACTCCTAGCTTCATTTGAAGTTTAATACCATGTTGCTGCCAGACTCTGACTGATAGTCTGCCAAATGATGAACTGGCTTTGTTGATGTGACTTGTCAGCTCCTTGTCTATAATAGCATCATTCGACAATGTGTTGCCAAGAGAGCGGAAGTGAGTAGCAGCATTCAGCTTTGTGTTGCTGATGGTTTCATGTAGGGTTTCTCTGGTGCAGGTTGATACATGACTTCTATCATTTTCAGATTGTCATCTCATATCTTTTTGAAGACTCTGTGAATCTGTCCTAGTCAACTGTATCTCTACTTGAGTATGTCTAGAGGCACACAGCACTGGCATACAGCAAGTCATGATTCGTTGCCTAAAAGACTTTTGTGGAAGATCGCAACCTATTCAAACCGAATAATTTTACAGACAATAGGAAATGTATCCTGATACAGGCATTCAGGTTTCTTGTAGCATCTTTGAGTATTACTGCATAGAAGAGATTGAACAGGATTGGACAAATTATGCAGCCTTGTTTAATACCATTAATGATAGGAAATGGGTCAGACAGGACATCATGTACACAAACTCATCTGAGCATTCCATTACGAAATAACCTCAGTTCTGATGAATTTTTCTGGTTAATCAAACTTCCATAATAGTTGCCGAAGACCAAGTCTACTGATGGTGTCAAATGCTTTAACCAGGTCAATGAAGACAGTATTAAGGTTATGTTGCTGTTCTCTGCATTTCACCTGCTTCTGACAAGCTACATATGATATCTGCTGATCCTCGTGTTGGCCTGAAATCACATTGTGACTCCAATAACATGCAACTAATAATGTTGCATAGCAGATGATCAAAGAGTACGTTGGCCAGAACCTTTCCAATGGTGGGGAGAAATAAGCTACCGCAATTAATTGCCACAATAGGACTTCCCCTCTCCTCTTGTATATGGTGACAATGGTGGTATCTTTGAAATCTTGTGGTACATATTCTTCAGTACTCCATATTTGAGTCCATACAGTCACTTCAGCAAGGTTTCACCTCCGTACTTTATTTCTACAGAAACACCGTCAGATCCCGGGTCCCTACACTCCTTCATAGCACTGATTACAGTGCTGACTTTGTCAAGGGATGGGGCTGTGTCCATGTTGTCATTGCACATTGGCTGATCCATTACTCTTACTAGTGCCTTGTCTACAATGTTGGACAATATGCTCAGAAAATCACTGATATGCTGTCACCACCTCTAAAGGGTTTCTCCTCTCTGTGTTTAGTGTAAGACTGTCTGCACTCTTCAAAGTAATTGTAGGTGTGTGTAGGACCATATATGTCTTTCAAAGCAGCATGGAAGTGTTTGGTGTCATGACAGTTGGTCTAGCCCTGGGTTTTATCAGCCTTGGCATTCCAGTATTGATCTGCATGTCTCTAAAATTAGATTGAATGTCATTCCACAGATTCCTCTATGTTGTTACTGTGCCTACAGTTACATGGAATGCAAGAATTTGTCAGTGCATCTCCTGTTTTTTAGTGAGTAACATAACTGGTTTTATAAGAATGACCCAGAAATACAGCGATCTTTGCTGTACCCAAGGTGGTGAAAGCAACTTCATATACAGTATCGCAAAATCACACACTCACTATTTACATTAGCACTAGTATTCAAGCCAGTAGGTTGGCTAGTGCCATGGCACAGACCTGCGTGAAGTGTCTAGTACCAGTGACAAATGGAGTGACTCTGCTATTATCATCACTGGCTGCCAGATAGCCATGTTTAGGTGAAAGGGAGGTTGAGTGCATAAGTCCTTCCTGATGATGCATAGCCTCTCTACTGGCAAGACCACTTTCACTTTGCCATAAAGCAATTGCTTTAGCATTCTGAGTGATAGCACCTGGTAACTGGGCCCTCCTGTGACCAGGCTGATTCTGGAAGAGATCTTGGATTAGCATGGATCCCCACAGGTGCAATAAGAAGGTGCACCAGTGTGTGGAATACACCTTGACATTCATTTATCCATGTCCCCAGCTACCAGGATGGTAGCAAAGACCTCTGCAGTTTGTGGCAGATGAGTGCTACTTTCTACAGTGGTATAATAAGCAGATGCAGGCACAGCAGTTGTCCACTACTATAGAAGATACATAGAATGATTCCATAACGACATCTACAGACTTCACCCTCACCCATGCCAGTCATCTTGTGAATGTATGTCCCCAGAGTTCAAGAGAATAGGCGAGAGTGTATGAATACTGCAGTGCAAGTCATGACCACCAAACAATGTATGTGCTTTGATGATAGAGGAAGGTCCTCCAGTAATGGATGAGTGGTGAAGCAATAGTCATGGTGATGCTGGTGATCATAGTCACAGACCTACGTGAAGGTGGCTCATGACACTGGTCACTTGGAAGTAGCAGCACCATTCAGCAACATCTTAGGTATCTGAGCAGCCCTAGTCAGCATTAAACTGCTCAACCCATAAATTAAGAATGTTAGGCGAGAATGTTAGGACTCTGTGTGACAGTCCTACCACCAGGCTACCTGAGAGAGGCACAGCACTTGTTGCAGAAGTACTGGCCAGGTATAGGATCAACACTGCCTCACTGAGTGAAACCAGACTCCCCAACAATGGGAAACTCGCAGAGATCAGTGAAAGGTACATGGTCTACTGGTGAGGCTGCCAGTCCACAGAGCCACAACCATCTGGTGGTGTTAGCTTTGCCATTAGTGACTCCATTGCTGCCAAACTCAAAAGTCTACCTAAAGGAACAAGTGCTCATGTTATGTTTCTACTGTTGCCATTGACACACAAGCGCTGACGATGCTAGCATACCGCTTACACTCCCTCCATGACAAATGCTGACAGCGAGAAACAAAAGTTCTACAGTGACTTAGATAAACTCATTGTATCCACCCTGGTGTCAGATAAACTGATAATCAGGGGGACTTTATTTCCAACCCCTGCATTAATGTGGTAACCAAGCAGCACACCACTGGATAGCCTGGGATTGGGAAGGAGAATAGCAGTGGAACTCTGCTACTCGCTGAGTGAATCAGGCAGCAATTAGAAATCACATACCTATTCTACCTACCAGACAAAAACAAAACATCATGGATGCACCAAGATCCAATGGCATCTTATTGATTATATCATCTTAATAGTGAGATCTACAGAATGTATGAATCACTACAGCCATGTGCAAAGCAGACGGCTGGACAGACTATTGCATGATCTGCTCTAAACTGTTAGTAATACAATCAGTGCATCACAGTCCATCAGATAAACTAATCAGATGGCTTAATATAAAATTATTACAAGATGAAGCACACGAGCACAGCTCTGCAGCAGTATCACTGCAGCTTATCTGATCTTGCCAGCTTGACTGCTAGTGCTGTGGATTAATTACATTGACTGAAAACCCCCTTCTGTCTATGTGGGACTTATCTACGCTACAGCACCACAGCTGCAGTGCAGTGCTGTAGCTGTGCCACTATAGCTGGAGGAGTGAAGACCTAGCCCTAGGTACTTTAAAAGCGTTGCAGTAGAATCAAATTTATCTGAAGGTCTCTAGGGACACCTAAACCAGTTGGATAAACAAAACAGCAAGATGACTGAGGTGTTTAATACCTATTTTGCTTTAGTCTTCACTAAAAAGACTATGGTCAACACAATATTAACAAAAGGGGGAAGGAACGCACACCAAAATAGGGAAAACAGAATAAGGACTATTTTAGATAAATTAGATGTGTTCAAGTTGGCATGGCCTGATTAAATTAATCCTAGAGTACTTAGGAAACTAGCTGAAGCAATCTCGGAACCATTAGCAATTATTTTAAACTCATGGAGGATGGGTGAGGTACCAGAGGACTGAAGAAAGGAAATCTTTAAAAAGGGGAATGAAGAATACCTCCCAGGGTATTATAGGGTGATCAACCAACTTTGATACCTGGAAAGATACTGGAACAAATGATTAAACAATTAATTTGTAAGCACTTAGAGGATAATTGGGTTATAAGCAATAGCCAGCATGAATTTGTTAAAAACAAATAATGCCAAACCAACCTAATTTCTTTTTGACAGAGTTATTGGCCTAGTGGCTAAGAGGGAAGCAGTAGATGTGATATATTTTGACTTTTACTAAATCTTTTGATCCAGTCCCCTGTGGCATTCTCATAACCGAACTAGGGAAATGTGATCTAGATGAAATTACTATACGGCTTTTTTACCCAGGTGTGCACCAACATACCCAAAGATTAGTGGTCAACGGCTTGCTTTCAGACTGGGAGGTGTATCTTGTGGAGAACCTCAGGGGACAGTTCTGGGTCCGGTATCACTCAATATTTTCATTCATGATTTGTATAATGGAGTAGAGAGTACGCTTATAAAATTTGCAGCTGACACCTAGTTGGGAGAAGCTGCAAGCTCTTTGGAGGACAGAATTGGAATTCAAAATGACCTTGATGAACTGGAGAACTGGTCTGAATTCAACAAGATGAAATTCAATAAAGACCAGTGCAAAGTACTGCATTCAAGAAGGGAAAAAAATCAAATGTACAACTACAAAATGGGGAATAACTGGTTATATGATAGGACTGTTGAAAATAATTGGGGGCGTATTTTAGATCACAAAATGAATGAGTCAACAATAAAAACAACGAGGAGTCCTTGTGGCACCTTAGAAACTAATACATTTATTTGGGCATAAGCTTTTGTGGGCTAAAACCCTCTTGATCAGATGCATGGAGTGGAAAATACATGGAGAGGTATAAATACACAGCATATGAAAAGATGGGAGTTGCCTTACCAAGTGGGATGTCTGTGCTAATGAGCCAATTCAATTAAGGTGGAAGTGGGCTTTTCTCAACAGTTGACAAGGAGAGGTGGAAATCAGTTTTATAGTGCTTTATATAGCCCATTTCAAACAGTTAACAAGAAGGTGTGAGTATCGGCTGCAAAAAATTAGATTTGGAGTGACGCATCCACCCCCAGTCTTTATTCAGGCCTAATTTGATGGTGTCCAGTTTACAGACTAGTCTCCTTCTAGTTTGGGTCCAGCAATCACTCACACCCCCTGTGGTTACTGTCCTTTTTTCCAGTTTCTTTCAGGTATCCTTTGGGGGTGGAGAGGCTATCTCTTGAGCCAGCTGAAGACAAAATGGAGGGGTCTCCCAGGGGTTTAAATAGACTTTCTCTTGTGGGTAGATACCCCTCCCTCCCCCTGTGTAGAATTCGAGCTACAAGATGGAGTTTTGGAGTCACATGGGCAAGTCACATGTCCATGCATGACTCAGAACTTACAGGTAGCCACCATGGTTCACACGTTACCTTGAACATCCTCAAGTAGACTTCTTATGTGGATTGGAGCCTTGCAAGATCCATTGTCTGTTAAGTTTCAGAGTAGCAGTCGTGTTAGTCTGTATCTGCAGAAAGAAAAGGAGGACTTGTAGCACCTTAGAGACTAACAAATTTATTAGAGCATAAGCTTTCGTGAGGTACAGCTCACTTCATCGGATGCATTCAGTGGAAAATACAGTGGGGGGATTTATATACACAGAGAACATGAAACAATGGGTGTTACCATACACACTGTAATGAGAGTGATCAAGTAAGGTGAGCTATTACCAGCAGGAGAGCAGGGCGGGGGGGAACCTTTTGTAGTGATGATCAAGGTGGGTCATTTCCAGCAGATGACAAGAATGTCTGAGGAACAGTGGGGGGGGGGGGCTGGGAATAAACATGGGGAAATAGTTTTACTTTGTGTAATGACCCATCCACTCCCAGTCTTTATTCAAGCCTAAATTAATTGTATCCAATTTGTCTGTTAAGTGTTTCTTGATTGGGCACTTAATTTGCACATTCCTTTCTCAAGAAGCTGACCAAATGCTTTACTAAGGTTACTTAAAATCAAGCAAATACACAACCAATATTCATAACCTCGAGTACAAAAATTATCCATGCATACAAATAGGATGAATATATTCAGAAGATCATAACTTTTGCAGAGAGATGTTATATGGCATATGTAGCATTAAACATATTCCAGTTATGTCATATATATATTCATAAGCATATTTCCATAAAGCCTTATGGGGTACAATGTCACACCCTCCACTAAAGTAACTGTATAGTTAAGACTGAAAAACTGTTTCAAAAAATGGGTTAGTCTGTGGTTAAGAAGCTATCCCCATTGACACTCTACCCAAACAACTTCCCATTCTAACCCTCTGCCTGCTTTGCCAAAAGAAGAGTCACCAGAATTCTTGCTCCTAGAAATCTGAGCATGTGTATAGTTGACTTTCCCCACTTTCACAGAACCTAGCCCTTCTTTCTCTTCGTAGCTTAAAATTTCTCATTGGCATTCAAGATTTGTTTTAAATATTCTGTACATTTTTTTAATTTCATATAAATTGAGTATTAGATAATCAGTTCTGATAGCTGAGAATGTAATTAAGAAAATACAGTATAATATGGAAAATAAAAATCTTGATATTATTACAATATTCTGCTTTTGGTAGCTTTCAAATATGATTTCATTTCAGCATTGTTTGCAGTGTTGTTCTAGCCATGTTGGTCCCAGGATACTGAGAGACAAGCTTTCAAGCTATGCAGAGTTTTTCAGGTCTGACCTGAAGAAGAGCTCTGTATAGCTTGAAAGCTTGTCTCTCTCACCAACGGAAGTTGCTGCAGTAAAAAATATTACCCACTCCCTTGTCTCCTCCATTTCAATGTTTCCAGCATGGTAAAATTTGTAACAAATATATTTCTCACTTTTTTTTTTAAAAGGAGAAATATCATTTGGAACTTAATTCATTAAAATAACCCCATATGATAAAAGGTTAGTAAGTTGAGTAGAATTTAGTGCTCCCACTCCTAGAATAGTTTGATTCCCCCACACAGGCTAATTCAAGCATAAATTTCATGCTGCTTTATTCAGGTAACCATGCTGGAGACAATTGTGGCAACTGAAATATGCAATCATGTTTAAATTTTAATGTGGGCTATCCTTGCTGCTAATTGAATTGCCTCAAGGACTAAAATATAACTTAGAGGCCTTGGTTCAAATTGTTTCTCTTTATTTACATAGTTTAATGGGGAGAAAGGAAGGAGCACAGTCTACATTTAATATAAGTATTTTACTGAACCGTGACAACTATCACTCTGGAGATCTTAAGCATATGCATTATTTAGAGAAACTAAATATTTTCCATTGTGGCTATTCTTCATTATCCTTTTGAGGACATCTATGTATGTGCCATCTCTAGTCTAATACTACTAAATATTCAATAAGTTTAGCAATAGCATATAAATACTTAACACTGCTATGTAGAAATTTACATGCACTGAACAAATGTTTGCCACTGACACTTGACATCCTCAGCTCCCATTATTTCGAAGTGATTTATGCCCAGAATAGCAGAATTTTAAAATCTGAAAGGGACCAGTTCTCCAAAATGCTCAGAACTGTTCAGATGTGGGCCTTATTCAGTCTTCACCCGCAGCCTGCCACACTTCCCTCCATAAACTATGGTGAGGGGCAAAGATCCATTTTTCACTTCTATTTACCTATTAAAATCACTTGTCTAGAACTCCAGACACATTAAATACTTTGCGTGTGCGTGATTAAAAACAACCCCTCCCCCACAAAAAATTTCAGTTGGTTCAGTATCATCAAAAGGAGACTGCAAATAACAGCTTCTTTCCTCAATCCACCCCATATGCCAATCCACCCAATCAATCAACATCCCCAAGGAGAGCTTGTGGAGCGGTGGGGAGATATGCAGCATGCAACGTTTGATGGGGCTTTTAAGGGAGAGAAAGAAAATCACAGAGTTGAGGCCCCCTGACTGAAAATACTTTTCACCAATCCCCTCTTTCAGTCAGCAAGGAATAAGTATGAGAACTTCCCCAGATTGCAGCTGCTATGAAATGTCATAAGGAGTGAAGGTAGAATAGGTTAGGAATATTTTGATGCAATGTTTTTTGTTTGGAAAATGCCAGTTTGTCAAAACCAAAACTTTCTTTGCAGCAACATACCAATTTTGACTAAAAGAAAAGGAGGGCTTGTGGCACCTTAGAGACTAACCAATTTATTTGAACATGAGCTTTCGTGAGCTACAGCTCACTTCATCGGATGCATACCGTGGAAACTGCAGCAGACATTATATACACACAGAGATCATGAAACAATACCTCCTGCCACCCCACTGTCCTGCTGGTAATAGCTTATCTAAAGTGATCATCAAGTTGGGCCATTTCCAGCACAAATCCAGGTTTTCTCACCCTCCACCCCCCACACACAAACTCACTCTCCTGCTGGTAATAGCCCATCCAAAGTGACAACTCTCTTCACAATGTGCATGATAATCAAGGTGGGCCATTTCCTGCACAAATCCAGGTTCTCTCACCCCCCTCCAAAAACCACACACACAAACTCACTCTCCTGCTGGTAATAGCTCATCCAAAGTGATCACTCTCCCTACAATGTGCATGGTAATCAAGGTGGGCCATGTCCAGCACAAATCCAGGCTCTCACCCCCCCGCTTCCCCCCCCCCCCCCCCGGGGACACACACACACAAACTCACTCTCCTGCTGGCAATAGCTCATCCAAACTGACCACTTTGGATGAGCTATTGCTAGCAGGAGAGTGAGTTTGTGTGTGTGTGTGTGTGTGTCCCCGGAGGGGAAAAAAAAAGGGGGGGGGGTGAGAAAGCCTGGATTTGTGCTGGACATAGCCCACCTTGATTACCATGCACATTGTAGGGAGAGTGGTCACTTTGGATGAGCTATTACCAGCAGGAGAGTGAGTTTGTGTGTGTGGTTTTTGGAGGGGGGTAAGGGGGTGAGAGAACCTGGATTTGTGCAGGAAATGGCCCACCTTGATTATCATGCACATTGTGAAGAGAGTTGTCACTTTGGATGGGCTATTACCAGCAGGAGAGTGAGTTTGTGTGTGGGGGGGTGGAGGGTGAGAAAACCTGGATTTGTGCTGGAAATGGCCCAACTTGATGATCACTTTAGATAAGCTATTACCAGCAGGACAGTGGGGTGGCAGGAGGTATTGTTTCATGATCTCTGTGTGTATATAATGTCTGCTGCAGTTTCCACGGTATGCATCCGATGAAGTGAGCTGTAGCTCACGAAAGCTCATGCTCAAATAAATTGGTTAGTCTCTGAGGTGCCACAAGTCCTCCTTTTCTTTTTGCGAATACAGACTAACACGGCTGTTACTCTGAAACCTGTCAATTTTGACTAAACTTTCTTCTCAAAGTTTTTTCAGGTCCAGGATGCAATTGAAAAAGAGTGAAAGATAAGAATAGTAAATAGTCCACTGATTAGCGTACTCACCTGTGCTAGGGAAGAGCCAGGTTCAAGTCTGTGCTCTGGGTCTCCCCTACAGAGTTCTGTAATTACTGGTCTATAGAGTTAGTCTCTCCTGTCCAATGAACTTGTAATTATTTATACAAAGTAGTCTAGCTGTAACAGGAAAAATTAAGAGAGTGATTCTGTATCCTAATAGGTGGAGCCAAGGCTTGAGATATGGGATACTCGGGTTCAAGTCTGTATTCTGGAGCAGGGACTTGAACTGGGATCTGCTATGTGCCAGTTGGCTTACCTGGGTTGGGTTTTTGGTGCTGCCTCTTTTCACAAAAAATTCAAAGGGTCTCAATTTTTGTCTCAATGTGGATCAAAAACAAATACCAAAACCTCAGAATTGTTCATGAACTGGACTTCTTGTTTTCAGGACAGCCCTAAGTGAGAAGTCTCTAAGGACACAGGCCCAAACCACTTACACTTTACATTTTTCCCAGAAGCAAATTGAAAGTCAGAACAAATGTCAGAAAAAAAAGCATAATTTGTGGCAGGTCAGAAGTACTATTTTTAAGAAGCAGGCAGCCACAGTCTGCACCAGCTGAAATTTTAAGTACTCTTGAGGCATAGAACCATGTAGAGTGCATTGGAGCAGCTCACTCTTCAGAAGACTAAGGTACAGAAAGAAAGATAATACAAAGTTGCATTCTTCTCACCAAATAGAGGGAAAATGCCACTCCTACCACCAATAATCTGATGGCTTTTCAAACTATATTTTATATTAGATCTAACTTAACACTGTGGGTACACTCCCTTAAATGAGGTAGCATATTTTAGCTACTTTTTCCTCAGCCTTAAAGCATTTCCTCATGCTTAACTGCACCAACCCAGAAGATTTGAGACCACACAATACTTTTTGCCTATGCCACAGTGTCCTTTGGATAGGTCACCTGAGCCAGGCAAAAACCATATTCTTGTCAGACCAATCATTTCTGTGGCCAAAACTGAAGCCTAACATTTAGGTTTACATCAAATACTGCGACACCTGTGCCTGTAGTACAAAGGTACCTTAAACTAAATTCTTCATAACTCTACCCACTTCAGCATAGACGCCGCTTCCTTCTAAACTCAGCAGGTATTTCCACTATTGAAGAGCCCTGCTCCATCCCAGAAAAGGTCAGGACTCCAGAGATAGAGGATCTCCTTTTCTGGGTGCCTGAAGTCTGTGGTACTAAACTCTAGTTCTTCAAACAAGACATTACCTCTTCTGTAAAAGTGTTGGCAGGAGACATGGATTAAGAGCCCTCTGCTTTCTGATTTGTTACTGTCAAAGTCCCTGGCTGAGGCAGTTCTGTATCAAACCTCCCAATGCCCCCTTTTTATTCAGATTCAGGTTTAGGAGATGGATCCAGGGAGACTCCACAGCAGTAGGTGGTCAGAGACTCTGCTAAATTAATTCTGGTAATCTCTGAGGCTGCCTCAAAGATTCCATTCGCTCCCCAAATATTGTAATCTGTGCTGCTGTATTAAAAGAAAAGATGGAATTCTACAGCTGGCACTTCTCTTCACGAGTGCCAAGTATATCACCTGTGTTCTGCACAGAGGCCTAACTTTCAGTAAGTTTGTGTGCTCAAGTTGCCAGTTCAAACACCTGACCCCAATTTATAGATGAATAATGTGTGCACACACAACTCTGTTTTTCTTGCAGTAATCAGGTGGTTCACATGTTCTCTTCTGGAAAATTAGGCCATAGTTTGCTAGCAGAGAACAAGTTTCTTCTCTTTCTTCAAGACTATTTCCTTCAAGACTATAAAGAATTTTATACCATGAATTTAAGCACCTATTGTGAATCTCAAAAAGAAAGGCAATTCAATCTTTTAGGATATTCCATCATAATATTGTTACTTGATATATCATAAGCAATAAACATTAACTATTTTTGTTACTGAATTTAAAAAATTGCCTTTAATAAACCACACTTGCTACTGTGAATGCTAGATTTTCAGCATATTGGTACAGTGATTTTTATAAACTGCCTTTAGAAATTTAGGAATCTGGTTATATTTTCAAATTAAATGTTAAGTGGTCTATTTATGCCTTCTAGTGAAGAAAGTTCTTATAATTTATTTCCCCCTATGGGATGATGAGAGACTTGACTGTGATTATATGCAAATATAGATAAAATGGTTGGTCACGTCTAGGCAATAGGTATACCACTGGTAATTATAATTCCTGCCCCAAGTAATAGGCCAATCTCATATGCTGACACTTTCCACCATTTCAAAGTGCGGTTGTAGTCTGAAAATTGAGTAATATGTACAAAACTTTTTTATTAATCAGATATTGTCTTTAGATGTGTTCAGAGCAATGTTGTCTGACTTAAATGGCAAAAGAAAGTTCTATTATCTATCTAATTTATCTAGGTAAGCGGTGTAGAGCAGAAAGAGCTGGATTTTTATTATTTACTGAATTCCAGTTAGAGAGGCAATCAGTTAAAGCCGTGCAAACCTATAGCCCTCAGGTGTTATTGAGGACATAATTTGAAGAGAGAGTTTGCACAGATTAATTGAGGATATGATTTACCTTCCAGAATACTTTACTGGTGTTGATGTGTGAGAAAGAGAGACTCTATCTTTACTCTCAGATTTAGTTTGCAGAGTTGGAAATTAGGAAGAGAAAACACTTTCTTTTAAACTGTATACATCTGATGTAGAATAATTGAAACAAACTTAGAATCTAAAGGTAAACATTTTAGATGCACTTTTCAGAGTAGAACTGCACCTTAAACAAACCATAATTATACATAAAATATAAAAGATAAAAAATAAATAGAATAATAGGTCATATCTATAAAGGAATAATTAGTAGTAAGACTTTGCATTTATCTCTAATATAGTGCTGTTTATATATAGGTATATAGCTATAGATAAAAAAAAATTACATTTCTTTTACAAAATGTGACAACTTAATTTAACTTGTATTAAACTATCACTTTAGTAATGCATGAAAATAAAAAGTACAAGTTTGGTGATAATGCTAAAGTGCAAAACCTTCTGGATAACTGACTAATAAAACAGATTCATTTTGTAAGTTATTTGTTACCATGGCTAAGGTGGCTTTAAGCTCTGCCCCAGTCATATCAGTGTTAACATTTAGGAGGCAATGCTGCAAAAGATGAAGGGATTTGTAAGAAAGAGATCTACTTTTAAGCATTGACCTTTCATATTCAGTTAAGTTTTGCTGACATCTCTGGGGGCCTCTGGCCCTTATTGCTTGTTGTACAGTAACTTTGATTTGGAAAGGAACACATCAGTGCAAGACCCTGGATGCAATCTTTTACTTTTGTACCTGGAGTTTATCTAAAATGTCCTTGTTTAAAATTATTGCATTATTGCATTGACATTTGAGGGTGCTGAAGTTCTCACATTATATTTTACCTGCTTATACTTTTCAGCTTTGAAGCACTGTGCAGCAAACACCAGTGAGGTTATGGAATAATGTAACATTATGGAATAAATTATATTGTCTTGATTGGATGAAAGTAACACAGCACTGCCTAATAATTTGTTGAAAGATACTATTAGTGCTACTCTGTTCAGACCAACATTTTGAAAACAGCCACATAAATTAAGTTATTTAGGTAAGAATTTTCAGTGAGCTCCTAAAAGTAGTCTTCTAAAACAAAGTAGCTAGATTTTCAGAAGAATTGAGCACCCAGAACTTCTATTGAAATGGGATGTGGGTTGTCAAAACATGCAAAAAATCTAGGTGCCTAAATATGGAGTTTGGCACATAACTTTAGACATCCATGTGTGAAAGTATTGGCCTTTCTTTGTTGGTTTGACAGTAATAAACATAAATTCAGTGTTCTTGGCACTTTTAATATAAAATGATTTGTGGCTTCAAAACATGCACAGAGACAAATATAACTGCAAAGGAAATAACATTTTTGTGTGCAAAAGGTACTTACCTATTTTCATGCATAATTTTTAATTTCTTTTTTAGGGACATACTCTGTAAGTACAATTTTTAGGCCTTTAAAATTGTTGTGTATCCACCACCATTGCTTCACATGCAATATCTTTGAATTGATTACCCCTTCATAGTTCAGAATGAGATTAGCCTCTCAATTTTTTTCATACTCTGAAAGTGTACACAAATATTGAAACATACTCTTCTTTTGTAACGTGTTTCCTTGCTGCCCATATTAAATATAACTTCTAAGATACAGTATGCATTTGATGAAACTGTACCCAGATATCAGTATATCTGTTTGCATGAATTGGGAACATTCCATCTTAAGGCATTAATGAATTATATAACAATATTACATTATATTTATAGAATACACAATTTGGTTTCCTGGCCAATTCATGTGATGCCATGTTCTGTTCTGTTCTTGGTGAAACAATTAACAATCACTACAAATATACCAAGCTTGGGTCTTTCGCACCTGCATCACCTGACCTTACACATTCTTGTAACTTGTATTGATTTTATTATCCCACTTTACCCATACTAATGTAACCTGATCACCTTTTATTGATAATATCATTATTATCTTTACAGAGAAATTCGTAGTCACAGTGAATATAAAAACTTATCCACATATACTTCAAAATTACATACAAGGATAACTGTTGCTTTAGCATCTGGACTGGCTTTTTAATAGACTTCCCCCATAGGACACATTCAGTTTGACTATCAGAAGACTAATAATTGTAGTTATTTCAAAACAATATTCATTTCCCCTATATATATGGACTGCCTGAAAGCCAAAATCAAACTAGTTATTTCTATTGCAAACTCACGCTTCCCTTTTTAATCTTCCTCATCTACTATTATATCCACTCCACTCTCCTTACTATTCTTCGTCTTCTGTTTTCTTCTGTCCATTGCAGCCAGAATCTGTTCTTTCTACAAAAAAGAAAACAGCAAGTTCCTTGTTCATTCAAGCAGGATTTCATCTAGCCCCTAATATCTTTCTAGGCATTTCTATGCCAATTAAAGTAGTATCTGAGCACTGAATACGAAAAGGTCAGAATTGTACAGTGGCCAAAAGACTGCCAAGCCAGGTAGGAAGGATTTGTAGTCTCAATATGTAATTATACTGGCTTCTGTCACCATCACTAATCAAACCCATGATATGTAGAGTTTATTGCAGACATATAATCATCCTTAATTTAAAATTAAATAGCTAATAATTTGTATCTATGTTGATGTCATAAACTAAAATATATATTTCAGGTGTTTTTTAAGTCACATCACTTTGGTATCTAAGCACAGGTATTTTACTTGTTTGGTTTTTTGTCATTAAGTCATTTGCATGTATTTTGTGTTCTAGGCATATTATATACAGTAAACAACAAACTCTAACAAAATACATAAATATATTTTAAAAATCAGAGCTCTAAATCCTTCCCAACAAGCAGCATGGCTTGTCTCATTACCTCCCTCCCATCCGTAATCATTCCTCCTCCCCCAGGAAAACCTGTCATAACAAGCAAATATTCCATCATGCCCTAAATGTCACCACATTTGAGACTTAATGACCCAGTGTTGGAAGGCAGTTCCAAAACCAAGGGCAGCTAATTCAGAATGCACTTCCCCCTAGCCCTCTCCCAATTATATCAGTGGGCAAGCAGCTCCAATGCCTCAACTGATCTCTATCACTGCTATATCATTTGGAGAGGTGGTAGTTCTCAGGGAGACTGGGCCTAAATTATCTAGACCCTTTCAGGTTTTTTTAAAAAGTTCAGGTTTAAAAAACCCTCCAAAATTCTAGGCATTTGCTGCTATAAGCATTTCAGCATCTTGTCTGTTGTGTTTAGATTGTAAGAAACCGATTCTTTACTGCCTTGTAAGTAGTCTGCACATCTGTGCAAAATTGATGTAAATGTCAAGGACTCAAACCTTCTATTATATCAGAATAGTAGAAATTTACACTCAGTTTGCCGAGTGTAAAAAAAAAATGGAAAATCAGGCTCTAAATTTTCAGAGCTTGGAACTCAGTGTTCAGTCTTTTGTAGCACCAGACATGTTTGTTGGCACTTAACAAAAATGAATGTTAATTTGCAAGTTTGAGGTCTAAATATTTACATGTAAAATAATCCCATGTCATTGACTGAATATACTGAAGAATTGTAATTAATATTTCCTGCTGATATCAGAAACCACACAACGTAATTTGAGCAGTACTTTGTAACATAGTTACTGTGCTGGCTCCTACAGACAGCCCCTAAAGACTGTGACTTTTCCCACATGGAGGGAAAGGAACCTTGTTTTAGGAAAAAGAAAAGGAGTACTTGTGGCACCTTAGAGACTAACCAATTTATTTGAGCATGAGCTTTCGTGAGCTCATGAAAGCTCATGCTCAAATAAATTGGTTAGTCTCTAAGGTGCCACAAGTACTCCTTTTCTTTTTGCAAATACAGACTAACACGGCTGTTCCTCTGAAACTTGTTTTAGGAAGGAACTCAATAGAGAAGATTAGGGTGGGGGTATGCTTCCTGCTTGTGAAGAGAGCATAACTGTTTGGTAACTGTAATCAGCAGCAGCCTGGGAGCTGCCTCTCTACCCTATTGCAGTAATAAACAGATGTAGTTCTGTTGTTTATTGAGCTCATGCTTGCATCATTATTCCTAAGGCTCTGGCTGACTGTGCTAACCCATCAATAAGTAGACTGTAAGGTCGTGTAACCATATTAAGTTAAAAAAAATAAATAGCTTTGTCTATTGTGCAGTCAAATGTGAAGAGAAATGTGAACATGAAATAAGAGGACACATTGGTAGGAAATTAACAGTAAGATTTGAGAATAATATTTTTTCTTTTATTTAAAATATGTTCTGGTGATAGAATAAATATAGTGCTAGAATTAACAAATTAGACATGACAAAACAATGGTTCTGATCATAGGGTCTCAGTAACATACAATAAAAATATGGAAATATACTGTAGGTCTTAGTCTATAAAATAGTATTGTGGGGATTTAAACTGCTACTATAGGTATACAGAAAGAGGAAAAGTCAGTAGTGCAGTGTATTATTTAGGATAAAAATGAGCTGCCCGATTGCTTCCATAAGATAAGATCATTTCACATACTCATACTTGTTAAAATCAATTTTAATGCTTTAATGGAATAGGTACAATTAAAAGTATATCAGTAAAACTGACCCCTTCTGATATCAAGTATTTTACATGTACAGAAGGGATTTGTTTTCTTTGTATTCACGTGACAACAAATCAGCATCATCACCATTGTTTAACAACACTATCTCTTGAAGACTGTTTCCTTGAATCCCCACTGTTCCTTTTTCCTTGAAATTTAGCTCACCCTGGAGATGGGTCAAAGTAGGGTATGTGTACATTTCTTCACATTAAAAGTGTTGCTGGACACTCTCTTTCTCTCTCTTTTTTTTAAAAGTGAAACTTAGGGTATATAATTGGCCCATCTTCACTTTTTCTTAAAATAAAAATGATTTTATTATGTGTAAGAAACCAAAAATATTAATTTGTGAGATGTAGTTTAGATTGAATGATTTGATACAAACAGTGAATACTGTATTAGTAAATATACTATAGTATATTTTGTAAACATAATTAAGTCTTAGTCTACTACACTCTACTAAAATTTTAATGAGAAGAAGGAGACGTTCACCATTTATTGGGCATGGTTAGGCCGTCAGAGGAGACATCCCACTGAAGGAGAGTGCTCAGGTAAATAGAGGCACACTAGAATCGTTGGACTGGAACGGACAGTGATAGGTCATCTAGTCCAGTCTCGTCATGACAAGTGCTTCAGTGTTTGTCTGCAGGAAGGGGACCACAATTGTGTGTATCAAAGTCCACTGCAGATATTTTCTTTCTAAATTAGGAATGTATTTGGTGTACTTTTGTCTGCTAAGTTTGTAAAATCACAAATGTCAGAACTCAGAGATTTATTCATATACACACAGAACACCTTACTTTTCTCCTCCATTTTTCAAAAGCACTTTAAATTTTAGTTTTCCTTTTTGTTATTGGAAGGTGCCTGGGGACAGTGTTTGGTTTCCCATGTGAAGAGAGAGCTGGGATCAAACTAGTCTCCCTTTGTCCCCATGGCTGCATACAGTCATGTGAACTATAGGTTAGGCCACTACTATCACTGGATAGCTGAGCAGGAATAACTGTTAGCATGGATCTGTAATTATAGTCAGCCTCATAGGTAAGTAGCAAAGTGAGGAGCAGTGCAAATGTCCCTTTTATGCTATTTAACACAGCAGAGAAAATAATGATGGTTTAAGAATCAATTTAGTTTAATTCAACTTAATCATTAACTATTCTCAAGTTAACTGAAAAATGTTAGCATTGCCTTCCCTTCTTTGACAATCCTCTTTCTTGGCTCGTTAGAGTTTCTTGGCTGGCTTGTCAAAGACCTCTGGAATATAGATTGGCTTGTGTCATGCCTTATTAGAAAATCATGAAGTCCAATTTTCTAAGATCAATCATTTTATATTGCTAGAAAAAATGGTTTTTACTTGGGTGGGGGGAAATCACTGATAAATATTAACTTCTTAACCAAACTAAAGCAAAATTGAGTATTTGAACATATATAATGTATTTTAAAGAATAGCATGTAGCCATCCACTGAGTAACATGGGCTGTGAGTTTTATGATAATAACATCAGCCAAAATTTAGTCAGTTTGAATAAAGGCATTTTTTGTGGCTTGAAGCAGCAGCATCTTTCATTTTTCTTTCGAGTTCGAATCATTTTGGGCCCTAACGTCAATAGTGTACACTCAGAAATTTTTTTTTTAAGTGAAAACTATAAAATATGAGGGGTAAGCCTGGCTCCCCTTGGCATCTTCAGTGGGGCCAGGATTTCACCCTGGTGTTTTAAAAATGTGTGTTTGACTTTTTATGGGTCATTCTTTCAAAAAAGTAATATGACAAGCTGTGGCTATAGCACTTTTTTGTTTGTTTGTTTTGCAGTTAGTGTGGTTTTTCACTGTCCCTCAACTTTTGCTTTGTATGCAATTTTGTAACAATGGCTAGTTTGTACTGAAAACATACTAAAAATTTTCAATGAGTCACTTTGTTTAAACATACGTCCACAAAATAGGCTATTTTCAAGTCATTATTGGACTAAATATCAAAAACATCACATTTTGAGTAGATTTGCTCTTTAAAATGTCTTTCTATATCTAATATATGTATCTTATTTTATTTATTGTAAGTATTTTAAATACAAGATAGAGAAAAGAGACAGCCCAAACACTACACAGAGAAACTTGTCTCAATATGAACAAACAAAAATGGATGGAAAACTTTAACCTTCCAAGTTTGATTCAAGGTTTCTTTTCTTTTCTTTTCTTTTCTTTTCTTTTCTTTTCTTTTCTTTTTGCGGGGTGGGGGAACAAAGTAAATAAGCCAAATCCAAAGGGAGAATATCATGACCACATTGGAGCACATGTCAATGTTATTCAGTTGCTGTGCCGTGAGAGAACAAGTGCAAGTTGCCTTTCTCAGCAAGGATGATTTCTCTCCCCTCTTCTTCACCCTCCAAATGTGAGAGTAGTTGCTAAATACGATGCCCACTCTCAGTCTGGGAAAGGATGCAGATTTTTTTTTTCCAATGGTTCAGTACAATTCTTTTGTATATGCTAAGGAGTATGAGGACACATTGTTTTCAGGGAAGATGGTATTGGGAGACATAGTTTAACTGAAGGGATGTGCGGCACTTTAGTGCTTCTGAAAAGTGAGTGCAGATGGCTGTGTACGTGAGGTCAGTCATGTGGAAAATTAAAATATCTTGTGATGAGGTAAAGAAGTGGCAGCATCTCCAGTGGGTTGCAGATTCTGTGCATTTTGTAGCCTATGAAATGGTGATTGTGTGATCATCTGTTCACATTTTGGCAAAGTTCAACTTCCTTTCTCAAGCCTCCTGTTTTTTCACTTGACATTTGAATATCTGTTAAAGCCATGTTCAAACACATCCCTGAACCCATCCCCTCCCCAGTCAACAAGTAGTTGCTAAGTGCTGTCTATTACTCATCCCTCCCATCATTTAAATTGCAATGGAATGAAGAACTTGGAATTGCTCAGGTGGATGAAGCCTGTACATTAAATTTCAAAATATGTGGGGTTTCCGATTCATGGGTGGCCAATCAAGTACAGCAGTTTTTATATATGATGGACCTTTGCATTAGCTGTGCTTTTCAGATGGTTTGCTTTTAACAATGGTTTATGAAAATTTAACTTTAGAAGTATATGTCTTCTGCGGGCACTACACTATTTATGCACTGTTTGCAAGACAGGTTTTATTTTAATTTTCACATACACATACTAAATCATGTCATTTTCAACATTTTTCGCAGCCTTAATAATGATGATTTATTTTTGTTTCTTACTCTCATTTTGCAGAGTTACATACATGGGAGCAGTCAGGCTCAATTTGTTGCAGAATCACATATTATACTACTACTGAGTATCCTTCAGAAACCGATGGCTAGAACAAGGCTAGCTAAATCAGAATATGCTATTATATGAAATTGCTGTGACAGTGAATATCATTGAAGCTTTGAACAGGTATTGCATTTTCACTTTATTTACTTTATGATTAAGCAGATACCTAGTGAGTGTTGTTGCTGTTTACTATTGGGGAATGCTGGAGCTGCTGTCTCCTAATATGTATCTATTTAACTGCCAACTCTAAAAATCTGCCTGATACAGTACTATTTTATATTTTCCCTTTCTTTTCAATCTTTAAATCAGCAGAATTTTTTCGTTTCTTTTCTCTTTGTGTTGTCTCTTAATTTTAAAACTATTTTGTCTCAGCTTTCAGCTCTGTTAAATGTTGAGAAGAATATACGTATTTTCTAGTTTGGAAAAATAGAAAAAATATCTATGAAAAGAGATTATCCTTTCAGAGCTCTTTCTATGGAAAAGACACACCTGCCTAGATGGTTCCTTGTTTTCACTGACTTCTTCAATGGATAAATGGGCCACTACAGTTCCCATTAATGTCAAGGGGAAGACTCTGAGGAACTTGAGTGGGAGTTAGATGAAGACCTGCGTGAAAGTTTCTGTAAAGATAAACTTGTGATTTCTCTAAACCCTTTTTCTGATAATAAATTATGCTCACTCAATGAAAACTATAACACATGACTAACCAGTTACCTTTCTCACCTGGGTCGCATGGGGAGGTGCAAGAGAAACAAATCATATTCCTCAGACTGTGGAACAGCAGCCAAAACCTTAGGGTTTGGTAATCACTTTTCTCCCTCCCAAATTTTGAGGGTTCAGTAAGTGGATCCACACTGATGTTGATCCATAGCCCCTGTCCTATAGATTCCAAAGCCCTCTTCATGATTGTTCAGTGGTGCCTGAACAATTTTTATAGCGCTGAAAGTGGAAATCATGTATTTGGGTTGTTGTTACTGCTTCATACCAGAGAGTATGGCAGCACCACTAGCACCCCTAGTTCCAGCACCTATGGGTGGTCCCCCACAAGCATACTTCATGTCCCTACATAGTGATCCACTGTCTGGGCTCCCCACTCCATGCAGTGAAACCACATCAGTTTTTCTGCCTATTAGGTCTTATGTGCCCACCAGATGGTCAAGGGCAGATTTAGCCCCCAGGTCCTGATCTTATGCACACTGAAGTCAATGGGAGACTTCCAGTGAACTCCATTGGTCTTTGCATCAGATAACTATGCATCAAGCTGAGAATATATACTTTTGAATAGATGAAAGTATTTTTATGTGTTCTTAATTTCTAAATTTGCTGTTTTTGTTTTTAATATAAGGTTTTCAAAAGGTTTAAAGATTGATAAATGTACTTGAAATGTGCGCATTGAAGATTAGTGTTGGAAGAAACCTCAGGAGGTCATCTACTCCAACCCCCTGCTCAAAGCAGGACCAACCCCAACTAAATCATCCCAGCCAGGGCTTTGTCAAGCCAGGCCTTAAAAACCTCTAAGGATGGAGGTTCCACCACCTCCCTAGGTAACCCATTCCAGGGCTTCACCACCCTCCTAGTGAAATAGTGTTTCCTAATATCCAACCTAGACCTCCCCCACTGCAACTTGACACCATTGCTCCTTCTGTCATCTGCCACCACTGAGAACAGCCGAGCTCCATCATCTTTGGAACCCCCACTTAAGGTAGTTGAAGGCTGTTATCAAATCCCCCCCTCACTCTTCTCTTCTGCGGACTAAACAAGCCCAGTTCCCTCAGCCTCTCCTCATAAATCATATGCCCCAGCCCCTGATCATTTCCAATTGCTCTCTCCCAATTGTCCACATCCTTTCTGTAGTGGGGGCCCCAAACTGGCCGCAATACTCCAGATTTGGCCTCACCACTGCCGAATAGAGGGGAATAATCACTTCCCTCAAACTCCTACTAATTAGCTCCTACTAATGCAGCCCAATGTTCCTTCTTGGCAACAAGGGCACACTGCTGACTCATATCAAGCTTCTCATCTGCTGTAATCCCCAGGTCCTTTTCTGCAGAACTGTCGCTTAGCCATTCGGTCCCCAGCCTGTAGCAATGCATCGGATTCTTCCGTCCTAAGTGCAGGACTCTGCATATGACCTTGTTGAACCTCATCAGATTTCTTTTGGCCCAATCCTCCAATTTGCCTAGGTCACTCTGGACCCTATCCCTATCCTCAAGCATATCTACCTCTCCCTCCATCTTAGTGTCATCTGCAAACTTGCTGAGGGTGCAATCCATCCCATCATCCAGATCATTAATAAAGATGTTAAACAAAACCGGCCCCAGGACCAACTCTTGGAGCACTCCGCGTGATACCGGCTGCCAACTAGACATGGAGCCGTTGATCACTCCCCATTGAGCCCAACAATCTAGCCAGCTTTCTATCCACCTTATAGTCCATTCATCCAATCCATACTTTTTTAACTTGCTGGCAAAAATACTGTGGGAGACGATATCAAAAGCTTTTCTGAAGTCAAGATATATCACGTCCATTGCTTCCCCCATATGCACAGAGCCAGTTATCTCATCATAGAAGGCAATCAGGTTGGTCAGGCATGACTTGCCCTTGGTGAATCCATGTTGACTGTTCCTGATCACCTTCCTCTCCTCCAAGTGCTTCAAAATGGTTTCCTTGAGGACCTGCTCCATGATTTTTCCAGAGACTAAGGTGAGGCTGACCGGTCTGTAGTTCCCCGCGTTCTCCTTCTTCCCTTTTTTAAAGATGGGCACTATATTTGCTGTTTTACAATCATCCGGGACCTCCCCCGATTGCCACGAGTTTTCAAAGATAATGACCAATGGCTCTGCAATCACATCAGCCAATTCCCTCAGCACCCTCGAATTCATTAGCTCTGGACCCATGGACTTGTGCATGTCCAGCTTTTCTAAATAGTCCTTAACCTGTTCTTTCACCACTGAGGGCTGCTCACCTACTCCCCATACTGTGTTGCCCAAGACAGTAGTGAGGGGGCTGACCTTGTCTGTAAAGACTGAGACAAAAAAAGCATTGAATACTTCAGCTTTTTCCACATCATCTGTCACTAGGTTGCCTCCCCCATTCAGTAAGGGTCCCACACTTTCCCAGACCACCTTCTTGTTGCTAACATACCTTTAGAAACCTTTCTTGTTACCCTTCCACATCCCTTGCTAGCTGCAACTCCAGTTGTGTTTTCGCCTTCCTAATTACGCCTCTGCATGCTCGAACAATATTTTTATACTCCTCCCTGGTCATCTGTCCAAGTTGCCACTACTTGTAAGCTTCTTTTTTGTGCTTAAGCTCACTGAAGATTTTTCTGTTAAGTCAAACTCGTCGCCAGCCATATTTACTATTCTTTCTGCACATCGAGATGGTTTGTTCCTGTGCCCTCAATAAGGCTTCTTTAAAATACAGCCAGCCTTCCTGGACTCCTTTCCCCCCTCATATTAGCCTCCCAGGGGATCCTGCCCATCAGTTCCCTAATGGAGTCAAAGTCTGCTTTTCTGAAGTCCAGGGTCCGTATTTTGCTACTCTCCTTTCTTCCTTTTGTGATGATCCTGAACTCAACCATCTCATGGTCACTGCTGCCCAGGTTGCCACTCACTTCTATCTCCCCTACCAATTCTTCCCTGTTTGTAAGCAGCAGGTCAAGAGGAGAATGGCCCCTGGTTAGTTCCTCCAGTAGTTGCACCAGGAAGGTGTCCCCAACACTCTCCAAAAACTTCCTGGATTGTCTGTGCACTACTGTATTGCTCTCCCAGCAGATCAAATCAAAAGTTTTTTCTGCTTCACAGCTTCTCTCCTCATTCATAACAAATAGGTGATGCCTCTCACCTGTGGAATTTGGAGGTAGTCCAAAGTTGTTGTTGGAGGCTCCAGGACTGAGCCCTGCCCTTCAACTCAGGGCACCAGAAATTCTGCCTCTAGTGATGGAACAAGATGGAAGTTCAGCAGTGCTGGAGTCCTTAAAAATAGTGTGTGGAATGGAATGGAATGCCTCAGGAGGGAGCAGAAGGGAACAGAGGATCATGGGAGGAGCTGAGCGAAAGATAGGGTACTGGGGGAGGACCAGAAGAGGAGGTGGTGACTCCCCTCAGATTCCATCTCGTCCCTGTCTGTGTCCAGCTTCTGCTGCCCATGGGGCTCTATACTATTCAGGTGACCCCATTATCTGGCTCCTAACGTCACCTGTCTCTAGCTGTGCCCTTAGCTCCTGGTGGTTCCTGCCTCCATGTTCCCCAGCCTGTTCCTGGCTCCAGTTTCTCTTCACTGACCTGCCACTGAGCACTGTGTGCCAGTGCCTGGAACTTCCCAACTTGGAGGATGCTCTGCAGCCAGGGAGGCAAAGGAGCCTGGCCTGTGACCAGCAGATGTACCGATATGCCATGTTGGCATTCCAGAGTAGTCTGGCACAACTTAAGCACTGAGTTCAGTTGCTTCTCACCACTTTTTCATAAGTTGTTGTTGCTGTTGTTCAATATCTACTTTATTTCAGCTTGTAGCTCCCCTCTTCCTCTCCTGAGCTGAGTTACTGCAGCAGCAAGAGTTTCTCCCTCTGCTCTCCCTAGTAGAGCACAGCTCTAGCAGGCTCCCTGTGCCACCACAACAGTGATAAGGAAGCCCTGCAATCTACAAGACAAATGTAAGTGTTCTAGGTAGCATTTCAGGAGCCTCATAGAGGGAGCTATACCCTGTTGCAAAAAAACATCCTATCCTTGTTCTGCCAGGGCATGGAGTTTCAGAGGGTTTGTGATGCCCGGCAGCCACAAGCCATCAGCATTCTCAACTCTTTCATTGCGAGTTATGTGATTTTGGCCCCTTCTGGAGTCAGTCTCACAATGACTCGAGACACTCCAGTCCCTGTATGACTGAGCCCTGTGCAAGGAAGATCCCCCTCTGATTTCCCCATCTCCTGGGGAAGAGCAGCCAGTCAGGGCTGCTGTAGGAATGTTCATGATTTTTGACTGTGGTGTTGGCAATACTGAACCACTGACCCTCACGTTGCCTGGGAATGAAGGTTTCAGTCAGATTGACGTGCAGCTGGGAGGTGTGATTTCCAGTGCGGGAAGACAGACAGCTCTGCTCAAGCTAGTGCCCAAAAATAGCAGTGTGGCTGCAGTGTCATGGGGGGTGGTTTGGGCTAGCTGCCTGAGTACAGTCCCACCTAACCCCTGGGTACGTATTGGGGCAGGTACCGCCCAGGCCACCGCAACCACACTATTCTTAGGTACTGGCTTGAGCAGAGCTAGCATGTGTATGTCCTCCCACACTGGAAATTACACCTCCCAGCTGCTGTGTAGACAAACTCATAGTGCTCTAGATCAGGCTCACTGCCCCTCCCTAACATTACAGCATCTCCCAGCACGCAGAGAAGCCTGTTATTTCTGTGGAGCCCTGTCTCAGGCAGCAGTGTAATGGAAATAGAGCTTCTCTGGCTTTCTGTATTTAGATTGTGGTAGTACCCAAAATGTGCTAGGTACTTCTTGAAGACAGAGAGAGACCCAGCCCCTGCCTCCTACTGCATTACTATTTATGTAAATACCTATTAAAAATATACAAAGAAAACAGATTTTATATCTGATATAATAAAATTTCTGTGCTGTCTTCCTTGTATATTTTTAAATATACTCAGGTTTGGGTGTATTTTTTTTGTGAAGATTCCACATCCTTCATACAAGTATGAAAAATTTCCAATGTGTGTTTGAGTTTTGGAAGGGAAAAAGTGTTAGCAAAGTCAACATGCATCACAATAAATAGGAACCTTGTGTTTGCATGTCATAATGCACTTGTCTGTCTTATGATTCAAGCTGTGATATCTTTCTGTTTTCTGGTACAGTCTATAAAATAGAAAGTTACTATACCTGGCTGACAGAATGAATAGTTTCAGTGAAACTGTTCATTGTCTCTTGCAACAAGAATTATCTAAGGTTTCATTTCACAGCTCAGTACTATCAAGCAGAGAATTTGGATGCAAAGAAATTTCACAAATACAATAAAGTCTTACAGACAAAAGGAAGCATTTCTTCACACAATGCACAGTCAACCTGTGGAACTCTTTGCCAGAGGATGTTGTGAAGACCAAGAGTATAACAGGGTTAAAAATAGAACTAGATAAATTCATGGAGGATAGGTCCATCAGTGGCTATTAGCCAGGATGGGCAGAGATGGTGTCCCGAGCCTCGGTTTGCCAGAAGCTGGGAATGAGCAACAGGTCAATGGATCAGTTGATGATTACCTACTCTGTTCATTCCCTCTGGGGCTCCTGGCATTGGCCACTGTTGGAAGACAGGATACTGGGCTAGATGGACCTTTGGTCTGACCCAGTATGGCTGTTCTTAGGTTCTTATAAAGACTTCAACAGTTACAAATGAAAGAATTAATGTTTCCTTCTCTTTATGTTGGCAGTGCTTAGTAATTGCTCCATTGCCTCGTTATTATTTTTTTAGTCAGGAGGTGTTCATAGCAAAGATGAGTTTAAAAAAATATGCCAGATTGATAAACAGTGATGTATTCACTTTATCATTAAAACTTTAAAAGGTGCATTAGATTTTAAAGCAAAGTATTATGCTAATGCTATATATGTCTCTCTTGGCTGCTTCTTTTCACTATATTTTACTTTATAATATAGAACAGGGGTTGGCAACCTTTCAGAAGTGGTGTCCCAAGTCTTCATTTATTCACTCTAATTTAAGGTTTCACGTGCCATTAATACATTTTAACGTTTTTAGAAGGTCTCTTTCTATAAGTCTATAATATATAACTAAACTATTGTTGTATGTAAAGTAAATTAGGTTTTTTTAAAATGTTTAAGAAGCTTCATTTAAAATTAAATTAAAATGCAGAGCCCCCCGGACCAGTGGCCAGGACCAGGGCACAGTGAGTGCCAATGGTTGCCTACCCCTGATATAGAAGGATAAGGAAATAGCTGGTTTCAGAGTAGCAGCTGTGTTAGTCTGTATCCACAAAAAGAAAAGGAATACTTGTGGCACCTTAGAGACTAACAAATTTATTTGAGCATAAGCTTTCGTGAGTTACAGCTCACTTCATCGGATGCACGTAGTGGAAAATACAGTGGGGAGATTTTATATACACAGACAACATGAAACAATGGGTGTTACCATACACACTGTAACAAGAGTGATCAGGTAAGGTGAGCTATTACCAGCAGGAGAGCGGGGGGAACCTTTTGTAGTGATAATCAAGGTGGGCCATTTCCAGCAGTTGACAAGAACGTGTGAGGAACAGTGTGTGAGGGAGAAATAAACATGGGGAAATAGTTTTACTTTGTGTAATGACACATCCACTCCCTGTATTTATTCAAGCCTAAGTTAATTGTATCCAATTTGCAAATTAATTCCAATTCAGCAGTCTCTCGTTGGAGTCTGTTTTTGAAGATTTTTGTTGAAGAATTTTCATTTTCATATAACTAGACATTTTCATATAAATAGCACAAGTATGAGTCTGAAAACGTTTCCTTACGCTGGAATACGCCCAGTTAATGTATTGGGACGAGCTACAGTTTCAAAGCTTGCTGCTGCAAGATTACAAGCTCCTGTCCTCCTACTCATTGTGGCATTTCAAACTATCAGGTTTCTCTACAATATAAGCCTGATGCTCCTCTCTCATCAGTGTAAACCAGGAGTAACTCTACTGAATTCAGTGGAGTAAAGCTGATAAAAAGGGGGAGAAGAATTGGACTCAGTGTATTTTTTTTTCTTTTTATTGCATGGGAAAAACTGAAAGGAAAAACTTGCCAAAATTCATACTTGATTAGAGATCATTCCCTGCCGTAGACTGGTAATGACAATTGTCTTTCTTTTAATGCATAATATCTAAAGATACATATTTGCAGAAGAAAATCAGTGCTGAATGCGAGTTAGAATAATTTTAGGTTGAGATCACTTTTAATCATCTGTGATAATATACTATATTTTTTCAACATCACTTCTCATTAAATTGACAAAATCCTGATTTCCTTCCCAGGAGCAACAGTAGCTTGTTATCATGCGCAATTGAGAACGAAGCTTTATATAATGTAAAGATATTTGTCATGATCATCAGTTGGATGATCATTCCTGCAAGCTCCTGTATGTAATTTACAAAAATAATTGTTTGTTTTATGTGGGATTATATATGTATTTAGACTTCCCTGAGTAGTAAAACAGTGATCAATAAATCAGCAGAGAAATTGAGACGTACCTGCAGAAAAGTGAACACATGCCACACGATAAACTATTAAGTACCAATGTACATGAAATAGATTTATCTAGACTGAAACCTGTATTTATTAATAAATAGATATTAAAGTAATCTGTTTGGAACCAGCAGTTTGCTAGATGATTTACAGACATAATACAAGGTCCCTGCTTTGAACAGTTTTCAATCCAAGGGCTTATTCCTGCAACATTTACACATGAATAACTTGATTCGCATGTGTAATCCTGTTGACTTCATGTAAGTGTTTTTAAGATTGAACTGATTGCACAATGCATATACAAGTGATGGGATGAATCCAAGTACAATGTGATTGATCAGTTAAGTTTAGCATGTGCCATGTTAATGCCATAGTTTGTTTAGGTTTTCTAATATTTATTTTTCTCTGTTGGGAGGAGTAGAGTTCATAGATCTTTTGGAAGAAGTGTACTTTAAGGAAGGATTAACAGGAGGAGAGAGAGCAGGTATGATTGATCAGGTCAGGAAGACAATTCCAGTCCTTAGAGTATTGCATTAAAGAAGACACAAAGGTGAGTTTGGGTCTATCCCTAAGGGATTGCTCAACCCAACCCTTATGATTAGCTAAGTGGGCAGATAGCAGTGAATGAATAGAGACATTCAGAAAATTAGGCAGGAGCTAAGTTATTCAGGACCTTGAAGGTCAGGACAAGGATCTTAAATTTGATGTGGGAAGTGAAGAGAAAGTTAGTTGAATAGATATGAGGAGGAGTTTGGTATAGTTTTTAAACACAGGGTAGGGTAGGTAATTTTGTACTTGGTTGTATTCAATATTTCATATGTGACTGTTAGAAAATTGTGAAATATGAATTGCTGAAGATAATTCTGTTTTGTTCATAGTTGCAACCGGTTCTGTTGATTGCTCATGTAACTTAATCACAGTTATTTGTTTAAATCAAAGGGCTGTGGTGTCACTGTCACATTCTACATTATTTCCGTAGGCAAAACACATTGCATGCATACATTCCTTGGCCACTGATGCCTAGAACATCCTGAAATTTTGGAATTCATCAGATGCAGCGTTCGAACATTATTGTGTTACAGACAAACAAAGAAATGCTGTTGAGTATAGGGCCTCACTTTACACAGTCAAAAATTACTTTCTACCTGGTGGTGTAGCTCACCAAAACAGGATTTGGTGTGGTGGTCTATCTAGGTCAGCCATCAAAGTAGGACACCTATGCTGAGATCTGTTCAGTCTGTCACCATGAATGTCTATATGGCCCTGTCCCTACTATTATTTTTAATAGTTTTTAAGAGAATTTAAAAAAGATTTAGAAAAAATGGTTAATAAATAATTTAGTTAAAGTTGTTTATTGGCACATGGAAAGGGCATATTTAAACTCTTTCCAGAAACTGTTCTAATTGATCTTAAAATGAAAGAGGTTTAAGAGAATGGGCATTGCAGATTATTTACAGAGACTGTGTAGGGGGCAGGAAAGGTGTGAGGAATGTCTGGGCTTGTCTTCACTACAGGGGTAGGTTGACCTAAGTTACACTACTCCAGCTACGTTATTCAACGTACCACAGTGTCTTCACTGCATTGCACTGACGGGAGATGCTCTTTGGTTGACTTTCCTTACTCTTCTCTGAGCGCTGAAGTACTGGGTTCGACCAGAGAGCACTCTGCCATCTATTTAGCAGGTCTTCACTAGACCTGCTGAATCGATCCCTACTGCATCAACTGCAGCAGCACCGATCTTCCTGTAGTGAAGACTAGCCTCAGACTTATGGCATTCCATAATAATACTTTTCCAAATGTGATGGTTCATATAACACTTTAGTTTTAAGCCAGGAGCAAAAAATATGCCGTAAACCAGTCCTCCATTCCCACTATCCAAGGAGACTAACTCCATCCTGTGGGAATAGACTGTAGGTTGTCAGTAGAATGCATGGATTTAGCCTTTTCTCCCTGGTTTAGGGAATGAGAACTAAATATTATGTATTGTGCCAAAATATAAAAACTGAATAAAAAAGCAACAATCAACATCAGGAATTTGGCAAATGTTAGTGGTACCTAACCTAGCTGCTTCCAAAAGCTGCAGATGGGCCATTCCAGAACAGGAATTGCTAAGGGCTGTTCTCAGGACCCATGTTCTATATGGTCATGCTCTTCTGCCTGTTGATTTGGCAGGCAGCTAGTATGGCAATGGGGATTCTAGAAATACCTGAGGGAGAAAGACTTGGCATTGGTTTCCTACATGCATGCTTTCATGGACAGATTATTCTTCCCTGTCCTCTGAGGTCAAACTTTTCATTGCAAGGGACCATGTCTTCTTTTAGCACTACTGCAATAATAATGACAATCATAATTCATGAGTGGCTTTGCCACTTGTGAGTAATAGGGCCACCTCAAGCTCATGCTTGTAAAATATCTGCATCATACTACACCATGTATTCATTTTATCTAAATTCTATAAAAACATGTGTTCAAAGAACATTATTAAGGTTGCAAAATATAGTAACACAGTAATGTCAGTTCAGCAGGAAGGAATCTTTATGAGCACAAATCAAAACAAGGTAATACTAGCAAAAAGTTTCATACTCTTCCCCAGCTAGAAGATCAACCCATTCCTCAGTGCCTAGGAACCCTGCAAATCCATCTGATACCCAGCATTTTCTTCCTTCTTTCTCTCTTTAGCAGCCTTCTAATATACATTTTACTGAACTCTTGTATAAGGAGAGAGGAAGAGAAGGCCAGGATTGTCCTTTGTGAACAAGAGAACAGTTGGATTTCCACTCTGTGACAAACAAACATATTTCTAAGTGCTGCTTTGTCTTTTATGTCAAAAATCAAAGCACATTTTTACCTGAAGATATTTTTAATACTTCTTGTTTCAGTTTTTTGGAGCTGCAACATTTAAGATAAGGTAATTTGTCACTTTAATACTTTGCTTGTGCAAAAATAATCCTCATAATGCAAATTAAGTCTTTAAAAGATGCAAACATATTTTCATTATCAAAAGGTTTTTCCAATATTAAGCAAATTTCTTCGTTGCACAGCAAGAGATAAATTTAAGGTCACTATTATATGAATTTTGCAATAACTAGGAACCTGATAGTCTTTTTTTTTTTCATTATTTATCCTAAACTTAAATACATTTAAGTTTAAATACATGCAACTAAGGAGGAGTAGAAGTCTTTTTAATTTGGTAACTTGGTATGTCAAGTCAGAATGTAATGTGACAGCATAGTGCTGTGTAGGTGGATGTTAGACAAAATGATTGAAAAAGAAAAAGGAAGCTTATTGGATAGAAAGGAAAAAAATCAGTCTTTTTAAGACATTTCTGCTCCAGCAGAATTAATTCTATTGAAGTGCATAGAGTTCTTCTTTGGGGAGAGGGAACTCTTCTTGCAAAAGGGATTATTTTAAGGCCCCTTTCTATGAGTCCATACAGCTAGTGAAAACGTAATCATTGAGGGCCAGACTCTGATATATGTTGAGTTGCATGCTTGTGGAGTAAGGTACTATTTGACATGAATAAGGGTATCAGAATATGGCCACCACAGAGAGTGGGAATAGTATAATGAAGTTGAACTTTTGTAGTAGTATGATTGATTGTATTCAATATAGGTTTTTATATTACACTCATCACCATAGTACTAAGAGAATGAGAGGGAAAGAATGTAATGGAGACGAAATAGGACTAAAAACGCAAAGCTATATCATAGCATCAGTTGTTAGGTAGAACTCTTAACTGAGTTCAGTAAAGACTTCTGCTCAACAATTGTGTGATATGGCCCCAAGTTTTTACAACGATTACAAATTAATGCACATTCTCTAACTGTCTAGTTGCCAAATTATCCACCAAAATTTTATAAAGTACCATGTGGATTCTTCAGTCTTTCTGCCAACTATTTAGTTAAAGGAGTCTCTCTCATGATGTCTCTTCCTATCTCTCCACTTTCCCACTACTTGGGTCTCAAAATATTTCATAGTGTTGTCCTTCAAGAAGGATTCTGAGCACCATTAGGAGTCATTGAGATGCACAGTAGCTCTGTAACCTTATTCTGAGCATTTGATCATCACAATATGCAATTTAATTATTTAAACTGCTTGATGATTGATACTATATTTGGTGCAATACTTTTCTCCATATCATGTGCTCTCCTTATGACTTCACTGGCTACTATAGTTTAAAGGACAATATATTGTTAGCATTTTTAACCAAAGTCAGTGCTGATAAAGGATTCAGTATTGTTGCAAAATGTTCTGCATTGGCTAAACAAGGCAAAAAACCTTACGGTCAAAGGCTGCATTTGGATGCACACTTGGCTCCCATTGACTTCAGCAGGACTCGTGCGCACATTTGATGATAAAATGTGAACATTAATTTATTCATAATGTATTCATTATAGAGATAAAGTTGTACAAATGGGGGCACAGAAAAGGGATAAGGAGATAGACATTGAAGAGAGGTAGAGAGTGTGTGTGTGCTGTAAATCAATATTTTTGTACTGGGGGAAAAAAGAAATTAGTAGAATGATACACCAGTCTGAAAATGAGGAAACGTGTTTGAAAAGTAGGAGATAGTGAGTATAGAATTACAAACCATTAGTCACAACTAGCCTAAGTACCATTCGCTTCAGGCAATGTGTCTGAGTTTTGTATTTGAAAGTTAAAAAATTACAACTAGTAATAAAATTCTTCAGCTCAGTGTTTACGGAACCATAGGAATGACACACAAACACCTCTTTCAGAGGGATGTGTATGTTTATGTGACTTGCATGCTGCAGGGGGAGGAAAGCTGTAGGAGCGAATTACAAAATAGTCTGAGAGTTAGCAATAATTTCATAGTTGGTATGATAACAAGCTACACTAACCAGAAAATGTAAGGGAAGGGTATTGAAATTTATAAGATACTGATTTGTCATTTACAAATCCAGAGGCAATATCAAAATTTGAGGGAGAATTGTTTTAAAAGGTGCATCAAAGAAACTACACTCAGATGAATTTTGGACAATACATATCGTAAGTAGTATGACTCCCATCCCATCTAAATCAGTAAAACTGGAATATTTCAAACTGGCTTAAATGTTAGTAAATAAGTGGTTGGATAATTAAAATGTATAACTTCTAAAAGTTAAACAACCAGTATTTTTAATGTTAGTACTTGGCAAGTTCATTTAAAAACACCAAAACTCTATTCTGCCTTCATTGTTTAGGATCAGTCTGTTTCTGCAATGATTCAATATTCTGTCAGAATGTAAACTGCTAGAGAGCGCACTCTGAGAAAAGATTTGGGAATATAGGATAGATTTTTGATGTTTGACTAAAGCTTTTTTCCATGTACCTATGAGACTGGAGAAAAATCTCTCCCATTCTGCTGCTGCCAAAGTATTTTCGTTCATCAGAGATTGCATTAATACCTTACCTACATACTTCTTGTGCATGATGTCGGGTAACACTTCGTCCTCAACCTTTTTTTGGGGGGTGGAGGGCTTTTCAAAATTTGTTTTCAGCTTGACTGGCAATTTTCACAAGTGAAAGTGGTCTTGCACAGTCAGCTGAAGGAGTTGTACAGAGGCTGAGATTGTTACATGGAAGAGGATTCAGAGCTGGCAGGGCTGTTTTGAGCTAGAGAGATCAGGTAGGAAAAAGAGTGTTCTCAATCTCGCTGAATAGAAGTGTGGGGGAGTTGTTTCTGAGGGTTGGGGGAGGCGTTGAATTGGATGAGGTAATAGGGCTTTGGGGGGCTCTGAGCTGAGAGGGAACAGGCTAGGATGATGGAATCAACTGCTGAATCCCTCATTCACCAAAGAGTGAATTGGTATGGAACTGGAGGAGAGGCAGTAAAGGAATTAATGACAGAGTAAGAGTTAGACTGGGGAGGGAGAAGTTGGGAATTGAGAAAAGCTGTACAGGGTTACAGAGAGAAGTAGTTTTTACCCACCATGCACTTTACAGTAAAATTATCCTTTTGTTGTTTTTCATTCAGTGCCTCACAGGAATAGATATTGCAGTGAACTACAAAGGGTCATGTATGTTTGTTTATATAAATATTCCATATAAATAATATGTCACTTTAAAGAGGTAACAGTTGATTTTTCTGGGTTGTTAGATTAAATCTTTCTTATGTCATATAATTAACAGTTCCTTTTGTCTTTTTTCTCTCCAGCATCATTTGAATTTAATTACATTTTTAAGGGAGTATACAATGGACAAAGTTCAAATATTTTTTTTTCGTTTTGGTTTTCCTGGTAGCTTTATTAATTACATTTTATTTCATATTTAAATTGAAGTAGCCTGGTTAGGCCCTTATCCAACAAGCTTCTTCATGCTTTCTTCCATAATAACCTTACACCTGAAATGCTGTTCTTGAACTGATCTGTAAAGTCACTGTCCTTCTCTTCCTTCAAATCCCAGCACTACCAGAATGCTTAAAAGAGATTGCTGTGTGCAATCTTATTACTGTTACCCATATTTCCCTTCCCCACATTCTCCTTTTTTAATATTCTTAAATTTGAGTGCAAACTCTTCAGGGCAGGGACTGTGTCTTACTGAATGTTTGTACAGCATGTAGCACAATGGCCCTCTATTTAGGACCTCTAGGCAGTACTGCAATACAAATAAAAAATAAATGAAAACTCTTTAACTAGGGCCACTGAAATGGAGATTCTCTGACTGCACAGAAAATGGATAAGTCACTCTCAGCAAACTCATGATTACCATATTAATGATTTCATTCAACAGCATTAGGAGTGACATTTTTATAGATTCTTTGTAATTTCTCAAACTAGTTTGGAAGAGTGCATCGAATAACCGTTCTTATAAAAAAATTAAAAGGGATAGTTGAGTAACTAATTATTGTGAAACACTGACCTGATTTTTTATATATTTATTATTTGTAATGTATTTCCTCCGAATATCTTGGCTCAGATGTAGCATCTGCTTTTCACTGAGATCCTGCTTTTTCAATTTTCCAGCTGAGTTGACTGAAGCACAAGGAGGTCAAGTGTCTTACCCATAGTCATACAATAAATGAACAGCTCTGCCAGGTTTCTTGCCTTTGAACTACATGACCCTAGTGTGGGTTTCCACCATTGTTAACAGCACTGTAGGTTATTTCTTGTTAGTGTTGTGCATATCTTCTTTATAAAGGGTGGGTGGGTGGTTGAGTGTATATATATAACCTTTAACCAATTACAAGGGGGGACTTCAGAATAAAGGGAACCATCATAACACACCCATGTTAAAAGAAATCCAATTTTATCCAGTATTACTGTAATACCAAAAATAAAGCGGAAGAAAACTTTTCATTTAATGGGTTCTGCAAATCTTGCACTAAACCTTCTAAGTCCAAAGAATTGTCTTTCTATATTTTTTACAAGAGGGTCAAATTTTTAATTTGTTCTTTTCCAATTTCTTACTCCAGTCATCATCTGTCTATCCTGTCCCTGTGTGCCTGATGTCAGAGACAGTAGCAACAGTATAGCTAGAAAGTTGAAAGTAATAAAATCATGTAAATTCACAATTTTTTTTAAATTTCTGAGCCTTTTCAAGTTTTAATAATAAATTCTTCGAGTAGCGAACCCCTTTGAGTGCTCCATTTTAGGTGTGCTTGCATCCCTGCATCTAGGATCGGAGATCTCTGCTAGCAGTGCCCGTTGAGTCATACATGTGCTTCTCTCTGTCTCATGTCACAAGCAACAGCTATATAGCGCTGTGTGGACAATCACCCTGAGTTCCTTCTCAGCCACCCTTTGTATGGGACAGAATCTTTAGCAGAGCCCTTCATAGGAAAGTCTTAGTGCCCTTAGCAGTCTAAGCATTTCCATTTAAAGTATATAGTTGATAGCCATTTCCATTTCTTTAATTTTCATTCCCCTCCTGGAAACTTCTTTTTTTCTTTCCTCCCTGTTACTCCTTAGGTTAGAATAGTAATTTTTCTACATTTTTCCCTACATGGAAGTTCCCCTTACGCAGGTTATGCTTGGATCCCCTGGGTTTAAGAGGTGCCTCACCTGCCGTGAGGCCATCCCCATAAGTGACAGTCACTCATGATTCATTTCATAGAATCATAGAATCATAGAATATCAGGGTTGGAAGGGACCCCAGAAGGTCATCTAGTCCAACCCCCTGCTCGAAGCAGGACCAATTCCCAGTTAAATCATCCCAGCCAGGGCTTTGTCAAGCCTGACCTTAAAAACCTCTAAGGAAGGAGATTCTACCACCTCCCTAGGTAACGCATTCCAGTGTTTCACCACCCTCTTAGTGAAAAAGTTTTTCCTAATATCCAATCTAAACCTCCCCCACTGCAACTTGAGACCATTACTCCTCGTTCTGTCATCTGCTACCATTGAGAACAGTCTAGAGCCATCCTCTTTGGAACCCCCTTTCAGGTAGTTGAAAGCAGCTATCAAATCCCCCCTCATTCTTCTCTTCTGCAGGCTAAACAATCCCAGCTCCCTCAGCCTCTCCTCATAACTCATGTGTTCCAGACCCCTAATCATTTTTGTTGCCCTTCGCTGGACTCTCTCCAATTTATCCACATCCTTCTTGAAGCATGGGAGAGGAGCATGTACCACAGAAGTGCGCCAGTTGCTTCAACTTAAAGGCACAGATCCAAAAACTGTGACCTGAAGTTAAAAATTTTAATGATGGAGAGTGCACTATGGCCAGACTCAAGCCCTGGCCCCAGTGCCTCTCCTGGGTAGCGGTCACTGCTGGCACAGTCATCTCCTGCCCTGGACTTGTTGCGTGCTGTAAAATGCCAAAGACTTTTGTAAAGATGTGAAGAAACGGATCCTGAGCTCACCCACCAAGGAGAGAAAAGGGTTCCCCCCAAGGTCTGTAGCTTTCACATCTTTCGCAATGAGTTTTAGCTCTGGTGACTGCCCTGGGACCTCCAGTACCCCAGCACTACTGTACTGATAAGTACAAGGGCCCTAAGAGGGCAGGACCACATATGACAGTACTGTCAGATAATACTGGCAAAGAGAGCCCCAAAGCCTCAAAAATCAGCACCTGCCGCTCTGACTAAACTTATGGCACTGAGGGCTTCAGCACCAGTGAAGACTTCAGCACCAGCTTCTGGCCATTTGGGAGAATGCAGACTGAACTCTGCACAGTCGACACTGACAACATCTGCACTGATTCCTAGACCTTTCACGGCACTAATGCAAGGGCTGCCCATGGCACAGATGATGCTGGTACCACAGAAGTTCAGGTTTCTGAGAGACCTGCTTGTCTCTGAAACCCTGGAGTTGCACCTCCTCCGTACTGAGTTACCAGCAGTACATGCCTTTTCCCCAGATGCAACTGATACTCCGCCACTCCCCATCACTATCTACCCCTCCCCCCCACCACTTCTTAAGTGAGGAGGAGGAAGAGGATAAAAAGTCTTACTCAGTTACACCAAGCAACCCCCCCCATACCAGGAGCTGCACAACATAAACATTAGGCATACCCTCAGTACCAGGAGACCAGAACAAACCCAGGACCTTGGTAGGGCACCCATGGATGCGACCCTATGTCTATGCCCCCACACTCACCCCATTGAGATCCTGGGCCGCATACAGGCAGCAGTTTCCCAAACTGCCCATTATTCAGAGGAACTCAGACTTTTTCAGTCCTCCTCTGTAAACAGGCCTCCCAAATCTGAGGTAGAACCTTTTGAGGAACACGATGAAGGTCCGGAGGAAGAAGTCAAACCACCAACCAACATCTCCTCATCTTCACCCGATGAGGCAATCATGCTACCACCACCCAGGTCTGCTAATGACTTTAAACAATTTCAAGACCTGTTTAGAAGAATAACAGTCTCTACAGATCCCATTGGAGGAAGTGTGAGAACCACAAGCTTCTGGACATATTGCATACGTCCACATTGGCTAAAATCGCATTCCTGGTCAACAAGTCCATATTAGACCCATCCAAGGTGGTCTGGCTGATCCCAGCCTCAATACCTCTGACATGTAAGTGGGCTGATAAGAAGTACTATGTCCCTACAAAAGATATGGACTTTTTTCTCACACCTTATCCAAAATTCCCTCGTGGTTAATGCAGTAAATGCGAAGGGAAAACAGCATCATTCCAGGACAACCCCATATGACAAGGATTGGAAGAGGCTAGATCTCTTCAAATGTAAGGCATACTAGACAGATAATAGTCATATTACAAGAAGATCACTTCTTGCATTCTCTACAAAATCTGCTGATACACGTCAATCCCAGTATGCAACATTTATGTACTGGAAGAACTATTGATAATTGAGGCAGTGATTTTGTGATGTAGATTTATGTCCACTAAGAACTACATGTGAATCCCTCAAACACATTACATGGTCTTCCACCTGTGTAACTCAATTAACTTCAATAGAATTACACAGGTTTAAAAATGAGTATGACAAAGTGGAGAAACAGGCTTACTGAACCTGCCAAATTAACTTGATTGTGACCATAACCAGATTTATCACCCAGGTCTTCTGAGGTTCGTGGCTGGTAGTTTGTCTGTGTACAAGGGGTTATCTTCCAGATTTGTAGACTTATGCCACTTCAATTGTCATTTAATACTTCTTAAATGTATTCTATAATTACAAAATCCAATAATAAATACTGTAAGCTAATTGCTCTTCACAATTTATTAGCAATAATCTTTTCAATATTGTGAAACAAACATTGCCCTTTACAAAACCAGTAATGGTGCCTAAAATATTGTAATCTTACATTTGAAGTCATTCTAATATTGGGTTTTGGGGGTTTTTTTAAAGAAAAAACATATTAAAATAACAGTTAAAAGGTATTTGTTATTACTACCAAAAATCCCACGCATACTGAAATAAGAATATTTGCCACAGCAATGTACTGCAAGAACCTCTTTCTTTATTATATACTTATTCAAAATAAAAACCTTTGGTTTTCCAGGTGACTAAAATATTTTAAACAATGAACTTGAATCTCAGAATGTTGTTAACTTTTAGCTGCTGATGAAGTGGGTTTTAGCCCACGAAAGCTTATGCCCAAATAAATTTATTAGTCTCTAAGGTGCCACAAGGACTCCTTGCCGTTTTTGCTGATACAGACTAACACGGCTACCACTCTAAAACCTGAATAAAACCGGGTATTCATGGAGCCATCTAAGCCTGATGATAACTGTTCAGTTGTCTTTCCCAACAAAACTTTGATTATCAAGAAGTATTTGGAGAGACCAGCTATGTTCAAGCAAACTAGTTGCTTGTTTTGTGTAGTTACCCACATGTTGGTTGATTTAGTTTAAACTAGCCCTAGTGAGTCACTTTGTGTGCTCTCTGTTTAGCACTTCCTGTTTCTTGGATGCTGTCACTCAGTATTGTAACCATTTAGTAACACTAAATACATGTAACAGAAGCTTGCAAAGATGCCTGTTTTCACAATTTTCTGAAGAGTGACAAATTCAAGAATGCCATTTGGTGTAAGTTACCTGTGTGTCCATGTGTCATAAATATAAAGGGAAGGGTAAACCCCTTTAAAATCCCTCCTGGCCAGAGGAAAAATCCTCTCACCTGTAAAGGGTTAAGAAGCTAAAGGTAACCTTGCTGGTACCTGACCAAAATGACCAATGAGGAGACAAGACACTTTCAAAAGCTGGGAGGAGGGAGAAAAACAAAGGGTCTGTTTCTGTCTGTATGCTGCTTTTGCCGGGGATAGAACAGGGGATAGAACAGGAATAGAACAGGAGTGGCGGCCAGTATGTCCCTCGGCCCGCGCCGCTTCCAGCAGCTCCCATTGGCCTGGAGCGGCGAACCGCGGCCACTGGGAGCCGCAATTGGCAGAACCTGCGGACGGGGCAGGTAAACAAACCGGCCCGGCCCGCCAGGGGCTTTCCCTGCACGAGTGGCAGAACAAGTTTGGGAACCACTGCTCTGACCCATCCTGTTCTCCTTCTCTTGCGCAGTTTGGGTGAAATTAATGGTTATGGCATTGTCTATTAGAGCATGATGATAGAAACTATCTAAAGCTTATTACTAATAAGGTTAATGGTCTCTGTACACTCCAAGGCATTTGTGGATGCTGTCCCATATTATTTCTATACTCCAGATATTTTTTACTTGACATCCTTATTTTGGGGTGTCTGTTCAAATACAAACCCTTACTATTTGAATTAATCTTTTTCCCCTGGATTTTGTAGGTGAACCTGCTTATTATTGTTATCCCAATAGAAAGCTATTTCTCCTCCAGTATGAAACTTTTCAGTACCATTTTTCACTGTACTTACTGAACAATGTCTTGTTAGTTGCTGTGAGCAGATTCTATCCACTGGGAAAAATGGGTATCAGGATCTTTAAAAATATGTAAAATTTAAACCATTTTAAATTAGAAATGTGTAGAGGAAAAGATTACACTGGATTTTACACCAAAAAATCCCCCAACAAAACAAAACACTATGCAGAGGTATATTTATCCAAAACTGTGAAAATTGGAATTTGGAACTATTGCTAGGCATATCAGTCTGTATATTCTAGCAAAATTAGCTGAATGTTACATTTCTGCGATGCACTGTAAAGAAGATTAAAAAAACCCAAGAAAATCTAAGCAGCTTGTGATGGAAAACTGTCCAAGAGATACATAAATGACTACAAAAACTTAAATTCTATTGTGTTAGAAGGAAATTATATTGTAGAGAAGTGTTTTCCTAGGTAGAATTGACATTCTTATATTTTTTTTCATATTTTTTTTTAAAAAAGCAAGATGACCTAGAAAATAATGTTGGAAATAAGGGCTGAAAATAATGACAGAAGCTAATATTCTGTGTTATGAAGCCAGTGATATCACTGAAACCACAATTCAGTATGATTGAATTTTTCACTCATCGTCGTGGAGTTAAAGTAAATGATGTGCCCAATGCTAAAATGTGATGATGTGAAGCTACTGTCATTGAAGCTAAAAGGCAGCCATGTGAAGCCTAAACTCAACAATATTGACTGCAGCTAAAAAGCAACAGCTGAAGCAAAAAGGTAACAATGCAAGTGAAGCTTAAAAAGCAATGATGTGAGGCTGAAAAAAATCAACAAATAAGGCTGGCTAAAGATCCACAGCAAAAGAACTCTCTTGACATTACCTCACCCAAAGAGCATTCTGCTTTGCACAAAAGTGAGATTCTCCTATCAATAACTGTTTTTCCTAACTGTAGAAAAATGGAATAAAAGTAAAAGGAGACAAGGAAACTGGAACTTCTGTTCTAGAAAGAGTACTTGCTGATGGGCACTGTAATTCTTTTTCAGTTTTTGTTTGTTAGTAGTGACTATGTAAGACTTTGTTTTGTGGTGGGAGGTTGGTGGGCCACACGAAAAAACTACAGTATTTTTTTTGTTTTGGCCATGACTCATTTATTCATTGGCTGAATCCCCTGGTCCAACTTTCTGGAACCTAGACAGACTCTCCCTGGGGCTCCTGGAAAAAATTGTCCCCCCCTCAATCCTTTATTTGTTTTTCTGACCAAGCTAAAGTTAAAGATACTAAAAGCACTGCTGGGTCTCTCAGTGTGCGCTGTATCTGGTTAAGCAGGTATCACCCCTTACCAGACCTAATAGTACAAGGACAGAAACACCACCAGTCATTTCATTTGTAAAAAGAAGACTGGAGCAGAAACACCAGTGGCATCTTTGTCTCCAGCCCTTTTTGTTTAATCTTTCTTGGTTCATTCCATACTCTGCTTTAGAAATATGGAGGAACTGGTTAAGAATTTGAAAGTGGAAGGCAGCTTGGGTGAAAGTGATCATGAAATGATATAGTTCATGATTCTCAGTAATGGTAGAAGGGAGAACAGCAAAGTAAAGACAATGGATTTCAAGAAGGCAGACTTTAGCAAATTCAGGGAGTTGGTAGGTAAGATCCCATGGGAAACAAGTCTAAGGGGAAAAAACAAGTGAAGATGGCAGTTTTTCAAAGAGACACTATTAAGGGCACGAGAAGAAACCATCCCACTGCGTAGGAAATATAGGAAGTATGTCAAGAGACCACCCTAACTTAACCAGGATATTTTCAACGATCTAAAAATCAAAAAAGAGTCCTACAAAAAGTGGAAACTACATTAAATTACAAAGGATGAATATAAACAAATAACGTAAGTATGTAGGGACAAAATTTGAAAGGCCAAGGCACAAAATGAGATCAACCTAGCTAGAGACATAAAGGGTAACAAAGAAAACATTCTGCCAATATATTAAAGCAAGAGGAAGACCAAGGACAGGATAGGCCCGTTACTCAATGAGGGGTGGGAAATAACAAAAAATGTGGAAATGGCAGATGTGCTTAATGACTTCTTTGTTTTGGTTTTCACCAAGAAGGTTGGTAGTGATTGGACATCTGACGTAACGAATGCCAGTGACAATGAGGTAGGATGAGAAGAGGCTAAAATAGGGAAAGAACAAGTTAAAAATTACTTGGAAAAATTAGGTTTCAGAGGAACAGCCGTGTTAGTCTGTATTCGCAAAAAGAAAAGGAGTACTTGTGGCACCTTAGAGACTAACCAATTTATTTGAGCATGAGCTTTCGTGAGCTACAGCTCACTTCATCAGATGTTTACCGTGGAAACTGCAGCAGACTTTATATACACACAGAGAATATGAAACAATACCTCCTCCCACCCCACTGTCCTGCTGGTAATAGCTTATCTAAAGTGATCAACAGGTGGGCCATTTCCAGCACAAATCCAGGTTTTCTCACCCTCCACCCCCCACACAAATTCACTCTCCTGCTGGTGCTAGCCCATCCAAAGTGACAACTCTTTACATAATCAAGTAGGGCTATTTCCTGCATAGATCAAGGTTTTCTCACATCCCCCCCACCCCCATACACACACAAACTCACTCTCCTGCTGGTAATAGCTCATCTAAACTGACCACTCTCCAAGTTTAAATCCAAGTTAAACCAGAACATCTGGGGGGGGGGGGGGGTAGGAAAAAACAAGAAGAAACAGGCTACCTTGCATAATGACTTAGCCACTCCCAGTCTCTATTTAAGCCTAAATTAATAGTATCCAATTTGCAAATGAATTCCAATTCAGCAGTTTCTCGCTGGAGTCTGGATTTGAAGTTTTTTTGTTTTAAGATAGCGACCTTCATGTCTGTGATTGCGTGACCAGAGAGATTGAAGTGTTCTCCGACTGGTTTATGAATGTTATAATTCTTGACATCTGATTTGTGTCCATTTATTCTTTTACGTAGAGACTGTCCAGTTTGACCAATGTACATGGCAGAGGGGCATTGCTGGCACATGATGGCATATATCACATTGGTGGATGTGCAGGTGAACGAGCCTCTGATAGTGTGGCTGATGTTATTAGGCCCTGTGATGGTGTCCCCTGAATAGATATGTGGGCACAATTGGCAACGGGCTTTGTTGCAAGGATAAGTTCCTGGGTTAGTGGTTCTGTTGTGTGGTATGTGGTTGTTGGTGAGTATTTGCTTCAGGTTGTGGGGCTGTCTGTAGGCAAGGACTGGCCTGTCTCCCAAGACTTGTGAGAGTGTTGGGTCATCCTTTAGGATAGGTTGTAGATCCTTAATAATGCGTTGGAGGGGTTTTAGTTGGGGGCTGAAGGTGACGGCTAGTGGTGTTCTGTTATTTTCTTTGTTAGGCCTGTCCTGTAGTAGGTAACTTCTGGGAACTCTTCTGGCTCTATCAATCTGTTTCTTTACTTCTGCAGGTGGGTATTGTAGTTGTAAGAAAGCTTGACAGAGATCTTGTAGGTGTTTGTCTCTGTCTGAGGGGTTGGAGCAAATGCGGTTGTATCGCAGAGCTTGGCTGTAGACGATGGATCGTGTGGTATGGTCAGGGTGAAAGCTGGAGGCATGCAGGTAGGAATAGCGGTCAGTAGGTTTCCGGTATAGGGTGGTGTTTATGTGGCCATTGTTTATTAGCACTGTAGTGTCCAGGAAGTGGATCTCTTGTGTGGACTGGACCAGGCTGAGGTTGGTGGTGGGATGGAAATTGTTGAAATCGTGGTGGAATTCCTCAAGGGCTTCTTTTCCATGGGTCCAGATGATGAAGATGTCATCAATATAGCGCAAGTAGAGTAGGGGCTTTAGGGGACGAGAGCTGAGGAAGCGTTGTTCTAAATCAGCCATAAAAATGTTGGCATACTGTGGGGCCATGCGGGTACCCATAGCAGTGCCGCTGATCTGAAGGTATACATTGTCCCCAAATGTGAAATAGTTATGGGTAAGGACAAAGTCACAAAGTTCAGCCACCAGGTTAGCCGTGACATTATCGGGGATAGTGTTCTTGACGGCTTGTAGTCCATCTTTGTGTGGAATGTTGGTGTAGAGGGCTTCTACATCCATAGTAGCCAGGATGGTGTTATCAGGAAGATCACCGATGGATTGAAGTTTCCTTAGGAAGTCAGTGGTGTCTCGAAGGTAGCTGGGAGTGCTGGTAGCGTAGGGCCTGAGGAGGGAGTCTACATAGCCAGACAATCCTGCTGTCAGGGTGCCAATGCCTGAGATGATGGGGCGCCCAGGATTTCCAGGTTTATGGATCTTGGGTAGTAGATAGAATATCCCAGGTCGGGGTTCCAGGGGTGTGTCTGTGCGGATTTGATCTTGTGCTTTTTCAGGAAGTTTCTTGAGCAAATGCTGTAGTTGCTTTTGGTAACTCTCAGTGGGATCATAGGGTAATGGCTTGTAGAAACTCGTGTTGGAGAGCTGCCGAGCAGCCTCTTGTTCATATTCCGACCTATTCATGATGATAACAGCACCTCCTTTGTCAGCCTTTTTGATTATGATGTCAGAGTTGTTTCTGAGGCTGTGGATGGCATTGCGTTCCGCATGGCTGAGGTTATGGGGCAAGTGATGCTGCTTTTCCACAATTTCAGCCCGTGCACGTCGGCGGAAGCACTCTATGTAGAAGTCCAGTCTGCTGTTTCGACCTTCAGGAGGAGTCCATCTAGAATCCCTCTTTCTGTAGTGTTGGCAGGGAGACCTCTGTGGATTAGTATGTTGTTCAGAGGTATTTTGGAAATATTCCTTGAGACGGAGACGTCGAAAATAGGATTCTAGGTCACCACAGAACTGTATCATGTTCGTGGGGGTGGAGGGGCAGAAGGAGAGGCCCCGAGATAGAACAGCTGCTTCTGCTGGGCTGAGAGCATAGTTGGATAGGTTAACAATATTGCTAGGTGGGGTGAGGGAACCATTGCTGTGGCCCCTTGTAGCATGTAGTAGTTTAGAAAGTTTAGTGTCTTTTTTCTTTTGTAGAGAAGCAAAGTGTGCGTTGTAAATGGCACAGTGGGGTGGGAGGAGGTATTGTTTCATATTCTCTGTGTGTATATAAAGTCTGCTGCAGTTTCCACGGTAAACATCTGATGAAGTGAGCTGTAGCTCACGAAAGCTCATGCTCAAATAAATTGGTTAGTCTCTAAGGTGCCACAAGTACTCCTTTTCTTTTTTGGAAAAATTAGATGTCTTGAAGTCACCAGGGCCTGATGAAATGCATCCAAGATTACTCAAGGAGCTGACTGAAGAAATATCTGAGCCATTAGCAATTGTCTTTGAAAAGTCAGGGAAGACGGGAGAGATTCCAGAAAACTGGAAAAAGGCAAATATAGTGCCCATCTATTAAAAGGGAAATAAGGACAACCCAGGAATTACAGACCAGTCAGCCTAACTACTTTACCCAGAAAGATAATGGAGCAAATAATTAAGCAATCCGTTTGCAAACATCTAGAAGATAATAAGGTGATATGTAACAGTCAGCATATATTTGTCAAAAACAAATCGTGTCAAACCAACCTGATAGCTTTCTTTAACAAGGTAACAAGACTTGTGAATGGGGAGAAGCGGTAGACATGGTATATCTTGATTTTAGTAAAGCTTTTGATATTGTCTCGCATGACCTTTCATAAATAAACTATGGAAATGCAGTCTAGATGGAACTACTGTAAGGTGGGTGCAGAACTGGTTGGAAAACCATTCCCAGAGAGCAGTTATCCATTGTTCAGAGTCATGCTGGAAGGGCATAACAAGTGGGGTTCCGCAGGGATCAGTTCTGGGTCCAGTTCTGTTCAATATCTTCAAATCAATGATTTAGAAAATGGCAATAAGTACACTTATAAAGTTTGTGGATGATGCCAAGCTGGGAAGGTTGCAAGTGCAGGATTAAAATTCAAAATGATCTGGACAAAATGGAGAAATGGTCTGAAGTAAACAGGATGCAAGGGTTGCAAGTGCAGGATTAAAATTCAAAATGATCTGGACAAAATGGAGAAATGGTCTGAAGTAAACAGGATGAAATTCAATAAGGACAAATGCAAAGTACTCCATTTAGGAAGGAACAATCAGTTGCACTCATACAAACTGGGAAATGACTGTCTAGGAAGGAGTACTGCAGAAAGGGATCTGGTGGTCACAGTAGACCACAAGCTAAATATGAGTCAACAGTGTAACGCTGTTGCAAAAAAAGTGAACACCATTCTGGGATGTATTAGCAGGAGTGTTGTAAGCAAGACTTCAGTGAAGCAGGATCAGTCCCAAAATGTGATGGAGAGGAAAATAAACTTCTAACTGTATGGCTTATACTGCTTTTAATGCACACACCTTCAGCAAATGGATGAAAGTGAGTAGCAAGTACATGCACAAAACTAGAGCTAAAAGTTGACACTACATCATTTCCAAAGAACTGTTTCAGTATCAGTATAAGAAATCAAAACTTTCAGCAGCTGAAGCACTGGGCCCAAAAGACTCAAGGACTAGATCAGAAGAGTTTTATTTTGATGTTCTTTTTTTTGACATTTTCACATCTGTTCTTTTAAGAAATAGGAAGAAAACCTCGTAACGCTGTCTGATATTAAACAGTAAGGAATTCTGAATAATGGCAGCTACTTATCACACTCCTGTTGCAGCCTGTATGGAATGTAAGATTTCACACTACTTCAAGCTCTTTGCCTGTTTCTTGTGCACAAAGAGGTGAGTTAAGGTCAGAACAGTCTTATCTGTGAATATCCTTGCTTTTTCCAGCTTCAATCAAATCTGGAACATGAATTCAACTTAATTTTTGCTATTTGTATTTAGATAGAGCAATGGTTATTAGATAAGAAGCTAAGCAATAATTCGAGTAGGGTTCACTTTGAAACAGCCCAGATTCTGCACCCTTAGGGAAAGCTTGTTAAGCTGAAATTTGGAAAACTTTGCAGTATTTAATATGTGCAGCTTTTAATACTTTAATACAATTCCTTTATCTACATAATGAGATTATGTGTTGGCAATATTATTTATTTTCTTAACAGAAATTTAATTCCACTTTACTGATTGTTTCTGAAAGCAGTTGACCACTTCATATGAGCAAAGTTAATAGAGAGCTAAGTGAGATGTAGTGTTTTATCCCATCGCTGTATCTCCAAATAGCAATATAGTGTCGTCATAATAAAATATGACATGAATTAATCCTGATGCTTTGTTAGAATTTGTTTTTTTCCCCATCAGATGCTATTTGCATTTCTACAATACTTTCTGCTTATTATCACAGATACAGTAGAGGCTCGTACAATATTTTTCAGTTCCAACTTCCATTAACCCTTCTTCCATTGTTGATAATTGGAACTTTGCAAAACACTTAAGCATGTGCTTCACTTTAAGCATGTAGACAATAACATGCTTATTCAGTGAAGTACTTAAGAATGTGCTTAAGTCCCTTGAAATAGGGTATTGTACCTAAAACTTCAGACATGGTTTATTTTTGAGAAATAAAACTTAGGCAAGTATGAAGAATACCAGGGTCTGCATTCAATGGAATCAATAGGGCAGTGGTTCTTAACCTTTCCAGATTACTGTATCACTTTCAGGAGTCTGATTTGTCTCGCATGCCCCAAGTTTCACCTCCCTTAAAAACTACTTGCTTACAAAATTAGACATAAAAATACAAAAGTATCACAGCACACTATTACTGAAAAATTGCTTACTTTCTCATTTTTACCATATAATTATAAAATACATTGATTGGAATATATATATTGTGCTTACATTTCAGTGTGATACTTGAGCTTGTTTTTCACTAGTGAGCCTTGTCTGAAGTCTGAACCCCAGGCTTCAGGCCTGAACTATGTAACTTAGCTTTGTGGGGCTCCCTGTGGCATGGGGCCACGGGCAGTTGCCTTGCTTGCTACCCTGTAATGTCGGCCCTGTGATCTCCTTAAACCCATCCCAGGACCCCCTAAGGGCTGCAACCTCCACGTTGAGAAACACTGATCTAGATGAGTTGCTACCCCCTGAAAGACCTCTGCATACCACCAGAGGTGCATATACTTCTGGTTGAGACCCACTGCAGTAAGGGATAGATGGCTCCAGGGAGCCTTTTAGAGCTCTTTATGGTATGTTATTAGATACAGATGATGTTCATAGATGTGGCATGTTTGAAATGTCTGCTGTACATTTATCCCATAAGTCTGTAACAATTTCTCCTCTCTTTAATTTTATAGTTGGTCTGTCTTCTCCCACATCTAAACCTGGAATAGTAACACTAATAAAATTGTTTTTTACAAACTGTATTAGAGAGTTACCTTTGGTTTTATATTCTGTTTCTTGCTCATTAGAGAAGTAAGTATCTTTTAACATTGGGTTGCCCCTCCAGACACATGTAAGCAAGTTATGCTTTTTGCTATCCAAATCAGTATAGTAACTTCAGAGGTGATGGCAAGCTCCTCGCTGTCATTCCCAGGAGCATAGTACCAGCACAAGAGGTTATTTTGAAAAGTGAGTGGATAGAATTGCAAAACACTGATATTCTAATGAAGTCCTCTGTAGAAGTGATCTCTTCAATAAGAGGTACTTGTAGAAGCAATTATAGAGCACCAAGACAAGCCAGGGCTCAGAGGAGAGGAGAGCTGGAGATGGATGGAGGCGTGTTATGCTACTGTGTGGGCAACAGATGTTAAAATACTCTCAACTGTATTTGGAATAAAAACATAAACGAGATTGTAACATACTAATACACTGTTGAAGTAAGTTAACCAAAGCTTTTTACAGCAAAAATAATATTGGCCAAAAAATATCTTTAGGTACATAGTGTACCAGTGACTTTCTTATTTCTTTAAATGGCTGATTACAAATACAACTTCCAGAATGTATTGTGCACTCCATCTTTCAATATAGCATTCATGCATGCCTCCCGTTCAGAACAGATGTTAAGTACAGTAGTAATTCCTTTTCATTGATAGTTTCAAACAATTAAGTGAATGGCTGAGGATCATGCTAAATTAGTTAAATTGTTTTATCATTATGCACTTGTTTGCACTTGTAAAGCTTGTAATTAGACAATAAAAATGCAAGTGACAAAAAACTTTCTTGATTGAGATTTTTCTAAGATGAACAAAATATTAACCAGTATTTCAGCATAGAGATCCTGTACCTCTGAAAGCACTGAAGAGGGTGTGCTGCATGGAGTCAACTGCTTCAGTTTGTATCAATTAATCAATGAATTAACAGAATTATATGTATGTGCACTGCATGTGTTTTCTGCCAGTATTCATTCTGCACTGGCAAAATTACTTTGCTTTCTCGATTTCACATAGTTTGGCTTATGTTTTTTTTTATAATTACATAAATACAAAACATCATTGCTCCAACCTGATCCCTTTTAAATCTTTCAAATCTTACTTCTGTTCTAAAATGCTTTATGAGTTTTATGTAAAGCTACATGTTGCTAACTTTAATAACACACAAAGTAGATTACTAAATGCAGCTTACACAATGGAAATGATCACTACATCTAAATATTTGTCTCCCTACAGTTTTGCATAAATTTGCAATCTATTTATGGAATAGAGCATTTTTGATATTTTTGGTTTATATAAAATGAAAACCTTAGTTTACAGATGCACTATGGATTTCTGAGGCATCCATATTTCTGCTGTTTCCTTAACAACAACTGTATAGATGCTGCTATCACCATGGGAATGGTTCTTCTGAATGAAGCTGCTACTTCCAAAGGGGATGTTGGAAAAAGGAGAAGTAAGTCATTTAGTATAATTTGTAGGATCTCTGAATTTTACTTATTGTAGGCATTTTGCGAAAACACAAAGGTTAGAATTGCCACGCAGGTTAAATTTTTCAAAAGTGCCTAAGGCCTGGTCTGCACGCAGTTTTTGTACTAGTATAACTATTTCAGTTAGTGGTGTGATTTATTTTAGAAAATAATACAAGTCCGACTCCTAGTATGGACACATTTATAGCAGCATAAAGGTACTTTATACCCATATAGCCTTATGATCTTCTCATATGGAAATGCCTATGCCAGTATAAAACATTTTTACACTTATATACTTATATAATTGCATCCACACTACGTGAGTTGCACTGCTCTAACTATAAGGGTATAGTTAAAGCAGTGACATTTTTGTGTATAGACAAGTCGTAAGTGACTTAGGAGCCAAAGGGTAACATTTTCAAAAGCACCTAATTAATATAGGAGCCTAAGTCCTATTGCAAGTCAGTGAGACTTAAGGTAGCAGTTGCAAAAGCACCTAAGTCCTGTTTTCAAAAATGATTTAGGCATTTAGAATCTTGAGTCCCCATTTACTTTCATTGGAACATAGGAATTTTATACTGGATCAGACTCATCTAGTTCAGTATAATAACCTGTCTCCAACATTGGCCAGTACCAGATGTTTCAGTGCTTTGCAGTAAGCAGATGTGGGATAATCTTCCAAAATAGTTCTCATCCTAATCGCTTATGGTTAGAGACTGTTTAAGACCTGAAGCCTAAGATTTAGCATCCCTTCAAAAATGTACAGTCATTAATGATAATGATAACTCTGGTGGTGGTTCGAGTGATAGTCCATATAATTCCACAGCTGCTGATGAGTGAACATCCAGTGCAGATGCATCAGAGAACTTTCTAGTTAGCTGTGACTGGGGACAGAGTATGCATCCTTTGCTTCCTCATGCATTCAATGAGCGTATAAAGGGTAGAGCTGCCTCACACTCAGTTCCTTCTTACTGCCATGATGTATGTCGCAGCAGATCCTTTCAGAGTTACTTATCTCTTTAGCTAGCTCGTCCTCAGGACCAATGGGACCACAGGTCATCAATAGGACTAGTACCACCTTCAGTTCTGCATGGCAGACCACGAGTCCCTGGGCTTCAAGCACTGCCTCATTTGCAAGGTCATCATGCCTCTCAATGATGGCCAAACAAGGTGTCTACTTTGCCTTGGTGAGGGGCATATTCTGGGTATATGTTTGATCTGCAAGTTATTTCTCAAAATGGAACCAGTGTTTGAGGGAGTCTTGCTTGAGGGCATCCCTTATGGAGAAGTCCATCTGACTGAACTCAGACTCCAGTTCCCAGGCCTCAAGGTCTGTGCCCCATACATCTTCAAAATGAGGTACTCTCTAAGTTGGCCTTGGCGCGGAGAAAACATTGGGATTGACTGGATGCCAAACAGAGGTCCTCAGGAGAGAAGAGGCACAGAAGAGGCACAGAAGGCACAGGCTTGGTGCTGGTGTCGCGAATGTCAGTGAGAGCTCCCCTGCTCCAGGAAGAGTGATACCTGTCATCTTTGGACTTGGAGGACAGCCCACAGTCATCCCCAACCATATCCAGGGGTTCAGCTGGATCTCTCTCTCTCTCTCACACACACACACACACACCACCTCCTCTGGGTAGGGGAGCTCAGCTTCAAGAAGATTGTGATGCCAGTACTGATCCATACCAGAATCATGACCCAGCCTCCATGGCCTCTGGTGCCATTTCACTTTAAGGTATGGATGCCATGGGTGCCTCAGTTTGTCTTGGGCCTACCGTCCCTAGCATACTGTAGGTTCAGGTCAACTTCCCTGTGGATGGAGAGCACCATCCCCTCTGCATGGTCCAGAAGAGGAACTGTAGGAACTGCAATCACAGGAGTCAGAAATCTCTCAGCAGGTACCAGACAAAACTTCCAGTTGCTGCACTAGGCATCAGCTGTACTGGAGGACCATATGGTCTTCCAGGACGTATATTGTCAGTAGTGGCAAATTTAGAGATCCCTATAGAAAAGGCGCAGAAAAGTGCCTCATATGCTGCTTGATATATTGCACTCATTGGTACCAGGTTGCATAGTGATAAGCATTAATGAGAGACTGCTGGAGCCAGTGAAGGTCTTATGGCAAATTCTGTATTTGTAGATCCAACTTCAAAGCAGTCCAACAGGTGGTACCAGATATGAACTATGGGCTACAAGCAATTTTTCTCAAACCCAGTACTGGACTAATTAGTTGTGACAGCAGCAAGTGAAAACCCATCAGGGCCAACAGAAATTGATGGCAAGGGATGAGGAGCAGAAGGGCATGGAAATCATATTCCCACCTCAAGCCCCAAAATGAGGATATTCAACAACCAGGCCATCCTGGCAAAATATGGAGTGTCGTGGGGTGCTTTGTGGATAGTTCCCCATGAGAATTCAAGGGTGAATTCTGGACTTTGGTGTTTGAAGGGAAGCTGGTGTCTAAAACAGTCCTCCAGGTGGCCTTAGATGCTGTGCACGTAGCATCCAGGATCTGCTGACCACAGTCAAGGATCTGCACTTTGAAGGTTCCTCTTTGTTTCATGATTAGATGGATGAGGCCATGAAATCACTGGAGGACTGTAAGGCCACACTCAAGTCCTTGGGGGTCTGCAGCCCCACCCCAGACAGCCATCAGCCATCACCCCAGACAGCACTTCAGGTCTCTGCATTGTGACAGGGTCGGGCCAGATGGCTATAGGAGAGTAATAGAAGGCAGATATATTAGCCCCAGGCTAAGTAGGTCCCTTTTCCCTGGATAAGGTAACAGGGAAGGTTCCAGAACAATCAGGAACCTTCTGGAGACAATTAAGACAGGCTGATTAGAACACCTGCAGCCAATCATGAAGCTGCTAGAATCAATTAAGGCAGACTAATCAGAGCACCTGGGTTTTAAAAAGAAGCTCACATCAGTTTGTGGTGTGCATGTGAGGAGTTGGGAACAAGAGGCACTAGGAGCTGAGAGTGAGAACGCGGACTGAGGTGTACAACATTATCAGACACCAGGAGGAAGGACCTATGGTGAGGATAAAGAAGGTGTTGGGAGGAGGCCATGGGGAAGTAGCCCAGGGAGTTGTAGCTGTCGCAGAGCTGTTCCAGGAGGGACTCTAGACAGCTGCATTCCACAGGGCCCTAGGCTGGAACCCGGAGTAGAGGGCGGGCCCGGGGTTCCCCCCAAATCCTCCCAACTCCTGGTCAGACACAGGAGGAGTCAGACTGGACTGTGAATTCAGAAAAACGGCCAAGCTGAGAGCTGCCGTGAAGCTTCAAGGCGAGCAAATCCGCCAATAAGCGCAAGACCCACCAAGGTAGAGCAGGAACTTTGTCACAGCAGATAAGCAGGCCCTCTACTATAGACCACAATATAGACCACTCCAGTATGCCAGAAAGGGGCGGAAGGCTTCAGGGAGAAGGCCCTCAGGATTGGCCACTACATCCCACTGTCCCTCATTCTCTACAGCCAGGCAGCAGATTTGATTCCACTCCCAAAGACAGTGGATCTAATTTACCTTGATTTCAGTAAGGCATTTGATATGGTTCCACATGGGGAATTATTAGCTAAATTGGAAAAGATGGGGATCAATATTGAAGAGAGGGATCGGGATGTCATACAGGAAGATCTGGATGACTTTGTAAACTGGAGTAATAGTAATAGGATGAAATTTAATAGTGAAAAGTTCAAGGTCATGTATTTAGGGATTAATAACAAGATTTTTTGTTATAAACTGGGGGTGGATCACTTGGAAGTAACAGAGAAGGAGAAGGTCCTCAGAGTATTGGTTGGTCACAGGATGATTATGAGCCGCCAGTGTGATATGGCCATGAAAAAAGCTAATGCGGTCTTGGGATGCATCAGGTGAGGTATTTCCAGTAGAGATAAAGAGGTTTTAGTACCGTTATACAAGGCACTGGTGAGACCTCATCTGGAATATCGTGTGCAGTTCTGGTCTCCCATGTTTAAGAAAGATAAATTCAAACTGGAACGGGTACAGAGAACAGCTACTAGGATGATCCGAGGAATGGAAAACCTGTCTTATGAAAGGAGACTCAAGGAGCTTTGCTTGTTTAGCCTAACCAAAAGAAGGCTGAGGCTGATATGATTGCTCTCTATAAATATATCAGAGGGATAAATATCAGGGAGGGAAAGGAATTATTTAAGCTTAGTACCAATGTGGACACAAGAACAAATGGATATAAACTGGCCATCAGGACGAATGTTTCTAACCATCAGAGGAGTGAAGTTCTGGAATAGTCTTCCAAGGGGAGCAGTGGCGGCAAAAGACATATCTGGCTTCAAGACTAAGCTTGATAAGTTTATGGAGGGGATGGTATGATGGAATAGCCTAATTTTGGCAATTAATTGATCTTTGACTATTAGCAGTAAATATGCCCAATGGCCTGTGATGGGACACTAGATAGGGTGGGATCTGAGTTACTACAGAGAATTCTTTCCTAGGTGTCTGGCTGGTGATTCTTGCCCACATGCTCAGGGTTTAGCTGATCACCATATTTGGGGTTGGGAAGAAATTTTCCTCCAGGGCAGATTGGCAGAAGTCATGGGGGTTTTTCGCCTTCCTCTGCAGCATGGGGCCCAGGTCACTTGCTGGAGGATTCTCTGCACCTTGAAGTCTTTAAACCACGAGTTGAGGACTTCAATAGCTCAGACATAGGTCAGGGTCTTGTTACAGGAGTGGGTGTGTGAGATTCTGTGGCCTACATTGTGCAGGAGGTCAGACTAGATGATCATAATGGTCCCTTCTGACCTTAAAGTCTATGAGTCTGTGAGACAGCATGCCACTTGCTACCCAGCCCTGTATCATCTCCTCTGTATGGCATTTCTGTCATTTCTGGTCACCTCAGACTAGTAGGTATTGAACATTGTAGAGATGGGCTACACACTTGACTTCCTCTCCTGCCCACCCACCCACCAACTCTCCTCATCCCTATTCAGGGACCTATCTCATGAGAGCACTCTATACCAGAAGGTTCAGTCCCTCTGAGCTCTTGGTTCCATAGCTCTTCTATGTGTTCCTTCACAGAAAAGGGGAAGAGGGTTTTATTGAAGGTATTTCCTCATCCCCCAGTATAAAGGGAGGTCTTTGCACTATCCTCCCTTTTCATCAAGCTGTCTACAGTGATTCTCAGATCTCCTTCAATAGGACATAGGCTGCTAAGATAATTTTGAAAAATTTATCCTCAGTCCCTAACTTACCATCAGTGTCAAAATAGACGGTTGCTTGATTTAAATTTGACTGTAGCTCTCTGATCGTATTTCTTGGATTTGTGAGTCTGTATTACACGAGTGCCAGATTATGCCTTTCTTACTCATGATGAATAGTACCTTACTTTACAAGCATTTCCATTGAAATAAATGTTAATGCTCACAGAACAAAGTTTTACTCAATCTGATAAGGATGGCAAAATCTGGCCCTTACGTGGTAGGGAGAGGCAGTGTCTGAAAATGTCCTAACATGTTGTTTTCTGGTTTAAAAGGAAATGAGGAAATAATGAAAGTTGCTGGCTGTCATCTGCCATTTAAAGAGCTGCCATGTCAATTGTAACATACCAAACTATATATTTATTATAGCATAATTGCTAAACTGTTTTTTGGAAAAAGTTAAAATTCCTATTAGGGTTAGTCAAGTCCATTCAATTGACAGTCTCATCATATTTATTGAACTGGCACTTACCAACCTCTTTTTTTTTATTAAAAAAAGAGGCTAATTATCTTGTGATGCAATCCTGTGATGTGTGTATTATTAACAGATAATGATTTAATTTTATAAAATTACTGAACTGTGGAAATGCCAATACTCTCACAGAGCTCCACCCCAGGCATGAGGACTTGAAGGGGACAGGTATACTGTCCTTTCATCAGCTCTTATCGGTGACAACATTGGTAGATGTCTTTCAATGTCCTTCAAAAAGAGATTCTTCTGTATCACAGCCTAATATGATACATATAATATGGCATTAAGCTTAAGTCATAATTTAATTGAGATACTGAAATTCTACATGTTTAGAGCTTGACTCTGAGAAGCACTGAGTGTTTGCATCTCCCACTGCCTTCAGTTTTTGGTGATCACCACCTTTCAATATCAGGCCCTCATTTTTTTCAGTTTCTCATGTAAATGTTGAGTCAGGAAGAATTTCTCCAGGAATTCCTGCGGCTGAGTTGGCCCCTTGCCAGACCCGCACAATGTGACCACTTACAGCATTTAGAACTTGATCCTACTCCCATGGAAGTCATTGGCAAAATGTCCTTTGACTTCAGTGGTACCAGATTAGTCCCTTGGTGTTCCTCCAATTATTTCTCTCCAAGCATCTGATCCTACTTTTGTTGAAGTCAATAGAAATCTTTACATTGACTTCAACTGGAGTTGGATCAGAACCTATATTCTAGGCAACTAACATGATTGTTAAGGTATGATGCTGTCTCTACAGTAGCAGTGTTGCAAATTATGTTTATAATCCAAGTTAAATAACTGATTATTTTTGCTATTTATCTTCAACACTTAAAGACATATGCTGCAATCAAATTGATAGTCTGACCACCAGAGTTTTAGAACTTATCAGAGAGAGATACCTTTAACCACTTCTTTTTGCTCAAAGAGGAATTGCTAAATGTTTTTGTTCTTCTTTAAACTATTTTAAAATGATTTTTTTTCTCCAACTGCTCTACTTATGACTCTGTGGCTTGGTGTCTATACTGCATACTTACTGCGGTACAATGACAACCCTCAGAGGTGTGAAAAATCCACCCCTCTGAGCGACATAGTTATACCTACTGTGACTCTCTGTGTAGACAGCACCATAGCTACAACCTCTGGCAGAGGTGGAGTTATTAAGCCAATGGGAGAGCTCTCTCCCGTCAGCTTAGAGCAGCTTCACCATACGCGCTACAGCGGTGCAGCTGCACCAATGCAAATTTGTAGTTTAGACCTGTCCTGACTTTAGTAAGGTATTTATTCTCTCTCACTTTTATTCCTTTCTCTGCCTCTTGTCTTCCAGATGAACTAAAACAAGTGGTTTCTCCCATTTATTTCAATAGGAATAATGTGATTTTTTTCCACACAACCCTGATAGTTCAGATTCCAATTTACACAGGACATTCTTGATTATCCCAGATATCAAGGGAATATTGAATGAGTTGAACTGATTTTTTGGGGGGGATAATCAAAGTAATTTTCAATGTATTTAATAGATATTGTGGCACATGACTGTTTGATATAAATAAGGGTGTGCTGCGTTGGATATTAAGAGAATACAGCGATTTATACTGAGGTTATAAAACTCTGTTCATTCAGATTTTTTTTAAAACCTATATTACTAATGGAATCTCTTTGGTGGTTGCTTACACAAATCCTCCAATCTTTCTGCGTGAACCTGACTTAGACCATATCTTCACTACAGGTACTATAGCAGCTGTCAAGGTTCCTCCCCCACTCTGAACTCTAGGGTACAGATGTGGGGACCTGCATGAAAAACCTCCTAAGCTTATCTTTACCAGCTTAGGTCAAAACTTCCCTAAGGTACAAAATATTCCACCCTTTGTCCTTGGATTGGCCGCTACCACCACCAAACTAATACCAGTTACTGGGGAAGAGCTGTTTGGACACGTCTTTCCCCCCAAAATACTTCCCAAAACCTTGCACCCCACTTCCTGGACAAGGTTTGGTAAAAAGCCTCACCAATTTGCAGAGGTTACCACATACCCAAACCCTTGGATCTGAGAACAATGAAAAAGCATTCAGTTTTCTTACAAGAAGACTTTTAATAAAAATAGAAGTAAATAGAAATAAAGAAATCCTCCCTGTAAAATCAGGATGGTAGATACCTTACAGGGTAATTAGATTCAAAACATAGAGAACCCCTCTAGGCAAAACCTTAAGTTACAAAAAAGATACACAGACAGAAATAGTTATTCTATTCAGCACAGTTCTTTTCTCAGCCATTTAAAGAAATCATAATCTAACACGTACCTAGCTAGATTACTTACTAAAAGTTCCAAGACTCCATTCCTGGTCTATTCCCGGCAAAGACAGAATATAGACAGACCCACAGACCCTTTGCTTCTCTCCCTCCTCCCAGCTTTTGAAAGTATCTTGTCTCCTCATTGGTCATTTTGGTCAGGTGCCAGCGAGGTTACCTTTAGCTTCTTAACCCTTCTTAAACCTTCTTACAGATGAAAGGAGCTTTCCCCTGGCCAGGAGGGATTTCAAAGGGGTTTACCCTTCCCTTTATATTTATGACAGCAGTATAGCTATGTCACTTTATCTGTGCTGCCATAACACCAGAGTGCAGACGGACACATTTTTCACACCGCAGAATGGGGTAGCCATGTTGACCTAAGTTTTAAATGTAAACCAGGTCTAAGACTATAAAAGTCTTCTCAACCACATAAGAACTAAATGAGGCAACTCCTGTACTGCCTTCATTACTACTTACTTTAACCTTAGGTTATGATGTGAACGTGGTACTATTACTCAAAGGATATTCTAAGTGTAATTTATTTTCCAGAAAGGGCAAACAAGTACCTGAGATTACATTGCCTGAAATGTATAATTTACAAAGATTTCTATATCCACAGTCTCCAGCAAGCTGTTTGTATCCACAAGCTGCAAACTACTGTTCTTTTTGCCTCAATAATACACTTATACTGATAAGTAGGGTTTTTTTAATAACCACAAATAAATAATTTCCATGTGTGTTTTGATGCCCTGTTAGAAGATACTGGACATCATAAGGCAATATATCAAAACTTGAGTACTGAACTATGCCAAATTTCTTTGTAAGTGATTGACATAAATAATAATCTTAGTATAGACATTAGATGTTAATCTTTTCCATGTTTTTATATGATAGTAAACACAGTTAATATTTTTTCCAGTAATATGCCTGGTAGGACTGGGTCTCGTGGTTTTCTTCTTCAGCTTCCTGCTGTCGATATTCCGCTCCAAATACCATGGCTATCCATACAGGTAATCTTTTATGTTATTAAATCCATTTATATATTGTAATCGGTACCAGGTATTTTTAAAAGTTCAAAAGATTGGCTTGATCGTGCTGTCCTTGATGTTAATAAGGATTTTGCCATTGATATCTATGGGAGCAGGAGCAAGCTATGAGTAAGAAGAGAGTGATGTTTGGATACATGTAAAAAAGTAACTGACCCATTGTCTTAGCAGCTGTGCTGTACTTTACAGGTCAAAGGATGTGTTTGTGAGTGACTGAATTTCTTTGTAGTGGGCCCATGAAAGATAATGCACCTGGAGTAGAAGATGATGAGGTCTGTGATGATCACTAGTAGCCGTGGAAGTTCATTCCACATCTCAGACCAGCTCTCAAACAAGCTCTCTCTACTGCACTGAGAAGCAATACCCTTATTCATTATAATGGATAAATCACCCTGTCAAAACATTCCATAAGAAACTTCACATACCATATGAACTAAAACCACAAATACTTCAGATCTGAATACACAAACTCAAATGGGTTAGAATTTTTCCCCACCTTTGGGACAGGAAAATATAGCTAGTGCTGCATTTATATGAAGGCTTCTAAATATACAAAAGTGGGTGGTTAAGAACATACATGCTAGAAATAAGTGTAGAAACAACTTTTTTGCTGTGAAATCTTCACTGAAATGTGAACATAGCACAGCTGTCACTGTTTTTCAACAGACAATGTGTACATATCACCTCAATTGATTTTCAGATTATTATTTTTTTTTACTTTAATAACATGAAAGTTGTGTCAACATGCATAGTCTACTGAGAACCATTGCACCAGACAGAGTGACCATGGTCAATGGTGGCATCAGACATAGTGTAGTGAAGTTTGCAGATCTGGCTCAGTCCTGTGTAGCCAGGAATCGCAGTAGGCATCAAGTAGAGTCGGGGTGTGCATGAATAGGAAGTTTGAGAGCATGGTGGGCCAGGGGTTTTTTGTCCATGCTGGTGACATGGCAGAATAGTGTGCAGTAATTCTTTTGAATAGAATGAGCACCTGAATGAAGGTCAGAGCTCTGTGAGGATTATGACATTTTGCACAAAGTCAAAACATTTTATGCTCAGGGTTTGGCACTGACAGTGAATATGGAATGTCTCTAACTGCTCGAAGTTTGCTTGTAAGAGGGTCCAGGTTTCTGACCTTTATAGCAATATGGGTAGTACACAGGTTTGATAGATCCTGAACTTTGTCTCAGCACAGACATTTTTGCTTCCATAAGCATGGACTTCATGCAGGAAGCAGTGAGAAATATTAATCAATGAATGTCTGGTTTGTTGTGACCGTTTAAACTCTTCTTGCAGCCTAGGTAGTGGAACTTGTCAGCACTACCCATGGTACTTACCCCCACTTGCACCAGGGATTTTGGTGGCCCATCTGCAAGGTTCTATACCTTGGTCTTCCACAATGAGACATTCAACCCCACAATGTGGACAACATCTTGGAGACCTTGGAGGACAGTGCTGAAATTCTGACTTTTCCACAAGCAGGGCAGCATCGTCTGCATAGACTTGGTCTGAGAACACTTCTTGACCAATCTTGATTCCAGTGTGTGGTGCAGCAAGTCCAAGGATCCTGTCAATAGCATGACAGAATAGGCAGGGTGAGGATGCATTCCTGCCACACAGCTGAGATTGTATAGAAATGTGGTGAATCTGTGAACCAACACACACTCTCTCGCTAGTACCAATGTGAAGATTGTGCAGTAGATTAGAATATCTGGAATGCCAACTCCTTTCAGTGTGAACCAAAATCTGATCTGTCAACCAAATCAAAAGTCAATCTGATGTAGATGTATATCATGTCAAGTGAGTGTTTACATTTTTGGTGAAGCTCAGCCAGAAGCCGGAGGGTAAGGACAGCATCCATTGCCAATCACCCAGCAATGAACCCTGATTGTTGTGGGTGATGTCTGTTAAGGAGTGGCTGCATCCTACCAAGCTGAACATGATAAAAGACCTTTCCAGAGACCAGTAACAATGAGATTGGCCTGTAGTTGCAACACTCAGAGTGATATCCTTTGCCTTTGTACAAGGGCACTAGATGCCATCTTTCCATTCTGCTGGTACTTTGTGTGATGGCCACACTTCTAAGAACAGTTGATGCAGGCTGATGCTCACGGGTTTCCAAGGCATCTCTGAGCAGCTGGATTGGAATGCCATCAGGTCAAGCAGCATGGTCCATTCCGTAACTTTTGGAAGGCCTTTCATACTTCCCCAGCTCAATCACAGCCACTTATGGCATTATATACTCTATGCACTAGTAGTCTGTCATGTGGTGGAATTAACTGGATATTTGCTACTAGCTGGTGGTAGAATGTGTTCTTTTCACAGATGATGCATTTTCTGTTGGCTTATAGGCCACAATGACAGATAAATGTCCACAAAGATGTTGGAGCCAAACATAGAGTAAGCCCAGAGAGATGGGGTTCTATGTGGTTAAAGTCTATACTAGCTGCTGTCTAATAATAAGTGCCATACCTTGAGCTAGGTGTGGACAACCAGCATGGAAGATGGTTTCGCCTTCTACAGTAACTTGATGTCGTTATGGTAGACAGGGCTCTTTGATTCTGACGATTACTGTCTTTTAACAGATAAATTCTTTGATGAACTGTCATGTACCCAATGCCATTCAGGGTTAATATGTTCCATGTGGTGACAGAGAACGTGTCTCTAAAATCTGGTTTGGACTTTCAGGAAGTTGGGATCATTGGGGCTGCACCTTCCCTATAAGAGGTTTGGGTTACACTTGTCCTATGCATGCGGAGCATGCCTCTCCTCCTGCAGTCAATAATAGCGGGGACTTTAATATTGGTGCTATTGTCACAGTCTGTTGTGGCTTTCCCCCCCTTCATTTCACACTGTCTTCTTGAGGCATGGGAGACATAGAGGAATTTTATATGTGGGGGACACCATCCCACTTCCTAGGAACTAGTCCATCAGATGCCATTGGTTCCTGGGAGCACGAACAACCATTCTGAATATCTGGCTCTTCTACACTATGTGATCCATAGTCATGGCTCATTCACCTTCACTGCGTTTGGGGAACTTGGCCCTCATCTGCTGAGTTTGTCATTGGCCTTCACTTGTTACCCTGAGCAGAAGCCCTAATCAGGCACTACCAACCAGAGGTGCACATGGACAGAGATGACCATACCCTGAAGTAGAGCAGCCTGAACTGCTGTTACCTGCTACACAAAACATAGAATCATAGAAGATTAGGGTTGGAAGAGACCTCAGGAGGTCATCTAGTCCAACCCCTGCTGAAAGCAGGACTAACCCCAACTAAATCATCCCAGCCAGGGCTTTGTCAAGCCAGGCCTTAAAAACCTCTCAGGATGGAGATTCCACCACCTCCCTAGCTAACCCATTCCATGTTTCATCACCCTCCAAGTGAAATAGTTTTTTCTAATGTCCAACCTAGACTTCCCCCACTGCAAGTTGAGACCATTGCTCATTCTGTCATCTGCCCCATTGAAAAGAGCCTAGCTCCATCCTCTTTCGAACTCCCCTTCAGAACATGGAAGGATGCATACTAATCTAAATTACATGCTTAAAATCTTTGATTACTGTATATTGGCAAATGTAAAATATGTTTGGTATCTCAATCTAAAAGATTTTAAGTTTTATTAACATGCCTACGTAGTATTTCAGTAAAGATAATTCATTTTATTACATTTGTTCTTTCTTCACATTCATTGGAAAATCACTATAAATGATACATAGAAGGAACAAGACTTCGTCCTACTTTGTAAACTTCCCGCAAGTTAAATGTGATTAAAATCTCATCAGCAACATTTCCATGAAACAAGAGGAAAAAAAGTTGAAACTCTTCTGACATTATGCCTTTTATTTTATTTTACTTTTGCTCACTCCCTCAGCACAAGTGAGATGATGAGTTTTCTCATTGTTGTAGTATATTTCAGTAGACCATAATGTTACATCCATTCTATCCTTTAACAAGACATTATATTGAATGGAACTGGAATCTGATTCAAGAACAGTCAGAGGCAAGAGCTTGGCTTGTTCTCTTCTCCAATGTTTTTGATTTAATTCTTCTCTGCCATCATCTCAAAAACATCTGCAACGTGTCCTAGAATCTGGCTACATTTTGCAAAAGCAAAAAAGCATGGCATTTTGTGTGTTAGACTTGGATCTAGTGTTCTATGTGACTATATATAACTAGCACTCTCTTGGCTTTTTTTTTATATTGTCTTCTATCACTGGGATATCTTAGCTCCTTCCACAAGAAGAAAAAAATAAAACCCACTCTCCTTTCCAGCCCTACCAACAGGAACTAGCTTAGTTATTTTTAAAAATAAAGTATGAGGATGGTGATGTGATGGAGACCTTTTTTGTGGGAAAAATAAAAAAAATGGTTTTTCATTTATTTCTGAACATGGTCATGGTGGTGAAAGTTCTTATGGCAACAAGCAGTGAGTTCCACTGCCATGGGTTAGCTCTTGTGGAAGATACATCTGACAGATACAAGCCTTCCTTGTTTATTGACAGTTTTATTTTTGCAATGGAACAAATCTGTCATGCGGTCATCATCACAGGAGATGTGATCTTTTAGATAGCTAGAGCCAATACTATTCAGGGTTTTGAACATCATAGATCGTGTCATGAGATAAACCCCAAATGAGAAGATACTCTGGCAGCCTTGTATTTCCTGTGGTCTTGCCTGTTTTTATACCTCCTTTCTGCTGAGTTAGGCTTGTCTACACTACCCGGGTAAATCAACCTAAGTTACACTACTCTAGCTATGTGAATAACATAGCTGAAGTCGATGTAGGTTAGGTCGACTTACCACTGTGTCTTCACTGTGCTGCGTCGATGGGAGATGCTCTGGTCAACTTACATTACTCTTTTCGGGGAGCTGGAGTACTGGAGTCAACCGGAGAATGCTCTGCTGTCGATTTACCGGGTCTTCACGAGACCTGCTAAATCCACACCCACTGCATCGATTACAGCAGCGTTGATCTCCCAGTAGTGAAGACAAGCCCTTAGTTAGATACCACGTGCATCTTTCCTGCTACACAGCAATACAATTAAAAATGCTCAGCCATTGGTGCTGCTATACCTGCAGCCTTATCTAAATTTATTTGTCCACAAACCCTGACAGTTAATACACTATGACATTTTTTAAAAGTGATGGTTGTGTGCTCGTTTATATTTGTTTTGAAATGACCGTACCTTGATCTTCAAAGAATTACGATAATCAGATCCAAAGTAGAGCACTAGTAAAATATTACTTTCCTTTCCTAGTTTACGATGTTCCTCTCTCTACCTTCTGCATCTTTAAGTTCTTCCCCAAAACACTCTGTTCCCAACAGACCGACAAGCCCTATTCCTCCCCTCTAAGAATGTTTACGAATAACTTGCTTGATTCACCTTTGCTAGCAGAAGAGGAACAGCTTGCAAACTCCAGCAGGTCAGCTGAACCAGTGAGGGCATTCACCTCTGTAAGGGAGAGTAGACATTGTTTGTATTGTCACCCTCCCTACTTTCTGTTGGTGGGGTGCATATATTTATCCAGTATCTCTAGAAGAAACCCTTTAGTAAAGGCTAGGTAGGAGACAGTAGCTCAGTTTCTTGCTGGCAGTGAATGTGGCGGAACAAATATTACTAAAATATTAAATACTATCTAAACAGCTCTTGGAACTAACAAAATGTGTGTGCTGAACATCACTGCTGAATCATTTACTTTGTGGTATATTCTATCCTTGTATCTATGTCTATTAACATTGTATGCCCTTTTCATAGGGACCTTGTTTACTCACTTGTCTCTAAAGTGCCTGGAACAATTTTTGTGAGATATAAACAATAATTTGCAAGATGAAATATCACAGTTCTAGATGTTCTTAAGAGCCTTTTTACAATCTCTTTTGGAAGACAGCTACAAATCAAGAGAAATTTTTTCTGCCACTTTATGATATACAGACCATGTGACTGGATGATTTAGGGAATATTTGTACCTTTTCCACAAATTACTTTTGCAGTTTAATTTGTTATATATATATACACACATGTACCACAGCAAGGTCTTCATGGTTGTGAAACTATGCCTGTCACACTATTCTAACAATCCATTCTAGCCATAAAATCGTTTCTTATGGTAAAGCACCTAAAATGGATGTTTTCAGCCAGAGAGAAATAAAAAATACTTTCTAATAGTTTTGCGATAACAGTAAAACTAATTTTTTGCATTATTGCCTTGTTGGCTGAGGTTATTCTGTGAATCATATTCATAGAGTTTAGTGTGTCCTCTTAAAACTAGTTTAGTCCATTTCAGAAAGCTTCTATCCCTGTTTGTGAATTGGAATACACTATTACGAAGCAATGAAAATTGTTTAGACAGATACTTTAGAAGAGAAATTAAAAATAAATTAATGAAAGAATTATTCAGTAGTTCATATGGAGATTTTAAATCTAATAGCATCAGTCTTTCAGCAGCCTAACATGAAAATTGGCTATTATATCAGAGGGCTGGAGAGTAGCAAATATAATACCTACCTTTTGAAAAGACATAGGAGTAAATCCTTGGAATTACAGACCGGCAAGCCTTATTTCAGTACCAGGAAAACGGGTTGAAACTATATTTAAAAATGGAATTACTAAACAACTAGATTAACATAATGACATGAATAAGCCAGGAAGACTTCTGCAAAAGAAAATAAACAGTTTTTTCAGCATGGCGAAAGTAAGAAGCTCAAGATTTGATATTAGGATTGTTTTTAAAGTATTAATGATTCAGAAAAGAGAATAATGGTAGTAAAGTTTGCAGATGACTGAGAAAATTGTGAGAACTTCATGGGGACCTAACAAAGCTAGGTAAAAAGGCAGCATAATGGCAGATGGAATTCATTGTTGACAAGTGAACTTAATGCATATTGGAATTCATATAATTAATAGTAAGAATATTCTTGCTTATTTAGTCCACCCTCATTTTCATTGATGCAAATCATGGGGTATCTGTCATTTATCATGTTGAAAGTATTTCACAGCCAAGTACACCTCACTTTTAGTAATTTTTTCCTTGGTGTTAAGCCTAATTTTTCATTTGCTCAGTTTCATCCCATTCAGGCTTCCTATACCTTTGAATCAGCACAAAGAATCTGAAACACATCTTCTCCCTCCTTTTTTGTGCTTACTATCATTTTCTTCTGAAAATAGTATAAATATTTTGGTTAACATCTTTCACATTAATCTATTTCCCATTCAATAATACCTGAATAGCCACTGGAGCAGATTCTCTACTTTACAAGATTTCTACTTGTGCTCAGTGCTAGATGGCTCCCAAATATCTAGTTGTCCACTCAGCAGGTTTTCAGAAAGACTCCATATCTCTTCTAGCCAGTTTTATTTGGTACAAATCAAAAGCCTGTGAAGATTCCAGACCCACCCTTCACCAGTACATTGTCCAAGATGAGAATAAAAACATTAAGAAACAGAAGAAAACTGTATAATCCATCAGACCTTTCTTTCAAAATCCGAGAAGTTTAAATGGACATACACAGCATATGTAAGAAAAGATTTATTTTTCATCCACACTTTAACATAGGAATAGAACAAAGATATCATAGGGGATCAAGTATAATATTGAAATGTGTAAGTTTATCACATCATCATGAGGTATGGCTACAGCAAGTTATTACCGTAATGCAATCAGTAGACTCATGGACCAGATTTTGCCTTTAGATACACCATTACAACCTCTTTGATTCCTACCAAATCAATAATGTTCTTTAAAAATTCAAGCAGATTCGCAAGGCACGCTCTTTTTTATGAAACCACAACTAAATTAGACAGTGCTTACTAATATTCCATTCTAACTACTTAGTTCTTTTTTATTAGCATTCTAATATCTCCCCTCCTGGTGAAGTGAAGTAAGGCTTACAGACTTGTATGTCTAGATTCTTCTGTGTTATTTTACAGATAACTGGAACAAATTAGTCAGCATTCAGTCCTTTGGTGTGATCCTTACATTGGAGAATTAATGAATATTATCTCTAAAGTCTGTTACTCCTTTTGCACCTTGAGATTTTGCTTGCTACTCTGTCAATGTTTATTCACTTTTTGCCTATCTGCTCCAATGCAATGTCAAACCTTTCTAACATTTCTCTCTGCCCCACTGGCAAAACTTGACCCTAGCCAATGGAGTCTTACCTTCTCATTTGTGAATAAAGAGGTGATTGATATCAACTTGTCTTCTACAGTAATCCTCAGTGGTCATACTATCTTGCTTCCCTGTTTGCATGGGTCTTGTTAAATTTTAAGGTTAAATTTTCTTCTCAAGTCATGCATGTAATTCTCATTAGTGGTTGTGTGTGTGTGTGTGTGCACTCACAGAACACTAAGGACAGAACATAAAGATCCTTTTATATCTAAATAATTAATTTCCCTTGTTAGCCACCTTTATTTCATTTATATACTGTATTTAGGAAACAAATTCTGTAGTACTTATTTACTCTCCCTTTTCTTTTTTCTTTTTTTTTTTTTTTTTGTTGGTCTGTATTCTTTATCTCCCTCCCCTGGTATTTTAGTAGCCTTATAAATTGTTTTCCTTTTACCGCTAATCCTCCAAATTTATCCACATGATGATAAATATATAAAAAATACCAAATGTGTTATTCACAGTGGTACCAGGTAATTCTTTTTTACAATGTTCTTTCTCAGTGTTCTCAGTGCTCATTTCCTATCTTTTGCTTTTCATCCTTTCTTCTGTTCTGCTTTGTATAGTATCACATAGAATATCGTTTCTTTTTTGTATTGATGTACATGTTATGCAGTAGAAGGAAATCCTTACCTAACCTGACTTCTGTTGAATAATCTCCAGTTTGTATTTGAGTAGTAAAATATCCCATTACTTCTTTGAGTTCTTCACATTGTGCAGCTGGAGGGTACATGGTAAATGGTTGTTACCTTTTGTTTTCTTTGGGCTGGTAAATCTCACTTGTGCCATGAACATGAAGGGCCAGAGGGAGCTATGCCTGTTTGCATCAGCTGAGAATTTGGCCCTAAAAATGAAACCTAGTAATGATATATTTTAATTATAACATTGGACAGTCTTGAAAAAAAGTAGGGTGGTGGCTGTTTGGGTTTCTTTTTCAGCTCATATTTGCATGCATTTAAAAAGTAATGTTTGAAATGACTTTCATGCTGTATAAACAGAGCTACAAGCAACATCACAAATCCACCATCCTCCCTCTTCAGAGAAAGTTACAAATACTAAATTACTTGTGTGCTGTTTGTCACTGAACAATAATATAAATCTTTACTGAAGAAGAGTGCATCAATAAAGGATTTAAGAAATTACATGTCTCCTTGCATTCATCCTCTCTCCTGCCATCACTGACCTCAATGAGGTGAAGATCTATCAAGATGAAATCAAATGAAGATAAATCAAGAACCAAGGACTGGAGAAAGGAGGTTATTTCCTTTTATAAAAGTACATAAAACAATATGGTAGGAATGCTGCTGCTCGCTGCCCCCTCACTCCTGTATTGCCTCTGCCATTGTTACTTCAGCTGTTGATTCCTTTGGTGACAAAAAATAAATGCATAGAACGAATGAAAATGGCGGGAGGGCAGAAGCTCTGAGTGTGTGTGTGTGTGTGTGTGTGTGTGTGTTTGGTTTTCTTTTCACCGCAGAAAAAATAAGTGATACAGCACATTTGCATATTGTTCACCCTCTGTGAGCTCCATTATTTGTGTGATAAATTAATTTCTGACTTTACAGTACAGAGTAATGTACGTAGTGTTTTCTTCTGAAGCTGCTCCAGTCTCTGCCATAATGAATTTTTAAAAAATTTTACTCTTCTTTTCAATACATTTTTACCCAATGAAAAATAATGTGGCAATAGGCAAACTGGGACCAAATGCCAATCACAAGATATGCTCATGATTGGGGTTAACATAAAGATTTCTTAAATATAACAATAATAAAAGAAGAACAAAAGTTTGCTTAAATATGTACTGAACGGCTTCTTCCAGCGTCAGTCATTTTTCCATAGAGGGGACTTCTCATGCCTTTGCAAGTCCACCATTCTAGCAGAAGAATGTTGGGATTTCTCCATTTTGCTGAAATAACAGTTTTTGAATTGCTGGCATTTAACGTTGAAATAATGGGTTATTTTCTTTTGTAGTGATTCTGAACATTTTCCCTCCTGCCCTACCCAGAAAGCATTTATAAGCTGCTCTCTTATGTGAGAACATTGTTTTGTAGCTTGCTTGCAAAAATATTTAAACTGGTATGTTCCCACTGCAAGAGAGTGAAACTATATGAGCTACTGTATTTCAGTCACATGGGGAATTATTCATTTAGTCTGTGCAGAGCAAAATAAGCACAGTAAAGAATATGAGTAATAATAATAAACAGAGTAATAAGATGACAAGTGCATTCTGTGATTTTCTCGTATGCTTTAAGGCAATGCAATTTAAAGAACGTACTTTCAGTTACTGCCGTGGGTCTCTCTCTAGCTTCAATGCAAGTTTTCTTGTTGAAGGTCCATACAGATTTTTTTGATGTTATTTTCTCCCCAAATGCCCTCTTCTGTTTCTGATGAATTCTCTTTCACCAATGCTGCCTCCTTTCCATTCCTGACAGTCCCTCTTATAGAAGACTTCTCCTTTGCAATGAAATTCCAAATTTACTTCTACTTACCAGTCAGCTTTCAGTTACATGCACAATATAGCACAAAATAAACCGTTTTCCAGTTTACCCTGTGGATGGGCTTCCTGCTGTACTTTGCTTTGCAGTGCTATTTGTTGTTGTCCATAAGTAGTCAAATAACATGTTGTTCATGAATGTGGACCTAGAGTAACTCCTATAAATTCCACTTTTACACTGTTTAAGCTCTATTACCAGTACATATGCATCTGCCTCTCCACCAAAACATTATGATTCCCTCTTTTCTCCATGTGGGCTGGAGATGAGCAAATAGGTTTGCTTACAATACAGACAAAACCACCCTTTACCCCAAAGTCACATTGAACCTTAATGAACATATTTTTGGTTCAAAGTTTGGCTTCTCTATTTTTAAATGCTTTTGTGCATCTTTGCACTTCCTGTATCAAGCTGGAAGCCGAATGGATAACCGCTGTTTTCACAGTATTTTTGGTCAAACCCAAAAGCAGGAAGTCCCAAGATTCTTGTGAAGGAGTCTTTTTTCTCTTGTGAGACCTCCTGCCCAATTTTTCAGTCTCAAGAGGTTTTGATAAGATTCAGAAAGCCGTTGGGTGCTTTCCCGAAATGAGCTACCAAATTTTTTTGAGACTATTGTCTACTTGCTCATTCTCCATGCAGACAAATTCTTCACAGTTCCCTTTTTCTTTAACACTACCAGTCCTCGGTTTGTTGATATCAAACCAATATCCCTACTTGGTTTCATCAATACAGTCCCTCAGAATGCTCTTGGGTCCAACAATTTTAAATCCTTTAAAACCACCTCTCAAGCCATGTATTTAGATATCTAGCCTATTTTACCCCACTTTATGAAGAAAGCATAAAATTAAGCCTCTTCATACTGTTTTTCCTTCTCAATTCTTCAATATGGCTGTTTGTTCAGAACTATTAGCCTAATTCTGTCAATATTTCTGATCTACATTCACCAATTAATTAAAGAAAAAGTCTATGAAGGCATAGACTGAGCCAAAAGACCTCCCTCTGCTCTCTGATCATTCGTGTTCTTCATAGTCTTTGTCCTCATGAGCAGATGCTAGAGACTTTTATGTGTGTATTTGAGCAGTGGTTCTCAGCTAGGGATATGTGAACCCCTAGGGTACATGGTGGTCTTACAGGGGATACATCAACTCATCTAGATATTTGCCTAGTTTTACAACAAGCTACATAAAAAGCACTAGCGAAGTCAATACAAACTAAAATTTCATACAGAAAATGACTTGTTTATACCACCCTATATACTATACACTGAAATGTAAGTACAATATTTATATTCCAGTTGATTTATTTTATAATTATATGGTAAAAATGATAAAGTCGGCAATTTTTCAGTAATAGTGTGATGTGACACTTATATTTTTATGTCTGATTTTTCTAATACTGCCTGCAGATGTAGTCACCCCATCTAAAAAAAGATATATTGGCATTGGAAAAGGTTCAAAAAAGGGCAACAAAAATGATTAGGGGTATGGAATGGCCATAATAAGACTGGGACTTTTCAGCTTGGAAAAGAGACGACTAAGGGGGGGATATGATACAGGTCTATAAAATCATGATTGGTGTGAAGAAAATAAATAAGGAAGTGTTATTTACTCCTCATAACAGAAGAACTAGGGGCCACCAAATGAAATTAATAGGCAGCAGGTTTAAAACAAACAAAAGGAAGTATTTTTTCACACAGCGCCCAGTCAACCTGTGGAACTCCTTGCCAGAGGATGTTGTGAAGGCCAGAACTATAACAGGGTTAAAAAAAGAACTAGATAAATTCATGGAGGATACGTCCATCAATGGCTATGAGCCAAGATGGGAACGGATGGTGGCCCTAGCCTCTGTTTGCCAGAAGCTGGGACTAGGCGACGGGATGGATCACTTGATGATTACCTGTTCTGTTCATTCCCTCTGGGGCACCTGGCATTGGCCACTGTCAGAAGACAGGATAGTGGGCCGGATGGACCTTTGGTCTGACCCAGTATGGCCGTTCTTATGTAAGCAAGTAGTTTTTAAGTGAGGTGCAAATTGGGGTATGCAAGACAAATCAGACTCCTGAATGGGGTACAGTAGTCTGGAAAGTTTTGAGAGCCACTGTATGAGCAGAAACACATGCAAGACAGAAAGTAAATTAATGAATAATGGCTAAATTGCCATGAGTCTAGCTCTGCAACTTAGGGGAGGAAGGGTGTAAGTAGAGGCACAGAGAGAAAAGCAGCCTTCATGTGGCTGCTATCAATCTACTGTATATATGAGTGTGCATGTGGTGGGTCCTTTGCCCTCCAATATGCCAACAAGCATGGCAGAGGAAGTAATCTTTGTCAGGTATAGGGGCTCGTTATCATTAAGTTCCGCTCCCCTTGGGAGCAATTTAATGCCAGGTCTGGTCTTTGAACAATTATGTATTTGCAGGGGACTTAGAGTAAAAGTTAGGCCTTAATAAGCAGAGTGATTAAATTAGTGACTCAGCAAGGACTGAGAAACTGCAAATCTCTTTTATATTTGTCTTCAAGAAGAGCAATGAAGAATAGGAGTTTGGATGATGAAGGGATAAGTTTGGGGGGGCTGTGATATGAAACCCACAGTCAGAAGCAGAGTACAGTAACTCCTCAATTAAAAATGGAGTTTTTATCCACGAAAGCTTATGCTCAAATAAATCTGTTAGTCTTTAAGGTGCCACCAGACTCCTTGTTGTTTTTGTGGATACAGACTAACACGGCTAACTCCTCACTTAAAGTTTTCCCGGTTAATGTTGTTCTGTTGTTATATTGCTGATCAATTAGGGAACATGCTCGTTTAAAGTTGTGCAATGCTCCCTTCTAAGGTCATTTGGCAGCCACCTGCTTTGTCCACTGCTTGCAGGAAGAACAGCCCATTGCAGCTCGCTGGTGGGGGCTTGGAACCAGGATGGACCGGCAGCCCCCATATCAGCTCCGCGCTCCCCTAAGTTCCCTGTGCTGCAGCCGCCCAGCAGGCTATCAATTGCTGGCAGTTCAGCTGAGCCTCCCCCCACTGCCATGTGCTGCTCCTGCCCTCTGCTTTGGAGCTGCTCCCCAAGCCTCCTGCTTCCTGTGCGGGGGGTGAAGGGGCGAGGGAGGGGCGTGGGCTAATGTCAGGGTGTCCCCCTTCCCTTTGCTCCTGCACCCCACTTACCCCGTCTCCATAGAGCAGGGGGACACATGACAGGGCTCAGGATGGAGGGAGCTTCCTGGCAGCAGCTGTGGTCTCAGCTTGCTAATTAACTTAACAAGGCAGTGTACTTAAGAGTGGGTCAGCGTACTTAAAGGGGAAATGCGCAACACACACACACACACACACACAGAGTGTGTCTCTGTCTGCCATGCTGTCTCCCCTCCCTCCATTCGTGCTGCCTTGTAGAGTGTGAGGCTACATTAACAACAATGGGTTAACCCTTGAGGGCTCAGCCGAGCGCTAGTTCATCATTTAGCAGTAAGGTATTCCCTGGGCAATATCCCACCCTCTGACTGCACCACCTCAACCAAGCTTCACAATCAGCATTGCTGTGTACAGTATAAAATTGTTTGTTTAAAACTTATACTGTGTGTGTGTGTATATATATTGGGGTAAAATGTGACTTTAAGCGAAACGATGTGAAGCGAATCCAATTTCCCCATAAGAATTCATGTAAATAGGGGGTGTTAATGGGGAAATTGGATTCGCTTCACATCGTTTCGCTTCAAGTCCCATTTTTCAGGAACATAACTACAACGTTAAGTGAGGAGTTACTGTATATACATGTATGTGACTGCATGTTCCCAACCAGGGTTGCACAAGCACACATGCTGGAGTTCTGTCATAGTCCCCATGAAGGTATTCCAGTGCTGGTACTCTGATTGATCAACTGATAGATACCATCCACTGTCAGCAGGCTCTTCAGCTGCCTATCCCTCACCGTCATCATCGGAAATCAACTATATTCCACTTCTTTGAAAACAGTTGCCATTTTTTATCATCACTGTCACCTGTGCATTTTTGTGAGAGTAAATAAAGTTGACAACAAGATGACAGATTAGTTAGAACATTAAGTTTACACTTGCCTGAAATTGTTTCATCTACCATTTTTAAGTCAGTACCTACTCTTCTCCCATTCTCCATTTATTTGGGAGGTTCTGTTACCTATTAGCAGGCTGGGCACATACATTTTTAAATAAAGAGAAGAATGCAATTATAAACTTACAGAAATTTGGAAGGGGCAAACATACCAACAGAAACTGTTTTAAACTCCCATAATTAATACATTTCAAGTTGATAGTGCCACTTTAAACTACTAAAACCACATAAACAAAGAGACAGTAGCTCCTTAATAAAACAAATGTGATAATCAATTAAGCAAATGTTTACTCAGTGTTCCTAGAGAATAACATTTCTGACAACAGTTTAGTTTTTCCCAAGAAAAGAAACAGAAGAACTAATTTGTAAGCTCTGTGACTTGGTGATAAGCATTGATTAATGTGTTGTTCAATTCGGCTAATTATTTTTAGAGGGAGGTACAGTCCATTGCACTGTGATGTTCAGGTCACAAAGCATTACTGTGACATTTGGCTCTAATTAGCCCCTGCATGAGCAGTCTCAGCTGCAGAAGGTGAGGAGGTTTAACAATCCTAGCACTGGTTTCTTTAGGATAGGGTTGAGGCACATTGAAAGCCTGATCAAAAATGTACTGATCCAAAGCCCATTGATATGTATGGGGTTTGAATCAAGCCCTTATATAATAACTGGCTCTGCCTCTTCCTTTACTTTACCTGTTTGGGGCATAAATAAAGGTCTTCAGGCTCAAAAACAGCTAATCCATTAACCTTCACTTGGAAGTCTTTAACTGTCCCTTCAAATTCAGAGTCTTCATGAGATTCCTGATTTCTTTTCCTTTTTATCGCTTGATTTTAGATGTTTTCTACAACTGCAAAAATTGTGACAAATATTTTTTTAAGTCTCTGGACGTCCGTCAGTACCGTCTTTTAATTTATGTTTTTATATGGTGGTTACTATTGTAAAATAATGTTTTATGGTCAGTGTGTTATCCTTAGTAGCCATTATATTCAAGTGCTATTAAAATAAGTAAACCTAGGAGAAAAGATAAAGAAACTAAGAAGGGAAGGATAACCCCATCAGCACTGAGCAACAGACAAGAGGAACTAATCTGCGGCATGTCATTATAAATATAAAAACGTCATACCAGAGACCACACCTCAGATTTCTAATATGTATATTATGAAATAAAATCAAACATGAACTGTTGGTGATTGCTTGGAGAATACCAGTTCATGCAACCAAAATAAAGACAAATGGTGAAATACCATGTAGCTGAAAAATTCCTTGAGTACACTCAGAAAATATGAGCATTATGGTAATTAAAAATGCCCTTTGACATTGCATAAGCTCATTTCAGTACATGAATCCCATATGCGCTCCCTCGCTACGTTTCCACACAGTTGTTTCAATAGCTCAACACAAGCTGAAGGAAGTTAAGTAGGATTATTTTGGGGGGGGTCAAATAATCAACTGTTAGTAAGGCAGGCAATGTTATGTCACATGTTTTTTGTAAGACAGTATTTAACAGAAGGAATATTTGTTCAGACAGACAAAGGGTTAAAAGTAAGGGTATAATCTGTTTATGACGGACTAGATGCTTTTATGTTCAGGGGTTTTAGTCAATAGTTATTACTAGCTTGACTTTTTTCGCAATTAAATGGATTTACTTGGAATTTATGAACTGGTAAATCTATTTCTAAATAATATTTACTGAGATTCATGTTCCAGCTTGTGTCATTCTGCAAAATAGGCTACCTACCTCAAATCTGGCTAACTCTGAGGAATACTCAATACACAAACTGCCATTTTTCGGCCACCTTCCAAATCCTCAGCTTGTCCATCATCATTTTATTTGCTGTACAGGAAGAAGCAGCATAGATAGATCACTGCTTGAGAGACAACTCAGCCTCATCGGGGCTCCTAAGCCACCCAGAAGTGGAATTCATTGCAGATACGTTCCCTTCATGTGAAGCTCCTAATTTTTGTGGGAGCAAAGCTCCATTCTTTCAGTGTTGATAAGTTCTGGATAGCAGGTGTCTTCCTCTGTCAGCACTGAAACAATGGAGCTTCGCTCCCACAAAAATTAGGATAATTTCTCGTCTTGCTACTGTAACCTTGTCCTATCTCACCTCACCCACTTGTTCTCACCTAAAAGAAAAGGAGTGCTTGTGGCACCTTAGAGACTAACAAATTTATCTGAGCATAAGCTTTTGTGAGCTGTTAGTCTCTAAGGTGCCACAAGTACTCCTTTTCTTTTTGTGAATACAGACTAACATGGCTGCTACTCTGAAATTTGTTCTCACCTGTTTCCCATCTAGTCTGTCCAAACTGTCACTGCTAAATTCATCTTTTCCTTCCCATGGCTCTAACCATATCCCCTTTAAAAGTATTCATTGTCTTCCAGGTTCTTATCATATCATATTCATGCTTCTCACCCTATGTAATTTTGAGGCCTTGCTATCTCTGCCCCCATTAATGAATTTAAGTTTTAAAGTCCTTGTTGATTCTTCTAAAATAATTTTTGATACCACGTTTCCTATGCATTTTTCAGCATTTAATCATATTTTCCTTTTCTTTTCAGCTTCTTAATTAAATGAATTCAAGTGGGATACGCATAAGGCTAATGTTTACTACGAAGATAAGCTATTACTGATATTATCGCCTCAGCTATATTACATTTATTCAAGATTCCTGTGTTGGTTCATCTGTGGGGGTTTTTTGTTTGTTTTGTTGTTGTTGTTGTTTTGTGATAAGTGACAGTATTCTTGTAGAGAAAAGAATTGGTGTTTTTATACCTTACATAAAGAATACTTCATTTAATTTATAGAAACTTCTATAGTAAATGTTAAATATCTTAATGGAAGATGTGGCAAACTGTTATGCATACAGTATATTTAGTGGTACAGAATTTAAAGAACGTTAATTATATTGTATCTTGTGGTTGTATTGCCACCTTGTTGACAGTTTATTAAAAAGCCAAAAGGAAATGGCTGGGGTCTTTTTTGGTAAAGTGTTATAAAGTTGTCCTGAGATGCACTTTAGAACCTTCCCACCCCACAAAAAAACAACAGCCCTGCTGTTGGAGAAACCAACAGTTCAAACTGTTATTTGATCACATAGAGTGTATTATCATTTATTAATACCACTTGTACAATAAAGAAAATAAATGTTGAACAAGTTTCTAAATTGTGTAGGCTTTTTTTCCCCTTGTGCACTGAAATTTCTAAGAGACATGTTTCCTGGAATTGGTTTAGTCAAGAACAGTGAGGATTTTGACCAAAAGGTTAAGAGTGATGGTACATCTATTCAGTTCAGACTGAAGGATCAAACCATTGGAATATTACCAGTAAATCTCAGTACTCACTACATTCAAAGTCCTCCACCATTGTGACAGAAACAAAAGGCCCTAAACCCCCAAATGTTACAGCCATAATCTATGAGGCTCCAGAGCAAATAGCTGGTCAGCCAGTTTCTGTCTCATAGGATCTTCCTGAAGGAGATTGACAATGGTCCCTTGTCACCTCAGATGGGTCCTGAGGACTGTAAAGTAAGGCTCCAGATTTTGATCAATAGAGATGTCCTGGTTAGTGATAATGCTCACCAGATCAACAACAATGAGGAAAAGATGTTGCAGGACTTCCAAATTTTCTTGCTATAGAAAGCTATCAAATTAATCCTACAGCATGAAAGAGCAAAGATTTTTATTCTAGGTCTGTCCTGATATCTTAAAATGAAGAAAGTTCCTTGTCAAGTTTGGAAATCTTATTTTCTATCTTATGAAAGTTTAAACTGTGTCTCTAGTAACAATCATCCTGTGTTCTGGTGCAGTGGTGTTCAGCCTTTTCCATATGGAAACTCTCTTCCCATATAAACAGGCCTCTCCTTCCCTTTAGCAATGTGGGAATGGTTGGGGGACGGTCACAACCCTGTGACACCTGTTCACACTCCTGCTCCCCAGGTTGAGAATCCCTGTTCTTGAGGAATGTGCTGTGGACCTTAGACAAATCTGGTGATTGGGATGTATACCCACATCCTTGTATCTTAGACTTCTGACACAGGTACAGCACTGACAACTTCAGATGTCACCTTATAGCTGATATCTGATTCATATCTCTACAAAATGCTTGCAGACCATTGTAGCTTATTTACAAAGGATGGAAGTACATCTTCACCCCTGTACAGATAATAAAACAGCACCTGGGAAGGGATCAGAAGATCTGCTTGTAAAGGGGCCTTAAAGTGGGTGTAAGTTACATTTATCCAACTTAAAACCCCTTTGGAGAATATAAGCGAGTGTAAAAAGACTACCAAATCAGAATGTAGAATTTTACAACCACTTTGGCCAAGTGTAAATGATTGCACCACAAGGTGTAAGGCAATGGAGAATCATGGCCTACCTTTTTAAGATTAAGGTGGTGCTAGAGATGCATCCTAAATTCCTTCCAAAGTTAGTTAGAATTCTTCCCTAATCAAGCAATATTTTTCCTACAGTATCATGCCAGCTCTTAAAAGACCCTGTGCCCCAATATGAAAAAGGACTGTGCTTCTAAGGCTGTAGCATGGGCAATGTGAGCTGCAGTTAGAAAAGTCAGAGCCCAAACAGCATAGTGCTCTGTAACAAAATATTGCATTTTTTCTTAAATTCCTTTTTTTTAAAATTCTGTCAAATTGCAATTTGAAGATACTGCTACTGAGTTACACCTGCACAAGAACCTAGGTTTTGATAGATGATTTCACCCTTGCTAAATTCTAGTCTATATCTTTTAACCTTGGCACTGGAAACCAACTTTGAGTTCTGGTGCTACCTTCCTTTGGTTTCAGCCAATCAGCCCTATCTGTGTTTCTCTGTTAATTCTTATGAGTCCCCCTCCCCGCTGTTCTTTTCTTCCTTTTTTGTTGTTGTTGTCAAACTGTTAAAATAATATACTCACTTAACCTACTCTGGAAATAAGCAGGACGCTATTCACCTGTAAAGAGACAAGATGAGAAAGCATAACTGAAAAAAAAATGAAAAGGAGGACTTGTGGCACCTTAGAGACTAACCAATTTATTTGAGCATGAGCTTTCGTGAGCTACAGCTCACTTCATCGGATGCATACCGTGGAAACTGCAGCAGACTTTATATATACACAGAGAATATGAAACAATACCTCCTCCCACCCCACTGTCCTGCTGGTAATAGCTTATCTAAAGTGATCATCAGGTGGGCCATTTCCAGCACAAATCCAGGTTTTCTCACCCTGCACCCCCCCACGCAAATTCACTCTCCTGCTGGTGCTAGCCCATCCAAAGTGACAACTCTTTACATAATCAAGTCGGGCTATTTCCTGCACAAATCCAGGTTCTCTCACATCCCCCCCACCCCCATACACACACAAACTCACTCTCCTGCTGGTAATAGCTCAGATGTTCTGGTTTAACTTGGATTTAAACTTGGAGAGTGGTCAGTTTAGATGAGCTATTACCAGCAGGAGAGTGAGTTTGTGTGTGTATGGGGGTGGGGGGGATGTGAGAAAACCTTGATCTATGCAGGAAATAGCCCTACTTGATTATGTAAAGAGTTGTCACTTTGGATGGGCTAGCACCAGCAGGAGAGTGAATTTGCGTGGGGGGGTGCAGGGTGAGAAAACCTGGATTTGTGCTGGAAATGGCCCACCTGATGATCACTTTAGATAAGCTATTACCAGCAGGACAGTGGGGTGGGAGGAGGTATTGTTTCATATTCTCTGTGTATATATAAAGTCTGCTGCAGTTTCCACAGTATGCATCCGATGAAGTGAGCTGTAGCTCACGAAAGCTCATGCTCAAATAAATTGGTTAGTCTCTAAGGTGCCACAAGTACTCCTTTTCTTTTTGCGAATACAGATTAACACGGCTGTTACTCTGAAACCTGAAAAAAAAAATATTCAAACTAACATTTGACTTTCTCTATCCATTACAATAGGTTATTGTAATACAGTACTTAATAGCTGCCACCATGTGGTACTATATAAGGCTATAAATCAGCCACCCTGATGTTCACTCAAATGATTCAAGATGGCTTCTCTCAGCACTGAGTGTTGTTTTTTTCCCCTGTACCCTGATTCTAAAAGAGAACTAAAACACTGGAAACTATTTCCTCTCCTAAGGTAAGAGACTGGTGAGCCTTGTATTCTGTACCGTAATTGATAAGAGCATAGACTGGACAAGTTTGTAGTATGCATACTCCAGCAGGTCTCCTTCCTTTACCTAAAGAGCATACTTGCTTGTAGCCAGTATAGCATTCCTGCATCTCTTGAAATGCTGGCTTCTTATTCTATGGAAGCTAATCTTTCATTCAAAACAAAACATAATTTTAGTTTCTAGGGCCCAGATTTTTAAAGGTATTTAGGCATTGTTGTGTTCAGCATTGGAATGCTGAACTGATTTTGGAGCCTAAATCTCCTTTTCAAAAGTGGCATAGGCACTTTGGGCTGGATTCACAAAAGAAATTAGGCCTCTAGATGTCACTTTAGGCACTTAAATTGTGGAATCAGGCCGCACTGGGAATCACAACTCCCCGCCCCACTGAACTGCTGCCAAGTACTGTAGATGCCCAAGCTCTTTCAGTGCCCAAACCTTTGTATTCAAATTCCCCAGGTACCTAGGCTTCTGCCTGTGGACATGTGCACTGCAACCCCACACCAGGTGTCTGGAGGGCTAAGCCTCAGAGCAATGCACAAACTGCAGGAAGATAGATGTCCCTCCCCTAATTCAGGAGACCTGATCTGGTAACATGCTCAGCACTCACCCACTGGATTGGGCCCCTATTGGTGAGCTTACACAAAGTGGCTGCTGGGAGGATGACCTCCTTTTTAGCCTAGTGATTAGGGTACTCAGTTGGGATGGGAGAAACACCCTAGTTCAAGTCCCCCCTCCACCTGAAAAGAAGGGATTTGAACAGGTATCTCCGTCTCTCAGGGAAATGCAGTAGCCACTTGGTTATGGGATATTCTGATGTGGGGCTCCCTTATCTCTCTGTTGAAGCTGAAGCACTGTGGCTAAATAATTTTAAAAAGTCATTGGAACAGGAAGACTGGATCCTGGGTCTCCCACCTCTCGGGAGTGCTCTTACCACCAGGCTACCAAGTCATTCTCATAAGTGTGCTTTCTCTGGCCCCATGATTCTTTCTCGGGCAGAGGGTTCAACCAGGGGTCTGCTACATCACAGGTGAGTTCCCTTGTACCCACAGGGCTACAAGTTATGAAGGAGGTCATCCTCACCCAGCTTCTTGTAAAAGCTGTGCAGGTGTCTAACCTCAATAAAGGGTTTCCAGCTGAGAAACCCAACCAAAGACAGGCACCTCTCTTCAGCCCAGACTTAGGCACATATGTCAGTGAGAGAGGGCAGGGCTTAGAATAACCCCTCATCTTGGCATCTCCCATTGGCATGCTTTGGTGGGGAGCAGCCTAGCATACTGGCTTTTGTGAATGCCATTCTGAGGCACTTCTCGCTCCCCATTTATTGTATAGGGAGGCTGGGCACCAAACTCGGGCTTTGTGAATCCCAGTGACTTTCAAGGTGCCTAAAAGTTGGATGTGATGCTGAGCCTTGCCATGCCTAAGTTTCTCTTTAATCTAGTCCTTAGGAGCCTAAATCCCATTGACTCTCAAGACCAGAAGAAGAGCTCTGTGTAGCTCAAAAGCCAACAGGAGTTGGTCTAATAATAGATATTATCTCACCCACCTAATATCCTGAGACCAACATAGCTAAAACAACACTGCAAATTGACTGTCAATCAAATTTTGACTCCTAAATGACTAAATCCCTTTTGAAAATGAGATTTAGGCTCTTCAAACAGTTAACTGTTGCAATGCTCAGCACAACAATGTTTACATATCTTGATTAGCAGGCAGTAGGGTGTATTACAAATCATTATAATGAACCATAAAATTATTTTCTCTAGTAAGCCCATGATTTTTCATGTACATCAGAGTTACTAATTTAAGTTCCCAAGCTCCTCTCTTGAAGGTGTTGTGCAGGTTTCCTTTGAGGAGAGGGACTAAGAGTCTGATATGGAATGATTGCTCTGTGAAAAGTGTTCTCCCACAGGTGATTGTGTATTTTTGTCTTTTATCAATTTTCTGTTTGCGTTCATTTGAAAGCATAGCGATTGTCTGTTTTCACACACATAGTTGTGGTCAGGGCATCTGGTATACTGGATGAGAACACCACATGTAGTCGGCGTGTATAGGCATCTAAATATCTGGGCCTAGATGTCATGGTTGCTGAGATACATTGGACTCACGTTTTTGAGGCTTGATGATACAGTGATGTCTGTTTGCATCTGCAGAAATTTGAAACAGTAAACAGAGAGGTGTGAGCTACCCTATTCATTGCAGAGGAAGCTAATTCAGGAGACAAGTGATAATAAATACTTTAAACATCAACACTTATTTCAGTGCTCAGCAAAGCATGCAGGAAAGGAGAAGGAGAATCACACTATGAAAATCTTCACAATCAATGGTGAATGCCAGCTTGTTTTGGCAGCCCAAGAGCATAAGCTTGTGAGATGCCAACACTCTTCTCCATCGCATGCCCAGGTCAAGGAAGAGTCAAACAGAAGATGGCTAATACCGCTCATTCGGGCATGAGGCCCTCAAAAAGGGACCAAAGAAACAAAGTTGGACGTATAAGTGTTACTGATGAGAAGCCAAGCATGAGGAGCCCAGTGGAGCCTATAGATCTATTTGTACACAGATGAGGGGGAACCAAGCAGCGAGAGCATGTATGACAATGTCTTAAATGTCTGCACAATCTACTGTGAGCCATATGTCTTGTGGGTACAGTTTACTTCGTGAGTGGAGATTGGAAGAATACCACCACCTACTTATTTCCACTGTGACTCCTACCTGCTTGCAATAAGAAATTGAAAAACAAGACATTTTTGCTCATGGCTAACGCCACCACTACCATCTTGAGCTTCTCTCAGCCACTGGAAAAAAACACACACCTATTTTAAACAGATAAAATAATATTCAGTATCATCCATTTTAAGTAAATAACAGCAGAGGGACTAAAGTAATCGTTTTGGTGGCCTACCTGGAAAAGCTCCATCACTCTATTCCTGTTCTATTTAAGGAAATGCCACTGTCGTAACTGGAATAATTGCAGTCTCCACTTCGACCATAATGTTCGTAAACATTCTGAGATTTTTTAGTAACTCTTATACCTGAGGCTCCAGTCAAAAGCCTCAGATTAAGCAGGCTTGCTGGAAAGCCACGTAGTAAATAGATCATGCTGATCTTGAAGTCAATGGGACTACTCAAGTGCTTAAAGTTTAGGCAAACATTTAAGTGTTTGCAGACTAATGGCTTGCTTTTTAAAGGTATTGAGGTGCCTAAAGATGCAGATAGGCAACTTGGGAGATTTTCAAAAGTACCTATCTGCATCTTTAGTTACCTAAATTCCTTTAAAAATCCAGCCATCAGTACCTAAATGTGTGAATGGTTCTGTTGTTGCCTCCTTTTGGCAAGTCTGCAATTTCACAGTCATGAGACATGTTTCCAAGGAAAGTTGGTTTCTACAGAGGTTTGTTTCAAGTTAGTTCCTGCCAAAGAAATTTTCAGGAAAACCACATGGCATTTTATATTCAGTTTTCCTAGCATTATTACTTGGACTCGTCCTTTTAGTAAGAATTCAGTTTTGGCTTAGATGGATTTCATGGGAGTTCCAGATGGTTGCAGATGTCTGTCCAGAGTCCGTTACAGAATCAGGGCCTTTGCCATTATAAAAACTTTAAAATATCACAAGTTTCTATCTTGCAGTGTGCCTGTGGCTTTTGGAGTCGTTTTTCCCTCATCGTTTTTTTATAAAGACATTCCTGTAGTTTTTGAATCTCCATGAGTAGTGAGTGATCTTTCACAATTGGCCCCATTAGAGAAAAGAAACTGTCTTGTCTGTAATTCTTCATCTTTATAGGCTATACCTCTTGCCCACCCAGTTCACTGCGAGCTGAGGGTTGTGTTTTTTTTTTTTTTTTAGCAATGTATGTTTTCCATCTTAAAGGAAATAGGTTTTCTCTGTAGCAAAGAAACTGATAGTTGGAAGCAGTAGGGGTTGCAATGGTTCTGCAACAGGGGCAGCTGTAGGCTCTACCAACAAATTTAAAATTGTGAGCTCTGGGGGTTCCTGCCAGTATCACACTAAGATCACAGCTTCAAAAGGGGTGATTTATTACAGCTGACACCCTTCAGAGAAGAATTGCATGTAGGTAATTCTCCTTTTAGCTTTCCATTTTGGGGGGGGATGGGATCGGCTGGGGTGGGGTGGCGGGATAGCTATACAGGCTCAGAAGTGATTGTCGTTTCCCTGAGAAGAATTAGATATGACAAATTATTATCCACAGGAAAAATGCTAATTAGCTCTGTCTTTTGCCTGCCTTGATCATTATGAGATAAACTAAAACCAATATCCACAGGTAAACAAGCCTTCAAAGAGTGGTTTTATTTCGGGGCTACCTATGCTGAAAATTAAGTCCATGTCCTCACTTTACCCCTGACTGCCACTTGCACAAAGTTAATTGTTAATATTTCAAAAGGAGGTTGGGTCATTACAGTTTCTTTCTCCAAAAATATGTTGGCTTTTCTTTGTGCATTGCTGCACGTGTATTTAAAATAATGTTAATATTTTCAAAATTATTGTACTATACTTATTCTCTTCAATTTTATGTGTGTGTATATAATAACAAATAAAGTGTGTGTGTGTACATGTGTTCATGCATATGTATACTATATAACATAGTATAAAAATAAAACTTGTGGGTTTTTTTCTGGTTAGTATCCTTAATAATTACTAGATACTGTCTGTTCTCAAGGTGCTGCTGCTCAGATCACCTGAACTAAATAGGGAACATTTCTCTGGTCCACATTGGCTTTTGCATTTTCCCCTTTCATTTGAAAATAGATTTCAAAATGTACAACAAGAATGAAGAAGTTTCTCAGAAGTTCACAATCTGAAAAGCTTTAACAGTTAAGATTCTGTTTAAGGGATCTTGCTCTAGAGGGGAAAAAAGCTTCTAGGTAAGTCATTACTGGGGAAAGCTTCAGGCAATAGCTGAATAGCTGAATGGAATAGCTAAAATTCAGTCTGGTTATACTACATGCATTCTGTAATCTATTCATAAATATTTTTGTTACCCTTCCTGTAGCATTTGTCTCCAAAAAAAATCATGTCCTAAACTGCATGATATTTACTCACAGGAAAGCTTGATGGTTGGCAGTTAGAGTACTAGCCAGTACTCTAAGCTCTGCAAAGTATAGTGTTAATATATATTTGCACTTAAGGGTCTGACTGGCATTTTCACTCAATGGGGGAAATAAAAACATTTCTAGTCCTGTCAGAGAATATTTTCACAATTGTCAGAGCTAATAGAGGGTCTGTTTAGGATTAGCGATAGCTGATGAAGAACAGCTTCTTGCATTTTCTTCACTGTGGTGTTCATAGTTAAATAGCCATATAACTAACCCAAGAGTGTTGTCTGCCACCCCCCCCCTTTTTTTTTTGGATGCAGAATAACACCCTGTGCGAATGATTTTTTTTATAAAAGGCATAATGAGTTTGTTGGATTAGATCTCACAGTGGCCGCAGCACTTGACACATTTTCTTTGCCATTATGTGATCCTCCCTTAAGGCATGCAGTAAGAGAATGGAACAGTTCAGGATGAGTTATTACACATCAGTGACACATGCTGGCAAAAATTTCAGAGGGAGGGGGTGAGTGGCAAGAAGACATGGTTATTGTTATTTATTATTAAGTCAGGAATGCCAGAAACATACAGGTTAGGTGCTTTGGGTGTGGGTAAATTTATAGAGATTGTTAAAGTTGTTTTTCTTTGAGTTGATAGTCCTGAAAGATCTACTGGGGACTACAATTAAGAATATATTATTGAGTTAGCTCTGGCTAGAATCATTTTCCCCTTCCCTATGACATATACATACATACACACACACAAAAATCCTGGCTCTCAATGACTCTCATCCTGCAGCACAGTTCAGTTGCTGAGGTAATTGGGCCCTCTGGTGAAGTCATAAAAGTCCACTGCTCTGCGGGTATTTGGGGTCCAAAGAAAACATTAAATTTCCAACCTGGACCTATGTCAGGCACACAGCAGCCTTTGGCCCTTCTCTTCGCAGCCTCAACTTCCAGTCCCCCTGGGCTCCAGTTAGTCCTTTCTTCCTCCCCTTAACTGCAGGACATTACTGCAACCTCTATTAGGGTTCCTGGCCCTATGTAATAATGGGGCTGTCTGTCCTCCATAGCCACAACCTGTCCTGGTTGTCCTTCCCAGTGCCTCTCCCTATACTAGCTGCCCTCCTTCCTGGGCTCAAACTTCTTTACCTTTGGGACAAGGCTACTCAGCCTTCCTTCCTGGGCCTATGTTGTAATCCTTACCAGTTTCTCTAGCTCACCCTTGCTAGGGTTCAGGTTCTGCTCCGGGGAGTCTCCCACCAAGTCTCTCCAGACTCTAAGCTCCTCCTACTGATCTCCACAGTCTTTTTACCTTCTGAGCATTATAATCATCTGAGTAAAACATCCACTCCCCATTCCCAGCTTGACAGCTGATCTTTTCATGGAACACCTACCCTGAAAGGGGCATGTCTTGGAACAGGGGTTGGCTGGCCCAGGGCCCACTTGCCTTGCAGAGAACAAACCACCTAACATGCATAATGCAAATCCACATAAAAAGGGGAACAAAAAATTAAATCTCATTACCATATATAGCCTCTGCACCTCCATCCCCAGGAGTACCTGCCACAGCTGCTAGCCTGCCTATCTGTGGTACATGTGTGCCAGGCTAGTGCAATATTTCTGAATACAGTCTCTGTAAAATGATGCTAAGAAGACTGCAGCATATCAAAATGGCTGCAGGGTTATTGCCCAGAGCTGCTCCACTTCAACTTCTGTGGGAATTTTGTGGGGAAAATTTTGTGCACTTAAAAGTGCACCAGGGTCGAAAGGCAGAAGTATTCAAATAGTACTTCACTTAGTTACAGCTAAGATTCTCCAGGTTGTGCTGCATACATTCCTACGCAGCTAAGCGTGTTTGTCTCTCTAGATTTAGTGTTCATTCAGCTGCACTGTGTAATGGTTTCTTTTCAAACTGAGTGCAAGTTGGTACCATACTATCACTCTGGTTTTATACTGTTGTGCTTCTGACACCAGTGTCCTGTTTTGACACCAGCCCCACCCCTTTTATGAGCTGTTGCAAGTGTTGGGCCTCACAGGTCAGCTTCACAGGGGAAGATAAATCAGTGACAGGGACTCTAGGTATACTCTGAGGCTTGGCCTAAACTACAAAGTTATGTTGACATAAGTGTTGCATTGACCTTTTTGTGCATGTGTCTATACTCAAAGCTCCCCGTTACAGCAACTAAATAAAATCACCTCCCTAAACAGTGGTGAGCCATGATCAACCTTCTAAAGTTGATTCACTGTGAGTGCAAACACTTGTGTGACCTATGTCAACACTAACAGTCCTCCAGAGGCTGTCCCACAATGCCCATTAACTATGACAGTAACCTCTCTGGTCACTGTGGTGAACTTCACTGCCCAGGGGTCACAGAACCCACTTGGCGACATCTTCCCCCAAAAATATCCCCCCAAGCCCTACACCCCCTTTCCTGGGGAAGGCTTAATAAAAATCCTCACCAATTTGCATAGGTGAACACAGACCCAAACCCTTGGATCTTAAGAACAAGGAAAAAGCAATCAGGTTCTTAAAAGAAGACTTTTAATTAAAGAAAAAGTAAAAGAATCACCTCTGTAAAATCAGGATGGTAAATACCTTACAGGGTAATCAGATTCAAAACATAGAGAATCCCTCTAGGCAAAACCTTAAGTTACAAAAAGACCCAAAAACAGGAATATACATTCCATTCAGCACAACCTAATTTACCAGCCATTTAACAAAAGGAAATCTAACACCTTTCTAGCTAGATTACTTACTAATTTAACAGAAGTTCAGAAGAGCGTTACTGATCTGGTCCCGGCAAAAGCTTCACACAGACAGACAGACAGACAGACAGACCCTTTGTTCCTACCCCCTCCAGCTTTGAAAGTATCTTGTCTCCTCATTGGTCATTTTGGTCAGGTTTCAGCAAGGTTATCTTAGCTTCTTAACCCTTTACAGGTGAAGGGGTTTTGCCTCTGGCCTGGAGGGATTTTATAGTTTTGTATACAGAAAGGTGGTTACCCTTCCCTTTATATTTATGACATAAGGTATCATTGGAAAAGTTAGGATTTGATGAGTGTGATTATCCAATTTGTATGCATGTATCAGTTCTGTATCTGAAGTTATGAAAATTGACTCTGTAATAATTACAACTGTGTGTGTGTTTGGGGAACACCCACCAGACAATAGGCAATCAGTTTGAATCGGCCATTAGGAAAGACAATAGAATGGGTCTTTGAAGATGCTGATCTCTCATCTTCCTGGAGTTCCTTCCTGTGGATGTTGTAAATAAACCTTAAAAACAATGAGGAGTCCGATGGCACCTTAAAGACTAAGCGATTTATATGGGCATAAGCTTTCATGAGTAAAAAAAAAAAAACACTTCAGATGCCTGGAGTGAAAATTACAGATACAGGCATAGATATACTGGCACATGAAGAGAAAGGAGTTACCTTACAAGTGGAGAACCAGTGATATCAAGGCCAATTCAGTCAGGGTGGATGCGGTCCACTCCCAATAATTGATGAGGAGGTGTCAATACCAAGAGAAGGAAAATTGCTTTTGTAGTGAGCCAGCCACTCCCAGTCCCTATTCAAGCCCAAATTAATGGTGTTAAGTTTGCAAATGAATTGTAGCTCTGCAGTTTCTCTTTGAAGTCTACTACTGGCTACTTTTAAATCTGTTATTAAATGTCCAGGGAGATTGAAGTGTTCTCCTACTGGCTTTTGTATGTTACCATTCCTGATGTCTGTTTTGTGTCCATCTATTCTTTTATGTAGACTGTCTGGTTTGGCCAATGTGCATGGCAGAGGGGCATTGCTGGCACATGATGGCATATATCACATTAGTAGATGTGCAGGTGAATGAGCCCTAATGGTGGCTGATATGATTCGGTCCCAGGATGGTGTCTCTAGAGTTTTTGTTGCTCAGTAATCTGCTTTGTTCCATTATCACTTATAATCGCTATCCCTTATAATCACTTAAAATTTCCCTTTTATAGTTAATAAGCTTATTTTTTGTTTATTCCAAAACCCAGTTTGTGCAATTCATATCTGGGGTGGAAGAGGGGAGCAAAAAGCTATGCATATCTCCCTCCACATTGAGGGAGAGGGCGATTTTTATGAGCTTTCGTGGTACAGATCTCTCTATACAGTGCAAGACAATATAATATTGGGTTTGCGCTCCAGAGGATAGCTTGGCATTCCCCTGTCTGAGCCCTCCCACAGTGAGCTAATCGCAGACTCTGTGTGATTCTACAGCTGGGTGTGTCCATACCTGTGCGTGTGCTGGAAGGGGGCTTGAGAGCCTGACACAGTAGTTTCAGGGGGCAGGCTGGTAGGACAGGTGGGCTCAGTGGGACCCCAGCACATCCGGTGGCACCCCAGAAAGGGGGGGGGGTCAACCCCATCACACCCAGAGCTATGTCATCTTGCCCGGGTCAGAAGCCTGACCACTGTAAGCTTATTACCCAGTCTCCCTCTCCCTCAATGTGGAGAGGACATGCACCAGCTTTTGCACACTGAGCAAATTCCCCAAGTACTTCAAGCAAAACACACTGTTTTTAGGTAAAATATAAATCAGCTTTATTAAGTACAGAAAGATAGATTTTAAGTGATTATCAGTAATAAGCGTACAGATCAAAGTTGGTTATCTAAGAAATAAAAGTAAAATCACAATCTGAGTTCCATAAACTAGACAGGATTTGAACCTAGCAGTGTCTCACCCTGATGATATCATTCCTCAATACACAGGCTGGGATTCTCCTTTCCAGCCTGGAACCATCTCCCCCATTCAAAGTCTTTGTCCTCCAGACATGTTTCCAGGTGTTGAGTTGTGAGGGGAGTGAGGCCAAGTGATGATGCCACTTCCCCTCTTTTATAGATGCTTCCAGCTTGCTGGAAAGATCTTTTACTATGACATGACTCGAGCAGTGTCCATTGTGTATGTGCTCCCCCTGAGAAGTCTTCATTGTACACAGATCCTGTGATAGTCCTTGGGAGTGTGGATTCTTCTTAATGGGCCATCAACTCTGTCTGGCTTCTCCGTTGTTGTATCTGAAAGGCTTGTTGTGGGGGTTCCCTACCTCACAACATATTTCAGTGACACACACATAGCAAAACTTCATAACTCCACATACAATGATAGCATATACCATCCAACAGGACATTAATGTCCAACAGATTAAGACTTTTAAAATGATACCTCACGAGGCATACTTTGTACTGAACATATCATAATCATATCACCATGGTGAATATGGGGGTGCCAGGGTGCTTCTTTGAGGCACAGAGTTCCACAGACTGCCTTAGTGCTTCCTCCCCAGTAAGACAATTTCCCACACCACTCTGCAATGACTTCAGCAGGCAAAACCGCAATCAACTGGCTAGAGCCATAGGAGACCAGGTAGCTTCATGATGCCAGTAGCAGCTATGCTGTTTGAGCCTTTGTTGCCAGGAGTAAGCTATCAGCTAAAATCACCACCTCCTGTGGAAAACTGTGCCAATATTCAGTGCTACTGCCCTATACTCATACCCATAGATTAGGGACCAACATTTTATTGTTTCGTGAAACAAAAATTCCTTTCTCTTCTTCAACTCTGGTGCACTATGCTTACTATGGGGCTGGAAAGCAGTCTTCTGCAAAGGTGCTCCAAAGCTGAAGTGCAACTAAGCATGTCTTACTAAAAGTTTGTATGGGAATAAGGGGAGGGAGCTTGAAACGTATCTTTCCCTATCTGTTGTGATTGTAAATCCAATTGTACATCAGTCTTTTTATATCAAGAACTGCTGCCTTGGCAGTGATTCCTCCACTCCCACAGAATGCCTGCCCCTGATGGGGAGGAGAAAGAAGAGGATTAAGGAATGTTCAGTGGGATCCTGCAAGCCAGTGCTGCACTGCACCATGAAGAAAAGGGCAGAAGGACCACTATGGCTGGGGGCATGGAGAAAGACAGAGCAAAGAGGAGAGAGGCCCAGGAATCCCAACAGGAAAAGGATAGGAAGAGGGAGATGCACCAGGACATAATGGGGCTTCTCAGGCAACCAACATAAATGCTACAGACCCTGGTTGACCTACAAGTCAAACAATCACAGACTTACCAGCCTTTGGAGAGCTCCATGGTTGCATCTCCCTATGTCCCCTAACATGCCATGTGGCATCATGGGCTGCATCTTGCCCCCTACTACTCCTGGCCAAGGAACAGCCAGGAAAACCACAGTTTCACATACAGCAATCTTGGCTCTCATAAGTTAATGTACATGTAGCCAAAACATACTACATTTTTCCACCAAAGGAGATCAGAAAAGATTGCTGCTTTTCCAATTTTAAAGTTTTGTCCCATTAATTTATGTTGAAAATCTGTATTGGATTGCCTTTTTTTTTTTTTTGCAAATGGTTTCTCTGCATTGTTTTTGCCACTCAATCAATTTCTATTTTTTGAAAATAAAATTATTTATTAGTTCATAACTCATTGCAAAATGCTTAACAGTAAACAAAAGCACCCAGTATTTGTAAATGTACAGCACCACAGAATTCACAGATTCCAGAAAACATCCAGTCATGTGTATAAATGTAAAGCAAGTGCTACATAATTTATAGCTTCAGTAAAACAGTCTAATATTTATAAATGTTCAGCCAACACTGCATAATTCATACCTTCAGTAAAAGACATTGTGTAATATTTATAAATATACAGCAAGCACTACACAATTTCTAACAGCCCCCGAACCTTCCAGACAACAGCAGTCCAGAACAGTTCAATAATGTAGCTGACCATTAAGGAGCTCTTTCAAAGCCTCCCTCAACTACATAGCTCCATGCTGAGCTCTTGTAATGTCCTTTGTGTCTGGCTGTTCAAAGTCTGCTGATAGACAATCCACCTCTGCCCTCCACCCTTGTGGCAGCTTTTCCCCTTTTGCCTCACAGATCATAGAATCATAGAATCATAGAATATCAGGGTTGGAAGGGACCCCAGAAGGTCATCTAGTCCAACCCCCTGCACAAAGCAGGACCAATTCCCAGTTAAATCATCCCAGCCAGGGCTTTGTCAAGCCTGACCTTAAAAACCTCTAAGGAAGGAGATTCTACCACCTCCCTAGGTAACGCATTCCAGTGTTTCACCACCCTCTTAGTGAAAAAGTTTTTCCTAATATCCAATCTAAACCTCCCCCACTGCAACTTGAGACCATTACTCCTCGTTCTGTCATCTGCTACCATTGAGAACAGTCTAGAGCCATCCTCTTTGGAACCCCCTTTCAGGTAGTTGAAAGCAGCTATCAAATCCCCCCTCATTCTTCTCTTCTGCAGGCTAAACAATCCCAGCTCTCTCAGCCTCTCCTCATAACTCATGTGTTCCAGTCCCCTAATCATTTTTGTTGCCCTTCGCTGGACTCTCTCCAATTTATCCACATCCTTCTTGAAGTGTGGGGCCCAAAACTGGACAAAAAGTGTGGGGCCCAAAACTGGATGTTATGCAGGACTCAACAGGCAGCTGTAACTATTGGGATATTTTTCTCACCTACCTCCATTCTTTAAATCTGCCAAAAAATGTATTCAGCTGTCATTCTGTGCCTGCTGAGCTGGTAGATGAATCTCTCCTTGGTGCTGTCAAGATAGCCAGTGTATGGCTTCATAAGCCAGGAGAGCAAGAGGTAGGCTAAGTCCCACGGAGTCACTATTAGCATTTCAATAGCGGCAATGGTAACCACTAGTCAGGAAAGAATACCCTGCCTTGCAGCTTTCTGAATGGTCCTGTGTTCTTAAAGATGTGAGCATCATGCATGTTACCTGGCAAGCCCACATTGCTATCAGTGAAGTGTTCGTGGTAATCCACCTACACTTGCATCATCATAGAAAAGTAGCCCTTTCTGTTGATGTACTCTGTGGCAAGGTGGGCTGGTGCTAAAATAGAGACACGTGTGCCATCTATTGCTCCTTCACAGTTTGGGAATCTAATTGCTGCAAATCCATCCACTATCTATGCAGTTTGCTGGGAGTCACAGTACTGAGTAGCAAGAGATGATTAATGGCCCTACATATTCTCATGACAATGGCCCCCACTGTGGGATTTCTCACTGACTGGTAGCAATCTAAAGCATGATGATGATGCCCTACAACATCTTATTACCAAATTCTCTGATTCATGCAAAATCTTTGGGCTAGCAATAAGCTTGAAGAAGACTATTACTATGCACCATGGGCTCTTCAGAACCAGTTGCAGATATCACATTAGATGGTACTTGTCTGGATGTTGTTGACCAATTTTGCTACCTTGGCTCTACTATTACCAGCAATGTAGATCTTGATGCTAAACTCACTAGTAAAATCAGCAAAGCAGCCAGGAACTTTGGTCTTTTGCAAGACAGAGCCTGGAACAATAACAAATTGTCAACTAAAGTGAAAACCCATCTTTATGAGACTTGTGTTTCATCCACTCTTCCATATGGTTCAGAAACATGGATGACTTATGCCAAACATACCAAAAGACTAAAGTGCTTTCATGTCAGATACTTCCGTACAATTCTTTGAATAAGATGGCAAGACAAGATGACAATATGGAAGTGTTAAATTGTACTGGTATGTCATTCATGGGAGTGTTGATTAGTTAGAAAAGACTCAGCCAAGTCTGATATGGATATGTCAAACGAATGCTGGATCACAGGGTCCCAAAGAGTGTGCTGTACTCTGAAGCTCATGAAGGGTCGAGAAAGAGAGGCAGATCATTGCACAGATTTCAGGATGCTTGTAAAGATGACTTAGTATCCTTTGGAATCTCTGTGGCTGATTGGGAAAGGAGGGCAGAATGCTGCTCTGGTTGGAGGAGTCAACCTGTAGATGGAGTGAGGCATTGCGAGACAGACTGGATCAAGGTTTGTGATGACTGGAATCAGAGGAGGAAAGAATCTGCTCTCTGATTCAGAGCACTGTTAGTGCATGGGTGTGCCCTACATGTGGAGGGGACTGTCGCTCACTCATCGGACTCAGTAGATATCTAAGAACTCATCGGGGCCTACACCATGCTCTCTAAAACGTGGGAGTGCCATTGACGGGTAACAATTTGCCGTTGCAAGCTCCCACAGTGCTGTCACCACTTGGTTCCCCACTATCAATGCATATCTCGGTCCCTGGGGTGAGCTTGGCACACAGATCTAGGAATGTGGCCTTTCATGCCTTAAAGTTCTGCGGCCGTGGCTCTTGATCCCAAACCTGCGTTACAAGACAATCCTGCCAGCTAGTGCTAATGTCGCAGGCCCAGAAGTGGCGTTCCACCATCTGCAGCTGCTCTGTGAATGCCACCAACAACCTTGAATTAGTTTTCCCTATGTCCCTCAGCAAACTGTCCTTGAAGGAATCACGTCCCTCACTGTTGCTTTTCCCTCACAGTTTCTGCAAATACTGGAGAACCATGCATCATGTATTTGCAATGTACATGAGACGAATGCAGTGCTCTACAGGCTCCATGCTTCTGTCAGAGATCATGGCAGCAAAAAGTGCCACATGGGTTTGTGGGATTAAAAAAATGCAAACATTATGGGATATTGATGTCATTATCGGATGGAGAAAGATGCATGCTGGGAACTTGACCCCCTCGGTCCCAGAGATCCCTGTGTGACACTCATCTACCCCGCAGCATGCTGCAAAAATTTCCAAAGACATTGCAGTAGATGGTGGCACAGGGTACACTGGGATATCTACTAAGGGATCACTGCACTTTACATTGACACAAGCACTCCTAGTGAGTATGTGCAGCACTGATGCAAGCAGCCAAGTATGCATGTGCCTAAGCAATATACTAACTTCGGCAGCTATATGGTGCCATACCTTGTATTGACCAAAATTTGTAGTGTAGACATGTCCTAAATACAACTTTTGTTCCTCTGAAACCTGTCATTTTGTTTTATTGACATATATACACCAATCATAGAACAGAGATGGTTAAACAGCATATGGGCAAGTTCTTCTTTCAGGAATCTCAGCCCAGCACAAGTGTCTGGTTCCCAGAAAGTCCTCGTTCTTTTTTATTCATTCTCAAAATATGGAAGCGTAGTGGTGGTGGTGGTGGTGGTTAGCAATTTGCTGGCATCAGGAAACAGTTTCTGCAGTGAGATGAAGTGAGGTGTATTTTTCATCTCTCACAACTGGCAATAGGAATATATTGCCTACATCTTCAGACAATGTCAGTGGCTTTTTGGTCATCCTGTATGCACAAAAAGAAAAATCTATATAGCCTATGGGGTTTTTGTTTGTTTGTTTGTTTTTTGCTATTAACAATTATTTCCTATGAAAACATCAAAAATATTGAAATATTCAAATGACATCTCATCCTTTTTATAGGGATATGCCATATTCTATGTAATCATCAATAGAGTTGAATGGGAAAATGTTTTTTCTAGTAAATGTGTAATTTAGTCCTATAATAAACCATTTTTTTTAAAAAAAATCTCTCTTTATCTCAAAAATAATGTAATTATAGGTTTTCAAACTCAGTATAAAATGTGTCACAACATCTAATAAACTAAATTCCAAAGATAAAATAGTTCTAATATAACATGGAAGCATACAGATGTTCTAGGCCCTAATCCTACAGACATTTATGTGTGTGAGTATTTTTAAGCAAATTGTTGCATTGACTTCAGTGGGACCATTCATATGCTTTAAGATGCACCTTTCTGAATGAGGGTTTACATCAGGGTAATGTCTCTTAGAAACCTGAGTTGTATTTCCAGCTCTGCTACTGATTGCTTTATGACTTTGGAAGCTATTAAAGGTCATTGTACCTCATCTGTAAAATAGAGATAACACCTACTTTATTATGCACTTTGAGATGAAAGGCACTATGTACAAATAAAGTATTATTAATATTTCCTAAGTTGATTCTTCTTATTTATCTGCAGTACCTAAGAAACTCAAGGAAAACTTTGACCTCACTTTACTTTGCATCCATAACAGTCTATGCCTTCTTTACAAAAACATTATAGCAACACATTGGAAATCTGTGGACTAGTTCCTATGATTATTTTCCTGATTTGACCAACCATTAAATACTAATTCTTTCTGTGTTTGTTGTGTATCATTTTTCTTCATATGTTGCCAGAGCATTGCATTCACTCTGATCTAATCCAATATAATGGATATAACTAGATACAGAAACAATGCATCCTGAAACTGTTATTCATAACTGATACTGTCTCATCTCTATTGTGTTCCTTACTTTTAGCATTCATCATTTTCTCTTTAATATTCATGTAAAAATGTTTTGTAGTGTTAATAATTCTGTTTACCTTCAACACAATGCTAATTGAAAATTGAAGCAAATCTGATTACTGTCTGTAGAAGGGACATTAATTCACTTTTGTGTGGGAATGATCTAAGTTTGAGCATTTTGGGGGAGAAGAAAATGAATTAACTTGGTTTTTAGATCTGATGTATGTCTCCTACATATGTGGGAGTATAGTCCTATCAAATGTTGTGAACTATAATAAATAACCCTGGCTTATTATAGCAATGATGACATCTTAAATTAATCTTTTCAGATGTAAAGTAAAGTATTTGGTGTGTCTACTATGGACTATGTAATAATAATAATAATGAGTAATTTACTCATTCTAGTAAAGTTCTGAAGAGCTCTGGGCACATAACCTGCACTTTTTTCTCACCCAAACTCCCATAGACTTTAAGACTAGAAGATCATCTAGTCGGACCACCTGCACATTGCAGACCACGGAACCTCATCCACCCACTCCTATAATAGACCCATAGCCTCTGGCCGAGTTACTGAAGTCCTCAAATCATGATTTAAAGACTTTAAGTTCCAGAGAATCCACCATGGAGTCCACCATGGAGTCCATGATATAGGTTCTTTATAGCAAATACACAATTAAATCAAGAGTCCTGTTCTAGAATGGTATGGCATGGACAAGACAAGTTCTGAGTTCATAGAAGTTTATGACCTTCTGGAGAAGGTGATCAAAATAGTAATAAGGCTACTTCTTGACCTCCAGAATACCAGTTTTTATTTATTCTATGCTGTTAGAGATATGGATCCTGTTTCACTTATTTCAACTACTGTACAGAACCAACAGCACTATGAGAATAACAGCATGAAACAGTCTGGCCTGGTTCAGATAAATGAGGTGCAATTGCCATGGAAATATATGCAAGTTACAGATTCTCAGTATTATATCTAGATTTGTTTGGATCATTTGAGCTGAAAACATCAAATATACTGATGTTTTATGAAGAAAATCATAAATTACCACAATGTATTTATGAAAAGACAAATGCTTTTCCCTGTTAATTTGCAAAGTAACTCATTCAGGACCCTGATCGTAGGGGTGTTGCTGAGGTATTTGATAGGAAATTAGTGCGGCAAATTTTTCCAAGTGGACGACTTACAGTTTCAGGGCCATATTCTCTTTAATAAATGGTTGATGACTAAAAAGCCAAGAAGTGATATGTAAAGAATAATCACTGTAGTAACTTCATATTTGGAAAATGACAACTGTGTTGTGTGTTTTTTTTTAATATGGAACTAATTAAGAGAAAAAGAATATTGTCTATCTTAAACTTGAACCATGATCTCAGCTTTGAAAATTATATTTAAAAATGAAATTATTGGCTGCTTTTTATTCATGTTGTTATTTTTTCAAAGTAAAATATGGCATGGTCCTGAAATTCAAAACACATGGGTAGCAGCTTTTCAAGTTGTCAATTTCAGTATAAAAGTGGAAGACATCACTTGTATTTCCTTTTTTTGACTGACATCATTGAAATTACTAATGTGTCAGAGACACTGCCAGAATCCTTGCAAAAGGGTTCATTCATGAAATTTTAAAGCATGGGTGTGCAGTGTGCTACTGCCTGTGAAGTGAATGCTCTGTTTTAGTGAGGTGAAAAACTGAATGCGACAAGCTCAAAAGAAAATTGCATCCCCGTCAAATCCTCCTTAGAATGATGAGTAGAGTTGAGGTTAATCACTTTAGAGTTCAATTGCCTCCTCAGTTGGAGATGCTTGCTTATTTGTGGGAAGAATAAGACTATTCTCCCTTTATTGTTGCACTGCAGCACCACTTATAGGTTGAATGCCAGTAGTTTGGACGCTTCATCTATGAAAGCCCTGAAAGTGATTAGTTCCAGTAAAGGCTCCACCTTATAATATCTTTCCCCATCACATGATATTTATATGAGAGTTAGTGGCTCTACATGTAACTCATTATTACAATAGAAGTTGCTGAGTGCTTAGGTCTTCTGAAAATCAGGCCACTTATTTAGGAGTCTAAATATAGGTAAACTTTTAAGCTTTCATTTTTTTTATGACTGTTGCCATAAAACAAGTATTTAGCAAAAGATTTTCACAGGCATGTTAAGCACATATAATATTACATTACATATAATATTATATTATCTGCGGAAAAGGACCTAGGGGTGACAGTGGACGAGAAGCTGGATATGAGTCAGCAGTGTGCCCTTGTTGCCAAGAAGGCCAATGGCATTTTGGGATGTATAAGAAGGGGCATAGCGAGCAGATCGAGGGACGTGATCATTCCCCTCTATTCGACATTGGTGAGGCCTCATCTGGAGTACTGTGTCCAGTTTTGGGCCCCACACTACAAGAAGGATGTGGATAAATTGGAGAGAGTCCAGCGAAGGGCAACAAAAATGATTAGGGGTCTGGAACACATGACTTATGAGGAGAGGCTGAGGGAGCTGGGATTGTTTAGCCTGCAGAAGAGAAGAATGAGGGGGGATTTGATAGCTGCTTTCAACTACCTGAAAGGGGGTTCCAAAGAGGATGGCTCTAGACTGTTCTCAATGGTAGCAGATGACAGAACGAGGAGTAATGGTCTCAAGTTGCAGTGGGGGAGGTTTAGATTGGATATTAGGAAAAACTTTTTCACTAAGAGGGTGGTGAAACACTGGAATGCGTTACCTAGGGAGGTGGTAGAATCTCCTTCCTTAGAGGTTTTTAAGGTCAGGCTTGACAAAGCCCTGGCTGGGATGATTTAACTGGGAATTGGTCCTGCTTCGAGCAGGGGGTTGGATTAGATGACCTTCTGGGGTCCCTTCCAACCCTGATATTCTATGATTCTATGATTACATAGCTCTATCACTTAACTCCCCATCATTTTTTCTATGTGTATTTCATACCTCAGTAATTCCCTTTGGGCTATACCACTGCCATTAACCATTAGTGTTTAATTAAGATGAAGCTCACCTAATGAAACAAGAAACATTACAAAAGAGAAAGTTAATAGCCTTAGCATCTTGCGTGGGACAGGTCTGACAAGGTCTTCAACCCAGATGGACTTACTATCTTTGCCACTATTGCTCTTCTCCAATGTCACAGGGGGGGAGAGTTAATCAAAGTAGCTGCTCTTGAAGAAGTGTGTAGCATCAGTGCTAGCTGCCAGTAGGGGAAATGTAGCTACACTATTGAACAGCCCCTGCAACCCAATCCGTTTCCTCTTCTACCTTTAAATGAACTGCCAGGAGAACCCATAGAGCACTGAGAATGTTAGTGTAACAGCGCACCCATATGACTCAAGACATCAAACTCTCCTACCTCTACGAGTGGCAAGGAGGGACTAGAAAATTTGATCTGCAGTTTGAGTACAGTGTGAAAGTGAAGGCTGAGTTATTAAGAGTATTAGAAGGTGAGTGAAATACACATCCTGGGATTTAATTCTGAACGCGTGACATATGTTTGCTGGAGAGTGAGGACTCTGAGATGGTGCACCTCTAACACATACTGTATTGAAGTATGATAGAGCATATGGATAGCTTGGCACTCATCTCATAATCACAAAATGGGATGCAACTCTGCAAGCAAATTTGCCCTTTTCTTAAAATAAAGGAAAGATGTTTCATGAATTGAAATTCTACAAATGCCAGTGTAGCATTCATGCAGGGTTCATGCACTTGGCAACATTCAGGGCACACCCGGAGTGTTGTGTAGGAGCAGTGCACACACGGCTCCTCTCAAGGGCATGAACCTTGGAATCTCGCCCAGATGACATGAACCGTGGGAAGCCTCCCAGGACTGGGCTCAAGGCCCGAGAGCAAGGAATGCGGTAGATAGATATTGGTAAATAAGAATATTAAACAAAGCCAGTGTATTCCTTTTATCTGTTGGAGTATGTAATGCGCGGGGGGAGAGAAAGAATAAAAGAGAGGGTGGAAAGCTGACAGGAGACCAGCCGTCGGCAGACCAGCCTGCTTGCTTGCTTAAAGCCTTGTTCTGTCTTGTATTTGAACCGCAACATGCCAGGACTTTGGGACTCAGAGAACATTTTAATTCTTTATTGTGGCGTATGGCATTTTGTTCTGTGCACCCGAAACGATGAGTCCAGAATATGTCCCAAGTACTGTAGAAGTCACTCTAGTGGTTAAATTCAGAGTCTGTAGCTAGTCATTTCACTTGGATTGTATTTGCTGGGCCATATTCATTCCTGGCATAGCTCCTTTTTTGGCAATAGTTACACACAGTTGGATTTGGCCTGTAATATCTGGACTGTTCCGTGCTCTCTCTATCCAATAGTCACTCTGAAAGATCCTAGATATGGAAAAAGGAATTGTATATAATTTTTGTAGCTATCACATGCCCTTCAGATTATCTGTTGGATATTAACCTTCCTGACTGCCAGAGTTAAATCAAAGCAGGCTGTTAAGGGAGCAATTGTAAATGAAACAATGACAAAGATAGGAGTCCTGGAGGAAACAACAACATTTTATTGGGGAGTATCTTCTATCTGGCTCCATCTAGGCTAGAATGGTTTAGTCTTCCCAAGGCTGAGCCTAGCATCAAAGGGAATTCTTAGCCTAAAAAATGCTGGCTTTGGGAAGGAGGAGAGTTTGAGTGTGCTGTGAGCTAATGGACGCTGCCAACACACAGTGCATGCTCTGAGTGGAACAGGCTGGCTCCTCCTACTCAGAAATGTGAATAAGCTGGACCTCCCAGAGCTAGGGATAGAGACGTTAAGCTTAGATAAGGAACAATGTGTCTAGGCCTTCCACTGTTAATCCATTTTCCTAAATGATTTGTACCTTTGGGGAATGAAGAAATAATGCTTTGTTTTGAAGATGCTGTTTCTGTATCATTGCAAAATTATGCTGTCACTGGTTCCCAAAGGGAAATTCTTACGGGTACCAAAAAATGAGTTGGACCTGTGTTGTTAACAGGGGTGGAATCCTCAGGGCCAGAAGATCCTGTCTGAGAGTGTTTGGACTGTGGGGTTCCACCCAGAGTGAGGTGCAGGCAGTCAGGCCTGTCACCAAGTTGGGTGCTCTGGAGAGGTTTTAAAAGGGGTCTGTAACAGAGTAGCTGGCCCCTTAAATAAAATCAGGCTCAGCTCTCCTGTCCAAGTCCAGGGGCATCCTAGTTTGGTACAATGAGGAGAGCAGGGCTTCCCCTGGGATTTAGAAATAATAGACAATCAAAAGCAAAAGGGAGAGGGATAGCTCAGTGGTTGAGCATTGGCCTGCTAAACCCAGGGTTGTGAGTTCAGTCCTGGAAGGGGCCATTTAGGGATCTGGGGCAAATATTGGGGAGTGGTCCTGCTTTTGAGCAGGGGGGTGGACTAGATGACCTCCTGAGGTCCTTTCCAACCCTGATATTCTATGAGTCCAGAGTCAAAAGAGAGGAGTATAAAAATATTGCTCAAGCATGCAGGAATATAATCAGGAAGGCCAAAGCACATTTGGAGTTGCAGCTAGCAAGGTTGTGAAGGGTAACAAGAAGTGTTTCTACAGGTATCTTAGCAACAACAAGGTGGAGGAAAGTGTGGGACCCTTACTGAATGGGGGAAGCAACCTAGTGACAGATAATGTGGAAAAAGTTGAAGTACTCAATGCTTTTTTTGCCTCAGTCTTCACAGACAAGGTCAGCTCCCAGACTGGGCAGTATAGTATGGGGCAGCACAGTATGGGGAGGAGGTGAGCAACCCTCAGTTGTGAAAGAACATGTTACGGACTATTTAGAAAAGCTGGATGTGCACAAGTCTATAGGTCCAGATCTAATGCATCCAAGCACACTGAAGGAGTTGGCTGATGTGATTGCAGAGCCATTGGCCATTATCTTTGAAAATGTGGCAATCAGGGGAGGTCCCGGATGACTGGAAAAAGACAAATATAGTGCCCATCTTTTAAAAAGGGAAGAAGGAGAATCCAGGGAACTACAGACCAGTCAGCCTCACCTCAATTCCTGGAAAAATCATGGAGTAGGTCCTCAAGGAATCCATTTTGAAGGAGGAGAGGAAGGTGATCAGGAACAGTCAACATGGATTCACCAAGGGCAAGTCATGCCTGACCAACCTGATTGCCTTCTATGATGAGATAACTGGCTCTGTGGATATGGGGAAAGTGGTGGACATGATATATCTTGACTTTAGCAAAGCTTTTGATATGGTCTCCCACAGTATTCTTGCCAGCAAGTTAAAGAAGTATGGATTGGATGAATGGATTATAAGGTGGATAGAAAGCTGGCTAGATTGTCAGACTCAACGGGTAGTGATCAACAGCTCGATGTCTCGTTGGCAGCCAGTATCAAGCGGAGTTGGTCCTGGGGCCGGTTTTGTTCAACATCTTTATTAATGATCTGGATGATGGAATGGATTGAACTATCAGGAAGTTCGTGGATGACACTAACCTGGGGGGAGAAGTAGATACGCTGGAGGATAGGGACTGAGCCAAAAGAATTCTGATGAGGTTCAACAAGGACAAGTGCAGAAAGATAGGAGAATCCCATGCACCGCTACAGGCTGGGGACCGACTGGCTAAGTGGCAGTTCGGCAGAAAAGGACTTAGGGGTTACAGTGGATGAGAAGCTTGATATGAGTCAACAGTGTGCCCTTGTTGCCAAGAAGGTTAATGGCATATTGGGCTGCATTAGTAGGAGCATTGCCAGCAGATTAAGGGAAGTGATTATTCCCATCTATTAGGTACTGGTGAGGCCACATCTGGAGTATTGCATCCAGTTTTGGGCCCCCCACTACGGAAAGAATGTGGACAAATTGGAGGGAGTCCAGTGGAGGGCAACAAAAATGATTAGGTGGCTGGGACACATGACTTATGAGGAGAGGCTGAGGGAACTGGCTTATTTAGTCTGCAGAAGAGAAGAGTGCTATTTGATAGCAGCCTTCAACTACCTGAAGGGGGGTTCCAAAGATGATGGAGCTCAGCTGTTCTCAGTGGTGGCAGATGACAGAAGAAGGAGCAATGGTGTCAAGTTTCAGTGGGGGCGGTCTAGGTTGGATATTAGGAAACACTATTTCACTAGGAGTGTGATGAAGCACAGTAATGGGTTACCTAGGGAGGTGGTGGAATCTCCGTCCTTAGAGGTTTTTAAGGCCTGGCTTGACAAAGCCCTGGCTGGGATGATTTAGTTGGTGTTGCTCCTGCTTTGAGCAGGTTTTTGGACTAGATGACCTCCTGAGGTCTCTTCCAACCCTAATCTTCTATGATTCTATGAGAAGAAAAGAACTGGGCTGAGAGCTTGGGGGTGGAGGGGTGCTCTAGAAGGAAGGAGTTGTGAGCATTCCCTATTTGAGTAGTGGAGCCAGATCAGTCTGCTGAAAGCAGAAGGCCGTTGGCCGGAGGGGGGTGGGGGGAGGAGTCGCATAGAAACTTCCTCAGGCCAGAGAGAGATGACCAAAGAGGGCTGAAAGCTGGAAAATGATGGAGAGGTGAGCCCATTGATGTCTCCAGGCAAGAGCTGGGAAAATTCCAGAAAAGTAAACAGGCAGAGAAGCACCTCAGGACCTCTCATGTGTGGTGAGAGACATAGGAGCCATACTGAGGGTATTTTGATGGACTGTTAGGATGTGAAAGACTGATTGCACTCTTTGGACTATAGTGGGGAATTCTGGATTACACTTGTGGTACTTTTGTAATAAATTAACCCCACAATAGGGTATTTATGTTCAGAAAGCTTGCATGCCGTTACTTGGGATCCAGAAGAGGAAAGTTGAAACAAAGGGCTGCTTGCAGGGCCACCCAGAGGCCACAAGAGAGTGCCCAGGAGGTGTCCACCATCTTACATGGTCTAAGGCTCAGTGTGCCCTGTAGCCATGACACCCTCTAAAATTGTATGGCTTTCTGGTTAGCAAATGCACATAATTTCGAAATACCCCTGTCAATTTTGCATCGCTGTACAGTAGACTACAGTATATACTCTCAGTTTTTTGTATTTTCATGTTTTTGTTTTGAGGCAAGAGGACAAGACAGGAAGTAGTTCGATTTTTACCTTGTACAAGTCAGGGAAAATGCAGAGCAAAGGGACTGTTCTTGGGCCACACGAAAGGACAAAGCGGTATGTGATAAGAGAAGTCATGAATAGTAGTAGCCTTTCTGCCAGTACTTTCAAAGCCCCTTTCTAAGTTAGTTCTCACTGAGGACAGGTTAATATTTCTGCAACAATCCGTTTTTTTTTTTTTCGATCACATGACAGTCAGCAGGAGCAAAGCGTTCCCTGATTCCTTTAAGGGCCAAAGGGCCGACCTTCTTTATGCTGCAGATGCTAATTTGTAACTAGAGCTGGCCAAATTTCAGAATCTGAATGCTGCCTGTCATTTGACAAAAAATAATGGATGTGGTTATGTGAAATGTTGGGGTTTGATGAATTGGCATTATTTTCCAACTAGCTCCACTTGTAACAAGATTAACATTGCTAAGATGTTTATATTATTTAACAAGGATTTCACACCTAAATTGCTAATATGCCCTAAAAGTAACCTCATCCACCTGTATTTTCTCAGATATCATTCCTTTCCCAAGAATTATACCTCAAGTAAATCTAAGCTGAATGTGCACAGCAAGGCAACTTAAAGCATATGAAAGGCAGGAAACTTTGTCTTAGAAGAATGTGCGTGGGCTTTGCATACAGGAACTGAAAGATGTCATGTGATTGGGAGAAATGTGAGGTTCATGTATTGAAGTCAGATCCCACTGGAACTTATTACTGTGATAAATGAAATGGGAGAAATGAACTCAAACTTGAGTCTATGCATGGTAGTATTGCTACCAGACCTACAGCATTATTCGTAGGCGCTCTTCCTAAGTTGTCTCTGCCTTCCCAGAATGGAATAAGACCTGCTGCAAAACAACATTAAAAAGGATAAAATCTTTCACCAAATTAAATCATGCCCAATTTTTTGGGGGGGAGGGTGGGGGGGATGTCTTAGAAAAATTCTACTAAAATACAGAATCAGATCATATAAATATTTGTTTGGTTCCAGGAACACTCAGCAAAATTAATTCAAACCTCTGGACAGACCTTTGGTTATAGGAGTCTTAAAAAAAATTCTTGATTGAATTTTGGTGGTCAGGAATATCACTTTCCAGGCTAACAAGTTTGTATATTTATACATCCTTTACAGTAAAAATATCCAAACAAACTTACCTTTTTCTTCTCCAAAACAAAATGTTATTCAGTACATGAAGAGCTTCAAAAAGCATAAAAGCTTCAGTTCTCAAATCTGATTCTAAAAAAACCCGCTTATTTTGATAACATTTTAAATTCAGGTTTCAGAGTAGCAGCTGTGTTAGTCTGTATTCACAAAAAGAAAAGGAGTACTTGTGGCACCTTAGAGACTAACCAATTTATTTGAGCATAAGCTCTCACGAAAGCTCATGCTCAAATAAATTTGTTAGTCTCTAAGGTGCCACAAGTACTCCTTTTCATTTTAAATTCAGCCTATATAAGCTAATTTATCCACATGTTCTTAAAGTACTACCTTAAGAATGTAAGAACAGCCATACTGGGTCAGACCAATGGTCCATCTAGCCCAATATCCTGTCTTGCAACAATGCCCAATACCAGATGCTTCAGAGGGAATGAACAGAATAGATAATCAAGTGATTCATCCTTTGTCGCCTATTCCCAGCTTCTGGCAAATAGAGGCTAGGGACACTTCAGAGCATGATTTTGCATCCCTGCCCCTGTGCAATTGTTGTAGAGATTAAGACATGGTACCAGGATACTTTACTCTCTGAGCTTCCTTCCCTTTGATAAAGGACATTCAGACTGCACAGTAGCAACTTCTCAATTTATCTTTCATCAGGTAAGGGATGTTTTCTTAGTAACATAATAAAATAACACTGATCGCTCATTTTTTTGCCCACTCTTAGTGCTTTACTTTACATTTATTATTTGTTGATATTAAGTTAGAGTCCAGTCAGGATCAGAGTGAGGCATTGTACCAGTACATGAAGATATGGGGTGAAATGCTGGTCCAATTGAAGTCAATGGAAGCTCATCCGTGCTTGTTGTTTGAAATGGTTGCAATCTAAGAGAGCACTGTGGTTCTCCTCATTCTACGCTTAACATCGGCTGCAGTGCTTGAGCTAGAGCTTATTTTGGTATGAACACAGAAGACTTGCTGAAAGGGTGTTCTTTGTATGGGTATGTCTACACAGTACACAATGGGACCTGGGCTTGTGGACTCAGGTTTCCAAACCCACATTTTGAGCATCCAGATGCCAATGGAAACTGTGGCTTCACAACTATGCTGGCATGTCCATACCACAGTACGCAAACCCAAGTCAGAACTGGAGGAAGAGCTTCTCTACCTCATCCTCTCAGTCCTATTTTGGGACCCAGGTAGCGAGTCTATAAGATGCTGGTGGACATTTTGGTGGTAGTTTTTGAACTGCTGAAGGCACCTCTCAGAGGAGGATACTGACATGTCTGCAACCCAGCTGATGCTGCTCATGCCTGTTTTTGCCTTAGCTACAGATTTCCCTGTGTAGACCATTGCTTCTGGAGCAGGCTATAAGCACAGACTGGTAGGATCACATTGTCATGCAGACCTTTTGTGATGCGATGCGATGTGATGACCAGCATAGGTCCAGAACTTTTGCTTGAAGAAGCAGACCCCTTCCTGGAGGTTTGTGATCAACTTTCCCCTACCTCCAGTTCTAGGACACCGACATGAGGGGAGCCATACCTGTCTAGAAGCAGGTCACTATGGCCATCTGGAAGCTGGCTACACCAGACTGCTATAGGTCCATGTCTAACCAGTTCGGAGTTGACAAATCAGCTGTATGGGTGGTTGTTGCAGAGGTTTGTGAGGTAATCAGGATGGTGATGAACCCAAGGTGGTGGGCATTACAAATGGTCCTAAAATAATTGCTGGTTCCCAAACTCCACCAGTGCCATTGATGGAACTTCTGCACCTATAGTTTGCCCTCTATAAGGAGCATAAGAGTACTTGAACTGTAAAGGATACTACTGCATCATTATGCAGGCTGCAGTCAACCCCAGGGGCAGAAATGTGGATGCTAATATGGCATGCAATGGCAGGATGTCAGGGGGTTCCAGAGATCAGGACTTTACCTTCATGAACAATCTGGGACATTATTCCCACTGAATGACATTGTTATAAATGGAGTCACTGCCCTGTTGTTATTCTAAGGGAGCCCACTTAATCCCTGTTGCCATGGCTTATGAAACAATGCCCTGATTTCAGAGGATCTGGCAAACTACACACTCAGCAGCTATAGGATGGTGGTGGAATGTGCATTTGGCAGTGGTGGAATGTACATTTAAAATCCCATTAGCACTGCACTCAAAACTAATTGGGTGCCAGTGTCCTTAATGCAGTCCACACTATTGTGGCTTGCTGCGCCCCTGCACACTGGCACATCCCAAGAAATGTACTTACTCACACCTCTCAGACATGCTAGCTTATTCACCCTGTACTCATTTTCAGACATGTGATTCTGGGGTTTAGATGTGGACATGTAGCTGCTAGTGTAGACATAGCCTATACCCCCTTCTCCTTTTTGGAGAGGAAACTCATGAGTGGTCTAGTCACCACCTATGGGGGTTTTTTTCAGTCCTGTCATTCAGGACAAGCTCTGGAGAACACTGGTATTTTGGAGATGCCCAATTTGGAAGCATCATCTTCTGTCCCAGGCTAACAGAGGACAGCTATCTGTGTTTGTTGAGAAACTACTTTTGTCATCTAGTGATCAACCAGCACATCATGCAATGAAGGGCACATGTGAGTTACAGAAGTGGCCTGAATATGCCCAGATACATAACTGGTCATCCAGAATTCCTACTGCATGGCTCATTGGTGATCCCTCGCGGTCAAAGATGATCTCTTTTACAGGTTTTATTTTTCATGGGTTCTTCAGTGACTGAGGAGTCCAATCCCTAAGCCACAGGCTCATTGGCAGACATTGCAGGTGGTGTTGGAAGACAGGGTTGGGCCATGATTGCTACGTGATTGTTGTCTTTTCTTTCTTTCGTGGCATTTTTCTGCAACCAGGGCAAGGTGATTTTCCTCAAAAGTGGATGTTCCCTCTCTAACAAGTCTTCACCAGTTAGCCATATCCTGGGGCGCTATCTCCCAGTGTGTGGTGTCAATGCCACATCTCTTGATGTTTATCTTGAGGGTGTCTTTAAAGCATTTCTTTTGGCTTCCTTATTTCCTTTCTCCTTTGGTGAGTTGGGAATACAGCAGTTGTTGTGGAAAGTGTACATCAGGTATGTGCACACAGTGCCCTATCCACCTCAGCTGGTGCTGGATAATCAGGGCCTCAACACTTTAGATGTTGGCCTCTGTGAGGATAATGACATTACTGCGATGATCCTCCTGGTTTGTGTTGAGGATCATCTGAAGAAAGTGGTGGTGCTGGCGTTCCAGGTTTTTCAGGTGTTTTCTATAGGTCACCCAAGTTTCACAGCTATAGAGGAGAGTTGGGGTTACCGCCGCTTTATAAACTAAAAGTCTAATATGTGTTCTGATGTTGTGATTGTTGAACAAGGCAAGGCTGGCGCAGCGAATTTCTGTGCTGAATCTCGACGTCTGTCTGCCCTCTGTGAGAGATGACTGCCATGATACGAGAAGTATTCTATATTTTCCAGTTCTTCTTTGTCGATGTAGATCTTCCTTGCTGGGTTTGATGATTGACTGGGGACTGGCTGGTGGAGAACTTTTGTTTTGCCTTTGTTCAGAGTTAGCCCTAGGCTTTTGTGAGCTTCAGAGAAGCAACTGAGGGCTATTTGAAGATCCTCCTTTGAGTGTTCAACTACAGCACAATCATCTGCATACTGGAGTTCAGTTATTGTTGCCAATATTACTTTAGTTCTGGCACAGAGACGAGAAAGGTTGAAGAGGTTGCCGTCAATCTGATATTGGATGCCAATGCCCTGTGGTAGATGGTCTTGGGTTAGTGTTTTCATAGCTGCTGAGAAAATGGAGGCACCAGTGCACAGCCTTGTTTTACACCAGTTAGGATGACAAAGGGCTCAGAGGTAGAGCCACTGCACAGGATGGAGGCAATCATCTGGTCATGGAGGAGTCTTACAATCATGATAAATTTGCTTGGGCAGACCGACTTTGACATGACTTTCCACAAAGCGTCATGGTTGACAGAGTCAAAGGCTTTGGTGAGATCGATAAAGGTCATACACAGTTCCTGCTGGTGTTCTTAACACTTTTCCTGGATCTGCCTGGCTGTGAAAATCATGCCAGTTTTGCCTCATGATGGTCTGAAGCCACACTGGGCCTCTGGAAGTACTTCCTCTGCAAGAGGGAACACGCGATTCAGTAAGAGTCTAGCAAGCATCTTCGCAGCGATGGAGAGGAAGGTAATGCCTCAATAGTTGCCACAGTCGGCCCTATCTCCCTTTTTGAAAATGGTGACAATATGAGCATTATGTAAGTCATCAGGGATTTCTTTGGTGTGCCAGTTTTTAAGGAGCAGCAAGGGAAACTTGTTAGTCAGTGTTTCTCCCCCCACTTTTAGTATTTCAGCTGGTATGCCATCAGAACCTTGTGCTTTATTGTTCTTCATTTGTGTAATTGCTTTGCAGACTTCCTCAGGTGGTGTGGGGTTGGCAAGAGTTTCCCAGATTCGGTGCTGAGGGATGGAGTCAATGGTGTCATCAGTTACAGTCAATTCTCGATTTAGAAGCTTTTGGTAGCATTTCTTCCAGTGCTATTTGATGGATTTGTTATCTTTAAGAAGGGTTCTACCATTTCTGGATCTCAGAGGTGTGAGGCCACATGAGCTTGGTCTATACAGGGTCTTTGTCTCACAAAAAAATCTTCGCATATCATGTCTATCAGGGAATGTTTGGATTTCTTTTGCTTTGTCCTCCCACCATTTGTTTCTGATTTCTCAGATCCTCCTTTGAACTTCAGCTCTGGGCTGATGGAAAGGCTCTGCTTCTGACTGGATAGTGGTTGGTTTTGCCGGTCGCAGAAAACTTTTCTCTTCTGGTCCAAAAGGGCTGTAATCTCAATGTTGTTGTTGTCAAACAAGCCCTGATGGCGGCGGGTAGCAAGGCCAATGGATTCCTAGCAGACCTCATGGATGGTCTATTTTAGGGCTTCCCAGTCTTCTTCGACACTTGTGTTGTCATTTCCAGGTGTGCATATGGCCAGTTTTTCACTGAGAAGTGTTTGGAAGTTCTCTTGATGCACTGAGAACTGAAGTCTTTGTATGCTGTATTGCTATCTGCATGATTTGGATTGTTTTCTATGTTTCGGTGCAATCCTGATGGACATGACTGACCTTATCAGGCGGTGGTCAGTCCAGCAATCATTGGCTCCTCTCATGACATGGGTGATTTGGGTATCTCTTATATCCTGTGTTCTTACAATGACATAGTCTAAGAGGTGCCACTGTTTTGAGCAGGGGGGATTGCCAAGTTGTTTCGTACTTGTTGGTTTGTCTGAAGATTGTGTTTGTGATCACAAAGTCGTGCTCTGCACATTTGCTGAGTAGAAGGATGCCATTGGAATTGGTCTTGCCCACTCCTTCCTTCCCAATGGCACTACTCCATACGTTAGAATCTCGGCCAACTCTTGTGTTAAAGTCCCCTAAGAGGATTATCTTATCTGTTTTTGGAATGGATGTAGCTTCATCCGCTTGTTCTGCGATTGAGGTCTTATACTGGGTTGTGCTATGCTGTGCTGTGCTACTCTTTGTCTGGCACCTCACTTTCGATCTTACCGCCATGGGTGACCCTACCAGGAGTACAGGACTCCAGACGGCATCACTCTTAGGGTCTTAAGTAAATGCAAGCTTCTCCACCATGTCAAGATGGCAGCCTAAGAGAAGTACCACACGAATAGCCCATCATCAGTCAGCAATGGGTGAAAATTTGTGGTAAAATCAAGAAGACGCTGAATTAGCATGGAGATTGCAGCCAGCCTCCTTACAAGCACCCTGCATCCATGCATAAACCCAACTCATTGCCAGCCATTGGGACTTCTAACCCAGACAAAGTGATGCCCTCAGCTGCAGTTTGGACTCCTACATTAAAGCCAGCAATGGAACAGTAACAGCCTGGTTTTTTTTTACTCAGTTTGCAGGCAGTCCAGGGTAGGGCAGGCATGATGTTGTATTACATGGGAGGGGTATGTGAAGCTATGAATTGTGGAGCCCCAAACCATACTTCTAACAATCAGTGAGTAACTAGTAAAAATTTAATGATGACTGCTTGTTTAACGTTTTTTCCTCTTTTGCTGTGTCCATTTTGAATCCCATGTGGCACTGGGGAGCAATGGCATGAGTTCTGCCCTGAAAGGAAGCACTCACAAATCCTGGTTTGTGATAGTAACTTAATAGGCTGATAAGCCAGAAATCCCTCCCATCTATATGCTAATAACAAACTTTGCAGTAGAAATTAACTAGGCTCTGGCTCCTGCACTTTTTCTTCATGAGGCTGCTCCCCAGGGCTGTCCCCGGATAGGTCGTCTGAATATGGAACCAGGATGTACTGTAGCTGCTCCGGTGGCATAGCCTCTTCAGTGACCAGGCTTAGCACCAGGGTCACTAATTGCCCTTCATCTGGCAGATGGCTGTCCTCTGATGTGAGGAGGGAAGTGGGTTATAAGGGTGCCATCCCCACTCATCAGGGTGTCATGCACCACTGTCGGGCTCAGTGTTCACTACAGTTCTCAGTACACAACCAAATTCCTCATAAAAGAGGCTGGTAGACAGGGGAGTTCCCATAGGTGCCTTTAGCATCCTTGACTCTATGGTACTGTGTCTTTGGCCGCTTGATCCACTCTCTGTATTGTTCTGCTGTCCGGTAGATCCCCAGTGCTGCCAGCCACTCAGATACCATTTTGTAGACATCATTTCTCATGCTCTTGCTGAAGCTGACTGCCTTGCTTGCCTTGCATCAGAGGTTAACCAGGATCTGGCTCTGTTCCTCTGGCCAGCTAGCAGCGCGCTTGATGCAGGACTTCTCCTTTATGCTGGCCATAGTTAATACACATCAGCAGTGATTCTTTTGTTTCCAGTTGAGATGGAAATGAAGGGTTAAATGCCACATAGCTGCATTATGAACTAGGGCCTTGCTTCTGGCTCCTGGGAAGTGAGTGGCAAATTTTGGAACCGAAGGTCTGGGAAGCACCACGCTAGGGGATTGTGGGATAGCGTTGGCAGACACTCCACACTCCAAGGTGACCTGGACTTGAGCTGTGGCCACACTGCAAAGTGCCTTGGCTCTGACCCAACCTTTGGGTTCCTGGCCCAAGTCAAACTAATTTCTGTGTGGATGGAAGGAGGCCTTGGGCTTAAACCTGAGTCAAAGCCTGGGCATAACGTGCTGTGTAGATATATCCAGGCATTCAGTTCCTCCTTGCAAAGTAGCCTGAATCTGATGCCCTTCATTCAGGTCACATTTCAGGCTCATTCCCTCCCCCACCCTCTGAATCTGAAAACAGGGAAGGGGTGGAAGTGTAGGAGAATTTTAGAGCATGATTTGTTATGGGTTATCCTCAATGATTGCACTTAAATACCGATCATGCAAATACTTAAGCACATGCTTGCCTTTAAGCTTGTGAGTAGTCTCACTGACTTAAGTATATTTGTCTGCAGTCTGCAGTCCATGGAGTCATCATGCTGTGCACTGTTAAACAACTTCTGTGTTCTATCCCAGAGGTGTTTGCACTTCAGTGGTAAATGAAGCAATACCTCTGTGTACACTTCATAAATTATCTTGAGATCCGTTGACACAAGATGTTATTGAGGGCTTATCTGAGCCATGCTGAAAAATATTTTTGGTGCTTTGTCAATCACTCTCTTACCACTGCTTACTTCTTCCATATCACAAGAAGAAAATGCAGTAGTAATATAATTTCTACTGATTCATGCAGAGACATTAAAACAGGGGAAAATACTAATTGCTACTTGAAGAGAAGAGAAGTTTCTTGAGGATGATACATTGAGATGTTTAACCCATGAATCTTCAGTCTCTTAATTTGTATCCTCTTTATTCTGCAAAGAAATAAGAACTATGATTCAGAACAACCTTTATTGGTTTCCTTGTCAAGTTGCCTGGAACACACCAGCCATACAAAAGGTTTTTATTGCATTGTCGGTATTCATTAAAGTGGCTCTTACGTTGAAATTCATTTTCTGCCCTGAATGGAAGCTTGTAAAGTTATAGCTCCTCTAGGAAAGGATCTCTGGATTTCTTCAGCTATGAGAATTGCATTTTCAGAGGTGCACAGGCGGCAAAGGGGTTTGACTCTGCAAATGCATCTGTATAGGAGTCAGTGGGAATGCTCATGTGTTTATAGGGTTGGACCCTAAGAGAGCGGCAGACATAGGGGGAGGGTAGAGGTGCTTGCACGGAGTAGAGACTTGCTGTTGTCTGTACTCAGAAAACACAGGAAAATTGTTCACATAATCAACCAAATATTGTCAACAAATCTGGCTGATACCATTATTAATCTAAATGGAACAGGTTTGGAGGGAAAATACTAGAGCTCTGGGAAGTGGTAATAACAATTCAGTAGGAGGCACACCTTCTTTAGTGAGTATTGAACCCGTGCCCTGATGTATTTGAGCTCCCTATTTTCCTGGAATTGTCAATAGGAGGCTATGCCTACACTATAGCTATGCTGGCCAGACATGTGGAAAAAACTATACCCCCTAGCTGACATAGCTATCCTGGCAAAACCCTCAGTGTAGGCACAGCTATGTTAACAGAACAATGTTTCTGGCAGCATAGCTAATGTCGTTTGGAGAGGTGGCATTACTATGCTGACAGAAACTATTTCTGTTGGCATAAGCTGAGTCTATGCCAGGGGGCTCTGCCAGTATAGCTATACCAGCCAAGTATTTTGTAGTGGAGACAAAGCCTTAGTTACACATAAAAATGTATCCTCCATTTTACTGGATTTCAGTCTTATATCACCCTGTATTCCATATATAGTGTTGCTTGTATTTAAGGTGCGTATTGAAAAACCATTCACAAAGTGAATTTTGTTTAAGAGGACCTTCTACAGATAGGTACATTTGACAGTAGACTGTCTTCTCCAACTATCCTGTTTTGGGCTTAAAGATTTGTAAGTATGTGACCACTTAGGTGTCAGGCATCTGGGCCCGCAGCTGAGCCGGGGATTATAGCTGAACACCCTGATTGATTAGACCCCTGGTTAGGTGAAAGGTGTCACCATGCCTGCTCTTAAGCCCAGCAGCAGCACCAGGCCAGCAGATGCTCGATGCTTACAAGTGCAGCTATGATCATTCCTGTGCCTGCCTTGTTTCCAGCCTTGCTCCAGCCTTCTCCTGCCTTGCCCCTGCCTTGCTTGTTTCCTGACTCCTGCTCTTACGCCTGGCCTCCCACTCTGGTTCCAACAACTAGGGCTGGTCCACCAGATTAGGTTTCTGCCTTCTGTCCTGAACATTCTTGGATCCATGCTGAACTTTAATATACCTGAAATCAGAGAAACCTGACTTTTCTTAGATCTTTTGATTGTATGTTTTGAACCAAGTTTTTGCTCATGTTCCTTGTTCAGCTGCTGCCATTGACAGGTGATTAAAACTGGCCATCTAAACCCCAGGGAGATATTTCACTTTCTGTATCCTCTGACTGACCAATAAGGTAGGAAATGAAAGTTCAGGCAGATTGTTGCAAATGAGATAATTTTGTATTTTGAGTTTACAGCTGTGAAGGGAAAGCAGCACAACACATTACCAAGCCAAAGAAAGCGGGGAAGGAGGAAATACTGCCCATCAGTCAATTAAAATGTCGGTCCAATTACGGCTTTAGTTTTCTTTTTCTCATAACACAGATTCAGAAATGGTTATAACTTGTCTGGGATTTAACAAAATATTTCACATAATTTTTTGCAATGTCGTTTGAGAGAGAGAATGGAGTTTACAGTGGTGCAAAATTCAAACAATTTATGATACCAGTGAAAATGGATGGTGTTTTTTTTATGATGCAAGGCAGTTTTTCCATAAGTAAATCTATCTTTACAGCTGGTGAAAAAGCGGTGCAAGATCCAGGCATTGAGGCTCTGATGGTACAGAGCTAGAGAAAACTTTCAGAAACAGGTTCTCAGAGGATTGCTTGCATGCCCTTCTCCTTGAGTCCTTCCTCTTTGAAACAGAAAGAGATCCTGGCTAGTGGTCTACTAAAGACACTGCTATTGTGCACTGGACCACAGTCACTGGAATGCTTCCTTTCTGGACTTTTTAATTAAACAAGTGTTCAGTAAAATTTACCTAGTCTGCAAGGATTACTGGTGGATGGTAGAGCTGTGAGTCTCAGTGCACTGTAACTCTGTACCAGGGAGACCATTCGCTGGGATGCTGAGCGACATTCCCTATCTCACCAGACAGTTAGAAAACATTCAGCTTAATTTCTCTTTCAATAAATAGCAGGGAGTCAGTTTAGTTCCTCCTTTCAAGCTCCTCTTTTACTGATTTTCTTATTTCAGAATGTCATGGTAAGTTACTAGCTCTGTTTTCTCACACTTTCTCCTTCTCCCCTCCCCGCCACCAAATTACAGTTCCCTCATTGAAGTGGGGGTGAATGCCAAACAATGGACCATATTCAGCCTAATGTGAGTGGACCAAACGCCTACTGAAGTCAGCAGGAATGGCACCTGCTTATATTAAGGCTGAATTTACCTCATTAGCTTTGGAAGTGACATGCATATTTTGTTCAGAAAGAACCAGGGGCCCAAATAATCATTACATTATAGCCCCTTTACACCACCTAGGCTGGTGCAAATGGGTCATGCCCAAAGGTAGGTATAAAGTCCCTCTGGGAATTCCCCTAGTACAGGGGGCCTCTCCAGGAGTCCAGGCCACAGAGGACAGAGCATGGGTGGGTAGGAGGGAAGTGGCCGAATTTGGGGATGGGAAAGGTGTATAGCTAGGGCAGATCTGCACTTTTTGAAAGCTGTATAGGGAGTCTTTGAAGAAAGGTGCAAGTTAAGACAGCCTGGAGGATTTTCCTAGCCTGCACAAGGGGCCACACTGACCCCCACAACCCTCAGATATGGAATGTTCAAGTTGCCCCTCTTTATTCCTTAATCGGTGCATGTGACGGAGAGAGGCAAATCTACCTCTTTATATACATGTTGGGAAGAGGCATTGTAAAATGGTATGGTGTATAATCACAAGGGGAAAACATTCTCGCTTTTCTGTTTTCTTGGGAACCATCTTCATGCTGAATAAAAGTAGTGGGCCAAGTGTCACTACTCTCCCAGGAAAATGGAAAATATTGCCATTTTTCACAAAGGAAAAATGTCACAGATCCAGTGTTTCAAATCTATAAATTACTCACTCAATACTAAAAAAGAAAAGGAGTACTAGTGGCCCCTTAGAGATTAACCAATTTATTAGAGCATAAGCTTTCGTGAGCTACAGCTCACTTCATCGGATGCTGGGCATGGGGAAAGGAACCTGTTTTCATTCTGAAAATTTTGCAGAGAGAACTTTGAATTGTATACAGCTTTGTAGCGGTAATTCGGGGTTGTTTTGTTTCTTCATATGTAGAGTGATTCCAGAAGTAATTATTAGTGCAATATAATACCATAACTGTAGTTATATTTGAGCAGACTGTTCATCCTGACAAAACCTACTAATCCCAAATGAAATAATAGAAGCAGAATTAGATCCTTATTTTTGTAGTCTACTTCTGTTTTATGGCTTTCTTTAGTGCCTGTGACCATAGTATCTAAGTGCGGACAGGTAAATTAGAACCACATAGCAAGGTACAGAGTAGATGTAATGGAATTTTCTGCTCTTCACACTTCGTAGGTTCTAGGATATTCTGCTTTAGATATATAAATTGATTTTCTTTCTTATGGTGGGAAAACTTTATTTAAAAAGTGAGTTGTGAAGCCTATTCTGAAAGTGATCAGATTTAGACTGCTCTTCACTAGTAGCAAAATGTGCAGTCCAACCCTTGGCCAGGAATTATTTAATCCAATTGAACCTCGCGAGGTCCAGTAACTTTAAGTAGACACCCTTTCTACTTAAATGGAGATGACCATATGGAGATAGGCTCTCATTAAAAAAGCTATTCCAGTGTTCCATCAGTACAATCTTCTCTTTACACCATTGGTGCATCATTTGTTAAGAAATGAGCTTATACTGATTATGCTCTGACTACTCTAATTTAGCCACTGAAAATACAGGCATTTGCATACTGTACAGTTACTGATAACCATATAGTCATTATGCAAATTAAGGACCCCTTGGCCAGAGTGTGGAGAGCTCTTGTATTTCTTGATTATGTTGCTCATGGGTCACTAACTGTACAACATCCCTTCTCTCTGATCCCTCTCTTCTCACTCACATACTGTTCTCTTTGCAACTAACATACTGTAGTATGGGTATCTTACTGACTAGTACCCAATTACATGTTTGTCCCAGACAAGGACCTAAGCTCACTATTATCTTCCTCAACCTCTGACTCAACTGTCCATAATAAATCACTGTACACCATACATGCCACTCTCCTCTGTTATCTTTAGAAGGCTTTTTCCTTAAAGGGGCATTTGCAATGACACAGAGTCATTGGACTGTGTCTTGTTTGTTCCGAGCTTTGAACTTTAACAGAAAATTGCAGATTTATCTCCTAATTGTGGCAGTATTTAAATCTGAGTTTGGCTGTATGACCAGACTCCTGTTTTTGGCAGGTATCTAGTGTAAAATGGTGTCTTCAGAAATAACTTCTCTAATGTCATGTCTCGGTTTATGTAACATAAACACAATGATGGTCAGATTCTAGTGAGTGAAGAGCAAACAAATTTTATTTGTCTCAGTGCCTTTGGTTTGCCTAAACATACTCATTCAGCTTTCTTTCTTTTTTTTAGTCTCTTGAGGAAACAATTAGAATTCCATGGAATTATATTTCTTGCTTCAGTGGATATTTTGGAATGTAATCTCTCAGTACAGCTCATTTAGGATTATTTTAAATTTTGACAGAATAGATAAAATAAATAGTTATTTTCTATGCTACACCTAAACTATGATAAGTGTTATGATTCTCAAACAGGCAATTAGTGACAGGTGAGTATTAAGCACTAGATTGGAGTTATTTTCTCTTATTACATATTCTGTGCCAAGAGTGCAGCTGCTTCCCATTGCTCTGCTCTTACAAGGCTGTGGAAAATGAATCTGAGCCCTTATGATTTTCAGAGCAAACAGAATACTTACACACACATTCAAATGTCTATGGGCAGCATTTCCCAAGAGAATGTTCGTGGGGAGTTTTTAACGCTGTGTATGTTTTTTCCACAGATGATTTTATGTCAGGCTTTTCTTCCAGAGGTCAGATTGGGGAAAGCAAAATGTAGTGGTGTTCTACTCAAGTTCTTCACACAATTCCAGAGTATTTAATACTTCTGCTAAAATAATCAGCAATAAAATAATTGACAATTTTGACATTTCTTAAGTTCATAGATATATAGATAGATCGATATTTTAAGGCCAGAAGTGACTGTTATAATTACATGGTCTGTCCGCCAGCACAATACAGGCCATTAAAATTGTTATCCTTTGGATTCAGTTCATGCCACATTGTGAATCTCTTGTCACATTTAGTTCATTTTTAATAAAGCTGTTGTTTTGTTTCTTGATCAGATAGCATTATATTCAGTCACAGTTCTGGATTCAATGTGTACAGCACCTACCACAGTAGGGCCTGATCCTGAAGTATTTGTAATAAAACAAAATTCAGAATATTTTCTTCGTAGCCATAAATGCTAAACACTGGAACCTGTTAAATGAAAGTTTAGCTCCCGAAGAACTCAAGGTTGACCAGAGTTCGTACAATGGACTACTAGCTCAAGCTTGGCACACTAGATTTCTATCAGGAAAAAATAGTTTTCAGGACATTGCCAATGTTGTTCCAGGTATAAAGTTTGCAGTAGCCCTATTTTAAGTCTTGGCATTTAAGTGATTTAGAGAACGTTCTGATTTTCAATGGTGATGCCACAGGGATTTGTATGAATTTTCTTTAACTTTTCAAAGATTTCTTACACTTAGTATTGTCCAGAAGAGACAGAAAAGGTTGCACATACACTCTGTTCTCTGCAGGCAGAATGCCTCTGGCAACTGATACTCAAGGAATATAGCCCCTCACGCTATGCCTCCAACACAGCAGTAGTTGGAAAAGCCACAATATAGCCTTAAGGTTATTTCTCATCTTACCAAATGCCTAGGGTACAGCCCCTCTTTGTTCTCTCGCACTCTGAAGTATATTTTAAATTTCATTTTATAAGGAAAGAACAGATGAAAAACTTCCACTTACCTAAATAATTGTTTTGCTTAGTACAGAATGCTTTCTTTTCATATTTCTTCAAGCATTTAATCTGAGGAGAGAGAATACGTGTGCAAGAGAAGAGAGCTCTCTTTGCTTTAAGAAATATTCCTCTGAGCTGAGTATCTTCAAAGTTCACTAACAGTTGACTTTTCCTGTTTTGGTCAATGAACAACATACAAGCTACACCACAGCTGGGAACTTTGTAGTGGTGGCAGTGACTGAGGCTGGTAGTGGGGAAAGCCTAGTTGTGATCAGGACCACCTGTTGCTGTACATTTCTCTTGCATCATAGACTGAGCGTTTAAAAATCATTGTAAGTGACAAATCCAATAGATTAAATTGGTTTTATGGCCTTTGGCTGGAGACTGAGCTTTTGGCAGCATCTCTGTTAAGGACTTTTTATGTAAACTATAAAAATCCAGCCTGATGGTTTTCAGGATCAGGGACCATTTAAATAAAAACTACCTTTTAGTACTCATAGGGGAGCAGCTCTTTCTCAGCTGGAATCTGTGGATAAAGAGGCCTCAGACTTCACTAATATCAGAAGCTCTTTCTTATATTTACTATTAAGAGCTGTGCTATACCTGGCTTTCCAAAGTTTAAACCAAAGAGGAAATAGTATTCCGTTTAAATGACAAGAGACTGTGTAATACACAAGAAAGCCAAGCAATGATAGTCAATCCTTAGAACAGCCACCCTCAAGATCAATTTTGAAGGGAGAGAAAGGCATGTAAAATGTCTATGTTTGGTGAGTTTGTATAGTTTATTGGGCAAGAGCGCCAAAGATCCAGTGATATTGCAGTTCCAGAGCAGGCAAACTGTTAACTGAACATTTGGTTTGGTATGATGGATAAAATAAATGTCAAATATCAACCAGTCTATATTTTTGTACATTTAATCATTCCAATTTGACACAGCAAAGAGAATGAGATACACAGAGGCATGTGAACACATGCAAATATGAAGTGCCAATTCAACCCCTAGTCCTGCAAAAACTTCAGTACATGAATAACTTTATGCACCAAGTAGTCCCTCCTCCGATCTCTTGATCTAGCTGCTCCCTTGGCTAACTCAGTCTATCTGCTTGCTCACCCCAGCATGTAACTAGCTGTCAATTCCTACTTCTTTCTCTTCCCATCTCACCACTGTGGGCACTACGGGGAGAGCTAATGCAGCTAGCAGCTAACTTTTCCCATCCATACAGTAGTCCCATCCATACAGCTTTTCTTCTCCCAGCAGGAGGAGTAATGGATCCTCACGCCTTATGGAAGTAAAAAGAAAAGGAGTACTTGTGGCACCTTAGAGACTAACCAATTTATTTGAGCATAAGCTTTCGTGAGCTACAGCTCACTTCATCGGATGCATACTGTGGAAAGTATAGAAGATATTTTTATACACACATATTTTTATATGAAAAAATGGGTGTTTACCACTACAAAAGGTTTTCTCTCCCCCCAACCCACTCTCCTGCTAGTAATAGCTTATCTAAAGTGCTCATTCTCCTTACAATGTGTATGATAATCAAGTTGGGCCATTTCCAGCACAAATCCAGGTTTTCTCCCACACACACACATGCACACAAACCCACTCTCCTGTTGGTAATAGCTTATCTAAAGTGATCACTCTCCTTACAATGTGTATGATAATCAAGGTGGGTCATTTCCAGCACAAATCCAGGGTTTAACAAGAACGTCTGGGCGGGGGGGGGGGTAGGAAAAAACAAGGGGAGATAGGTTACCTTGCATAATGACTTAGCCCAGTCTCCCAGTCTCTATTCAAGCCTAAGTTAATTGTATCCAATTTGCAAATGAATTCCAATTCAACAGTCTCTCGCTGGAGTCTGGTTTTGAAGTCTTTTTGTTGTAATATCGCAACTTTCATGTCTGTAATCGTATGACCAGAGAGATTGAAGTGTTCTCCGACTGGTTTATGAATGTTATAATTCTTGTCCTCTGATTTGTGTCCATTTATTCTTTTACATAGAGACTGTCGAGTTTGACCAATGTACATGGCAGAGGGGCATTGTTGGCACATGATGGCATATATCACATTGGTGGATGTGCAGGTGAACGAGCCTCTGATAGTGTGGCTGATGTTATTAGGCCCTGTGATGGTGTCCCCTGAATAGATATGTGGGCACAGTTGGCAATGGGCTTTGTTGCAAGGATAGGTTCCTGCGTTAGTGGTTCTGTTGTGTGGTATGTGGTTGCTGGTGAGTATTTGCTTCAGGTTGGGGGGCTGTCTGTAGGCAAGCACTGGCCTGTCTCCCAAGATTTGTGAGAGTGTTGGGTCATCCTTCAGACTAACACGGCTGTTACTCTGAAACCTGTCCTTATGGAAGTAGGGATTGTACATAGGAGAAGGTATGTAGGGACCTTGCAGCCAGAAGAGAAGGGCCCTGGCCTTCTGTAAGGAGAAGGAGCTCACCTCTGGGGAAGAGAAGAAAGGGGGAATGAATGCTCTTGGACAGTAAATGCTCCAGCTAGCAACCTCAGACTGGTGAGATTTAGAGGGAGGTGATGGCTATAGCTAGTCCCTAAATTGCAGGAAGAAGAGAAGAGTGGATGAGGAATAAAAGCCCCAGCTACTCCCTGGGAGAAGAGAGAGAAGAGTGTGAAATTTTCATGCACTCAAATCTAAAAGCATTAGAGGTAAGACAGGCGATGGATAGCCAAATGGATAAAAGCAGAAGGGAAGATATAATCTTTTGTTTACTCATTTATAATTGCAAACAAATCTAGATTAAAAAATATATATTACAAATAACAAGAGTAAGTTATACTAACTGAAGAAGGGTGTAATAAATTGAGCCAATTGACAGAACCAAGAGGTCCTTACTAATAAACCTATATCTCTTATACAGTGTGTTATATTTTCAGATCGCTTAAACATTAACCAGGTAACATAATATCAAATACCATCTGGTGTTTTCCTGTTCCATAAAATAACCATTTTCATTGTATCTGTTGATATTATCAACCTTCAGAATTTAGAAATGTCAAAAATACAACCAGTTATGAACATCAGCTGAGACTGGCTCATACTATTCTTGATGACAAAAACTGAAGGGAAGAAAACCAGTGACAATAATATGAACATGGTGATTGTATATTTATCTAGGACTGGGGCATGCAATTCTGCCCTGGATCTAGTCTTGGTGAGGTCATTATTGCATACATTCTTTATTACATCTTTAATGACACCAGGAGTACCTTTGGACCAATCAGATCTTCTGTTTACATTTCCATTAGATGAAGCTGTTCCTCAGTTTGGCATTAGCTATCACAATCATGCAGTTGGTATCAGATTTATTGTTCATGTGCTCTTTAGTAGTTAAAAATCTAGACTATTTGAGAGCTGTTTCTTAGCAATCCAGGATAGCGCAATTAATATTTTTAAGCTTCTAAATATTTTTGAGAGTTGGATCCAAATCAATGGTAGTTCTGTGTCCAGAATTTACAATCCTGATATGTTGAATAAGATTTTTTTTTAATTAACTCATCTTGGAAGCTGCTGTTTCAAACCCCTAGACTTGAACTCTTAGACGTTATAAGAATGTCTTGTTAAGGCTCTTAGCCAAATTCTCTGCTCCCCTGAAAGACACATATTTACAAGAGGACTGGCTTTAATGGAATTACACCAGCACAGAATTTGCCAGGCAATTTTCTTTTGAATTGATTTTATTTTAAAGTCTACTAAGTCAGTACATTTTGTTCTAATGCTGACTCAAACTTCACTCAATAGTATAAAACTGTAGTGAAGATGGTAATTTTTATGTACTCTGTTGGGTAAATTTAAACATCTCTTAGCATGTACTCTCAAGCTCAGTAGAACATGCAACACAAAGGGGTATTCACTAAAATTATGCACAATAAATGTGGCCTGTTCCTAGTATGGAAAAACTATATTCACCTTGTTGTGTGGAATGTTTTTGCCAATGATGGCCTCAAAGTTCTTCAAGAGATGGGGAAAATGTAGTGTATTTAACTCTCCGAATCACTTAAAATACAAGTATATAAAATTGGGTTCTATTTTGGAGCAGTGGTGCATAACAGTCTTTGAGACTGTATGTATTTTTACTTTTTTGAATGACCATATTCTAATGTCACATGTTAAAAATTGTATCCACCAATTCTCTTAAAGAAAGAGAACAAAATGTAAAGTGTCTTTTGGGGAAGCTGTTACCATTTGTTTGAAACCTGTTTATTTGTTTACCTTCACTCTAGAAATGTATATTTTAGACTCTCTTGATTAAAACCAAACTTATTTCAACATCCGTTAATAATGCAGGTGTTAAAGAGCACCTGAGGGTGAATTAACGCATTACAGGAGTCACAGTAAGTTACAAGGGTGACAATTACCAGTGTATAGAGTGGCCAATGCCAGGGCTATGTTTCACATAATTCTCAAGTCACTTGAGTAAAAATGGAACTTAAATGATGCATAAAGATTGTACTGGCCCTTTGCAGTTTACTGTGAATGTCATATTTAATTCATCCTAAAAGGTACTTCCATATTGTAATATTAATGAATTAATATCATGACCAGACACCAAGAATAACAACTGAGGTTCCAGCCCTGCCTCCATTGTAGTCAATGGCATACTCATATTGACTTTAATGGGCAGGATCATACCCTACAGTGATGTGATTCCATTGTGGAAGACAAGCTACAATGAAGATCGGGATGAAGAGTCCATATTATTTCTTCTATTTTCCCTTTATTTCTGTAGTCTTCCAGGAGTTGCACCACATTTAACTTAAAAATAATTTAGTAGAGGCAAAGCACTGTAACCCATTAAGGAAGATAATTAGAGTTACCTGAAACTAAGCCCATTAGCACCCAGTATGCTTCCAATACTTAAAAGGCCTGATCTCGAAGCACAGGCATTATGCCATTTCAAAAGCAAAAGTAGCCCTAGCAAAAAGGAGAAGGCAGTCTTAACAGTAATGTACTCCTGTGCAATCCCAACAGAAAAAAAGGAATGAAAGACTGTGTGCATATGCACACATAATAGTTTTGAATATAAACGTGTACACATAGAACATAGTTAAAAATTACAGACAATTTAGCTGAACATGCATTTCCAAACATAGAGTTTTAATTAGATACCCTTTTTATGTTATCGGTTACACATTTACTTAGATTCCATTATATAAGTGAGACTAAAATGCTATGACACTTGAGGAAAAAAAAACGCATAAAAGCTTGAAGGAAAACACCCTGTACACTACAAACCAGACAGGCAATTGTTATTTATAGATTGTAGAATCAGTTAGGTTTATCATAAAATAATTAGATGATGTCTTGAGATCCCTTCTAGCCCTATATTTCTATAATTGCATGAATATATGATATGAAAGGCAAGACCTGGAGAAAGGGTACAATGTAGCATTTTTAGGAACAAAAATTTGAATGCAGTTTCCTTTGGCCTAACAGTAGTATGTAAATATGCATCAGTTGTGGTCAAGGCACTGGATTGCAACTCAGGAGATCTGTGTTCAGTTCTGATGATACCACAGACTTACTGTGGGACCTTGAACAAGTCACTTAATCACTCTGTGTGCCAGTCCTCACTTTGCAAAATGGTGATAATACTACTTTATTTGTCTGACGTGTCTAGATAGTAAATTCTTTGAAGTAGGGTCTGCATCTTACCATATGTGCATACAGCACCTGGTACCAGGGGGCACTGATCTTGTTGGGGACCGCTAGGTCCTACTGTAATATAACTGTATGCTTATCGTTTTCACATATGGTTATCATATGTGCATGGAGAAATAGACATAAGTTAGTAAATTGGATAACTACTTTAGAAAATTTGGTCTGTAGAGCATATTACAACTCTATTACCATTTATTATTTACACATAACCATAGGTGCACAAAACACTTCATGGAACCAGAGAAGAGATCCTGACACACATCTGGCTCAATAACGACTTCAATAATTTGTACCACTTCATTTTCATTTAGTCTATTTTCTGGTTAGGTTTGGGAAAGAGAATACACAAATAACTTTAATAAAACACACTATATCTTACATGCAGTAGTACTTAAACTCCAGAGAGTCATCACAATGCAGTCACATATCTATGATCAGTTTCAAAATTACTACTGAATGAATGCAACATTTTAAAAGATGTTGTGATAAAGAACTATAGCTACACAGGGCATTTCTGCCCATGTTGTTTTCCATTAAAGGTATTGTTCGATATCATTCATCTTCAATTTCCTGTGTTTCCTTTGGGCTTCTATTACTACACCTGCGATGTCAGTCCCATTGTAGCAGTGACAGTGATTTATCAAACACATTAAAACTGCTGTATCTCTGGCTAGCATAGCTTGTTTTTCAAATATTAAATTTCAGACATGTCCTATTTAACCTGCCCTGATCCCTGGATGCAGTTCCATGCTGCTTTTACTTAAATGGGATTTGATTTGTATGAGCAAGCCTCTTTCCCTCCATATAAAATATGGCATGAATGTGGTTAAAGTAAATGGTGTCATAAGAGCATAAATAATTGCTTGTACTGGAAAAGCCAAGTTGGTCCCACATGTCTGTTTCTTTTAAGTTTATCTTAGCCCTTCCCCTCTGATATGTCAATGTCTCCTTCAATCCTCTCGCTCTATATAAAAGTGTCTAGCCATCTCTTAAAATGATTTCTACCACTTGCCTCAATGGGAAAACCATGTCACTCCAAGCAGTTTATCTTACCTTACTTTGTCAGACCAATTCCCAATTTAGAATAATCCATTAGATCAACTTGAAGTCTTCCCATTTCGTGCTCAACTAATGTCAACATATTTAACAGAATATGGAGAAAAATAAACAGACTGAGAGAAGAGGCTGAAGGAGAGATGAAAAGAATTATGTATGTTTAGCTTGGCCAGATATCAATAAATAAGTATAAGATAATGGATTCCAAGAACAAAGGTGTGAGGAGTTGGCAGAGTTTTTAATGTGATGCAAAGGAATATAAATGCAACACATGGAATAAAATAATTGTGTGTGATGGGTGATGTCATAGTGGTAAGAGCTACAGTGTGCTAGGTGCTTTCCAAACACTCAGGAAATAAATAGTCCCTGTCCTGAAGAGGTTGGAAACCAAAGGCAAAATATTCAAATGCACTGATGGGAGTTAAACACCCGATTCCTATTGAGTTTTCATTGGGAGCTAGGCTCAAAACTGCCTTTTGTGCCTTTGAAAATCTCTCTCCTAACAGAAAAAGAGAAAGGAAAACACAATATGCATGCAAAGTGATCAGGGTAGTGAGAGGTGTGTACATCTTGTTACATGTGTGTATATGCAATAAAATTCTCTCTCTCTCTCTTTCTGTTCCCCAGGCTCAGTTCTTCCTTTTTGGAGCTGATTCCATTTTTGAGATAGGGAGATTGATGCTCCTCATCAGTGTGTATAGTTTGCCTTCTTTTTCTGTTATATATACCAGTCAATATTTTCTAACAGTAAAAGCTATGACCTGTCCCAAGAGAAATCTCATAATTTTAAATATAAAAATGTACTGGACAAGATACTTGTATATATACTAGAGGGGGCCATACCACAATAATAAGGAGACAGATAAGATGTCTTTTCATCTTTACCTTTTCTGGGTTTAAATAATGAGCTCTATTGCCTTTCCCCTTATGTTGGATCAAGTTTCTTTGAAGATTAGTGCATTGGGGGTAAAATTTTTGCCCTTATGCAGATCACTGCCATGAGATGCACAGGTTTTGTCCTGGCTCTCTACACAGGGAATTGCACCCACCATGAATATAACATGTAATTGCTGTATGTCTAATTTTGGCATCAAAACCCTGGGTGTGCCTTATATTGACTTTCTGATTGAAATTATTTCTGCATCAATGTGATGGGGTGGACTAGGGCCAGAGGTCCCCTGCTATAGCCCTCAGGATTCTGCCACACCCATCCCAGGAAAGGAGCAGTGCAGCTAAGTCCTCCAAGCAGCCTAGAGAAACTGCACAGGAAGCAGCCAATCAGGAGGAAGCTGCAACCGGCTAGTCAATCAGAGGGTTGCAGGCTAGTACAAAAGGAGCTGCAGTGCAAACCAGAGTCAGTTTCTGCTGGAGTTAAAGGAGTGCAGATGGTGCTCCTGGCTGACTAAAGGGAACGGCAGCACTATGGACAGCTCAGGGCTGGTAGGGATTAGGAAGAGTTCCTAGCTGACTGTTGGAACTGAACATAAGAGTCCTGAGGTAAGGGTGAAGCTTTTTGGTGAAGGCTGCTGCTGCAGGGAAGTGGCCCAGGGAACTGAAAGCAGTTTTGTTAATGGGACATAGTGGTGTGTGGCTGCTATTCTTAGGATCCCTGGGTTGGGACCTGAAGTAGTGGATGGGCCTGGACAGTGATAAACCACCAGAAGGGGATCTGAAACTACCTATTGGTCCATCTGGGACCAGAAGGTCACAGAAAGGGTGAAACCATTGCCTCCCGAGAGGAAGCCCTGTGGGTATGGCCCACTACCAGGGCTGGGACTGTTTATATACAACAGATGCACCCATGTAGAAGGGGTGCTTGTGAGAGGTGGGTGCCAGGCTATTATTATATCACAAACAAGAGGTCCTAAAACCTAACCCTGGGATACCCTAATGAGAGAAGCTCTCTTTGCTCAGGGCCAAATCTTCATTCCACTTATGTCAATTGTAAAACTTCCATTGACTGCAACAGAAACATAAAAGCCAAATAGACATAGCCTTTAAATAAGTTATCATTTGTTACTACTAAGTATGGCTGTAGTTTTTGACACAAGCTTGCATGCCAGTGGGCAGAACCCCCAGTTGGGGAAGATGAATAATGCTCTTATCAGTGATAGACTCAATCCCTTTTGTCCGGACTTTCTTGTATTGATCCATAAAACAAGTCCCTTAGAACAGTAAGAGACCTGTTGCAAGATGCCCTGTTATGGCTACATCCCCTCTACCTTTATATCCTGACCATGATTACCCTTGTGACAGGGTTTTGGGCCAATCCTTTATGCACTGGGGCATGCTTTTTTACCTTGTCACAAGGGTATTATTGATATTCGTTCCATAACACCTTGTGTTCTGTTATAGTTGGTGCTAAAACAAAAACATCAGGTGAAGAGATAGGGAAGACTTTGAAAACAAATTCAAGAATCCTGGTAGAGTTAAATCCAGGCGATTATGATTTTTTTTAAATGGATACTATTTGTTGGTTTTTTTCCCCCCTCCCTCCCCACAGTGTCTGAGTACAAAATATACACATTGTGCCCATCTTTTATTACTGGTTATAACACTCTGGAACATGGAAATATCTAGAATGCTTCAGATATATTGGGTGTGGTAAACTAAAGAAAAATGATTTTTTAATGAAGTCCACTGTGAGATCAACCTTCAATGCAGGCTGAGGGATAAGCCATGTAATCAATTAATCTTTTAAATAAACTTTCAGTAGTTGATGCTTTACCATTGAAAGGCAGTGATGAAGGATAAATATACTGTTAAGTACATGATGCATCATTTTATTTTCATTCTATTGTAATCTAGAATCTCACTTCTATGAGAGGACAATAAAGGCCAAAATTATATTTACATTTTAAAAACAGTGAGGGGGAGCTGGATTAGCTGTTGGGTGAAAGAATGGTGTGTAGAGTTTTATGCAAGTATATCTCAGTGGATCTCATGCTTATGCATACTGGGATAAACTGTCAAGTGCAAATTTCCAGTGAAGATCACATTATTGGCATTAGCTCACTGGAATTTGCTATTATCACTTTATTCTTTTTAGTTAAACTATTACATAAATGTTAAGTATTATAATTACAACAGGGATGTACATAACAGCTGGAATGTAACTCTACAAACTGTAGAAAGCATTCAACATTAGTTAATGGAACTGTATTGTGGGAATGATTTTCCTCATTACCCAGTACATCCTGGTAGGCTGCTAGGTGGTACTCCTGGAAAATGCAAGGTCATGAATATTTCAATGAAAAGAAGCCTCTGGCCTGACATTGTCAGATCAGATGAAAGCTAGAGCCTAAATCTGTATGTAAGATCCAGAAGAATTACCTCCTTCTTGCTTTCTTGTGTGGGTTAATTTGTTTGAGTTTAATTGAATCTTTAAAGTTTATTGTTAATGTATTACTGTGCAAAACCAAGCAGGTTAATTGCTTGGTTTGACAAATTAAAAAAAAGGGAAAAAATTGAATATGATGAGGGGGGAGGAAGATCATACTTGTAAAAACACTGCTATTGTTAATTAACGAATGTACTATTACAATTAAAGAGATTTTTTTTTTGTTGGCTGGCATTCCTCCCTCATGTTTGCAGCCTCTTCCTTCAATTTCATTTTGATTTGGGAAGGGAGAGAATGACTGAGAATTGAGGAACTGACTTTTTCTGAACCCAGATTTGATTTGATCAGAATCTTCTATTGTCTCAAATACAGTAATCAGACAGTTGCTGGCTAGAAGGGGGTTATGCAGAAACTCTCATGTAAATTTCTCAGCACAGAGTAGTTGCTGGGACTTTTCTACTTAAGTGGAAGCTGCAGGGGGTTTTGGCAGCAGGAGTGCACCAGCCATACACACTGCATCCTCCTAGAATAAGAAGTTACTGAGGGTTATGTGAGGATTGCTGTGAAGTGCTACCAAAGCTCAGGCACCCCATTTCTGTGTACTTGAGAGAGAGAAATAGCCTAATATGCAAATAAACTTAATTAAAGTTTAAACAAACCATTTTATATTGACGTTTTAATACAGTTTTGTGCTTCTAGAAGGGATAAGAAGCCATAACATGAGCTGGTAGGGAATTTTCTGACTGGAAAAAATGCCAGTTGTCAGAAATGTGTTGGGTTTGAATTTTCATTGAACCACAGGCTGGGTCCAGCAGAAACCTGTTGGTTTCCTGCCAGCTAAACTTGTAGGCTGCTGGCATCCCCAGGGCTTCCAGGTTGGGAGCCTAGAAGTCCTGGGACAGACTTTCTGGGTCTAGTTCTGAGGCAGCCCTGCCATTCAGACTGCCCAGGGCTTCCAGGCTCCCAGGACAGCTGGCTGCCCAGGCTGCCTGACTCTTAGGGAAGCTACCTGATAGGTTGTAGGAGCTGGGCATCCTGGGAAGCTGGCTGGCTCAAGAGTCTGGAAAGCCTGCAGTCCCCTGTCTAGCGAAGTCTGCATGCTCCTGGAAGCCCTAACACCTACTAAGTGAAACTGATGTGTCAGTTTCGTGTTTGCCCACCTCTGAGGAGAAGCAGTGAAAACTCTAGCCCTGACTTTTTACACAATTGGGTTGTGAAATCTTACCCAGTAAAGGCCTTGTGAACCTCCATCCAGAAAGCTTCTTTTAAGTGTATAAATTTTCATGCATATTCAGTCAGTTTCTTAATTCCTATTTGAGAGCTGTCCTGAGACTTACTTAATTTTTTTTCTGTTCAGAATGGATGTGTGTGGAAAAGTGGGGGTAGGAGATGGCTTGATGGGGCAATTAATTTTAAGGGGATTTAATTCAGGATACTTATATTGTATTGCACAATACGATCATCTCTCCCAGAGGTATAGAGTGGTATAACTTCTCCAAGATATTGACTCTTTTTGAGGAGCACCTTTTGTTTGTGATGGGTATTTTCAGAACACCTCTGGTAAAGAGGAACTTTCCTAACTAACCCTAGGCCAGAATGTGGCCACTTTGATGTGCCTGGACTACACTGTCTGTAGCCAGGATATAGTGCTCCTGTTTCGGCCACGGTTTTGAAAGGAAGTATTGCAAGGCAGAGTAAGGAAGAATCATCCAGTAGAATACCTCTTCAGGGTACCAAACATCAAAAGAATACTGAGCTTCCAAGGCCCTGGACTTGATTACCCTAGGACAGGAAAAAATGACACCTGCTACCTAGCCATGAACCGTCTTTCTTGTACCCGAAGACACAAGAACAGCCATACTGGGTCAGATCAGTGGTCCACCCAGCTCAATATCCTGTCCTCCAACAGTGGCCATTGCAAGATGCCTCAAAGGGAATGATCAGAACAGAGCAATCAAGTGACCCAGTTCCAGAATCTGCTGGTCAGAGCCTGCTGGCGAGAAGCATGAAGTGCTAGAAGCCAGTGTCTGGTTCAGGACTGCAGCACAGGTCCTTATATCATGTGAGCAGAAGATGACAAGAACTGAAGAAGTCTGAACTTTTTTTTTTTTAACCTTAAGTATTTCCCCTTTTGTGGGGGGAAGACATCTCTAATTCTTACTATTTCTGATATGTGTGTGGTTGGATGCTTGTAGAGTGTATGAGATCCTGTTAAAATCACCCAGGAAAGGCACCTAAGAATATTCCCAACTAACCCTAAATTCCCTTAGAATTATTACCTTGTTTCTGTACGTGTTTGTGCTAGTTCTCCATAAATAATAAATAAAATTGTCAGTGTAAAGTGAAGAAGCAGCTCTTACTTTCTTATCTAAGTACCTAGTCAAGCTTACACTTTTGCTTGCGGGGGGCGGGGGGGGGGAGGGGGGAGGAAGGAAGGAAACTACTACAGCAAACCTCCAGGAGGAAACATTGTGACCCAAGGACTATCTGATGACAACTGGCAGACGCCACAAGGGCTGGTTTGTATAGGGATCTGAGGCTCAGATAAAAGCATGACAGCTCATCAAAGTGTGGCATGTGAGGTCTCTACTGAGAACCATTAGCCCACTGGTGGTCATAATGCCTGCAACATATAAGCACAGATAATATTTAAGGAGTTATGTACCTAGACTGAAAATGAAACTTTTGAGATCTTGGAGTTAAGGCAAGTCACCAGGAGGTGATGTCTGAAAGGAATATCTGAGGTACAGGAGCTAGATATAATTTATCTCCCTGTCTGGCCATTTATAAAGTGAGAAGCATACAATATACATCTATTTGCACACTGAGCCAAGTTTGAAGAGTTTACAAAATCTATAAGATAAACTACAGGATGAAACAAACAGCAGGGGCTTGCCTTCTTTGTGAATAAAGACAAATGTTTGGTCAGTTATATCTTGGCGTTCCAAGAGGGAAACTGACAGCATGCATGTCTCATGAAAGAAGGGTCACAACCAGCCTGACTAATGCAGCAAAGACTTTGGGTGAACAATACTTTATTAGACATGAATATATTTTTATTTAAGCCTGGGCTCTAGAATTTGTGCTATGATATTTTATATGTAACATTTGTTTCCAATGCTCCTAATTTTTGTTAAACTTGTATTTGATTTTTATTACAAACAAATCTCAGACCTTTGTGCTAAGTGGAGCATTTATCTGAAGTGAAACTGATAAGCTGGGGTGTATTGCGTCACTGTAAGCAATGAACACTGTGAGTGTCCAGTAGACCAACGGGATGGATGCTCCAAGGAGATGGAGGACTTGAGGGTTGGAAGGTGCCAATCACAAACCTATCAAGTGATAATGGACCGGAAAGGCCTCGCTGGAAGCCTTCTGTTGTCTGTGCCTGCTGCGGGTCAGCTTCCCAACTCCTCCAGCCACAGACAAGATTTCCTCATGCTAAGGGCAAGTGGTAGTGAGGTGCCTCTCAACCTTCAATTGACTTTTTAAAGATCCTAGTATAGACATGAGCCATTTTGGCTGCTATATGAAACTATTTGTTCAGCTAGGATTGTGTCACCACTGTGAGTAAAAGTTCTTTGCTGGTTTTAACTAAATTGACTGCTATCTCCTTGAACTCCCTGCTTTAGGATTCTGAAGTGATTATCTGATATGGTAATTTAATTATTTAACTAAAATTAAACCCCAATATTGCTGTAACTTGTTTTAACTGACATTATTTTGTTTAACCCTTAATTGATTTGATAAGGAATTTTTTTTTGCTTGCAATATTTAATAAAATCAATAGCATGCATACTGAGCCATTTTTCCTTTTCTGAAATTTGGGTCAGAAACATGGAGACCTCAGTAGACTACCTAATACACCCTTGAGCCAAACACTCTTCTTTAAAAAAAGAAAAGGAGTACTTGTGGCACCTTAGAGACTAACCAATTTATTTGAGCATGAGCTTTCGTGAGCCACAGCTCAAGCCATGCTCAAATAAATTGGTTAGTCTCTAAGGTGCCACAAGTACTCCTTTTCTTTTTGCGAATACAGACTAACACGGCTGTTCCTCTGAAACTCTTCTTTAAATTAACCTTCTGATTTTTGCGCACTGCAGTTTTCTGCTTCATGCACTCTCTAGTCTCAAAACAAACAGCACCCTTCACTATACTGCAAATCTGCTGTAAACATTTGTCTGAGAAACTTTGACACACAGGAGCTTGGAAGCAAGTGCTGTAGATGCTCAAAGCCCTAGGCTCTAGTGGGTAGCTCCCCGTTAACACTCGCCCATTTTGAGTAAGTAACAGCATTATTTTACTAGGGCTGCCAGAAAATAAAGGATGCAAATTCCCCAGCAAAAGGCCTTCACCAGGTGCAACAAAAGATCAAAGCATTCCTAACTCGGTACCCCGGGGTTGTCTAGTACAGGGGTGTAACAGTAATCATACTGTGTACAGCCCAGCACCTGGCTGCCTTCTTCCCTCTCCCAAAGGGGTGTAGAGCAATGTGGCCTGTGTGCTACACCAGCCACAACTCAGTTCTGTCTGTAGTCACAAAGGGGTGCATTCATCAATGTAGTTATCCCACACGGCTATCTGCAGCTGCTGACTCCTTGCTAACAGGCTGGCTTCCTACATGGGGAATAAAAGTTGAGAGCCAATCTCAGGCAGCTGGTGGCTCAGTTTTCTCCTCAGAGCTAACTCCTGAATTTCTGGCCTCCAAGCTGTTGCTATTGCTCACATTCAGCCCCTATCTCTCAGTCAAGATGTTCTTTATTCTCAGCATAGAATCATAGAAATGGAGGTCCTGAAGGGAGCTCGAGAGGTCACGCATGTTACTACTTCTTCCTGTATTCCAGGAATTACGGTGGCTCTGTGCTAAGGAGGATGGTGTAATGGTCCTCAGTGGCCTATGTATGTTAAACTAGCTAACACAGTGCTCTCCACTGGCTCAATCCTTCCGCTCTAGCTCATTCAGAGTGGAGGGAGGCACCCAGTAATGAGCTGGGAGGCTGTCACAGTACAGTGAGTTTAATCTTAGAAAGGTAAAAATGACCCTTTAGTAATTTTTTGAAAGGAGACAATAAAATATCCTTATTGATATTTTAAGATCATCATGGAAATGTTTAACCCACATGTTTCCCTTATATTAAAGAATATAGATATACACTTCTGCAAGAATAGGCATAGGCTTTTATAGCACAATACTGCCAGTAACATGAGATACATAAAAGAAGATGGAATAAAGATTTCTGATTAACAAGGAGTTTCCGGGTTTGCATAATCAATATTGCATAATGGCAGAAGCATGATTAAGGATATTTCCAGGAGATGGATTCAGTGTACCTTTCTAAGCAATAAAGTGAAAATCAGAAAACAGATAAATGTGGTGGTCCTACCCATTGAAAATACGTATGAATGCAACTGTGAGAGACACTAAAGCAGAACACTGTTACCCATCACACTACAGTGCTGTGGACAACAAGCCAAGGAGATTTATAACACATTCATATTGGAAAATGGGGAAGTGAACAAAATCAATATTGGAGGATTATTGAGCTCCAAAGAAAAATCTTGTGTTTGAGCATCATCTGCTGAACAATCTGAAACACAAAGCCAATGAAACTTTTAAGCTATAATGAAGTTTAATATACTCTCCCCAAACCTGTGAACAGGAAAACCTTGTAGATGGTCTGTCTCTGCACAGATGTGCAGCCAGGATTTTAGCTGATGAAACAAGACAAATAGTAAGTGATCATATGCACAAAGGTGAATTACAATAGTTACTTAATAGTAACCGTGTCTGACATTTCATTAGGCCTTTCATTATAACCCCCTTGTTTTTAATTTTACCATGTTTGATTTGAGGTGGTGAGTTTTTTAGGACACATTGATTAAAATTTGTTCATTTACCTTAAGTTATATGAGGGTAAAACCAACTCTAGTTTTTCATTATATAGAAGACTGGCTAAATTTACCCCTAAAATAATTCTGTCCCTAGTTTACATGTGATACCTTCAACTTATAAAATCCTATTGTGTTTGCCTTTTTTTGAGAGGTAGAGAGAGCATGTGAAGGAAGGGAGAGAACATGTGGTTGCCTAAGCAGAGAGAGCACGTACTCTAGTTCCATATCTGACTTCCAGTAGCCTTATGCATTTTACTTAGCCATATATTTCTAAAAGATCGACTAATTTTGGGAGCCTTGGTTTATGGATGCCCAACCTGAGAAGCCTTAGGGACCTGAGTTTATGAAGTGTTGATCACCTGCAGCGCCTGTTGACTTCACCATTTATGCCAATATATCAAGGAGTTTGAATGTCAAATTCTTATTGTTTGTTCTAAAACACAGGAACACTAAATGTTGCATACTAATGAGTGGTAATAAATGTTTTCTGAATTTATGGGAAGCAGGCTCTTGTTGTTCCTCTACAACATTAAACTAATTTATAACTTTATTTTAAACAAAACAAAGAAGAGTAAAACTTTGGAAGTCAAACAGTTTAGGAAATGTTCTTGGCACTTAGCCACATTATGCTGTGCACACATGAGCACTGTGTACTTAGAGTGATCTTCTGGAACATTATGGTCCCAATTTTTGGGACCAGTTGTTGCTCTTGCTACAGAGGGAAAAATGTGATTGTATTATTACTTAAATTCCCAAGATCCTCAGGCTACACTCTCAGTGCATTCTAGGTATGCCCCTTTCCATCCTCAGTGCACCACTCATGTTGGGGCAGTCAGGGCAAGTAGGTAGATGACTTTACTCCTGTCAAGGTTCCTTCCTGACTCTGAACTCCAGGGTACAGATGTGGGAACCTGCATGAAAAACCCCCTAAGCTTATTTTTACCAGCTTAGGTTAAAACTTCCCCAAGGTACAAACTATTTTAACTTTGGTCCCTGGACTTTTTTGCTGCCACCACCAAGCGTCTAACAAATATATAATGGGGAAAGAGCCCACTTGGAAACGTCTTTCCCCCCAAGCCCTACACCCCTTTTCCTGGGGAAGGCTTGATAAAAATCCTCACCAATTTGCACGGGTGAACACAGACACAAACCCTTGGATCTTAAGAACAATGAAAAAGCAATCAGGTTTTTAAAAGAAGAATTTTAATTAAAGAAAAAGTAAAAGAATCCCCTCTGTAAAATCAGGATGGTAAATACCTTACAGGGAAATCAGATTCAAAACACAGAGAATCCCTCTAGGCTAAACCTTAAGTTACAAAAAGACACAAAGACAGGACTATACATTCCATTCAGCACAACTTATTTTATCAGCCATTTAAACAAACCAGAATCTAACGCATTTCTAACTAGATTGCTTACTGACTTTTTACAGGAGCTCTGACCTGCATTCCTGCTCTGGTCCTGGCAAAACAATGCACAGACAGAGAGAACCCTTTGTTTCCCACCCCCTCCAGCTTTGAAAGTATCTTGTCTCCTCACTGGTCATTTTGGTCAGGTGCCAGCGAGATTGTGTTAGCTTCTTAACCCTTTACAGGTGAAAGGGTTTTTCTTCTGGCCAGGAGGGATTTAAAGGTGTTTACCCTTCCCTTTATATTTATGACAACTCCACAGCTGGTTGATCAAGGCTTTACAGTCCTATTGTGTCGTAGAGTGGTGCAACTCCTTATCCCCAATCCCGGTGACCTAGCTCTTTTTCCCAGGTCACTCTGTGACCACTCTTGCATTTGTACAGGCCAGGATAATTTCAGCATCTCAAGCGCCGTCGGCCAGATCAGCCCTCACCTCACTGCCAAACAAAGGTAGGTCCAATGGTCACAATTTAATGAGCAAATAAGTGACTCATTGTCACACCAGGTGTTTTTTCTCACTGATGTTCTACACGCTAGATAGACTTTGAAAGGGGGGAAAGAAAATGTGAAAGTTGAGGTGATCTAATGTGGACTCTATAAAAACAAACAACATTTAAACTGCTTTGTATTTTTCTCAGTTATTTTCCTCATCATGAATCTGACAACTGGCAATGCTCTGCAGATAGCTCAGCAGGGAGATACAGGCATATAGATATGTTGCACATAGAAGTCTTATTTTGCATTTTCTCACAATCCAGCCACCAGGTATACTTGTTTTAGTGGGGAAAAAATCATCTTCCTTTATATACCAGAATAATTTATGCATTATGTTTAGTTCAATACTAGTTAAAAGCATATTTATAGATTGGCATATAATTAAGACTGTATATCAGTTATATTTATGTATTAAACTGAATCAGCTTATAAATGAAGAAAAGTAAATATTGATTTTAACAGTGCAGAACACCCTGGATTACCTCAAAAATAAATGGTAGAATAGTGCTCACATTTACTTATTTGCAATACTGGAAACTGACTAAAAATATCATTTTATGCAAATTAGAAATGCTACAGGGAGGCTCTTTTTCAGTTTTCTTAGTGAAAATCAATATCAGAAATGTCATTCTACATAATGATATGTACATGTACTCTAGTCCAATGCTTCTCAAAGCCAGTCTGCCGCTTGTTCAGGGAAAGCCCCTGGTGGGCCGGACTGGTTTGTTTACCTGTCCTGTCCGCAGGTTCAGCTGATCGCGGCTCCCACTGGCCGTGGTTCACCGCTCCAGGCCAATGGGGGCTGCAGGAAGCAGCGCGGGACAAGGGACTTGCTGGCCGCCCTTCCCGTAGCCCCCATTGTTCTGGAGCAGTGAACCGCGGCCAGTGGGAGCCGCGATCGGCCGAACCTGCAGACGCGGCAGGTAAACAAACCGGTCCGGCCCACCAGGGGCTTTCCCTGAACAAGGGGCGGACCAGCTTTGAGAACCACTGCTCTAGTCAATATAAAGTACTTTTAAATGGTTTTATGAAAATAATTGTTTGAAATTTAAATTGATGTGTTTAGATTCAGTAAGTGTAAGGTGACAAAATAAGCATGGACCAGTAAACAGGATGAGTCTATGAAACTTTCTTCCTGAGATAATAATTATACTTTGACTGTGGTCCCTTATTTCAGGCATATTATTGTCTTTAGAAAATTGAGTCATATTAAATAATTGTATTGTCTAAACATCCCTAGGCCCGCGCCGCTTCCCGGAGTCCCCATTGACCTGGAGCGGCGAACCACGGCCAGTGGGAGCCGTGATTGGCGGAACCTGTGGACGCGGCAGGTAAAGAAACCGGCCCGGCCTGCCAGGGGGCTTACCGTGGAGGGCCATGTGCCAAAGGTTGCTGATCCCTGCTATAGTACAATAACTTAAGACAATAATGTAGTATGACAACAATACATCTCACTCAGTTTTTATAAATTGGAACTGCATAACTTTGTTTCACAGAGGTTTTTGGGAGTCTTTTCATTTTGTTTACATAGGCTTCACTTTTAATTTTTGGTCTCAGAGGAATCTCAAAGTACAAAACATGGTCAAATATTATCTGAACTCCTGTCAAAAACATAAATTAGAAACAAAGAACCTGATCAGACCATCTAGACCAGTGGCCTCTTAGTCAGAGACCACTGCCAAATGCTTCAGAGGAAGGGTAAATGTCAGTGGAAGAGCTTTGGAAGAATCTACTTCTGCCAGTTAGTGATGGTTCTAAATATTGGGGATTTGTATCTCTTCTGTAATTAAAGGTTTGTCCTTTATACTGTAGCAGCGGATGCTCTCAGTTTTTAAATGAAATGGGTCTCGAAGTAAATAATTGAATAAAATTAGGCACATGGTTAAGAAGTTTAAAAGCAAAACTAATTGAACTAAAAAAATCTGTCAGTAAGAGAAGAACTTGATATAATAGGCATTATTGAAACATAATAAATGACGATAGAATAATGTAATACCTGATATTATAAATATAAATTTATGAGAGAGACAGATTAGGTTGTTGAGGTTAGGGGGGTAGCATTGTACCCAAAATAGACAATTGAATCCTGTGTTCCTAATTTCCATGTTAGCTATATGTTTCCAAAAACCTGAGTTGACTCAAAATGAGCTGAATGCTTTCTCTCCTCACATATATCTAACTCATGAATATCACAGCTAATGCTCAATTAGTAATCTGCATCCTGGAAGGGACTCAATCCTCATGGAGATCCCTTATAGCAAGCTCATTTACTCAGTTTTTGTGGAAGGGTACAAGATTTGGTCTTTAATGCTGCTACATATGTTGATTTTGTTGGGGGTTGGGTGTGCAAATGGAAATTCATTAAACATGAAGAGTTATAAACTTCCCCAGAATTCTGCCACTCCTTCAAATGCTAGCATTTTATCTGAGGATGCTCACTGAGTGTTGGTTGGTTCTAGACTCTATGATGTATGACTGTATGGTATATATCCACAAAATTACAGAAGAGCTTCTTAAGAGACGTAGCTTATCTTTTTGAGACTCAAGCAATTAAGTGAATTTTAAATGTTTTACTTGTTATGATTTGGGGGGAGAACATTCATTTTCTCATTGTTTGTTTTGCACAGAAAGTAAAGCTAAAATAGCTGAGAGAGATTTTTAGAATGATGTCCTGCTGTCCACAGACACCTAACTACTAGACCACTGTGTGGAATCTCTCCTAAATCTGATGAAGTGAGCTGTAGCTCACGAAAGCTCATGCTCAAATAAATTGGTTAGTCTCTAAGGTGCCACAAGTACTCCTTTTCTTTCTCCTAAACAGTTAATCCCAGAAAACTGCAGTTTGGTTTCTCTCCAGAGTCAAAAAGGTGAGTCCAGAAAAAAAAATCTGAAAAGGGATTTTAAAAAATAATGTTCTGCTGGATTGTGTGTGTGTGAGAGAGAGAGAGACTCTCTTGGTATCTCCAGTGCCTGAGGGCACTTCATATTTCTTGTAGCTATGAATTTACTTAGACTTTTTCTCAAGAGACAAAATAGGATGAAAAACTGCATACTTTATCATCACTCTGAATGTGTTTGTGTTACACTTCCCTGTCACCCATAGGGACCATGCTATCCTCCCCTTCCCAAATGATTGAACACTGTGATTGTTCTGAGATGCTGAGAAGACATGCTCTTGGCTTGCAAGTGTTAGTCACTAATCACAAGGATCATTCATAGATGAGATCTCTCCCCTTCGCCCACATTCACATTCACATTATCACTGGGATAATCAATGGAATTGAAAAAGATCAGTTATTTTAGATAATTCTCTCCCAAAAACTTATCCGTGGTTCACTTTCCTGGATGCTATTTCCAGGATAGCAGAAGCGAAGCACACAGTCATATTTTCATAAGAAATCAGCACTTACACTCATTTAGGTACCTAGATGAAGTAGGCAGATTTTCAAAAGCAATAGTGGCTAGCATCACAGGTCCTAGTAAGCTCTCCCTGCTGGCCAGCCACTAGGACTGGTGTGAGGGGACTCCAAGCCTCTGTGCCCTGGAATCCCTGGGATGTATTAAGCTTCTAGATCCTTGGCAGGCTGCAATACTGGCTCTTTCCTTGGCTCCTTGGGCACATTTCCTGGGCACTCACACTCAGTCTGTTACCCCTTCTCAGAAATGGGACTCCTCAGGCCACTTGCCCTAAATCCCAGGACCCATGCTGATCCCCAATATACCTCAATTACCTAAACACGCCCTATTTCCCAGAACTCCACTCCAGAAGTGTGAAGCTTCTGGTTTGCAGTTTAACTCTCTCAGGAGCACACAGTAGCTGTGAAGCGCTAAACGTATATACACAACTTTGCACAGTCTAACACCTTTATGCTCTTTATACTTAATCGTATAAAGCACAGGCCTGTACAGATCACACAAAACAAACATCTGAAAATGAAATGCCTTCACTTTATACTTCACCCTTCCCTGGTGAGAGCTTGGGGAACATATGGGTCCAGGAAGGCAGGCAAGCAAGCAAGCAGGGTATCTGTTACATGATGGTTGGTCTTTCTCCCTTACACTGCTTCTATGTCCTTGATCTCTCCTGCCCAAAACTTCTTCTTCATGAGTGGCTCCCCCTATTTCTGTGTGTTTCCTTATTTAAACCCCTCCTGGTCACATGGCCTCGTTTGTTCTGCTCCTGGAGTTGAACTTTCCACTACTTCTACCTTTAGAGAAGTCAGATAAACTGGTCTTCTAAGGACACAGTTCATCCACTGACCCACACGTTTGCACCTGGATAGTCCTAAGCACCTTATATTGCACCTGTGTGGTGCGTACCTTCCTGACAGTACTGGTGGCTCCACATACACATAGGGACTCAGAATACAGCATTTTTCATTATATGATTTCATAATAGCAGATTTCATAAGTTGTTCAGACATAGCCCCAATTAATCATACCTAACATCTACCATTGTTTCTAGTTGTGAGTGCTGAGCACTCCTATAAATCTGGTCAATACAGCGTAAATACAGTAGGCAGCAATTTTATATATGGACTTTTCTATGGTGCTCATCACAGTAGCATGCAAACTTCTCAAGTACCCCTATGAAACAGGGAATTATTTTATTCCTCTTACTTTACAGATAGGTGCATTTGAAAATTATACACTTAAATGTATCTCTTTGTGGCTCCCTGTTCCCTAAGAAATCTAGGAGACTATGGGCTTGTCTACACAAACATTTAGTTTGCGGCAAGCTGAGGTGGAAATCTAGCCCACACTGGCCTGCCACTCAATAACTGTCCATGTGGACCCTGCTGATGTGCATTAATGAACTGTTAACATGCTTTGATTAGTCCCATCTCAAAGAGGACTTAGGCGCTTTTGAAAATTTTACCCTAAGCGACTTGCTCAAGATCATTCAGGGAGTTTGTGGCAGAGCTGGGAGTGTTACAAAGGTCTCCTGAGGCTTGGCCATTCCCCTCCCCAGAAGACAAAAAATTATCTCAAAAAGGACCTGATTCCAGAATCCCTCTGTAATCTTTATTACTGTAATCTCTTTAGTAAACACTACAAAAGTGCTTCAGTGTGGCTGTCACTTTCCCCAAACAGGGAAGTCCTTTTGTGGGCAAAGCACCCATTGACTTTAATGAATGTTTTGTTGGCATAAAGGATTTATTGTATTGGTTATACCTGGGTATGTTGTCTCTGAAAAGTAGAGCAAAATAGTCCCATTTAGCCCGATTTTAGCAATTGGGTGGAGGTGTCTGAATATGCATTGAAATGCTCTCACTACCATTTGGCTCTTTTTCCATTATTCAGTGGGGAGCTGGTGTGCCTTTGGATCTCCCCATAACCTGAGATTTTTGTACCCCAATATTTGCTGCTTCTTGATCCATCAATTTTAAAATATGAAGCATATTCCAGATCTGAAGCGATTTCATATATGCTGGTTCTGTATTATTCTGAGGCTAAATATCAGCCCAAAGCATATTATAACATTAACTGTATGGGAGTGGAGAGGGTGACTTAGATATGAAGGCCACAAATTCTTGAGAACGTTGCCATGCTGCAGTGAGCTTAATAGTAATTGAAAATTCTGGGCAAGCGTTACTTCTGACAAGATTGCCTTCTGTGACCTCTCAGGTCTAAGAAGCACATCTTGGGTAAAACCATCCATAAGAAAGATCATTTGGATTATAAATTAGTGCATTAAGAACATCCTGGGAGAGGTATGAGCTGTAAAAATTGAAAATAGGAAACATTTGTCCTGTAGCTAAATTCTTCACAATATTTAGTCTGGCTCCTGGGAGAGTCTCCTTTTGAGTTTTAAAACAATATTTTTCACTAAGATTTCAAATTATAATATTTCTCCTGTCAACTAAGGAATACACATTTGGAAAATATGCAAGGAAGGTCAAAAAGATGTAGCAGTTTTTTTTCAATAGCCTTCCGTGTTTGTGTCTATAATATACATTCTATATATGTGTGTGTGGATTATACTGTATATATAAACTCCTCCATCTACTTTTAAATTGTAAAGCTTACGAATGTTTAATGTGCTTATTAACATGCATGAATATGCCCTTCCCCCCGCAATACATGATATGCTCTTTATTTGTAATGGAAAAGGACTGGATCCTACTCACAATGAACTGTAAAAAACTCCCATTCAATTCAATAGCAGCAGATTCCAACTCAAGATCTGGAAGTTGTCGTGGTTAGTTGCAAAATTCCACTCAAAATCTAAATAACATCAATTTTATTTGAATATATTTTGTCTCAGTATAAAGTATGCCCTAAACTCTTATTCAGACAGCAATAGTATTGCAAGGTATATTAATTTTGATGAGCAGGGAAAAAAAACCCTCCCTTTATATGTGTATGCTAAAAGTCCAGAAGAACAATGACGTACCATTGTAAATAAATATATACAAATATACACATACAGTTTCCCAGAATATTATATAAAACCATCCAGTAACCCCCTCCCCCCACACACGCACAGTTAAGTAGGGTAGGGGAATTGGAAGTGCAAGGATCCTCCTCTACCTTGCACCCAAAAGCAAGAGTTGGGCACAGTGCAATCCTTGCATTCAGGGAGTGTAAGGGTCTCTCCTGCCTAACTAGTGCCTGCTGTGGGGTACTCTCAAAACAGAATGAAAAGGCCTTTGATTCGGTAGAATGATGCACATAAAGTGTGTTCTTCCAGGGTGGTGCATTACTTGTTCTCTAGAATTGTGCAAATAACCAGTGTTTTTCAGTCCATGGCTGAACCAAAAATTCAAAAATAAACGGAGTCAACCTGTATCCAGAATTTTCAAGATTTTTTCAGTAAATCAAAAAAGTCATTTGAGGTAGAATGAAGCATTTTATTCAAACCAAAACATTCAGCTTAAGTTTGAGGTTTTTTACCTTTTTCTAAATGTTTTTTTTTTAATAAATCTGAAGTAAAATTCAAAACAAAGTAATTTAGAATTGAAAAGTCAAATGCTTCAGTTTTAAAATGTCAACATGCTTCATTTTTACTATTTTGGAATGTTTTAGTTGTTGGGTTTTTTTTCCTTATTCAATTTAGCTAACTTCATCCATATTCACAAAATGTTTCAATAAACCCAGATCTGCCTTTTTTGGCAAATATATGTCTTGTCTGAGAAATTTCTACTGCCCTCCACAGGACTTTTGGAGGCACTGTGCCTGTTTGCAAAACAAGCGCATCTCTGGAGTTACAGCTGAAGAAAAAGAAAGAGGAGGGTTTCATGTTAGCTTTGCATGTCTAAGATTCTGGAGATATCAGGAAGCCTATTGTATAAGATTGAATAGCCACAAGGAAGTTCTAATTTATGCCAGAGCTCCAATGGTCCTTAAGATCCAGCCTCACGTCCCTGAATAGTTAGAATACAGTGCACTGTGGCTACTTCCCTGTTCCCCCATCAGGCTATGGAGCTGCAAGGGGGAACGACAACAAAAACCAGAATGTGGAGGATGATGGTAAAAATGATACTTGCTTACATGGGTCAGCTATGTGCTTAATTAGCTGTGTGTGTCACATTTTTGTATGTCTTACTGACAAACCTCAAAACTCAATTCCTAAAAAAAACTTGATATCAAGCAGGAGAGGGGTACATTACCTGTGTTTATAAAGTTGTGCTCTGTCCATGCTACTGTATTCACAGAAATATTTGTTGTGCTATAATTATATAATATGGGTAACAGATACAATCAAGACAGTCATGCTCCAACGTCACTGTGACACAAAGCTGTCCTTTAAGTAACGGCATGTGTCAAGGTTCCTTCCCCACTCTGAACTCTAGGGTACAGATGTGGGGACCTGCATGAAAAACCCCCTAAGCTTATTTTTACCAGCTTAGGTTTAAAACTTCCCCAAGGTACAAACTATTTTACCTTTTGCCCTTGCAATTTATTGCTGCCACCACCAAGCGTCTAACAAATATATAACAGGGAAAGAGCCCGCTTGGAAACGTCTTTCCCCCAAAAATCCTCCCAAACCCTACACCCCCTTTCCTGGGGAAGGTTTGATAAAAATCCTCACCAATTTGCATAGGTGAACACAGACCCAAACCCTTGGATCTTAAGAACAATGAAAAAAGCAATCAGGTTCTTAAAAGAAGAATTTTAATTGAAGAAAAATTAAAAGAATCCCCTCTGTAAAATCAGGATGGTAAATACCTTACAAGGTAATCAGATTCAAAACACAGAGAATCCCTCTAGGCAAAATCTTAAGTTACAAAAAGACACAAAAAGAGGAATATACATTCCATTCAGCACAGCTTATTTTATCAGCCATTTAAACAAAACAGAATCTAACGCATATCTAACTAGATTACTTACTAAGTTCTAAGACTCCATTCCTTTTCTGTTCCTGGAAAAAGCATCACACAGACCGAGAGAGCCTTTGTTTCTCCCCCCCTCCAGCTTTGAAAGTATCTTGTCTCCTCATTGGTCATTTTGGTCAGGTGCCGGCAAGGTTATCCTAGCTTCTTAACCCATTACAGGTGAAAGGGTTTTTCTTCTGGCCAGGAGGGATTTTAAAGGTGTTTACCCTTCCCTTTATATTTATGACAGCATACTAAACTTCTTTGTTCCTTTATGTAGGATAGTCATGTGGGCTAGGAGCCAAAGTACAAGAACATCTCTGTTCCATGCCTGCTTTCTTTTTGCAGTTCCCCTTTGTTAAGTTTCTCTTTCATTAAGTTTGCAATTCCTCTTTCATTGAGATTTAGGGCCAGGCTTTCAAGGGAATTTTTCCCCTGGGTCAGATTTTTCCGCTGGGTTGTGTGGGGTTTTTTTTTTTCCCCTTCTTCTCTAGTATAGGGAGTGAGTCACTTGAAGATTTAAACTAGTGTAAATGGTGGATTCTCTTAACTTGAAGTCTTTAAATAATGATTTGAGAACTTCAGTAACCCAGCCAGAGTTACTATTACAGAGTTTATTATAGGAGTGGGTGGGTGAGGTTCTTAGACCTGCAACATGCAGGAGGTCAGACTAGATGATCATGGTGGTCCTTTCTAGCTTTAAAATCTATGAGTCTATGTCCTGCATTAGCAGGTTTGAATTGATTTTATATTCCATAGAAAGCAAACCACCTATTTGGATAAAGCTTGTATTCTTTTCGGAGTGATACAATGTGAGCAAAAACCTTGAGCAGTTCTGAAGCCTCTATACTGGCTGATATGGGATGTAAGGATACATTCTGGTCTCTTGATACCTAGTGTACCAAAGACTATAACAACTAACACACAATGAAAACTAACTTTTCTCAAAAGGCCCAATACTCTACACTTGCAGGGTCACCACCAATAGGCATGGTCCCAAAGGAGTTTGTGTTATGCTCTTGGTACTGAACTGGCATTCCAGGCCTGAGCATTGCAGTCTAGACTCAGCACTTCATTTTGGAGATCTGGCTGAAAGACAAGATCACTGTCCTGACCTTTTCCTCTCTCAGAAATGTCTAGCTAATGAAATGGTATGGACTTGCTTCATTATCTTTCAGTATATCAGTAATTGGTCCTGCCACTGTCCAGCATATATGGTTATTCTGAGTTATTCAGCATATTAAAGCCAGTTCTATTTTAAAATGGGGGAAGCTGGCCTGCCTATCCAGCATCTTCACTAAACTCTATAAAGAAGATTTCTGTTTCATTACAATGCTTGAGGCTCTTGGAAGGAATGTGTCTCAGGATATATAGTTTAGGATAGATTATATAGTGATACAATATGCTGCTTCTGCTACAGCACCTAGTTTTCTTAAGGAGGAATTAGCTTTTAGTGACCAAAGAGGTTTGAGGTTGAGTTTCAGTCTCCATCTTAGCCTCTGCTCCACTTATTCTCTTGGGAATCAAAGTCTTCTGGCTTTTCCTGTTTACAGTTGTACTGTAACTCCTTCTTTTCCAAGTTCTAAAGTGGGTGTTAAATATCTCTGGGTTCTTAGGTATCTGCCAATGAACTGCTCTGTCTGACGAAGCTCCCCCAAAACTCCCATTAACTCCTTATTCAAGACAACATGCAGTTCGTGTACTAGTTATTCTGGTGGGGTATGGTATGGGGCCACTATGTACTAAAATAATGGAGTTTGAATTCTTTTCACTCCAGAAATATTGTGTGGATAACCTGACCCCCTATTATATCCATGGATGGTGGAAGAGTTTAGCAGCATTTAGATTATCAAAGCAGTGGTATCCATTGTTCTGTAGGATAAGTTTGATGTCTTCCTGTACTTGGCCACTTCGCAAAAGGAGAAGCACAATGGTAATCATGTGGGAAAAGGTCAACCATAGCCACCTCTTGAATAGCAGCATATATCTCTGGGTCATCATCTAACCCCAGGTTGGTCAACTAGGGAACACTGGATAAAGCAGCTAGACTTTGCGTGGCCAGTCAGGTTACTGGTCAGGGAGTTACAAAGCAGGTTAGCAGTCAAGTCAGGTGGTAACAAAGCAACCATTCTGTTTTGGAGTAGCAGCAGCATCTGGTACCATTGTGATACAATCTGTTGCTTCTGCTCCAGCAGCTGGGTTTCTGAAAGAGGAATTGGTTGAAAATTTCAAGGCAGAAGGCAACTTGGGTGAAAGTGATCATGAAATGTACAATTTCATGATTCTGGGGAAAGGAAGGAGTCTGAGCAGCAGATTAAGGTCAATGGACTTCAAAAAAGCAGACTTTCACAAACTCAGAGGACTGGTAGGTAAGGTCCCCTGGGAAGAACATTTAAGGGAAAGAGAAGTTCAGGAGCACTGGCCGTTTCTCAGAGGCAATATTAAAGACACAACAGTAAATTGTCCTTATGGGAGGAAAGATAGGAAGAATAGCAAGAGCTTGCTGTGGTTGCATCAGGAGCTCTTTAATGACTTGAAAATCAAAAAGGAATCCTACAAAAAGTGGAAACATGGACAAATTAATAAGAACAAGTACAAAAGAATAGCACTACTATATAGGAACAAAATCAGAAAGGCTAAGGCACAAAATGAGTTACACCTAGCAGCAAGGGACATAAAAGGCACTAAGAAGAGATTCTATAAATACATTAGGAGTAAGAGAAAGACAAAGGAAAGTGTAGATCCACTACTTAAAAGGCAAGGAGAGCTAATAACAGATGACACTAAGAAAGGTCAGATGTTTAAAGCCTATTTTGCTTCAGTCATCACTAACAAGGTTAATTATGACCTGAAGTTTAACACAATTAATATTAACAAAGGGGGGGGGGAGAACACAAGCCAGAATAGGGAAAGAGTAGGTTATATACTATTTAGATAAGTTTGATGTCTTCAAGTCCCCAGGTTGGTCAATTAGAGAACACTGGATAAAGCAGCTAGACTTTGCGTGGCCAATCAGGTTACTGGTCAGGGAGTTGCAAAGCAGGTTAGCAGTCAAGTCAGGCAGTAACAAAGCAGCCATTCACCCTAGGAATTTAAGGAAATAGCTGAAGCAATCTGGGAAACATTAGCAATTATCTTTGAGAACTCATGGAAGACAGGTGAGGTCCCAGAGTACTGGAGAAGGACAAACATAGTACTTATCTTTATGTAACCCTTCTGCCCATCAGAGTTGGTAGCAACAAGGGCCAGGTTCAATATCTAGGGGATCAATTCCAATAACACAATGCAAACCAGCTCGAGCCCCCACCCAGTGACCTGGGACAAATATATACCACCCCTGCTGGGCGCCTCCAAGAGGCAATACTTCCCCTCTCGCAAGCACATAGTCTGAGTGTAGCAAAAAGCCTTTTAAGAACAGAGAGAAACAATGTGGCATTATGTTGGGGAAACACCACCAACAGGATTCATAACACAACCCATGAGCAAAAAACCCACCCCAAGCAAATTGGGGCATGCCCCTTTCCCTTTGGTTCTTGAGTCCGGCAACCCCAAATCACCCAAAGTCCCAAAAGTCCAATGACCCAAAAGTCTCTGTCCCTGGTCAGGGCAGCCCCAGAGTTCGAAAGTTTATCTGTGGAGCTTTACCTCCCAACCTGGGTGGAGATGGGACGGGGGTAAGAGGCACCTTACATGATCTGAAGCTGACCACCCCACAGCTCCATAGGCCTCCACTCTGCTCCGCTCCGCCAGCCGCCCCACGAACTCCTTCCCTCAGCTCTGCTCCGCAGCCCACAAGCAGCTCCCGCCGTCCCACGCACTGCTCCACCAGCCGGTCCACAAACTGCTCCGTGTCCCACCAGCAGCTCCCACCGTCCTACGCACTGCTCCACCAGCCTGTCCACAAGGCACTCCAGCCATGCCGCAAACTGCTCCACAATATATCTTCAGACTCCCCCGCTACTTAACACAACACTCGGTGAATTCAGCTTGTAGTAGGGGAGCCTCAGTGCTGGTGCACGATTAGCCCAAAGCAAGCTTAGCAGCCTGTAACTAGACTCCTAATTGAATCAAAATTAGCTCTGATATTCCACAGTGGAGAGAGGAGAAAGTGCAATTAGCATGTAAGGCCCTCACCCAGGAGCCCATGCCACCAAGTATTAATACTTGTCCCCAGCATCTCTCCATTCACAGAGTCTTAAAACCCATGACCCTTGCCTAGCGAGTGCTACTTAGTTGATGGTGAGTCCCTCCATCATAACAAAAGGCCAAGTACAGTTCCAAGCACAGTTCCCATAATCAGCGTAATAAAAATTTATTCTTCCTGCCCCAATAACAGAGACACTGGGGATCCCACAGCAGCCAAAGTGACCATCTGGGCAGCTATGGCCTCATTCTAGGCGGGGTGGGTGTGCCTATGCAAATAAGATCGGCCCCTGAAGTTCTTTTCCACAACTTGCCACACCTCACCACCAGAATTCAGGGTGGAGCTCATCCTGACACTGCTTACATTTAAAAAGGGGAACAAAGTGGACCTGGAGATACTGGAAAAAAGTATCAATCTGTAAGCACCTAAAGGATAATAGGGTGATACATAATAGCCAATGAATATTTTTCAAGAATAAATCATGCCAAACCAACCTAATTTCCATCTTTGACAATGTTACTGGCCTAATGGATAGGGAGCAAGTAGTAGACTTGATGGATTTTGCTATTAGTAAGGCTTTTGACACAGTCCTACATGACATTCTCATAAGCAAACTAGCAAAACATGATCTAGATGAAATTATTGTTAGGTGAGTGCACAACAGGTTGAAGAAACATACCTAAACTGTAGTTACGAATGGTTCACTGTCAAACTGGGATAACATATCTAGGGTGGTCTGCCATGTTTCTGGTACTAGTCAATATTTTTATTAAAGGCTTGGATAATAGAGTGAGGAGTGTGCTTATAAAATTTGTGGGTGACACCAAGCTGTGAGGTATTTCAAGGATTTGGAGGACAGGATTAGAATTCTAAATTACTTTGATTAATTGGAAGATTGGTCTGAAATCAAGAAGAAAAATTCAGTAAAGACAAGTGCAAAGTACTATGCATAGGAATCAAAAATCAACATTTAAATATAAAATGGGTAATAACTGGCTAGGCAGCAGTAGCACTGAAAAGGATTTGGTGTTATACTGGATCACAAATTGAACATGAGCCAATACTATGATGCAGTTGCGAAAAGGCTAATATAATTTTGAGTAATTAACAGCAATATTGAATGTAAGTCATGGGAGGTAATTGTAAGGCCTCAGTTGGAGTATTGTGTCCAGTTTTGGGAACCACAATTTAAGAAAGATGTGACGAATTGGAGAGAGTCCAGATGAGAGCAACAAAAGGGATAAAAGGTTTAGAAAACCTGACCTTTGTGGGTAGGTTAAAAAACCTGAGTACATTTAGTCTTGAGGGGAAAAAAGACTTATCGGGGACCTTCAGTCTTCAAATATGTTAAGTGTTGTTACAAAGAAGATGGTGATCAATTGTTTACCAGGTCTGGTGAAGGTAGGACAAGAAGTAGTGGCTTAATCTGCAGCAAGGAAGATTTAGGTTAAATATTAGGAAAACCTTTCTAACTATAGGTTAGGTAAGCACTGAGATTAGTTTACCAGGGGAGATTAGTTTTCAAGGAAGATTTAGGTTAAATATTAGGAAAACCTTTCTAACTATAGGTTAGGTAAGCACTGAGATTAGTTTACCAGGGGAGATTAGTTTACCAGGGGAGATTGTGAAATCTCCATCATTGGAGGCTTTTAAGAACAGGTTGAAAAACACCTGTCAGAGATGTTCTAGGTATATTTGATCCTATCTCAGTGCAGGGGGATAAAGTGGATAATCTCTTGAGGTCCCTTCCCCACCTACATTTCTATGATGTCACCAGCCATTTTTTCTCATTGTCCTCCACAATGAGTGGTGAGGCTCTATGGCTGGTACAGTGTAGCGATTCCATTTCTGAAACCATGTGCATGGGGATTGTTACTACTTTGGGACCTTACCATTTGGGAGACCAGAAATAACATGTCCCAAACTGCAATAAGAGCTTATCTACATAGTGCGTTAGTCTGCACCAGATGAGTGTAAATTCTAGTGTCTGCTATAACGTTACACACTAACTAGTCCCATTTCAAACAGTTCTAATTAATGCACACTAGGGAACTTTTGGTGTGTGCATCCGCAGGGTTCACATCAGCATGTTAGTTTGCACTAACATTTACACCCCTCTGCTGTGGACTCATGCACCATAAAAGCAAGCCCTAATCTGCAAATATTTAGTGAACAAAATAGCTCCTTTTCTTGAGGGCGTATAAACAAAACGATTCCCTTCTCTAACAAATTGGCACAGACTCTTATAGAGTATTGCAAAAGTCTCTCAGAGAGCAGGAAAATAAATAGTTCTGGGCTATTTAGGATTTGTTGAGCTGCAGCATAACTCTGTCTTGAGTATAATGACTCCTATATCTGGACTGCTTCCTGGTCTTAAAGATTTCAAAACATGCTGACTTATGTCCTCTTTCCAACCTGAGAGACTGCATTTCCCAAACTCTTAATTCTTTAAGTGATTAAGAGTCACTATTTGTGGCGACTATTTTGTTCCTTGACAATCAGGTGCCCTTACCACATTTAATTTCATTGTCATGGTAAGTTAATTCCTTGTGGGTTGATATTTTTCTTTTATGATTTGGTTAGAAAATAGACCAGAATCCTGAGGCACTGAGCTTGATTTTCTTGTTCTTTTGCATTTTCATTCCAATTCCATCCAGGATTTGCCCCTTTATTCGCCCTCGTGTTGCATGCATAAAATCATTTGCCTATCATATTCCCTGAGAGCCTGGCATTTGATCAAAATATGGAGGAAGTAGCAGGCAAAATTTAAGGTGTGTGTTGGCAAAAAGTATTACAGAAAGAAAACACTAAGGATTGGGGGAGAATATTTTAAACTTTAAATCCATATGTTGCTTGTTTTTTGTGTTGAGATTTCCAGTGAGGCTGCCAACTGCTGAAAATTGTGACCTCGACTTTTGTGATGTGGATAATTGTCCATGGGGAAGTGGACTAAGACTACCAGTTCAGGCATATCAGCTAGTCAACAGACATTTTAAATATTAAGAGGCCACTTATAGAATGTTCTAGTATGCTTTTAAAAACTGGAACTTGTAGAACACACAAAAGCTATTAGTAAAAGAGATATATCAAAAAGATGACCCTGTCTTAATACTAGTAGTGCAATAATGTTCACAGATGTATCTATAATATCTTATGATTTTTATATATTTGATATGAGCAGGTATCTTTGAAAGTATTATATATTCATGCTTGTCTAGGTTGGTGAAATCCCGCTCAATAAAACGTAGTTGGTTTCACTGACCAACTACCATTTTGGAATGGTCTTTGAAAATATCACCGTACACAGGAAACTTGTGACGTGACAGTGTACTAAAAAACGAATCTATACTGGACATGAGTTGTCAAATGTAAGTCTTTGAAAAGATGACATAGGGTTAGGGGACAAGGCACAAGCATTACTTTCTGGGCTGTTAAAAAGATTTATAATCCAAATGGATATTTTAACCCTTTCAGTATATCACAATTCTGTTATCACTCTTGGGAGGAGATATTCTAAAACATGATTATATCTCATTCCTCATCAGATCTGGTGAAATATCAGCACCTTAGAGATTGCCAGTAAAACTAGTATCATGATTCCAATAATTACCATCATTGTCTGAGGAATAATGAAGCAAATAAAAGCACAACAGGGATAAAATATTTCTTTTTCTTTTATATGTTGCACACATTCCAAATACCATTCTAAGGTAATTAAGAAAAGCAAATATTCAGCTACTATATAAAATACTCAGGCTAGATTTTAACTGCAGCCCACTATTAACCACTTGATTTTACTCATTTTCTCACCTATTAACTCTCAGAAATTACAACAGCATCCTTTATGCAAATGATATATTACAGCAGCTTAGTGATCAGCTAGAGACACCTAAATTTCTGTCACACAGAACTAATACACTTGATTTGCCTGGCTACTGGCACTAACCTAGAAGTTATGAAATGCTTTGAGGCATTTTTTAAAAATATGACAGATGATGAGTTCAGAATGAGAGTGATTGTAGAAAGACAGCTCTTTTGACCCAGGGAATATAAATACAACATCGTGACCACCAGTGTCTCATCTGACTTATAGAAGCCCCACAGTCATATCCCCAGAAAATGGTTAAACTATCTTATATGACTGATCGTAACCACACATTCATCTCCCTAGGAAGGGGTAGAAATATTTCATTTATATTCAGAAGATCAGAAGAGCTTTCTTTTCCCACTGCACCCTCTGTAGCTTATAAAGGGCCTATAAAAATTTCCAACCAAAAAGTTTTATATTTAGAAACAAGCCAACCTACTTAAGAAAACTTTGTGATCCTTTGAACATGGGGATACATTATAGAATTTCCTGCACACCAGTCTTTTTGACCAGAATAATATGGTACTAGGTTCTGTATCAGTTTGTTATATATGCTGCTGTTTTAGAGGTGTAAAGCTGTATTCAGATGGGGTACTTGGACATATATCTAGAATGATCAACTACATTAGACCCTCCCCTTCACAGACCATTGTGCACTGATGAAGTAATGGTTAATGTTATAGCCTTAAGTCCCATTGATTTTGTACTGAAAGTCAATGGGAATTGGCTTCCGTTCTTTAGGGGCATTTGGATTTTTTTATCCTTATCAAATAATTAAAACTGAAGTGCATCTAATGTACAGCATAGTACAGTGGAGTATCTGAAGTGGAAACCTTTGCATTGTGCTCTTTGTATCATCATTCAACACCACTGCAGTAGAATCAAAACACTATAGAATGGGAGCGGGGGGAATGTTAGATGAATTCTCAGCTGTTTAAATTTGGTTGCTAACTGTGTTGCCTCATTATGTTGAAGAGTGGAAAGAAAAAAATGAAAGAGATTCTTTTATATGTAAAATGTGCCCTAGAAACCCATCAACTAACAAACACCTGAAATTACTGTTTCACAAAATGTGGAGCAAACTTTTAATAGATGGAGGTCACACAGCACATGCATTATTGATAAGGCAAACTGTAAACCTCAGTTAACTTTTCACATCAAGTAACCTTCAAAACATACCTCCTGTCCTTCACCCAACATCATAACCTGATAAAAATATACAGTGATCTCTATCACCAAATTCATGATTATGACTTTAGCTGCTTCTGCTCAGATTATTCTAGAGCCATAATAATGAGGATGAGGAATGTGGAAGATTTCAACCCTCTCTCAGGATCCCAGTAAATATAACAGCAGTTCTTATACAAAACCTGCCACTATACAGCAACAGTTTATAAAAAGCTTAAAAGAAACTTCTCTACAGTGATTTGGAATTGAATTCACTAAGGTTGTGTACTAGTCAGGGGCTAGGAATAGCTTCCTATTTGAAAATTGCTCTGCAAGTATAGTGCAAGGTTTATTCTATTCTTACTTAATCTGAGCCTGGGAGATCAGATCTGAGCCTTTGCAAATGGAATCTAACCTTTTGAGGTTCACCCCTTCATTTTGCTAACAGAGAAGCCATTTTAATTAAAATGGTAATTCTTTCCATTGCCAAAGACTTCATTTTTAGTTAAGCTGAATGCCACGCACACAGTTTAAAGAAAAGAATGGCTTGTTTGATATCATTTGATTTGTATTGATCCCATCTATGAACTTTACTTTAATGAGAAATCTCAAATGAGAATCAGTACATGGTACATAAACTAAAAATAATCATAATCAGGTAGGACTAACTTGAATTTCTCCTGAGAGACGCTTATGCCTAGGCCCATTGAAACACCAGTAAGGAGGCTCTACGGATCTGCATGTAGCCATATGGGTGTGTTGGTGGGGGGAAATAAAAGGGGAGTCCTTTAGTCCTTCTCCCCAACATTGTAAAATATCATGTGTAATTCCATGTATTTAAAAACAAAACAAATATGGTTTGACAAAGAAAATGAAGAGTAAATACCCTTCTGGTATTTAAGTGGAATGTGTGTTAGAATAGCCTGTATATAATGACCTAGGTTCTGTTAGAATATGCACCAAAGGCCATATTCTCTGCTAGTGTAACTCCATTAAGTCAACTGAGACTTAGAGGCCAGAAGAGAATTTGATTCCTAAACCACACTGCCTGCAAGAGCTCCCTAACATCTCCGATCAGACACAAGATACATTTGTGTATGTGTGTGTGTGTGTGTGTATATAGATAGATAGAATCCACAAACCAAACCACAGCACAAAATCAAGTAATATATTCCCATCCCTAGATCCAGGAATGCTGGTCTCCTTGGCCCTACCTCCCAAGTGCAACTAGCTCTGCCGGTTCTCCCCTCTGTTGCTGTGTCTCCACCCCCAGCCGCATCAGGCAAACTCCTGTCTCCTGGTGATCCTTAACATCAAAGAATGCTTGCATATAGTGTTTGTCAATATTTTGCTCCCCTAACTTTCTGTAAAATAATAATAATTAACTTATTGTCTGCTTTTCTGCACCTCCACCTTCCCTGCCTCACTTCAGGATCCCGAAGTTCCCTATAGCACATAAAAGGTTTTTGTCCCTGTCATAAATGTAAAGGGAAGGGGAAACCCCTTTAAAATCCCTCCTGGCCAGAGGAAAAATCCTCTCACCTGTGAAGGGTTAAGAAGCTAAAGGTAACCTCGCTGGCACCTGACCAAAATGGCCAATGAGGAGACAAGATACTTTCAAAAGCTGGGAGGAGGGAGAGAAACAAAGGGTCTGTGTCTGTTGGTATGCTGCTTTGCCAGGGATAGAACAGGAATGGAGTCTTAGAACTTTTAGTAAGTAATCTAACTAGGTATGCGTTAGATTATGATTTCTTTAAATGGCTGAGAAAAGAATTGTGCTGAATAGAATGACTATTTCTGTCTGTGTGTCTTTTTTGTAACTTAAGGTTTTGCCTAGAGGGATTCTCTATATTTTGAATCTAATTACCCTGTAAGGTATCTATCATCCTGATTTTACAGGGGTGATTCCTTTACTTCTATCTACTTCTATTTCTATTAAAAGTCTTCTTGTAAGAAAATGGAATGCTTTTTCATTGTTCTCAGATCCAAAGGTTTGGGTCTGTGGTCACCTATGCAAATTGGTGAGGATTTTTACCAAACCTTTCCCAGGAAGTGGGGTGCAAGGGATGGGAGGATTTTGGGGGGAAAGACTTGTCCAAACTATGTTTCCCAGTAAACCCAGTTAGAGTTTGGTGGTGGCAGTGGTTATTCCAAGGACAAAAGATAAAATTAATTTGTGCCTTGGGGAAGTTTTAACCTAAGCTGGTAAAAGTAAGCTTAGGAGGTTTTCATGCAGGTCCCCACATCTGTACCCTAGAGTTCAGAGTGGGGGAGGAACCTTGACAGTCCCTCTTGCAGTCCCCAAACTGGATAGCTCCTTAATGCTTCTGTCATTGAGCTCCCCATCCCCTCCCAGCCATTCATCTCCTTTACAACCCACTCAGTCATTCATGTCTCTTTCTTATCCTTCACTCCTTGCAGGATCCTGCCGTTGCAGGGGATGAGGACTATGTGAGGCTAGGGGCAATGGTCTTTGGTGTTTCATCCATTGCCAATGCTAAAAATCATGGGTCAGCCCTCTCTGCACTTCCTCTCCCAAAATAATGAGAGTAGCTTAAATATCATGAGTTTTGTTTGTTTTTTTTTTAATAAGTTGGGGGGTTGATTTGCTTTTTAGTTTTGAACCTTTAGGATTTACTCAGGTCACATTTTCACACTCTTCTCTGCAACTATGCTGTGTTAGAAAACTGGGGGAAGGGGTTAAAGAAAGCTGAGATTCTATGTAAGGAGCAGGTTGTTTAAAAAATACCACCAAATATCATGAGACATGCATTGAAATCATGTGAGTTGGCAGCATTTCTCCTCTCCTCATATACCTGCACAGTGAGATGGTCAGGAGGGGACAGACAGGAACAGAATGGATAGAGACTAAATGGTGTTTGATGCTGGCTACATGCAGGGGAAGTCAGCACTACACTTTCCTCTACTGGTAAGAATGAAGGAGTGTACCTGTTTCATTAGCTGTGTGAGGTAGATTGATATCTTGAGGCAGAAGAGTGCAGGGGGAGGGTACTTGTGCATTTAGACTGATGTTTATTAAGATCTCTGGGGTACTTGTCCTATATCTTACAAAGAGAGTATTCTGCACAAACAGTTTTGATTTTACAATAATTAAGAAACTCCCATTTGTACAGCAAATAGAAATCTAATGGTGGATTAGAAAATTAACAGATGAGTTTAATACAGACTTAATTTGGCCTGTAAGGCAATCCACCCTGGAGCATGGTCCTGCCCCTGTGCCATGATTGCCCATCCTTGGCAGTGAATAGGGGCCACTTTGACAAGCTGTCTTCTAGTCTGGTGAGAGGGTTCACCACCATTCCTTGTTCGGCACGCTGGGCCTGTCTTGGACATGGGAGCGTTTAGTCTCCAGCCAATTATATAGAGAGCCGCAAGTGTTGCGGGCTGTGTAGAGTCATAACAGGATGATGTTTCATTAGCAATAAGTGGCAGGCAGGCCATGTTATAGGAAACAGACTTTCATTGAAAATTCATAGAGAGGCCAATGTCACAAGCTGAAAAGCCTGGGTTTCTATGTTGTCAGCTTACCCCCAGTTTCCATTCCTGGATCTCTGGTGATCACCAAACTAAGTTGCACCTGAAACCTGACCCTCTGTCTCTAGTTCCACTCATCATACAACAGGTAGTGTGGTTGTGGTCTTTCCTGAGCAATAAGTTTCAGAGTTAACAATCCAGTCGGATGAACTGTCTGAGTTGTTGTTCCAGGCTCTCCGAACACACAGGCAGAAGTCAATACAATGATTAAAAAGTTTCCAAAGTTTCCTAGCTGTAAGGACTAGAAATGTACATATGAAAGTTGAGTGCCTAACCTCATCAAGTGATTCTAGAAGCCAGGCTGTATGCACAGGCTTGTTGTATTTCTGTCATACTCTGGCCTAATATAACTATACTCTAGGGAAGTTTTTAGATCTTCTAGATAACTCCCCACAATACTTCTGTTCATAAGCTTCTTATATATAAAATATAAAATCAGAATAATGCACAAATGTATAAACACAGTCAGCTTGGCTTATGCTGTCTATACCGGTGTGTGTTGGTGATAACACTGGTTGTGAAAGCCATGATGTTTTGCATTTATGATAAAACAAATGATCTCTTTCTTATGGATAAGTGAAAGCCAATCAAATCTTGGAAAGCAAAAATGGCCATTGAAATTATGAGAATAAAATGTATCTTCAAGGGTAGAAGGTACTCCTCAAAATTTTATTCTTTTATGCTATGTCTCTTGACCATGTATATTGTCTCGGAATGCAATTTTGACAGGCTTTTCCTCCCACTGAAGTCGGTGGGAAAGGTCCTATTGACCCTTCTCTGCAACTTTGGTTTATGGCATAGAATTAAAGAATTGTATAGAAGCTCTGCATATGGTCATGTTATAAAAAAGAATTTTAAGTTAAAAAGTAGCACCAACATTAAAAATGAGACCTTTTATCAATCTACAGGTTGTGGTTTACTCTTGTATTTAAGAAGCTCCTGGCCATTCTAATGATGCATGTTCTAAGACTGAAGCTCAATAGACATTTAAAATATTAAGAGGCCACTTACAGAATGTTACAATATGAGTTTAAAAACTGGAACTTGTAGAACACAAAAAAGCTCTTAGTAAAACAGATATATCAAAAATGACCCTTTTCTCAATACTAGTACTGCAATAATCCAAAATGGATCAATAATGCCTTATGATTTCTATGTATTTGATACGAGCAGGTTTTTTTTGAAATTATATATTCATGCTTGCCTAGGTTGGTGAAATCCCACTCAGTAAAACTGAGTTGATTTCACTGAATCAACTACCATTTTGGAATGGTCTTCGAAAATGTCACAAGTTTTCTGTGTACTGTGATGTGACTGTGTACTGCAAAACAAATTTATATTGGAAATTAGTTGTCAAATGTAAATCTTTGAAAAGATGATATAGAGTTAGGGGAAAAGGCACAAGCATTACTTTCACGCTGTTAAAAAGATTTATAATCCAATTAATATTTTAACCCTTTCAGTACAGTACAATTCTGTTGTCACTGTTGGGATGAGACATTCTAAAACATTATTTGATCTCATTCCTTGTCAGATACGGTGAAGTATCAGCACCTTAGAGATTACCATTAGAACTAGTATCATAATTCAAATAAGTACCATCATTGTCTGAGGAATAATGAAGCAAAAAAAGCACAACAAGGATAAAATGTTTCTTTTATATAATGCACACATTTCAAATACCATTCTAAGTCAAAGATGTCAAGAATGATAGGTTGTTCTTTTTTAGGTTCTTTTTCTGAGATTGAAACCATAGTAATTCAGATGCTCAAAAAAAAAAACTTTTTAAAAACAACAAACATAAAAAACAAAGCTAAAGATAATCCTCAGATACTGGGCTCATTAAGAATTCTAATAGAGTTCTTCAGCAGATAAACTCAAAGGACATTTGTTCTTATCTATATAAACATTAGTGACATCAATCAATCATCAATCCATTCCAAACCTTTGAAGACAATAAGTACCCTTAAGAGCTAGAGAACTAGAATAAGGCCCTAACCACCTGTGAACTTCATTGCTGGGATCTTTCTCTGTTAGCAAATACTTCTAGCCATGGCAATGTACAGAAAAGAGAGCTGGTAATGAAAATAATGAAATACTGCTTAGAGGTTTTCATCTTTAAGATGCTGTAGCATCATTAACTAATCAACAGCATCCTTGTAAGATATGTCAATATTCTCCCCATTTTACAATGGGGGAATTGAGGCAATGTGTTGAGAGTAAAATCTTCAGAATTTGTCCACTCATTTGGGATACTTCAGTTTTTTGGGGACTCGATTTCCCAGAGGTGTTTAAGCACCTTCAGCTCCAACTGAAGTCAGGCACTGTGCATGTCAAGTTGACACCTCAAAACAGGTGCACCCATTATTAGTGGAAAATTTTGACATAAATGACTTTACCTGAGGCCTCGGACATTCTGATTTGGGTCTGAAATTGGAATTGGAAGGACCAGAGCTAAAATACGCTCAGTAGTCCATTTCTGTGTGTGTTACAGGAGTGGGGTTCCTGGACCATCTGAATTTAGAATTTGTCTCATGAGCTATCCAGACTTTTTTTATTTTTTGTTACAAAAAGGGATGGTTCCATTTGTATTAGATTATGTCTACAATATGGACCTTACAGCAGTACAGCTGTACCACTGCAGCTGCACTGCTGTAAGGTCTCCTGTTTAGCCTCTCTATGGGAGAGAGCTCTCACCAGGATAATTAAACCACCCCCAATGAGCGGCGGTAGTTTAATTGGTTACATTATAAATTGCTTGCTTAAAAGATGCAGGTGAATTTATGCTGGCATGGAAATAATTTTAGTTTATAAAGTCTTTGGACCAAGTTCTGCTCTGAGTTACACCAATGAATTAAGGTAAGTAACCATTTTCATGTTCTCTCCACAGGTACCAACTCGGAGAGTGGACCAGATGATACGTCTGAGGGAAGGGAGCAGAAGGAGACTCCGCCAGTTGGAAGGCATGAGATGCGCTGTCCTAGGGTTGGGGGTTCCACGACCACCACTCCCAAGAGAAGGAGGCGGGTGGTGGCGGTTGGGGACTTTCTCCTCAGAGGGACTGAGTCATCTATCTGCTGCCCCGACCGGGAAAACCGAGAAGTCTGCTGCTTGCCAGGAGCTAAGATTCGCAATGTGACGGAGAGACTGCCGAGACTCATCAAGCCCTCGGATCACTACCCCTTCCTGCTTCTCCACCTGGGCACCAATGATACTGCCAAGAATGACCTTGAGCGGATCACTGCGGACTCCATGGCTCTGGGAAGAAAAATAAAGGAGTTTGAGGCGCAAGTGGTGTTCTCGTCTGTCCTCCTCATGGAAGGAAAAGGCCGGCGTAAAGACTGTCGAATCGTGGAAGTCAACGAATGGCTACGCAGGTGGTGTCGGAGAGAAGGCTTTGGATTCTTTGACCATGGGATGGTGTTCCAAGAAGGAGGAGTGCTAGGCAGAGACGAGCTCCACCTAACGAAGCGAGGGAAGAGCATCTTCGCGAGCGGGCTGGCTAACCTAGTGAGGAGGGCTTTAAACTAGGTTCACTGGGGGTAGGAGACCAAAGCCCTGAGGTAAGTGGGATACCGGGAGGAAGCATGAGCAGGAGCGTGTGAGGGAGGAGGGCTCCTGCCTCATACTGAGAAAGAGGGGCGACCAGCAGGTTATCTCAAGTGCCTACACACAAATGCACAAAGCCTGGGAAACAAGCAGGGAGAACTGGAAGTCCTGGCAAAGTGAAGGAATTATGATATGATTGGAATGACAGAGACTTGGTGGGATAACTCCCATGACTGGAGTACTGTCATGGATGGATATAAGCTGTTCAGGAAGGACAGGCAGGGCAGAAAAGGTGGGGGAGTTGCACTGTATGTAAGAGAGCAGTATGGCTGCTCAGAGCTCAAGTATGAAACTGCAGAAAAACCTGAGTGTCTCTGGATTAAGTTTAGAAGTGTGAGCAACAAGGGTGATGTCCAGTGGTCTATAGTAGACTCCCACCACGACCAGGGGGATGAGGTGGATAAGGCTTTCTTCCGGCAACTTGCAGAAGCTACTAGATCGCACACCCTGGTTCTCATGAGAGACTTCAATCACCCTGATATCTGCTGGGAGAGCACTACAGCAGTGCACAGACAATCCAGGAAGTTTTTGGAAAGTGTAGGGGACAATTTCCTGGTGCAAGTGCTGGAGGAACCAACTAGGAGCACAGCTCTTCTTGACCTGCTGCTCACAACCTGGGAAGAATTAGTAGGGGAAGCAAAAGTGGATGGGAACCTGGGAGGCAGTGACCATGAGATGGTCGAGTTCAGGATCCTGACACAAGGAGGAAAGGAAAGCAGCAGAATACGGACCCTGGACTTCAGAAAAGCAGACTTTGACTCCCTCAGGGAACTGATGGGCAGGATCCCCTGGGAGAATAACATGAGGGGGAAAGGAGTCCAGGAGAGCTGGCTGTATTTTAAAGAATCCTTATTGACGTTACAGGGGCAAACCATCCCGATGTGTAGAAAGAATAGTAAATATGGCAGGCGGCCAGCTTGGCTTAACAGTGAAATCCTTGCTGATCTTAAATACAAAGAGAAGCTTTTGACACAGTCTCCCAGAGTATTCTTGTCAGCAAGTTAAAGAAGTATGGGCTGGATGAATGCACTATAAGGTGGGTAGAAAATTGGCTAGATTGTCAGGCTCAGTGGGTAGTGATCAATGGCTCCATGTCTAGTTGGTAGCCAGTATTAAGCGGAGTGCCCCAAGGATCGGTCCTGGGGCCGGTTTTGTTCGATATCTTCATAAATGATCTGGAGGATGGTGTGGATTGCACTCTCAGCAAATTTGCAGATGATACTAAACTAGGAGGAGTGGTAGATACGGTGGCAGGTAGGGATAGGATACAGAGGGACCTAGACAAATTGGAGGATTGGGCCAAAAGAAATCTGATGAGGTTCAACAATGACAAGTGCAGAGTCCTGCACTTAGGAAGGAAGAATCCAATGCACCACTACAGACTAGGGACCGAATGGCTAGGCAGCAGTTCTGCGGAAAAGGACCTAGGGGTGACAGTGGACGAGAAGCTGGATATGAGCCAACAGTGTGCCCTTGTTGCCAAGAAGGCCTGTGGCATTTTGGGATGTATAAGTAGGGGCATTGCCAGCAGATCAAGGGACGTGATCATTCCCCTCTATTCGACATTGGTGAGGTCTCATCTGGAGTACTGTGTCCAGTTTTGGGCCCCACACTACAAGAAGGATGTGGAAAAATTGGAGAGAGTCCAGCGGAGGGCAACAAAAATGATTAGGGGACTGGAACACATGACTTACAAGGAGAGGCTGAGGGAACTGTGATTGTTTAGTCTGCGGACGAGAAGAATGAGGGGAGATTTGATATCTGCTTAAAACTACCTGAAAGGGAGTTCCAAAGAGGATGGATCTAGACTATTCTCAGTGGTAGCGGATGACAGGACAAGGAGTAATGGTCTCAAGTTGCAGTGGGGGAGATTTAGGTTGGATATTAGGAAAAACTTTTTCACTAGGAGGGTAGTGAAACACTGGAATGCGTTACCTAGGGAGGTGGTGGAATCTCCTTCCTTAGAAGTTTTTAAGGTCAGGCTTGACAAAGCCCTGGCTGGGATGATTTAATTGGGGATCGGTCCTGCTTTGAGTAGGGGGTTAGACGAGATGACCTCCTGAGGTCCCTTCCAACCCTGATATTCTATGAATGCACGTTCAGATGAAAATCCAATGGAATTCAAATAGATTTGCACTGGTGTCACAGAGAGAAGAATCAGGTCCCTGCTTTTAATCCATTCCTCTCAAGATAGTGGAGAATGGTAGGACTGTTATCAAAGACATTTTTAATTTTTTATTTTTGCACTAAAGTTTTATTTCAGATAATACACTATAGCCATTTAAAAAAAAATCTGAGGTAAATTTCTCCACTTTCAAGAAAGATGTATGCATGTAACTAACATTAAAACCCTGTTATCAGGAGCAGCCCTAGCTTTTTGCTGGCCAGGGTGGAAAATGATTTTGGCACTCCTAGCCTCCCGCTGTGGCTCAGCCACACTCCCACCCCAACTGCTATCCAAACCCACAGCCAGCCCATCAGTGAAGCAAAAGAAGGTTGTACTTAGGATGACCACCCTTAGAACCGGCTCTGCCTGTTATTAAAGACTAACACAAGCTGCAATTTCATTTTCATTATACCACAGCTTTGCATTCTGGACAAGAGTTTGTAGGTGCATGAGACTATTTTCATTCCAACAAGAGATACGATTAACTAGATAAAGCATGTTTACCTGACTAGGAAATCAGACAAAATACATTCAGTGTAACAATGAGGCCTAGAGCCTATGAGACTGCTACTGCTCTTATTGGGAATGTTTCCCACTGATTGCAATGGAAGTTGGATCACACACTAGGAGGACATACTTTAAAACTGTACTGAAACAGAGTTGTCTCAGCCAGTCAAAGCATGGGGATAGTAATATCTGAGGTGAGATTGTCACCCCTGCTCTTGCCCCTTCTGACTGGTAAAAGCGACCACCTGGTGTAAATATTTAAAAGCCCCAATTCCAGCCAGGGTAGGATTCCTCTGTTCCAGGCACTGGGGATGTGAGTCATAAGGTTGCCCCCCCGGGGATCCCATTGCTAGTCATAGGGGGCTTGTTGAATGTAGGATTTGGGAGCAGGCTGGGTGCATCAGAACAGGGCTGCATCATGCACTGCTGTGGAGATAGCTGGCAGTGCTGCAGCCCAAAGGGCAGCCTGGGAGGCTGCTATAACTTAGCACAGAACTGTCTGTATTGCTCAGAGGCCATTCAAGAATTGAGCAGCCCAGGATCAGGAAGGTACAAAGGTGACTTTAAGCTACCTTAACCCCACCCGCTGGAGGCTATGCATCCTGGCATGGTGCAAAATCACACCCATAATTTTTACTTCTTTAAGAAATTACATGCACTAGGGTTGGGGGATGAATAGGATTCATCTGATTTCCTGGTTGAAAGTCACTATAATCAGAGGACCAGGATGTGCTTAGTCAGAATCATTTCTATATGAGAGTCCCTCCAGGACACTTCAGCCCTGTGATGATGTCAATCCACTGGCAAATCCTTCCTACAGAGGCAGTACTGTATCCCTGAGGCAGTGACACTGAATATCTCTGCGGCCACGCTGTGATCTGAAGGGAGGATTCCTTCCTGTAAGGCCCTCATCGAGCCACCTGATACCAAGCTGGTGTATTTGAATTGCAGACAGGACAGAGGGTTTGCCCCCTTTGGATGTTGTAAGTGGCCGAAATTATATTACTACAACATGAAAAGCTCCTGCAGTTCCAAAATCTGAGATGATCATGTATAATGTTGACCCATTTTTTAAAAAATGGTCATGACTTTTACAGTAATCATTTCCTAGCACATCTAAACATCATACAGTTGAACAGAGTCTGCAATCACAGCCCATCTTACCTTTCAGCCATCTATGCAATCTTCTTATACTTCGTTTCTCAAACTACTCTGATAATATGCAATGCATTGATTTTTCCAGCTAAACTCAATTTGTACATCAGCTCTTCTAGGAGTAAACCAAGGAATCTATATACCCAGTTATTACCCTATGTAAAATAAATAAATGCCCAAAAGGACTAGTGTTGTAAGTAGAATTATTTTTCATGTTTGAAATTACAAACTGTGCATTCCTGGTGATCAAGAAAAAGTTGGCAGGAGAAGAGGCTTTAAGATACTATGGTCATGAGCCCTTAGCTAGCACAATATTTATAAAGCTGCATTCTTTCAATGTTGAAATGCTGATGGGACAATAACAAATAAAATAAGTCAGAAATGACAAGTTTTCAAACAAACTGACACTTGAGTGGAGATTCCCTCATGAGGGTTTGAAAGTGTGTGACACTGACATTGATTTGACACAGTAAACAGTAATAACATGAATATAGTGTATAATGCTACTCCAAAGTTTCTCTGTGGTACAAAGATGATGAACTACCTAAAATCAGAACTACTGGAACTCAGAGTCGAGATGCTGTATAGTAAGGTTAAAGCATTAAAATTATGTGAACGCATCACTTGGAAGTTGGCTTGTACAGTCAGACATCACTGAGGATTCAAATATGTTATCCAATATTTGAGTTCAGATGGCTTATCCATTCTGCTGAGGATGTTTGTCATATACTGGAGGAAAATGTTATTGGTTGGGGTTGGCTGCACACTGTGCAATGTGTAGGAAGAAGTGTTGTCAACTGAGCAATGTCTTGAGTACACCTGGCAACAGTTTAGAGATAGCTCGGCAAGAAACCTATAAAGTGACAGACCGTGTTTTTTGCCTAATGTACCGTAGATATCAGTCAGTCAAAAGAGCTGCATTCATTTTGGGCAGATTGCTCACTGTGCTCTGTGTTAGCCTTTTCGCATTACTTTTTCTATTTCGCGTTTGCCAGCCATTTTAATGTTGTTCACGAAGTCAACCATGTTTTAAAATTTTCCCTCATGCTGTCTGATAAGGAGAAATGAACTGGCCTTTTCTAAACTAACTAACTTGCCATTTCAAAACTTGTGTAAAAAAAATATGTTATCTTCTCTGTATCTATTTTTGTTCTTAAGTGAACTACGGATAGTTCCCTTAATTCAAATTGAAAGGAGAAGAACAGGTGAAGGGAAAGAAAATAAAGTGAGAAAAGGTGTCAATGAGCAGGCTGAAAAGTTTGGTTTAAGAAAGTGACTTTGAAGATATAAGATCCTATACCTATCGAAGATGGAGTGACGTTTTGCATGGCAGAGATAGATCACTCATGACCGATCTGAAGCTGGTGTATTACTGGAGTAGGGATTCTGTTCTTCATAATTGTTAGGAAGTCATTCTGCTTCCTGGTTTAATAATCAAGAATACTCTATAAATTTAGGATCAGAGAATATATACACAATTTTTGTTCACTCCTGAACTGAGAAGAATTTCTCATAGGTTAAGGACTTTGAGATTTGACCTATAAAGTTTAAAAAAAAGAGAGAGATTTGGTGTTTCAATTTGAACATAATAATATAATTTTAACCAAATGTTCCAAAGTGGCCGTTGAATTTAGATGCCTTGATTTTTGGGATGCCCAGCCTGAGACCCATTTGGCTCGGTATTCAGAAGTTCTGACCATTCACCATTCCAACTGAAGACCATGGTAGAAGGAGGTACTCAGTAGATCTGGTCATATAATTGATTTTTTTTTTTTGGTTCTGAACTGAAAAATCCCCCCAAGTTTTCATTTTGGATTGACCCAAAACGACAATTTAAATTTTTTCTTGCCAAAAGAAAAACCAAACCAAAAAAAAAAAAATGTTTTGGGTCAAACAAAACATTGTGTTTGATCTGAAAGGAAACATTTTGTTTCACATGTAATAAAATGTTTCATTCATTTTCACATGTGTTTTACCTTTATGTGTGTGTGTTAAGTTTAGCTAAATTTCAAATGAAACCTCATTTCAAAATAAAAAGTCAAAACGTTTCATCTTGAAAATGTCATAATGAAACAATTTGACATTTTTTGGAAATCACCCTCCCGCCCTTTTTTTTAACTGTGAAAACTGATTGCAAAATTTGATCCCAATTAACCGTTTTAGTTGACCCCAAAATACATTTTTTTGGTCAATAAACTATTTTCCAAAAAATATTCACCTACCTTTACTGCTCAACACCTTTGAAAATCAGGCCCAAGGTGTCTCTCCAGTTGGGCCCCCACAAGCTGGTGACCCAAAATTATTTAACACTTCTGAAAGTATGGCCATAGTCCTTTTGGTTTGTATGTCATTTGCCCAATCGGGAAGAAACAACGATTTAGCTTCAACTCAGATGTAAGAAACACCTTAGTGAGGGACCCAGCTACAAACAGCAGCCTGAGAATGAGAAACATTTCTTTTCACTAATGCAGGGTGCTGGGGCAATTTGTATAGTGGAAGTTCTGAGCACTATTTAACCAAACTGTAAATGCTTTATAAAATGGAAACCACTTCAAGCCAGGGGCGAGGCAGCACCCCTAGCACCCTTAGTTCCAGCACCGATGCACTAATTTTGAGCAAAGTTAGGCAAAATCAGTGGGTGCCAAGCATGTTGAATTTGGAAGAAATTCACTGAATTCATTAGACTTGCTTAATTAAAAGTCACAGAAGCCCTGAGAAAAACCGTCAGAGTAGCAATTTTAAAACAACATGAATCACTGCAGAACAGACTAAGCAAAGGCACAGGGCCTGTTTGTTAGCATTATTATTGATCTGATTCTGGATCTGAGGTTTGTGATTTGAGTCCATTACTAATAATAACCTACCTTATGAAAAAGTTTGTTCCTGTGTCTAGACTACTGACTACTTGGGTAAGAGTAAATCTCTAATTATGGTTGGCTCAATGAGCAAAGGGACATATCCCTCATCATTCCATGTGCAGAATTTGAAATCCATGGGGAATTTTTCCTGTTAATTGATGGCAGAATATTGCCCTTTAAGTACTTTTTAAAGTGAAGTTGTGAGGACTACTTGTAGTTCCAGATCTGAAGATGATAAAAAAAATCTACCCTTTGGGTTCCTATAATGTGCTTATTCGGGGAATAGATTTATGCAAATTGAGGAATCCAGATTTGAATTCTGGAAACATCATTGCTTATCTTTGGGATCCTGGCTCTGCTACTTCAATCATGTTTCTAATTAGGTTCCCCTGAAAGTTTCCTGAGGAAGGATTTAACCCCAGTTATGAGAAATTGATTTCCTATGTTCCTCCTGTATTCTTGTTTACTAGATTTCTCCCTTGAGTAATTTTATTTTGTTCTAAAATGAAATATGTAATAATCAATATGTGCAGTAACCATCTTCCTGTCTCTTGTTTCATCCTGATGACATAGCCTTCTGTGTGGGGTCTAGTTTACGTGTTTCAGTTATTTAGCTAGTATTCTACTTAGGAGCAAGATTTGGGATGAAAGTCTTTCTGTTTTTTAAGGTAAGTTTGCCTGTATCTCAAGGTCTTTCCAAAGAAAGTGTATTTCAAGTACCGCTGTGTAAGGGCTTAACCGTTCTCCCACTGAAGTAGAATTGATTTCAGTGGGGCATGGATAAGTTCCAAGACTAACAGCTTTTGGTTTCCAAATCATAAGCTTACATGTTTCTTTAAGGTTCAAGCCCCACATTAGCAGTCATGTGGAGGTGAACTGACTGAGTCTTCTAGGGCTCCAGCAAGTATGGCATGGAAACCACATGGAACTTAGTGACCTCACATAGTATGACACAAAATCAGAGACGATGTGATGATTCCTGGTGAATTTCACTTTGAATTTTGGAAAGTGTCCAAATCAAGACACAAAAAAGGTTTGCATGAACTTCTTGCAAACTAGGCCCAACTTTCCCTTATCTCTGGTGCCAGTCTTGCCTAAATTATTAATAAAAATTTAGAGCTGAGCTGACAGAAAGATCTCCTAGAATAAATATTCTTAATTATAATACAATCCAGCATTAGGCAGTGGAATAGGTTTCTCAACCTCCATTATAGCATTTGGAGATAATGCATATGGTGAATAAATGTTCTATAGGAAAAATATGCAGACTTTATTATGTTGGGGTTTTTTAAAGTTTTTAATAGTTACAAAAAAGCACGGAAAAAAGCAAACTGCCATCAGGAGAGTAGCTTCCCTGTCTCCCCCATGGCAGGGCTGTTTGTTGTCCAGTAATCAAACCTTGGTGTGTTTCTGGGAAACAAGGGTTCTACTACTGAACTACTAGTAGTAACTTCTTCTGAGTTATTTGGAAAGCAATTTCTTTTTAGATCAGTACCCCTGAACATGCCCCAGCAAGTTCGTGGAAAAACTGCACTACTTAGAACTATTTGCTAAGGCCTGGTTTTTATTTTTTTTTAGTTGGTGCAGTACACGTGTTGCCATTCAAGTTCACCACAAGCACTCAGTTCTCCCAACAGTAGACTCATATTTGTATCAGCATCTGTGAAAATGTTTCATCTCAAAATAACTCAGAGTAAGGCTGGCAAGTTGCTAGAAATCTGTTGCATTTAAACACTGTTTGCCGATGTACGCTTTTTTTGTGCAGTATAGGGACAGCAATTCAATGTCCTCTTAGAACTTACTATAATGCCAATGAAAGAGTTTTTCTGAGACTATCAGAATGAGATCCAAAGCAAACCTTTCACAGAACTTTATTTTAAGAAACAGGATAAATCATATATCAAGTTCAGGGAAACATCTGGATGAGCCTCCAGATCCACAGGTAGACAGATCCAGTATGCTATTACCTGTCCTCTACCGCCAGGTGAGCAAAGGCCACTATTCTAACCTACAAGATAGAGTTGCCATTATGGGGGGATGAGCTGCAGTCTTATGTCTGTGCCCTTGCCTTGAGGGTACATTTCACTGTTCCAATCCCACCTTCTCACACCCTTAACTCAGGTAAAGCCTGATTATTCATGCTTTCTGCAGGTAGAATGGACTGCTCCTTTAAGACTCTATTTTCCTTGAATATAGTCTTCAGTATTTGAAGGTGCTGCCAATTCAGAAGGATCTTACAAGAGAGAGAGTTTTTATTCTGATGAAATCAGATGGCTATGGCTGCATAGCTATCCAAATATCTTGAATCTCTGCATACAGCAATTCTGTGCCAGATGTTAGAGAGGGGGGGAGAGCTGCTGGTTATTAGATCAGTCTTCACTGATAGACTGCTAGGAATCATGCCATATTCGAAAGTTTACTCCAGGATGATGTTTGTAGGAAGGCTGCTACTTTGAATCCTGTTGGTGACATCTGACAGAGTTGTTAAATTATTTCAACTGGGGATAAAATACAGTATCTGAAGGTAATACAATGTTGGACAGGAAAAGCCTCCGGAGTCAATATAGGCTGGCTTTCAGTTTCTGTACCTGGGCTTTTTAACGTAGTCTGAACTTGCACAAAATGCAGCCCACACAACACTTAACTGAATGATATCCTCAGATATATACTTTGGTTTATATTAATCAATGGAAATTTGATTATCCACAGGCACTTAAGGCTAAACTTGGCCAATACCAGAAAATGTATTAGAGTTAGTAGGCTGCACTAAATGATCTAATTCTGTGGTCTTGTGAAACCATTGCAGCTATTAGATCAAACGCTTTCATGACATGAAAAATCCATTTTTCTTCTCACAATCACAAATTGGATTGAAAGAGATGCACTTGCCATTGCAAAGGGTTGCCCTCCAATCTAATTGCTAGATCAGTTAACTCAAAGTTCACATCTTACAGCTACAACTTATTTTATTGAACAGGATTAAAATTGCATAGAAGGAATGATCTGTATGCACTTGACATCCTAAATTCACCACCAATATCACAGATGGGTCTGTAGATTCAGGCAGTGAAACATATGGCATTAGTAAAGCAGAAGTGACAGCCAAGCTAAGCATCTTTGACAAAATAATTCTAGGAAAAGAAAAAGTTGGTCGCTTTGAAAACTGTCTAGCATTCTTCAAAACCCACACTCTTCTCTTCATACTCTGTCATCGTAATACCCATGAGTACTCTTTCATATGAGAAGTTTTTTTCATGTATTTGTACCTTTCAGAATCATCCGAGAGAAACATGGCCAGGAGCAACTGTCAGGATTAGCACTATTGAGAAGAAAACATGGTATTTCTTTCAAGTTTGAGAAAATGATTGATTTTTTTACATTAGAAATGGACCATGAATAGTCTCTCTTCTTCCATTAAGGTTAAATTCATTTTAAAACTACTACTAATGTAGTAGTAACTTTCAGAGGGCCTGACTTGCCACCTAACCCATTACTGTAAGCTTTAGGCTTGCTTGATTTAAAAAAAAATCCTACCTGTGACTAGAAACTATATTTACTCTTACCAGATGTTGAACTGAATGGAAATATTAGCTGACACTTAAATGGAGATCCTCTGTTGGCATTCCTGGTTGGTAATGCTGTTATCTGTGAAACATACTCTGAAAGCTGAGCAAAACTGTTTTGTGCAGAAAGGCTTTCCAGTCCTTTATCACTGGTTCCTTTCTTTGGCTATAGACTTTTCGTGCAACAGACAAAAGACAGAACATTGTGCTGAATAGAAAAGTGATCCTTTATTAAGGCTGCTGGATGCAGAGCAGATTCTGCAGTTCTTTGTCTCCCAAAGAAGCTAATTAAGCCTGTTGTGCCTAGTCTCTCACTCAGGCTCTCCCTAAATACTGGCCTCAACTAAGGAGTCATGGAATGGACCACACTATATTAGCAGGTGGGATCCACAGAGATAAACTAGGGGTAAAATTATGCAGGTGGTGCTCAATTCTAAATTAGGTATTGGAAATCAATGTTGGGATTCAACGGCACAGAAATGTAATTTTCATAAGATTTTGGCCTCTAGTGGTGGAAACCGTACAATGTCAGCTGCTCTCAAGAACTTTCTGCAGACTTTGTATTTGTAAGGTTTTGACCATTGTAGTTCTGTCCTTTCCAACCAATCTCTGACCTGAATCCTGGAAGCCTAAAATCCCATCTGTCCTACAGGGGCTTTCAAGCCTTGTACAATGAATTCCATTGAATAACACAAAGTCTGGTAAAAGACATGTGGAATTATAATGCTCAAGGACTCATTTGAAATAATTGATTCTAATCTAAACTAACATTAGAAATTCATAGATATGTTAAATTATCTAGTGCCTTAATGGCTAGGTGATAAATACAAGACTTAATGGAAGCATTAGTTCAATCTGGTTAGAATCATGTGACCCCCCTAGAATTTTTTATAGGGTTCATTTTGGGTTTTTGTTTTCTGTTTGACGCTGACTATGAATGAGATGCTGCAATCTATCCAGCAGCCTTCTTTTCAAGGGAAGCCCTATGGCCTATGATGGGATGTTAGAGGGGTGGGATCTGAGTTACTACAGAGAATTCTTTCCTGGGTTTCAGGCTCAGCCTAATATCTAACTGGAGGGATCATCCTCCTAGAAAGCCTTTCAGTTTTGCCCTAGGTTCTGTCAGATGAAGTGTTTTGATCACAATTCACTGAGAATATTGGAGCTCAGGGTGGCCCCAAGATGTATTTAGATCCTAGCCTAGCCTATTGAACACTTTAAAAATAAGGACCAGAGGGGAAAAACCTCATGTAACTTTTTCTGAATGTTGATCAGAAATGTGAAATTTAACCTCTTACAGCTTGAGATCCAGCCTGGAGCAAAAAGTATAGGGCGTGGCTTGAAATCCAAAGTTCCAACTGTCTTTAAACTTCAGAGAAATTCATATCTAAATTACTGGTATTGGTGTACCTCTACTGTAAGCTAATATTTTTGCAATAGAACAAACTGTCAGATGGGGGTAGGGGGGTGAGCAAACAGCTGTACATGGTCCAGCTGGCACTAATCAACCACAATCCCCTCAGACTGCTGGGAGTGAGAGGCATTTGGGACCAGTATAATGCAGATTCAACTCATTCCAGAGGGAGGGAGCCAACTCCTGGAAAGGTGTACTGTTTCCTCTTGAAAGATGGCCTGGTGAAAGCTGGGAGTGTGGAGAAGGCTTGAGTGGAGCCCAGGAGCAGAGTGGAACAGAGTATTGGAGAACATGCCAGACCTTTAGAAGGAAGGTACATAAGCAAGGAACATGCCATACCCTTAGAAGGAAGGTACATAAGGAGGCTGGGACTGCCCCCTTTTAAAAACTTTGAAGTATGTGTTCTTGAAAGGAAAAAAAAAAGACTTTAATTGCACTTGAGAACTACTGAGCACGCTGAATGTAGAGACTCTGAGACTAAAAATAAAATGTGTGTAAAACTTTGATAAAGTAAATATTGATACACCTTTTTAAGAACAGTAACAGTCTCTGTTTTCCTCCCCACACCATTTCTGTGGTGGTCAGGTCATCCTGGCTCACCAGGCAATAACTTGGTGACCATGTTGATAACAAGGCAAGTCCCTTCTGCCTCTCTACACAGGACCTTACTGGCCACTAAAGTCAGTGGCATTACAATTGCATAAAAACGGAGTGGACACTGAGGTGCCCTCTTTTTTTCTCTCCTTCAGTTTCTTGTTCATGGAGGAGCAAATCTTTTGCTCAAGCTCCCATTAGAGTAGCTAATTTAGGGACTATATTGACAGCACTGTGCACGCAGAGAAGGAACTAGTATATTTGGCAGTTACCACTGATAGCGGTGGTCACCATTACTATGGCAACACTATAAAGATGTCACACAACATCACCTGAGATACTATAATTAGAATAGGAAGGAGCTAATATCAGGGAAATACTGTGGTATGTCAACACTACCATGTGATAAATGTTGGCCAGTGGTGACCACCAAAACCAAATGAAGCATAAGAAAGTCTAGCCTTTAAGAATGAAAGTCTGAACAACAGAACTGTATCCTGACTATGCTGAAGTGCTTTTAAGTTTTAAGGATTAAAATAAATTTGTCAAATTTTTACTGTTGCAGGGTGAAAATCTGGCCTCACTGAAGTTAATGACCAAACTTACATGTTTCTTTGCAGTTGTGGTCTGAATATAGGACTTTGGCTTATCACTATAGTACTATAATAAAGAAAAGATATTAAATTTTAATAAACAATTAAAGCATTATCCAGCATTCATAGTAAACTTATTGCTAAAGAAAAAATACTATCATTTTTCACACAATATGCAATAAAGTGAATATATCGGTTGGTCCAAAATACTTAGAAAGATAATAACAAACCTCAAAAGGTTGTTTCAATACAGCACTATCCACATTATTTATTTGATCACTTTTCTCCAGACTGTACGTTAAGTATTTCTTGTTATTTAGAGGCTCCAAAAGTTAATCCAGAAAATTATGATCAATGAGGAAAATCTACAATTTTAAAGGATTTAGTTCTCAAACTGTGGGTCAGGACCCCAAAGTGGGTTGCGACCCCATTTTAATGGGGTTGCCAGGACTGGCGTAGATTTGCTGGGGCCCAGGGTCAAAACCAGAGGGCTTCAGTCCTGGGTGGCGCAGCTCAGGTTACAGGCCCCTGCCTGGGGCTGAAGCCGTTGGGCTTTGGCTTTGGTCCCATCCAGGGCAGTGGGGCTTGGGCTTTGTCTTTGCCTGCCACTCCCCGGGCAGGGGGATTTGGCCAAGCTTAGGCTCTGGTCCCTCCTCCTGGAGTTGTTTTTTGTTATCAGAAGAGGATCATGGTGCAATGAAGTTTGAGAACCCGTGCTCTATAGCATTTATGATTTCTAAAAATCACTAAGCAATGTCAACACAGCTTCTTTATCAAGTTCTCTAAGATGAGGTTCCTGTTATATATGGACAAACTGGAGCTTCACTTCTGAACCCCTTTGAATTTTAGACTATAGGGTCAAGAAAGCGTGAAGTAGAAGATGAGTTTATAATTTCTGAAGCTAAATCTGTTTTTACTTTAAGTTGTATCCAAAAGGAGTTGATGCCTAGATTCCAACTCCATCTTCAATGCAGCCAAAATTTAGTCTAGTCTCATACAATATCCACCCTGAGATAATCTCACAAGATTTGCAAACTTGCAAGAATTTGCCACTCAAAGCTTGTACTGACTTAACCTTAGACTTGAACGTTACAATAAATTAGGCTGCATCTGAACTCCATCTCCTTAGCCCATCTAATAGAGACAGAAAACATGATTATTTAGGACAAAACTCTAGATTCTTGAGCGACTGATTATGTTACAACAGTCTATAATATCACATTACTGTAAAGGTCCTGAACATGTCATTTGAGACCACTTTTTTCCAGCTAACATATTCCTTGTCTCTGCAAATTGTTCTGTAAATCTAAGCAAACAGCTGCCATTAAAACCAAGATGGCTTAAAAGGATTACACTTGAAAGGATAAAGTCAATGTCACTTTTTCAGTAATAAATCATAAAATGTTACCCAGCTTCTCAGCTGAATACTGGGAACAATTCAATGCTTGAATAAAAATCTTGTTAAAAAGTTTGAAAGAATGCCAATTAATTTTAGAAATGGAAACATTATGCTAAATATGAGATCACAGCAGTAAAGGGTCTATAATAGATGACAATCTCCATTAAATAAAATCAGCAGTGGCATACAGATAAAACTATTATCCTATTCAACACTTAGAGAAGCACAGTGGTATCTCAGTCACTGTAAGGAGCAGTTGAAATTTCATTAGTAACTACTATTTTTTTTTCATATTTTTTATGGTCAAGGTCATAGAGAACTAATAGATGGAAAATGTTGTTTTAAAACAAATCCTGGCTACATGACCAATCACTTAATAAAGGTGAAGCAGGTATGTCTATAAGATGAAGTCTAACCATATCCCCTAGATTCCAGGGCCTAAAGGGATCGTTGTGATCAGCTTGTCTGACTTCTTGTATAGCACAGGCCATAGAATGTCTTGGAATTATTTCCTGTTTGAACTAGAAGATATTTTGTGGAAGAACATCCAGTGTTGATTTTAAAAATTGCCAGTGTTGGAGAATCCATAGCAACCCTTGTTAAATTGTTCCAGTGGTTAATTACCCTCCCTGTCTTGTAAAAAACAAAAACAAACAAAAACCCACCTTATTTCTAGCCTGAATTTGTCTGTCTTCAAATCCCCACCATTTGATCTTGTTATACCTTTGTTTGCTACATTAGTGAAACTAAACAGATTGAGTCTTTCATTATCACATGTTTTCCAATCCTTTAATAGTTCCTGTGGCTTTTCTCTGAACCATCTCTAACTTATTAATGTCTTTCTTGAATTGTGGACACCAGAACTTGTCACAGTATTACAGCAGTGGTCACACCAGTATGAAATATAACCTCCCTGCTCCTTCTTCAGATTGCCCTGTTTATACATCCAAGGATTATATTAGCCCTTTTGGCCACAGCATCACACTGGGATCTCATATTTGGCTGATTATCCAGCATGACCCTTGAGTCCTTCTGAGAGTTGTTGCTTTCCAGGATACTCCCACATACTGTAAGGAAGGCCTACATTCTTTGTATCCAGACATATATTACATTTGGCTGTATTAAATTGCCTATGTTTTGCTTATGCCTAGCTTACCAAGATCAGTGACTTGTCCCCTGTAATTTAATTTGTCTCCCTCAATTTTTTTGTCACCTGTAGACTTTATGAGCAATGATTTTTTTTTCTTTGAGCTCACTGATAAAAAATGTTGAATAGCATAGGGCCAGGTACCCATCCCTGCAGGACCCCACTAGAAACTCACCCATTCGATGATTCCCCATTTACCATTACATTTTGAAGCCTATGTATTAACTAGTTTTTAATCTATTGTATGTGTATCATGTTGACTTTGTATTGTTCTAGTTTCTTAATCAAAAGCTCACAAGTCAAATGCCTTGCCAAAATCTAAGTATATTGTATCAGTGCTGTTACCTTTTGTCAACCAAATTTCTAATCTCATAAAAAAGCTATCAAGTTAGCCTAACAGGATCCAGTTTCCATAAACCCATATTGATGGGCATTAATTATATTACCCTCCTTTATTTTTTATTGAGTCCTATATCAGCTGCTCCCTTATGTTGCCGGAGAGATGTTGGGCTGACAGGTCTATAATTATCCAGGATGTCTCTTCTAAAGCTCTTGGGTTTGAGTTATCTGGACTTGCTATTAAATGTCTAGGTTAGTAGTTGTTTAGTTTAGCTGTTTAACATCCTCTTTAGTTACTGTTGGAATGGGAGGTACTTCATATGATATGCCTACATTTGGCTTTTTCAAATACAGAACAAATATTTATTGAACACATCCATTATTATTGACAATTCTACCATTTTCTTCTAGTAATGGACTGATATCACTTTGGGGGATTCCTTTTGTTTCCAATATGCTAAAACGTCTTGTCCTTAATGCTGCTAGCCATAAATTTCACCGTGCGTTCTTCTGTTTCCTGTTTTTTATACAATTCCTAGCTTCTGATTCATTTAATACCAGCAGCTTCTACCCGTTATTGTTTTGATTTTTTTTATAGCTGCTTTCACTTCCCTTCTAAGCCAAATTGGCTTTGAACCAGTGTGACCGTTCATGATTGTGGCTTTTTGGGTATCTAGCAAAATGTTCTTAAATAGTTCCCAATTATCAACTCACATTTTTCTGTTTAAACTTTCTCCCAACTGATTTGGCTCATTGTTTTCAGCTTTGTGAAATTGGACCATCAAAAGCACCAAGTATATATCAGAGTATGTTCATTATGAGCTTGGAATCTTTGTTTGCGCATAGATATAACTAGGTTATGAGCACTTGCACCTAAGCAACCACTAGTATTTAATTCTGTGATCAATTTATATTTAACTGTGAAGATGAAGTCTAATGCAGAACTTCCTCTGCATTGCATCCAACTCTCTGTGAATTAGGAAATTCCATATATAACTTTAATATGACAGGTTTCAGAGTAGCAGCCGTGTTAGTCTGTATTCGCAAAAAGAAAAGGAGTACTTGTGGCACCTTAGAGACTAACCAATTTATTTGAGCATAAGCTTTCGTGAGCTACAGCTCACTTCATCGGATGCATAAAGTGGAAAATGCAGTGAGGATGTTTTATACACACAGACCATGAAAAAATGGGTGTTTATCACTTCAAAAGGTTTTCTGTCCCCCCACCCCACTCTCCTGCTGGTAATAGTTTATCTAAAGTGATCACTCTCCTTACAGTGTGTATGATAATCAAGGTGGGCCATTTCCAGCACAAATCCAGGGTTTAACATGGGTCCCCCCACCCCGTTCCTCAGACGTTCTTGTTAAACCCTGGATTTGTGCTGGAAATGGCCCACCTTGATTATCATATACACATTGTAAGGAGAGTGACCACTTTAGATAAGCTATTACCAGCAGGAGAGTGGGGTGGGGGGACAGAAAACCTTTTGAAGTGATAAACACCCATTTTTTCATGGTCTGTGTGTATAAAACATCCTCACTGCATTTTCCACTTTATGCATCCGATGAAGTGAGCTGTAGCTCACGAAAGCTTATGCTCAAATAAATTGGTTAACTTTAATATGGACACACGTCAATTATTAATGCTTTTCATATATGATGCATAATTAAAAGACTTCTATTGACTTTTGATTGACTTTAGTGGGCTTTGGATCAGGTCTATGGTGTGTAATGTTTTTTTTTAATGCAAGGATTTCAAAGAACTTTACAAGCATTGAGTACTCTTAACCTCTACCACCCCTAAGAGACAGGTGAGTAATACAGATCAAAAGATGTGCTGCAATTAAGGATGTGTTTAAGTGCTTTGCTGAATAAGGACAGACTTAATCATGGACTTAAGCTGAATGTACACATTGCTGAATTGGGGCCAGGTTGACACCCCTAGTGAATCAAGTCTTCTGTTATCCAATGGACAGGTACAACCACTTTACACCACTTTAGGTGTGAGAGCGGTTCAGAGACCATTCAGCCCTTGGTGCCTCTATCAGGTTATCTGTAGTCCAAACTGTACAGTGAAAAAAATATGAACCCAGAGTATACGTTTTATGAGCAGACTAACACATATTATCTTTGCATATTTCAGCATTTTTACTTTAGGTTGCAGTATCATTGGAGTAGGGACTTAATCCAAAGATCTGTTACTGTCAAACCTTTGTTTCTATCTAAAAATTAAATGTAGTGCTCTTGAAAGGTGCCAGATTAGCAGCCTTGGAAATTGTGGTCTTTTCATTCACAGAAATATAGCATGAGCAATAATAGTGCTCCTGACACTGGCCCACCAGCATAACTTGACTCCTTTCTGGAGAGTTGACCTTTCTGGGTGAGAAGGTATTTGTTGGGGCCTTGAGGCACTCCTGAAATACAATACATAATCAGTAGTAATAGCCAGGATACCATAGAAAATTATGCCTTATTCATATTATACTGCCCTTCATGCACTTCAAGCTTTAACTCTTGGCTGAAGCACAATTCATAGCTCTGTATTACTCTTCTGAAAAGACCATTTACAGTCTTTTGCCTGACTTATCTAAACCATGAACTTTAAGGCATTTATGTAACTTCATCTCAGTGAGCTTTGCCTCTGTTCTTTCCCTTATTAACTAAAACTGATTCAACATTCATATTTAACTAGCTAATATCTAATTGTGACTTTCACAGGCTCTGTAGCCTCATGGGAATGACAAAAGCTTCCCCTTCCAGCTCTTTCGCTACATCCATAAAATACACTGTGTTGGCTGGAATACTCTCAACTGTAACTAAAATGATAAAAGTATTGAATCCAGCCTAAGGGCAGAAACATTCTCTCAGCTTCTCTTCCTTTTAGGGCAAATGTTCCCCGGTTCAGTCTTCAGGCTGGCAAAAGCCAGTCATCTGCTATATGCAATCTCTCCTCAAGTCTGACACGGTTTTACTCGTTTCTGGACTGCTCCTGTGTGAGATATGCAGAGTTGATTGCCCTTGTGGTTTGTGTAAGCATTCAGACTATTCTTATCTGCACATCATTCCTGTCTCAATCAGGATTAAAAAAAAATCAATGGAATTCCCAGATTCAGGTCTGATGTTAGGACAGGGGCACCTGTTAGCATATGCACTGGATCTCAATCACCTTGTTCATTTTGGCAGCTGGGCTATGGGGTATTCTGATGTGGGGGCTTCTGTTTCTTTTGTTGAAACTGTTGCACTGTGAATAAATGACAGATATGGGGCAGGGGTGGGGAGATGGAGACTGTAATCCAGTGGTAGGAGCACTCACCTGGAATGCGTAAGACCCAGGATCCAGCTTACCTGCTCAATGACTCTTTTTAAAAATTATTTATGCACAATGGAACAGCTTCAACAAAAGAGACTGAGTGAGTCCCCACATCAGAACATCCTATAAACCAGTGGCTTGGGCACTTACCTGAGAGGTGTCAGAATCCTGTTCAAATCCCTTTTTCCCCTCCCACATCCCAGGTGAATACGCTAACCAGTGGGCTAAAAGATTGTGGGAGGTCCCCCTCTGACCCCAGATCCCCGAGTCATTTTGTGTGAGCTGTCCTATAAGGACCCAATCTGGTAGGTGAGCTCTGAGCATGCTTACTGGATCAGGCCCTGCTAGGGAGTTAGGCAGCAGAACACCTATATTATCCTGGTTCATGCATTGCTGTGGGGCCGAAGTGTGCATGCATTCAGGCAGAAACTTAAGTGCCTAGAAAACTCACTGCAAAATCTTAGGCTCCGTGTGAGTTTAGGCACCTACAGGGTTTGGCAGCAGCTGAGTGGGGGGAGGGAATTGAATCTGGAATTTAGGTGCCTAAAGTGGCAGTTAACGGGCCTAAATCCTCTTGTGAATCTACTTGTACTTGTCTGATAGAAGATTAGCCTTTATATTAAAAAGTCTGTCTTGGTACAGCACTATTTATGTAATTCTGCAGGTTTGGGATTTTAATAAAAAGAAGGAAAAAATCCTGAATGTCGAAAGAAAAATTGTGCAGAAGAAACAGCTAAAACATCAGCCTTAGAAGGAATGAAGAGCTGCCCATCTTGTGATGTGGGTACTCAATAGAACACTTCAGCCCAATGTACTAATAACAAAGAGATAACATTAGCAAAATCATATAATTTCATGCAGGTAAACCACTTTTAAAATAAATGGATCAGTCTTAAGGTTCCATTTATAAAGGGTTAATAAATGATTAATACATGACCAGAAGTTGTTTTAACTATATGGGTAAAAGGGTTTATAGATAGGAATAAGCCATGGTTATAAGCAACTTACTGATCTGTTGAATTACATAAACAACCAGTAACACTTGATTGATCACTTATTAAAACACAAATAATGTATTAGTCTTTATAAACTACTTATAAATGCACACACTTAATACAAAGTGTGACCAAAAAATGCTTCCATCTAATTAACCTAAGTTCCAGGCATATGCAGGGGTCTGCTCACACGACTGTATTCACTTATCTAAATATGTATTATGGTTTTCAGAGTTTTTGAGCACCCACAATTGCTACTGAAGCTGTAGGTGCAGGAGGCATCTTTGAAAACCAAACCATTTTATTTGCATACCAAAATATGGCATTAAATACTGTGAAATCTGAGCCTCATGGAAGTCAATGACAAAACTCCCATTGACTTCAAGGGGGCAAGGTTTTACCCTTAATACTTGGCACCCAGATCTAGAAATGTATTGCTTAAGCTTGTTGGGGCAGATCCCAAAATTCTCCTCTTCTATACAGATTAAGCCCATTGATGGTGCTGGAAAAATAACCTTTTTTACAATCAGGAGAAAATAATCCAAATTCAAGAAATACCCTGACTAAAGTAAAATCCTAGTTTTCAGTCAGGGCTTTAAGTGAATAAAATTTGTAGTCTTCCAAAGATAAAAAACATGTCCCTCTTCTCAAAACTGATGTTAACAGTTTCTTTATGTAGAAATTTACTTTCCCCATTTGAGATAATTAGGTCACTGAACTGTGACTAGAAAAACTTAATGCAGTGGGCTAAATAAATGCAAGAGTTAGACATACTGTGTCTGTACTGAAATGCAGATTTATTATTTAAAAGTGAGTTAACTTGTTAAAGATGTTAATGTGATTTCCTGGAAACTAGTATAGAAAGGGCAACACCAAGGAAGTGCACCTGGTCCTGAACCTGATCCAGAGTCAGCACTAACTTCCAGGTGAAGAGGTGATTCACACTCCTTGTATTCAGACTCAAGCAATTGTTGTCAGGAACATCCATATTCATTATCATACCGTCTCAGTGGTCTCTATCTCAAATTTATTGAAGTGAACACAAGAGAACCTCTGTCCTTCCTTCCTGCTTTCTGGAGGTAAGCTTTTGTTGTTGCTGAGACTGCTACCAAGGGTGCAAATTCAGTTTACTTTGTTCTTTCTTTTTGAATTAATCTTAAAAGCATTTACAATATGAGTAACTGTTCTGGAATTTATAGAAAAGTCTTGACATACCAACTTTGCACTTGTGCCTCATGAATACAGTGAGGATTACTCACTTACTTATGCTCCCAAGTGTTTGAGATCAAGCCTTAATGCTAAGGTTTTATAGTCATTGCTCTCTTGAAATAGACATGTTACAGTTTATACTAATGTTGTCATCTAAATGTTCTATTTTGAATTTATTTGATAAATCAATAAATGATTTTTAATCAAACATGCTTTAAGTGTTTAAAACATGCTTTTAAAGCTTTATGCTTTAAGTGTCAGCATAATGAAATGTCCACCCTACACTGGGTTGGAAAGGGTTAAGGTGGCCAGGGAGGCCAATTAACTTCCCTGGGTGCACCTGGAGGAGGAGCCAGAGAGTTGACCACTAATTAGGAATAGGCTCAGGAACAGGTGAGGCCCAGTATACAGCCAAGTAGCCTGCTACAGGCAGGGGCTGTAGGAAGGCAGAGTGGAGTCACTCCTTGAGTGGAGGGAATTAAGGTGCGGACAAACCCAGAGATGGGACAACCTAGTAAAATAGGAAGAAGCCCAGGAAAATAGTAGTAAGAACTAAGATGATATAGGCCTAGGTTGCATGTTACCAGATCCCTGGGCTGGAACCCAATATAGAGAGCAGGGCTGGGTTCCCCTACCAGTCACTGGGTAGTGGCATAGGGCATTGGAGATGCCACCCAGACAGCAGGATCTGGAAAGCTCTTGAATTCCCTGGAAGGGAGGACTTTAGTGACCTGGCTGGAGGGCCAAGCCATGAAGAGGAAGTTGCAGATCTGGGAGTGACCAGAGCAGAATAATGAGGTAAGATAGGAGGGAAACACCATCAGAGGGAGGCTGGTGGAGCTAATCCCTAGGATGGCCAGCGGGAGGCACCACGAGTTAATCCTGTGGTAGTCAGTGATATGTATATTGTCTTTAGAACAAAGAGAGTAGCTAATGTGGTGTGGTATAAAGGCACTGCTGGTAAGAGTTCGTGAAGGCCACGATACTAACTAGTGATGCAGGCAGGAACAGATCCCTAAGTAATGTCTCATTATTTTGTAAGTGTTATGTTCATCTATGGGGTTTTGTAAATAATAAAAAGAGATTACATTGTTTAGCTGGTGTTTAGCTTTGTTAGGGGACTTATTAGTCATGTTAAGACAAACACATAGTCAAGCAATTGTCTAATCATCTGTATAGTTGCTGATCTCATTCAAGCAACGAAACTTTGAAGAAGTTTCTTCAGGCAGTCATGTACTCTTTATGCTTCATGTAGGCCGTAAATCTAGTTGTATCATAATGTCCTTGGAAAAAGCAGACAGTCATTTCTATACTTTAATTTAACAAGGTCTATTGAATGGTTAAATGAGATCAGTAATCTTCTCCAGTGGTGCAAGATCTAGTACCACTTGACACTGTAGTATAATATTACCATGATGGCAAAAAGTAAAATAATGTCCTATTTAGCCCATGCTTCTAATTAAGAAGTTAACTGTTGGGAACTCATCTCTAATTAACCACATTAACTCTTTCAACATGCTTCTGTAAAATTCAGATGAATATCCTCAAGGTGGGATTTACCCAGTTGGACTTGGCTGTCCTCAAGTACATACCTAGATGGGACTATGGCTGTTATTTCTTAACGGCTGATTCCTGAATTCTGTGCATGAATTCATGTTATTTCCTAATGAAGTAATTACTTTGAAATATACTTGTATCTACGTGAATATTCCTGTGTTCCACATTGCTAATGAATTAAGTTCTTATTTTTGTTGTTGCATTTGTTTAAGGTTTAGTAAGCTCCTGGTTCATGAATCACAGCATTATTTTATTAATAAAATATTTTAAAATATATGATGCAATCTAGATTAGATTTCTATATGCACTCTAATTTCATTCTGCTGCATATCCAGAGGAATGCCTTGCTTGTAAGGGGATTTTCAGTTGTTGTCATTTTAGGCTTCGGAGTAAAAAGTGGTTTACCTGCTGTTCAGGACAATTGAAGTCAATATTGCAAGAAAATCCCAAGTACTTATTGCAAAATGAAGTGAGCTGTAGCTCATGAAAGCTCATGCTCAAATAAATTGGTTAGTCTCTAAGGTGCCACAAGTCCTCCTTTTCTTTTTGTGAATACAGACTAACACGGCTGTTACTCTGAAACTAGTTGGCTTCTGTAATTATATCCAGATCCTCAGCTGGCATAAAGTAGCAAAGCCCCATTGTAGTAACTAGAATTACAGGGAGGGAGGCTAATTTACAGTAGCGGAGCATCTGACTGTTACTTTGATTTGCTATATGAATTGCTAACTTAAAAACCAAGTGTATTTAGAGTGTCCATAGCTTGCAAGTTGTCTAATGTACTCCAAACCAGGAAGAACTGTGTTTCTGGATAGCGTCACTTATGTAAGATGTAAAGTTATAACTTGATCAACTGAGATTTATATGAACAGGAGAGGGGAATGTGACTAATGCTGACATATAAAGAGAACAATCTGATAAACAATTCCATTACAGGAGAACGTAAGGGATAACATAAGTGGGCATGTTTTTCCTCTGAGAAATTTATAAGCAAACTTGTGGAAAAGAAATAATCAGACCAACTGATAGTGATGTGACTGATAGCAAGTAACACAGCAGTCTTCTTAGAATGACTATCTAATCTAGGAATATAAATAGCATATGAACACAACGTATAATCTACTGAGAGTGTGGGAGAGGCATACTCATTGCCGAAGTGTCTCTTAATAGTGGAGTTTTGAAAATATAACTTTTGAACTTCTTACTGTTGGCTGTGAAGCACATAGCAAGCTGGAGGAGCAGAAAAAGATTCTTATCAATAGTTAAACTCCATTTTATGAGTTTCCTATCATTTTCTTGTATTTTTATCATCTTTTTGATCATATAATTTCATTAACCATCAGCTGTCTGCAAGAAAAAGTGCTGTTTTTCCTTATATTGAACTGAGCAGCTGTTCACCTTAGCTTATATGGAAGATGTCTGTACTGCAATCAGCTTTTACCCTCGCATGTCTAAAAATAGCAATGTAGAAGCAACAGCATGAATTTCCACAGGAAGGGCACTGGGTACATAGTTGTGTTGGTAGTCTGTGCTGAAGCATGTGTTGCCACGTCTACACTATGTTTAGATATACTAGTGTGGGTATGTCTAACCATACTGCAATCACACCTCTGAGGCAGTATAGACATACCCAGAAGAAATACTGCTGTTGCGGATTTCACTTTGAATGTGTGTGTCTGGGGATATACATTGAGGCCAATAAATATCTAAAACTCTGCTTCTGTTGTGTGTCAAATATGTACTGTACTATGGGTATCTGTATACTATACATAAGCTGTCAGTGAGTTAGATATTTCAGGATGCATCCTTCTCTACTGACCAGTCCTCTACATATGAGTCTTGATTCTCTGTTGTTTGCACCTGTGTAGCTTACATCAATACAAGGTTCATACAAAGTCAGTGTAAAACACTTCCAGCTCAGAATGGTAACACTTTGTATACAGTTTGCATTGGTGTCAAAATTACACAAGATACAGGGAACCCTAGAATCAGACTTCTGATAATTATCATAGTACATGTGACTTTTGCCATTGATTGCATCATATAATTGTTTTTAATTTACTCCTGCAGTATATTCTTGACAAAGTCTTATACATAAACTGAGTTCTTTTCAAACACCTGTTCTCTCTGTGCTCTCTTCATTACTTTTTCTTCATCTCATCATGGCCTTATTTCAAATTTGCTCACTTGAAAATCAAAACACTCTTGCAACTTATACTTAAATGATTTTTCTTAGATTATAAATTACCTTATTTTGAGCCATTGAGCCCTAAATATAAACTTAACTAGCCTCTATTGCTCCTCATCAGGTACTTTAAGTAACTTAGTTCTACATATTTCCTTCCACTGAAGGTTTCCAATTCCTTTGATACTCTGTTAAAACTCAGATATGTAGAGAAAAGCGAGAATCCCATGAAGTGTCAGTTGGTAACTTTCCTTACCACAATTAAATTAAGAGGTCTGCAGCTCCATGGTAAAAGCCTGCAGCAGGCTGTGGACAGGCCAAGTCACCATGTAGACAAGCTCTTAAGATAAATGTTGACTCCCTCTGCACAGATGTAGTAATGTTAAGAATGGGGAGGGAGTGCAGGGATTGATTCCTTGTGGTAATCCATAGTGATAGCTAACCATGTCTGTAAACACTCCTGTCAATTCCACTACTTTTTTGGAGGGGGGCGGGGGCTAGTTAGGAGGGGATCAGCTAAACGGGAAGAAAAGGTAAGGGAGAGGGGTCACTGAGGTAAAGGGGGTGGGGGGAGTGAGATGGCCAAGGCAGGGGAGAAGACTATAAGAAGGGTGGGTGCAGAGTGAAGCTGAGGTGAAGGGACTCTGAAGGAGGGGGATATTTAGATTAAAAAGACAACTGGTATGTCTAGTTAGAACTGGAGAAAGTTTTCTGTATGTGCAAAGGTCCCTGCTTTAGCTGATTCTGTAGCTGCTCCTACCTGCTGAAATTTCTGGCTGGCTGCTCTCTGCAGTTTAGGCTCTGCTCATTATCTGAGAACATGAATATAAATGGCTCTTTAGCATGTTTTATTATAGCCACACTCTCATTTTTGTATTCTGAATAGAAACTTTTTCATGTACAATCCCCCACCTTAAGTTTGCCATGGTCTAGTTCTGTTTGCAGGGGTTTCCTGAAAAAGAACAAATCTTACTCCTCTTTAAAGAAGTCATGGCTCTTTTTTGCTTTAAAAGATTGTTCATACCTCTTACGTTCACAGAAAATAGCTTATTGGTTCAAAGAGAGTCCAGAAGAGCAGGTTACTTTATGTAAATCAGTGCAATATCAAATGGAAATCAAATCTTTATCCAATTTCCCCTACAGAGGGTGATAGCTACAGGCAAGAGAAAAAAATGTGAAAGGTCAATGACTATTGGAGGTAACTCTTTGGCCACGTGTTTGTTTCTGTTTGGGGTGATCTGTTTCTCATTTCATAATCTAGTGGCTGTTACGGTGAGAACATGCTGAACTGTTCAATAGGCAGAGACTTAAACTTGTTCCCCAGTATTTATCCCCTTGTTTTACTATTCAGTATTTTGGTCACATCAGACAGAATTAGTGCCCCTCTGAGATAGGCCATGTACAAACACAATAAGAGATGTCTCCTGCTCCAAGCTCAAAGGGGTTACAAATTGGTTAAGAGAGATTCAACAAGTGGGTATAAACAACAACAAAATAGAATGTGGAGGATGATGGTAACCATGATACTTGATTACACAGATCAGATATCTGCTTAATTAGCTGTGAGAGGCACATTTTTGTATGCCTTACTGACAAATCTCGAAACTCAGTACCAAGCAGGAGAGGGTAGATTACCTGTGTTTATAAAGTTGTGCTCTATACATGCTGATGTATTCACAGAAATATTTTATGTTTAGTTATATAATATGGGTAACCAATACAATCAAGACAGTCCTACTCAACATCACTGTGACACAAAGCTGTCCTTTAAGCAATGGCATGCTAAACTTCTTTGTTCTTTCATGTAGGATAGTCATGTGGGCCAGGAGCCGAAGTACAAGAACATCTCTGTTCCATGCCTGCTTTCTTTTTGCAGTTCCTCTTTTTTAATTTCATTGAGATTTAGGGCCAGGCTTTCAACGGTATGTAGGTATCTAAAGTTCCATAAAGGCATTTAATGGGATTTTCAACCCTGCCAAGAGCAGGTTAGGTACCTAGGCCCAAAACCTCAGAGATTCCTATTGATTTTAAAGGGAGGTAGGCATTTGAGTTTGGTGTCTAAATACCTCCTGAGGATATCACCCTGAACTTGTTAAGTTTTATGACGATTAGGAGCCTTAACCTACTTAGGCATTTATGTGCTTTTTTTATAGTGAGATTTTCTATATCTGTTCTTTAGGTGCCCAAATACCCTTGAAAACCTGGCCCTTAGCCTCTTAAATGTCGAGACCACTTCTGAAAATGGAATTTACTAATTCACTTAGATTTCATGTTCGTAATCTCATGCTTTAGTTGCTCACTTGCAGGGGTCTGGACCCCACCCCCCAAAAAGTGTGTTGTGGAGGTATGGCTTTTTAATTTTTTTTCCTCCTTCTGAAGCGCCAGATTGCCCAATGTCCCATCTCGAGCCAGGGCTGGGTGAACCAGGGCTGAAAGGTGGCACCAAGCATTCTTTCTCTCATAGGTGCTTGGCTGGCTGGCTCTTGCTCACGTGCTCAGGATCTGATTTGCCATATGTGGGTAGGGAAGGAACTTTATCCCTGGTGAGACTAATGGGGTGGCGGGGGAAAGGGGAGTTTCCTTTCCACTGCAGGATGTGGGTGCAGGTCAGTCACTTGCTGGGATTATCTGGGTATATCTCACTTTAATCATTCCCCTATCATCGCAGGATCCTTGAGACATTGGTGCATGTCAGTCACACCTATTCTCTGCCTGTGGCATGTAGCAATTTAGTGTCCTGTCACCTGTAATATTCTGGTTATAGGGTTTAGCATTCAGGTTCTGGACGGTTTGGGGGGCCTGTGATTATGCAGGAGGTCAGACTAGATAATCTGGTGGTCCCTTCTGGCCTTAAACTCTGACTTCTGAAAACTCCCCAATATTTTCTTCACAGAGTGTAATGAGAGACTATTGTGGGATGCAAAAGAATTGTACTACAAATTTTAATAGTAATAGCATAATGTTTAAACATAGTAACTTCTGTTTCCCAGTCATCAGTCACTTCCTTGAGAATGTGATGTCTACTAAAAAGCAAAAACACTTTGACAGCATAAGCACAAGTGAAACATGATTACTTTTTTCCTCTTGCTATCCCTTTCTGAAGTAAGCAACAGAATGAAAGGAATGGGCCATTGGCATGCATGTCCTCTTAATGCAGAGGTGGGCAAACTACGGCCTGTGGGCCACATCCGGCCTACGGGACCGTCCTGCCCAGCCCCTGAGCTCCCAGCAGGGGAACTAGTCCCTGGCCCTTCCCACACAGTACTGCTGCCGCGCGGGCAGTGCGGCTTGCGCCCACCCACCTCCCAGGCTTTCCAATAAGCCAGTCCTGCCGCTTTGAGCAGTATGGTAAGGGGGTGGGGGGAGTGTTGGATAAGGGGCAGCAGGTCCCAGGGGGCAGACAGGGGGCATTTGGATAGGGTGACCAGACAGCAAATGTGAAAAATCGAGACGGAGGTGGGGCGGGGGGTAATAACACCCAAAAATTGGGATTGTCCCTATAAAATCGGGACATCTGGTCACCCTACAGTTGGATGGGGCAGAGGTGGTCAGGAGACAGGGAGCAGGGGGTGTTGGATAGGTGGTGAGGTCCTGGGGGGTCCCAGGAGGGGGTGACAGGGAGCACGGGGGTTAAATAGGGAGTGGGGTCCTGGGGGGGCAGTTAGGGATGGGGATCTGGGGAGGGGGTGGTCGGGGACAAGGAGTGGGGGGGTTGGATGGGTTGGGGTCCTGGGGGGCTTGTTAGGGGGTGGGGGTGTTCATAGGGGTTGGGGCAGTCAGGGGACAGGAAGTGGGGGGGTTGGATGGGGTGGGGGGGTCCCGAGAGGGGGCGGTCAGGGGTGGGGGGGTCCCAAGAGGGGACAGTCAGGGGACAAGGAGCTGGGGGGGGGTTTGAATGGGTCGGGAGTTCTGAGGGGGGAAGTCAGGTGGCAGGAAGTGGGAGGGGGGGATAAGTGTATCCTTAAGGCTTAACCCTGCCAGAGAAGTGGCTCAGCAAGGGAGAGTGCCTAGGGCACGGAGAAGCCCTGCGCTCCCTGGAAACGGGACCCAGAGAGGGCAAAGAGGATGCTCAGCTAAGTCCCTGGCCGGGGGACTGCTGTGGAGCCTGCAGGGTTGGGATGCGAACAGGCTGGAAATTGCTTTCTCTCCCCTCCCCCCCCCCCCCCCCCCCCCCCCGCCGACTACAGAGTTTAGCTGAGGGGTGGAGAGTCTTTCCTGTGTCAGCGCTGTGCAGGGATTTGGCACACACAGGACTTGGTTCCTCCTGGCCCGCGCCCCAGGACAGAGGGTCTTGGGCTTTGCCTCTAGCTGGACTAGCACCCCAGGAGTGGGGGAAGGAAGGAGCCTGCCAGCCAGGCTATTGGTGAGCTGAGTGCTCTGACAGGGGGTTGGTTCTCTGCAAAGCGCTGGGATCAGGATGCACCCTACTGCGGGAGGATGTGGAGAGCAGTGGGGCTGGGTGTGTGTGTGTGAAGGGGCAAAGCAGGGAGAGGACAGTAAGAGGGTGAGCACGTAAAGGGCCAATGTGTGGGCAGCAGATGCAACATGAAACCAGCCCCTGCCTAGTGCCCGCCCACACTCGCCAGCCACCACAGCTCGCAGCCCATGCTGTCTGGAAACGGGATGGGGCCCTGCTGGCCAACAGCCAGCACGCAGCAGGAGCTGCACTGATGGACCAGCATGGGGCACAGTCACCCCCGTGCACTGCAGCGTTGCCTTGCCACCACACCCACTCCCATTGTCGGCCACTGGACACCACTCACTGCTGGTGGGTGGGCAGCGGGTGAGTCGGGATCCGGCCAACAGCAGGACCTGCAAGTACTGATGGGTGGGAGGGAGACAGAAAATATGGGACAATTTGCCTGTTTTTAAGAAAACATCAGGACACCTGCAGGGGGGCTTAAATATGGGACTGTCCCTTTAAAAACAGGAGTCTGGTCACCCTGTGTAGATGGATTCTGAAGGGCCCAGGTACAGCATTTTGAGATGAAAGTTGCTGTGATAAGAGAATCAAGCCTTAATCTTGTGTAACTCTATTTGACTTCAGTGGAGATGCTGCTCATTTACAATGATATAGAAATAGAATAGGCTTCTCCAGGGCCAATATTTCATTGCGGTATGGCCTCTTTATGCCCCTCTTTGGTGATCTAAAGGGGTCTTAAATGGAGCAGATCCTTCCACCATGAAATAACCCTAACAAAAGGGGCTTCCCCAGATGGCATGACTGCTACATACCTCTTCTCTTTGCCCTCAGCATAACAGGCATATCAAAGAGTGTAACTAAGATGTGGGGTTATGGTTTGAGCATTATTCGGCTCTGGCTATTGTCTGGTACTGTGGGACCTGTGTAAACTGACAGTCGACCTAAGACTGTTCATTTGTGTATGTATGCAAAAGTTTTAAAAGTTACAGAACACGTAAATTTAGAAAATGAGAACCATCAGCAGGTCCTACAAATGACTGTTGAATGCGTCAATATTTCATTCAGATCTACAGGATGTATCTAATTTCGAGTAATAGTTTTTAGCGATTTGTTTCTCGTATTTTAATTCCCTTGGCCGTGTCCACTTTCTGAGCCACTAATGCTAATGAAAGTCAGCTTTTAATAGCAACACAAACGGCCCAACTCCAGTTTTATATCTGTTCCTTAATAATTGCCAAGGACATATTGATAGATCTGTAGTTGTCTCATTAAAATGGCTGAAAGTTTTCGTTTTAAAAATGACTTTTTCTGCAAAGCAGACCTTAATTGCTATAGGGCATAATATGACAAAATATAGATAATTTCTTTAAAACTTGTAGCAGAGTCCTGTGTCCTACTCAACTTAACCTACCACTTAGACTGCTGGAAAGAGCCTGATAGAACATTGGGGGATATAACCATTTCCCTCATTAAGTACTAACAAGCCAGTTTCATAACTCTAACTTTATTATGTTCCCTGCATTTCTTCCCTGCCCATTAACTAACTATAATCCTAATAACTGCATAGCTGCTTATAACAGCCTGTCTCTCTCAATTCTCCTATCACTTTTATGTATGTTTCCCCTGCTAGTTTCAGCTTTCTCTTATTTTGTCAGTTCTGTCAGCCCAGGATAGAGCATAGAATGAACAGGAAAGAGAAGTTTCCAGCAAGAGAGATCTAAACTGTACTTAAGATGCAGCAAGGAATTGTGAGATCAGAGAGGTGAGCACTGGAAGATGACTGTTCCTAGATTTTTGTGTGTTCACTGGATTCTTTGAAAATTCTGATTGAGGAGTTGTTGGGGCAGTGATGCTAACAAAGGAGTGGGACCGCAGGCCAGGCATTAGAACTTATGACTCGGCAAAGTCTGTGAGAAGCAAAAAAAGAAACAGACTAGCAGAGCTGGTCTCAACTTGGAATTGTCAGTTCATGAGAAACTTCTATATTTTGACATTTTATTTTGAATTGAAACCAAAAATTTAAGGCATCAGTACATCTCATTAGTTCTATTTTTATATTTCATGGTATGTCAGCAGTAGCAAATACTATGTCAGTTTCACGATTTAATCACAACACAAACAGGAGATGAGATTTCAATCAGTAGCGGCTCCCCTTAACGATAAAAATTAGAATATTTCAACTATTATATTTATGGCATGTCCGTAGTATTGCTGTTGTGCACTACCACTGAAATGTCATGAAACAATAAAAATATGAAAGTGCGACCTCTGAAAGGAAATTCGAAAACCAAATGTCAAAGCTTCCTAAAAGAACTTGTTTTGTTTTGAAATACTTTTTTCCATGGGAGTCTTTGTCAATCTACCTTTTTTTCTAAATGTTTGAAAAATGCCATTTTTTAAAAAAAGAATTAATTACCTTAACAAAAAAGTTCTGACCATCTCTAACAAGAAGTCTGAACACTGACAATCTCAACAATTAAAGGAATGAATGGATAATTGAGGAAAGATGGATTGTGTTAATTTCCCTGAATAAAGACCAAGAGGGCTACACTTGTGTCAGTATAGGTCACTAATAAACTATACGCTGAACCATTTTAGCGGCATGTGCAAGAGCAGGGGAAAGTCCCACAAACAATTAGGTTTGTTCAGAAGGGGGAATGGACACGAGACAGTTGTGATACCAACATGACTCTCTTCTTGAGTCCAGGTTCAGGCTGTTGGGACAAGGAAGGAACAAGGGACAACACCAGCCTCGATACATGTAATAATGTTAATAGTGCAACACCTCTGCCAGGTGCAGCCAGCAGCAACCAGGGCTGGGTTCAGTCTCTAGGGGTTCCTTTCCATCGATACAACACAGAAAAGGCTCGAGCCCCAATCCTGTAACCTGGGAAAATTACACACCACCCCAGGTGCCTCTGAGGGGCAATACTTCCCTTCTCGCAAGCACAGAGTCTGAGTATAGAAAAGAAGCTTTTAATGAAAGGAGGGAGGTCACCTGACATTAATTAGGTGAATCCACGAGCAGGATTCATGAACATAAAACTGAGTGACCTTCTGCCTCATGTTCTTAAGTTCTACAACCAAAAGTTCCTTTTCTGTATCCCTCTCTGCTCCCTTACCATACTCCACTCAGAGTGGTTGTCCTTCATTAGTGAGGACTCAGGGTTCTGAGGCACATCTGTGTGAGTTCACCTCCCACCTGGGGAAGAAGGCACCTTGCTTGCTCTGCCCTTTGAGCACTTGCACTGGCTGCCCGCTTGTTCTGCTGGCCATGCCGACGGCCATTCTCTGAGTTATTTTTAGCTTTTAGCAGACTGGGCAGACACATGGTCCCACCACGAGTGATTTCAGCTCTGATTAAGCATTTAAAATAACAGATGCTCCTCATTAAGCCTATTTAGCTCTTTCTTTGAATAGTGAGGATGAACAGGTTAAACCAGTCTGAGGACCCCAGGGAGAGTTCACACCTCCTGGCTGGGACACTTGTCCCTGCCCCTCTTACTTTCACAGGGCCCTGGCATTTGAGCCCCTGGCTTAATGAGGTCTCTTCAGCTGAGGGTGACCCCTCATTTTGGACAGGTTAAGCACAGTTCTGCTCCCTTCATTCATACAAGAATGACAACACATTAATAACAGCATTTCACTACTCCTGCATTCAGTACTAAAGTGATTTGTAACCCAACACCATCCACAGCAGTGTTGCTCAAAATAATCAACTTTATCTGTTGGATGTCTAAGTAGAGTAGATGTGTTCATGTAAATATAGTTTTCTTCTGAAGTCTCTCCCCCTCCCAGCTAGCTGTCAGGGGAGAATTCATTCAGACCCTGCTTACAATAGGGATGAATCCATTACCATGTTGCACATCTCCTCCCCCCCACCCCCTCGCTAATACTGGGTATGTATGCCCTGCTCAGAGTGTTGGCTAACTCCAATCATCATATTGTGTGATTTCAGTTGGATAGTAGGGCCTCCTGCAATGTGATTCCTTGGGGTGAACTGTATTCCAACACACCCAGTAAAAAGAAGACGCACTTTAATGCACAAGGAAAGCATAATCCAGCCCATAGTAACCTCATAGTAACTAACCTGAAAAATAATAGGCAGCACCGACTGAAGTTGCGGGTGGCAAGTGGTAAGCGCCACAGACCACTCTTGGAGGATATTGCCATACGACTCATGGATCCAAGCAGGGTTCAGCATCAGAATGAAGTAGCTGTAGTGCAAGAAGCAAAAGGGGGAGTCCCAAGGACAATGGACACCATTTTCAAAGCACAGGGGCGTGTTTCCAAAGACAATGGGTGTCTTGAAGGAACACTGCAACTGGAAGTAGATTCCGCCATGGAATGTGTGTGCTTACCAGGAAGGTAAATTCCAGTGGCACTGGATCATCGATTATGCAAGGAGCTCAAAAGTCTATAGAGCAGTGGTATGATAACACCTGTAGAAGCCAGTACAGCCTAGGCACGGTGGTGGTAAAGAAGACACCAGTCAAATTACAGATCTGCACAGACTTAAAGTCACTGAACCAGGCATCATAAAGATGCCACTGTCCACAAATGATGGCATCTTGTCAGAACTTTCCAGAATCACAGTCTTTATAGTCTTTAATTAAAAGATTGTCATGTGATGAAACCTCCAGGAATACATCCAAGCAAAACTGTCAAATGTGTGTGGTACATAGGAGATTAGTCTCATAAGATGCTTTTGCCTCCCTAAACTCAAAGGGCTCAATATAGCGATAGCTGGGTAAAACTGAATGTCCTGTGATACAGAGGAGTTCAGTCTACATGATCTAATGATCTTCACTTGCCTTCAAATCAAATCACCTGCTAAATCAATTATTTTTTACTTCATTACTAATTTATGTTGTCAGAAATCATATCACTGCTCTTTGTACATAGCCATGATCTGTCCAACTCCTATAGATTTGTGTATACACTTAAGGGTGTAGTACTAATTGCATAGTCTGAGCCACCCTAGGGCTGGGGGGCAGGGCAAGACACCCAGATAGGTGGTGCCTGGAATGACCGTGCCTGCATAAACCTGGGGCGGGGTGGGGGGGAATGTGAGAGGTGGCTCTTACTTCATCTTTGCTAACTCCCATAAAGTGCAGCTAAATCCATTTGTACCTTGTATGTGGTATGAGGACACACACACACACACACACCCCCAACTGATTCTGGACTAGTCAGCAATGCTGTTGGTACCATCTTGATGGTTTTCTCCCCCACCCCACCCCTTTGCAAAGGAAATCACATTAAGAGCCTGATCCAAACCCACTGAAGTCCAATGGGCTGCATTCAATTGTTTTCAGTGGAAATTGCTCCAGGCCCTAAAACCATTCACTGCATAGGTGAATGCACTGTGGAGAATGGTTCCCCACACTATCTTCTCCCCTTGCTAGCACATCCAAGCAGCTGGTAGCAATAGTGTGATCTTTATTGAGTAGGCACAACACTCACTGAAGTTAGTAGGAGTCATAAACAGGCTTCCAGGAGAGAATAAATCCCTTAGTTTTGCTTTGCTTCTTCCTACTTACTAGTAGTTTGTTTTTTTATTGTGTAAAGCTGTAGCTGTTGTTGGAGTTGATAATTTGGTGAGCTGAGCACTGCTGTAATGGTCTTTACACTGTGACAGTGTTCCCTTGCAGTGATTCATGAGCCAGAACGCAATGTGTACATGAAGCGTAACCTGGTATCCAACTTTTTTTTTTTAAATTGGCCCAATGCTCTTCTAAAGTGCACCAGCCTGTAACTTTATTTTCTATGTTACAAAATCTGAACAACCATTTTAAAAAAAATTAAAGGCAAATTTAAGCTACTGCCTCCTTTTCAGCTATGCCTGACAGATCTTGCATTGCAGTATATGTGGCTGAGCCTATTTTTCATCTGATGTTACATTAGAAATATATTACCTAAAGCTTGGCAAAAAGTAAACAAGTCAATCAATCAAATTAATGGGGAAGAAATGCCCAATGCAACCACATTTTCCATGTGGAAATTTGGCCCCTACTGCTGCTATATTGAAGAGAATTTAATTTAGAATGGAATTTGTCACAGGATAATAATCTCCTGCTGCTACAGGACATACAGTACCTGGAGTTGTAACTCTAAGCAGTTTAGGTTTTATTTGAAAACTCAATTAGTTCTGTATATAATACCATGCAACCTTTCAGACTGGAAATAAGGCACAGATTTTTAACTGAGAGTAATTAACCATTTGAATAATTTACCATGGGTCATGGAGGATTCTCTGTCACAGACACTTTTTAAATCAAGATTGGATGCTCTTCTCAAAGATCTCTGTACATTGTTTTGGGGAAGCTCTATGGTCTATTCTATACAGAAGGTCAGACAAGATGATCACAATGGGCATGTCTACACTAAAATATTAGTCGACATCCAGCCACCACAGTAATTAAGTCAGCTGTGCATGTGCACTCACACTCCTTGTGTTGGTGCAGCGTGTCTGCACTAGCAGCTCTTGCATTGATGCAGAGAGCAGAGCACTGTGGGTAGATATCTCACAGTACAACTCCCCTCAGAGGGGTATGGGAAGGCATTGCAATGTCCCAAGGGACCAAAACATTCTCACTGGGGTGACTGGGAACATGGTTTAATGTCCCTGACTTCATCTGCAGCCATAGAATTGTGTGCCTTTGTTCAAAAGGCTGGTATAGCCATGTATATGCTATCTCCAGAGAAGCATGGAGCCCACTCAAATGCACTATTGTGGTGAGCATTGCAAACACCCACATGCCTTATCCTACAGTATTTTCAGAGCCTCAAGAGGAACCGCCACAAGGAACATTGCAATGTCCTTCAATTTGCACTGCTGGAAGCCATGGAACAAAACAATTCCTGGTTGCTGTTGTTCACCTGCTGCACAACTGCCATAGTGGAGTGCTGGTTCTGGCCCCAAGAAACAAGTACTGACTGGTGGGATCACATCATTATGCATGTATGGGATGATGAGTAGTGGCTGCAGAATTTTGTATCCACAAGGCTACTTGTCAGGAACTGCGTGTGATGCTTGCCCCAGCCCTGAAGTGCAGCGACAATAACATGAGACCTGCTCTGAAAGCAGAGAACTGAGTGGCAATTGCTGTGTGGAAATTTGCGATGCCAGACTGCTACTGGTCAGTGGGGAATAAATTTGGAGTTGGTAAATCCACTGTGGGAGTTGCTGTCATCCAAGTATGCAGGGGCATTAATCGCCTTTTGCTCAGAAGAGTTGTGACTCTGGGCAATGTGCAGGACATACTGAATTGTTTTCCTGCAGTGTGGTTCCCTAACAGGGATATGCGTGCCATCTATTGCCCAACCAATCTTGGCACCAGACCACCTTGCCAAAGAGTACATCAACAGAAAGTGATACTTTTCTATGGTGATGCCAGCACTGGTGGATCATCTTATCTGGGAGAGCCTATCTGCCCATGTGGAGGAAGAGCTGAAGATGCTATATAAAATCACTCTCCTGAATCCACACAGTGTAAAGCAGAAGATTTTCATTTATACAAGGTATTCATTGAACTGGTTTGCTGTTCCAGCCATGGTGAGTATGGGATTAGAGGAAGGCGCATGGGACCATATGCAGCGTTGGTGGGCAACCTGCAGCAGAACCAGAAGTGGCCAGGGTACCATGCCACCTCTCCTTTGTAACATGGACATAGTCTGGAGGTTGGGGACCATCATTTGGGGACACCCTCCTAAACTGCAAGCCTTTGCAAAAGCGGGGTGGGCGGTGCAACATTTTCTCCCACCACCCACATCCCCCTCATCTCCACTGCTGCTCTCTGGCGCCCAAGGTTTGTACTTTCTGTTGTCAATGCTAACCCCTGCCACCCAAACTGCAGTCATGTTTTGTAAAGCATGGGGGAAGGGGTGGAAAATCACAAAACCGGGGGGGGGGGCTCACAGACATTACTGTTTGCAGTTCGAGCAATTGAAATGAAAACTACCACCAACCTCCCATAGGTCAGCCTAGCTGATATATCACTACTGAGAGTAACAGAGGCAGCAAGAGACGGCTGGTGCGAGTGTCTGAGTACAGACTGGGTCCTTATGCTGCTGTGCTGTGAACAGTGATGATGCCAGCTGAATTAATACTGGAGTGGTATGGGATAGTGTCCTACTCTGGTGGAAGAAATGAGGCATCCAGCCCCAGAAACCTTATACAATGGATTGCAGAGTACCTTCATGAAAGTTTCCTGAATGTCTCTATGGAGGATTCCCAGGTCATCCCTGTCATAAACAGTCTTTTTCATAGTGACAGGTTTCAGAGTAGCAGCCATGTTAGTCTGTATTCGCAAAAAGAAAAGGAGTACTTGTGGCACCTTAGAGACTAACAAATTTATTTGAACATAAGCTTTCGTGAGCTGTAGCTCACAAAAGCTTATGCTCAAATAAATTGGTTAGTCTCGAAGGTGCCACAAGTACTTCTTTTCTTTTTCATAGAGCACGCTCTGCCTAGCTGGTGCAACCACTAGGAAGGAGAGAGCTACCTCAGTTTTTTTTTTTAATTAAAAAAACCTGCAAACAATAAGAATATGTGACCCCAAAATATTACTTGAAATTTCATATTGAGAGTTTTTCTCTGGCATGATGCTTGGTTGTGCTGTAACTGGCTGGACTGGTCCAGGCTTTCTGGGACAATGGACAAACAGTTCCTGGCTCTCTGGAACAATGGATCCCCTGCTCACCTGTCTCCCATTCTCCTCTTCTTCATCCAAGACCACCTCCTCAGTTTTGCTTGTGGTGGCCTGGGATTCCGACTCTTCTGAGGACTCCACACACACAGCTCTTGGGGGGTCGTGGTGGAGTCACCGCTGACAATAGTGGTGTGTCTGGGGTGCCGAATCAGAGCAACTATTCACTTGCCTTCTGGTGTGTCTGCCACAGTTCCTTGATTTTTCACATGGCACTGCTGAGTGTCCCTGGTGTAGCCCTTCTCCCCCTATGCCGTGAGCAATCTGCTTGTAGATGTCTACATTTTTTTGGCTGGTTTGGAGCTGTGCCTACAGAGTCTCTTTTCTCCCGACAGATCCAGAAGATTCACCGCCTCCAGGCAGGAGCACATTTGGAACATGGAACTGGCATGATCAGCAGGGCAGGCAAACTTCCCATGCCAAATAAACAGGAAATGGAAATTCAAAAGTTCCCAGTCCTTTAACAGGGGAGAGGCTGTTTTCTGTATACCTGGCTGCTGGGCAGTGGAGTATTGTGGGACATCTCCTGGAGGCCAGTTACGTCGCAACACAGCGTCTACCTAAGCAACACAGTATCTACACTGCCATTATGGTGACCTAACTATATCAAATTTAGTGCTATGCCTCTCACAGAGGTGGAGTCATTAAGTCAACATAGTTATATCAGCAAAAGGGACCTTTTAGTGTAGACAGACATTATTAGGTCAACATAACTGTGTAGTGTAGACCAGGTCAATGAGCTCATCTAGCCTTGGAATCTATGAATTTAGTGGTATGAGTATTAGATGAATAGTCCAAAGAGATATTTTAGTAACACTTGAAATCTTTCATCAAATCAGCTAGTTAATACTTCAGAACCATAAGCTACTTCAGTAACTAGCTTTCCCAGAACTATGACAAATCAAGTTAAAAAACCAATTTTCAGAAGCAAGTAGTTAAAATTTTGTTCATTAATACACTGCTCTCTGAACATGATCTACTTGAGTCAAAATATTATTTTCCCTCCATTGCATTTTTTCTTCGGTTCAGCTTGAAAATGTGAAGGTGAGGATGTTAAATCATCCCTATGGGAACTAGACATATTTAAGCAAAAGCCAGATTGAAATGTTTTGACCAGATATTCAGTGGTTTGGGAGATGCTTCTTATAAAGCAGAAAAGCTAGGCTATCTGTTACACCCTGATGGGGTATTTTATGAAGCACAAAGGCAAAGTGAGTCCCAGGTGGAGTGTTACTGCCTAATGTATGCAGAAACCTAAAGTTTTAGTTTACCTTCACCATCTGTTATAGTTCTTGCTGGTATGCTGTTGTCAGCAACCACATGTTTTCTGATCACAGTAGATAAACTAGAGTCAGAGTTCACTGACAATACACATGAAGAAGAAACTAGATTTCAGGGCTCAATCCTGCAAGGTGCTGAGCCTTCTGGTCTCATCAAGCAAAGTACTTAAGCAGAGCCTTTACTTAAGGACCCAGTCCCACTGACTGCTCATGTGCTTAAGATTAAGCCTGTGTCTAGCTGCTTAAACCTAACCCTTTTCATCCTTGTGTTTTTATTTTCTCCTTTTATGGTTGGTTTAATTCAAACTCATTAGGAGAAATAAAATTAATAACCTCTCTACTTTGGAATATATACTTTTTGACCCTTCTCAAGTACCCAAAGATAATAGGAGAGCTTTTAAAAATAACATTGCTGGGCCTGATTCTGCTGTAAATCTGGAGTAACTCCAATGTAATCAACCCAGTGTAAAGCTAAAATAAATTAGAGGAGATTAAATCCTATCCTATATATATTTCCTTTGCCTTTTTCTTTCCTGTCTTCCTGAGACCCGGAGAATTAGAAAAGCAGTCTAAAGCTGAGTGCAAATATCTCCCATCCAAACCAGAATTTACAACCCTCCTCCATTCTTTCCATGACTAAGTTGTCAGGGTGGAATGGGAAACGCTCAGCAAAATGAAAAAACTCAGATTCTAAAGCCAGTCACTGCTTCTCAGATTAGTCACCCATTCTGAAAGTATGGTTGGGGTTCCGAGACTTCTTCCACTCAGTTCCCCAAAAACTCAGTTTGACTCCAGTCTCATCACTCGGGTAACTTTATTTTGCAAACAACAAAGTTCCGCTGAGTTGATCAGACTCAAACTCGGGTGGATGCAGGGTACATCACAGATCCAAAGTTATGCAGAAAAACTTTTCCCTTAAAATACATAGCATCGTACACGTCATGATTTGGCTTAGTTACTTTTCAGAAACCAATCCCTGTACAGCATGGTCTGTCCCTGCACTGGTCATACATAATTTGACCTCCTACCTTATTTTACACTTAAGTTTGTTTACTAATACCAGGATGTTCCTGCTGATGGTAGCTTGCCGTTCTGACTCCAACATACTGCTTGTTATGACAACCTAACTTTCCATTCACCTTCTCAGTCATGTCCACTAAGAAACAAGGCAAGTTACTTAAGTCATGCAGGCCTACGAGTATGGCCTACAGTCTTAGTTCCCCAGATGTGTACACTTATGTTTCATCCTACTAAAAACATATTGTTTGCTTGTGACCAGCTTATCAAGCAGTCCAGATCATGCTGTATAAGTGACCTGTCCTTTTATTTTACCAATCCCCTCATTTTTATCTCTTCTGAAAACTTTCAGTGACTGTTTCTTCTTGGCAATTGATAAAAATGTTAAACTAGAAAACCCTGAAAGTGTACAGGATTCTAGAACCCATGGGTTTTCTTCATTCTTCGAAAAGTCAATGCAGAAATGGCATCCTTGGCAAAAAAAAACATCATTATACTTCCTTAGGATGATCTGTTCATAAAAGATCCTGCAGACAGGAAAGTAGAAGCCACACATTTAAAAGGGAATTTGAAGCTTCCTCAAATGCTCATACAACCTCATTTGCAACCACCTGATCTGCTAGGGCCACACTGTCTTCTGAGGAAATTATCTAAAAAGTGTGAACTTTGTGAACTATGACCAATTTTAAGTGAAAACAAATGAAGATAACCCAAGAAAGAAATTCACAGTGAGAGAACCATGAACATTCAAAACTGATGGATCCATAGATTCCACAATATGTTAGCAAGAGTCATAGTAGCAGGCATTATTGGCAGGTGTCAACCATGTCTTGAAAGCAGGTCAGTAAACAATTATTTAAAATAAAGTCTCTGCCTCACAATTCTCAGGAGAAAGCCTGTTAGGGAGAAGCTCAATAAAGAAATGACCAAAACATTTGCTTCCCAATACAGCAAAACCCACAAAGGAATACAAGCCTTCCTACAGGATAGGATTCCTTTTTGTTCCTATGAACAGCAAAGGTAACAGACTATGAAATTAAAGGAATGAGCAGTGCTGGTGACACTGTTATGGATTAAAAACCAACATTTACATTCCCCCAATAGCTTTTAAATAGTTGTGAAAATAAACTGTCAGTGAAAATGTACTGTCAACTAGCATACATCATTATTTTGTAAGCAAGACACAAGCAGTAATTCTTTTGCTCTACTCAGCACTGACAATGCCTCAACTGGAGTACAGTGTCCGGTTCTGGGAACCACACATTGGAGGAGGATGTGCTCAAGAAATTAGAGAGAGCCCAGAGGAGAGCAACAAAAATTATTAAAGGTCTAAGAAAATGTGACCTAAAAGGAAAGATTGAAGGGTGTGGCGGGGGGAAGTGGGAGGTGGCTAGTCTGAAGAAGAGAAGACTGAGGGGGAGCATAACAGCCTTAATGTATTTACATAGTTGTATAGAGAAAGATGACAAATGTGTTATCATCAGGACAGGACAAGAAGTGATGAGCTTAAACTGAAGCAAGGGAGATTCAGGTTAAACATTTAAGAAAAAACTTCCAAACTACAAAAGTGGTTAAGCATTGGAACAAATGACTTAGGGAAGCTGTGGAATCTCTATCATTGGAGGTTTTTAAGAACAAGTTAAATGCCTGTCAGGGATGTTCTAGGTAATGCTTAACCCTGTCTCAGTGCAGGGGACTGGACGAGGTGACTTAGTAAGGACACTTCCAGTCCTACGTTTCTGATTCTGCCATGCCCAAATATTGACAATGGTCTTGAAGCACTTGCAAACAGGAGGGCATTTTTATAAGTACTCTATTAGTCCAATATGTTGTGGATATTGGAAGTATTTGTGGATGAGCGTATCCTGTGTATAAGCATTGTCTTGTGAAATTCTTCACAAAGAACTCCAAAAGAATTCTGAATATTAAGGATGTTGGATAGTTTATTCAAGGGTCATAGAGTTTAAGGCCAGAAAGGACCATTGGATAAAATAGTCTGACAGCCTGTATATCACAGGCTATCTTTCACTTAGTTCCCCTTTATTGAGCCCAATACCTTGTTTGGCTAAAGCATAGCTTCCAGAAATGCATCAAATCTTGATTTGAGGAGATGGAGAATCCATCACTTCCCTTTGGATAAGGAAACAAACTTTGTGGGTGAAACAAACTTTGTCTACCAGTAAGGTATTACTATCCAATGGTAGGTCAGTGGTGGTCTCAATATAGTAGACTAGAATCAACATCACACCACCTCCTCTGGACACTTTCAGGAGAGACTGAAATCTTAACTTGAGTGCTGAGAATGAATTACTCTCACTCCTAAAAGTGGGGTCCTTCTAGCATAGAGATGAAGCATGGTGGCAGACTAACACAAACAAATTTGCTGTACTGTTCTTTGGGGAAATATAGGACTCATTGTGTTGCTTATTCAAGAATGATGTGTTAATTACTTTAATAATCCAGTAATGAATGCTCTGTAATGGTATTCCCTAGCGTTGTAGGATATGATTTGTAAAGCTGTGCAAGCAGCACAGTGCATTCATCTATCTTTTACAATCTTTTGTTTTAGTTTTCCCTGAGTTTTTGTGTAGGCTTGATCTCTCGCTGCCTATCTAAGATTGCCTTAAAGCAGTAGTTTTCAACCTTCTTTTCATTTGTGAACCCCGACAAAAATTTTGAATGGAGATGCAGACCTCTTTGGAAATCTTCAACTTAGACCCAGGGCTGTGCGGACCACAGGTTGAAAACCACTGCCTTAGGGTGTTGTGCTTTTGGAGAATGTAGGAATTTGCATATTTTGCAGGCTATTTGCACTACGCACATTTTGGATACCAGCAATAACTTTGTTTTAGGTAATGATAAATAAATAAATCTTTGTTTTAGATAATGTTTTAGGTAATGAGACACGAAAATGTGAGAGAGGGTAGGGGCGGCATATGACTTAAGTGAAAGCAGTGTTAAATTTAGCAAGTTTACAATAAACAAAGTTGATGTTCCTGGTATATACATGAAAATATTAAACTCAGTTATTTTTAATTTTTCCTTCTCTTGAACCTTGGGCAAAGGAAGGGATGTTGTATGAGCATGAAGCTTGTAATGACACATTACTTTTTCAACCTGGAGGAATCACCTTTAGAAGAGAGTAAATGAATATTTCTGTCTCCACAACCATCCAGTGCTGGGAGTCTTCTGAGGCTACCACCGAAGGAGTCTGGAGTTGTCTAACTTTTAATAAATAGATGTTCACATAACAAAAAATTCAGGACTACAAAGTTACTACATGTAGACCACCAGAAAGTGATGAATTTGATCAATTTGCAACCTTGAAGGAACTAGAACCAGCAACTGAGAAGTGAAAATGCTCCAAATCTCAGGGTTTCCTAATTTCTTTTCATTGGAGCCCAACTGGGGATTAATTAGTATCTAGGTGTGACCCACCTGCCAAATACTCCAGCACATCTCTTCCTTTTCTCCTTTTTGTCAATTTTGCTACCTCCTCTCCATTTCAGTCCCTCACTTCCACTTTATTTAATCTGGCTTTTAACTTTCAATTGTACTTTTTCTTTGTAAGGTTTATTTTTATTCTCAGTTCTGGTTTGTTTATTTCCTCATTATCTTGCTGCACTCTCCCCTCATTCTGTACCTCTCATCTCTATTCTGCACTTCATAAGAAAGTACTTGGTTTATGGGGTGTTCTGTGATGCCAAACACTGAGTGCTGCAGGAGTAGAGGAAAAATTTGGACTAGTATGCTGCTTCTGAAGACTGTAGGCATGCATACAGAGAGATGTTTCTCCACTGGCTACATTAGAGACCACCACAAGAAAGCCACTTGTCTTCCCTCTCTTCTCAACATGTCACCAACTTCATTTACATACAGCAGCAGGCTAGAACGTAAGAACTGCTATAGTGGGTGAGACCAATGGTCCAGCTAGCCCAGTATTCTGTCTCCAACAGAAGATCAGCACTAGAATTTCAAGGGGAGCGTACAGAGCAGGGAAATTTTTGAGAGAGCCACCCCATCGTCCCCTCCTGGCTTCTGGCAGTCAGAAGTTTGGGGTGCCACCCTCACCATCTTGGCTAATAGCCATTGATGGATGTCTCCTCCATGAACTTTTCTAATTCTTTTTTGAACCCATTTATACTTTTGGCCATAAGATTCAGTGACAATGAGTTTCACAGGAAAATTGTGTTGTGTGGAAAAAGTACTTCCTCTTGTTTGTATTAAACCTGCTGCTTATTAATTTAATCGGGTGACATCTGCTTTTGCATTGAAAGAGAGGCTGGTGAGATGTGGGAAAAATGTTATTTACCCTATTTGTAATGGGAGACAGGTTGACATTGACATGTAGATTTTTCTCACCTCCTTTGCTCCTCTTCTCTTCCTCTGAATGATTTTACTTATGATTCTACACCCTAGAGAGTCCTATTTCCCCCAGCTAAAGGCACAGAGCAATATCGAATTACCTTATTCTGACTGTACTTTTAGGTTCCCTTGTTACTTTTAGAAATGTTCACTGTTAGAAAACTGGAGATCTTCTAATGCCTAAATATAAACCTAAGTTAATTAAAGAGTACCATTTTATATTCAAACTTTCATTATCCAGCAGATGAGTTTAATGTTGTGCTTTTGTGCCATTAGGCATTGCAAATTTGATACATCTCCTATTGTATACAAGAACCCAGTCACTGTTATTAGGTGGCATGTGGCTCAAGTTACATTTGCTGAAGTGGACACAATTTCAAAACCTTAATTTAACACTTTCAGGAGTCTGAGATATTACCTGTATACATAGTGATATGTGGTGGTCAAGATGTTGCCTTAGATAAGAATATTAAAGTCATTTCAGGACCAAACTGATAACGCATGAAACAGTTTCAGATTATAAAATACCAAGTTGGCAACACTGTGGGAGTGGAGCTGGAGGAATGCTGCAAAAATATTCATGGAAATATTAGTTTGGATAAAAGCTGCACATTTGCCTGGACAGTATTCATGGCCCCCTCCATTTTCATTCCCTGGATATTCATAAAAGCAAAATACAAAGAAGGATGGACCAGAGAACACCAAAAGCCAATCACTGTATAGTTATTTTAGGGTTCTATGGATACTTTTTTGATGTGGCTTTTCTTTTTGTGCCTTAAATACTGTAGTAGATGACTCTGAGGCAGAACCTGCCATAGTACATCTCATATTAGTAAACTGCCTGTGGTGAGTGACAAAACAGTCTTATTTGCAATGTCTATTTATAAATTATTTAATGAAAATGCCATGATTTGCTATGATTATATTAATCAAATTTACCCATCAGATCATTAGATGTAGAGTTGTGAATATGGATGTGGAAACTGGTGTTTCCTTTAAGTGTCTCTTAATTCCCAGAATTGTCGTGACCCTACTTATGCAAATCAGGAATTGACTGTATCAAGGTTCCTCCCCCACTCTGAACTCTAGGGTACAGATGTGGGGACCTGCATGAAAAACCTCCTAAGCTTATCTTTACCAGCTTAGGTCAAAACTTCCCCAAGGTACAAAATATTCCACCCTTTGTCCTTGGATTGGCTGCTACCACCACCAAACTAATACTGGTTACTGGGGAAGAGCTGTTTGGACACGTCTTTCCCCCCAAAATACTTCCCAAAACCTTGCACCCCACTTCCTGGACAAGGTTTGGTAAAAAGCCTCACCAATTTGCCTAGGTGACTACAGACCCAGACCCTTGGATCTTAAGAACAATGAACAATCCTCCCAACACTTGCACCCCCCCCCCTTTCCTGGGAAATGTTGGATAAAAAGCCTCACCAATTTGCATAGGCGACCACAGACCCAAACCCTTGGATCTGAGAACAATGAAAAAGCATTCAGTTTTCTTACAAGAAGACTTTTAATAAAAAAAAATAGAAGTAAATAGAAATAAAGAAATCCCCCCTGTAAAATCAGGATGGCAGATACCTTACAGGGTAATTAGATTCAAAACATAGAGAACCCCTCTAGGCAAAACCTTAAGTTACAAAAAAGATACACAGACAGAAATAGTTATTCTATTCAGCACAGTTCTTTTCTCAGCCATTTAAAGAAATCATAATCTAACACGTACCTAGCTAGATTACTTACTAAAAGTTCTAAGACTCCATTCCTGGTCTATCCCCGACAAAGACAGACTATAGACAGACACACAGACCCTTTGTTTCTCTCCCTCCTCCCAGCTTTTGAAAGTATCTTGTCTCCTCATTGGTCATTTTGGTCAGGTGCCAGTGAGGTTACCTTTAGCTTCTTAACCCTTTACAGGTGAGAGGAGCTTTCCCCTGGCCAGGAGGGATTTCAAAGGGGTTTACCCTTCCCTTTATATTTATGACAGACTGCTAATTAAATGGCTGCAAAACTGGAAGGAGAACATATGTAGCTATCTACTAAGCAGACCATTTGTCTGGCTTTAAGCTGCACCATCCTGGTTTTTAAATGGTACTAAAACAAAAACGACACATGGTTTTCTCTGGTGTCACGGATGAAGGATGTCATTTTAAAGAGCATTCTGCTCCACCCTTCACTTGCATAGAGGACACCATTTTAGAGAACACACTGTCGAGCTTCTGCCAGCATGCCCTCCCTCACATGTGTATGCAAGGTCACGCTAGCGTGGGTGGGGAGAGGTGAGCTTCAGAAGGGCATCCTGCATGACCGCATGTGAGGACACAGAATTGGGAGTGGAGTCACACTGTAAGGGGAGGGCCCACACTGATCCGAGAAGTACTGGAATCTCCAGTATTCTGGAGGTATATGAGTGGCCACCCTATTATGTACAGGCTTACTTTTGATGAGTTGGAATTGACCGGAAGGGAGTCCAGATCAGATAGCATTTACTGGTACTATGGAGAGAGAAAAGGCTTCTGGCATTGTAACTTCACAACCAGTGGGAAGGGATTAAGCTCATCAAGGAATCTAGAGGTGCTGATATGATGGGATCACTATCCCCAACTATCATTAGGATGAATAATGTACAAAATTGATACTGCATAATGCACTGAGAACTGGGGCATAGAGTAACTGAAAGACAAGGCAAACTGATGAGGTCACTGTAAGAAACTTTTATCAATGTAGAAGAATGTTTGGGAACAATTTGGCAAGTTCCTTTCCATGTGACTGAGTGCTCTCTTCTGGAAGAGAAAGTACAAGGATTGCCAAGGATCCCACTGGATTCTAGTCATTGTGAGATTCAACCCCACATTGTCAGTCTGTGTTAGAGAATTTTAAACCTGTTCCGTCTGACTAAGCTCCCACTACAAGACATGTCTCTTTGCCCACATAGACACAATCAGACCATCTGGAAACCTATATAGCATCAGACTATGTGAGTATCTAGAATATGTGAACTTGGATATAGTTATAGAACTCTAATAAAATGAGGAGAAACTGTCTGTAATGATTACAGTAGGCAGACCTGAACCTTGAAGTATTCCTTTGAGCATATTTTGTTACTTTCTGTAAACCAGAAGTTACAAGGGATTTTTCTCTTTAGCCTATGTTTGTTACTTGTACTCTATCAATATTTGTTAATGAAATAAGCAAATATTAAACAAAGAGTGTTGAATAATTGCTGTGCAGAAACAAACATCCACTGAATAACCATGCATTTCCTCAGTAAATAGGGACAGAGTACAAAGGTGCTGCTATTTGCTTCATCTGTAATTCCCTTTGAAGTGTCATACAAGACCACACTAACTTGACCTTATGGACTTCTTAAGGAAATTCATTTATACAAGTCATTGTATCTCCATCGGTTCCCTTCTGTTGCACAGAAGACATCTTAAAATTCCGCATGGATTCACCAAGGGCCAGTCATGTCTGACCAACCTGATTGCCTTCTATGATGAGATAACTGGCTCTGTGGATATGGGGAAAGCGGTGGATGTGATATATCTTGACTTTAGCAAAGCTTTTGATATGGTCTTCCATAGTATTCTTGCCAGCAAGTTAAGGAAGTATGGATTGGATGAATGGACTATAAGGTGGATAGAAAGCTGGCTAGATTGTCAGGCTCAATGGGTAGTGATCAATGGCTCAATATCTAGTTGGCAGCCGGTATCTAGTGGTGTGCCCCAGGGGTCATTCCTGGGTGCAGTTTTGTTCAACATCTTCATTAATGATCTGGATGCTGGGATGAATTGCACCCTGAGCAAATTCGCAGATGACACTAAGCTGTGGGGAGAGGTAAATATGCTGAAGGGTAGGAATAGGGTCCAGAGTGACTTAGACAAATTGGAGGATTGGGCCAAAAGAAATCTGATGAGGTTCAACAAGGACAAGTGCAGAGTCCTGCACTTAGGAAGGAAGAATCCCATGCACCGCTACAGGCTGGGGACCAACTGGTTAAGCAGCAGTTCTGTAGAAAAGGACCTGGGGATTATAGTGGACGAGAAGCTGGATATGTTGCCAAGAAGACTAATGGCATATTGGGCTGTATTTGTAGGAACATTGCCAGCAAATCGAGGGAAGTGATTATTTGGCACTGGTGAGGCCACACCTGGAGTACTGTGTCAAGTTTTGGTCCCCCTAGTACAGAAAAGATGTGGACAAATTGGAGAGAGTCCGGCGAAGGACAAAGAAAATGATTATGGGGCTTGGGCATCTGATTTACGAGGAGAGGCTGAGGGAACAGGGGTTATTTCTTCTGCAGAAGAGAAGAGTGAGGGGGATTTTGATAGTAACCTTCAACTACCTGAAGGGGGGTTCCAAAGAGGATGGAGCTAGGCTGTTCTCAGTGGTGGCAAATGACAGAGCAAGAATCAATGGTCTCAAGTTGCAGTGCAGGAGGTCTAGGTTGGATATTCAGAAACACTATTGCACTAGGAGGTTGGTGAAGCATTGGAATGGCTTACCTAGGGAGGGGGTGGGATCTCCATCCTTAGAGGTTTTTAAGGCCTGGCTTGACAAAGCCCTGGCTGGGATGTTTCAGTTGGTGGTGGTCCTGCTTTGAGCAGGGGATTGGACTAGATGACCTCCTGAGGTCTCTTCCAACCGTAATATTCTATGATTCTAAAAGTATACTGTAGACAATATACATCTAAAGTCAAAGAAAACGGATGCTTTCAAAATGGTGTAAGTGTATGCACAAAATAATTGACTTGCCCAATCATTTCCTATATATCTGACACATTTGTGTTGAGATGAGGCTTTTCTTTGACAACTTGGCTTCTCATTATGCCTGACCTTACCGTGAGGTGATGCTGAAGGACAGTGTTGTGGTTAAACCACTAGATCGGTACTCAGATCATTCAATTTCTAGATCTGCCACTATCTTCCTGTGTGATCTTAGACAAGCCGCTTGGTCTCCTTGTTTTGCTGTCTATAAAATTAAGAAAATGTGTTTTTTGGGGTGGGTTTTTGGGTTGTTTTTGGTTTTTAGTCTCTTGTTTTAGGTTGGAAGCTCCTTGAGGAGGGAGGCCTCTCATAATATGACTTGTCCTGTGCCTAGGGCAATGAGGCCCCGTTCTCAGTTTGGGTTCTGAAGGACTTTGATATCGTAATCTGTTGCTAAGGAAACAAATGTGATACCACAAATTCTGTATTATGGGTGACTTCAGGCAGAAAGGAAACAATGGGCTGGGAAGTTGCCAGTGCTTCTCTACATCCCTTCCGCCCACCCCCAAGTAATTAATAAGAGTGGCAAAATAAAAAGTTTGAGATGCGATTAACGTGTGGCTAAACTAAGTCAGATTTATTCTGTGGTCTCATCCACTGTGAGAGTCACACTTTTTTTAACGATGCAGAGGCTTTTCTCCCCTCAAGTAGCTTTTGTTTTCCTTTGCTTTGCTATTCAAACAGGACTGAAGGTTTTGGGGTTTGTTTTTTTAAACAGATTTTTGTCAAAATGCTACTTTTACTCTTTCAGAGACTTATTTGGTCTTTGTGACTAGCCAACAACCTCAGTGAACCAACTGGCACAGTGTGTAATATAGCAGACTTGCAATGCTTACGAATACCAGCCTTTATAAAAAAAAAAAAAAAAAAAAGCACTTGCCAATGAACTTAACTCTTTAAAGCTGCTGTATAAACGCCTCCATTTACTAATGTAGATAAGCAACTTTTCTATGCTCAAATTGAACATAAATTGTGCTTCTGCTCAGTTGTTCTCCATATTGAGTGACAGTTTTGAATATTCTGCAAAGTACACAAATATCATTTGCAGTGTCATTAATAAAGGAGGTAAGTCCTTGGAAGGCATGGTCTCACTTATGTGCAGCTCATGCTGATTTGTGCATGCATACATCTAAGTCTTTTACAGCTTCCTTTGGTAACAAAGTTTTCTCCTGCTCTTAACAGGAGTAATTGCTGTGTGCAGAATACAATTGACAGTTTAAAAAGTTTAATTCAGCTTTCCTGGTCTATAACAGTGGTTTTCAAAGTACGGGGTCGCGGAATGTAAGGCACTGGGTCGCCTTGCTCAGCACCCAGGGACACGGGCAGCTGGCCAGTAAAAACTAGTAGTCCCTACCTGTTCTGACACCGTGCTGTGCCCCAGAAGTGGCCAGCAGCAGGCCGGCTCATAGGCAGGGGGGTCATAGGAGCTGGGGAGGGTGCTGCCCCAACCCTGCACCAGAGGTAAGTCTGAGCCCCAATCCACTGCCCCAGCCTTGATCTCTTCCCCCCCCAACCCGGAGCCCCTTCCTGCACCCCAGGAAGACCCCTCATCTCTGGCCCCACCCCAGAGCCTTCACCCCCCAGCCCAGAGGTCTGACCCCCTCCCGCGCTCCAACCCTCTGCCCCAGCCCTGAGCCCCCTCCCACACCCCAAACCCCTCATCCCCAGTTCCTTTGGGTCATGGGCATCAGCAATTTTCTTCAACTGGATCGCCATAAAAAAAGTTTGAAAACCACTGGCCTATAATATTTCCTTTTCCCTTCTCCCCTCTCCCTCGGTCATCTCTTTTTTCCAAGCTGAATAGTCCCAGTTAATCTCTCCACACATGAGAGCTGTTTCATATCTCTATCCATTTTTGTTGTGTTCTCTGTACCTTTTGCATTTCTCATATCCTTTTTTGAGATGGGGTGACCAGAACTGCACATGGCATTCAAGGTATGGTTGTATCATGGATTTATATAGTGGCATTATGATATTCTGTCTTATTATCTATCCTTTTTCCTAATGGTTCCTAACATTCTGTTAGCTTTTTTTCACTGCTGCTGCACATTGAGCTGATGTTTTTAGAGAACTATCCATAATGACTCCAAGATCTTTCATGAGTGGTAACAGTTACTTTAGACCTCCATCATTTTGCATGTATATTTGGGATTGTTTTCCAATGTGCGTTACTTTGCATTTATCAGTGGTTAATTTCATCTGCCATTTTGTTGCCCAGTCACCCAGTTTTGTGAGATTCCCTTTGTAACTCTTTGCAATCTGCTTTGGACTTAAAAGAATTGGATAAATTCAAGGATGATAGGTCTGTCAATGGCTATTAGCCAAGATGGTCAAGGATGCAACCACATGCTCCAGGTCTCCCTAAACCTCCAACTGCTAAGATAGTGTGGCACTGGGCACTGTCAGACAGGATACTGGGTTAGATAGACCATTGGTCTGATGCAATGTGGCCATTCTTGTAAGTCTCTACATCAGCCAAAATCACCTTTTCTCGCATTTCATGATAATTATCAGGCCTTATTCTGGGCCTGATGTCTGAAACCACGTATATGGCACAGTCAAACAAGCATTAGCAATGATATGCCAATCATCACCTAATTACTGTGAATGCATGTGCTAGTCCTATAATCATGCATACCTTTGATGGGAAACTAGATTTTTGCAGAACAGATTAGCCAGCGTGTGGAGTAAGGGCCTGACTCTTTGGAAGTACTGAGCAGTCACAGCGCCCACTTGATGCCAGGAGCCACAGCACACGCTATGAGGCCTGGGGAGAGGGGGAACTCTAACTTATGGGAGTCTTATCACTGCTGCCTATAGCCTTGTAGATGTAAGAGAATGGCATCAGGAAGGTGTTTAGTGTGGCCTTCTTTGGCTCCATCTGCAGCATAACACTAACACAGGGCTTTCAGTGAGCCTCGGGGCAGGGGGTGAGTTAATGTAAGTAAGGGCCAATGCAGCTCCTCTGCTCCTGTGCCCCTTGCAGGCTATTTCTGGTGGCACAGAGAGGTTGGAGTGGGGGCAGATTCCTTCTCTGTGTCCATGTTGTTGCACGTTGAACACCTCCAAGTGCCAGTGTGTTTTCTCAAACACTGTCCCTGTGGGTCTTTTCTTCTTCCCTTCTTACTCTTAACTTGTCCCCTCTCTCCTGGATGAGAGGGGTTTCCTTCCACATAAGTTCCTTTTGCACTTCTCTGCTTATACTTCTAGTGAGACATATACAGACACAAAAACAATCAATCACCCCAAAAACATTAACTCTCAACACCTGGAACAGCCTCTTTTGGACCTGCAAGATTTATGATTAAAATCTAACTAAATCTAACACAGTAAGTGGATGCTTATTGTATGTGGCTGTTTTTAGCTTTTTGACAGCAGAGGGATTTGCTGAGCTCTCGGCCCAGCTGTCTACACCCTCTCTGCATTTTCATTTCGGTAGGTGGTTAATCATGGTGAAGATGGGTTTTACAGGAGGGGTAGGGAGAGTTGAGCTCTCTGACTCGAGAGTACCAACGATCCCCTGCTCTTTTTGTCTGTTTTTACCAAAGTAATAATTGTCCTGTTCCTTCAAAATGGGAATAATGACTGATAGGAAAAGAGAAGTGTTGAAAACAAGTATAGAACTTACAAAAATTAACTGTCAGAACAGCTTGAGAACAATGACATGTATAAAACCCAAGAGTGACATGGACAGGACAACAATGAGACACATACACCATAACATATTTTAAAGGCAGAGGCTCCAACTTTATTTAAGATTATTACATAACTGGAATAACCACCCCAACCATGTTCCAGAGCAGTGTGCGAAGGCCATACCCCTGCTTTACCCTCAGCCCTGCCAAAGGACTCTGACAGAAAGCCAGATCCCAACTTGTTCCTCACTTCAATGCTCAGAAGGGTGAGGCAATGGAAGCTGCACAAGACAGAGGCAGACTCCCTCCCCAGGCAATGCCATTCCCAGGACCAAGCTGCCCAGTGGGTTACAGGGATCTCTGATCAGACCCTTTCCAACTACCTGGAGTCTGCTGAAGTGGTGATAACTGTAATTTAACCGCCCTTCACCTCCCCCCCTCCCCATCAGGTGGATGGAAAGTGGAAAAAGCCCACACAGCAATTTGCCAGCTTTGCAATGTGGGGAAAAACCCTTTCCTACCCCCGAACTGGCAGTGGGTCTAGTCCCCAGTAGCAATAGAGATCCAGCAACTAGATGAAGGGGTGTGGGTTCATACGGGGAGCCCACAATGTCTACCTTGCCTGGGCAAAAAACTATATATTAATCCCTTACACTCCACCACAAGCAAATGGGTGTCAATAGCAGAGTGAGTCCCAGCATAACCCTTAATGGCAACAGCAGTGGCTGGGACAGATTCTGGAGCCCAGGCCCCAGATGTAACCTGTGGAACACCCACCCCATGCTCTGACTCAAGGAAGGAAGAGGGCGAGCAGGGGGAAAGAGAAGGATCCCCAACACATTAAGGGAAGGGGGGAAAGAAAAGGAGCACATGGAATACTGCCTCTGCTGTTCCCAGTTGGGATCTCCATTGCTCCTGGACCTATCACAGTTGTACCCTGGCTAGTGGGGTAAGCATTCTACTCATAAGCATATATAATGGAAATGTGGGGCACAGGAGGTACATTACACCAAAAACTCCATCCTAATGTCACCTGTCTCCATGGAACTCTGCCAGTTCCCTTATTTAGCTGTAGTTTCTTGTTATTCACATATGAAATATACAATGTCTGCACTTTCAAAAGAAGGGACACTTTTTAAGATTCCACAGATCCTAGAGAGATTAAGTGGGAATACACTTAGAACACTTTTGACCAGTTTGAGAGAAATTATCAATTCTAAGTGTGACACTGTTTGACCATTGTCTGACAAATATAATTTTAATTCGTTATTTCAAACTGTTGTCACAAATTCACTTGACGTTCACATTGCTTAGACTTGAAGTTGATTTGAGGCATCTCTGGGATTCACAGATTTTAACACCACCCCATCCACACACAGGCATGATACAGTAAACCTAAAATACACTCAATGTTTTTGTAACTGCTGTGTGTGTCGTTTTACAAGAGTCCAGTAGAAAGGAAATACTACTTTTTGTGTTTTTCCAGAAGTCACCAGTCCTCCAGGTTATGTAGAGTTCATTACAATAGAATTCTTTGGATGTACAAGAACGCCACAGTACTTGATCTGATCTTTCTTTTTTACTGATAATTTCTCTCATGCATGTAAATCAGATCTTCATCTTTAGACAGCTTTCAACACAATGCTCTTTTCCACTTTTGATAAGACATGCTGTGCTCAGTTTTCACACTCTTTCAGGATTGATTTATTCTGCTTTGAATGATACTGCTGAGCCCAGAGCCTCATCAAAAATCAGTTGCTCTTTAGGCTGACAGAGGTCTAGGGCCTAGTTTCTTTCTTAGAAGGTTCACTCCATGATTTAACTATTCTTTCTTCAATCCGCTGCTGCTTGAAATTGACTAAAAGTTTCTCTGTGCTGACAATATATAATATGATTTGTAACACCTAAAATAAGCAATATTGATAGTATCTATTTTAGTATCTCCTAAACACTCCATTTGTTCCCGAATATAACAAAGTATAGTTGATGGTTTTTATATTTCTTATTAAGAAAACTTGTCAAAGTGCACAGAATTATTTTAATCCTCCTTATTTAGATAATTTACATTTTTGTTGACACATTACACTGTATATTTTACATGAAATACAATACATTTATTTACACTTCTGTGCTTTCATTTGTACTATGTTTGTGTATAAACCTGCTTTATCATGTAACATATAAAAATATTCTATGAACGTTTAAAGCAGTTACAATGATAGACTAATATCACTGGGTCAACATTCAGTGTCAATTGTCTTTGCAGAGATAAAATATTAAATGGAAAGCTGAAGATTCACCTTATTTGTAACTAAGTATTGTGTTCATCACTGTCAAAGTGCCCCAAGCATTTTTTTATGGTTGGCAGCCAGAACCTGAACCAGAGATGTGAGGTTTGTGAGCACTTCTTTACAAGAGAATCAAATGGGAGCCACTCATGGTCAAGCAAAAGGTTTAACACACTGCAAAGTCATTGTTTCAGCTGGTGAATTGGAAGTTGCTCTTCCCATTGAGGAGAGGAAAAATCTTTGGTCTTGCCTTTGATGTTCTTCACTAAGCAGTGTGAAAGGAATAGCTTACATGGGAATACAGACTTTATATAAAATTGAAAAAAATATATTTCAAATAGGTTTCATCTTGATCCTTTTCTCTAGCAAGTTGAAGATTCCAGAAAATAAGTAGTTTGACCTATAAGCCCAGTTCCAAGTAGAAAGATTATGTAGTTGCCTTGTTTGAAGAAACTAAATTTGAACTTGTTGAGTGACTACTTTTGCTGCTGTGTTGTTTTTTCAACCATTTATTTTTTTATATGGTGCTTTCCATAAGATAGTGACATAATCTTTTCTCCCAGTTAAAGACAATGCTGTATCTGGATTTATTTATTTATTTATTTGGGGGGGGGGGGGGGGCAATTTCAACGTCATTGGACCAAGTTGCATAGCTCCAAGGTAGGCCTCACACCTGAATTGTCTATTGACCTTGGGCAGAGGTACTGAAAAGATGATTAAGTGAAGTTTTGCCAACCATAAGAATCAAGAACAAGGTAGAGAATCCTCACCATATAGGTCCCCAAGGGAAGACTGATGTTTTGGAATCTCCAAGGCTGTTCACCTTGGGGTGAGCAAGTGTCTCACAACATCAAAAATAGGCCACTTCTGCTTTCGTCCAGTCTCTCCCAGAACTCAGAGAAGACCTGCTGGCAGGAAATGCTGTGCCAGCATAGCATCACCATGTCATTTGTTTTCCTTAACTGGGAAATGCCCCAGCCCTTTTGGCCTTTCTATTTTTAGGGTGTGTAACTGAATGTGTGGTTTGAGATTGTCATCTGTAACTTCTGTTAAATCAGAGTCAAACTTCTATTTATCAAAAGTTTGTATTATGGTACCACAGTTTGGGAGGTGGGAGCAGAGAGGAAAGGATTAGCCACCACATTAGAATGAATTCTAAACAATAAGGCTTTTTAATTGGCTCAGAAGTTGTAATACATTATACAATTCTTTGTTTTCACAATTAGGAATACTTAATCATTCAGACTATAGATTTCATTCACTTTTGTAAAATTCTTTAGCTGGGATTTACATCCAAACACATTGACTTCTGCCACTTTTGATTCACACCATTGGTGCAGATACTTGGTTTAGTGCTGAGTAAATCATTGACAAACTTTTAACTTGACAAACTCAAGTTAAATCAGATTTCATGGTGAAGAGTTCTCATTTCCATAAACAACATTGTTGTTCTAAAGAAAATGTCTAACAACAAAATATTAAGCTTTTCACAGCTTCTAAAAGAAATAGACACTTGAGAATTGTTGATTGTTGAATTCAGTCTTTATCAACAATGTGCTCTTTTAAACAAAAACTGCTGAGAACCCCTTATGCAGCTTTATTCTAATCAGATGAATAATCCAAATACTGTACCATTAAAATACAGGGATAATTTTCAGTCATTCTTAGTCACTGCATAAATAGAAAAGGAATACCAGATTGTGTAGGAGGGGGGACAAGGAAGAAGAGAAGAGCAGCTAGTTCTGTAAGAAGAGACCCAGAGTTCAGAGCCCCAGGAAGATACAGGATGACTGGCAGAAGATTGAAAGGCAGAATAAAGGACAAGTGGACTTGCAGCCAGAAAGAACAGGAGGAAGGCCAGAGAATCACACCATCACCAGGAAAAGGCAGGTTTATGTGATTGGGGCCAGACTATCACCACGGCTGATCTGGAGAACAGAAAGATGTGCTGTCTGCCAGGAGCTAAGATGTGGGATGTGGACCTGAAGCTGAAGAGGATCCTAATGGGAGCAGGAAAGAATCTATTGATTTTCCTTCATGTGGGAACAAATGAGACAGCTAGATTCTCACTGGAACATACCAAGGGAGACTACACCAGGCTGGAGAAGACGCTTAAGGAAATGGAGGCTCAGGTGATCTTCAGTGGAATTCAACCTGTCCCTAGAGGAGGAGAATGAAGGTGAGACAAGATTATGATGATCAACAGATGGCTCAGGCAGTGGTGCTATAAGGAAGGTTTTGGTATGTGTGACCACTGGGAGGCATTCATGGACAGAGGACAGTGCTCGTGGGATGGACTCCACCTGAATAGGGAGGGAAATAGATCTCTGGGATGAAGATTGGCACAACTCATTAAAAGAGCTTTAAACTAGTAGTAGAGAATAGACTGATTTAGATGAAGGTTACCCAATAACTTAACTAAGACAGTTTTCATGCTCAAAAATGAGTGGTTAGTACCCCTTTCCCCATCATTTTTAATTTTCATGCAACCCTGCATTTCTGGGTTCTGGATGGAGTTTGTAGTGTTGGGAGAGTATCTTCTCTTGTTTGTAGTGCAGTCAAAAAAAAAAAAGAATGGGGAAGAAAGAGAATGGACTTTGTGGACTTGTCACATAGGCCGTCAGATACTATGATGATATGCATGGTATTAGAACCTGAATAGAACAGCCTTTTGTACTAATAAAGAGTAGAAATAAATTGAGTTAATGAGCTGGTAGGCCTGGATGATCTAAGGGGTATGAAATGGGACTGTGCATTGGGATATTTAGGTCCTTTCCTCAACTCTGTAACTAATTTGGTGTGGCCTATAGTGGTCACTTCCTTTCCATGCCCCTTTGTTTCTCCTCCCACCCTTTATATTTCTTATATATTTAGATGAGACACTCTTTGGGAAAGGGACTCTCTCACTATGCCTTTGTATAGCACCTAGCATAATGGGGCTGTAATCACTGTTGGAGCTTGAAGGTCCTATTGTAATGTAATTAATAATAGGCCAATTTAAAGAGGGAAATAATAACTTAGAATGAAAACAAAATAAGAATGGGAGATTGGTGCTAATTTAGGAGGGAGATGTTGAGAATCCCTCAGAAAGCTGATCCCAGAAGAGAGCAGTGGAGGTGAGTCTTCCAAGTGGCCTAGAGTGGCTGTGCAAGCTGCAACCAATCAGAGAGGGGTTACAATGAGCCACCAGTGTGGGGTCAGTAGGGCTCATATAAAAGAAGCTATGGGGCCACAGTCAAGCAGTCACTGCCTGGGGCTTCAGGGGTAAGGACTGGATTCCCAGCAGGTGAAAGAGGTAGCACCATGGACAGAGCAGTTACTGGCAAGGAGTGGGAGAGACAGAGGGAGCTCCTAACTGTCTGCTGGGATTGAGTAGCAAGGGCCCTGGAGTAAAGGTTCCCGGGGTGGTGGGGAAATGGTCCAGGGAAATGTATTGCAACAGTTGGAGGGGACGCTGCATGTGGCTGCTAACTATGGGGTCCCTGGGTCAAGACCCAGGCTACAGGGTGGGCTTGGGTCCCTTCATTCACCATTGAGGGAATGGCTGGACAAATGAACTGCAATGTACTGACCTCGGAAGGGGAAAAATGGATGATGACATAGCTGGAGGGCTGAGTCATGAAGAAGATGGAGCAGTTCCTGGAGAGACTGCCAGCAAAAGCGGAGACAGAGTGATGGGGTGCAAAGGTATGGGATGGGCGTCATCATTGAGCTAATGCCCAGAGCGACCAGGAGGAGGTGCCAATCCAGAGGTGAATGCTGCACCCTGTGAGAACCTGCCTTATGAATCTATGTTGATGTTTTCATTTGAAAGCAGCTCTGGTGTTTTCAAAAACTATTGTCCTTTACTAGTCTTTCTGGTGAGGAGGAGTCACACTGTCATTCTTTTATGCCTCATGAAAGCTTTTAACTTGCAAATACAGCCTCTCTCATTTACATATGAACTGATTTATGTACTCTGAAAAAGAATAAAAGGCAATAATGTTTCCTTTTTAATAATATATAGAACAAATAATTCAAACTCAATCATGCATGAAGGAAACATAGAAGAATTGACTTTAAATACTAGCTAGTGACAGATCATGAACGAAAAATGGCTTTTATGTTATCTTGAAGAGAGAACTTTGTAAGCACCTATGGTATCAGTAGTAACAACTGTGATGGGGCAGATGGCTATAGAAAAGTAGTGGGAGACAGATATATTAGCTCCAGGCTAAACAAATCCCTGGTGCCAGGATAAATGAAATGGCAGCTGCTCCAGGTCAATTAAGACACCTGGGGCCAATTAACAACTTTCCAGAAGACAGGGATAAAGCTAGGTTGATTTGGAAACCTGAAGCCAATCAGGGGCTCGCTGAAACTAGTTAAAAGCCTCCCAGTTAGTCAGGTGGGTGTGCATGTCAGGAGCTGTGGGAGGAAGTTGTGCTGTTGGAGAGGCTGTGTAGTACACACCATATCAGGCACAAGGAAGGAGGCCCTGAGATAAGGGTGAAGTGGAGCTTGAGGAAGTGAGGGCTGCTGTGGGGGAAGTAGCCCAGGGAATTGTACATGTCATGTTTCTAAAAGGTCAGCTAGCATAGCTGATACTATTAGGGTCCCTGGTGTGGAGCCTGGAGTAGAGGGTGGGCCCGGGCTCCCCCCCCCCCCACATTTGCCCCCGGATTAATCACTGAGAGTGGGAGACAACAGAGACTGTGCAAGGAGGGATAACTTCTCCTCACCTCCCTCACTGGCTTATGATGAAAATGGCTCAGTAGACTGTGACCCTTGCCTCTAGAGAGAGAAGGGTTACGTACAGGGTCAGAGTGAGCCTCTGAGGCTAGCGAAATCCGCCAGGAAATGCGGGACCCACGGAGGCAAGGACAGAGCTTTGTCCCACAACCTATTCACTGAAATCAATATACCGAAGTGTTAGAAGGTTTGGGATTATCTGGGGTGGTGGGGAATGTTAGTTTGTTTATGCAGTAAAATGAAAATGTTTACCTATAGCAATATCGTGGCCCTTGTTTAATTAGAGATGCAGCTAATGAAGCAAGCAGTTAACACTTTCCTGAATGCTAAGATAATAGTTTAAAATAGGATACTTTAAACCCCGTAGATGAACTATCTCTCTAGGCAAAACAAAAAGGAATAAACACCTCACATCAACCTAACTAGTTGTGAGATGTCATTGTGCTGAATTCAAATACCACTAATTAGGCATTTGTCTAGCAGAGAAAATTTGAATGATGTAAAGTTAACTATAGCTGTTAGAATATATTAAATCATAGACTCATGGAAATGTAGGGCTCAGAGGGACTTTAAGAAGTCATCAAGTCCAGCCCCCTGGACTATTGCAGGACCAAGTAAACCTAGACCATCCTTGACAAATGTTTGTCCAAACCACTTTTAAAAATCTTCAGTGATGGGAGATTTCACAACCTCCCTTGGAAGCCTATTGTAGAGCTTAACTTTTTTGTTAATTTCTTGTAATTTAGAAAGTTTTTTCCTAATATTTAACCTAAATCTCCCTCCCTGCAGAGTAAGCCCGTTCCTCCTTTTTCTACCTTCAGTGGACATGAAGAATAATTCATTACAATCCTCTTAACATAGTTGAAGACTGTTATCACCTCCCACCACAGTCTTCTTTTTTTCAAAACTAAACACACCCAGTTTTTTACCCTTTCTTCATAGGACAGATTTTCTAACCCTTTTATTATTTTTTTCGCTCTCCTCTGGACTCTAGAAAAGATGGGGACAAATTTGATAAAAGTTTGGTAAACGGAATTGGACACAGTGTTCCAGGTGAACAAAAGACTAATTGAATTTTGGGCTTTTGGAAGGTGTCAAATTGACAGTGATGGAAAATGAAGACCTTTTCTGCAGAACAAATGAAATACAAGAAGTGGCAACACAAGCTTCCCTATATTCCCTAGCTAATGAGTCTTCTGTGCATCCTGAACTGGAAAGACCAACTCTAGACATGAGAGGGGTAGTTTGTCATTAATTCCTTTGCTTCTGTGCTGTACCTATTCATAAGGTGCTAGCTAGGGTTTAAAAACATAAAAACTATCTGAAATTGACATCTGTTCACTAGGAACAGGACTGAGACCACTGATTCATTTGACACACACTACCAAACAGCCTTCAAATTGATATGACTTTTTGAATCGCTGTTGACCAGAGCCAGGTTTAAACTGGTAACCTAGAGCAAGATTAAAGGCTCTGTATCCAAATCCTGAGTCACTCAATAACTCCAAATCCATTTAAAAACACTTCTGATTTTTAACACGTTTTAGAAAACAAAATCTTAATTAGAAAAGCATTTTTGTTATTTATTTCAGGACAAAAATAAATATTTACCAGATTAATTGCCATGAGGTTGGGATCACAAAATGCAGTAAGAATAAAGAACAGAGTTTCTGAACAAAGTCTGCATCCCCATTGCTTCTGCATGGTCCTCACCATTACTGACTGACTGTGCTTGGTTTTCTGTGCTACCATTTATTTATCAACTACTGATGCCTGAAAGACTCTGTGGCTGATGTTAATGTGTGATGGTTCTTTGACTATAACGTTTTAAGGATTACAAGGTGCAAATGTCAGTGTAGTGGTTTTTCTTACTTGCCCAATGACTATGCCCCAATTTCCATGATTTTCCAGATGTTATGGCTAATCTATTTTACCAAAATTATCCAAGTTTGTGCATGCAAAAGTGGCTTCTTATGAGCACTTTCTTTTGCCTCCATATCTTTGATTTGCTTTTTTACTCTGAAGTCACCCCTCCCTAGAGCAAGGTGGAATTTTAAAACTTTTTATGCAAGTAGGCTTTGTGCAGAGAAATTGTAAGTACCCTAAGAAAGATGTGTATTTCCCGAAATATGTGGACACCTCCAGGGCAGGTATTTTGTCTTTTCTCCAACTATGTTAATCTGCAGTGGGGTGCAAACATATATTTTTGATGTAATTCTAGGAGAAAAAATACTTCTGGAAACTATTATGACAGTTACAAACTGGTGGTTCAGAGTAAACCTGAATGTTACTAAACTACTTGTATTTGTCATAAATGTGAGAAAAGAAAAGAGGAAAAAAACCCTTCACTCAAAACATTGCTGAGTTCTAACCAGCATGTTTGTAAGAATACTCTCTCTGCTGGGCTCAGTTTGGTAACTTCACATTCAAGGTAGCACCAGCTCATCTCAGCACAACAAAAATATTGTCAAGATTTACCTTTTCGTTTTCCTGATCTTAGATAGTGGTTACTTAACTCTCATGTATATTGTACTACAGTGAACGGGTAGAGATATATCAAATTAGTTCAACTTTAAGTAAAGTAAGTTTAGGCTACAGCTCTTTTAAAAGACCACTGGCAGGGGCATCAGAAGTTTGAGTATAATCTCTATCAGCATCCAGAATTTTATGAGGCACTCAATCCATACAGACTACAAGGGGAGTTAAGGACTCTCTCTGCGTCTTTCCGAATCTGGGACCATAATAAAGATAGCTGCTGATTTGCTAATCAGGAAGTAGTTACCAAATCAGTGCTGAACTATTAACTGCCAATCACTCTAAATAGTTTTTTGTTTTCTGGCTTCCACCTGTTTGGCTGTGTAAAGAAAAGAAAGAGACATTTTTGGGTGTAATGTGGCGAAGGAATTTGTTAGCTTAAAAAAAGACCCAGTATGCTGTTACATTGAAAAAGCAAGATTTGCTCTTAGAAACTAGCTGATGCTGATTAAAATTCCTAAAGAATCTTGAAGTAATTCTAAAATATTTTTGACAGTTAACTGTAGCACTCATGTCAACATTTAATCCATATTGAGTGACCATCCAAGGGAGCTGTCCAGAATGCTTTAGAATAACTTTGTCATTTAGATTACTGTTACCATCCTTCACAAATGAAAGACCCTTCTGTAGGGCACTTTTTTTTTTAAAGGAGCTTTTTAAGAAAAAACAACTTGTACAGTTTCACACTCAAAACTCCTTATTGGCTGTTGTAACAGGAGTTTTGACTTGGGGCCTGAATCTGCTCCTAGTGAAGACTATGGGGAATAAAACCTCATTATCATCTGTATTGCAGTATGCCCAGAGGCCTAGTCATGATTGGGGCCTCATTGTGATGTGTATTGTATAAAAACATAGGGCTACATTGTGATTTAGGATGAAATTTTCAAAAGCACCTAAGTGACTGAAGAGTCTACATCCCATTTTCAAAAGTGACTTTGGCACTTAGGAACCTAGGCCCAGATCCTCAAAAGAATTTAGGTGCCTAGTTCCCATTGGGAGTTCCCTAGTTCCATTCAATGGGAGTTAGGTGCCTAAATACTTTTGCTGATCTGGGTCCTAAGTCTCAATGACAGTCACTTTTTGAAAAGGGAACTTTGGCTAGTCAGTTACTAGGTGCTTTTGAAAATATTACCCTTAGCCAATACAAATGCTCAGAGGGGTAAGATGACCCCCCCCCACCTCTCTCTCACACACACCCTTTCAGTTAGTCCCCTTGAGTCTGCACATGCAGAAGTAAGAGGGTGATGAGTGTTAGCTTACTACCTCCCTGCAGTAGGTGGCCTTGTCTATATCCCGGTTCACTGGTGACCATAGCAAATGGTGGTGTGATTGGCTGCTTGGTATAGTCCAGCAGCAAATTAAGGAATTGCAACTCTGGGGTGTCTTCAGGTCATAATACTTTCCAGGGCTACAACTGGGTTGGTGCTGTTTACTCAGCACTCCCTGCCCTAAATCAAATTTTGCCATACTGGCAGACAGTCTGTGTCTAAGGAGTTTAGGATGACATAAGACACACAAGATGGCTGTAGCAGACAATGGAAGGGGTAGTCAAAGAGATGACAGCAGCAATAGAGGGAACATGGATTACACTGGACAGCTATGTGTGTGATTTGCAAGTTGTTGCTTTTAAAATAAACAAGCAAATATATGTTATTAAATGGACTGAGCCCTGAATGAAGATTGAATAAGAACTGCAGGCTTTAACCCTCTATGCCTAAATGATACATCTCTAAAATGTGTGTGTTCAATTCAATGGTCATTTATGGCAATTGATACATTCATTACTAACATGGCCTCCATCATAAAGATGATGCATATTCAAACCCAGACTTTGGAGCGTTGTCAGAGAAACCCATTCACCTCTTGGGAGGAACGTAAGCCTTAAGGTCATCAGCAGTGACTCTCAAGTGAGACCTTAAAGGGAAACCCATTTAGGCTGTAGATATACTTCAGACAGAGAGAAACATTTGATAAACAAAAATATATTGGTCAGCACTGCTTCATTCTTGCAATAATATCTCTGTGGAATAAGATGTCATTACTGAGATGTGTATTGTTCTAACATGACCATCTATTACAGTAAGACAGTAACAGACCACTCCATTAATCACAGACAGAAAGTTACATAAAACTGCAACCGTATTGGGAAAGCAAGACTTAAAAAGTGTACGTCACCTTGATGTAGTGAGCAAATACCTGAGAAGGGGTTACAGACCTGAGAGATTAATAGAACCTTTATTAAGGAGAGCTGTATTATCTATACTAAACTCGTGCTAAGGCTATATAGGAACTGATTAGTTGAATGATCTGCCACAGATACAGAAAGCAACATATGGCACGTAACATTTGAAATCAAAGGGAATTTAATGAAAAAGCTGGGACCTCAAATTGGTCCAATCTATTTTGACTTGATATTCTTTTCAAGTCTAATTCTCTTGCACACATCACTAACTTCTTCCTTCTATTGCACAGTGATCAAGGCACACCAAGTCATTAGTCAATCCGTTCCCATAGCACAGTATGCTGTGGTATGTAAATAGCCCCCAAATGGGCTGTAGGGATTTCTTGGGATGGTCCACTATAGAAGGCCTGACCTTCAAAGCAGAGATCAGTTGGATGAAGGCACTTTTCTTCTTCCCCCTTTTTTTTTCCACATTTGCTCTTTCCTTTCTCCCCTCTATTTTCCATCCATCTCTACTGTTCCTCCAGTCTTCACTTCATTTCTTTATCTTTGATGCATGGATCACAAACTGTTATTTTATAGCACAATCGGTGTACACAGTGCTGCACCATAGATTAAAATATGCCCAATAAATAATTAAATTCCTGCCAAAAAGAGCTTGCAGGTCATTACAATCTAGGACCGAGGAAACACAATAGGGTGTATTGTCTTTGTAACTGGAAAGCTATGGAAAGTTGCATTTTCAGAAATTTTCTGAAGAAGGGTGCTTGATACACATTAATTAGGAAACTGTTCCAAGTACCGGGACCAGTAGGAGAAGTCACCAGTTTTAGGAATGGGGACAAAGGACACAGTCAGTGGAAAAGGTGATGGAAGAGGAGCATGTAGAATGTAATATAGGTGTTATCCAGTGCAGCAAGTTCTTTGTCTCTCTCCCTCACTGCACTCTCTTTCAGCCTTCACATGAAAGAGGACATCTTCAGGCCACCGTGCTCTTGCTAACTTTCTGCCACAGGAGAAATCCTGTTGCAGTAGTGGAGAGTCTTTGCATGTGCTTTAGGGCTTCCCTAAAAACTTAATGTCTGGTTGCCATAAAATAATAATCAGCACTCACATAGCACATCACAAGTTTAAAGCACTGTGCTAACATGAAGGACTAGATTATGACTTGGTGTACATGCCCTTGCATCCATAGAAGGGGGAGTAAAAGTCTATATTATACCTCTGCATGAGATGCACAGGGATAAGCAAATGTGTTGCATATACTACCACCACCCATTTGAGCAGGAAGAAAGGGCACCAGCCAGCACAGATGGCAGATGGGTGTGGAATAATTTGCTAGGAGTAAAGGCCAGCAGCAAATTATTCTGAACTCGGGAGAATCAGGGAAGGAATTGTGCCTCAGAGGACAGTCTCTGAAACACAAGCCCAGATTTTTAAGGTATTTAGTTGTTCCACCCAGCTTTGTAAGGCACAAGTGTTTCAGATTGCTAAATCCCATGTTCAGAAGAGAGTTATGCTATGTACACACAACATCTTAAGTCAGTATAAGTTACATTGCTCAGTGGTATGAATAAGTCACTCCCCCAAAAGACGTAAGTTATGCTGACCAAAGCACAGATGTGGACAGTGCTATGTTGGCTGGAGAGCTTCTCCTGCCGACATAGATTCTGCTGCTCATGGGGACTGGAGTAATTCAGTCAACAGGGGAACTCTCTTCTGGTGGCTTACAGTATCCACACTATCTGTGCAGCTGCACCACTCTACGCTCTGTAGTTTAGCCATAGCCTCAGGCCATTGATTTTCAATGACACTTCAGAGCTTAAGTGTGTCAGTCAATTTTGAAAATGAGCTGGCATAACTTAGGCCATGCAATGTTGAGAACAGCAACGCCTAACCATCTGGGCCATTTTGCCTTCTGGGGCCACTCCTGCAGCTTGCAAACCTTGCTCAGCACTGTGCAAACTGGCCCAGTGAGAATACTCTTAGTGTAATAAAATACCATTCAAAGAATTTAAGTTTAAAAGCAACAGCAACAATAAAAAATAGAGAAGGGAAAGCTTCAAAAATGAAAGTGTAAAACATGTAATTTAGAAAATGACCTGGATATCAGTCAGTGTTGCCAAAGGAGCAATGGCTGTTTTTAAAGCCACAATTGTATTTGAAGAAATCAAATAATTCAAAATAGCACAACAAGCTTTGTTTAAAATGTGCATGCCCAAAGCTTGGGTCAGTGGAAAATTCAAATTGTATATTCATCTCCTGCAAATGACAATAAAGCATATTCTCTCAAGCATTTTCGCCTATTAATACTTTTAAAAAACACATTAAATATAGATGCCTTCAGGAATGTACTAGTTGTTTCCAGTGTAACAATCCTAAATTCTCTAACAGAACTTCTAGACATTCATGGGTATGGAGTTCACTGGAGCCGCCACTTATCTAGTTAGAGGGGTGGGAAAAACACTTAAGGCATTTCCATCCATTTTATCCAACATGTGTTTTGACAGGGCTGAAGATAAACAGCAATGCTTCTAATATTTATGGCTTCTCTGAAGACACATTACGTATACTTCTTTAAATACTTGTGACTCGTACCATTATATAGTCACTCATCCCAGCTCAGAATTAGTAATGGTGTTGTGATGTAAAAAGAGACTGTCACCTGAGAGTTTAGTATAGTGTCTAGTGGCTGTTAGAGGATACATCTTTTTACCTTAGTCCGATGAAGTTGTTTTTTTCAAAATACAGGTGCCTACAACTGCATTTGAAATTTCCTCTGTTGCATGTGCAAATTGAAGCAAGGCAGATCCCATTGAGTAGATGGATAGTTGTCAAGGTTCCTTCCCCTCTTTGAACTCTAGGGTACAGATGTGGGGACCTTCATGAAAGACCCCCTAAACTTATTCTTACCAGCTTCGGTTAAAAACTTCCTCAAGGTACAAACTTTGCCTTGTCCTTGAACCCTATGCTGCTACCACCAAGCGTGTTACACAAATAACAGAGAAAGAGCCCACTTGGAGATGTCTTCCCCCCAAAACATTCCCCCAAGCCCTACACCCCCTTTCCAGGGGAAGGCTTGATAAAAATCCTCACCAATTTGCATAGGTGAACACAGACCCAAACCCTTGGATCTTAAGAACAATGAAAAATCAATCAGGTTCTTAAAAGAAGAATTTTAATTAAAGAAAAGGTAAAAGAATACCATCCTGATTTTACAGAGGTGAAATACCTTACTGGGTAATCAGATTCAAAACATAGAAAATCCCTCTAGGCAAAACCTTAAGTTACAAAAAGACACAAAAACAGGAATATTAATTCCATTCAGCACAACCTATTTTACCAGCCATTTAACAAAAGAAAATCTAACTCATTTCTAGCTAGATTACTTACTAACTTAACAGAAGTTCTCATACTCCATTCCTGTTCTGTTCCCAGCAAAAGCATCACACAGACAGACAGACCCTTCCCCCCCGCCCCCTCCAGCTTTGAAAGTATCTCCTCATTGGTCATTTTGGTCTGGTGCCAGCGAGGTTATCTTAGCTTCTTTACCCTTTACAGGTGAAAGGGTTTTGCCTCTGGCCAGGAGGGATTTTATAGTTCTTTATACCGAAAGGTGGTTACCCTTCCCTTTATATTTATGACAATAGTTCTCAATTTACACACGCACTTACTGTACCCTCTCTACTAACAATTGTGGGTACAATTTTGGGTGCAGTCCATGCTATAAAATTCAAATGCCCATTTTTGAAAATCACGCCTGAGGTGATAGATCCATCTAGTTGATTGCTTCGTCTGCATATCTGGAAACTGGATCAGGAAAATAATCAATTTTTCACTCTCTTGGCCAGAGACTTTCATACTCACTCATGTTAAGTAGTGGGACTGTTCAAGGAGTAAAGTACTACTCAGTTGACAGAATTGGGCCACTTGTAATTATAAATAAATAAACTTCAGTAGGCATGGTAAAGAATATTCATCATAGAATGTATTCAGAAATTTTCACATTTTTAAACATATTCAGCTTTTTTCCCCTCAGAGTTGGGTTTTTAATTTATGAACATTCAATAACAAATACAAATGCTGTGAATGTTCTCAAATAAAATCATCACAATGAATTGTTTCATTCTTCATGTTGCTCTATATATTAGGTAATTTCTTAGAACTTAGAAATGGAAAGAGTTCCTGGGAAACACCAACCTTGCATTATGTAGAAGCCCAAAAAATCTAGAAAGGTGCGAATGTCATGACTTTTCTCCTACTGCTCCAGTCCCGCTGCTTAGTGTTGAAAGCTGGGAAAGAATGGCAGCTCCCATTGACTACAATGGGGCAAGGATTTCACTCCTGGTTTAGGATTGCCTTACTATATTCTCTTATTCCTGGGAAGCAATAGTAGGCTGGCCTATTCATTGCCAGATCTGTTCAAGGCCGCCAAAAGTGATTTGTGTTCCTTGTGATAAATGAGAGATTTAAGTGCACAACTTTCAAATGCAGTTGGTATGGGCCTATCTCTGCTTCCATTGATATTAATGGGAGTTTTCCATTGACTTGAATGATAACACTGGTCAACTGTGCTAAGTGTTTTTGAAATTCCCTTCCTAAAAAGTTCATGCTGGCTTTAGAGCTATTACATTTTTCAAAGATAGGGTAAAATACTGTCTCTGTTGAAGTCATTGGGAGTTTTGCCGTGGATTTTAGCGGGACCGAGATTTTGTCCATATCTCCTATGCTTAAATGGGGAGTACCTCTAGGACAGGTAAAATGTCTAGAACTAGAATGAACTTTGTGTGCCCACTGTATGTAAGACCAGCATTGCTCATGGGCATCTGTTGTTCAATCCTCTATTCGAGGGCAGAAGTTTCTCCATCTTAGTTATATTAATGTTAAATCCATCCTGTTTTGACTACATTTCATGGTACATTCCTCTGTAATCACTAGGATTGTATGAAATGGGGGGGATAAAGGCTGGGAAACTGGAGAATACAACATTCACAAAATTTGAAGTAGAATTCAGTGGGATTTTTTTCTTTTCCCTCAAATAGTATTTACACTAGCATGCTTTTGTTTTCTAATGGTTTATTTTTATTTGTTGTGTTGCAGTTATGTGTTGTAATTCAAGTGTCCTGTATCCTGTCATCGACGTTTAATAAGGGGCCTGAGAAAATGGTTCAATATTTTGCTGTCCCTTGCATTGTCTTCCCCCCCCACCTGCCTTTAACAGAAAATATATAAAATTATGGAAAATTGCAGAAAATGTACCGAAAACTGTTGCAGTTACAAACCGTTCTTTTAATCTACAAACATCACTCTTTGTTTCTAGACAGCCAGCCACACTGGACTTCTCTGCAATTTTTCTATAGTTCTGTCAAGGTTCCTCCCCCACTCTGAACTCTAGGGTACAGATGTGGGGACCTGCATGAAAACCTCCTAAGCTTACTTTCACCAGCTTAGGTTAAATCTTCCCCAAGGTACAAATTAATTTTATCCTTTGTCCCTGGATCTCCACTGCCACCAAACTCTAACTGGGTTTACTGGGAAACGTAGTTTGGACACGTCTTTCCCCCAAAATCCTCCCAACCCTTGCACCCCACTTCCTGGGGAAGGTTTGGTAAAAATCCTCACCAATTTGCATAGGTGACCACAGACCCAAACCCTTAGAACAATGAAAAAGCATTCAGTTTTCTTACAAGAAGACTTGTAATAGAAGTAAAGAAATCACCTCTGTAAAATCAGGATGGTAGATACCTTACAGGGTAATTAGATTCAAAACATAGAGAATCCCTCTAGGCAAAACCTTAAGTTACAAAAAAGACACACAGACAGGAATAGTCATTCTATTCAGCACAGTTCTTTTCTCAGCCATTTAAAGAAATCATAATCTAACACATACCTAGCTAGATTACTTACTAAAGTTCTAAGACTCCATTCCTGGTCTATCCCCAGCAAAAGCAGCATACAGACAGACACAGACCCCTTTGTTTCTCTCTCTCCTCCCAGCTTTTGAAAGTATCTTGTCTCCTCATTGGTCATTTTGGTCAGGTGCCAGCGAGGTTACCTTTAGCTTCTTAAGCCTTTACCGGTGAGAGGATTTTTCCTCTGGCCAGGAGGGATTTTAAAGGGGTTTACCCTTCCCTTTATATTTATGACAAGTTCATTTAATAACTATAGATTAAAGTTCCTCTATTTTCTTCCTGAATTGACGACAGTTTTTTGGTATAGCCTCAGGCTTGATATCAGCAGCAGACAAATTCAGATATCAACACATAGTCCATCATCTGAATACCTATAGAATAATCTGCATTGTTTTTTCAGATCATTCCATTCTTTTCTTTTATTATGCCCCATCCTACTTCATCATCTGTACTCTTACCTCTCAACTTCCCTCTCTTCTTCTAGGTTTCAGAGTAACAGACGTGTTAGTCTGTATTCACAAAAAGAAAAGGAGTACTTGTGGCACCTTAGAGACTAACCAATTTATTTGAGCATGAGCTTTCGTGAGCTACAGCTCACTGCATCGGATGCATACCGTGGAAACTGCAGAAGACATTATATACACACAGAGACCATGAAACAATACCTCCTCCCACCCCACTGTCCTGCTGGTAATAGCTTATCTAAAGTGATCATCAAGTTGGGCCATTTCCAGCACAAATCCAGGTTTTCTCACCCTCTGCCCCCCCCCACACACAAACTCACTCTCCTGCTGGTAATAGCCCATCCAAAGCACACTTTAATCTATAGTTATTAAATGAACTTGTCATAAATATAAAGGGAAGGGTAAACCCCTTTAAAATCCCTCCTGGCCAGAGGAAAAATCCTCACACTTTGGATGGGCTATTACCAGCAGGAGAGTGAGTTTGTGTGTGGGGGGGCGGAGGGTGAGAAAACCTGGATTTGTGCTGGAAATGGCCCAACTTGATGATCACTTTAGATAAGCTATTACCAGCAGGACAGTGGGGTGGGAGGAGGTATTGTTTCATGGTCTCTGTGTGTATATAATGTCTTCTGCAGTTTCCACGGTATGCATCCGATGCAGTGAGCTGTAGCTCACGAAAGCTCATGCTCAAATAAATTGGTTAGTCTCTAAGGTGCCAAAAGTACTCCTTTTCTCTTCTTCTAGTTAACTCTCTGTCCCCAATTTAACAAAACATTTACTTGTGTGTTTGAGTCCACCCCTACTTTGCAAAACATTTAAGTACATGCTTCAGTTTAATGGAAGTAATTGGGACTTAACATGTACTTAACTTTAAATGTGTGCTTATTTGCATTACTGAATATGGTGTCCTTCCTTACTCCAAACCTCTTTTTTTCCCTTTATAAATGTAAGTTAGGTATGGTGTTCTATGTTGGCTCTTTCCTTCAGAGCCCATAAGGACAAGCTTTCTAAAGTACCAGGTCAATAATGGGAAAAGGAAAATGCTTTGTCTAGCATCCTTGAAACTCAGTCAATTTAAACATTACAGAATCTTTGCTTTCATTATGTCTTGAGTTTTATACAGAAGCACTAAAAACCACTTTTTGCCATTAGTTCACACAATAATGATATAAACATTTGTCTTCCAATCTAATGATTCTTTAATGCAATTTTTTTCTAAAACCCAATAATAGAAATGAATGAAAAAGAACAAGCTCAATATCTTCTTAATCAATTACATAATTAAGTTGTAATAACATAGCATTAAACCACAATGCTCGTTCGTTATCTCTTACAGAGTTACACCTAAGCCCCAGTGCTAAAAAAGCAAGCACTGTCCAAAGCTAGGAGATGCCATCATCTGAGGTCAATGCATAGTAAAGCAAAGATTGTACATGCAGTCAAACAATGTCCAGCCGTTGCTGGGTAAAAGAGAGGAGAAGCAGATGGGGCCCTCTGTTCCACTCCTACAGTGGTTTTGGCCTGTGGGTTTGCAATGGATGAGAGTGGACCCATAGACTCTCACACTTTAATGTCAGAAGGGATTATCATGATCATCTAATCTGACCTCCTGCACATTGAAGGCCACAGAACCTCACCGACCCATTCCTGTAATAGACCCAATAGTTACCAAAGTCCTCAAATCATGATTTAAAGACTTCAAGTTACAAAGAATCCACCATTTACACTAGTTTAAACCTTCAAAAGACCTGTGCCCCATGCTGCAGAGGAAGGGAAAACTCTCCAGGGTCTCCGCCAATCTGACCTGGAGGAAAATTCCATCCAAACCCCAAATATGACAATCAGTTAGCCCATTACTTATGTCTCCAATTTCCTGTGAATTTATTAGGACACTTAATTATGTGGAAGGAACAGTGCACCATTCGAAAACCCAACCCTAAATGACAGTTTAGTTTCACACTGGGTCACAGCATTAGTCCAAAACATGCAAAATCCCTTCCTAAATTAATAGGGTACTGTTGCTACATTAATTCTATTTTTATTTAATATTATAATTTATAAATTTTATAACAGCTTCCATATGAAATACATAGAATTAAACATCATTGTATCATGAATACTTCTGTCAAGGTTCCTCCCCCACTCTGAACTCTAGGGTACAGATGTGGGGACCTGCATGAAAAACCTCCTAAGCTTATCTTTACCAGCTTAGGTCAAAACTTCCCCAAGGTACAAAATATTACACCCGTTATCCTTGGACTGGCTGCTACCACCACCAAACTAATACTGGTTACTGGGGAAGAGCTGTTTGGACGCGTCTTTCCCCCCAAAATACTTCCCAAAACCTTGCACCCCACTTCCTGGACAAGGTTTGGTAAAAAGCCTCACCAATTTGCCTAGGTGACTACAGACCCAGACCCTTGGATCTTAAGAACAATGAACAATCCTCCCAACACTTGCACCCCCCCTTTCCTGGGAAATGTTGGATAAAAAGCCTCACCAATTTGCATAGGTGACCACAGACCCAAACCCTTGGATCTGAGAACAATGAAAAAGCATTCAGTTTTTTACAAGAAGACTTTTAATAAAAAATAGAAGTAAATAGAAATAAAGAAATCCCCCCTGTAAAATCAGGATGGTAGATATCTTACAGGGTAATTAGATTCAAAAACAGAGAACCCCTCTAGGCAAAACCTTAAGTTACAGAAAAGATACACAGACAGAAATAGTTATTCTATTCAGCACAATTCTTTTCTCAGCCATTTAAAGAAATCATAATCTAACACATACCTAGCTAGATTACTTACTAAAAGTTCTAAGACTCCATTCCTGTTCTGTCCCTGGCAAGAAGCAGCATACAGACAGACCCAGACCCTTTGTTTCTCTCCCTCCTCCCAGCTTTTGAAAGTATCTTGTCTCCTCATTGGTCATTTTGGTCAGGTGCCAGCGAGGTTACCTTTAGCTTCTTAACCCTTTACAGGTGAGAGGAGCTTTCCCCTGGCCAGGAGGGATTTCAAAGGGGTTTACCCTTCCCTTTATATTTATGACACGCCCCCCAAATCTCAGCTAGGGTGAAACACTGGCTGGGATTTCTTCCTGGAGCTCTAGGAAAAACAGAGTTAATAAGACACATGCATCTCTAAATATACTACCAAGTACATAAAGACTAACAATATTTTCCACATCTCAAGGACGATTTTAACCAGTTGATTCTGGGAAACGTTCACGGGAGAGTGCATCAGCCACTTTGTTAGAAGCTCCTGAGATGTGTTGGATGTGGAAATCAAAATCTTGGAGAGCTAAACTCCACCGAAGAAGTTTTTTGTTAGTTTCCTTGACGGTGTGAAGCCACTTCAGTGCAGCATGGTCGGTTTGCAGGTGGAAACGCTGTCCCCAAACATATGGGCGTAGCTTTTCCAGAGCGTTGACAATGGCGTAACATTCTTTTTCAGTGACTGACCAGTTGCTTTCCCTCTCAGACAGTTTTTTGCTGAGAAACACTACAGGGTGGAATTCTTGATCAGGTCCTTTCTGCATTAAAACTGCTCCCACACCACGCTCGGACGCATCTGTGGTTACTAGGAACGGTTTGTCAAAGTCTGGGGCCCTTAGTACAGGGTCAGACATGAGTGTCGCTTTAAGCTTGTTAAAGGCCTTCTGACACTTTCCGGTCCACTGAACAGCATTTGGCTGTTTCTTTTTGGTTAGGTCTGTCAGTGGGGCAGCGATTTGGCTGTAGTGCGGTACAAATTGTCTGTAATAACCGGCCAAGCCTAAGAAGGATTGAACCTGTTTCTTTGACTTTGGGACAGGCCACTTTGGATAGCATCCACTTTGGCCTGTAGGGGGCTGATAGTTCCTTGACCCACCTGGTGTCCAAGGTAAGTCACTCTGTTTAGGCCTATTTGACACTTCTTAGCCTTAACAGTTAGTCCTGCCTCCCTTATGCGCTCAAGGACTTTTTGTAGATGTTCCAGGTGGTCTGCCCAGGAATCCGAAAATATGGCCACGTCGTCAAGGTAGGCGACTGCATATTCTCCTAATCCCGCTAGGAGACCATCTACAAGTCTTTGGAAAGTGGCGGGTGCATTTCGCAGCCCGAAAGGGAGTACATTAAATTCATACAGCCCGAGATGTGTGATGAAGGCTGACCTTTCCTTGGCAGATTCATCTAGCGGTACCTGCCAGTACCCCTTGGTTAAGTCCAAGGTAGAGATGAACTGGGCCCGTCCCAGTTTCTCTAATAGTTCATCTGTGCGTGGCATTGGATAGTTGTCTGGGCGAGTTACAGCATTTAGCTTACGGTAGTCCACGCAAAAACGTATTTCCCCATCTGGTTTGGGAACTAGAACCACTGGAGATGCCCATGCACTTTCAGAGGGGCGGATTACACCCATCTGTAACATATCCTGGATCTCCCGTTCTATAGCAGTTTTAGCTTGAGGAGACACCCGGTAAGGTTGGACCCTAATTGGGTGAGCATTACCTGTGTCAATGGAGTGGTATGCCCGTTCAGTCAGTCCTGGGGTGGCTGAGAACGTTGGCGCATAGCTAGTGCACAGCTCCTGGATTTGCTGTCGCTGCATACGCCCAAGGGTCATGGAGAGGTTCACCTCTTCCACACCACCAGCACATTTCCCTTCGTAGTAAACACCTTCAGGCCACTCAGCATCGTCTCCTCCCTGGGCTGTAAACTGACAAACCATTAATTCTCTGGAATAAAAGGGCTTTAGAGAATTAATATGGTACACCTTAGGCTTTCGGTTGGAGGTGGGGAATGCTATGAGATAATTAACAGCTCCCAGGCGCTCCTGGACCGTGAATGGCCCTTCCCACAATGCTTCCATTTTATGGGCCTGGAGCGCCTTTAAGACCATGACCTGGTCTCCTACTTTGAAGGAACGCTCTCTGGCATGTTTATCATACCAGGCTTTTTGCTCTTTTTGAGCATCCTGTAAGTTTTCTCTAGCAAGGGCTAAAGAGGTTCGGAGGGTGTTTTGTAGGTTGGTTACAAAGTCCAGAATGTTAGTTCCTGGAGACGGTGTAAATCCCTCCCATTGCTGCTTCACCAACTGCAATGTCCCCTTAACCTCATGGCCATATACAAGTTCAAATGGGGAAAACCCTAAACTGGGGTGTGGTACAGCTCTGTAGGCAAAGAGCAACTGCTGCAACACTAGGTCCCAATCATTGGAGTGCTCATTTACAAATTTACGTATCATGGCCCCCAAAGTTCCATTAAACTTCTCCACCATGCCATTTGTTTGATGGTGGTAAGGAGTGGCAACCAAGTGATTTACCCCATGAGCTTCCCAAAGGTTTTTCATAGTTCCTGCCAGGAAATTAGTCCCTGCATCTGTGAGGATGTCGGGGGGCCAACCTACCCTGGCAAAAATGTCTGCTAGTGCCTGGCACACACTTTTAGCCCTGGTGTTGCTTAGAGCTACTGCTTCTGGCCATCAGGTGGCAAAATCCATGAAAGTCAGTATGTACTGCTTTCCTCTGGGTGTCTTTTTCGGAAAAGGACCCAGAATATCCACAGCTACTCGCTGAAATGGAACTTCAATGATGGGGAGTGGCTGGAGAGGGGCTATGACCTGGTCTTGGGGTTTTCCCACTCTTTGGCACACCTCACAAGACTGGACATAGGTAGAAACATCCTTGCCCATTCCCTCCCAGTGGAATGACCCCCCAAAACGGTCTTTGGTCCTGTTCACCCCAGCATGGCCACTAGGGTGATCGTGGGCTAAGCTCAAGAGCTTGGCCTGGTATTTAGTTGGAACTACCAACTGTCTCGGAGGATGCCAGTCTTCCTGGTGTCCACCAGGAAGAGTTTCCTTGTATAAAAGTCCTCTTTCTATAACAAACCTGGATCGATTAGAAGAGCTGAGAGGCGGTGGGTTGCTCCGTGCCGCCGTCCAAGCTCTCTGGAGGCTTTCATCTGCTTCCTGTTCGGTCTGGAACTGTTCCCTTGATGCTGGAGACATCAGTTCCTCATGGGATTGTGGACCTAGGCTTGGTCCCTCTGGAAGCGATATAGGGGATGGAGCTGTTTCTGTTGACTGTGAACCGCTCTCCGCTGGTGCACTATGTTGGGATTCAGGCTCCGGCTGAGCCTCTTGTGTAGGGTTATCGGCTGCTGCCAGTTCAGGTTCAGTGGGGCCCTCTGGTGTTGAGGTTGCAAGTACTGGATTCAGTGCTGGCACGGGGTCTGGTGTTGGTTGTTTGGCTGGTTCCGGTTCTGGGACTGGTTCCGTCTGGGTCTCTGGGACTGGATCCACTACTGCTGTTGCAGACATTGGCCTGGGGTCCGGGTCCATCACCTCTGACTGGGTCCTGATAGAAGTTTCCGGAACAGAGCTAGGCCTCACGGCTTGTTTAGCCTGGCTGCGGGTGACCATTCCTACCCTCTTGGCCTGCTTCACATGATTGGCCAAGTCTTCCCCCAACAGCATGGGGATGGGATAATCATCATAGACTGCAAAAGTCCACATTCCTGACCAGCCCTTGTACTGGACAGGCAACTTGGCTGTAGGCAAATTGAAAGAGTTGGACTTGAAGGGTTGAATCGTCACTTGGATCTCTGGGTTGATTAAATTGGGGTCCACTAAGGAAGCATGGATAGCTGGCACTTGTGCTCCGGTGTCCCTCCACGCGGTGACCTTCTTCCCGCCCACACTCACAGTTTCCCTCCGCTCCAAGGGTATCTGGGAGGTATCTGGGCCTGTGGACCTCTGGTGTGATTCCGGTACAATGAACTGTAATCTGTTGGGGTTCTTGGGGCAGTTGGCCTTTACATGCCCCAGCTCGTTACATTTAAAACATCGTCCAGCTGACGGGTCACTGGGGCGAGGAGGGTTGCTGGAGAACGGGGTGGTGGGACGATAAGGGGTCTGGAGGGTTCTTTGGGAGGTAGGTGGGGCTTTGGGCGGCCCCCGGTAATAGGGTGTGGTCTGGGGTGGTCCCTTCTGGTCTCCGCTCCAACTGCGACCAGTTTTCTTCTTCTCTGCCACCTCCACCCATCTGGCTCCAATCTCTCCTGCCTCGATTACAGTTTTGGGCTTCCCGTCTAGGATGTATCTTTCTATTTCCTCAGGAACACCCTCTAAGAATTGTTCCATTTGCATTAGGAAGGGCAAATTTACTGGAGATTCAACACTTGCTCCTGATATCCAGGCATCCCAATGTTTCACAATGTGGTAGGCATGTCGGGTAAATGACATGTCTGGTTTCCACCTTAGGGCTCTGAACCTCCGACGAGACTGCTCGGGTGTTATCCCCATTCTGACTCTCGCCTTGGATTTAAACAGTTCATACTTGTTCATGTGTTCTTTAGGCATTTCAGCTGCCACCTCAGCTCTACCATGTATTGGTCAGTAGAGATGTTGTACCCAAGGCAGGCCCTTTCGAAGTGTTCTAAGAAGGCCTCAGTATCATCACCTGCCTTGTAGGTGGGGAACTTTCTGGGATGGGAAGTGGTACCTGGAGAAGGATTGCTAGGGTTTGTTGGTATATTCTGCTGGGCCTTTATCCTCTCCACCTCCTCCACATGCTTCCTCTCTTTTTCCTTCTCCTCCTCCACATGCTTCCTCTCTTTTTCCTTCTCCTCCTCCACATGCTTCCTTGCCTCCATTTCCCTCTTGTGGGCAGCCTCCTGTACCTCCTTCTCCAGCCGCATGAGTTCTATCTGTCTTTCATGTTCCCTTTGTTTTTCCTCAGCCTGAAATTTGGCTAATTCCAGCTGTAGTCGAGCTGAGGATTTGGTCATTCTAACCTCTCTGTTTTTAACTAACTTTACACCCGAGGTTTAGAAATAAACAAACAAAACGTGGCTGTAAAATTTTGCTGTGCTGGAATAGAATACCTATTCTCTGATAGTGACTGTCAGCCTACAGAAAAAGACAATTCCCTTGTCTCTGCTCTGGGCCCAAATTAAAGCAAAAAACCTCCAACTACTTGGAAACCTGCTTACCCAGCCCAAAGAAAAAGCAAATGGGTAGAACACCCACCCCCTATTTACTTTTAGGAAGAAAAGAAAAAAAAAACCCTCTGGGTTGGAAGACTGTGAATTTCCCTGCAGGAGTTAAGTACCCTGCCTCCAGGCAAAGAAAACCTGCAATTCACAAGATAATCCCCTTTTGTCTCTGCTTGGCCACAGTTTCAGCTTTCAGTTTCAACTGCTTTCTGGACTTCCTTTCCAAAGGAAAAAAAAAATTCGTTTTTAAAATCTGTATTTCTAGTTCAAAAAATCTCAACTGGATCTCAAAATGATTTCAGGTTAATCCCACCACTGTGCCACCATGTCAAGGTTCCTCCCCCACTCTGAACTCTAGGGTACAGATGTGGGGACCTGCATGAAAAACCTCCTAAGCTTATCTTTACCAGCTTAGGTCAAAACTTCCCCAAGGTACAAAATATTACACCCGTTATCCTTGGACTGGCCGCTACCACCACCAAACTAATACTGGTTACTGGGGAAGAGCTGTTTGGACGCGTCTTTCCCCCCAAAATACTTCCCAAAACCTTGCACCCCACTTCCTGGACAAGGTTTGGTAAAAAGCCTCACCAATTTGCCTAGGTGACTACAGACCCAGACCCTTGGATCTTAAGAACAATGAACAATCCTCCCAACACTTGCACCCCCCCTTTCCTGGGAAATGTTGGATAAAAAGCCTCACCAATTTGCATAGGTGACCACAGACCCAAACCCTTGGATCTGAGAACAATGAAAAAGCATTCAGTTTTTTACAAGAAGACTTTTAATAAAAAATAGAAGTAAATAGAAATAAAGAAATCCCCCCTGTAAAATCAGGATGGTAGACATCTTACAGGGTAATTAGATTCAAAAACATAGAGAACCCCTCTAGGCAAAACCTTAAGTTACAGAAAAGATACACAGACAGAAATAGTTATTCTATTCAGCACAATTCTTTTCTCAGCCATTTAAAGAAATCATAATCTAACACATACCTAGCTAGATTACTTACTAAAAGTTCTAAGACTCCATTCCTGTTCTGTCTCTGGCAAGAAGCAGCATACAGACAGACCCAGACCCTTTGTTTCTCTCCCTCCTCCCAGCTTTTGAAAGTATCTTGTCTCCTCATTGGTCATTTTGGTCAGGTGCCAGCGAGGTTACCTTTAGCTTCTTAACCCTTTACAGGTGAGAGGAGCTTTCCCCTGGCCAGGAGAGATTTCAAAGGGGTTTACCTTTCCCTTTATATTTATGACAACTTCAAATATATTTTGTTTAATAAAATGCCACATTATTAATAAATGGGCCAAATTTTAAGGGGGGAAATCCTCGCCCCAGTGAAGTCAATGAGAGTTTTGTCATGGATTTCAAGAGGACTAAGATTTTATCCTGAGCCGTCAGTTATTTTTTAGGTAGTCCTTACTGAAGCAAATATCCATTGACTCTAGGACATTCCTTAGATATGAACTGAATAAGTTTATCAGATTGTGCTTTATATTAGTTAGTATCAAATACTTACTCCTCAGAATAGGCTAAAATGAACCCATTTCATTTATCCCTATTATTAAGATTCAAATGCCTTTTATATGAAATATAAGAGATTGTTGTTGGTAACCTCCCAAATTACTTGGATTGTGGGGTAAACTTTGAATTTGGTACAGTCTTGTATAAGAAAAGGTATTGGACTTCACACTTCCATAGAACCCCCAGAGCTGATTTAATCGAAGAATGTCTCCATTAACCCAAACTCCAGACATGTATTGAGCATGTACAGTGCTTTAGTTAGTGGGAAGACAGCAAAATCAAGATAGGGAGGATTCTATTCCAAGTTTATCTCCAATACAAGATTAATGAAAAAGAGGAAGTGCCAGATCAGATCTTATGTAAATGGGTAACTCCAGTAAAATAAATGGGGCAGTGTCTTCTTACACCAGATATGAACTAGATTAAAGAGTTTTGTTACTGATAAACAAGTACATTATCATAGGTAGGGCCACCAGCCCCACCTATTATTAAGGAGGCTTGACACTTCTGACAGTAAAACTCTTTTGATTCAGTTACTTATAATTTTGCTAAACTTTAACTATTTAGGCTGAAATTTTCCATGCTGGGTGTCTGCCTCAGGCTGAATTTTTGTGGAGAGTTTCACCCAAAATAGTTCAGTCATTTCTGAAAATGAAGCTAGAGAAAAAATAGCAAAATTGTTTTGCACTGTTAAAATAATACTGGCAACCTTTGCATAGAGAAGGTCTAGTAACACCCATGATTTGGAGCAAGGATTTGAGATGTGGCAGGTGGTGGCCTTTGTGTCTGGGATGTGCCTTTTGCTATTCCTGTGAAAAAACACCCACATTTGGACAAGCTTTTGAAAAATCTGTTTGCACATGCTAAATAGAGACTTGATAGATCTTAGCAGCTAAAATCTTAAAAGGTTCCATCTCCACAGGCCATACTCCATCCTCTCACAGCTCCTACACGTGCCATCCCCACAGAATGAGTGTTATTCACTCCAAGGCTAGAGAGAGAAATGGCGTCCAGTTGGTGGTGGAAGAGTAACCCTGAGATCAGATGAGGGGATAAGGTAGTCTGGGATATGCTGAACAACAAAACTGATACTGGGAACCACTGGGGGAAACGGAGGGGAGGGAAGAGAGGAGACAGATCTGATGAGGAGCAGGGTACCTGAGAAGGACTGGGACAAAAGGTGGGAGAGAGGTGACGGGTTCATGGGTGGGATGGCTGGAGGAGAAAGAGAAAGTGGATGAGGAACTGGGAAGGGGGAAATGGGAGTGGCTGGGCAAGGAGACTAGATTGGGAAGGAGAAAGGTAACACTTGGAGTGGGGGAGATGAGAATGGTCCATGGATCGTGAATTCAAAGGGACACAGTATAGGCTGGGCAAGGAGATTGGAACTGAGATAAGCAGCCTGAGGAGGGGAAACTTGGACTGGGTATGAAAGGAGAATTCTCCTGGGATGAGGTGCCAGGGATGGGGTTAAGACAGGACTGGTACAGGTTGGAGGGGAGGGTGCAGAAAAGCTTGGGGGAACAGACACAAGAATCTCTGCACGCTAGAGCACACTCCCTGCCAAAATTCCTGAGTCTCAACAGTCCTCTACTGTCAGCAAATATCTATACAGTGTGTTTCTCAAATCCCCTCTAAAGCTGGTCTTCATAGAGGATGATGACCTACTATTGCTATCAGTTACTCCTTTAGTTAGACTGGCTGAGGTCTGTGTAGTGAATCTAAACATTCTAACCCTGTTGATAAAGCATGTGAATGTCAAAGAGATGAAAATTTTATTTTTCAGTTTACTTTTTTAAAAAGTTAGAAAATTACACACACACACAAAACTATATTAAAAGAACATTAAGGTTTCCAAAGTCAAGCACTCAAAAGTTAGGAAATGTCAGAATTAAGCTTGTTGGTATGTATGTATGTGCATACTTATGCATTTATGATATAGTCTTTAAATACATGATCATATGTTTTTCTACCTGACCACTTCCTTATTCAGTGCACGTGATGGATTTGCTATGGGGATGAATCACGGTAGTGTAGTAAAGGAGGCTGTTGGCTATAGGACTGCATTTTGCATTCCCATACACATCTCCCCGACAAGGTCAGCCTTTTGAAGTCATCCCCCACCCACATCATGAGATTTTCTGTTCATTAAAACACAACAATGCTAGCAACAAGACAAACACCACAGACAAACATAAAACACAGATCCATGGTATTCTGGGTTATTTTTCCCGCTGGCGCTAGCTTGCTTGTAGAGTGTCTGAAAAACAAAAGAAACAATTTCCACCCCCCTGGTGGGGACAGATTATTGCTTAATAATAATAATAATACCACGTCCTTTTACAAATTTCCTTGCTAATTGCAGGAAAAACAGAAGAATTACCTCCAGGCTGTCCTTATTTTGTTCTATAGTCAGGCTAGTGAATTACCCCACTCACTGGTCATTTATGAAATTCATGAGGTTGTGTACCTCAGTTTCCCCTCTTGTACAACAGACCATGTCTGCAATAGTTTCTCTGCTGTACCAAGCTTTAAGTTTATTCTCAGGTAATAGCTGAGACACAGCTTTAGATTTTAGCACTGTACACACACACACACATCCCTTAAGGTTAACCTTTCCCCCTTATTTTCAGGCTTGACTTGTTTTTTTCACCTCCCTTTCCTGTAGGGCCATAATCTGAGTCTTCTAGTAGCTTGTTTCCTGACCAGATGTATTCATTATTTGCAGCTCCTTTGTGCCCATCAGCTAGGTAATTTGCATTTTACACAGAGGCTTACTAGCTTGCTTTTGGATCCAAAGCTGTTAGCAGCTCAGAGACTGTCTTAAAAGGGAAAAATTTTTACGTCCACCAGAGTTCTGATTACTTTCCACTTTCATCTCCTGCTCCAAATCACACTGAGATCTGAAAAAGAAAGCACAACCTATTGTGGCCCCTTTGGAGCCCTAATAGGATTTTAATTAAGTACCATGTTTTGTTTGCATTTCTTTTACCCCTTCTCCAATATACACTGCACACGTCCTGGGAAAATGTACATTCCTTCCATATACTTTAACCTCCATAACATTATATTAGCCATATTAATTTTACACAAGTTGTAACTGTCTCCCCCATACCCACAGAGTTTTCATGCACACCTACCAAAGCAACAATCTGATCCCCCAGAGCCACCCCAAGGCTCAGTGTTCCCATCATTCCTCCCCTTTTCCTTTTCTTTTTCCTGTGCACACACAAAATTCTCTTTTGCCTAACATTCCTTGCACTGTGATTACTCTTTTTTACACAACTGTACCCCGATTACACTTCCATCTTGTACAACTAGACACAACCAGGAGCAGCCAAGTTAAGTTCCAATAGAACCCCCTTACATCCTTTAGTGATTTTGATTACATTATCCAACAGTCAAATAATTTTGATCAGATTCTCTCCCCGCCTGCTGCCTGCAGCAGTCCCTTATAGACCATTTCTGTGGGAAAAGGGCCCATTTTCCCTCAGAATAGTTGTAAAGGCTTCTGGGGACAGAAGCATAGTGGTGGTAGTAGCCACTCTACCTGACCCCCTTGGATAATTTAATTACCAAGCTTCCATCCAGTGTGACTGCACGGAGTTCTTAGAGTATAGGCCTTTACAGACAGGCCTGAATATCTATATCCTAACAGTTGACTCACCTCCCCAGACAGAAAACATAAATCTCAGGGATAGAGAAAAAGAAAAATCACATTATACAATTGTTTCCCTTCCACAATATCATGCACAAAATAATTTTAAATGGAAATCTTTCTTTGGCCTTGTGGCTGTTGTGTAATCACTCACACTGGTAACCTTTGATATTTTATTTCACTCGTGAAATGTCTTGCAAATGTCTTAACTGATTACTCTTAAAAGAAAATCTTCTCATATTGAGCCTCAGTATGTCAAGTTCCATCCTGTAGTAAATATTTTAGGCCCAGTTATAAACTGTGAAGAAGAGAGAATATAAAAGAAACATAGAGACAAACTAAACTTAAAGGGCCAGATCCTCAATTTGTGTAAATTGGTACAGCTGCATTGATTACAATGGAACTATGCCACTAAGCTGTTCAGGCAGCGTGCTCCAGGAAACCAGACATTCATTGGGATTCAGGAGAGCTGTGTTCTATTCCCTGTTTTCCCATCAGCTTTCTATGTGATTTTGGGCAAGTCACTTCACTTCCCACAGCCTGTTTCCCTTTCCATCCTATGTCTGTTTAGACCGCATTCCCTCTGGAGCAAGAACTTTCTTTTTACATGTGTTGTTAAAGTGTCTAGCACAGTTGAACAGTAGTTTCATTTGGGGCCTCAGAGATCTATTGAAATACAAACAACATGGTGAGTGATAGTTGCTGAGGATATGGCCCAAAGAACTCCCTTTGGGCTAGGCAGTTAGGGCTAGATACATAGATATTTAAGTGTCTCAAGAAAAGATGCAGGTACGTACCTAGTGAGATTTTTAAAAGTGCAGAGACACCTAACTCTCTGCACTTTTCCGATGGGTAAGGTACTTGAAGCTTAGGTTAGCATTCCTGTGGATATGACTCCTTGCTCAAGGTTTAGGGTTCCTAAGGGGAAGGGTACTTGCTGCTAGGGTTAGGGTGCCTAGGGGTAGAAGTCCCTGCCTTAGGGTTAGGGTGCCTAGGGGTAGAAGTCCCTGCCCTAGGGTTAGGGTGCCTAAGGATAGGACAATGGAGCTACGGTTAGGGTACATATGGGTAAACTATTTGAAGATAGCGTTAGGGTTCCTATGGGTAGATTTTCCACACAAGGTTTAGGGTTTGTATGTGTTGGGTACTTAAAGGCAGGGTTAGGGATCCAATGTGTAGGGTGCTTAGAGCTAAGTTTAAGGTTCCTCTCGGTATGGTACTTGAAGCAAGGGTTAGGGATCCAATGAGTAGGCTCTGCCCCGCAGGAGTTAGGGATCTTATGGGTAGGTACTTGGAAGTACAGTTAGGGTTCTCTTGGGTCAGCTACTTTGAGCTAAGGTTAGATTTCATATGAGTAGGCCTCCCTGCCCTAATGTTAGGGTTCCTCTGGAAATGGTACTTTGAAGTAGGGTAAGGGTTAGGAGGGCTAGGGATACCATCCTAGCATCAGGTGTCCTAGGGGTAGGCTATTTGGTGCTAGTGTTAGGCTTCCTATGGATAGGGCAGCTCGGTAAAGGATCCTATGGGTAGGGTACTTCGAGCTAAGGTGAGGGATTCTATGGGTATGGCTTCTCACCCTAGGGTTAGGGTTCCTATGGGTAAGCTCCTTGGAGCTACAGCTAGGTATTCTATGAGTAGGGGTCCCTGTCAAGAGTTACGGTACCTATGGGTAGGGTTTTTGTAGCTACTGTTAGAATTCCTAGGGGTAGGCTACTTGGAGCCTTAGCTAGCTATCCTATGGGTCGGTCACCCTACCAGGGGTTATGTTTCCTAGGGGTAGTGCAGCTAGCATTAGGCTTAGGATACTTTGAGCAGGAGTTGCCATTCCTAGGGGTAAAGTAAAGAGCACTACCGATAGGAACCTTAACCCTAGCTCACAGTGCTATCCTATAGCCACATTCCAGGCCCCAGGAACCCTACACATAGCAACCCAAAGCCAAGACAGGGAGCCTACTCTTAGGAACTGTAACCCTAGCTCCACGTACACTATGCATATCAATCCAAACCCTAGTGCTTGTAACCCTACCAGAGGAAACCTAACCCTAGGGCAGGGAGCCCTAAGCAGAGGAAACCTAACCCTAGCACCACATCCTTACCCATAATAACCCTACCATGCTGGAGAGGAGCCATAACCGATGGAACCCTAACCCAAGGTAACCAAAACACTAGCTCCAAGTACCCTACCCAAGGGAACATTAACCCAAGCTCAAGATACCCTACCCAAAGAAGCTCTAACAAAAGCTCCAATTGCCCTACTGAAGGGAACCCTAACCCTATCTCCAAGTACCCAACCCAAGGGAACCCTAAAATCTAGGAGTGGAGCCTTACCCATAGGAACCCTAACCCTAGGTCCACATACCCTACCCATAGGAACCCTAACCCTCGGATGGGGAGCCCTATCCATACTAATGCTAACCCTAAGGTGGGGAGCTCTACCCATAGGAACCTCAATCCTTGCGCCAGGTCCCCTACTTATAGGAATCCCAACCCTAGCTCCAAGTACTTTACCCATAGAAAGCCTAAACCTAAGGTGGAGAGACCTTCCCATAGGAACACTAACCATAGCTCCAAGTACCCTATTCATAGGAACCCTAACCCAAGGACAGGGCTCCCTACATATAGGAACTAATACACTAGCTCCAAGTACTGTACCCATAGGAAGCCTAACCATAAGTTCAAATATACTACCCTTACCAACCCAAACCCTAGGGCAGGGTAAACTACCCACAGAAACCCTAATCCTAGCTCAAAGTACCCTGTCCATAGGAACCTTAACAATAGTTCCAAGCACCCTAACCACAGGAAAACTAATTCTAGGGGGGATAGCCTTACCCCTAGGAACCCTAAGTCCAAGGACACTACTCTTAGGAACCCTAATCCTTGGTTGGGGACCCCACCCCTAGGAACCCTAACCCTAGCTCCACGTATCATAACCATAGGAATGCTACCCCTCGCTCCAACTACTCTACCCATAAGAACCCTAACTAGAGCAGGGAGCCTTACTCAGAGGAACCCTAACTCCAGTGCCAAGTACCCTACCCATAGGAACTCTAAGCTTACGGTAGGGAGCCCAACCCATAGGCCACCTAACCCTAGCTCTAAGTACCCTACTCATAGGAACCCTATCCCTCAGTCCAAGGATACCACCTCTAGGAACCCGAACCCTAGGGCTAAAAGTTCTACCTATACTAGCCCTAGCTCCAAGAACCCTAACCAAAGCAACTCTATCCATAGGGCTGGGAGACCTAACCATAGGAACACTAACCCTAGCTCCAAGTATCCTACTCAAAGGAAACCTAACCCTAGGGCAGGGAGCCCTACCCATAGGAATCCTAACCTTAAGTCCAGGTATCCGATATTTAGGAACCCTATCCAGAGGTTGGGGAGCCCAATCCATAGGAACCCTAACCTTAACTCCAAGTATCCTACCTATAGGAACCCTAAGCTTACATCAACATACCCATAGGAACCCGAAGCCTATCTCCAAGTAACCTAGCCACAGAAACCTTAACTCAACTTCAAGTACACTACCCATAGGAAGCCCAACCCTAGATCCAAGTAGCCTACCCATTGGAACCCTCACCCTAGGGTGGAGAGCCCTTTCCATAGGAACCCTATCCCTAAGGGTAGGGAATTCTACCCATAGGAACCATAAGCCTAGCTCCAAATACCCCACCCACAGGAAATCTAAGCCTAGTTCCAAGTAACCTACCCTTAGGAACCTAGCCTTTGCCCCAAGCACCCTACTCAAGGGAACCCTAATGCTAGGGCCAGGTGCCCTACTCATAGGAACCTTAAAGCTAATTCCAGGTATCCTACTTCTAGGAACCCTAACCCTAGGGTGGGGAGTCATATCTAGAGGAACCCTCACCCTAGGTCCAAGTACCCTACATTTAGGAACCCTAGATGTACGTCAGGGAGCTGTATCCATAGGAACCTTAAAGCTAACTCCAAGTACCATACTCATAGCAACCCTAACCCTAGGTTGGGGAGCCCTGCCCATAGGAACTCTAACCCTAGCTCCAAGTACCCTACCTATATAAACCCTAACCCTTGGTCAGGGACTCTTCCCGTAGGAAGCCTAACTGTAGTTGCAAGTAATCTACCATAGGAACCCTACCAGTATCTCTCTACCCAGTGGACCCCAACCCTAAGGTAGAGAGCTCTGACTATAGGAACACTAACTCTAGCTTCAATTACTCTTCCCAAGGGAATCCTAACCCTAGCTTCAGGTACCATATCCAGAGGAACCCTAACCCTAGTGCCACGTGCCCTAAACCAGGGAACCCTATGTGACATTATTGACATGAACTGGGACTGTGTAGATCATTGTTGCAACCAAAGTCCTTTAGTCACACGAAATCTTGTATAAAGGGGGTCAAATAAGGTGTCTAAGACAAGGTTATGATTTTCTGGTTATAATTATGCTGTCTATATATGTGTATCATTTTGTAATTAAAGTTATGAATATTGGCTCTTTTCTGTCTGTATTTCAAACTTATGCTATGCTTCTGGGTGACACCCCAGACAAGTTGGTGTCAGCTCTGCCTAGCCTGCTTGATGGCCCATTAAGGACCATCAGCTATACAACTGACCCATTGAGAGAAGGCAGATACGCCTTGTGACTCAGCAAAGTATGCAGGAACTTGCCCATGTGACTCCAAACTCCATTTTGCTGTAATTTTCCACAGTAAGAACAAAGAGGTGTTCTTACACCTGGAAAAGACTATAAAAGGCTGATGCCGCATCTCCATCTTGTCTTCAATCCTGCTTCATACCTCTGGAGGAACTTTGCTACAATGAAGCTTTGAACCAAGGACTAAAAGACCCATCCCAGCTGCTGATGTACTCCAGAGACTTGATTTGAACCTGCAGTTTATTCTATCACTGCTACTAGCCTGAACCAAGAACTTTGCCATTACTGCATATAATTGATTCCATTTAACCAATTCTAGCTCTCATCTATATCTTTTTCCTTTTATGAATAAACCTTTAGATTTTAGATTCTAAAGGATTGGCAACAGCGTGATTTGTGGGTAAGATCTGATTTGTATATTGACCTGGGTCTGGGGCTTGGTCCTTTGGGATTGAGACAACCATTTTTTTCTCTTTTACTGGGATATTGGTTTTTGATAACCATTTATCCCCATACTGAGTGGCACTGGTGGTGATACTGGGAAACGGGAATGTCTAAGGGAATTGCTTGTATGACTTGTGGTTAGCCAGTGGGGTAAAACCAAAGTCCTCTCTGTCTGACTGGTTTGGTTTGCCTTGGTGTGCAAAGAAACTCTAGCCTTGGGCTGTTACTGCCCTGCTTTAAACAATTTGTCCTGAACTGGCACTCTCAGTTGGGTCCCACCAGAACCAGCATTGTTACAGCCTAACCGTATGGTGGGGAGCAATACCAAAGGGAATCTTAACCCTACCTCCAAGTGGAATGCTCCAATATCCAAGGGAACTCAAAAGAAACTTTTATAGGCAAAGTTAAATTGTATTCAGTTTGTATGTGTGAGGGAGAGTTCTAATATGACTCACTTTGTTCTCTACATTCTTGTTCCCTGAATTCTTTTTAGTGAAGTCTATCATTTGTATATTTTGTACCATACTTATTTGCATCTCCCGTGTTTTTCCCCCATGATACTGTCTGTGTGGAACTTTTAAAGCTTTGGATTATCACAATTTTTTTTAAAGTATGGAATTTCAGTTTTTAGTGTGCTGTATTTTCAAAAAAGAAATAGACTATCATATTTTCTGCAACAATGCCCATAGAATCATAGAAGTGTAGGACTGGAAAGGACCTCAATAGGTCATCTAGGTCAGCCTCCTGCACTAAAGGCAGGACTAACGAATAACCTGACCATTCCTGACAGGTCTTTGATTTGTCTAACATGTTCTTAAAAACCTCCAATGAAGAACACTCCACAACCTCCTTAGGCAATTTGTTCCACTGCTGAACTGCTCTAACAGTTAGGAAGTTTTTCACAACATACAATCATTCGCTGCAATTTAAGCCCATTGCTTCTTATCCTATCCTCAGAAGTTAAGGAGAACAATTTTTCACTTTCCTTCTTGTAACATGAGATCATATAATTTAAAAATATATTGGGAGCCTATTTTGACTTTGGAAGTGAAGAGTTCCTAGTGCTGATTTTAAATCTGGTATATTCAAATGGATTCCTGTCAATAACATTAATCCTGATTTACAACCACCACTCCTATTGCCATTCTGGACCTCTTGGAAACTAAGTTTGCCATCAGGCCAAACTGTGGAGTGATTCTATGACAGGCATAAATGGGAACAAGAATCACACTACTCAGTTTATGATTACTTCTGACCTCAGCTAAGGAGTTTAAGGTGGTCTTACAAACCAAAGTTATGCCAGTTTTTAATGGATCCTTAGGCTATGTCTACACTTACGCTGCTACAGTGGCACAGTTGCAGCATTGCAGCTGTGCTGCTATAACATTTCAATATAAACACTCACTACAGTGATGGGAGGGATGCACATATGGCTGAGGGGTGACTTTGATCATAGGAATCCCCAATTTGAGGTGTAGTCTTCAATGTGTTTTAGTGAGACATTAGGATCTGCTGAAGTTTAAGCCCATTGACAAAAAAGGCAGAAAAAATAAAGGACTCAGTGTGACGCACTGTACCTCAAAGTATCATCCTGTAGCCCTCATATTCATCATTGATTGTGGTATTTCAAAGCATGCCTTGCAAAGTATCATATGAAAGAGCATGATTTGCTGAAATTCATTGTTCTGTCAAAATATGTGTATCATCATTGTATATAGAATTATGATAGTCTGCTATATGGTTGAAATTGAAATATGTTCTGTGTCCAGGAGATCCCCACAGCTAGCTCTCCAATGACAACAAAGGAGGTGACCCACATCCAAATGGGCATTAAGTGACCACCACGAGCCATTGACCAGCAGGGGAATTGTAAACAAGAGATTTACAATTCTGTAAGATACAGTGGTGCAAGCACCACAGAGGGAGGATTGTTCAACTCTCCGACTCAGCAAGGCCCACCAGGACATGCCTGGGCCAATATCTTTCCCTGGGACATGAATTGAGAGTATAAAATAAGGGACAGTGGCACCATAAGACCACCTCTCTCCTCCCTCAAGTACTCTGAAGAAAACAAGAACTCTGGGAAGACAAAGACTTTGAACTGGGGAGACTGGTCTCAGGCTGAGAAGGGAATTCAGCCTGTGTATTGAGAACCGAAACCTGCCTGCAACATCCAGTGGGGTGAGAAAAGTTGTTTGATTTAAAGCTCGCTTAGTCTGAAAGTTCAGGATTTAGAATGCATGTTTACTTTTAATTTTCTTATGTACCTATCTCTGACCTTTATACCTACCACGTATAATCGCTTAGAATCTATCTTTCTGTAGTTAATAAATTTATTTTAATCTTTTATCTTTACCAATGAGTTTGTCTAAAGTGCTTGGGGAATCTGCTCAGATTACAAAGGCTGGTATATGTCCACTATCCTTCGATGAAGTGGCGAACTAATTAATGAGCTTGCATTGTTCAAGAGAAGGCCTTGAGCAGTGTAAGATGGGACATTTCTGGGGGTGCAATGCTGGGCAGGCTTTGGTGGTGTCTCCCTCTGTATAGGTCATGAGTGGCTTAGAGCATTCATGCAATTTAGCTGGGTGTGTCTCTGCATGTTGTTGACTGATCACAGTGCCTGGAGAGGATTCTTGCTTGTCACTAGCAAATCATCATGAGAGACAGCTCAGGCCAGAGAGTTGAAGGGGCACCGTGGTACCACAGTTCCAGGTTGTACCCTGGGGATTCCCTCACACTCTGTGAGAGAAAGGAAGAGAAATTGAGGGATTTGGAGGTTGGGTACAGTGATTTAAATCTTCAAGTTAAAGAAGGCACAAGTAATGCTAACTTATTCACCCTCAATTCAGAATTTCCCAGTTGGTGTTTATAGATTCATAGATACTAAGGTCAGAAGGGACCATTATGATCATCTAGTCCGACCTCCGGCACAACACAGGCCACAGAATCTCACCCACCCACTCCTGCGACAAACCTCTCACCTATGTCTGAGCTACTGAAGTCCTCAAATCATGGTTTAAAGACTTCAAGGAGCAGAGAATCCTCCAGCAAGTGACCCATGCCCCATGCTACAGAGGAAGGTGAAAAACCTTCAGGGCCTCTTCCAATCTGCCCTGGAGGAAAATTCCTTCCCGACCCCAAATATGGCGATCAGCTATACCTTGAGCATATGGGCAAGATTCACCAACCAGATACCCAGGAAAGAATTTTGTGTAGTAACTCAGATCCCACCTCATCTAGAATCCCAGGAAGTTAACTCTAGTTATATCTTGTTTTACTTGACCATATAAATGGCTAACTCTTTCCTAAAATGACTGCATTTATAGATATAGAGCTTGATTCTGTCTTTGGACAAATTCTCTCCTCTTCTGCTTCAGGCTTCCCCCCTTCCCTTGGCTCTCTGAATACCTCTCTGTCCCTCACCCCCAAAACCTCTCCTTTCTTTCATTTCACTCTCTCCCCCTGTGAAAAGTTGTGTACTCTACACAGACGTCAGTGGGGTTGAGGGAGACAGAGAGCTAGTAACCTCACTAATTGCACCTGAGGAGGGTGTGGTCAGGTGAAGGGGATGGACTTGAAAGAGGAGAAAGATGGTTAGTTGGGAGAGAAGGTAAGGAGGTCTGGTGGAAGGGCAGACAGGCTGCTCCTGAGGGAAACCTGAAACCCTAGAAAGGTGGAGAACTGTGCACCCTCTTGACAGAAGACAGATGTGAGGACATTGCATTATAGCTGAGGGTGTGTGTGTGACCACCTGAGCCCAGTTGGGGCTGAAAAGTTAGCTGTCTTTATATTTTTGTTGGATATGTTAAAGGACTCTGTGGCCCTTGCCTGTGTCTTGGCTGGAGTGTCAGGCCACTCCTAAGGCTGGAATACACTGAAGAACACCAGAGGGAAGTGGAGGCAAATCAATTTAGCAACCAGTCATGAAGAGATGTGGAGGGGTGACAGCTGAGCTACCCCCGCCCAAATCCTCAGCCTCACAGTATCCTACTTGCCCCCTCAATCTCTTTGACATTCCCACTCTCAGTCCCCACTCCTAACACTGGCACCCTGTCACCTCCCAGCTAACTCTGCCTTTTTCCATCTCTTTCTACCTCCCCCTTATGTCCTCTGTCTAGCACCCTATCTCTGCCTCAGCCCCTGTTCCTCCATATTTGTCCACTGGCTGCCCTTCACTTACATTTTATGTTGCTATCACTGAAGCAATTTGGGTCTGAAAAAGGCTTGCTGCCTCACACATCATCACTCTTATTTATATTGCAGAATTGGTGATACCACCATCATTGCCATGGCAAAAAATTGTCAGAAACCCAGGATTAAAAATTCAGGAGTTGATCAGAAGGAGAAATTAGACAATGGGAGGTGGAGTCCCTTCTTAAAATATAATAGTCAATAATAGGAAAGGAAAAAAAAATCAAACCACCCTACTCAGTTTTTTTCTCATATATTTGTTTCCTGTAGGAGATTACAGGTATCAGCAGTATTATAGCAGAAAATTCAGAAGCACTTAGGACAGCTATGGTGAAAGTAAGCAACACTTTCAATTTCCAAGTCTTTTTTTTTAAAAAAAAAGAAGGGAAAAGAAAGCTAAGATGTATCTATCCAAATCGGGGGACAGCTTTGACCCTTGCCACCTTTTGTATATTATAATTGCTTCTTTTGACATAGGTTCTTGGACTTCTTTGGAGTGGAAGGGTTGTTAGAGACACAGGACTCAGTCTCTAGCTGTGTCAGAACTGTGTTTGAGGCACTGCTACTGGGGAGAGGTACAGAAGTGGATCTCTAAAGTCTTTCTCCCTATCTCCCCCAATCCTGGAGCTGATTCTAAGTTGTGCCAGCTTTTATTGGATGCTTAGGCTACGTCTACACCTAAATTGCTACAGTGACACAGCTGCACTGCTGTAGTACTTCAGTGTAGACCTTCACTACAAGTGACAGGAGGGGATTTCCCATTGCTGGAGTTAATCCATCTCCCTGAGAGGTGGTAGCTAGGTCAACAGAAGAATTTGTCCATTGGCCTAGTGTTGTCCATACCGGAGGGTGAGGTCAGTTTAACTATGCAGCTCAAGGGTGCGGCTTTTTCACCTCTGAGCAATGTTGTCAGGTTGACCTAACTTTTTAGTGTAAACCTGGTCTTAGACTTCATTATGTCTCTGGGAATCATGAGTAGCTAAGCCACACCTCTTCCTGTCATCTATATTCTGACAGAGATTGAAGAGCGTGGTGTGGAGCATATTTTAAAGAAGAGAATCCTCAGTTGCCTGCTTGGGCAGCTATTAGTCCCCCTTGTGCCAGTGCTGGGGACTTAGGACTTGCTAGGTTCTGGTCTTCGAAGTACAACGGGCAAAGAAAGAAGGAGAAAGTGAATGAGAAGGAAGAGGTAGTCATGGTTCATAATTCCTGTCCAGTGAAGAGTTAAAAACCAGTGTGTCTCACCCATACAAGACTACTTCTTTCTCTAAGCAAATGGATGCAAAAAAGTTGAAGTAAAGGGTTCATCAAAGTATTTTCTCTTGTGCCCTCTGCTGTCCAGGATCTAATGATCTTCTGCAGAAGTGGGATATGCAACCATGTTGAGCCCCACAGTAGATACAGTTCCAGGCCTCTCAGCTGCCTTTCTCTAGCTCTAATTACAGTAGAGTGGTAGTTTTTCAACCTGTGGATTGCGGATTTCCAGAGGGGTCCGCATCTCCCTTTGTAATATTTTTGGGGTCCACACATGAAAAAAGGTTTTAAACCACCGTAATAGAGCAAAGAGATTCAGCAGTGTTTCTTAGGGTATGTCTATACTACCCGCCGGATTGGCAGGCAGCGATCGATCCAGTGGGGGTTGATTTATCACATCTAGTCTAGACGCAATAAATCGACCCCCAAGTGCTCTCCCATCGACTCCTGTACTCCTCCGTCGCTAGAGGAGCAGGCAGAGTCAACGGGGGAGCGGCAGCAGTTGACTCACCTCAATGAAGACACCGTGGTGAGTAGATCTAAGTATGTTGACTTCAGCTACGTTATTCACGTAGCTGAAGTTGCATAACTTAGATCAACCCCCCCCCTCCCCCCGCAGTGTAGACCAGGCCTTAGACTTTACTAAATCTAACATCTGTATCTCTTTTAAAGCTGTAACAGCATTCCTTCCCCCATCCCTGTAATGAAAAGCAGTACATGCACTATTGCTTACCATGGGTGTTCTCCTGCCCCTTTGTAGTTTCCTCTGACTTTGTAATTGCGTAAAGAGAGACAACAGCTGGCTAATAAATCTGATATCAGCAGCACCTGCAGAAGCTGTATAAAATATCTTTGCATACTTACTAAAAGAGAATGCTGACAGAACAATTGATTCCAGTGTGATAACTTCAAGAACTTGGAGTCTTCAGGGAGAAAAAAACCCATGCAGCAACAGCAGAGCTAATGCTCTTGGCAGTGAAGCAGATAAACTGGATTGTGAGTTTGACATGGTATTTTACAACAGTATCAAAATATCTCATTTATCAAATCCAGACTATGCAAGACACCCAGGTCACCCTGACCTGTACCAAATTTGAATATAACATTATGTATGTACAGTAGTATACTCAGAACAGTGACAAACAATGGAGATATTATATCTATATGTACTACAGCTAACAGGCTATCCGACTTGTCAATATCATTTTTCCACAATACCATTGATAAGTGAGGGTGTCATTTGTATTATTCTGTATTTTCTTTATTTAAATAATAATTAAAAGTAGAAGCAAAAAGCTGTCTCAAAAGCTTTAAGCAAAGAGTAATAAGTGTTCTGAGTTGTGGGTAATGGTGTATAAGGTATATTAGGGACTGTGGACATCCTTCCTAATATCAGCAGCTTTGCTCGCAACAGCTGTAAATTAGGCTGGGATACCTCACAGAAATATGTGCTCTTCTCAAGGTATTCAATGCAATTGGATAGGGCAGATCATTTCATGAGAGCTTTAGTGACGTGGTGGGGGGCATAAATGAAATGTCCCTAGTGAAGTGGAAAGTAATGTAATTTAAAATTGAATGAGTCTGGAAGAAGGTATCAATTTCACCAGCGTATTCTCCCTTAGATGCATTTTAGTTTAGTTCTGAATTTGGCCCAGAAAGATGGTATGATTATGGAGTATGCTCATTCTCTGAGAAGCAGTAGGTCTTGCTTCGGGGGAGAGCGATAGCTCAGTGGTTTGAGCATTGGCCTGCTAAACCCAGGGTTGTGAGTTCAATCCTTGAAGGGGCCATTTAGGGATCGGGGCAAAAATTGGGGATTGGTCCTGCTTTGAGCAGGGGGTTGGACTAGATGATCTCTTGAGGTCCCTTCCAACCCTGCTATTCTATGATTCTATTCTGAATAATAGATAATGATAGCTATGCTTTAGCCTTTGTTACCAAATCTTTTACTAATGGTGATTTTTTGCAGCCTCACAATAAAATGGGAACCAGTAATTTATCTGATTAATGTTAAATAGTTTTAAAACAGGATATTATTTAAATGTAAGCCACCAAAGATATCTCTTTTGAGGCAAAAAATGTATTTCTGAAAAGGTTTGACTTAATTAATGTCAGGGAGGTTATTAATGGATGATTAACAAATGGATTTGGAACAACTTTATACCAACACAGCACCGAAAAGAGATTAAAAATGTATAATATGATGAAACCTTTGTGTTCCATTCAGGCTTGGTAGCTTGCGAAGCATAAGGAAAAAAGACAGATAAAAGATAACTGAAGGGAATTTCGTCTTCCATCAAAATACAACCTGGCATGTCAATTTTCTCTCTATTTGGTGTTTTTCCTATACATAGAAAGTAAACCCAGGAGCCAAGAAGTTATACTGAGTATAGTGACCACATGTAATTGCTTTTTAGGACACCTAGAATACTCTTATTTATCCTGCTCTTTGTAATTGCCTCGTCACCCCCCTTACCACTGCTAGTAGATGATTATTACGGTAAACAGAAAAGTTTTCCTCCACCACAGATTTTAATCCTGATCTTTATGTTATTATCCTTTGAAAAGGCTTTTATGTTGTGCTGCCTTCTGTGCTGCCCCTGACTGAAAAAACTACTTCTTTAAAGGTCCAATCCAATGTCCGCTACAGTCAATTGGAGTTGGATGAGGTTACTGCTGTCTACCATGTCTCTTCTTCTCTGCACATTTTCTAATTCACCAATCTCATTCTCCTTCAAATCCTTCCTTAAAATACATGTTTTTCTATAAAGCCTTTCAAGTTTAACCTCTGTAAAGATTCCCTACATTGTACTGTCACTCAGTTATTTCTGTGTCTGAGCTGGTTTGCTTGTGTCTGACCTAGATTGCAGCTCCTTGGGGAAGCTCTGTATCTCCTTATTTGTTCATATAGCACCAAGGACACATTCAGTGGTCAGTCAGTGCTGTACATAATAAAACACTATGACCATACATCGCCATAGCTTTGGCTTTATGTTTCAGGCTATTTGGAGGGGGAATAAGAAGTCAGTATAATGGTTGTGAAATTGCTTAACTGCCAGCCCAGGGGACTGAAATTCTTTGTCTTCAGGATAGGTATAAAATAGTATCCTGTTTATTTTAACTACTTGCCTCTCAAGCACACTCTCTATTTGCCTGTATAACTCCTTTGGCCTAAGCCACTAATTTCTGCAGCAATTGAGGAAAATACTTTCCAAATTCTCTCAAATGAATTCCTATTTGCACCAGCAGAGTATTTCGCTCTGTGACGGAGCCACTAATGTCCCAGGAGTGCCCCTGCTGGCTGCGTGCAAGCCTACAATCTCTGCTTTGTGCTGCTTGTGGTGGGCCCTGTTGGCAGTTAATGTCTTGAGCAGGTTTTCAGTGACTCCGCCCTCTGGCCAAGTCACACACAGTCTGTATGTGCAAAACAAAACAGACCCCTTCCAGGGTACAAGTTCAATAGGGCCTATCTCAGTGCACTCAGTATCGCTTTTGTCTGAAGCCCTATCCCTGGGCTCAGTTCTAGTCCATAGGGCCTATCACAGTACGCTGATTCAAACTGTCTCAGCCCCTTCTGGGCTCTCTCGCTCTCTCTCAAATGGTCCCTGCTCTGGAATGGAGCAGTGCCCCCAGGGCTTCCTTCCTGGACACTCTTCACTCGGTAGCAAGTCTTACTGGACCCAGCTCTCCAGTTCATTCCCCTTCTTGCGGGGATATCAAAGTCTACAAATGCCTACCCTCTTTGGGGTCTTTAGCCCGCTCACTGGGGCCTGTGGAAACTCCCCTTCTTCAGGGCTTTGGCCACTTCCCTAGTGGCTGGTGGGAGGGGGGGAACAGGCCTGCCCACCACTCCAAGTCCCAACCCAGGGACCCTATAAATAGCAGCCACATGCTGTGCTCCTTTTAACTCTATGGTACTGTTCCCTGGGCCACTTCCCTGCAGCTCCTTCAGCTTTACCTTCACCCTTATCGCAGGGCTAAAGTCTTTTTCTTGCATTCCCACAGCCAGCCAGGAGGACTTTCCTTGCTTCTGCCTCCCCTCCCCCACTTGTCCCTGCCAGCAACTGCTCTGTCCAGGTATTGCAACCAGCCAGGAGCACTGTCCTTACTCATCTGACTACAGCCAGTAACTGCTCTGTCCAGTCTTGCCAGTAGACTGATTGCCTAGTCCCAGCAGGCCCTTTTATACAAGCTTTCTGAGCCCTGATTGGCTGCTTCCCTGCACGCTCTTTCTGATTGGCTGTGTCCCACACAGCTGCTCTAGGCAGCTTGGAGGACCTAATATATCCCATCACAGGCCCATTAGCATTAATGCTGTGCAAAAGCTTTATAATTAATCTTGAAATGAGATGAATGGATTTTGTTTTATTACGAACCCTAAACTCAGGCCCTATTCACTCACTTCTTATTTAGCCATCCTCAGTCCTTAGGAAGCCAAAACCCTCCCCCACCCCACAAGCCAAGATTCTTAGGAACAATCTTATGCTAAGTGGGGGACTTGTCTGCCCCACTTTCAAAGCGAAATGACCCAGAAGCTACTGACTTCTTCACAGTGTAAATCAGCCATAATTCCACTGAAATCAGTGGAAATACAGCACTGTAAAATAACAATGGAAATCTGGAATGTCAGAATGGAGATTTACTCTTACAGTAAGGTACAACGAGAGCATTCCAAGCTCCAGAATAAGGTAAAGTGACATTTCAGCAGCAGCAGCTGATCAAAACTTTTGGGTCACTTTTGGGTGCAAAACTGGGAATAGGAGAGGAGAAGATCATCTGAATATATGGGAAGAGTAAAGTGTTCTCAATGCATAAATTACATCCTCTTAGACTTACTTATGCATCAATAGAGACGATATAAGGAAATATAAGGGAGGCTAAGTAAGTGAAAAGACATTTTAATTTACATCACTTTACTTCCCACTTCTGAACTTGGTCTGTTCACTACAAATGCCAGTACCCAGGTTGAATTAGCACCCACTAATCTGGCCCCAGAGCATGCTTTCAGTTGTTTAATTCATCCTGATTTCTTTCTGTTTAATTCTCCCTTATGCTTTCCAGTTGTTTGATTCTCTTGCATTTATTTCTGTACCAAAGATTTCTCTTTAAATATGCTAATTTTACAGAGGGGAAAAACATGCACATTCCACAGTGTTGTAAAAAGTCTTCAGGTTAATTTTATTAGTCAAATACATAAAAATAGAATAATATGAAAGTCTTCAATTAACAAAAGCATCTCTGTTAAGACATTACATAAGCATATTCTTATCTCATTAAAGACAATGGAACTTGTATGCTTATAGTCAAGTATGTGTATTTCCATGAATCAGGACCTTAATTCAGTGAAGTGTCCTTGTCATTTAGTTATGTTTTATTTACGTAACTATTAAATGGCTGCTTAACATATCATCATGGTCAGTCCTGACCCACTAGTTTGTATTCTTTGAGCCTATATGACTGTAAATTATGCCCTGATCCTGCAAACACACATATATGTGCTTAACTTTAAGCATGTGAAGAATCCTAATTATTTCAGCAGGACTACTTTCAAGCTTAACAGTAAGCCTCTGTGCCTACAAAATCAGAACCTTAGTTTCTTCAATATCCTTTTAGATTCATACCTCTCTAACTCTGAGAGCTTGCAGTAGGTGACTATTGACATTTAAGATCTATTATTGTCCTTATATACCTATTACATATGCATAATATGCTCATTACCTTCAGTGGGAGTTATGCATCTCTGAAGGCTGAATTAAACTTTACAAGTGACACCAGCATCTTCATCATGTTTGCAATCTGTCACACCCCAGCCTTTAAATATACAATTTTCAACAGAGGTTTCATAGCCAAAACAAAGAACTTCATCCATCCATATTTGACCAGTACCTGCAATGTTAAGAATAATTTATCTCATATATATTTCAGAAGGATAATTCTTACATGAAACTAAATATTTGTACATCTTATATATAATAACCAGGAATACTGATGGTGGGTATAACATAGTTAAATATAACACTTGACTTAATTTAAAATGCCACAGATTAAATAAATATCCCAGTAAAATTGGTAAAATGGGGTGTGTTAAAGTATTTAAAGGCACCTATTTTTCCCTATAACCAAACTAAGTTGACATCCAAAATCCAGAAACTTGGAAAATATTCTTTGATTGGGAGATAGTTCTAAAATTTTGGGTATTAATTGCAATGGGTCTAATTAATTTAGGTTTCTTTATACAGAGCACACTACCTTGGTTGTGAAATGACTGACCCACTTGGTACCCACTATGAAGCTTAGCTTCACTATTGGAAACATATATTTTTCTTTTCACCAGTGATGTCAGGATTTGAGAAAGTCTGTCATAGACCCTATACTGTGGAAAATTTTCTTCATTTTAAGTGGTGGTGTGCTTGGGTTTTGGAGCTTGAGGATTTGATCTCTCTCTGTGGCTGTCATGAGTGATGATCATGAAGATCACAAAAAAAAACCCATAGATTCCTAGGCGTACAAGGATTTGTTCAAATTATATCTATCACGTATATATGTGTGTGTGTGTGTGTGGTGGGAGAGAGAAATAGTAGTAGTCCTGGGCAGTGGAGGTGGGGGGGGGGGAAACAGTAGAGAAGAAAATAATTTAAAATCTGGTCCATTTTGGTTGTGATTTCTTTGAAAGGCTCTCAGATACTGTGACAATAATTACATTATAACCTTATCTATATGACTGATCACATCAATATGCATTATATAATTGTAATAAACACTTTAAATATAAGTTATAATTATAAAGTTTATTTATATAATCAAAACATTGAGTAAAATGCCATGTTTCGGAGAATACTCCTTGTGGGTTGGACTGACTACTTAACCTGCTGTAGATAAAACAGATGGTTAATTTCTACTTGTCTGTCCTTTTCTCTTAGTAAAACAGTTATTTTATCATTATTTTTTAAATGCACCCTTTAACTTACTTTCCTAAAAATCAGTAGCATGGCTTTGAAAATCCAATTAATTGTATGTATCTTATCTTGCTACTGTTCCATAAACAGTTCTTTAGCTACCCAACTTTAGCTGTGATTCGGGGGCAGGAGGGTGCATGGGGGGGAGATATAAAGGATACCTAGACTATATGAATTTAAAAATTCGTTTGAGTACCTTGTCCAAAATAGGCACCACTGTGAATTCTAGATGCTGTTGAATACCCCAGACTCTTACAGACCACTGCTCCATCACGAATATCCCAGTGGTCATCACAGATAGTACCCCATTCGCCAGCATGAAAAATCTCCACTCTACCTTCATTAGGAACATGTCCTCCTACAAGTTGAATACGGGAAGCTGGAGCGGAGAAAATAAAGGTAGGGTCTGATTAGATACAAACTTGATACCATGATTCATACAGGGAATATTTCAGTGGGTTTCAGTCATATGTAATAAAGAGTTAGAATGCAGGCATGGAGGTCAGGAGTTGGGGGTGCTGTCACTGCTCCTGAAATTCACTGTGTGACACTGGGGAATCAAAAAGAAAAGGAGTACTTGTGGCACCTTAGAGACTAACCAATTTATTTGAGCATGAGCTTTCGTGAGCTACAGCTCACTTCATCGGATGCATGCCGTGGAAACTGCAGCAGACTTTATTTATACACAGAGAATATGAAAAAATACCTCCTCCCACCCCACTGTCCTGCTGGTAATAGCTTATCTAAAGTGATCATCAGGTGGGCCATTTCCAGCACAAATCCAGGTTTTCTCACCCTCCAGCCCCCCCCCACAAATTCACTCTCCTGCTGGTGCTAGCCCATCCAAAGTGACAACTCTTTACATAATCAAGTCGGGCTATTTCCTGCATAGATCAAGGTTTTCTCACATCCCCCCCACCCCCATACACACACAAACTCACTCTCCTGCTGGTAATAGCTCATCTAAACTGACCACTCTCCAGGTTTAAATCCAAGTTAAACCAGAACATCTGGGGGGGGGGGGGGGTAGGAAAAAACAAGAGGAAACAGGCTACCTTGCATAATGACTTAGCCACTCCCAGTCTCTATTTAAGCCTAAATTAATAGTATCCAATTTGCAAATGAATTCCAATTCAGCAGTTTCTCGCTGGAGTCTGGATTTGAAGTTTTTTTGTTTTAAGATAGCGACCTTCATGTCTGTGATTGCGTGACCAGAGAGATTGAAGTGTTCTCCGACTGGTTTATGAATGTTATAATTCTTGACATCTGATTTGTGTCCATTTATTCTTTTACGTAGAGACTGTCCAGTTTGACCAATGTACATGGCAGAGGGGCATTGCTGGCACATGATGGCATATATCACATTGGTGGATGTGTAGGTATACGAGCCTCTGATAGTGTGGCTGATGTTATTAGGCCCTGTGATGGTGTCCCCTGAATAGATATGTGGGCACAATTGGCAACGGGCTTTGTTGCAAGGATAAGTTCCTGGGTTAGTGATTCTGTTGTGTGGTATGTGGTTGTTGGTGAGTATTTGCTTCAGGTTGCGGGGCTGTCTGTAGGCAAGGACTGGCCTGTCTCCCAAGATTTGTGAGAGTGTTGGGTCATCCTTTAGGATAGGTTGTAGATCCTTAATAATGCGTTGGAGGGGTTTTAGTTGGGGGCTGAAGGTGACGGCTAGTGGTGTTCTGTTATTTTCTTTGTTAGGCCTGTCCTGTAGTAGGTAACTTCTGGGAACTCTTCTGGCTCTATCAATCTGTTTCTTTACTTCAGCAGGTGGGTATTGTAGTTGTAAGAAAGCTTGACAGAGATCTTGTAGGTGTTTGTCTCTGTCTGAGGGGTTGGAGCAAATGCGGTTGTATCGCAGAGCTTGGCTGTAGACGATGGATCGTGTGGTGTGGTCAGGGTGAAAGCTGGAGGCATGCAGGTAGGAATAGCGGTCAGTAGGTTTCCGGTATAGGGTGGTGTTTATGTGACCATTGTTTATTAGCACTGTAGTGTCCAGGAAGTGGATCTCTTGTGTGGACTGGACCAGGCTGAGGTTGGTGGTGGGATGGAAATTGTTGAAATCATGGTGGAATTCCTCAAGGGCTTCTTTTCCATGGGTCCAGATGATGAAGATGTCATCAATATAGTGCAAGTAGAGTAGGGGCTTTAGGGGACGAGAGCTGAGGAAGCGTTGTTCTAAATCAGCCATAAAAATGTTGGCATACTGTGGGGCCATGCGGGTACCCATAGCAGTGCCGCTGATCTGAAGGTATACATTGTCCCCAAATGTGAAATAGTTATGGGTAAGCACAAAGTCACAAAGTTCAGCCACCAGGTTAGCCGTGACATTATCGGGGATAGTGTTCCTGATGGCTTGTAGTCCATCTTTGTGTGGAATGTTGGTGTAGAGGGCTTCTACATCCATAGTGGAATCAGTTAGCCTCTTTATGTCTCAGTTTCAAAACCTGTAAAATGAAGGATAATATTTGCCTAACTCAATGAGTTGCTGGGCAATTTGAATCATTGATGCCTTTGTAGTCCTTGGATGGAATCTTATAGAAGTGTAAAGTATGACATCACCATTTGCCGATGAAAATGTAGAATTGCAAATGCTTCTTGCTAATCTTCTTACAATGGATTTCCATGATCTTTGTTAATTTGGGTACAGTACTATGTATGTGGTTGAGCTACTTGCAATTGGTGTAGTTCAAGTATCCATACTATTAGATCTGTCAACTGCCTTTGATGCTGCTGATCTATGAGGCTTTGTCAATTCACCAGTGGACATTGTTGCTCTGTTCCTTCCTGTCTGAGTAGTCCCATAGACCAGGCTTGTGCAATGGCTTTTTTTCCCCCTCTCAGGATGCTCTCATTTGGGCTTTCCCTGGGTTCCATTTTGCTACCCATCTTGTGCAATATGAGGCTGTTCAAAGGGTGAGTGAGGAGACAGGGAATATGATGTTTTCAGTATGCTGTTGGTGCCCAGCTCCTGGTCTCCATTTTGTCTGTAGGTGCAGCTTAGCCTCCTGTCCAGTGTCTTGTAGAGACTAGGCACAGATGAGAATGCTAACTGGTTGAGGTTTAATCAAGATAAGACAGAAGTGAAATGCATAGGTGAGAGAAAATCCCTTGCTAAGGATTATTTCTGCCCTTCTCATGACAAGTATGTGTTTGTGTTCACAATTTGGAGGTTTGATTAGATTCCCAACTTCTGTTAGACCAGGTAACAGCAAAGAGCAACACAGCTGTTTCCCACCACCCCCCCCCGATATTCTTGCAACTCTCTCTTGTGCATGTAGACCTTATTACCATTATCTATGCTTTTTTCTCACAAAGATAGCTTACTGCACTGTATTCTACCCAGACCTACACCTTAAATCCAGCTGGAAACTGAAGATGGTGCAAGCAGCAGCTGTGGTAAGCAGTGCCTCCCACACTGCATGTCACATGAGTGTTCCAGGATCTGCATTGGCTTCCTTCTGGCTTATAGGTGGAATTCACAATTTTTGTCTTGAACTAGAAGCCCTGAATAGCTACCTCCTGAGACACTGCCTCACTTACTGCATGATATGACACTGCCAAAGCTGAGAGTGATCCTCATATGAGCATTAATGCTAGGAGTTTTTTTATTATTTATTTAACACACAGTGCTTGTTCTTTAATGTTAGGATTAATACTTTCAAGTAACAGTGAAGAGTACTGGGGACCTTCTATTTACTATATGTTCTGCGTTTGTCTTAGCTGGATTTTTTTTTAGAAACACTATAGAAAAAAATGTTTTTGCCGGAGATGACTTCTTTGGAATCTCAGAACATCATCTTGAGGATAATTCATCTGTTTTATGAAACCACCTCATTAACTCAACCAAAATGAATTATTATTTTACTATGAAGCATTGTGGGCCTATTCATCTATCTTTAGCATGCCGTTAAGGAGGGGTATTTGCAGCATGGTTCATCTCATATTCCAATCTACTCATAAAAGATAGAAGCATGTGCGCCATAAATCCGTTCAGCTCAGAAAAATGAGAGATTGATAATACTGCTTAAAGGTAGACATAATGTAAACCAGTGGTCTCCAACCTTTTTACGTCCAAGATCACTTTTTGAATTTAAGGGCAACCCAAGATCTACCCTGCCCCTTCTACAAGGCCCCGCCCCTTCCCCAAAGGCCCACCCCACTTACTCCATCCCCCACCCCCACTCTCACTCACTTTCACCAGGAGGGGGTGTGGGCTCTGGGCTGGAGCTGAGGGTTTCGCAGTGTAGGAGGGGCTCTGGTCTGAGCCTGGGGTAGGTGGGAGTGGGGCAGGAGGGGGTGAGGGGTGCAAGCTCTGGGAGGAAGTTTGGGTGCTGGAGGGGGCTGTGGGCTGGGGCAGAGTGTTGGGGTGTGGGCGGGGAGTGCGGGGTGTGGGCTCTGGGCTGGAGCAAAGTGTTAGGGTGCAAAAGGTACAGGGGGATGGGTCTGGGACAGGGGGGTCAGGGTTGGGGCAGGGTATTGGGGTGCAGGAGGAGGTCTGGGGTGCTTGCTCTGGGAGGGGGGTCAGGGCTGGGCCAGAGTATTGGGGTGCAGGAGGGGGTGGGAGTGCTGGCTCTGGGTTTGGGATGCAGGAGCGGGTATGGGCTGCTGTCTCTGGGAGGGGGCTCAGGGCTGTGGCATGGGGTGCAGGAGGGGTTTCAGGGTGCTGGCTTCAGGAGGGGGCTCAGGCACTTACCTCCGGTGACTCCTGGTCAGCAGCACAGCGTGGCTGATGCTAAGGCAGGCTGCCTGCCTACCCCATCACCATGCCGCTCCCGGAAGGGGCCAACGCACCCCTGCCCTGCTCTGCAAGCACTAGCTGCTTCCAGGAGTGGTGTGGGGCCAGGAGAGGCCAGGAGCCTGCCTTAGTGTCAGCCACACTGTGCATGTAAACTGTCACTGTGTAGGCTACCTGCCATATGCCATGTAAATGGTATAAAAGGAATCTCATGCAACGCTCCTCAAATACAACTGTTTTATTTAATCCCAAATATGCAGCCTATCAGCTCCCACTGTTCAGTCACAGAGCCAGATTCTCCCCTTGCTTACACTGTTAAATCTCCAGTAATAGTTATTCCCATTGTACCCAATGCTTTATAACACAGGAGAATCAGGCCCATAGAGTAGTTACCTGTGATCAGTTTCTATTTCAATCTTAAAGTGACACAGTCTCTTTAAAATGCTGGCTGCAGATTCATTAACCTATGTCCCCATTGTTACAAACATGCTTAGCTGGCCATTCCATATCTAATTCTCTTACACTTGCTCCAATTTCTTTTTAGATATTATCTAGTACAGTTCAATTGTAACTAACTGATGACTTGGCTCAAGGTTTTTGCTTGCATTTACATCACTGGATCCTTCTTAGTAAGGCTTTTCCTGGTTATTGCATCATATTGGACTGTTTTGAACTAGACTATAAATGCCAACACAAAGTTCAAGGCAGTGGAGAATCTGTCCTGTGGCCGCTATCTATTGTATACAGCAGTCATCTTTTTTGAGTATAGAGTCTTCATGCAAGACTGCAAACCATCCAGAATGTGAGAGACATCTGAGCATGGGGGTCAGAGATAGCCCAGGTGAAACCCATGGTTTCCATGTGGTTAGAAGAGATTGGATACTAGTCTGTCTGTGGCATTGTCTAAGAAAAATGAACCTGAGGAATTCCAGTCTTATGCTGACCCGAAGGTCCATGAGCACTTCCAACCAATAAGCAAGTTCTTTATCTGGACATCTGTAAATCACCACAAGTCTTAGGCTTTATTTCTGGTTTCATGGAAATCATATGGATTTTTGTTTCTAGAGTGAGGCACATGAAGTTGGAGGGGAACAGGCGCTGCTACTCCACTTCCTTTAGGCACGTTCTGGAATCTTTCCAGGATTATGTTGTGCTAAGTGGACTGGATGAACTAGAATAAAGTTGAAGGTGACATTACACTACAATGGGCCCCACATTACAAGAAGGATGTGGAAAAATTGGAAAGAGTCCAGTGGAGGGCAACAAAAATGATAAGGGGCCTGGAACACATGATTTATGAGGAGCGGCTGAGGGAACTGGGATTGTTTAGTCTGCATAAGAGAAGAATGAGGGGGAATTTGATAGCTGCTTTCAACTACCTGAAAGGGGGTTCCAAAGAGGATGGATCTAGACTGTTCTTTGAGCAGGGGGTTGGACTAGATGACCTCCTGAGGTCCCTTCCAACTCTGATATTCTATAATTCTATCATTAAAACAGGTCTCAGAAGAACTGGGTGACTCATCCAAAATCGGCTCCCCTCTGCAGGTAGGATCTACTCATCTTACCCCATTACAATTTAAATGGAACTGGGATTTGGTATCTATCACAGTGGAGGGCAACAAAAATGATAAGGGGCCTGGAACACATGATTTATGAGGAGCGGCTGAGGGAACTGGGATTGTTTAGTCTGCGTAAGAGAAGAATGAGGGGGAATTTGATAGCTGCTTTCAACTACCTGAAAGGGGGTTCCAAAGAGGATGGATCTAGACTGTTCTCTGTCGTAGCTGATGACAGAACAAGGAGTAATGGTCTCAAGTTGCAGTGGGGGAGGTTTAGGTTGGATATTGGAAAAACTTTTTCACTAGGAGGGTGGTGAAACACTGGAATGCTTTACCTAGGGAGGTGATGGAATCTCCTTCCTTAGATATTTTTAAGGTCAGGCTTGACAAAGCCCTGGCTGGGATGATTTAGTTGGGGATTGGTCCTGCTTTGAGCAGGGGGTTGGACTAGATGACCTCCTGAGGTCCCTTCCAACTCTGATATTCTATAATTCTATCATTAAAACAGGTCTCAGAAGAACTGGGTGACTCATCCAAAATTGGCTCCCCTCTGCAGGTAGGATCTACTCATCTTACCCCATTACAATTTAAATGGAACTGGGATTTGGTATCTATCACAGCACAGATCTTCCTGTTAACCTTTGTGAAAACATAAGCTTCAGTCATTCAAATCAGTCAACAACTTTTTCTAAGTATTTGAATCTCTCTCTATTAGTTCATGGCATCTCTAAATATAGAATTAGCCCACACTGTATGCTAAGCTATTACTGTGTGATGACTTAACTCCATAGATAAATGTCACAGCATGGAAGAAACCAAAGGATGCTGATTTAAGCTTTCCCTAAACCCTTTTTCTTTTGAAGATTTCTTTACGCAGCAAGTCGAGACATCTGTATATGGATCACAAAACACTGAACAAGGCAGGTGCTATAATTAGATACTTTGAGATTTTCTAAGTGCATGTTCCAGAGAGGTGACACAAGTCAGACATTAAACTGCAGGATATGAATTAGTGACTTTTCCCACCACCATACTGTGAAAGAAAATCATCCAATTACCATACTCTTAAAGATTTTAATAAAAAGGTTACTAGTGACTTGTAAACAGAGTTGTAATTGCATTTTTCAGGATAACATTTTGCATTGCAAACAAATTGATTTAAACTCTTTTAGACCATATTTTAATTACATACTTTCCTTTATTTGATTATTAATATTTTCGTATTGAACTATACATAAAAAATAAACAAGGAAATACACACAGCCAAATCTGAAATCAGATGTTGCACAGAACTTCCAGAGCAGTCTATGGAGGTTTGAATTTGGATCAATTCTAGGATCAGGTGCTTAAATAAAAGGTTAACAAAAATGCTGTGACTTGATGATTCTCACCTTCTGCCTCCCCCAATGTATATGTATAAATCCAGAGATTAAAAAAAACCTGGATTGTGTTTTTTGATGTGTGAGCTGTTTGTTGCTAACTAAGGCCCCAGTCCTGCAATCAGATTTGTGTAGCCAGGTTCCTGCACCCATGAGGAGTCCAGTTGAAGTCTGCCCATTCTCCCTCCCTCCTATCTCCCCTGTTCTGCTCCACACATTAAAGAGAAGTCCTTGTGCTCTCCTGAAAGGAGGGACTGGGATTCTACCTAGCCTTTATATGGGCCACGCAAGCACAGAGGGCAGCTCCGCACTCCCTTTCCTACCTATGATCTGATCTATCTCTTAGTAATTATTTATCTAAAGTATTAAAACTAATTACAGGTTTCAGAGTCGCAGCCGTGTTAGTATGTATCCACAAAAAGAAAAGGAGTACTTGTGGCACCTTAGAGACTAACAAATTTATTTGATCATAAGTTTTTGTGAGCATCTGATGAAGTGAGCTGTAGCTCACGAAAGCTTATGCTCAAATAAACTTGTTAGTCTCTAAGGTGCAAGTACTCCTTTTTTAAAACTAATTAGTGATCACTAAAGCTTTCCTTTAAAAGGCAAGAAGAATCCCTTCTGTTGTTCAGATTCCAGAATTACAAACTACTTCAATTTTGACAAACACCCTGATATTGGAGGTCCCTAAATCTCCTTGTAGTGTAACATCTTCAATATGTTTTATTTTTCTGTTGTCTTCAGGTTCTTATACCGCTCCCATGATCTATAAGACGTCTCACTGGCAGTTTTTGGGTATCATGTTTTATCCTGCGTTTACAATAATGTTTTGTTTTATTAGTCTGACATTTTTGTCCTGTCCTCTGTTGATGGCTTCTGCCCTCTGCTATGAAATCTGTTCAGGGTCTTTTGCTCACACACAACTCCCCCACCCCTTTATTTATAAGGTCTACTCTAATACTCAGACTGCGACACCTGGATTTGTGATCTGGTAAGAGGTCTACTGTTAACGTCAGAGGTCACCTCTCTCTTGGGGTTTTTTCCTCAAATGACCTTGGTTAGACTCCTACATTTTCAGTGTTCTTGCTTCCAAGTTCTGGTTTATTGTTTAATGTTCCCTGTCATACTGAACAGTCACTTCTTAGCCTTATGACACATTAGCCTGCATTGAGGATGGGGAAACAAAAATGGCTAAAGGACTTTCCTGTCCCTTCCCCAGGAACCTTTCCTCCAAATCTGAATTGAACTTTTTTTGGAAGTTTCAGATATGTTGGTTAACTTTTTAATATTTATTTTAGCTTTGTACTTATGGGTTTTGGCTGAGATCAGATTGGAAGCAACAAAATACCATGGGCAAAGTCTGATCTCTCTCAATCTCCAGATCAACTTTGGCTGGATTTGCATAAGAACAGGCTTGTCCCCCTGAGATTTCCAGTCTTTACGGATTGTTTCTGATTGGTCTATGACAAAAGCTGTTCACATGAGATTGCCAGCCCAGTTTTGCAGATCTAAGAATTTCATATAGTTCTGAGTGCAGGGTGCTTATACAAGCCAAAACCAAAATGAGGACAACATCATGTACCACATTATGTGAACTTTGTGTGACAGATTAGGAGCCGCTCTGTAATAATTTATGAGTATTGTATGTTGGCCTGGTTATTGGGCTGTTTATGTATGAATATATTGGAGGGCTATCTGGAAAAAAAAAAAACCAAGCAGGAGGGAACAAAAAAAACAAGATAAGCCATTTCACTGCAAACGCTTGAGAGCTGTAAAGAGAACATGCCCAGACAGGAAATGGCCCAGGAATACCATGGGGGAGTTTAAAAAGGAACTCTGAAGAAAGAGCGAGGTAGTTGTTCAGGGGAGCCAGAGAGACACTGGAACCCACTGGGAGTGTCTGAAGAAGTTAGGCCTGGCTAGGTTATCGACAGAGGATGGTAAGCCAGTGGGTAAGACAGACATGCATTTAGACTGTTTTTAAAATTCTCTCTCAATACTTTGTTCCTACTGTGAAAACAAACTGTAGTTTGTTTTAAGAAGGCTGTTTTGTCACTAGATGCCACTGCTCACTGGTTCTTGAAAGGAAGAACTGCAGGTGTCTGAATTCAGTTGGACCTGTAGGGTAAGAACTATAGATACACCAGGAACTGTAGTCCAGGGCCTGATCTCAGAGTAGAATTGTGTGATTCCACCCTCAGACAGGTAAAAGCCTGAGGCATGAAGGGTGTACACAGAGAGACTAGGAAGGGGACAGGTTACTCTGTAACTGTGACATTTTGTACCATCAGAGTGGCACAAACAGGATCCCAGCAGTGGAATTCCTATCTACAATGGAGCTAGTGTTGCCTCCTGCTTCTGACCCCTGTCAGTTTAGATGACATGTAGAGCAGGGAGGAGCTGGGTTCTGGTGATCCCTGGCTGACACAATTGCCCCTGCTGATGTTAGGGTAAGCAGTCAATTAAAACAGTATTAAGTACTAAGATTCCTCTAATTTATGCCAGCGGACAGTCTAGCTCCCTGCAAACACAAGGATTGGAGGAATACAGAAGTGACGTACTTTTGTCCCACCCTCAACCTCATCCTGCAACGAGCACAGCTTGGCTGACACGTGGATTGGTTTAACTAGCTATAAAGGCTCCATTTCCAGTTGGGTGAGAGGTTCCAGACTTCTTGTGCAGAAACATACCTGTCAGCCCAAGGAGAAACAAAGGCTATGCTTGCTGAATCTACATCATGAAAATACTGACCCTGAAAATAAATTAGGCAAGACCCATTACTAAGACTGTAGGTTAGAGGTTCCAGCCAGATGGCATAAATGAATTATCCTCTGTACAGTAAATCGGTCAATAGGAGCTAGATGTGGAGGTTTGTTGTTAATTGAGTGGGTATATTCTTTACAAAGGTAATCAATCTGAGTAAATAAAGCAAGGTTTAAAATTGCCTTTCTGCTTGAAATGAAATCCTTGTAGAAACAGTTGGGGGTGAGAGGTATTTTGCAATGTTACAAGCTTATATTTGATGTTTGCACTACAGTGCAAGAGTATGGTTATATTTCAAAATAGATTGTATTCCACCATTTGATTCTCAGTCGCTGAAATATGAACAGAAGTACAGATTGCTCTTAATCACTTTAACTTTATGCTTTTGAGTGGAATGTGTGGTCTTATTTGACTAACCACAACTTATATTCTGAATGTCTCTCATTCTCTTGTTATTTTAAACTGTCTTGGAGATTTAAAAAAAAAATCTTATCACTGAATCTCATTTTATCTTTGTTTAAAAATGGACAGCAAGGAAAGTGCCGGTAGTTCTCCTTGCTTTCTACAAGGAAACAGAAATTGGTGAAACAAGCTTCTGCATTTAAATAAAATTCTATTTGAGTAATTTCATTTCAGTATTTGATTGCATTATTTCTATAAACCCTTATAGCCATGTGCTCCTAATCTTCGGATTGCGCTAACTGGCACTGTGGGGCCAACATGGTACAGGGACAGGCCACTTTATAAAGGTGATTTAGAAGCATTTCTGTCATGGCGTGGGATCTGGCAAATTATTTGTACTTGATATTTGACCAACTTTATTTAGAGCAAACAGAATACTAGTCTGAGCCTTTGTTCAAAGTAATGTAAGCCTGGTAATAAATACAATGATTTCCCACCCAGAGAACTGCCATAGGTGCAGTTTAAACTCCCAAACACCAGGTGAAAAAAAAATTGCATGTTTGCAATTTGGATAATGTGAGAATCTTACAGAAAGAGATCAATGGTTTTAGTATGAAACAATATCATCAGTCCTCACTCTTACCTACTCTTTAGCAGCAGTTGCCAAACCATCTAATGACTAAAATTCCATGCTTTTCTGTTATTTTAACTTAATCACATTTTATTTTTCTCAGTTATTTCTGTTGGATCTTTCTGTCAATGCTCAAAGGTTTTTTTCACACAGAACACTAAATAAATAAACTATTGTGTTCAGTTCCATTGAGATCTGCCATGTAGGCTCCAACTGAATGGAGCTCAGCGTTCCGAGTGTAGATCTTGGTGGATATCCATATGACTAAAGCCACAAAACAGTTTGACACACTTTTTGACATTTTTTTGTTCCAGAAAGGGTCGGTACTGGATTAATGGAGTCACTGTAGGTCAGGACTACGTTATAGAGCCAGAGCTTTGCATGTAGAAGCCTGCATATTGCCTGCCCACATTAAGCCCAGCGGCACGTTTTTTTCTTACAAGAACACTTACCAAGTTAAGTAAAGAGAAAAAAACAGAAAAATACATGCTCTTTAAATCAAATAACTATTTAAGTGTTACTTACATATTGCAATGGTGCTGCTACTTCCGCTTTTGTCTCCTTTCTCCCCTTTTGGCCCTAAATCAGTTGTGTGTGTGGAGAAGATAAAAAAGACCTGTATTAGTAACAATATTTATGTGAAAAATTCATTGAGAGGGTCAAACAAGGGAGGTTTCTGAAAGGGACTTTTTTACCAGCTCTCAGGACTTGAGTAAGTCAATCTGGTGCCCTAGGTACATCCCCATATAGCACTTGCTGTGGGCCCGTATGGCCCCCGTTCCACCAGGAAAAGCTCTCTGCACAGCTATCGGGATATTACCACGAATCCTCTTAGAGGAGACTGGAGCTCCCTCCTTTCCCAGACTACCATTGCTTCTCTTTAGACAGGTTTCAGTCAGTCCCAGAGAAGGAGGACTTAACGGTCACCCACCTATGCAAAAGACTCTGAGGGTGCAAAAGACTGTACCTCCACAGCAGAGTCACTGTCACTGGTTAGTGGCATCAAAAGCTCTCCCACACCACCCCCAATTGAGTCTTCTGCTCACATGGTTGCAGAGGAGCTTGACATGGCAGTAAGTTTCTACAGTAATACCTCATTAGGCTGAATGGATGGTTCATACCTTAGATATTTTTTTCCGGCTGTTTGTAGACTCAGACTTTCTAGACCAGTGAAAAACCAGACATGATGTACTGATGTAAAATAGTGACTTACACTGATGGAGATAACTTTGGTTTGCAACCCAGGTAAAGCTACATTGGAGTACATCTCTCCCTTTCACTCTACCCACAGCATCCACAACATCTGAAGAAAAAAGATGTTTTTTTTTTTCCTTAGGGAGGGGAGCTCTCAGGCCAAGCATCCAAACCCTACCACTGACAGAGCAATTTCAGTTTTTGGGATTATCCTTAGTGTACAATAGTGATTTGGTTTCTTCTGGGTTTGATTTTCCTGAAGTTTCTACAATGATTTAATTTACGTGTAAAACTTCTCAGGAACAGGGAAGCTATTTGTGAATATTGGTACTGCATGTTAAGAAAATTAAATTTAAAGATAAAAATTCATTCAAAATAACATTGTGACCAAAAAAAATCCCTCAAAATAAATGCATAACTGTGGATAACACTAGCCACATTTCCAGTGAACTTGTGGTCAAAAAATGCCTACTTGAGAAGTGCAAAAATCGGAACCTGCAGTTAGCCTCCTAAATCCTTTCTAGATACCGAAATAAGTGACTTGATTTTCAGAAATGATGAACACTCAGCAACCTTCCTGTTGGCTCCATGTACATGTATTTATGGAGCAGCATTCTCAACTAAGTCCATATGATAATGGCTTGCATTAGTATTTAGTGTACTAGTGCATATAGTTTTATGTACAAATAAAAAAGTACTCAGCTTCCAAAAAATTAAAATAAAATAAAAAATAGTTCTGATTCTTTGTGTTTCCTTTTTATGTGGCTCTTTTCTTTCTCCCTCTTCATTCTTTTGTAACTCTCTTTCCCCTTTTCTATAATGTCCCTTTCCTTCACTGTGCTATTTGTCATTTCTTATATAAAGTGACTTGTTGTGGTGTAAAGGAAACAGTACCTAATTTATCATAATTGTCTACATGTAGTAAGGCAGAGCACTCACCAGAGTGGTGCCTCCTGCTGGTCATTCCGGGAATTAGCTCGTCCAGCTCAGCAGCGCCCTCCTCTGGCTGGTTTCTTACCCTCAGTTACCTGCCCTGTTGTCTCCACCACCTCTGGCCCCGTGTGCCTCCTGGACCTCAGAGTTCCTTACCTTGGGATGCTGCCCTCCCACACACTGGGTCTCCCCTCCCAGGGGAACCCCAACCCCCTTATACCACCTTGCCTCAGTGGCTACTGCCAGTCATCATCTAGGGGCAAACAGCAGTCTGAAATTGCCCCTTCTCTCAGGGGCAAACTGCAGTCTGAAATTGCCACTCATCGACTTGCTGCATTTTCTTGGTCTGGCTGCTTCCCTGCAGCCCGAGTACCTCCTCAGGCTTTGCTGCAAGACCTCAGCCCGGGAGGTCACCAGGCCAGAGCTCCCCAGCTCAGCCTGCCCTTTCTCAGTATCCCTGTCTCCCAGGTATCCCTGTCTCCACTAGACAGCTAGGTCCTTCTTATTCCACTGCTACAGCAAGACTGATTTCCTTCTCCCCAGGAGCCCTTCTTATATTGACCCAGTCAGGCCCTGATTGGCTGCCTCAAGTCTGCTTGTGATTGGCTCCCCGGGGCAGCCCTTTAACCCCTTCCAAACCAAAGCAGGGTCACTGATGTGCCCCTTATACAAATGTCAAGAAGGGGTTAGTTATCGTACAGGGGTCCTACATTGAGGGAATCCCCAAACAGCTGTTTAAGTTGGCCTTCTACCCACTTTGTGCTGCCAGAGTGGTGTAAATCAGATGGCTCAGGGCTGTAGTATGCCCCTTGATCTTTCTTTTTATAGTACTTTATATTTTATAGCTGACTAGAGGAGGGGAAAGCATTGTGCAATTGAGGGCCATAGTTACTTAAGCTTTGCCATCCATCCTGAGGAGAGAGATATTTTTGAGATGAATGATCAGGTCTGATCTTATCAAAGAATTCTGCTGGGATCATTTTAAATCCAGTCAGGACAAATACCTCAACTTGAATGTCTTGTCTATATTGCTATTAATTGCTTGCTATAATCACTATACCTGGAATTCCCTTTGATCCTTTTTGTCCAGGATTTCCAGGACGACCTTGTTGTCCAACTTCCCCTTTGGCTCCAGGAAAACCTAGCAAAACCAGAGAAATGAATTAGTGCAAGTCTGAATATTACAGATCAAAATCACTGTTGTATACTCTCTAGGCTATTATCTAAATCATTGATGAAGATATTGAACGAACCAGACCCAGAACTGATCCCTATGGGACGCCACTGGCTATGCCCTTCTGTCATAAATATAAAGGGAAGGGTAAACCCCTTTAAAATCCCTCCTGGCCAGAGGAAAAATCCTCTCACCTGTAAAGGATTAAGAAGCTAGGATAACCTCGCTGGCATCTTACCAAAATGACCAATGAGGAGACAAGATACTTTCAAAATCCGGGGGGAGGGAAAAACAAAGAGTCTGTCTGTATGATGCTTTTGCTGGGGACAGAACAGGAATGGAGTCTTACAATTTAGTAAGTAATCTAGCTAGATATGTGTTAGATTATGATTTCTTTAAATGGCTGAGAAATTAAGTTGTGCTGAATAGAATGGATATTTCTGTCTGTGTGTCTTTTTGTAACTTAAGGTTTTGCCTAGAGGGATTCTCTATGTTTTGAATCTAATTACCCTGTAAGGTATTTACCATCCTGATTTTACAGAGGTGATTCTTTTTTACTTTTTACTACTTCTATTAAAATCCTTCTTTTCAGAAACTGAATGCTTTTTCATTGTTGTTAAGATCCAAGGGTTTGGGTCTGTGGTCATCTGTGCAAATTGGTGAGGATTTTAACCAAACCTTCCCCAGGAAGTGGGGTGCAAGGGTTGGGAGGATTTTTTTGGGGAAAGACATTTCCAAACAACGCTTTCCTAATAAAAATAAACCCAGATAAAAGTTTGGTGGTGGCAATGGAAGTCCAAGGGCAAAGGGTAAAATAATCTGTACCTTGGGGAAGTTTTAACCTAAGCTGGTGAAAGTAAGTTTAGGAGATTTTCCTGCAGGTCCCCACATCTGTACCCTAGAGTTCAGAGTGGGGAAGGAACCTTGACACCTTCCAGCTCAACTGTGAACCACTGATATCTACTCTCTGGGAAAGGTTTTCCATTGAGTTATGCACCCATCTTATAGTAACTCCATCTAGGTTGTATTTCCTAGTTTGTTTATGAGAAGGTCATGCGAGACAGTATCAGAAGACTTACTAAAGTCAAGATATACCATGTCTAATGCTTTCCCCCACCCCGTCTACAAGGCTTGATACACTGTCAGAGAAAGCTAACAGGCTGGTTTGATATGATTTGTTCTTGACAAATCCATGCTGACTGTTATTTATCACCTTATTATCATCTCAGTGTTTGTAAATTAATTGCTTAATGATTTGCTGCATTATCTTTTCAGCTACTGAAGTTAAATTGACTGGTCTGTAATTCCTTGGATCTGTAACTCTACCGTAATTCTTTCCATTTACTATAATGGACTTTGATCAGGCCTTATTGTCAAAGGCTAGATAGCATACTTTCATCACTAGAGCTTAAGAGAGATGGATGTGCTGTGAAAAAGTACACAGTCCAATATCTTATCAGATAATTATATTGTATTAATTCCCATATTAATACCCAAAGAAACTCTGCTGAAGGGATTCAAGTCCTTCAGACACTGAAGGGTTTTCCCAACATTATGCACTTATCATTTTTCTGCATTTTAATATTCTGATTCTACATTTAAGAAAAGCTTTCTCAACCTCTGTCCCTCCCTTTATAATTTGTTTTAAACAATAATAATAATATCTCTTAAGTGTCTCTAAATTAATGCCTAATAGAATATTTTAATAATCACATTCATTCAGCAAAAGAAAACGTTAACGTTTGGTCATCACTCCTGGTTTGTGGACAATTTCTTTAAGGCCTTCACTGTTTTGTATATTCCAGTCAGAATAGTAGCCATATCAGACTTGCCTGCTATTTCAGACAGCGTTATAGCCATTTCTGGTTATTCGTTTACGGCCATGTTTGTTTCCATGACTTCCTTCTTCTCTAGTGTTTTTTACCTGTGCAAACCACCAGATTACTCCCCTCTTCCCCCAATTATATATGGAAAATATATAGAGTTCCTTCTGTTTGGCTCTGTGTTCTTCAACATTGCAAAAACTTGTAGCTCTACTGTCTCCTGATTACCTTAGTTTAGGATGGGTTCCTGAGATCCAGCTCTCCCCGTTTCTGGCAGATTTCATTAACAAACTAAGTTAGACTATAGGTTCCTAGTTAGTTAACTGGTGTGTGAGTTTTAACTGAACTTAATTTCCTGTTTTTCATAGCTAGAAAAGATTATTTTTTTCTTCCTAATGGCTAGAGCATACAAGATGAACCGATTTTAAATTTCCTTTATTCCTTTTTCAGAGAAAATAGTTTTGGTCTTGGTAGATATTTCAGAAATGTAGTTACATCATTCCCACATTATACATTCTTCAGCTGTTACTATCAAGGTCCATATGCTCAGCTGGTATAAATTGTGTAGTTGCATTGAAGTCAATAATGCTAAGCCAGTTAACTTCAGTGAAGGTTCTGACCCTTGATTTCATAATACATTTTACAGAATAAATACATAGGTCCAAATTCGCAGCTGGTGTAAATCAACATAGCTCTATAAAACATCAGAGTATTATATAAATTTACACTTTCTGATGACCTGCTCCATAGTTTTTAAGAGATCTAGGACTTCCTATTAATACAAGATCCACAGACTTTAGCTGCTTTTGCCTTGTTAATGATGTATCTGCCTCTGCTTCCTTCCATAATTTCAAATGATCCTCCCTCTTTGTCTTCCTTAAATGAAGTCAATTTTTACAAATGCCAGAGATAAAACTACTTCATACTGTTAGAGATTAATCAGTCAACATCCACGGAAAACAACCTAGTGGACTAAACACTGGTATAGGTTTTAACACTACTATTATAAATTATGTTTATTACAGTAGTGCTTTAGGACCATCCAAGAATGGGGCCCCAATGTGCTAGGTACTGTACAGATGGAGTAGGAGAGTTTTCAATGTACTGGTGTTTTCATGCTCTGACACGTAAACATATACAGTCATAAACCATGCTTGAGCCATGTGCAGACCTCCCATTAACATCACTGAAAATCATAGATTATTACTGTTACATCATTCATATAACAAGTTACTGTAATTGTTAAAGTAGATGGGTCAAGTAGGCAGGTATTCAGAGTTAGTACTCTGGGAAACATTATTGTTGAAAATAATCAGAAGACACTTTTTGTATCATTTGTAGTTGTTTCTGTGGTTTTCCAAATTAAGCCAAGGCCAATCTGTGTGATCAGTGCAATCTAAGAGACTTAAAAAGTTCATTTTCACACTTCATTTACAAGAATCTCTTTTGCCTTGCCCCTCATCTTCCAAAAAAACAAACCAAAACAAACAACAACAAAAGGTAAAATATTGGTGCTTTTCATTTTGCAAACGTAAAGTTTAGGAACAGCTGAAAAAGATGCTCCCAAAATGAAACCATTTGCAAGTTGTCATCCAGAATGACCTTTTATGGTTGAGTTATACAGCTTTGATGATAGTAGTTTATAATGGAAATGCTGACAGAGCCTTGATAATAGCAAAGGTTGTGGACTTTGATATAATACTGGTTACTTCCCTTGCTCATGACATTAATGCACTATTGTCAAGATCCACAGATGTGCAGTCATGTAAACTGACTCTTCAAGATAAAGCTAATCTGGCAGAATATTCAAGGGCAAGGAATCCCCATAGATAGGCTTTCAGCTGATGCATTAGTTTCTTAAGCAAAATGATCAGAAGGACAGTCAGGAACCAAACTCTTGCTTTTAAACTTTTAAACTAATTAAACTTGGACTGGTCAATACATTGATCAGGGATGGAAAGAGATTTACGTAATCAAAGATGATGAAAATAATGTAGTTCTACATATTTGGGCTTTTTCTAGCTTCATGAGATGATATGCAAAGTAAAAAACACATCGTCCTGTATACAGTCCTTGCTTTGAAACACTACCTGGGTTTTTGTGATACTTATGAGGAATTAAGAGCCAATTATTTTACTCACTGTCTTCTCTTATTCTTTTAGAAGGAAATAATATTTCCCTTTATCTTCTTTAATTTCTAAAGTTTATTAATTATGCTATAGATTTTAGCAAATAAAACATATAGAAAAATGGTAAAAACCAAGACTTGCTCCAAATAAACTACATACAGTTGCTGACAGCAAAGGTGAAAGTGAATTTGTATTCTACTCAGCATTTAAATTCACATCCAGTGAGTTGAAACAGATCTATTCCAGTACATCACTAGAGAAATAGAATCCAGCTAGAGTCTGTCTGATATTTATGTAGTGTATTTCTCCGAATCTGTTGGGTTTTCTTTTAAAACACACACGCGCACACACACACACAAGATGTAGCCTATTGGCGATTTTTGTTTGTTTTTGTGGTTTTAAAATGAAACGATTTATCTTCATCTAAGACAAAAAAAATAAGTAAAGTCAAGTGTTCAATATGCGATAGATACCACCAACATACAGTTATCAAGCTGGTTGCACCAGTTATTAGGCATCTGGGAAGATTGTTCAGCAAGCTAATCTGAACTAAATCCATATAGAATAGTTCATATTTTCTGAATTTAAAGCAAATCTTTTCTGTACGATAGGGTTTAGATTTCAACAATTAACCTTTTACCTGGGACTTCACATGATCATAAGCGTGACTTTATTGAGTATCCAGTACGTGCACCTTGTTCCCAGGATTATTCATTATATGACAGCCAACGTACCTCTTAGCCCATGAACTCCTTCTACGCCTTGATCTCCTCTGACACCTTTATCACCTTTCTCTCCTTTGGGCCCAGGAGGACCTTTAAAAAAATTGGACATGATACACCATTACTGTAAATCATGAATTTATTACATACGCGAAAGGATAGGCTTATCATTTTTCATTAGCAATATTCAGAAAAAGACCAATCTGCCATTGTAGTGGTTCAACCACCATAACACTGATAGGGATACTACTGCATGCAAGTGATAGAAAACAAAGTATAGCCCCCATTTAGGACCCTTAACCAAAGACCTAGAGGTTGGAGTTTCTAAAACCTTGATTCCTGAAACACAGAAGGTCATGTTTTGGTGGAATGCAGAGGAAAAGAACTAAAGGCGAGGGAAGAGGATGAAAATGAAACAGCATAGATACTTTATGCAATTGAGTGAAAAAGTGCACTGTCATAGCAATATTCAAAGCAACATATAAAATGTATTTATTAAAATGATGCCTAAAGAATTCAACAGAGAGGATATAATAAAAAGGAGGAAAGCAACTACATGATCTTTGAAAAACATTTTATTCCATTGTAAATGCTTAGGTTTCTTTCTAAAAGTACAAACTGTTCAGTTTTCAAAAAATGGGGAAGATAATTACTTTTTTATCATATGTTTTCAGCGTAAAATCTGATACTTGTATAACTCAACTGCAATAATAAATATATAAGAAATTAGACTGGTTCTTATTGGAACCAGTCTGAGAATGTATGTTTGACATTGCACGCTGCAGGTTCACAGTAGCAAAGTGTAGGGTTAATTTGGTTAGGTTTATTTTCTGTTTTGGAAGACTAAATTAACCCTGCAGTTTGCTACTGTGAACCTGCAGCGTGCAATGTCAAATGCACATTCTCACACTGGTTCCAATAAGAACTAGTCTAATTTCTTTAATGCTCTAACAGTGTCAACATCATTGCAGGACCTTGTTACGTTATTGACATAACCAACCAGAGCAACACAAAACATTTGCAATACTAAACATTACCATTAGATGGGCACATTGTATATTATTCATGTTAGTGTTACACCATAATAGGTGGTTTTGTTACGACAAGAAACATGAAATCGAGATTTGGATTTTTTTTAAACTGAAAAATGTAAAGTATTTTTTCTTTTGTTTCAGTGAGAATTTGAAAAAAAAGTTTGATCTCATGAAAAAATAGTCTGGAAAAATGTTTATTTTTTCTGCTTGTTCTTTGATCATGCTTTCATCTACTTCTTGATAATTCTTTCTTGCTTTGTCACATTAATTGTCTCTCTCAAGAACAATCAGTTTACAGACCCTGATGTGACAATTATCCTCATCATCTTCATTTGGAGTTATGGGACGTAAAGTTAAAAGAATGTGCAGTCCAATGTGTGCCTATAATTGCATTTTTAATCTACAAATTTAATTGTATAACTTTCCATTTATTCAAGACCAACACTCTCTGAAAAATACGTAAGCATAAAATTGAGAAAAAAATCCAGACAGTCATGGACATTTAGTTCCCTTGGCAAATAGTCAGAAAGAATGACATTTAGGTCATTATCCTGCATTGAGGAGCATGTGGGTGGATCTCCATTGAAGTCAAAGGGTGTCTGCCAAGTTTCAGAAGTTAGTGCATGACGTTCTCAATGCAGAATCTGGCCTTCAGCAATCTCTGAGTCTGACTCATCACAGCGATGTTCCAGCTTTTTCTTGTTGTAACACCATTGAAATCAAAGGACTTACACATATGTAAAACTGGAATAACACAATGGCGAATCAGTGAGATTCACAAAATGAATAGACATTTATATAAATAAACAGCATCTCATGAATCAGCTTAAGTCTGAGCAGTTCTCATTCTTCAGGGTTCATCAGCAAGGGTTAGGAATGAATTTACCCTATGAGGTAGCATTGCCTCATTAGTCAAATATGAAGCATCCATCATAGGCCACTGCTGGTATGGAATAGATGGACCATTGTTTTATTTTGCTACTTCAATTCTAATCTTGCTAATAATTATTACCTACTTCAGCCTGTAAACACAAATGAGCATAACACTAAATTCATGAATAAGTGTTTGCAGGATTGGAAGCTATGGGAATTGACATTGCTGGAGAAATATGTCCTCTATTTACCACAACAGCACATACAGGATCAGCAGTTACAGTGATAGCTTCCCTTATCTGTTTAATCCCTGTCCTTTCTTGTCACTTATGATAACTCTTAAATATTTTAACCGATTCTTATTTTAAGAACCACCAGAAATTACCTTGCACTAATGTAATATTCCTTAACGCTACTGAATGCTCCCAGTCTTTTAATCTGAGGTCATTTGTGATATTATTCAAAAGTTTCACTTCGCCTTTAATTTCTTGCTCCAGATTGCTTTGTTCTTGTTTTATGGTAACAATGGTTGCTGATGTGTTGTACCAATTATCCCACAGGTTTGTGATATCCTGTAAAAATATATTAGCATCATTAGGTATTTCATTCTAACACTGATGGTCCGAGACCTTACTCATTTGAGTAATCCCCTTTATTGTTATTTTTTACATTCTTTGGGATAGACATGGTAAATAAACAAAAGTGAGAAAAGAATCTGCTTGGGAGTAAATAAATTACTCCAGTGAGAAAAGACCATTCCCCTGAGCAAGGTTTGTGCCCCTTATTGATATTAAGATGCATTAGAACTGAAATAATACCTTCTGGCAGTTCAGGATTTCTTGTGCAAATACAGTGTTGTTCAAAACCAACAAGGAGTCCAGTGGCACCTTAGAGACTAACAGATTTATTTGGGCATAAGCTTTCGTGGGTGAAAACCACTTCTTCAGATGCATCTGAGTGTTGTTCACTTATTTTAAATCAGGTTATTCTTCCCCAGAACAGTATCAAATTATTTTAAACTCTTAGGAGACTACATCAGATTCTTTGCAACCTGACAGAGGTGGCCAAGATACACAATGAAAGGTGGATGGGATTTTCAGAAGTGCTCAGCGTTGGCCTTACTCTGCTCCCATTGAAGTCTATCTCGCAAAATGCCATATAAAACTAGGGCTCAGTTCTTCATATACTTTCTTCATACTTTCTTTTTTTTTTAAAGCAGAGCAGCTCTATGCCATCCCTACTCTGTGGAGGGGACATTTTGGGGAAAAGGGAGTCTCTGGGTATGACTACACTGCAATTAAACACCTGTGGCTGGTCTGAGCCAGCTGACTCAGGTTAAGGGGATCAGGTTAAGGGGATCAGGCTAAGGGACTATTTAATTGTGGTGTAAATGTTTGGGCTCCAAGATTTGGGACCCTCCCACCTCATAAGGTCTTAGAGACTCACCTCAAGCCCGAGTCCAAATATCTACACCACAGTTAAACAGCCACTTAGCCCAAGCCTCATGAGCCCAAGTCAGTTGGCACAGGCCAGTTGTGTTTTTTTAAAGGCAGCATAAACATACCCTCTATGTCCTTGTGATCCTCAACTGCTTTAAGTTATGCTAGGGATCAGCTCATACTCCTGGGAGGCTCTTGAACAGAAGGAATGCAAAGCTGCCTTAAAGCCCCACCCACTGTTCAGTTGCACTGACTGTATCTTGGCCACATCTTAGGATTTTGCCTAGGAAGCGGAAAGTGATTGTGAAGTGTTACCATTATAATTTTGCAGCATTTTGCATTCATTTTGCACACGAGTGAATGACTACACAAAGGGTGTAGTTTAGAATCTGGTCCTTGGTCTTTAACACTTAGTTAAGTACAGTACCTGCATGGTTATGTTTGAAAACTTGCTGCAGAAAGAAGGGTACATTATATTTGTCTAAAATCAATGGTCAATGTCTGATCATTTTTATATTGACTAGTGTACAGGACTGTAGTCACTAGTACATTTTTTCCAAACTGCCCCAGTAACTTGGAAGTAGAATTGGGTGAAATGTTTTGGTTAATACTTTTTTTCCTCTGAAACCTGCAGATTTGGATTGACTGAAACATTTAGTGAATTCAAATCCATTTCACTGAATTGTCTCAGTTGAAAAAACAAACTAAAGTTCTGAAAAAAAAATCCTGTTCTGTCATTTTTTAAACAAAACGTTTTGATTTTTTTATTTGAAATGACTTTTCACTTTGAAATTTAATTCACTTTTATATTTAAAAAACTTTTTAAAAGCTTGAAAATGAAGCAAGATGCTTCCTTTCAGGTCAAACAAAATGTTTTGTTTGTCTCCAAATATATATATTTTTCAAATTTTCAGTTTGCCAAAAAATTTGAAACAGTTTCATTTCGGAACATACCCAAAATGTATTTTTTTAAAAATTTTCCATCAGTTATTTGCAAAGCTCTACTTCGGAGCTTTCTACTATAACTCTCATTTAGAAAAGTGTTTAGGCATTTAGAAAGCTAAGTCCATTGACTTTCAATGAGACTTACATTCCTAAGGGACAGATTTTCAAATGTCTTTATTTATGCCCCTAAATATGCAGATAGGTGCCAAGCAGGATTTTTAAAGCCTAAGTCCCATTGGGATGAAAGTAAATGAACAAAATGTTAACCTGCCAACATGATCTCTTTGGGACCGGGTAATTTTTCAACAGGGCGGCCTTCCTTCTGTGGATGAAAATTAGGATAATTGCACTAATTATCTCATGGTCAGGTGCAAATCAGGTAAGTAGAAAGAGGTCTAAGTTGTCTGATTTGCATATGTAGTTCATTTTCCTGGTGCAAAAATATGGGAATGAATGTTAGTAGATACAAATTGCACTTGTAGAAAGAAAAGCTGTTCCCTCTGCCCTTCTGAAAATGTATTCCCAAATTTGTCATAAGAACAACAATCTGACCATCTACACGGCAAAGCTGTTACCTTTTCTTTTGCCAATGGATGGGGGATCCTATCAATGCCTTAAAACTTGTGACAAAATCAATGTAGCTTCCTACCTCTAGCTGTTTAAGGAACACTCCTGTGTATTTATTGTTCCTGTCTTCTGCAGCAGACTGAACTTCGGCTAATGTCAAATTCAGAAACCTAAATGAGGTCTGAATATCTTCTATCAACTTCCGAAGGACTTGCATTGCTAAGGTTGAGGTGTTAATCTGAAGGCCAACCTCCCAGAGCTTTTGTTCAGTTGCTGTGCTTAGATTTTGGAAATGCTCTGACTTTTGGTGAAGGTTAGTTTTCAGCTCTGAAATCTCTTTGGCAATTTGATGTAAAGCTTCAGTATGAGCTATGATGAGTTCTCTCTGCTCCTCTTTTCCTTTTCTTGCTTTGCCAGGACAATCTCCACTGAAGCACCGTTGTATGTTATTCTCACTAACTAGATTAGTGTCATTCTTCAGGTTCTTTTCCATCTCGGATACGTGAACTGAATAAAGTTCCAAGTGAAAATACAACTGTTATTGCTAGGTTCTTCAATTATTTAATCATGCAGGGTACTGAGATAATTAAATCAATAGATTAAGTATCAAGACTGTATAATTTGTTCTTAAATAAATTATCCAGGGCCTCAGCATTCCTCATATTATGGGTTAAAATTACTTTGTTCCCACAGAATTGGTATGGCATGTGAGATGATAAAAAATTTAAATAAACTCTATTGTAAGAGATCCACATTCACCTGTCTGAGTGTGATCTTATTGTTACCCTGGTCCTTTCTCTTTCTCTTTCTCTCTGTTTTGCCCATCAGTGACCCTAATTTATTGTTTTGTATGTGTTCTTAAACCTCTATCCTGCAAGGACTTCCACATATGGCCATGGTAAGAGCTGCCCAGGGAGCCCGGGCCACTGTGGGGAGGCCAGAACTTTCCACCTGCCCTGGGTGGTGTGCCCTGGGGGGCAGGGACATGGGCCAGGGGCTGCTCTCAGGCACCTCGGCATCCCACCCAGGAGAGATGCAGGGTCCAGGGCTCCCCAAAGAGGTCTAGGCTCCCTGGATGGCTCTTACCATGGTCCGGCTCCAGCTTCCAGCCTGGCTAGGGGGCAGGGGCTTGGGGAAAAGAGGAGGAGCAGGAGCAGGGCCAGTAACAGGGACCATGCCTCATGGTGAGGGGGAACTACGACCCACCTCAGTTCCCACCCTGGGAAGAGGCTGGCACCATGATCATCAGCTCCCCCGCTGCGAAGCGCAGCCCCTGCCTACACTGCACTGAGCATGCCCAAGGCTTGCAGTTTTGGGGAGCAACATGGCCACCTGCCCCTCCCAACTATGCCCATGTTAAAAAGTCGGCAGGCATGGACCCCATGGTCTCCCTGGTTCTGACACCCCTGCCAGACAGTTACTCTCTCTCTCTCTCTCTGGTCCAATTAATATTTAATCATTATACAAAGTGGAACAGCTTCAACAGGAGGGACTGAGAGAGAGAGAAAGATTTTACAGTCTGACATGACACTCACTTGCAATGTTCAAATTCATAAGGCACAATTTTTTTCACAGTGAGGGTGATTAACCACTGGAAGAAATTACCAAAGGAAGTGGTGATTTGAAGACATCAGAAGATGGAGAAACCAAGACTGGATGCTTTTCTGGAAGATATGCTTCAGTCAAACACAAATTGTTGGATTCAATACAAGAGTAACTGTATGAAATTCAATGACTTATGCACACAGGGGATCAGACTTGATGATCTAATGATCCCTTCTGGCCTTAAAATCTATGAATTATGAGAACTGCTCACTGGAAAAAAAATCAGTGAAATTTATTTAAGTGGCTAACGTTAAGCACCCAAGTTTTAAAATGTTGTCCTTTAGCCTTGGGGGTAGAGACCATGGATAAAAATATGACAAAACTCCCATTGATTTCAATGGGGCCGGGATTTCCTCCACATTTCTACTTGTTTCTGTGAAGTGGCTTGCACAATTTGGATGCTTGAAAAAAACAAGCATAGAAGTAATTCACACATAGAGCTTGTCTTAGTCCTTCAACGGAGCTCTTTTCTACTGAATATAGATTTTGCTTTTCAAATCTGACATATATTTTGAAGCAGCCATTGATAATGACTCTTTTGGTGAATTTAGTGTTTTTGAAAGGTGCTGGATTAACAGCTAGGGATTTGAAGTCTTATTTATTCAAAGGACATATACAGTCTCGGCAGTAGCATACAAATTTGCCAGTACTGCACACCAGTTTGCTCTGTGATGGTCTAGAAAGACCACACTTCTATCAAGGAAAAACTACTTTAATCTTTAAGTCCCTTCAGTTTCTCACTAGGACGGCCAACAGGGGAGCCAATTAATGTCTGTTGGGATGAGATGTTTCTGAGATATGCACAGCTGCTTACTACTGCACACTTCTAGGATCTGCTTTTTTTTTTTTTTTACCCCCACTGGTAAACTTGTGGGTGAGTAAATTAATGGCCACATGTGTTAAGTGCCTTATTTGATGCATGATGAGGCAGTTAAATCCTCTTTGCATTGTGTATCATCTCTCTAATTCTCAGAATAATTCTGAAGAGATATAGAGGGGCAGGCTGATTTTCAGCATCTATTTCATTGGAGACAAGTTCCACAACTTAATTCTAGTTGCAGATAAACAGACAAGTTCTTATTATTCATACCAGGCAGACACAGTGGGTTCTGTATTGTTGGTGAAATGGGTGCTAATGCAAACTGAAAAAAATACACCCATTTTTAGAAATTTGTCAGCATTAATAGTCAGTGATTGTAGTTTACATGAAATGAAACATTTTCTGTTCCATCAATGTCAACATTAAAAGTAGCTTGTTGTAACTATTTCCTTTGTTTCCTTTAAAAGCTTTTTACTGGAAATGTTGCTTTTTATGTCATTGAATAGGACTGCAGAGAGATTCCGGATTCTCAGTGGTTGGTTCAAGGCACTGCATCCAAGCATTGTAAACATGTTTAGCCAAATGTATCCCCGGTGTAACTTCATTGACCTCAGTGGAGTTACACCAGTGGTTAATCTACCCAAATGAGTCTGTGTGACCATATGTGAATCAGGAAATAACAGCTTCATTAGATAGAAAGTAAATAGCGCTTACACTAACTGACTAAATCTCTGTGAAAACAACAAGGAGTCCAGTGGCACCTTAAAGACTAACAGATTTATTTGAGCATAAGCTTTCGTGGGTAAAAACCCCACCTCTTCAGATACTTTCAGTTGCATCTGAAGAAGTAGGGTTTTTACCCACGAAAGCTTATGCCCAAATAAATCTGTTAGGGTATGCCTACACTATGAAATTAGGTCGAATTTATAGAAGTTGTTTTTTTAGAAATCGTTTTTATATATTCGAGTGTGTGTGTCCCCACAGAAAATGCTCTAAGTGCATTAAGTGCATTAACTCGGTGGAGTGCTTCCACAGTACCGAGGCAAGCGTCGACTTCCAGAGTGCTGCACTGTGGGTAGCTATCCCACAGTTCCCACAGTCTCCAGAAATGAGATTCAAAAGTTCGCGGTTCTTTTCCTGTCTACCTGGCCAGTGCATCTGAGTTGAGAGTGCTGTCCAGAGCGGTCACAATGGAGCACTCTGGGATAGCTCCCGGAGGCCAATACCATTGAATTGTGTCCACAGTACCCCAAATTCGAGCCGGCAAGGCCGATTTAAGCGCTAATCCACTTGTCAGGCGTGGAGTAAGGAAATCGATTTTAAGAGCCCTTTAAGTCGAAAAAAAGGGCTTCATCTTGTGGATGGGTGCAGGTTTACATTGATTTAACGCTGCTAAATTTGACCTAAGGTCCTAGTGTAGACCAGGGCTTAGTCTTTAAGGTGCCACCAGACTCCCTGTTGTTTTTGTGGATACAGACTAACACGGCTACCCCCTGATAAATGGCTGTGGGGGTTTTTCACTGTATTTTGTGAACTATATGTTCTCAGTTCCACTCTTGTGACTCTCTCCCCAGGCACATTTGCCAAGCTGAGAAAGAAACTTGACTGTAAACATATGTATGAAAACTGTTATTGCAGGTTGTAGCAGTTGCCTACAGTGATTTCTCCCAACTCTGTATGGAAACATGTATTGTAAATTTCCAAGCAATATGAGAAAAGTGCCCGGGGTAAGTGGTTAGTGCCTGTGCTGCCATCCAGCAAACTGGGTTTGATTCTTCCTCTCTCACGCGTCAGGCTATTGAGGGGTGGAATTGGCTGTTGCAGAGTGAAGATATTCAGCTTGTAGTCATAGCACAGCACTTATAATACCAAATGTGATATGTGTGGAGAGCAAGAGCCTGATCAGGGCTCCTCTCACTCTTCAAGATCCCAGGCAGAAAGACGAAAGCTCTTCCCATGATACATGTGAGGTTTCAGAGGGCTACTGAGTAACTGGACTGAAGCTAGTGGGATATTGCTGGATCTCTCTCAATATCCAGGGGTGATGGGAGAAGTGGGGGAGGGAGGAACAAAGAGAGAGGAGGTTTGCATAAAATGGAGTTCGAGAGAGCCTCAAAGTAAACATAGTGCAGCATCCTGACCTGACTTGGCAATAGTTTCATTGTTGGATTGCATCACTACATGACTACAGCTGTTTGACATTTTTCAAATTTTGATTTTTTAACGAGTTTTTTTGGAGAAAATTCAACACCCTATTCCTCCCTTCTGCCCCCCTAATGTTTGGATTTTTAAATGATTTTTCAGTCATCTCTTGGTGACACTGAATCATAATGTTTCATCATGATAATTAGGGCTAGTTGAAAAATTTAGAACTAACTATTTTCCCATTGGAAAAAAATAGATTTCGTCCAAATTTAAATTTTCTGTGGGAAAAGATTAATTTTGGCAAAATATTCCAGTGGGAAAATCATTTCTTTGAGAGTCAGGTTGACATTTACTTCTGTATCCACCTGAGCCACTGTGGTGCCTCTTGGTAGCTGTTGTTCCTCATTGGTCCCTCTATCTCACATGCTCCCCTGTGGGGCACACTTTGCAATGGGACTACATCACTCCTTGATACAGGTCAATCTATCTGTGGCTGATCTTCCAATATGCCTTTTTGGATTCCTCATGGGACAGGGAGAGCAAATACTTTCATATGAGCTTTCCCACTGTCTCTGGGTTGGATCATGATGTATATGGGGAACAAAATGCAATGCAGATCTGGACTCTAGATAATTTTTCTTTTCTCGTCAGTTCTTAGAAAGTCTCATTTTGATTAGTAAAAAGAAAATTACAATAGTCAAATTGATAAAAATGTACAAAGTGTATCATAAAAAGAAATGAGTATAAAGAGGACTTTTTTGTCGCAAAGAGCATTTGAATGCCTCTCTGTACTCAGGATTTAATTAAGAAGTAAGTAGGCCACTTTATTTAATCTGTCAGTATTGATTAAAGAATGTGCCCAGATTTTTTGCCACAAAAGTCAATAAATGACATCTTTTCCATAATTACAATTTTGGTGTTCAATTTATATTTTATTGTGCTTTTCACAGCTCTAGCCAACCCATACACTTTTAATCTTTCAGTGTCTTTATTTGTGATTCCTAAAGGATATATTTACTATGAGTGTTTCTTTTCAGGGCCTGATCCAAAGTCAATGGTTTATTGCCATTAACTTCAATGGTCTTAGGATCTGGCCCCCAATCATTACACAAAGGAGTTCAGTTATTTACATATTAATGGAATGTTTTCAGGAAGATGTTGTTTAGTCTTTTTAGCGATACAAAAAGCCAGTTACTTGAAACATATACAAGGGATATGTTTATTCATCAGTAAAGAACCTTTCTGAAGGAGACAGTGAAATATCACTGTAAAATTTGGGAAGTATGTACTAAGAAACAGAAATTATTTTAACATAAGACAGCTCCAGCAAGGAAAGAATTTTAATGGTCTTTAATCTTACATGGGGGAATGGTTTTTATTCACAGAAATAATGCCCCAGTCCTGTAAGGAGCTCTGCGTTGGTGGATTCTTCACTCACGTGGCGTCTCCATGGAAGTCAATGGCTCTGTGCCAGCACAAGTGACCATCCATAAGCAGCATGGAACTCCATGCAACAGCAGGGCATTGATATTGTACTTTGAAACAATGTTCATGAACCATCAGATGGCTCATAACTGACAGTTTTCTGTTAGATAGAGATTAGTACATTTTAATGCCTGAAGAGCCACATTGCTTATCTTGTCAGACTTGCTACATAGGACAGATCATAGAATTTACTGTCCAACAGTTTCTGCAGTGGAGGGAATTTATTTATTTATTTAGCTACATATGTGAAAACTAGCAAGCCCAATAATCTGTGATGGAACTAGAGTATGTCCTTTAGAAAGACATCCAGACTCCATTTCAAGTCTCCAACTTATGATGAATTTACAGCTTCCTTCAGTAGGCTGTGTCAATGGTCAACTTTGCTGCTAAAATCTTGTGTCTTATTTACAGTTTGAACTAGTTTTGGATTTTCACCTGAAGGAATTACTCAGTGGTGCTTCCAAAGGAAATGAAGGTTGGTTCTCAAGGGAGGCAGTGTATCTAGCCTAGTGCACAAAAAAAGGCAGCATTGTTTTTCTGGAGCAGTGACAAATACAAGTGGATGGACACCAGCACTGGGGCTTAGTTGATCCAGGAGCACTAACCATCACTGCATTAAATTTGACCCTAGTGAACACTGTGCATTCAAATCCTAAGTCATACTTCAGGTCTTCACTGATGTAAAAATAATTCCAGGTATAATCGTTCTTTACTAAATCTCTTGCTTAAGATTACCCATACCTGTTTGTTTCCTTTGGTATAATAAATTGAAATTTTTACCTGCTAGTCTGATGATTACAACGACAATGGAAAATACAAGCAGATAGAGAACACTGAGGGTAAGCATAAAACATTTCTGTTTTTTTCTTTGATGATCCGTGACCTTTTTTGTACCTGCAAAGAATTAGACATAGAGGGTTCAATCCCATAGCCCCAACTCAGGCAAGATTCCCATTGAAAATAATGGGAATTTTGCCTGACTAAAGACTACAGAAGGAGCCCAGAATATATAATATTACACTGTAATTTTTCTTGATATTAAGAAATTTTGAATCCCCTAAAGAAACTTTAAAATAATCATGGGCTATTAATTAAATAATAAAAATACTTCAGGAAACATGTTTTACATTTCATAAGCACCAGTGATTTGAATAATAAAAAATAATGCCAGTTCTCACAGTGGGACCAGTGGTCACCAAGATCACTAAGAAAGGTAGATTTGCCATCTGGTTCTCCCTACTAAATCAAGCACTCTTCTGACTCCAGTTTTCCTCTGAGATTTCTTCTTCCTGTATTCACCTTCCTTTCCCTCCAGTTCTTGATGTTAAAGTGCCATCATTGTTCCCCCTTTAATTGACCTTAGGAAGAACATATAATACATTCTGGTGCTGTATTAGCTTTCCCCTCTGGGGAAAAAAGGGCCCAGAAAGAAGCTACATCCAGGACACTCTGGTAGGAGGAACAAGGGATGGCATTAGAGGCCTGTGCCAGTACAGAGGGAAATGGCCCCCAGGTGGATAAGCCGGGACTCATGCAGATATCCACCTTCCAGATCTGCCTGGGTTGAGGGGCTGATGTATTTCCCATGGAGATAAAACTCCAGTCCCTAATGGAAGAATTGAGAGGAAGTTAGTGAGGGGATCATCATGATAATTTCCTCAGAAAAAGCTCCTCCCTGTGAGTTTTTTCTTGGGGGCACGGGCAAAATCTGGGATGCTGAAATTACTCTAAGAAAGCTGGTAACATTCTGTGACATTGTTAGCTGAAACAGTATTTCTTTTTAAACAGAAGTATATAAAGAAAAGATAAGTGAATAGCCCTCACTTATTTCTCAGTTTTAAACTACACTAAGAATTGAATGCTATTGCAATAGATTCAAGGAGTAAGGTAGAATGATTAATTAAAGTTATAGTAGGGATATATTTTCAGTCCAAAGTCACCAGGTAAGAGAGAGCCTAAAAGTAAATTTATGGCTGGTTATCAAGTTTAAACTTTGCTTTCATTTTTTTCAACTCTGCCATATCAAATCTCTGGTGCTATAGTTCTCTTCATGAAATCTCTCAAGGATATTTATTTTTACAATTTATATTACAGTGACTGAATTACAAGAGGCAAGTTAACAGGGTTTCGGTTTCAGTTTTTGTTATTTTACAGTTGGATATTGCATTGAAAAAGCCTTTTGGAATAACTGTTGCTTTTTGAAAGAAAATAATGTGTTTCTCTAATTTTAGGAATTGGGGTAAGAGACACATACCAAACTAGTATGCAGGAGTTCAGGTACCTCCAATGTTTTAGTATCTAAATATAATGGCCTTTCCTAAAGGGCAAATATTTTGATACACAGAACCAGATTTCAGATTCTGGCTTTGCTGACCATCCAAACAGGTCATAAAATCTTGTTACGTGAGCAACTCAGAATTCCCCCAGCATGGAAAATTACATGGCTGTCTTCGAGCTGAGTCATCTATTCCTGGCTCCAATGGGGGAGGAGGCATGGCCAATACATTCCCAGGCTATGGAACAGAACCTGTGGGGCCATTGAGAAGGGGCATTATATAGAGTACCCTCCAGGAAAGGGCTGATCTAAGTTTTGCCATGAGCCAGATTGACTCGTGGAAGCTTTGGGGCTGGAATAAAGATTTCAATCCCTCTATACCATCTGTGTGTAATCTTAGGCCACTGAATTTGTAAAAGCATCTCTGCACAGCCACAATAGGCAGATGTCTAAACAGTATTCATATGAGGCTTAAAATGTGCAGATGAATTTCATCCTAAGTGTGTAACACAGTCAATATAAAATAAGTAATGTGTCTTTTCTAAAGGGAAAATAATCTAGGAAGAAGTGTATCATTTTCTACTGAAAACTTTTAAATAATAAGTGTCATTCTCTGATGATGGAGGAATTAGTAGGGAGTCATCCTATTCATGTGAAGTACTTACATAGTGAAAACAGTGCTTTCTCAGACAGGGTATCAAACTTGACGCAATCAGAATGCTGGTCTGTGCAGAAAATTCCATCTGAATGATCTTCCTCACAACTTGCCATATTTTGAATGTCAAAGGCTAAAATAGTGCACATATAATTTAAATATCTTGTATTTATATATTTCTTCACAAATAACAGCTTAATCAAACATTAAGGCCCCAACTCAGGAAAGTACTTATGCATGTACTTGAGTTCACTGAATTCTCACTCTCTAACTGAATGAGAACATACCCCCCAAATGGTAGTTCTCTTCTTCTTCTAACAGAATTTTATGGGTTATTCTCCTCAGCTAGATCAAAGCTTTAGATCTCAAAGTATTTTACAAAGTAGGACACTATCATTATCCCTATTTTACAGAAGAGGAGACTGAGGCACAGAGCAGAGATGTGACTTGCACAGGGTCACCCAGAAGACCAGTGGCAGAGCCAGGAATAGCAACCAGGTCCCAGAGTTCCAGACCAGTGCTCTATCAACGACACACACTCTTCCGGAGTAACTTCACTGAAATCATGGGAACTACATTTACACCAGTGTAAGTGAGATTAGAATTATGACCAGTGTGTACCAATAGAAGTCAGAATGAAGAGCAAAAAAACAAAGAAAAAAACCAACCACACACTAGCATGCAGTAAAAAAATATTACCCTCAAGAATTAAAAATGTGTGAATAAGATGGCAAAGAATTTGTCATATCTGATTGGAACTATGGTTCCATCTAATTCAGCCTCCTGTTTTTCATAATGGTTGGCACTTGAGGCATCCAAGCAAAGTCAACCTGCTCTCTCAATCCCACCCTAGTGGCCCTAGGCAGCTGTGAAATTTTGTATAATGAGGGAAAGTCCCCTGACAGTTGCAAGCAAACATCATACACCCTGAAATAGGATATTTGATCACACACATAGCTACCTTCTCCTTATACAGCTAATATCATTAGTGGTTGTTAAGTTATAGAAACCCCTTAAAATCTAGCCAAATTATGTCTCTTTAAAAAAAAAAGATTAGTAATTATACCCAGTTGTATAGTGGTGGTTCTGTAATTTGGACAAGCATCAGTTAGGAACTCTGATGAGACCACAAATCATTTTCAATTTTGATCTACAGTAAATAGACAATTAATCAAGGTTTTCATAGAACACAAGTACATTAACACAATATTTTCCAGCACCCAGATATGCCAGTGCCCAGAGAGCTATTATGGGGACCAGAAAATGTCATTTCTGCTTTCGTGACAGTGAAATTTCATTGTATTGATGAGTCTTGGGGAAATAAATGTGGGGTTAAAGAACTTGCATGTGATGGACCAAGGTAATTGTATTTTAATATGTACTGAACTTCTTTATTTCTAAGAGAAATATTCCTGATATCTTAAAACTGTAGTGCATTATTCAGAAATCAATGCTCAAATGACAAACTGCTCAGAAATATTCAGATGAAACCACATATGAGTTTACTTTTTTAGCTCTTGCAGTAAGTCAACTGAATTAAATTTTCCCTTTATAAATTTAATACTGAATTGATATAATTAAATATAACAAGTGGATACAAGATAGATCTAATAAAAAAGGTTTCAACTGAGATTACTTATCTTCTCTGCTGCCACAACTGACTGGGTTCGGAATTTCCAATTACAGGTAAAGAATTTAAATGTCTGCTGAGCACGTATAATCTATAAAGAAGCCCACTCCCAGCAAAAGTGAAGCATCTCAACAATACAATAAGTGTATGAAAAATGAGATGAAAAGTATTAAACAACTCAGAAAAATATTGCAGACATCAGAGCTTAACTTTATGACAGGTTTCAGAGTAGCAGCCGTGTTAGTTTGTATTTGTAAAAAGAAAAGGAGTACTTTTGGCACCTTAGAGACTAACAAATTTATTTGAGCATAAGCTTTCGTGAGCTACAGCTCACTTCATCGGATGCATTCCCCACTGTATGCATCCGATGAATGCATCTGATGAAGTGAGCTGTAGCTCACGAAAGCTTATGCTCAAATAAATTGGTTAGTCTCTAAGGTGCCACAAGTACTCCTGTTCTTTTTGCGAATACAGACTAACACGGCTGCTACTCTGAAACTTAACTTCCCTTGAATCCTACATCACATATAACATTTTTCTATTAGCTGAAGAAAAAGCTGAGCTGTAATAGAGATGCCTTTTAACATTGAGGGGAGAAATTTATTTTTAGGACTTTCCCCTTTCTCATTAAAAAAGGATGAAATTGTGAGTTATAATTAAAATATGTTTTTTACCTTTAGTGCCAATGGAAGGAGAATTGATTTATGCAGTCTCTTTCTTTTCAGCAAAACCCGAAAACTGTAGTTACATAATATCTTTGCTTCCTCTTATTAAGAAAAGGAAATGAAATTCTCTCTTATGACTAGTTTTAAAAGCTGATGCAGCATCAATACTTATGTAGATGCTTGAAGATAATATTAATAAGTTTATCCTTATGTGGATATCTCCCTGTGTATCAACATGAGAATACGCCTTGGGATCTTCAACTCTGAGAATACAATTTTTATTAAATAATTTGCAATAAATTATTTGTACAACTATTAAATTATAGTTCTCTCATATATTATTTACCCCCAATTATTGTGGAGATCATGGCTTTGATCCTGCACAGACTTAGGCATGTGCTTAACTTGAATAGAATTTGTTTTCAGTGGTAGTATTTACATTTCAGAAATTTGCATGTGCCTAAATCTTTGCAGTATCAGAACAATAGTGCCCAAGTCTGTGCTCATAAGTTTAGTGTATGGTTATTACTAGTCATGGTGTCATGGCCATGTGCTAGATCAGTGGTCACCAACCTCCTGCACCCCAAGTTCCAGCCATGAGCCCCCTCCTGGAGCCAGCACCCCGAGCCCCCCTCCTGCCCCCAAGCCTCAGCCCTGACCCCCCTCCCAGAGCCAGCACCCCCAGAGCAGCATCCTGTATCCCCTCCTGCACTCAAAAACTCTGCCCCAGCCCAGAACCCCCTCCCAGAACCCACACCCTGCACCCCCTCCTACACCCCAACACTGCCTCAGCCCAGAGCCCCCTCCTGCACCCAAACTCCCTCCTTCACCCCAACCCCCTGCCCCAGGCTTAGCCCAGAGCCCCCTCCCACACTGTGAGCCCCTTGGCTCCAGCCCAGAGCCCATACCCCCCGCCAAACCCCTACCCCAGCCTGGTAAAAGTGAGTGAGGGTGGGGGAGAGCAAGTGACGGAGAGACGGGGCGTGGAATGGAGTGAGTGCGGCGGGGCTTTGGGGAAGGGGCAGGGTAGATCTTGGGTTGCCCTTAAATTGAAAAAGTGATTGTGTGTGTAAAAAGTTTGGAGACCACTGTTCTAGATAGTGTCACAGTAACTGACTAGCAGCAAGACAGATTGTGGAATCCTGCATGGTTGTTCTTCAGTATTTAATTGGCATCACTCTGAATGAAATCCACTGAAAATAAGTCACCCAATTAATAAAAAACAAAAACAAAAAGAAAAACACCCACACAATCAGGTCATAATTAGTGTGTTAATTATGACTTTATAGGCTCAGACTTGAAGTTCAGAAGTGATCACTATGATCATTTAGCACAGGGGTGGGCAAACTATGGCCCATGGACCATTTTAAGCCTGCCCATGAGCTCCTGCTGGGGAGCAGGGTCTGGGGCTTGCCCCACTCCGGCGCTCCAGCCAGGGTGCAGGGTCAGGACCGTACCAGGCAGCTTCTGCAAGCAGTCGCATCGCCCCACTCCAGCTTCTACACACTTCACTGGGAGCTGCAGGGGTTGTGCCTGTCAATGAGGCAGTGTGCAGAGACGCCTGGTTGCACCTCTGCATAGGAGCTGGAGAAGGGACATGCCACTGCTTCCGGGAGCCACTTGAGGTAAGCGCCGCTCGGAGCCTGCACCCAGAGACTCTCCCCATGCCTCAACCTCCTGCCCCAGCCCTGATCCCCCTCCTGCTCTCCAAACCCCTCGATCCCCTCCAGGAGCACCCTCCTGCACCCCAAACCCCTTATCCCTGGCCCCACCCCAGAGTCCGCAGCCCCAGCCAGAGCCCTCACCCCCTCCTGCACTCCAACCCCAATTTTGTGAGCATTCATGGCCCACCATACAATTTCTATTCCCAGATGTGGGCCTCAGGCCAAAAAGTTTTCCCACCCCTGATTTAGCAAGTATTCTATCATCAACACATTTGAAAATCTGAGTGTTGCCTTTTTCCATACATTAAAGCAGCCATTATTTGTGTTTCAGGAGGTTTTGTTATTTATTTATTTTATTGTATTATTTTCCTCCATGCAAATGGCCAAAACTGTTTGTGAGCCCACAAATTTAGGAAATGCACAGTTGTGTAGTAGTAAAAAACAAATGTGGGTAATCTAACCTAAATTAAATACCATAACCAATAGTAACCAAATAATGGCATTCAAGATACCATTATACTTTCCTATATTTAAAATACCAATCTAGTAAGATACTTTCCATTGTCTACTTCCTTTTGTCTTTTCATGCTGTTAATTGTGTAATTAGGAACATCCAATAAAGGAAACTATATAGGAGGTAGTTTTGGTATCTCTGTACAATATAGCATTTCAAAATCTTGCATCTAATGTGCATTTTGGATGGCACCAAGTTGTTATCTCCTCCCCTGAGATAATTTTTATTTAAAATCTCATGCTTTTGAAATGACTTTACCAAAAAGCAGGTCACAAATTGGGAGAAGAAAAAAGATCAGGTTTTTTTTAATGCGGAAAGATTCTGCTTCTCATTGAAATTACAGTGACAGAACCAAGCTGAGTTTTTGACTGTTCAACATAATTCTATAAGAAAAAGTGTAGAGAACTATCTCTCTATATATATTGCCATATATATGAAATGTATAATATTAAGTAAGGTATTTAGGGGATATCGATCGATGAGTCAATTTGGTTAATCTCTCTGAAATATTCATAGGGCCAGAGCTTCAGCGTAGGGTGACTACCCATCCCTACTTGGTTGGGACAGTCCCAAAATGTACATTTCAAGTGCTGGTCCCAGACTGAATGACTGCAGGACAACATTTGTCACAGAGTCCCTGTGGCACCGCTCCATGCCAGCCTGAAGCTTACGGGTGGCACCAGCCTCTTCCTGTTGGGAGGGAGGGTGGAGGGGGGCCTTAGCCCCCCTCACCATAAGACCCTGCCCCCTGCCCTTCCTATTCCCCAAAGGCCCCACTCTTGGCCAGGCCAAAAGCTACAGCCAGGCAGTAGTAAGAGCCACCCAGGTAGCCCAGGACACTGTGGGGAGCCCTGGAGTCCCAGACTCTCCACCTCCTTTGGGCGATGTGCCATGTGGGGGCAGGAACATGGGCCAAGGGCTGCTCTTGGGCACTCCAGCCTCCTGTCCAGAGCAGGTGAGGGTCCCTGGGTGGCTCTTACCACTGCCTGGTTCCAACTATCACCCTGGTCAGGGGGTGGGGCCTCAGGGAGGAGAAGGAGGAGCAGGGATGGGGCCACAGAGAAAAAGTAGGGCTCTTATGTGTCCTATTTTTGCATTTTGAATAGATGGTCACCCTAGGCATGTGAAAAACTGGCATAAAGTTTCTCTGCACTTCCCCAAAGTTTGTAGTGCTTTGCATGGGGCCAGTCCCTACACCTAAATTACAGTAGCCTAAATAAATGCTCTAATACTCAGATAATGGCCATAAATAGTTTAAATCATGAAACTGCAGCAGTACAGAGGACATACTCCTTCCCCCTGCAACAGAGGTAGTGGGTTGCACAGGAATCTCTACTCTGGTTCTTTGTCAATGGAGGATATTCCTTGCACTGGAGTTATTCTCCTGGGGCCAGATATGCCCACCCATGCCAGATTTCACTGTCAGTTCAATGCAAAATTATCGTCTTCACATTAAATAAAATATTTAGCATTTCAGCACTCTCTTTCTCTCTCTCTCTCTCTCACACACACACACACACACACACACATTCTTAGTGACTTTTCATTAATATACTAAGAAGGAAGAAAAAAGGGTTACTTAAAAATGTTAAATGCTGATGTAGTTCCCTAATGTCTGTATGTTTTTTAATGGAATAAGTGTCTATGTGAGGTCAAAATAGATTGTGCAATAAATGACACTTTACATCAATAGCAGAATTTTATGTTAACTAGGTTGGTGCCGATCAGGCTTCTCTAAGATTACTTTATGGGAAATGGTTAGAGAGTGTGTTGCATTCTAAAAATAATAGATGAGCTCACAAAATGGTGTAAGATAGATCATGGTGCAAAAAATAAAAAATTATTAGCAGAAAATAAAAGAAAAAATCATGATAGCACATAAAAACTGCATGGCTTTCATCAAAAATATAGCATGAGACTCATCAGCTAATTACCAACAGTATAATAATATGCTGGTTTAAGTGGAATGCTTACTGTATAGCTGACTGTGGATTTTCTGCTCATTTTCTCTGTGAAGCATTATATCCTGTACCTGATAGATACCATAACTGTGAATGGTATGTTCCAAAATGTGTCTGTCACAAAATCTGATGCCTCCCAAGTGCGGCTTTCTTGGCCCAAGAGATTTGTATTGGTACTGTAAGGTGTTTTGACAAGCCTAACCCCAGGCTCTTTGCCCTCAGCTCCCTAGTTCTATAATATTTTAAATACAGAGGAATGGGATACAGAAACTGAAAACAGGCGTCCATCCGATGGTAAGAAAATGCTAGACTGAAAAACAGGAAAAGGAAGGAAAATTGGTATTATTTTTTTTTCTTACACAACTTTTCTATTGTCTAGAAAACCTATTCCAATATGGAATGTATTTGAGTCACTTGATAAAGGAGAGTTAGAACAGTACTGGGGGGGGGGAAAGGAAGATAAATAGTCATTTGGGCAGGAAAATTAAAACCTGAGGTACTAGGAGATCAAAATAACATAATTGCCTTCTATGACGAGATAACTGGCTCTGTGGATGAGAAGAAAGCAGTGGAAGTGTTATTCCTTGACTTTAGCAAAGCTTTTGATACGGTCTCCCACAGTATTCTTGCCAGCAAGTTAAAGAAGTATGGGATGGATGAATGGACTAAAAGGTGGATAGAAAGCTGGCTAGATCGTCAGGCTCAACGGGTAGTGATCAATGGCTCAGTGGCTAGTTGGCAGCTGGTATCAAACGGTCGGTCCTGGGGCTGTTGTTGTTCAATATCTTCATTAATGATCTGGATGATGGGATGGATTGCACCCTCAGCAAGTTTGCAGATGACAGTAAACTGGGAGGAGTGGTAGATATGCTGGAGGGTAGGTATAGGATACAGAGGGACCTAGACAAATTGGAGGATTGGGCCAAAAGAAATCTGATGAGGTTCAACAAGGACAAGTGCAGAGTCCTGCAGTTAGGACGGAAGAATCCCATGCACCGCTATAGACTAGGGACCGAATGGCTAGGCAGCAGTTCTGCAGAAAAGGACCGAGGGGTTATACTGGACGAGAAGCTGGATATGAGCCAAAAGTATGCCGTTGCTGCCAAGAAGGCCAATGGCATTTTGGGATGTATAAGTAGAGGCATTGCCAGCAGAACGAGGGATGTGATCGTTCCCCTCTATTTGACATTGGTGAGGCCTCATCTCGAGTACTGTGTCCAGTTTTGGGCCCCACACTACAAGAAGGATGTGGAAAATGTCCAGCGGAGGGCAACAAAAATTATTAGGGGACTGGAACACATGAGTTATGAGGAGAGGCTGAGGGAACTGGGATTATTTAGTCTGCAGAAGAGAAGAATGAGGGGGGATTTGATAGCTGCTTTCAACTACCTGAAAGGGGGTTCCAAAGAGGATGGATCTAGACTGTTCTCAGTGGTACCAGATGACAAAATAAGGAGTAATGGTCTCAAGTTGCAGTGGGGGAGGTTTAGATTGGATATTAGGAAAAACTTTTTCACTAGGAGGGTGGTGAAGCACTGGAATGGGTTATCTAGGGAGGTGGTGGAATCTCCTTCCTTAGAGATTTTTAAGGTCAGGCTTGACAAAGCCCTGGCTGGGATGATTTAGTTAGGGATTAGTCCTGCTTTGAGCAGGGGGTTGGACTAGTCTATGAATCTATGAACTGTATTTACTTACATTAGAGTTTGAAAGCAAAAGCTGTGTAAAGAATATGAAATAACGTCTCTAAAATCTAAGGTATGTCAATGTAAACCCCTCTATAACAGTTGTTCCTGCCTTTTTCCATTCTGTGACCCCATGTTACAAAGTTTGGGAACCTCTTCTTATTTACTCATAAAGAAAGGCAGTGTGGTCACCATTCCTTGGACGTGTGGGTGCACATAATTGACCTGACTAACCACATAGACTCAGATTTTTGAAGTTTATTTTTAGACACACAAATCCCATTCATTTCAATAGTGGTTGCACAGATAATTCCCTTGGCTGGCTTTGGAAATCTCAACTATGATTTTTTACTGAAATGAGTATTGGCAATTACAAACACTCCAAAATCATAAGTAAAATGCACAAAGTATTGAATAGGTTTGAAATAGGCTTCAAATCATGATATTAAAAATAACAACATTGTAGGTCTTTTTAGTGGCCATATGATCTTTGTGCCTTTAGAACTCACATTTTCAAGATGTTCTCCACAATCATAATATGTAGTCATTTTTTTTTAAAAAAAGGTAGCTCAATCACTTGACTCCAGGAGTTGGAACTTGGAAAAAAAATCCAACATTGTTATCACAAGACTCATGGGGGAATGACAAATGTTACTGCATTGTCTTTGTTGTATCTCTTTCTCCCAATTGTTAAACTCACTTGTGTAATTTGCAAATTGGGTTCGCAAGCTGTTCAGGGCATGGACCAGGTCTTTCTATATGTTTGTACAATACCTAGCACATATGGGGCCTCACTGATCCTAACTGAGACCCTTAGGTTCTACTGTACTACAAATAAAATAATAAATGTGTTCAGATGACAAGAAATACATTCCTGTAAATAAGAATTAAGTGCTGCATATTATCCTGTAGCACACCCCCAAAAAAATCATTGATTATTTTTTTAGAGCAATTAAAAAGAGAAACTTTGGAAAGCACAGACAAAAATACTCAGGTCAAGGTCACATATGGGACTACCCACCTATGACAAGAAAATCTATAAAGATCTTTGCGGTGCAATTACAAATTAGACAAATCTGTCCTTCAGAGGACATGTTGTACATGGCTCTATTAGCTTGTTTGAATTCTTCCTCTAACATATATCTATGAAAATCACAGGCAATAGAATCCATTTATCTATCTTCCAAACATAAAGCTATAAAAATGATAGACATTTAGAAGCAGAAAAAATTATGCAAAGGTATTTTTTTATCTGCCTAATGTTAATGCATAACTAATCTTCACTTTATATACATAATGCGGTGAGAAATAAATAAAATGACAGATGGCTTTTCCCTTCCCTCTTGCATGTAGTAGCATGACTGGACAAACAACCTATATCACTGGCAGATACGTGCTATGGAAGCACCATGAAAAGGGTAGTTTTCTGTCTGGGAACAAAAATGCAATTGCACTGTTTATTTTGAAATTACACACACAGTGACCTGTGAAACAATCACTTGTGATGTATAACCAAATCTGAGTTCATCTTTAGGAGTATCAAATATAGCAATATATGTGTAACCCACATGCTTAACGGGAGATATCTCTTTAAGAGATCTAGCGAGAAGAAGGGGCAGAGTAATGAGTTGTGTCTGGATCATTTTGATAGGCAGATACACATGTCCAGAAGTTTCTGGAATTCGGTGCAGTAGTTTTGGGTATGCTCAATAGGCCCCCTGTAGCTGGACTCAGACTTTACTGAAGGCAAATAGACAGGGTAGCTGCTTTACAAAAGGTCATGTAATGTGGGTGGGTTGAGAGAAGCTTAGCCACAGGAGCAGAAAGCAGACAGATTTCCCCTAACACTGAAGTATTTTGCAGCAATTAGTACTACTGTTAGCTTTCCAACAGAGAATCATTGGCACTGTTAATTACAAAAAGGAGGAATTAGGAGGAAAAGCTATCTTCTTTTGTTTTAATTGTGTACCTTTAATGTTCCTTGATTTTCATCAAATTGTCTTAACCAGTCTGGTTCACCAGCGCTCTTCTTATTTAAAAGTGATGATAGGGAAAAAGTTATCTGTATTTTGCTATTCTTAATTCTCTATTTTTCTTGTGACAGGATTTTTTATTTGTGTACTTAACACTGATTGGTTGGTTTATTAGCTGACTAGCTAACTGAGTGGTTCCACAGTCCAGCAGAAGAGGAAAGAGTCTGCGTGGGTTCCAGTTGGAGATTTCTGTAAGCAAAAGGAGGAAAGATATCACTGCAATGTTTTTGACTCAGCAGACTGTACAGCATTGAGGAACAAAGAAGAACTGAGACTCAGATGAACTCAACCTAAGCTTTTGGTACTTGGAGTTAATTTTCTCTACATTTCTGTGGGGACTGAGCTATTCATATTTAAATTTTTTTTATCTATATTTATGTATATCTAATATATGTGGATTATGACGTAGTCTTATTATTGTAGTAGAAAGTAAGCTAATGTATGTGGATTATGACGTAGTCTTATTATTGTAGTAGAAAGTAAGCTATCATGTTTCTTTATCATGATAAGATTTTATCAAGTTGGTACTTAAGAATTAAATTCAAACTTTTTGTTCTTTTTGGACATAAGTGTGGGGAGTTTGACCCTGTGCAATTCTTGTCAAAAATCCTCAGTGATTGAATTCTGGGTCTGCATGTGCTTTTCTGTATGAATTGTGTTGAAGCACTAGACGAGAGGTGATGAAGTAAACTCTAGCACCCCCAGAGGTTACATATGCACACAATTGACACCCCTTTAATGATTGCATGCGTAAGTGAAGAATATTTATATTGAGTTTATGAATAATGTTGACATGGACTCAATAACATAATTAACAGGGTCACTTTCTCTAGATCTAGGCCCAAACTATTCCATACCCTTTGAAAAAATATAGGAAGGGTTAAAGTGCCCCTACCACTGAGGGAACAGCTCAAGGATCCACAGATGTATTGAGTTCCAATTTCATGGGTCCCAGGCCACCTTCATGGACAAGACTGCCTTTATTCACTGCTACTCATGTTCTACCTGTCAGCATTCCTCACTCAGGAGCTGGGCTGTTAGGTACAGATCTCAAAAGGTATTTAGGCTCCTAACTTTCATTGAAATCAGTGGAATACCTTTGAGGATCTGTACTGTCAGTGGCTACCTGTGATACATCTATTTCCTCCCCCTTCTGTGGCAGCTAAAAGACACAGAACCAAAGATAATACTGCTCCACTATTGCTTCTCATTGATTTTCTAGTAGAATTTCTTCTCACTTTCCAGATAAGTGGTTCCTCTTCAGTCCAGCCCCACTTCAAGCCAACTAGCTCCCTAATGTACAGAACCCCACCATGTGATATTCACACAGAGGGACTTCCATGGACTTTCAGAGAGAAGGGGCACAGCCACCTGTTCACTTTGCACTGTGATTGGGCTTCTCTGCTCCTTTTCACTACACAGCATAGGAGCTCTTTACATGTAATCTAATCCCATTCCGTAAATCTGCTTTATAGTTCGGGGTATTCATCAGTGTCATAACTCTGGCCGAATTGCATGTGATAAATAACAAGAGATGAGAAGCTGAACAATCATTTTTCTGTAAAAACAACATTGCCACATGGATAAAGGCAGATGCTCTGTTACCACCCACAGAAAGGAAAATAGTCAAGAGAGGTTAAGTATTACTTGTTTAGTCCTGGTCCCCTAGCATCTACCCATAGGTATAGCCATAGGCTTTTGTTGAAGAGTGATTGAATGTGTTTCCACAATATATTTCATGGTGATTGCAGCAAGAGGTTTCAAGCAGACAAGAATAATACATTAAAGGAAGATGGGTTGTATTCACCTCTGTCAGTGCATAATGCAAATTGTATTTTTGTTAGTAAGCTGTATGTTTTAAATGCCAGGTAAGTAAAGGCAGAGTTGTTGAATCTGCACATCCATTGGCCTGGTCACCATTTTTAGATTTCAGTGGCTGCAGGTTAGTGGTTGTAGGCATTTTGTGCTGCTGGTTCTGCCCCCGACAGTGGACTTTCTGCTACTAGAAGCATTGCTCTCTGGGTTACACCAGCAGAAACTGGTGTAGCCCAAGACAGAGTTCAGCCATTGTAAGTCTACATTCTGGATAGTTAAGTAACATTATGCAATTCACTAATGCTGAGGAATGGTGGAGGGTGAAGATGGGAATCATAGTTCTCTCTTCTGGCTGCTAGACCATTCCTGAAAGATATTCAGTATCTCAGCACAGCCAGACAGCTATCTCCATATATCTAGATTCTTGATCCATATACTGAAAGCTAGCCTATACCTTAAACCATCTCTCACACCAAGATATATAGGAATAAAGCCACCCTCCCTGAAAAAAATTTCAACAGGGACAAAACACAGTATTCCATCTGCTACACAGCAAACACCACAGTGAATACATCGCATAGATTATCTGCTTTATGTGTTGGCTTCTCATTTAATAGAGGCCAGTTGAAGCTCTCATATCTTTTTAAAGTGGTGTTCAAACATTTCTATTAACCTTTCTGGGCAGTGACACTGATGCTTTCATGATCTATCGATGGTCAATGTCAGCTTTTCCAAAGTAGTTGCACTTTGAACAGTGGGTATTTTTCATGGAGTACACAGTACAGATAATTTATTAGAAAAATTGGAACATGGTTTCTCTCTTTACATTTTCAAATAATGGCAGAACCCAACAGTTCTTATGAAACTCAGTAATGAGTCATTTTAGATTACCCTATTGACCTATAGATAAATTCAATCTGCCACATTTTGATATAACCAATAGTTAGAACTGAGCTGGATGAAGAAATGAGTCTCTGTACAGACCTTATGGAGTCCTGCAGCTTTCTTTAGGGAAAGTATGTCTTCCAAATGCACCCCATTAAGGCAGAAAATGAATGTGATAATGAGCAGAAAAGAAATAACTTTTCATCAGAAATCAAAGAGTTATCCTTAATCTCTGCTAAGGACAAAAATCTAGCAGTATATTCAGAATGTTGTTATATTCCGAAAGATTATTTAAAAAATTAAAGTATGCAGGGATTCACACATGCTTAAGGGAATTAGTCACCCAATCTTTGAAATTCAGTGGAAGCTGGTCCATCACTTCTGTATGTGCCTTATGTCCCACCCTAAAATAGCCATATACTATTAATTGTGCCTTATGGGACAAAAATTACAGATACAAATAAATATTGTGTAATTTGTATACCTGTTATACAATAATGTTTTATATTTTCACCCAATAAATTAACATTTTTGGGCCTGATCATACTATAAGACACTTTTCTTTGGGATTGGCCATATCTTCAGCATGAGTCATCTGCTGTTAAACCACAGCATTCCAATGTCTATGGAAATTTTTAACTTTCCCTTAACGTTTTTTGTTGCTTTTATTTAATGAGCAGGTTACTGCAGCTTAAACTTGTTCACCAGTTGATTCATGTTTCTTCACTGGTGTCAAGGTTCCTTCCCCACTCTGAACTCTAGGGTACAGATGTGGGGACCTGCATGAAAACCCCCCAAGCTTACTTTTACCAGCTTAGGTTAAAACTTCCCCAAGGTACAAACTATTTTACCCTTTGCTCTTGGACTTTCGCTGCCACCACCAAACGTCTAAACGGGTTTCTGGGAAAGAGTTGTTTGGAAACATCTTTCCCCCCAAAATCCTCCCAACCCTTGCACCCCACTTCCTGGGGAAGGTTTGGTAAAAATCCTCACCAATTTGCATAGGTGACCACAGACCCAAACCCTTGGATCTTAAGAACAATGAAAAAGCATTCAGTTTCTTGAAAGAAGAATTTTAATAGAAGTAAAAAGAATCACCTCTGTAAAATCAGGATGATAAATACCTTACAGGGTAATTAGATTCAAAACATAGAGAATCCCTCTAGGCAAAACCTTAAGTTACAAAAAGGCACAAAGACAGGAATATCCATTCCTTTCAGCACAGCTTAATTTTTCAGCCATTTAAAGAAATCATAATCTAACGCATATCTACCTAGATTACTTACTAAGTTCTAAGACTCCATTCCTGTTCTGTCCCTGGTAAAAGCATCACACAGACAGACCCAGACCCTTTGTTTTTTCCCCCCCTCCAGCTTTGAAAGTATTTTGGCTCCTCATTGGTCATTGTGGTCAGGTGCCAGCGAGGTTATCCTAGCTTCTAAACCCTTTACAGGAGGGATTTTAAAGGTGTTTACCCTTCCCTTTATATTTATGACAACTGGATGTCGGGGCTCAGAGAAAATAAACCCCTTGCAAACACTGGAAGTACTGAAATGGGGTCATTAATAGTCTACAACTGCTATAGGCTTGCTCTTGCCGTTATGCAACATGAATTTAATCTCTCTATGAATTATTTTACATAACTGGAAAAAATCTCATTGTAAACATTTTTGAAAGACTGAGTTGTGTGGCTACTCCAATCACTTTCCATGCAGGCAGCATTCATCTTCCCTTTTCCTTCATAAGAGTCAGCTTGCCTATTGCTAGACATATTGAGTAAAACCATGCAATTCAACACCCAAAAGACCTGCTTTAACCATGATGCTTACGGGGCTGCAGCAATTACAGGGAATGAATTGGGAATCTGTAGTGAACCAAAATATGCTTACGTTCAGTTCCACAATCCAACCGCAGTTTAGTTTGTGATCTATCAAGAGACCCAAGTTATGACTAACTGATGCCTACTGCCCAAATAATGTGCACTCTTCTCTACAGAAAACACTTAGGTGAGGTCCACTGCAGCTGTGGAACTTGTAGTGAGTCAGCTGTGAGAATGCTCAGTGGAACACACAACCATTGTTTTTCTGTTGGGAAACAACACTAAGACCATTATTGCCCTGCTCTGTACATTGAATACAAGCAGCACATTCACAAGCATGTGCTAAAATGCTATGCTGGATATAGGATTGTGACCAAAAAACCCTCTTAATGCCAATTGGCAAGGGGGTGCAGAGGGGTTACAGGAATCTCCTGAGTCTAGTATCTACATTCGAGTTCACTGAAGAATGTCACAAGGTCTCAAATGAAAGGTCATTGTTATCATTGCAAAATGTATGGATGGACGTTGTGTAAGGAGTTATGTATATATACTAAAATGTTCTTAAAGTCTATTGATGTATTGGTCACCAGCAAAGGTTTTCTGTCAGACAAGAAATATTTATCCATGTATCTATTTACATGTAAATTGAGTATTGTTTTGTTCACAATTGGTGTCCTATACCGTCTGAACTGAATGTAAATGAAAGATTGTAAGAATTTCAAAAACAAGCTAAACAGAAAGGAGAAATGGGGGGAGGGGTGAAGTACCTTACCAAGAGGTGCTGTTTAAAGGTTAGTTCAACTGTATCTGGGGATATACCCTGGCATCCATCACTTAGGAAGAAAATGGACAGTGGGACCTCAAACAGGCTTAGCTGAAAACACTGGAGAGAACTTCTGGTGAGATAAGCTCTTTTAGACAGGAGGTTAACCTGTAATCAATTTTAGTCTCTAGAAAGTGTACTATGATTTTGTTTTATATGGAACCATTTGTTTCCAATATTCTTACTCACTATCATTTGAATGCCTGGTCTTTGATAATAAACTTATTATTGTTTTCACTATAAATATATGTAAGTGCTGTGTGTTAAGCAAAGTGATGTTTCTGAATTGAGTCTTTCAAGCTGGTGTGTTCAGTTCCTTTGGGAACAGCAGGCCTGGTATCTAAGTGTATAGTGGATAAGGGGCTGGACACTGCAGGGAATGCTTGTACAGCTCAGGTAAATGGAAAAAAAAACACATGGACTTTAATGTAAGCATCTTTGAAAATTATTTTAATTTAAACATAAGGAAGAGATTCAAAAACTACAATGTAATCTAAAAAAATAGGAAAGTAAAGATATTTTTAGAAATAACTGGAGCAAAATCATTCCACAAAAGGATAATACAAATATGGAATAAAGTGTCAGAGGTGAAACTCAGGATTTTGCCAAAAAACAGATGAATTTCACACACGTAAGCAGTAAAGCCTTGAAGGGAATAGATCAGACAATTGGAAAAGACAAATACAACAATAAAAATTACATACAAACATGACAGTAAAAGGCTTCAAATTAGAAAAATAACCAACCTGTAATGACAGGTTTCAGAGTAGCAGCCGTGTTAGTCTGTATCCGCAAAAAGAAAAGGAGTACTTGTGGCACCTTAGAGACTAACAAATTTATTTGAGCATAAGCTTTCATGAGCTACAGCTCACTTCATTGGATGCATGCAGTGGAAAATACAGTAGGGGGATTTTATATGCACAGAGAACATGAAACAATGGGTATTACCATACACACTGTAATGAGAGTGATCAGGTAAGGTGAGCTATTACCTGCAGGAGAGAAAAAAAACCTTTTGTAGTGATAATCAAGGTGGGCCATTTCCAGCAGTTGACAAGAACGTGTGAGGTACGGGGGGGGGGCATAAACATGGGGAAATAGCTTTACTTTGTGTAATGACACATCCACTCCCAGTCTTTATTCAACCTAAGTTAATTGTATCCAGTTTGCAAATTAATTCCAATTCAGCAGTCTCTCGGAGTCTGTTTTTGAAGTTTTTTTGTTGAAGAATTGCCACTTTTAGGTCTGTAATCGAGTGACCAAAGAGATTGAAGTGTTCTCCGACTGGTTTTTGAAGATTATAATTCTTGACGTCTGATTTGTGTCCATTTATTCTTTTACGTAGAGACTGTCCGGTTTGGCCAATGTACATGGCAGAGGGGCATTGCTGGCACATGATGGCATATATCACATTGGTAGATGTGCAGGTGAACGAACCTCTGATAGTGTGACTGATGTGATTAGGCCCTATGATGGTGTCCCCTGAATAGATATGTGGACACAGTTGGCAACTGGCTTTGTTGCAAGTACAGGTTCCTGGGTTAGTGTTTTTGTTGTATGGTGTGTGGTTGCTGGTGAGTATTTGCTTCAGGTTGGGGGGCTGTCTGTAAGCAAGGACTGGCCAGTCTCCCAAGATCTGTGAGAGTGATAGGTCGTCCTTCAGGATAGGTTGTAGATCCTTGATGATACGTTGGAGAGGTTTTAGTTGGGGGCTGAAGGTGACAGCTAGTGGTGTTTTGTTATTTTCTTTGTTAGGCCTGTCCTGTAGTAAGTGACTTCTGGGTACTCTTCTGGCTCTGTCAATCTGTTTCTTCACTTCAGCAGGTGGGTATTGTAGTTGTAAGAATACTTGATAGAGCTCTTGTAGGTGTTTGTCTCTGTCTGAGGGGTTGGAGCAAATACGGTTGTATCGGAGAGCTTGGCTGTAGACAATGGATCGTGTGGTGTGGTCTGGATGAAAGCTGGAGGCATGTAGGTAAGTACAGAGGTCAGTAGGTTTCCGGTATAGGGTGGTGTATATGTGACCATCGCTTATTAGCACTGTAGTGTCCAGGAAGTGAATCTCTTGTGTGGACTGTAGTGCTGAGTATTACTACATTGTGCAGGGCAAACAGGCCCAAGAGATTTACAACATATTCACATTTGAAAAAGAGCAAGTGAACAAAATCAATGTTTTGATCAGACTATATGAAGATTGACATCCTAGGAAAAATATCACACTTGCTCGCCATATGTTCAACAAAAAGCAGATGAAACATTTTATCAGTTTGTAACAGACCTTCAAATATGCTCCAAAATCTGTGAGTAGGAACATCTTGTAGATGTTGTTATTCATGAAAGAATTTTGGAGCGGTTAATTTTGGAGGAGACAAGGCACAATGATTACATTAAATTGTACACAGATTCAAAAACAATAATGTCATAGAAACATGCAGAAGAGTGCAGGGAAAAAAGCATAGCAACAATTGGACCTGGTCTGGTGATGATTTACAAAGTTCTATTAAATGAAATAATTTTAGTGAGCTCAACTAAACCAAAACAAGATACATAATGCAAAAAAGACAAAGGGATAGAACCCTGACATACAGATGCAGATTATTTCCACTCTAGGTCATTGATTCACCTCCAGATCAGGTCACTAGGGATGACATAATATCCTACCTATTTCTATACCACTTCATATGTTCAAAACATTGGCAAGAAGTTAACCCTCCCAACACTCCTTTGTGGTAAGGGGGGAAGTCAATACTATCATCCATATTTTACAGATGAAGACAGGTGATGATTCTCCATACAGGGAGTCAGTGTTAGAACCAGATTAGCATTCAGGATCTCCTGACTCTCAATCCCCTTCCTCATTTTTTCCAGACAATACTGCCTTTCTAATAATTCAAAGTTGTTAACATCTGACAGCTAATTGCTGGCCTACATGGAATGAGTTTTTAGTACCATTTCCAAATGGTCAATGTAGTCATCAGAACAACTCACTACAGTTAACTGGTTTTTTGGTTGGCATTTTTATCAGAGGCAGCTAGAACTAAATAGCCATGGAACCTAAACAGTTTTCTTACCCCATTAGAGACCATGGAGCATCAGGTGCTCCTGTCTCACTTCCAAGAAGTTGTAGAAATGCACAAAATGCTCTGCAATGCCTCAGGCGCCTCCTCTCAGAGCAAACCCAGAGACTTGTTACCGCAACTGTGCCTAGACCTCCAAAGCCCTCACATACAATGTCCCACAAGGCTGAATCCTCTCCTCCTCATAATATAATATTTCCATATAAAAATGCTGGGAGATCTGTCAAGACAGCCCAAGTGCCAGCAGTGCAGAAATGATGCCCAATTCTAGATCTCCTTTATATCAAATGTAAACAGCACACTGCTTTCCCATCACCTAGGCAAAAATCTACAGTTGGCTAAACAGCAGCTGGCTAAAGCCGAACACAAGTGTAGCTAGAAGAAAGAAGGAAGTCCACTGAAGAAATGGCACCATCTATCACTAATGACAGCATCTCCCCACAGATTGATCAGTTGGTCAACTAGTAGCCACTGCAGTAAAACAACAAACACATACCACAAAAATTAAAGAAACCAAACTATCTGTGACTGACCAAAAGATGTGCAGCATCCTCTCCCATTCATGAACTTCAGGCTTGATTATTGCAACACATACAGCAATTAAGCCCTGAAAAAGCTCCAACTTTTACAAAATGTAGCAGTTTCTGTTTAGCATCACAGATTGCCAAGAACACATTATTCTGGTGCTCTGCCGTCTGTACTGGCTCAGTATTGAACACAGAGTTAAATTAAGGTCCCTGTCCTGATACTCAAAGCCTTTCATGAGTCCAGCACCAACTATCTGAGGATTGTCTTTCCTACCATAAGCAGGATTTCCCAAAACAGTTACATTCCACTGAAACAATGCAAATGTCAACCAACTTGATAAACTTTGTGAATACAGGAGACCTCAGCAATGGAATTCGCTCTTTCAAAAGATAAGAATGATTTTGGAGCTAGCCATTAAATGCAACACTCTATTGCTAATTACTTGGGATCAATGAGTTACTGCACTGTTGGGGGTACAACAATCAATTAGATCAGACAGATTAATGAGAACCCCTAGATGGATTCTCTCCAGTTTAGATGTAAGGTGTATTAGCAGGCCCTGTGAAGCAAGCTTGTGTTTTTGCTGCCTGTGATGTACTTTTTTTGTGGAAAAGTAGGTGTCAGTCCCCATGGAAATTCATGGAGGGTAAATTCATTGAAAAAAGTTAATGGATTGGGGACAGAATCCAGTACTGAAATGAGAACTTTGAGATACTAGGAAACTGAATTTAAATGTAGATATTACAAAGATTAATGTGATAATGGGCAATAAGGCATAGAGAAAGATCAGTAAAAAAAAGTGTTACCATAGGGACCATTTTGTGAAAGTCTATAGTAGCAAATAAATAAATGAGAGTGAATGATTTAGTGGCAGGGAGAATGAAAATGAGGAACTCTCTGTTAGAGCTCTGAAGCAGTGGAATTTGCATGATTCCTGGCATATAAATCTAGCTATACATAGAAAACATACCTTATTTCAAAGCAGTCACAGAAGCACAGAATAACTGTAGAGGAAACGTTAAAGTAGATCAGAACACTGCATAGGTCAGCATAAAAACAAACAAATCATGAACCTCTTCCTATATATTAGGTCAGTGATTCTCAACCTATTTCATACCGGGAGTGCCACTGCCCAGCTCCTGGATCCTGGCTTCTATTAGCCAGCACCCTCTTCCCATTTAGCAACATGGAAAGAGCAAGTAGATACTATTCAGATACGGGTGAAAGACTGCTGCTGTACAGCTATGCAAACAAAGTGCTTTTTACTGTCATTTTTTTTACATAGTAAAACGACATATACAAGACTAGGCCTAAAGACTTAGGGCTAGATTCTGATCTCAGTGGCACCAGAGTAGCTGGAACATAATCTATGCCTGAATCTGGAGTGGGGCGCATTTATGAGAAACATTAATGACGTTACCAGAGATATTGTGAAAAGTCTCCTCTCATTTAGACACTGAAGGGAAAGAGGTGGCGTTGATGACACTGAGGTGAAAATAATTGGCTTGTAGAAATTACAATGAATGGAAAGATTGGGTGAAATCCTGTGATTGAATTTTTAAAAGAGGCTTGGATACTATTATGGACACAAAAATTTGTATTCCAGCGAGGGCAGCCCAGAATATCACAGGGCGATCTGTGTACAGCCCTCCCCCTTCCCTTTCCAAAACGAAGGCAACCATCTCCATAGCATTGCACATCCTCGCCTTGTGCCACCGACAGGTCAAAGAAGGAGAGAGTAAGAGAATGGACTGGGCAAGGATGAGGCTCGTTGGGAGCTCAAAGTATGGCACTAGGGAAGGCACATCATCCTCCATTAGTCTTATAGAGATTCCTCAGAAAAAGTTAACACAATATTTAGTCATTTTTACTTTAAAATTGCCTCATTTCATAAAAGTTTTTTCCATTTACATTCAAACCTTCCATCCATCAATATCTTTGGGGTCATTAAAATCAATGTCAGCAATCTTATACACCAAAACATACACAGCATTTTATGGAGATTGTTTTCAAAAGCTGGACCACAGAGCTTTCTCCAGTACACACAGAGAAATATAAACATCACTTTATGGAAGTACTATAAAGAAGCATAAATATCTAAATCTAACACCCCCAATTTTCCTTTATCATGAGAAATTACACCAAAGCAAAGTGTGCGCTAGATTGAGGTTTATTCACTCTTCTGAAACCAAGATCCTAATTTTCAAATATTCTTTCTTGATACAAAAATGGATCATGGAACAATATTGTCCCTAGAGATGTGTTATATTTTCTTTGGCCTCTCTCTGGGCAACGGAACCTTCTAAAAGAGGGGCCCCAAGTTATACTCACCTAGGGGAAGTCTTCATACTATTACTCCATTTGAGCTGTGCTGTGAGAGTGCCTGCAATGGTGCTGGGGCTCCTGGAGCTGACATGGACGCAAAGGACATGTGTGTAGCGTGCCCTTTCATTTTGAAAATCTTTAACGTCCCGTAGAAAGAACAAACGGATGTAAACAAAACTAAAGAGCTGACATGACTTTCCAGTTCTCTCAACAACTCCTGTGAGAGCGGCTGCCCAGATGAATGCCCAAGAAGTTAAAAAGAGGAGTGGAGGATGTAAAAACTGGACTGACAGCTAGAGATGTGTTCATATTGTATCTCTCAACTGTGTTTGTCTTTGTGATAACTGTTTTGCACAAAGGAGCATTTCCCCTCTGTGGCCTCAGACAGTGCTCCTTACAGTCAGTCTGTTTTCAATCTCATTTACCAATGAAAAGAATAGAAACTGAACACAGCTTACTTATTGTTAAAGAGTCCATTGAAGCCCCCATAGCGGCTATTTCAGACAATGGCTATAGTAGCTTCTGTGATTTCACCTGGTCCTGCTTCAGTGCTCAGAAAGAGGATCAGACAGTCCATGCGGCGGCAACTCCTCTGCTCCCACCCATCTCCCAGCCTATTCGGTACACTGCCAAAAGAGAGGCCCCATCGACATGTGCTGTCCTCTGTACAGGTGCTGCATAACCACTGGGTAACCCTGAAATAGAACACCCCACTTCCACTGCCAGGGATGTTGGGAGACATGAAAGTGGGGGCTTTTTTTCAAATATCTTCTCAACTATTGCTTTTTTTCTTATGTATTTCCTAAATGCCTCCCACTGTTAACTGAAGGAGGGTAAGAATATCATGCTCAAATCAATCTCTTGTGCAAAGAATTGAGAACATATTCACCTCATCCCTCCATCATTGTCATTACATTTCTATCCATCTCCTGATGTAATTCAAAACTGTCCTCTTCCCAAGTTTCAAAACTCTCCCTAAGCAAAATCTAGTCAACTTGCCCCTTCCTTTCTGCTCCTCCATTCTTGATTTCTTCCTCCCATGTGCACTCATGGAAGTGTCTCTCTTTCATTTGTGCAGCCCCAATGATCTAAAACTCCTTTCCTCAACCTCTGAGCCACTGTGACTCTTTCAAGTGAGCATTTCAAAATATACCTTCTCTCTGTAGTTTAGGATTGACTCTCCCTGCTAAGTATTTTTTCTTTTTGCTGCCCCAACTGAAGGAAGCTCCAGTATATAAAAATAAATTGCATTGTAATTGCATTTCACATGTATGGAAAATGGTGATGTACCACAGGGTCCCAATTTTGATTTATAAGCTTTGTGTCAAATATAAACATCTGAAAATTAGGCTGTTGCTTCAGAAAAGTGAGCCAGACTCAGTACGTAGAGTGTCTGTGACTCTGGTGTAATGTCCAGTAAAAAAAGAAAAATATTAAGGTTTCTTAGAGTTTATTCATCTTTATATTACTTGCTTGAAAGTAATCTTTATTTTTCTCCTGTGTAATGGAGAAAGATTTGTGGTACAGCATTTAATTATTTGAATGTAGTCTGTATAACAAAGCTGTGTATGCTTTGATGCACAAGATTACTAATAATGATATCAGCTAACCAGAAAATACTGGTGGATGGAAGGTTTTCCAAATAAAAGAGAAAACATTTATTATATGAGGTAATTTTAACCCCAGCGCTGGCCCTGTAGCAGTCATATGTCCCTCATAAAATGATGTCATTCTCAGAAATACTATACTAGCATTTCAAGAGAGTGAAGAAGCCCTTGGTTGCAGTTTGACACTTTAGCTAGATGAAGCATTATTTTCTTTATCTTGCTATCCTTATGCCAAGGCCATAACTGTTACGAGTCACATAAAGTACAGATATATATGCTAGACCAAATTCATCCCATTCACCTAAATTAAGTTACACAAGGGATGAGGCCCATTGTCTACCCCTAGTGCGGGCCTATTTGCTGTGCTGTGAGGTGTTTTCCAGAAATAGTTCTCACAGCATTAGCCAATCGGTTAATCAACTGCTGCTGTGTTGCTCCCACAAACACTGCTTTCGGAACTCTACATTCACAATTGAAAAAAAACCTCGCTTGTTCATACCTGAATGCTTTTGATCCTGGCAGTGGTTCATCTTTAGCCCTTCAGCAACAAATAATTTACTTTAAAATAAACTGATGTCATTACGTTAAATATAACTAATGTTACTTGATAAAAGGTTGGAATACAAGATTCTGCCTGTGAATGAATTTTCATAATTCAAGTAGATAACAAAGTAATTGCACTAAAAAAGTGAAGATAACTGTAGGTACAGATAAAGGGCAATATACTGAAACAAAACCAGGAACAATAGATTAACTTCTCACCAAGTTAACAGCCCTCAGATTACGCTTGGGGGCAGGCGGTTGTTTTTGTTGTTTTTAACAACATTCTCTCTATATTGCATTCTTGATTAAGTGATTCACACTGCAGTCAAATGCTAAAAACAAACAAAAGCCAACCAAATATAAATACAATTCAGTCACATACTGTACCAAAAATTAGTTTTTGCAGTTGCTCCATCTGACTATATATATATATATATATATATATATTACAAATTATTAAATATATTTGCCTTCTTACCATTGCCCTCCAAGTCTTTGTTAAATATCTTCCAGAAATGTAGTGCTTTCTGGATCAAAATACAATATGATCCTAAACATAAACATATATTAATTGTAACCCATTTCCTTTAGAGTCTACAATTATTCTGAAAGAAGAAATCCAAAACTATATCTCTAGAAACAATTTAAGAGAAACATTTTTCATTTATATATTTCATTTTATTAGAGATAACATAATTTTCATTTTAATGGAGATAACAAAGAGAAAAGGCACAAATAACTCATAGCCAAAGAAAGAGCACTAAAAGAACAGTGAGTTCTAAAGTTATTCAAAAAACATATTTTTACCAACAGTCAACCCTTGGGTGTCCCAATATACCAACCAATGTATATAAGAGTGTCCCAATATACCAACCAATGTGGGTTCATAGTCCTCTTGAGTCATCCGAAAGTCAGCAGATAATGTCTTTGAGACAGCAATTTTCTTTTTCCTTGTAGCTAATATGTTGGAATCCCTAAAACAGTTAGTGAGGAATATGGACTAATTCCGAATATGACAAAAACAAAAAAACGCATGACATGACTAACAAACGCAGGATGCAAGTGGCCAGCACAATTAATGGACAAGCTATAGATTAAACAAGCTGCAGATTAATTTAATTATATGAAATCAGATATATCCAACCAACGAGACTGTTCCAAAGAAATTGGAGGAAGATTAGGGATGGCTTACTCAGCTAAAGCCTCCATTTAAAAAGTGTGGAAAAAAGCATGGCATCTCAAAATGTATAAAGGTGCAACTAGTGAAAAGCCTAATTTTTTCCATAGTGATTCATAGATGTGAATTGGTGGAAGATAATGTTGCACACAAGAAGAAAATTGAAGCTTTTGATATGTGGTGCTGATAAAGACTCTTGTGTATCTTCTGGACTGGAAAAAAGGTGAATCCCTACGTTCAAAATATTATTGGAGAAAAGCGGGCCCTGATGTTGGAAACTTGTGTATTTTGGTGACTTTAGGCATAGAGATGGAAATAATCTTGAAAAAGTTATTATGGAAGGAATGGTGGAGAGTTATCTTAGTAGGGAATGACCAGTGAGAAGATAGATGAATGGTGTGTGGCAAATCACTGGAAGGTCAGCTACTGTGTGTTCAAAGTTAGTAATGGATCATGAAGACTTCCTGGAATTCTGCTATAGTGTCACTGATATTCAGACATGAAAAAACGGATGTATTTACTTAATATTTTGGTTAACAGACTTCTCATAGGCTTCAAGTTAAGCACATGCTTCAATGTGTTGCTGGACTGTCACCCTTATTTAGTGAAAGGAGGTGCAGATTTGGGTGTCTTCTACAAAGAAGTGATGATTAGGGCTAAAGATAACACTGATATGTCCCAGATGGAAAAAAATATATTAAGCCTTTAGGCAATTCAAAGGGCGTGCTTCAGTTTCCACATCTATAAAATGGGGATAATGATACATACCCTCCTTTGTAAAGCACTTTGAGATCTGCTGGTCAAAATCACTATATAAGAGGTAGGTATTATTGTTATGATTAATGCCACCATCAAAATGAAACATGAGCAGTAAGAAAGAAGCATTGTGAAAATAATGGCTTTGTGCTCATTGTGCTCAAGAAGAATAGTGATCAGTATTTTCAAAAGACATCAAGACACTTCCTCTCCCTCTCTCCGCCCCCCCTCCCCAAAGGAGTATCAGAGAAGAGGTTGCTATGTTCATTAGATTAATTCTGTTGGAAAGTTTCCTTTGGTCTTCCCTCCCCCATCTCTCTCCTCTTTAAATTATTTATAAATCAATCTTTATAATTTAATGAGTTTCAGTAACCCAAAGCGTTGAATCAAAATTGTTAAAATTAAAACATTTATTAGCTGTGACCAAAAAGCAAATAACAGAAGTGAGCAAAATAACAGTTAAACTGTAATACTGCCTTTAATTTCATTATGACAGACAAACAATACTGTGCTCCTACTTTTTGACAGTAAAATACCAGTAACCAGCTCCATAAAACTGATACTGCAGATTGTTTGGTTTAGAATACTTTTCAAATGTTTAAAAATATATTTCCTTTTCACCTCGTGCTCCCATTTTACTTTGCATAGGTGTTCAGCGGGACAGTGCATTACGAGTTTATGGAAATGCAACTAGATTAATAGATTCAAAGGCCAGGAGGGAACATTGTGATCATCAACTCTGACCTCCTGTATGACACAGGGCATAGAACTTTCCCAGAACAATTCCTAGAGCATATCTTTAGGGAAAAAAATCCAATCTTAAATTGCCAGTGATGGAGAATCCACCACAATCCTTGGTAAATAATTCTAATGGCTAATTACTCTCTGTGTTAAAAAATGTATGCCTTATTTCCCATCCCATCTAGCTTCAACTTCTATGCACTGGATTGTGTGTTGATTGAAGACCCCTTTATCAAATATTTGTTCCCCATTTAGGTATGTATAGACTGTGGCTATGTCTACACTACCATGGTAAGTCTACCTACGCTACGCAACTCCAGCTACATGAACAACATAGCTGGAGTCGATGTACCTTAGGTCAAGTTACCGTGGGATCTACACCGTGGGGGGTCAAGGGGAGAAAATCTCCCATCCACTTATCTTACTCTTCTCATCGGGGGTAGAGTACAGGGGTCGACTGGAGAGCAATATGCAGTCAATTTGGCGGGTCATCCCATTTACCCTTTCTCAATACTGGCACAACAGTAGCCTCCCTCCAGTCTTCTGGATCTTCTCCAGTGCTCCAAGACTTATTGGAAATCAACATTAATGGCCCAGCAAGCTCCTCAGCCAGCTCTTTTAAAAGAACTGAATGCAAGTTATCCGGAACTGAGGATTTAAAATTGTCTAAATTTAGTAGCTGCTGTTTAACAGCCTCCTATGATACTAGTGGAATGGAAAGAGTGTCATCATATGATATGATGCTTTTCCCAAATAGAGAACAGAAAGATTTATTGAACACTTCTGCCTTTCCTGCATTATTATTGATAATACTAGTATTTCCATCTACTACTGGACCAATACCATTGTTAGCAGTCTTTTTGTTCCTAATATACTTCAAACAAACAACTAGTCATTATTGTCCCCAACTCTGCTGGTCATAGAGGGTTTTTTGTATCCCTTGGATTTCCTTATCAATTTTCTGCAATTCATAGCTTCTGATTTATATTCATTACTATCAATTTCTCCTGTCTTATTATTTATAGCTGCCTTCAATTACCCGGATCAGTTTTGTAACCAAAATGATTTTCTTCCTTGAATGTGGGATTGTGGCTTTTGGGCATCTAGTTAAGTGTTCTTAAACAATTCCTTTTTTCTGATTTAATTCTTCCTCACAGCTGATTTGGTTCACATGCTTTTGGTTTGTAATGTGGGCATTTTAAAGCACGAACTATATATATTTTTCTGGTCTGGACTATATTCTGTTTGCACATTAAAAATGGGATCAAGTCATGATCATTTGTATCTAAGTTACCATTAATTTGTAGTTCTATGATCAGTGTCTCTTTATTTGTCAAGAAGAGATCTAATATAGTATTCCTCCATAGTGATGCAACACTTTTTGCGTTAGAAAATTGTCATCGATAATATTTAAAAATTCCAAGGACTGGCAGCATGAGACCTCCAGCATAGGTCACTCAAATTTAAGTCCTCCTTGATCATACAGCTTCTTTTTCCCCTACACATTTTAGCTAGGTGTATAACTAGACGGTCATCCTGTGGTGAGATTTGGCAGTTTATAGCAGATACCAACTAAAATACCTCATCTTGTGCTTTGTCTGTTACATTTATCCATAAGCATTCAAAATTATTTTCTTCTCAGTAATCAGTGACTTAGAAACAGTAAATACCATTTTTGACATAAACTGCCACAAAGTTTCAGTAATACCAACTAGATTGAATGTGTGCTCATGAATGAGCAATTTGGTTCCTCTTGTTTGTTACTCAGGCTCCTAGCATTGGTGTATTGGCAATTACAGAATTTCTTCTCTTCATGGTCTTTGACTAATTTTGTTCTCAAAATCTTGATTTTGTGCTAAATGAGTGCTAATATTTACCATCTCTTTACCCTGTCTTTTTGCTAATACTTGAACACCGTCCTGTGATTGATGGAATAATCTATCATTGGATTTCAATGAAATGGGAATGCTCGGAGTTGTGAACTGTTGAGTGGGACAGAGGGAAATGTGTTTATTAGTTAGGATCTAGAAGCTTCTGGAAGGCACGTGAGGCATCTAATAACGTGATTCTATTTAAGGCTAGCTAGTTCCACTCTCCAATTACCAGTGACTTCACTCAATCTCATTTTTCTCTAGGGTTCTAAGCATATCTGTAGTTTTATTATTATTTTCTAATCAGTCTAACAGGCATAATAAGACTCCACTTTTAAGAAGGCTATGTCTTCACTTGATGTAAAAATAAAAAAAGTTTTATTTTTACATCAAGATAACCAGTCGGAGGTAGCTAACAATGTAAAATCCTAGTTGAGACAAGGCACTGTAGTTTTTACCTCAATGGAGCTAGTCGAGGTCAACCCTACACCCCATCCCATCTGTTTTCACTTTCACACCCTCTTGGGACAGACAAGAGGAGAACTAAAAGGAAAAAAGAGGGGGGATGATAATTTTGGCTATGGTGCAATTTTGCTATATAAGTTTGAATATTATGCTGCACATAGAGTAATAAATTACATATTTTTAGCTGCCTGCCAGCAACAGAAGATGAACAACAGAATCAGAAACATCTTTATTATAATTTTACTGCCCCTCTGTGCCATTTTCTTATCATTTTATTGCTTTCCACTTCAGTCCAGGCAAGTAAAAGAGTAGGATATCTTCTTTCTTATCCAACTATTCAGCAGATATTTAGAGGATAATAAAAAAATGAATTACTGTCCATTTGGATAATCCATTTGCACAGGCCTAATAATAAGGTGAAAAAATTATATAAATACAAATTCACATTCCCTTACAGTAACATGAACATTAAAATTACCAACAGCCAACAATTTAGAGCACATGGGGCCAAATTTATAAAGGATTTAAGCCCCTACAGACACTGATAGACTCCAATGGGAGTCTGGGGTCTAGATGCTTTTGAAAATCCCTCTGGGAGCCTATCTGCATCTGTTGGGGCCTAAATACCTTTAAAAATCTGGCTCACAATCACCAACTGTTAATAAATCATACAACTGCTTAAGACATTCAAGTGGACCTAGGTGACTGATAGACATTTATTTACAAGAAATTGTGTGGGGGAGGGAATAGAAAGAGAAGAACAACATAACTAACTCAAATGAAATTGATTGTGACTGAATGATGGGCCATTTCATACTCAGTGTGGATTCTCTACATGGTTTCGGCAAAGAAAGGCAACAATTATAGTCCAATTTTGTCTACAGGCTTATGTCACAAATAATAATAATTAAAAAAATCAGTAAATATCATAGCTTCTATTTTCCAACCAGGTTTACGTTAAAGCAGAGGAAGCACAAAGAGCATTCTGCTTAATTTGACTCAGTATCTTCCAATAGCTTTGGGCTATAACAGTTTAGGATTTAAGCATCTGCACTATGAATTAGAAGAAGAAATAGGTTTTGAATTTGTGATTTCATTTACATGTACTATATCTATAGGCTATATTTTTCAAGAACACATTTTTCTCATTATGCTTTTCTTTGGTAATAAGCTTTATCCCTCCTCACAACCGGAGAAGTTGCTTTGCAAAGAATGCAACTGGCTGTGTTTAAGCTCTTTCATTCTTAAGATTTTTAAATGTATTCTTCAGACAGATTTCTTTTTAAAATGACAGATACCTGTAAATTCCATGTGTTTGCAAAAAGGAAATTGTATTCTGCCACTGAAGCACACCGAAGACTCGTGTGGGAAAGAAACAGAGCTGTTTCTAGGTCCATTTTTTTAAATTTATTCTCTTGAATTTGTGCTGTATGTACCTATGAAATTTGATGCCTTGTGTTCTAGTGCATTTTTACATCTGTAAGAACTCTCTAACACTCTCCTTTTTGTTCCCAGAGTTGCTTCAGCCCTTAACAGAGGCTTAAACACTGTGCTCTCTCGTTGAGCCTTCACCTTTGTTCTTTCTTGTTTTCTGAGAGTCAATTCAGACTAAAAGGGTGGGCCTGCAGCCCCTGTACAGCCATGTGCAGGCAAATATGAAGTTTCCCCAATAGACGGGCCACACACAATAGGAGTCTCTGCACCCACCATGCTCTAAGCAGAGCAAAGACTGCTCATTCTTGCCCCCCAGGAGAGCAGAACACCTTTAAAGGAGACAGGGAGGATGCTAGGTTATTTACCAGCTACCACACTGTCCCTAATGAATGGAGCAGATTGTTCAGCCCCTGCCCCCAAGGAGCTTAGGTTACATCTCAACAATGTTTTTCTCATTTCCAAACAACTAAGTAGTGAGTAAAGCAAATGTGTGTTTGGTAAAGAGAGCTCCTCACTTGCTGGACAAAACCAGCAATTTTGTCTAATTTCTGGTTGCAAATTCAGACAAAAAATTGCCAGTCCATTTCAGAATACTTTTTGCCAGTCCCATTTTGTAAAGACACCATTTAAAATCATATTTTTTCTGAAAGATTAACAAGAAATTATGTGAAAAGCCACTTTTGAAAAGCAGTGATTCCATTTTGTTTTTGTTATTATTTTAACTGGAATTCCTGAAAAGTTTACAATATGTGCAGGGTACATATAACAGACAACCCCACAGTGTCACACAGGATTGCATGGAAAGCATCTCACCAATGGCATCAGTCTTATCAACCCCAACCGATATAGGATCATAGTGAGAAACAATGCTTCATATTGTCCCCAGATCAGCAGTTTAGGCTATGTTGATATTTTTAAGGTACTGATGGAGTGACTTCATTAATATAACTACAGCAGTGCAAGTCCCTCAGGTAGATGCAGTGCATGAGACAACAAAAAGTGATTTACAGGTGAAGCTTACCCAGTTTGAAACTGAAGTAAGCCACACTTGTGCAATTCACTTCGGACTTTCATGCAACATGTCCGCATTAGGGATTAGCACTGATGCAGCGTTCTGTATATCATCTTTAACTAAAGACAGATTTTTCTGGTTTTATAAATGACAAGCACGCTACAGGCAGGGCCCAGTGTATCCCACAATTCCATAGTATTTGCCACAGAATCCATTCATTCCCCACCCATGACCACCTAACTGTGATCCATAAAAAATTATTTCTAACCCGTTCTGTAACTCTTGTTCTTTGACATGTGTGCCACTTACCTCCTTAAGTGGAGATGTTTTTCCATCCGGTTGCACCGTTCTGGAGTATTGCCATCCCATTTTTCAATTCAACACACAATTACTTATTGTACCTGAAACATCAAGGATTGGCTGTTAGTTCTATGAAGGTACATCTAGTCACTATTGCCATGGAAGCAGGCATCTTTTAAGTCGAGGGTGGCATACTAGTCCAGGGAGGGGATAATAAAATAATGTGAAACTATCATTTTTAAGAATTTGTTCAGTTGAAGCGGGTCTAAAATTGATCTGAGACTGCCCTTCACTTTCAGGATTAATGGCGGGAATATAACCACTTCCCACTGTGACACTGTGGAACCTCCTCTATGGGACTCGCCCACAGGAGAAACTGCATGTCCTGGAGGAGGAGCTCATCATAAGAGTGGCCCCTGAAGAGGGAGGGGTGGGAGGGATAGAAATTAATTGGAAGGTATATTCCACCTCCACAGTGGTCAAGCCCCAGTGGTCTGAAGTAATATGGGACCAAGCACTGGGAAAGTAGGAAAGATGGTTTGCAAGTTGTGATAAATGAAGTGGGGTGGGTGGGGGTAGATCCCTTTTATGAACACCCAGCCAGCCGGTTAGCTGTAAAATCCCTGTTAGTAGCTGTTCTCTACTTGCTTTACCTATAAAGGGTTAAAAAGTCCATAGGTAAATGGAAGGGAGTGGGCACCTGACCAAAAGAGCCAATGGGAAGGCTAGAAGTTTTAAAATTGGGAAAAATCTTCCCCTTTAGCTGTCTGTGTTGTTCTCCAGAGAAGAGACAGGGCTAGAACTATGCTGTAAGAGCTTGCGCCAGGTATGAAAAATAATCAAATCGTACCTAGAAACTACTCATTTGAAACCCCAGGTGTGTAAGTAGATGAGGAAATGTCTAGGAAGATGCGATTAGGTTTATCTCATTATGGCATGTGGATTCCTCTGTGCTAACCTTGCTTGTAACCTTTAAGCTGGACCTCAAGAGAGCTATCTTGATGCTTAATCCTTGTAATTGTTTTTTTTTTAAACTTAGCAAAAAGCCTAAGTTCCAGATGCATTTTCTTCATTTTTGTTTTTAACAAAAACAACCTTTTTTAAGAACAGGATTGGATTTCTGTGTTCCTAAGAGGTTTGTGCATATGTGATTTAATTAGCTGGTGGCAACAGATGATTTCCTTTGTTTTCTTTCTCAGCTCTTTCCTGGGGGGGGGGGGGGGTGAAAGGCTTGAGGGTATCCTACAGGAAGGAATTCCCAAGTGCACCTTCCTGGGTTCCAAAAGGGTTTTTTTTGCACTTGGGTGGTGGCAGCATCTACACATCTGAGGTCAGAGAAGTGCCTAAGGTCAGAGAAGTGCCCGAGTGCTGCCCAAGTGCCACCTCCTTGATCTGAATGTCCAATTCTGACGCCATCCTCTTTAACAATTCCTGATAAATCTTGGAGTTATCAGGACAGAGTGATGTTGCCTCCAAGGAAACCACCTTGTCAGGAGATGTGGAGGAGGAAGCCAAGACTGGAAGTGGCTGAAGTTCTTCAACAGTTCTCCCTGTCTGGCTGAGGGGAATGAATAGGTAATCTGAGGGGAGAATCTACAAGCTTGGGGAAAACCCCCTGGGTTCCAAAAAGGCCACTGATAAAGGGCTGGCTGATCGGAACTTCGGTCTAGCCTCCCTATTTTTTTTTTCATCCTAGGCTTGAATTCCTGGCAAATCTGGCAGCAGTCCTTCATTTGACCCTCTCCTGCCACTTGAGACAACTACAATGCAGATCGCCTACAGGCATAGGCTTTGAGCAGGAAATACACGGTTTGAAGCCCATGGCCTAGGGTACGCTTTGTTGCTGGCAACGGAACATTGAAATGGGGAAAACAGCAATACTTTTCCCAACACACAACTAGACCTATTAAAACTTACTAAGTAGCTACAGCTAAATTTGTACACAAAGGCTGAGAGAAAACTGTTCTAGCAACAAACTGGGGTTCCAATGAGCATTGTGGATGGTAAGAAGGAATGAAGGGAGCTGGGGGTGGCTTTGTCCTTTATACCTTCACACAGTGACACACACAGCAGTAGAGGGCGCTCAAGCGGCCTGATGGGTAGCACAAAGGGGAAAAAGTTCCCAACAGCCACGCACTTGGTGCACAGACACCAAAAGTGGAATGCACATATGCAACCTCTTGAAGAAGAATCTGAGTTTCATTTACAAAAATGTAGTTCCAGTTTTCATGATTGTGAAGTGAAAACTGATAGTGTGAACAAGCTGTAAGGATCTGTCTACACTAGCTACATGTGTAGCACAAACTCCTAATGTAGACACTCTTCACCTGTGTGAAACAGGGCTTTCCCTATGTGACTTGCTCCTGTACAGTACTCTCGCTGTTTTGCATCAATTTACTTTAGGAGTTTGCACCAGTGTAACTACAAGAGTGCAAATTTCCCTAACGTCAACATGTCGTATGTCGCTGCAATATTGTCTTTTGCAATGTTCACTTTGAAGCCAAAAGATAACATTTAATACCAACTGTCAAGGTTCCTCCCCCACTCTGAACACTAGGGTACAGATGTGGGGACCTGCATGAAAACCTCCTAAGCTTATCTTTACCAGCTTAGGTCAAAACTTCCCCAAGGTACAAAATATTCCACCCTTTGTCCTTGGATTGGCCGCTACCACCACCAAACAAATACTGGTTACTGGGGAAGAGCTGTTTGGAAACGTCTTTCCCCCCAAATACTTCCCAAAACCTTGCACCCCACTTCCTGGACAAGGTTTGGTAAAAAGCCTCACCAATTTGCCTAGGTGACTACAGACCCAGACCCTTGGATCTTAAGAACAATGAACAATCCTTCCAATACTTGCACCCCCCCTTTCCTGGGAAATGTTGGATAAGAAGCCTCACCAATTTGCATAGGTGACCACAGACCCAAACCCTTGGATCTGAGAACAATGAAAAAGCATTCAGTTTTCTTACAAGAAGACTTTTAATAGAAATAGAAGTAAATAGAAGTAAAGAAATCCCCTCTGTAAAATCAGGATGGTAGATACCTTAAAGGGTAATTAGATTCAAAACATAGAGAATCCCTCTAGGCAAAACCTTAAGTTACAAAAAAAGATACACAGACAGAAATAGTTATTCTATTCAGCACAATTCTTTTCTCAGCCATTTAAAGAAATCATAATCTAACACATACCTAGCTAGATTACTTACCAAAAGTTCTAAGACTCCATTCCTGTTCTGTCCCCGGCAAAGCAGCATACCAACAGACCCACAGACCCTTTGTTTCTCTCCCTCCTCCCAGCTTTTGAAAGTATCTTGTCTCCTCATTGGTCATTTTGGTCAGGTGCCAGCGAGGTTACCTTTAGCTTCTTAACCCTTTACAGGTGAGAGGATTTTTCCTCTGGCCAGGAGGGATTTTAAAGGGTTTACCCTTCCCTTTATATTTATGACACCAATTTTTTGTTACCTATATTGCTGCTGATAATTTTAGCAGAAAACAGGTTTATCCTACAGTCCCAAACTGCCTCCCATGCTTTTCCAGTTATCAAAATCCCAAATGTTCTTTATTCAAACACCAAAACATTCAGCTTCCCCTGATAAACAGTACTAAAGAATAGAAGTTATTTAGAAAATCAAACCACCAAACACAAAGGGTAAGTGCATGTTTACATATGCTTACCTGGTGCAGCAACTGATAAATATCAAGGTTGATTTTGGTTTTTTCTGCACTCGCTATAAGTCAATAGCAATAATTGTTCCAAACGCAAAATGGCCAAAATGATGGTTCTCTTAGCAATGAAAAAACATGCTGTGTTTGTAGGCTGGCTTCAGAAAGGCTTTGGGAGACCTAGTTTCAGTTGCAGTCGTAGCTGTGTTCTTATAACACAGCTCTAAATCATGTTCTACTGTACCTGCATGCTGATGTTGCTTGGCTATCACGTTTTCTGTCTGTGTATGTGGTGGAACTAGGATTAAAATTAACTAGTAGAAATTCAGCCCAGATAATATAATGGTAATGCTGATAGGACAGGGACTATAAACATGAGGAAATGAGTGAAGTTATATCTAACTGAGGGGATGTACCAGCCTTTTACTCAAGTTCACAGTTTGGAGGTCATGTTGGATCCCAGTCAAGAGCTTCTGGATGCCCAGATATCAGTGGTGGCCCAATGTCTAATCTTCTCTTCAAGAAACAGTTACAACTTTTATTTCAGATAGGGACCTCAATACAGTTTTTCATGCCTGTGCATTGAACGCCCTCTACTTGGGATAAAACCTGAAGAACATTCAAAAGCTTTAGATTGTGCACAATGTGGGGAGGGAGGGGGGCATTTATTTGTCAAGTCTGGATTCAGACAATGTGTCTCTGCCATGGCCCTATGCCTGTGCTGTGGTCTCCCCTCTGCTTGGCGTGGCAAGGGCCAACACCACAAAAGTCATCTGCTGATTTAGTTGTGGGGGGCCCCATTACTCCTTTGGATTGACTGGGAAATCCCTCTCTTCTCTAGTTTCAATTGTGCTGGGGTGCATTCCAGAGGAAAAAGCATTCAGCTCCATTCAGCATACAGAGGATTCAGGGGGAAAGTAACTTGCTACCACTACCTGATCCAGCAGAGCTCCTTGCTGTGCTGGCTTTAGTCCCAGAATAGCAGTTTCAGAGTTAATCCATTGATATGAAAGGCCAGCTCACATCTCAGAGACATTGTTTCAGGCTCTGCCCAGACTTAGACTGCCATCTCTGTATTCTGTACACTGGTTCACATTTTTAAACTTTTGTTCACAACCATGAGTGCTAGATAAAAATAAAATAAGATTCTGACTTCATCATACCCATGGACCTCAGTAGGACTCCCAGGTCTTAATCCAGCCCTATTTCTTACTGAGAACATATTACATCTGTACTTCAAATAATTCACTGGATACCACTCAATTTCTAAGTGTAACTGCAGGTGGTGGGTTTGATCTACAGATCTATTATGGTTTGGCTCCTGTGTACCTGACACATCTCTTCCTTTATGTCTTGCCATGACATCTGAGATCAGCTCAACAGTAAAGCTGTCAAACGTTAGGTTTTTACTTCTGAGCACCTGATGCAAATCATTCTCAGTGGAAGTCCCATAACTCTAGAATTCATACTCCCCTTTGCTGTGAAGCCCAAATCTGTCCAATCATGCTGCCAACAAAGTATCTAATACTATACAAAATTAATATTGAAATCTGATGTCTCACTTACAGGAAATGGATGTAATAATTGCTGTCAATTCAAAGAAGATGATTTATCCAGTTATATTTTGATTATTCTATTTGAAATCCAAGGTAGAAGAGTGATGCATATTTAAAAGTATCAGCACTAATTACCGACTTGATGCTGCATACATCCCTTTCCGATTGACAGCAGTGGGGGCGGGGGCTCAGCAACTCACAAGAATGTTCGGTAATTGGGCGAAATTTTCCACATTTTGGCCCAAAAGGAGAATCTGATGAACTCTCAATTTCTTTTTTAATGTTTTTCAAGCAGCTATATTCAACACTGTACAGCATCAAGACCTTTACCCTTATAAAAAAAGGCATGAAAGACAGAAAAGGGGTTGGATCAATATTGTCTTAGCCACATGATAAGGCTAAGATTAAAGGATAGCTAGAAAAGAGACTCCTGGTTTTATATTCTATGCACTAGAATAGATAATCATTAATATCCTGCTACAAAAGCAACCAGAAAAACCACAGACAGTTTTACTCTGCCAGGTAATGTGCAGGGATTTCCCTACACCCCCACCCCCAAATTTCCCCAACTCCCCTCCCCCCACCCCAGTGGTCAACCAGGTACATTCAGTGTTGCCAATTTAATCGGTTGAAAATTTAAATTTAAATTGAAACATTAATACACACTTTAAAAGCATATAGAGTATATGACAAAATACTTGTACCTGAAAAAGCATAATGGGTTTGAAAACTATGAACAAAGACTGGCTTCCTCATACAGTTGTTATTTATGACAGTGTCGGCTGTCATATCCCCTCTTAGTCACCTCTTTTCCAAACTGAAAAGTCCCAGTCTTTTTAATCTCTCCTCATATGGAATCTGTTCCATATTCCTGAACATTTTTGTTGCCCTTCTCTGTACATTTTTCCAGTTCTAATATATCTTTTTGAGGTGGGGAAGCCAGAACTGCACACTGTATTCAAGATATGGGTGTATCATGGATTTGAATAGTAAAAGTGGAGGAGCTTGGTTTGTCTGACTGCTGAGAACCTACATGAAAAGACCTTGCTTACAAATCATAATGTGAAATTATTAGGTAGGCCAATATAGCCGAAACAAATGTGCCGACACTGAGAACCTACATGAAAAGGCTGCAAAACACCATGCCTCTGGACTGCATCGACATGCAGAAAGCCTTATAAGCCAGTCACTGTCAAAGCCAATTTTAAAACTTAATGAGGCTGTTAAGAATGCTGGAGACACAACACAGTGTATGTGAACCAACATGGCTGTTGCATCCTACTTTCTATTTAACAAAGAGTTACCACACACTACAAACTGGAGGCCAATGTTAAGTGCATTGTCACTTGTTAATCCTGAAGTTGGACGTTGGTTCCGAACAAAGACTGACAAATGCTCGCTATCTTTCTGCAAAAAACTCAGCTGAGTGGCTGGAAGCATGCAGTGCAACAGTAAAAGACTCAGCAGGTGAAAAAGTGAAGAACTCTCGCACCACATTCAAAAAATGTGCATACATGGCTGAGGAAATCACCAATACAAATGGGCATCAAATATTAAGTCATTTCATAGGTTTTCTTGATGTTCATGATAGGCCAGTTAGTGCATTCTAGCTGTTCAGGTGATAGAAGATACATCAGCTGCATCTGTGACAACCCACATCTTAGAAGAGTTAAATGCTTGTAAACTGAATCCCAAACAGGTGGCTGCTTGTGCATTTGATGAAGCTGCAAACTTCTCTGGAAGACATAGCGGAGTAAAAACTTTGCTCAGAGAAAAGTGGAACCCTAATCTCTCCTATACGCTCAGCAGAGGACATCTACTCCAACTAGTATGAACTGCAGAATATTTAAAAGACATTAAAAAGCCATACATTTAATGGCTTTGTTATACTCTTTTTTCAGCAACAGTCCAAAAGGACTGAACTTCTTGGAAAAGATAGAAGCTACATTGGGACTGAAGTTTAAATGAGTCCAACCTGGGAAAACCTGCTGACTTTCCAGTGAGCGATCCTTGACTGTTGTCTAAAATTATTGCAACCATTATTATTGGCTGTGTTGGGGTGTCTGCCCCACATTGGCGGAAAAGGGGTTAAAAGCAGCCCTAGGGAGGCTGTACGGGAGGCATCCAATCAGAGAAGGGCTGAGGGGAGCAGCCTATCAGGGCAAAGCAGACCCATATACAAAGGGAGGTGCAGGGCAGAGGAGGGTAGTTCTCTGTTGAGAGCCCAGGGAGGAAGGACTGGGTTCCTGAAGGGCTGAGAGAACTGCCAACACCCTGGAAAGAGCAGTGCTGCCAACAGGGGCTAAGCAAGCAAGAGACAACTCCTGGCTGGCTGTTGGGGGTTGCAGACTGAGGCCCTGACGTAAGGGCAAGGTGCTGGAGCCATGTGGGAAGTAGCTAGACTATGGACTGCAGTCTGCCACTGAAGGGAGTGGCTGGACAGTAGACTGCAGGTTCGTCAGGAAGGGGGAGAACAGAGTGTGGTACAGCCGGCAGTGTCACTGAAGAGGATGCCGCAGTCCTGGGAGTGACGTGGGTCCAGGAACAGTGGTGACAGCGAATGAGATAGTGGAGAGTTGAACCCTGTCACACTGGCTTTGGAAAGTATCTACCGAGATGGGATATATGAGGGGTCTCAAATTCAACTGACCACGGGGCCACATGAGGACTGGTGCATTGGCCAGAGGGCCGCACCACTGACCAAACCTCCCTCACGCTGCACCGGCCCTGCCCCCACTCCACCTCTTCTGTGAAGCCTCGCCCCTACCCCGCCTCTTCCCTGCCCCCATTCCAACCCCTTCCCTGAAATCCCCACCCCAACTCTGCCCCCTCCCTGCCCCCAGGGGGTGCAGGAGGGGTGAAGGGTGTGGGGGGGGCTCAGGGCAGGGAGTTGAGATGCAGGAGGGATGCGGCAGGGGGCTTAGGGCAGGGGGTCAAGGTGCAAGACGGGTGTGGGGTGCAGCAGGGGGCTCAGGGCAGGGGGTTCAGCTGAAGAAGGGGCTAGGGCGGTGGTTTGCGGCCAATGGGAGCTTTGGGGGAAGTACCTGGAGGAGTGGCCAGAGCAACACACAGACCCCCTGTGCCCCCCCATTCCCCAGGTCCTGACTACTTCCCAGAGCGGCGTGGGGGCAGAGTAGGCAGACAGGGAGGGAGCCTGCCCTGCCCCCGGTGCGTGCCGGGCCAGAACCGCTCTAAGTAAATGCTGAGGGGGCGGGGGTGCCGCGGGGAGCTGGCAGGCAGCAGAAAATAACCCCATGGGTTGCTGCATGTTTGAGACCCCTAGGTTAGATCTAAGTAGTGCAGCTGGCAGACTATTTTAGCTACTGAGTTCAGAGAAGACCATCGCCATTCTCTCTTGTAAGCAGCAGTGTATTAACGCCTAGGCCGACAAGGCCTGGGCCTAGGGCAACAAACTTGCAGGGGCGGCAAATTTGTAATAGCAGCTAGAGACTGCTTCTCCCGGCACCGGTTTGCACCCTCTGCCCCGGCCCTGCCCCAACTCCACCCCTTCCACGCCCCCTCCTGCCCCTATTGGTCCCCTTCCCCAAATCCCCGCCCCAGCCCCGCCTCCTCTCCTGACAGCGCCGCGTTCCCCCTCTTCCCCCCTCCTTCGAGAACCTATTTCGCGCACAAGCACTGGCAGGGAGCGGGGAGAAGCAGGACCCGGTGGCGTGCTCAGGGGAGCAGGCGGAGGTGGAGCGGAGGCAAGCTGAGGGCAGGGGGGCGGCAATTATTTCTGGGCCTAGGGGCGGGGGGAGGGGGGGTGGCAAAATCATTAATCCGCCAGTGCTTGTAAATCTACTGTTGAAACCACTTGGGTCATTAAACAATGCCATCCAGGAATCTGCTACAACAGTAGTAGATCTTTTTCCAACAAAAGGAACTACACTTGGATCAATTAGAGAGATATCCATTGAAAACATACTGGAAGAAGCAGACTTCTGTCCAGAAGTTGGCTAATGAAAGCACTTATATTGAATCCTTAAGTGAAGTGAACAAGAAGTGTTTGTTAAGCCAGCTGAAAAAGTACACCAACAGAACAGATAAATTGAACACAGAGTGGAATGTCATATGACAAACAAATGAAGATTTAACTTCAACTTCTTCTTTAACATCACTAGTGGTTCGACCCAATCTTTGTGCTATGTTTCCTGGGATGAAAAAAGTAGGAATTTATCTCTTGCAATTCCCAGTCACAACAGCTACAGCGGAGCGTTATTTTTCCTAATTTAATAGAATTTTGTATTCTGAGAGAAGTCGCCTTCTGCCTGATCATGCATATATCATGAAAGACTGGAAGTAACGGGGACACAAGAAGCCACCAAAGACAAATGCACTGCATTCGAGAAGTTCATTAACGGAGTTGTGCAAAATTACAACAAGAAAGATGTAGCTATCATGCTTCATAATAGGCTTGTGTAGCCAAGTTTAATTTCTGTGATGATTTTAAAACAAGTTAAATTTAATAAAATGGTCGTGAAATATTTTTGTTTTTACTATGGTGCAGTACAGCTCACCTTCGCCCTCATGGTCTCTACCCTCATCAGCCATCACCTCCTCCCACCCCGTATATTTGAACACCTCCCATAATTTCAATTCCTGGGGAAAACAATCATGTGTAACTTAAACTGATATTTAATACTAGGGAAGGGACTTCAGGAAAAAAATTGGACATTACACTGTCTGCTTTAACAGGTTTCCCCCGAAGAGTAGAAACATTTAAAAGAAGTGTTTCCCAATATTTTGTGGATATGATAAAGTCACTATATAAGAACATGATGGAACACAGATAATTAAATGCCATTTCATAACTACTTTAAAATCCCTAGCTTACATGACAAATTGGAACCTGAACAAGAAATCAAACAATTTTGCACACACATCTTTGAATACAGTTCTGAGACAATTTGATAAGTTGAGAGGTGAATTAAATACAAGTTTCACCAAATAAATGTCAGGACCATGAGTCTTTAACACTAGTCCACAGGGACCCTAAGGTGTTACCAAGTTCCAACATGCCACCAACTGACCTGTTAACAGTTGTCAAAATAGCAGCTGAACAATGACAGAGGACTCCGGTCCTGGGAACTGATTGGCAGAATGCTGGGGGTCCTGGTTGGTTCCCAGCTTCTATTTAAACCAAGCACAGGAACAGGAAGTTGTCCATAAAACTGGGTTCTTCTTAGTTAGGTCTGCTTTACCTGCAATACCTGCTCCCGATCTCCTGCCTGCCTCCTGACACCTGTTTTGCTCTCTGGCCTGTCTTGGACTCTGACCTCCTAGTATCTGACCCGGCCTGACTCTGGTTCCTGCTCTGACCACTAGCTCAAACTACTCATGCCTCAGTCATGTCAATAAAACAGGAAGACCCATGAGATACACAAAGCAATTTTACTATGAAATAAGGATCAAGGGAAACTGTTATTCTGAATTCCTTTTAGTTTTCTGGCTAATTACACTATTCCAACAGTTAAGGAATATTCAGACAGAAGTGGTGGCACATCCAAAGGCTATCGGGTATACACTCAATTTATTTCAGCAGTCTTTATGCAACAGATAATCCCCAATTTAGAATCATAGAACCATAAGGTTAGAAGTAACTGCAAGGCTCATCTAGTCTAACCCTCTATCAGGATGCAGGATCTGTTGAATATAAACCATCCAAGACAGATGGCGATCCAGTCTCTTCCTGAAAACTTCCAGTAAAGGAGCTTCCACAACTTCCCCAAGCAGCTCATTCCTACTGTCCTTACCCAGTTAGGAATTTTTTCCTGTGATTTAATCTAAATCTGGTATGATGTAATTTGAACCCAATTAATCTTGTCCTGCCCTCTGTGGCAAGAGAGAACAATTTTTCTCCATCTTTTTTTGCAGGCTTTCAAGTATTTGAAGACTGCTATCATGTCCCCGTAATCTCCTCTTTTCCAAACTAAACATACCCCATTCCTTCAGCCTTTGCTGATACGGCTCAAATTGCATCCCTTTGATCATCTTTGTTGCTTGCTTCTGGATCCTTTCGAGTTTCTCTACATCCTTTCTATACAACGGTGACCAAAACTGGACACAGTACTCCAGCTGAGGCCTAACCAGCACTGAGTAGAGTGATACTATGACCTCCCATGACTTGCAGGCTATGCCTCTGTTAATGCAACCCAAAATTGCATTTGCTTTTTTGCAACAACATTACATTGTTGACTCATGTTGAGGTAATCCCCCATTCCGCATTTGTGCATTTGGTTTTTCTTCCCTAAGTGTAGCACCTTACATTTTTGTTTGTTGAATTTAATTTTATTGTCTATAGCCCAGTTCTCCAATTTATCAAGATCCCTTTGAATTTTAGCTCTATCCTCAAAAGTGTTTGCAATTCCCCCCTACTTTGTGTCATCTGCAAATTTGATCAGTATGCTCTCTATTCCTACATCCAGGTCATTATTAAAGATGGTAAATAACACCAGACTCAAAACAGATCCTTGTGGAACCTCACTTGAGATCTCCTCCCAATCTGACATCATTCCATTAATAGTTACTCTTTGTCTGCGGTTGTTTAACCAATTATATACCCACTTAATGGTAGTTCTACAGAGCCAGCATTTCTCCTGCTTACTTCTGATTTAGCTAAAACCACACAATATATTAATAAGGTAAAATTATCTAAAATCAACAGGAAACATTATGACAAACTGGGAAAATGTATATTAGTTCTTATGGGTATTATGTGACAACCCTATTTGGTTGTCTACTGCTTCCTGCCTCAATGTCTAGAGCTACATCAAAGAAGACTATAAGTGGGTTGTTACAGAACCAAGCAGAAAATGTAAAATAATGACACAAAAAAAACCAGACTCTCAAGTACATATCTTCAAAGCAGCTAAGAGAACAGTGTCTGGGTTACCAGTTGTGGGGAGAAGTGACCTAGCTGGCTTCATCCCAGCTATTAGGTTTTATGGGGGTGGGGGTGGGAAGGTGATCTGAGAGAGACTGGCCAGGATGTGTCAGTGAGAACATTGACAGTCTGCCTGGGACTCAGAGACAAAGGGATAGGGCTACAAGTAGTGTAGCCTGGTTTTCCCAACTCAGAGAATAAGCCAGACCCACCTAAGCTGTGGATAGAGAGTTAGACTTCAGTAAAGGAATGTTCATGTAGGTCTCCTATTTTAAATCCATTGCTCTAACTGCTGTGTACCTCTTGGGAAAAATAAATCATGCTTTGTTTTCAAGCGACTATTTCTGCATCACTGCAAATGTATGTTGTCTCAGGCTCCCAGAGAAAAACTCTGGCACGTGCCAAGCCCATTGAGCCTTCTAAATAACATAGTTGGCAGCCAAATAGTGTTTGGATTTCAGGAATCTGATCCCAAAGAGGTTCACCTGGGGCACTGGAAAAGGCTCTTAGCTGGGGTAGACTACACAATAACTGTGAAATTGACATTGAGATGTTGGAATAAAACACCACAGAAATAGGGTTAGCAGCTACAAAGGGTGTGATAAATAGTAGTATTTGAATGTGTTTAATGCATTGCGAGTGAAAAAAGAATTGCTCATTACTATGGACTCAGTTGTGAACTGGCTATGTACCCACATAGAAGAGCAAGGGGGAAATGATTAAAGAACAGATCCATTAGCTAATACATTTTTCCTAGGGAATCTTCAGTCCACAGTCCTGTAGTGAGCACTGTATGGATGGAGATCTGTGCCTATATGGGAGCCCACTGAGATGCATGGAGCTCTACAAGGGTTGCCTGTACAGAGCTCATTATTTCATCAGGATCTAAGTCACCTTATAGGGACTTCTAACCGCTATTCCTTTTAATAATTTAATTTAATAATTTGTTCAGAGAACCTTCACTTCCAGCAAAAGCAAAGCACACTTACTTTGACTAATGTATAATTAACTGTGATTTAGTTTGCTAACCATAAAAGGAAATACATCAATTTTGACATCAACTAAATACATCTCCAAGAAATTAGCCTGCAAATGTAAGAAAGACAACTATTCATGACCATGTGAACTATGTTTCTCTTTGATAGGAAAATGAAACATTAGTCTATCTGATATACCAATAATACATATCAGTAAAAAGTCATCTGTGAAACCGATTGGTATAGCTGCTTGTGACCATTTTAATGTAAAATAAAGAGGAGAGAGTATAGATTTGTACTGATTTTACAATATTATATACAAAATTTTTATAAACAGAAAACTATATGTAATTTCATTTTAAAAGTTAAAACCTTTTAACTCAAACCTAAAGTTGTGACACTACATCCCATATTCTTCATAGATATATTGTTAAGATATGATTATGGCATAAATAAGACGTATTTTATGCAAGATAGGTAATGTGACATATCACTGGAAAGGTTATGATTTCCTGAATATGATTATTCTATTTGTTTGCATGTATCATTTTTGTATCTGAATTTAGGAATCTTGTCTATGCATCTATTACAAATGTGTTTACACCTGGGGAATGCCAGTAAGTCTGGATGGCCAGTTCGGAAGGGACATTAGGGAAAACAATAGGTCCTTGATTATGCTAATCTCCCACCAGGAAGCCTTCATGGGGATGCTGAAAACAGCCTCTGTATAATGGCTGTGGAGAAATGTGACCAAGTCACCTGGTACTGGACTCCATGATAATACTAGTGCTTTTCCACTGACGGGGAGTGGGAATCAAACTAGGAGACAAAGGATTCCTGCCACATGCAAAAACTATTTAAGGTTGGGGAGTGACATCATTGGTGCTGCTTCTTCATTGACTCCCCACCAAAAAGAGGACTGCTGGAAACACCTGAGAACAAAAAGACTGGATTAGGTTAGAAGGGCTGAATCTAGGCTAGAGGGTGTGTGGCCTGTGAAAGGAATATCTGGAGTTTTAAGCTGCAAGCAAATGCAGCTTGCCTTCAAGAAATTCTGCAACCTGCCTAAAACAACATTTAGGGTGAAAATTGGCTACTTATAACCAAGTTCTTTAGTATATTAAGCTTAAATTGCACATTTGTTTTATTTGCGAGGTAATCTGCTTTGATCTGTTTACTATTCCTTATAATCACTTAAAATCTATCTTTTGTAGTTAATAAACTTGCTTTGTTTGGTCTAAAACCAGTGCATGTGGACATCCTAACTTGAGGCAGAAAGCTGTGTATATCCCTCTCCACACTGAGGGAGGGGATGAATTTAATTAGCTACACTGTACAGTTCTCTGTGCAACGCAAGACAGTATAATTTTGGGTTTACACTCCAGAGAGGGGGGTGTACTTGAGTAACTGGGAAGTTCCTTAGCTGATCCTTCCCATGCAGAGCTGATCTCAGTATCTGTGTGTATAGCTGCAGCGGGGTGTGTCTCTACCTGTATGTGTGCTGGTTAAGTGCAATCTGAAGCCTGAGGAAGGGCTTAGCTGGCTTGCCTCAGCAATACAGTGTAAAGGCTGGTGGGCCAGGCAGGCTCAGTGGTACCCCAGTTCCAAGTGGCACCCTGGGGACTGGACAGGGGGTGGGGGAAGCTGTCACACTCTTAATTCTAAGAAATTCATGTATTCCATTCACAAAGGCCAAACTTTTCAAATATGGTGGCCTAAAATTAAACTATGAGATACTTCTAAAACTGGAATGAATTGTTTAAGTATTACCAATTCCAGAGATATGCCCTATGCTTAGAATGGGAAATACCACTGGTACTAGTAATACCTCTGAAACCAGAATGATTTTTTTTAAAAGGTGTTCACTGTCAATCTATAGCAGCTTGATTCTGCAAGTACTGGACACCCTGGAAGTGATCCTGCAAAGCATTTAAGAATGTGACCAATATTAAGCACATGAATAGTACCATTTACTTTCTGTCTGTCTACAAAGGAAACAGATGGGCTCCCATGTTCTCATTGTGCAGTATATCACTAATTTACATTTTAATGTACTGTACACTTTACAATCCACACCCCAAATTGCCAGTTTTCCCCACCTTTAGATAGAATATTTAATAGAAAAAGACTACAGAGAAAATGTCGCTATTCTGATTTCACTATTTTTACAAAATGCATTACAGTAATCCTGTATATCCTGAAGTGTTATTCTAAATAATGAAGACTAGTTAAAGCTAGTTTTCTGTCTGAATTACCAAAATCTCATCGCCATAATATAAAAAGGAATTGTACATAAATAATCTATTTCATAGTGCACTGGAAGACAATCTGCTACTCGGTGAGCATCAGGGACTAGAAATACCTGAATGCAAATGACTGCCTGAGAAAAAATGATAGAATCTGCATGAATTTTAACAGCTTGAGGGGAAGGCAAAAAAAACAACACAAAGATAAAATCTTTACATTTTGCAGAAGCAGAACACCTAAATCATGTCAATAGATAAGTTATCAGCACTAGCACAAATGAGTCTGAAGCCTGTAAATTTGTTTTGTTACATAAACATAAAAAAGGAAAAAACCAAAGAAGTTGTTCAGCCAGTGTGACATTCCAGACCATTTATCTTCAAGTTTTCTTTACATGGGCAATATCTTGGTATCAACAATACACAAAGCCCTCTTTTTTGGTGTTTGTTGTATCTGGCCAAGTGTTTTTAATGTCTAATTGGTGGCAAAATTACAGTTTTGTATATTACCTCAGCCTGAATGCTGCCAATCAGAGACTGAAAATGTTCATAAGCACAATGCTGGTTTAGAATAGAATAAACTATTACATTTTACATTAAAAAAAGATATGACAGTTGAAGGCAATTTCTTATAAATAACTCCAAGATTAGCAAACAAACAAACAAAAACAGGGCAATAACAATCAGTTTTGTATCAGTCTGTTCAAAATTCTTTCAAAGTCCTGTTGAAAAATAAATCAGCAATATGATCCCCTACGAGGCATTGGCATGTTTCATTATGACAATCTCTGGCAGCTCATCAGTTCTTCTCAGGAAGTGATTTTCTCCTTCCAGCAACCAAACTAATTTGTTTCCTATTTCAGCTTTTTAGATTCTCCACCCTCTGGCCTTGTTCTTCTCTCTCACTATTTTGATAAAAGCAACACAAAACAAAACTTCATATTTTGGACTAGAATCTGGACTAAAAAGAAGCAGTATTCTATTCCTAAACCCGAGTGATATAATGATCTGCCAGAGAATATAGGTCGGTGGAGGGAATGAAGTGAAGATAAAGAGATGAGAGCCAGCTGTTTTTGATGCTTAAAGATACTTTACAAAACTGTATAAACATCTGTCCAACCATCTTGGAAGAAAGTGTGCTTGACTGACACTTTTTAAAGTTTTTCTCTTTTAATAAAATTGGTCTCATTAAATTCAGTCCGAACAGTTTTCAGTCATTGCACGACAAACTTCAAGTTATCCCCAGATCACTGTTCCATGAATCCGTGTCTTGATACCTTTATTCATTTAAATTATCAGTCTGAACAACATTTCTATGATGCCTGTTTAGCTGCTGTTCTGAACTCAATTGCATTGATTTGTCTTTATTCTTGATTATGTGTGCATGTGTGATTAAGCCATGCAGAATGCTTAATTTTAAGTTGTGAAGTACAGTATAACTAAAATAAGTAACTTTCAAACTGAGTCTTTCATAGTTAGTTACAGCACTATGCTTCTTCTGTTAGCTGCTCAGCAACATAAGGGAGCTTGAAAACCAAAAAGTTAGATTATGTTCAGAACACACTACAAGACTTATTTGGTTGCCAAAAAGCTTTTCAGTTTAAAAAAAAAAAGATAGGGACCCCTTTATGGTTTACTAGCCTAATCCTCCTTTTCTAGCTAACAGGGAATAGGAGCTCAAATTGCTATGCCTGGCCCTAATCTTAATGCAATTCCAGATTGGAGGGGATGTGGGGGCACGGCGTGTGAAATCCTGGCTCCCCTGAAGTCCCAGACTAGCTCCCTAAACACTGGACAATTCTCCCCCTTTACCAGCTAAAGGAATTAGAGACTTCTTGTAATTACTGAAACTATGTATCCCATGTAGCATTGTCCAGCTGTGCTAGAAGAAAGACAGACATTAGATTTGGTTTAATTAGGCTACAACTTTATTCTTAAATAAAGGGAGTACCCAGCAGATAAAGTACAGTGCAGGTAATTCCATAATTGTTTATGTAAACCAAAGTGGGATGGAGGGCTGCTGTCTGCCCTCTGCCTTTACCCATCTTGATCCCCAGCCAACCTGCTGCTGGGACTTCAATACCACTCCCCTCTTGAATGAGGGTTAAGGGTGGCTATAAAAAGAGTGGATGGTTGACACCCTGCCATACCAGCCATAGGAGCCCTGAATCCCGCCCCCTCCACTCCTGTCCCCCATTTTCCCTCCTTTTAAAAAGACCTCCTTTAAATCCTTTACCAACCCATTTTGTCTGATCACCGTATCCCTTCCCTACAGACTACCTGCACTGGACATCCGCCACAAGAAGGTGCAACCAACTAAGGTTGGCTGCCTCTCCCTGCCAAGTACATAGCTAAGTTTCCAGACACTTACTGGTGTCTTCTTTAATATCAGCCAAAAATGTGTCATCTCCAAGTCTGACAGGTGAATCCCATCCTCAATGAATAATTCTGGACCTTCTTATGCTATGTCCAAATGAGAAATTACCAAAACCCACAATGCCACCTATGAATTTGGCCACCTCACTCTTCGTATACCTCCTAGCATTGTCAGTCCAATTGGGCTTCACAGCTCCCTGCCACAGGCTGCATTGCAACATGTGTAACCAAGTAATTTTCACACCTGGAAAGAGTTCCAGGATCTGTCCCAAGCCCTCTTACCTCTGAGCATTAAGTTCACCCCTTTACATGTTCCCTAATCACTTTCCCCAAGATTAACCACAAATCACATCTGATGCTTGCTCACGAGCCATCAAGGTGTTCATAAGGGGCATCAGCTGGTGCCATAAATGCCCTTCCCCCCATGCCTGCTCAGGACTGCTTCATCACTGAGGCCCAGTGCAAACACCCAGATAACCTGGAATCCCACCTATATGCCCAGTAAACAATACTGTGCCCGCAGATCTTCACCACTGTCTGCCTGGCCCACTTGCTAGCACCTGAAATGCAGACACAAAGGAAAATTGACACTGATTCCTATCCTGCAGTCTCACATAATGTTCCTTATGCCTCAGAATTCCAACACCCACTTTCCTGAATTGCACTAGCCTTCAGATCCAGCTGGGCTGCTGTTGCTGCCATCATAATCCTGAGTGGAACCAAATTCACATGCTGGAAACCCCAGCCATGTCAGTCCCAGTCTTAAAACTAACCAACTGGGGGTTCCCCTCACAACATACCATCAACCATGAATCAAGAGAGACTAATCCCTCCCTGGCCTTATTGCCATATACACCTTCCCTGCCTGCACAGCATTGGTCCCAGACTTGCCACCCTCCTATAAGATAATGGATTCACCCTGCCTCCTTGATCTGCCTTCGACCTCCTCGAGGTTAATATCACCAATCGCCCATCCCAGCATGTATCTCTCAATTTCAAGCCCTTCCAGAAGACTCTATACAGGACTCAGACCTAGTTTGCTGATTCTAAAAGCTCCAAATCTACCAGAAATGCTGCCCTAAACAAGGCCACCTCTTGTCCACAATGACATAAGAGCTCTAGAATCCACATCAGATCCCTAAGCATATTAACGCTGATGGGATGCTATATATCCTGCCTAGGGCCAGTGCTTTCAGATCACCCTGCGTGAAACCTCTGAACTAAAAATTTGCTACAAGGATCAGGTAACCATTTAACCTACTGACATATGTAATTCCTGATAGGCGAGTGGAGATGGTTAGTGACACCAGTCACCAGGTTGCTAAGACCACCATGTAATGCAGCATCCATTGCTCTGCAATTGGCCCTATTGGTGACAGGCCTCCTACTCCTGAAATAGCCCCAAAATCAATAAATCTTCTCTCATAGCTTCAAAATGTTTGCAGTGCTACTGATCTCTGCTACACTGATAGTCGTTGTAGGCCACAGTTCTACAGCGCGAGCAGCATCTGTTCGGGTTCCTTGCTGGCTCCTTGTGCCAACTCCCAAAATCCGTCCATCAGAAAAGATAATGAATCAGCTATGCCACTGTAAACCCCAGGCACATGTTTGGAAAGGAAACAGATGTTAAAGTTTAAACACTGTCACTACAAACACTCTCACCAACCACGTCACCCTGTGAGAGGTGGAGATTGATAAGATGTACCACCACCATATTGTCACACCAGAAACACACCCTTTTATTAGAAAACTCCATTCCCTAGATGACCACTGCCACCAAAATGGGGGAAAAAAACCCAGAAGTGTTATATCCTGCACTATTTCTTTTTATATTCAGGTGAAGAGCCATTTCCGGGTGAGCCATCTGCCATAATAAGACACAACAAAGTCAGTATCTCTCGAAGAGACTGAGTGGATCTTTAAATCAGCCTTGAGTATCCATTCCTCCCTCCACAATGATACCCCAGTGAAATGATTTAGAAACTGTTCCCAAACCCCCAAATCCTCCTTCATCTCTCAAGTACCTCTTATAAACTAGCTTGGTATAGATATGCCTGTGGTGTCCGCTGGAAGCCAGGCACAAAATGCCCACCCCTGGGCTACCACTCAGTAGGCAAAGTTTATCTTGAGGGAGTTGCAATATACTCACGAGTGTGCCTAGCTCAATCCCCAGGTAGGTGAACACAGTAAAAGGACCCTGTTGTTTCTTCCACTAGGGTTACCCCCAATTTTTTTAAGATAGGGCCTAAAAGGCAACCATCAGGCTAACACACTCATCTCAATTCACCCTGGCCACAAACAAAAAGTTATCTAAGTATTGCGCATGTAGTGCCTGCCAGCTTCTCACATCAGTGCAACATTGTACTAAATTTCTCTAATGCTGAACAGGATATTGCACCCCCCACAGGCATAACTTTATCAAAATAAAATTGCCCTTCGAAGGAAAAACCCAAAAGGTTAAAGTGAGAAAGATACACTGGCAGTAGTAGAAAAGCAGACTTGATATCACACTTGGCCATCAGCGCTCTGGGCCAGAAGACCTAACTATGTGCACAGCCGCATGAACAGAGGAATAGTCATGGAACAAAACGCTGGGTCTAATCCATTGTTAACTGAGCTATCCCACAGGTATGACAGGTGGTGAATTAAGCAATAGTCACCTAGAGCCTTGTTAGGGACCAAGTCTAGGGAAGAAACCTGCAAGTTGAGTATCAGTATAAGTAAATGAACCAATGGCCCTTCTACTCTATTCTCCTTTAATTCTTGTGTAATTTTTTCTTTACAATATGACTCCTTCCCACTAAGGACTTCAAATTTTTTATCACCACATGAATTTTCTCCCCCAGATAGGGAATTCTAAACCCTGCAGTAAACCCATCCTGCAAATATGCACCATCTATCTTGTTAGGGTAATCCCAAAAGAGCACCCTTTCGTCCTCCATCTTAACTATAGATAGTGCTCTTGTCTAGACCCCTCCATTTTTAGCTCACGCTGACCCCTTCCTGGGCTTTGGCCCCCATATTTTCCTCCTGCCCCCATAGGTCTACAGATGGCATCTGACTTACTTCCCATACTGCAGCTTTCCCTAACTGCTGTAGCAATTGCAGGGTGAATGGGCCACAAAGTACATTTCACAAACAAGCCTAAGGCTGAGGATGTTAGGGAGATTCCCAAACCTGAGCCTTCTTTTGTAGGTGACAAATCTGAGGAATTGTCACAAATTGAAGTGTCACTAGAGGAGGTTTTGGAATTAATTGAGAAACTTAACACTAACAAGTCACTGGGACCAGATGGCATTCACTCAAGAGTTCTGAAAGAACTCAAATATGAAATTGCAGAACTATTAACTGTGGTTTGTAACCTGTCCTTTAAATCAGCTACTGTACCCAATGACCCAAAGATAGCTAATGTTAATGCCAATATTTAAGAAGGGCTCTAGAGGTGATCCTGGCAATTACAGACCAGTAAGTCTAACGTCAGTGCCAGGCAAATTAGTTGAAACAACAGTAAAGAATAAAATTGTTAGACACATAGAAGAACATAAATTGTTGCGCAAAAGTCAACTTGGTTTCTGTAAAGGGAGATCATGTCTTACTAATCTATTAGAGTTCTTTGTGGGGGTCAACAAACATATGGACAAGGGGATCCAGTGGACATAGTGTACTTAGATTTCCAGAAAGCATTTGACAAGGTCCCTTACCAAAGGCTCTTATGTAAATTAAGTTGTCATGGGATAAGAGGGAAGGTTCTTTCATGGATTGAGAACTGGTTAAAAACAGGGAACAAAGGGTAGAAATAAATGGTAAATTATCATAATGGAGAAGGGTAACTAGTGGTGTTCCCCAAGGGTCAGTCCTAGGACCAATCCTATTCACCTTATTCATAAATGATCTGGAGAAAGGGGTAAACAGTGAGGTCGCAAAGTTTGCAGATGATACTAAACTGCTCAAGATAGTTAAGACCAAAGCAGACTGTGAAGAACTTCAAAAAGATCTCACAAAACTAAGGGATTGGGCAATAAAATGGCAAATGAAATTTAATGTGGATAAATGTAAAGTAATGCACATTGGCAAAAATAACTCCAACTATACATACAATTTGATGGGGGCTAATTTAGGTACAACTAACCAGGAGAAAGATTTTGGAGTCATCGTGGATCGTTCTCTGAAGACATCCACGCAGTGTGCAGCGGCAGTCAAAAAAGCAAATGGGATGTTAGGAATCATTAAAAAGGGATAGAGAATAAGACGGCCAATATCTTATTGCCTTATATAAATCCATGGTACGCCCACATCTTGAATACTGCATACAGATGTGGTTCCCTCATCTCAAAAAAGATATACTGGTATTAGAAAAGGTTCAGAAAAGGGCAACTAAAATGATTAGGGATTTGGAAAGGGTCACATATGAGGAGAGATTAAAGAGGCTAGGACTTTTCAGAAAAGAGGAGACTAAGGCGGGATATGGTAGAGGTATATAAAATCATGAGTGGTATGGAGAAAGTGAATAAGGAAAAGTTATAAGGAAAAGAGGAGACTAAGGGGGGATATGGTAGAGGTATGTAAAATCATGAGTGGTATGGAGAAAGTGAATAAGGAAAAGTTATTTACTTGTTCCCCTAGTATAAGAACTAGGGGCCACCAAATGAAATTAATGGGTAGCAGGTTTAAAACAAATAAAAGGAAGTTCTTCTTCACTCAGCACACAGACAACCTGTGGAACTCCTTGCCTGAAGAGGTTGTAAAGGCTAGGACTATAACAGGGTTTAAAAGAGAACTGGGTAAATTCATGGAGGTTAGGTCCATTAATGGCTATTAGCCAGGATGGGTAAGGAATGGTGTCCCTAGCCTCTGTTTGGCCGAGGGTGGAGATGGATGGCAGAAGAGATATCACTGTCTGTTAGGTTCACTCCCTCTGGAGCACCTGGCACTGGCCACTGTCGGTAGAGAGGATACTGGGCTGGATGGACCTTTGGTCTGACCCAGTATGGCCATTCTTATGTTCTAAAGTTGCAGTTGCTACAAAGAGACCCACTTACATTAAATGCCCAGCAAGTGTCATTTCAAGCCTCAGGTGGGCTTGCCGCTGAATGAACAGACCACAGTCAGTGTGGAAACCCTGCCCCCATAGAGTCATTAACTCTAAGAGGGCTTTTTCTACATCAGCATGGACATGGGTAGTCCCTGCTTTCTTCCAGTCACTGCAGGGGATAGGGGAACAAGGGAAAATCAGACAGCAGTTCCATGCTGACATGATATGAAGCTGCCACAGCACTCATTGGCTCTCTAGCCCTTAGAATCATAGAATCATAGAATATAAGGGTTGGAAGGGACCCCAGAAGGTCATCTAGTCCAACCCCCTGCTCGAAGCAGGACCAATTCCCAGTTAAATCATCCCAGCCAGGGCTTTGTCAAGCCTGACCTTAAAAACCTCTAAGGAAGGAGATTCTACCACCTCCCTAGGTAACGCATTCCAGTGTTTCACCTCCCTCTTAGTGAAAAAGTTTTTCCTAATATCCAATCTAAACCTCCCCCACTGCAGCTTGAGACCATTACTCCTCGTTCTGTCATCTGATACCACTGAGAACAGTCTAGAGCCATCCTCTTTGGAACCCCCTTTCAGGTAGTTGAAAGCAGCTATCAAATCCCCCCTCATTCTTCTCTTCTGCAGGCTAAACAATCCCAGCTCCCTCAGCCTCTCCTCATAACTCATGTGTTCCAGACCCCTAATCATTTTTGTTGCCCTTCGCTGGAGTCTCTCCAATTTATCCACATCCTTCTTGAAGTGTGGGGCCCAAGTGGTACACACCTTTTCTGACAAGCCAACCAATGGGCCCCACTGCTTAATGTGCAGTGAGGTCATTGAAATATAGGCTAGTTCATCCATCCTTCAGTTGCATGTTAGAAACTATAGCCAAATGGTATTTCTCAGGATTTTATTAGTCTGATATAGCTAAAAGGGCCAAATTCACAACTGGCATAGTGGGCGTTAACTTTTAACCAATATTTGGAGTTGCACCGACTGCTAGCAGTGAATGTGACCAACAAGTGGAGGGCAGCTAGAATGACACTGGCTGAGAGAAAGGGTTGTGATACTGCACCTATGTAAAGAATTTTCTGCCTGCATGCAAAGATAACAAATGTAATTTCAAAGATTGACTTTCACTGAGAACTCAAGAAGATCAGAGAAGCAGAAATGTATGGTGCATAGCGGCAGTCATGAGTTAGGAAGAAACAGAAAGCATTATTCACCAAGTCCTTTCCAGAATTTAGCAGCTCTTCACATTGTTCCTAAAGACTAACATTCACACTATTTTGGACAGCAGAGGCTTGAATAAATAGCAGCTGCATTGCAAATCCTGCTGGTGAATTATTGTCCAAGAATCAGTTCTGGATTTTGAAACTGAGAGCTGCTCAAGTGCACGCGAGTGCCGCATTAATTAATCATGAACACGACAGCAGAGCTCCTAGGTGCATGGATTGTACCTTCCTCTCCTTAGGGTACAGAAACTCAAATAATAAGCTAACATCCTTTTGGCTTCACTATGTAATCAGTTCAGTTACATAGATAAATATCAGACCATCTCCTAATTAGAATGTATGAATTCTCTATGGACCCTGTTCTGCCCTCACTTATGTGGACACAGCTACCACTAATATCAATAGGCATTATGGCTGGAATTTTGGAATAAGTCTAATAGAGTTAGGCACTTGCAGGCTAGCTCTCTTATGCTCCTTTGAAAAGTTTGGTCAGACTAGTAAATTGCTGTTAACTCTGGAAAGGAATTCAAAGAACAGGACTAGCAATAAAGAATCACATCACAGAAGATACCAATTAGAAATGGTAAACCTCGCTATTGAATATAATACAGTTATAGGGTGAGATTTTCAACCTTAGATACCTAAGGTTAGATATCATTAAAATGTTGGTACCTAATTTTAGGCACCCAAGATTGAAAATGTTGTCTCTGTGTACAAATGGTAAGCCAGTTTTTCTCATCTATGATAAAATGGGAGAGAGTCTAATAAGGTGCAATTCAGAGAGTGATAGAGAACACTGCTGTGTAACTACTATCCAATTCCTGATGTCAGTGAAAGCATCTCTTATGGAACATATATGTGATGAGTCAGAGAAATATAGGAGAAAGAAGACAGTTTACAAATTAGAGATTCTGTGGGAATTTTGTTTTTAAATGAGGAAAGAAAGGATGATGCAGTGGTTAGTGCACTGGCTTATTATATGGGAGACTAGGGTTCAGTTCTCTGTTGTACCATTAACTTCCTATATAATCTTGGATAAGTCACTTAGCCTCTCTCTGCCTCAGTTCCCCACCTCTCAAATGGGAATAATGCCTACCTCAGAGGAGCATTGTGCAGGATAAATATATTAAAAGATTTTGAGACCTTCTGCTGACAAGCATTAAGAAATAGGCATCACAACTCTGAATGAGCAAGAGTGAAATAGTAAATCTTATCTATTCAAAAGATACGTTGATTCTACATGCAACTGCAGGCAGAATCAAGTGAGGGCTTTCACATGTATTATGTAATATTCTCTCAACTCTTAAGAGTCTTTAGCCTGCCTGACAGCACGAGTAGCCTTGACAATGTAAACTGATATCCAGTTGTCTGTATTTTACTTATTTTAGTGGTTCTAATCCCTACAGTACCTGGGTTCTTTACAGGAATTAAAATACAGATTTCACAAAATATAGGACTATAAAAAAACTCAATAAAAACTGCATATCTTGCTCTTAAAAGCTTGATCAAACATATGTCAAGCACCTTGCCCCAAAGCTAATGAAACACCCAATCTTGTTGAATCTGCAGCCAGAAAGACTGCCACAATAGCATTTAAAGACACATGAACTTCCCCCATCCATCATAAATTACATTTGAAGCTTGGTTAGCAAAGACCAACGACCCTCTGCTTTCATGGAATCTAAGTTGGCCAAGCAGAATTTCAATTTCATGCCAGCATGAGTGCTATCTTTCTGCTTAGTGCCAGGAAGATAGAAAGCAGAATAAGAGGTCCTGAATTTTATTTAAAATGGCCTCAACCTGGTCTGTTAGTGTGAGTCTCCAAATAATCTGTGAGCCTCCAAATAATTGTGCCTGTATTTTTAAACAGTATTATACTATCTAAGTGTCTAACAGGATTAGAAATAGGATGGTCTTGTGATAAACGCTCTTGACTCAAATATAGAAGACTGGGGTTCAGTCCCCACCTCTATATGCATTTTCCTGTGCAACCTTGGGGAACTAATTTAGGCCACATTTCAGGAAAACACTTAAGCACATGCTTAAGTGCCTTCCTGACTCAGGGCCATTAGGTGACTTCTCAGTGTAAAATATGAATAATAATACTTCCTTTCTCCCACTCTATAAGTTTTGTCTGTTTAAATTGTTAGTTCTTTGGTGATAGAGACTGTTTCTTACTTTGTGTTTGTAGAACTCCTAGCAAAATGTTATCCTGATCTCAAATGGAACACGTAGGTGCTATTTTACTATAAATAAGAATAGGTCACTACTCTAATTTCTATGATTCATCAAACAGCTCAGAAAAAAGTATGCCTCATCTTTCAATAAAAGTGACAAAACAAGATATAATAGCTTTGATTTTGGAATTTTAATGGGAGACTTTTCCACACATTGACGTGGATAATTTGTATGCAATTGCAAGAAGAAAACTACGATGAGGCAATTGCACTATTGCAATATTGTAGATGCATTGGCCTCTGTTAGCTGTTAACTCTCATTGGAAATATATGGGGTTTTGCAATAACTATATTGTGATAGGGTGAGTTCAGCTCCTGTCTTCTCTTTAGTCTACAGACTATTCAGAAACCTTTTGTGGTTAAACACCACCAAGTAGTTTCTTTACACTGCTCTTCCCACTAACTTTACTGACTCATTCACCAAGTCTATTATGGCATCCAATGCTCCTCTGGCCAAAGACTGGAGACGGAAGAGATCACTCGACATAGGGATCCTTCTTGGTTCTGGCTCTGCTAGCTTTCCTCTCCTCCCACCACTTCCTTCCTGTGCCTTCTTTCACCTTCTGCATTAATGGGCCAATTAGCTATTTTGGAATCACCAGTCCATGCTAATCCACCAATTAGGCACAGTCAGGTCCACCCTGGGAATAGTGTTTAAGTGATCAGAATGCTGGTTCAGCAGTTGGTTCCCAGGACTCTGTCACATATACATAGAAGCAATCTTCTTCACATTATCTTGATCAAAGGCCTCCCTTTTTTAAACAGGTCTCTAATAATTTTTAGAGCCAAATGATCAAAAATCAGATTAATTTATTTCTAGCATCTAGTTCTAAATAAATATATAGTACTGGTATGTTCAAAGAATATAGCAACTTAAGACAGCTTCTGTAAAATGGTTAATTTTTAATTAGCAAGATCAAAGCTGCAGTTGACAATTTGGCTCTCAATATCTCAGCACCATCATTATTTTTCTATGATTTTTCCATTCAATTAAATGTGAAAGTAGTTTATGAAAGTAGTTACTATACAAATCTTGTGTCCTGTAGCTGTACTTTCACCTTAAAAAATCGGAAACATATGACTTGATAATAGATAGTAGTAGTTCTCAGACACATTAAACATGTTGGCCTAGAAATGAAAATGTATAGATTGATGGTTATCTAAACCTATTTTGTCCTCCTAAACCATCTCACTATTCCTATTCTCTACTACTGTTGATGTCACCTCCATCCTACCTGTCACCCAGTCCCACAGAATACAGATTCCTTGCCCTTCTCCTCCCATATCTAAGCTGTGACAATATCTTGTTGCTTCTATCTTCGTAGCATGTCTGCATTCCTATGATTTAAGTACTTGCCCATACTTTAATCAGTTCCCACCTAAACTACTGCATTCTCCATTCTACCACTCTTCTTGACACCCACCTCACCCTCATTCAGTCTCAAAGGGTACTGTTAAAATACTCTTCTTTGCCTACCATGATGACCAAGTCACCCCCCTTCTTTGAATCCCTCCAGTGATTATTTGTTCTGTGTATAAGTTTACATTTATTTACATTTTAAGGCCATGAGTCATTTAACTCCTGTCTACAACTCCAACCTTGTCTCTTCTTCCTGTTTCTCTCCTCCCTTCTATCATTCCAACTACCCTCTCCATTTCATTGTGTCTTCCTCCAACTCACCTATTATACTTACTTACCAGTATATCACACCCACTACCATAGTATCTGAGCACCTCACAGGCTACCATGTTTAACCTCACAACATCCTTGTGAGGTAGTGAAGTGCTATCATCACCATTTTCCAGATGGGGAACTGAGGCACAGAGGGTGTAATTTTTGAAGAGGTATTTAGGTGTGTAGCTCTCAAGGTCACCCCAGAAGTCTGTGGAGTGGCAGGAATTTAAGCCAGGTCTCCCAAGTCCTATGCTTGTGCCCTAACCACTGGGCAAATCTCTTTATGGAAAGCCTTAAAAAAAGTCTGCTTGTTAAGCCACGATTGTTGCCTAATTAAAATCTTTTCTAAAATGTATTTCTGTTAAGTGTACATAAAGGGAAGTAATTAAAATTAAATACCCCCCTCCCCCAAAAAATACAAGACCAAAAAGTGCATGTGAGTTAACCAAATCACCTTGTGATTTTACTTACATAAACTGGTTTTTCTTCACTTTGTTACCCATCTTAGTTTTTGCTCCCTCACTTGTTGTGCCATGTCTAGAGTCTATCTGGTAGATGCTTTGGGGGGCAGGGACATTGTCTATTCGCTTGTTAAGTTCCTTGAAAACATTATGTTCCTGGAAGGCCTAGCAAAAACTAATCACTCTAAGTTAAAGCCAAACAAATTCAAGTTAGAAGTAAGGCACAATTTTATCTATTACACACAGTGCATGCGAGTGCACACACATCATACATATATAAAACCAATGGAACAAACCACCTATGGAAATGATGGATTCTCCAGCTATGGAAGTCTTCAAATCAACACTGGATGCCTTTCGGGAACGTATGTTTTTGTCAAACACAAATTACTGGGTTCAATACAGGAGTAACTGGATGAATCCTATGATCTCTGTGGCCAGTACAGGAGGTCAAACTAGATGATCTAATGGCCTCTTCTAGCCATAGACTGTGAGTCTCTGAGAGATTTTAGGCTGGAGGATGTACTACTGCAATAAACTCCACTTAGCATGGCATAAATTCTTTTAAAGGATGCAAACACATTATGGTAATCTAAAGTACAGAGATAATTGAAAAACATCAGCATTTACCAATCACCACCACGCTGGTGTCTGAAATACCATAATTTCCCCCTATTCTTAAAACATGAAATAACTGAGATGTCTGTATGGTATCTACTAAGTGCTCTCTTTTGAATGGTGACTACTGTATATTTATGGAACACACAAACATTCGAAGAAGTAAGATTGTCAGAAATTAATTCTAAAAAGGCTCACAGCATGTATGAACTTGGATTGCACCACTTAAACACAAGATACTCCACACTGCAAGTAAAGGGCCCTAACTCTGCAACTTCTGTCTTGTTGAGTAGCTCTTACACATAAATAGTCCCAATAAAGTCAATGAATTAACTACTAAAAGTCGTGAATCAAACTGTACCACAGAATCTCTATGGATAGAAATTCCATGCTTGAACAATAAAACTATTGCAGCAGAAATATACTACTGGCCGCCTGACCAGGATGGTGACAGTGTTTGTGAAATACTCAGGGAGATTAAGGCTAGAAAGGCAGAAAAATGGACCAGGTAAACCTGACTATGCCTAATTGGTGGATTAGCATGTGCTGGGGACTACAAAAACAATAATGGTGGATTTCAACTATCCCCATATTGATTAGATATATGTCACCTTATGAAGGATGTACAAATAAAATTTATAGACAACTGACTGCTTCTTGGAGCAGCTTATCCTGGAACCCATAAAAGGTGAGGCAATTCTTGATTTAGTCTTTACGGGCACACAGGATCTGGTCCAAGAGATGAATATTGCCGAACCTCTTGGTAACAGCAACAATAATGTCACTAAATGTAACATCCCTGCAGGGGGAAAAATGCTAAAGACACCCACCGCAGTAGCATTTAACTTCAAACAGGGGAACCACACAAAAAAGAAACTAGTTGAATGGAAATTAAAAGTCACAAGGGTGAAAGGCCTGCAAACTATTTCAAGATACCAGAATAGAGGCTCAAACTAACTCTTATTTCTCCTCACATCATTTCTTTTCAAAGATTTCAAAGTCTCGCATGAAAGGAAGCAGTATGTCCTTTCAGAAAACAACAAAATACGGCTCCTAGAAGTGTTAATTCAGAACAGGCTGCAGCCCAATAAAGAATCAGAAAGCTGGTTGTATTCAAGTCACAGCATTTTCAAAAAACTTTTGGCTGCCCTACTAACTTCAGATTTAATTTTGTAAACTTTATCTATCTGCAGTCCCACTCTATCCTTTCCAACGGGAAAAGAAACAAACATAAGTCAAACTTGTACTAAAGGCCTCTTTTATTATTCTGTACTCTAACATCTGGAAAAAGGTAAACAAAGGATCCCACAAGGTTATTCAAAACTTCTTTATAGGTCATGGATTGATTTTCAGTTTTTAATGTATTTTCTGTTGTACAGATATAGTATGCAAAACTGATTTACTCTATTATGTATCAGTATTATCAAAAATAGCCTTTTCCCATTTTCTTATTCAGGAAGGTTTTTTATTGAAACAAATAGATTAAAAAGCTTATTTTGCAGAGTATATTTCCAGTGTCATATACTTCCAAAATCTGACTGAATAATACGAATTAAGAGAAAGTGCAAGTGTTTAATGCAAATTTAAGATTCCTTCAATAGAATAGTATTCACTTGGCCTTTGGGCCAACTTTCCAAAAGAGTTTTCTCCACACCAATTATTGTGGGTGAAAGTTTGTAAAAGTGCACTCATGCCTGTCTCTGGGAAGCTGTATTGTTGGTGAAATCCTGACACAAATGAAGTCACTGGCAAAACTCCCATTGACGTGAATGGAGCCAGGATTTTACCAATTAATGTCTTATAAGCCACTATAATATTAAAACTAATTTAAACAATGTAAAATGTAAATGTGATTTTTCAAATCACATTGCAAGGGTAATCCAATATCTGGTTTACCTATGGGCAAAGCTATCCAAATCTTTATTTGCCAAGATGTTTTTCTGACCTGCTCTTCAAAGCAGTCCTCACATACTGGGACTTTGGCCAGTGATTTGTCCTTTTTGACAGACAGATTGAGGTGCAAATAATTCAAATTTCCTTTTCTTTTTTGCTCTGGTTATACCGCACTGCTACCAACTTTGCTGCAGAAATTGCAGCTTGTCTGTCACTCTCTCCCAATTTGACAAGATCTCTGAAGTGGTAAGTTCCCTTTGTTTTGACAACATTAAACAGATCTCTCCTGCCCCTCCTCAGTAACAAATAGGGATGACAGTCACATCTTGCTAATGCATGTACAGCACAAAGTATGTTGCTGAAGTCAGGATTGAGAGTATCACAGATTACATGCACAGGTATGCAGCAAAACATCAATCGTGCAGGTAATGGGGCTTGTTACAATGCACTTGTTATCTATGTTCCATTTTTGGAAAGTATGGACCAACAGGTGACCTAGTTAGTATGGTTCCTTTGCCAATATGACCTTTGGGTCTCTGACACATACAGCATACAGAAGCATCCTTGCATCCACTTCCTCTTCAGTACTGTACAGTCTTGGGCTTCAGCACCTCTGTTAGTGATGAAATTTGTTACTTCACCACTGGAAAAGCCTCCAGCAAGAAGGAGTGTGTGTGTGTTGGGTGTGATCCTACACACAGGTGCATTTTGAACCCTATATTCACAGATTTCAGAGTAGCAGCCGTGTTAGTCTGTATTCGCAAAAAGAAAAGAAGTACTTGTGGCACCTTAGAGACTAACAAATTTATTTGAGCATAAGCTTTCGTGACCATGGATCAGCAGCTGTATTCTGTTCCTCAGAAAGTGAAATGAACTCTCCCAGATGAACTTGGTACCAGTGTGATTTGCCTGGGTGGCTTCACACTCTTTGCTGTCTTACTGTATGTACTGGGAAATGTTGGGGAGATGCAGGATTGCTAGATCTTGTTGATTCTAATGTGTATGCAGCTTGTACTGCAGATCAAATGCCTGCTGGTAAGCAATTCAGCTGTGCTCTGCATGGCTTGACTCTAGCATATGAGGCCCTGAGTGCTGTGAAACTTTATTCATTTGTTAAATGGTACAAGCAGGGAGGAGATATTCATGTAGTTCCAGCATTTGACTGGCAAATGTTGACTGACACTCAAAAGGTGTTTGAGTCTGACGACAGTGAGTCCTTACAACATGCCATTAAAAAGCTGTAACTCAGCACATGCTACTACTACTGGAGGAATTTCAGACACGGGGGGTAGGCAGAGTCTCCTACATTCAAGTTCTGGGTTCACTTTTTCCAGGTTATGCAGGTACTACTTCTTAATGTTCCTGCAGAGTGAGAGAATAATTGGAAACTTCACTCGCACACACAGCATGCCACGGCTGGTGGCTTTTATGGTTTTGCATTTTTTGATTTTCTTGACAAATATGTTTTTCACAGTTTGTGGAGTCTTTCTTTGATGTAAGCTTTAAGGGGCTTGTGTCCTCCATGACTTAATATACTATAACTTCCTTGTAGAGGTAAAATTCCTAAAGTATGTTGTTAGCATTACCACCATTTTTCATTTTGCACAAGTATGCAAATCTATATGTTAGTATCAAAATTGCCATTCTTGTTTAGTGAGCACTTTGATTGAAGCCCAATATAAAGCTATATTTTCATCTCTGACACTAATCCTGACCTGTGCATGTCACTGAATTAAAACGCTAGTTTCTAGACTATTACAAAGGCTAGTACTGCACGCAGAGGCCATTACAAAATTAAAACCAACCATGGAGACTAGATGCTACATTGTATGTTGCAAAGTTTACAAATAAAGAACCATTACTTTAGGAGTTCATGTACATTTTTTCTATCCACTATGCAGTACAAACTACAGGCATGTAATCTACTGCTACTGGTACACAACCAGGCCTGCCGACAGCAATTCCGGGCCCCAAGGCAAAACAGTCAATGGGCCCCCTCGAAAGGAATGGCTGAGGTTTGATTCATACAGGGTGGGCTGGACCGGCAAAGCATCGCCACCCAGGCACAGAGCAGGACCATGTGCCTCGGCTGGTGCATGCATGCACAAGCTGCGGATATGGTCCGTCTGACATTTTGGCGGTGCTGCACTGCACTGGCTGGTGCCCAGCGAGCTGCTGCCAGCTGTGCTGTTCTTCCAGCATGACCAGCCTAGGCGCCGACTCCATGGGTGCTCTCGGGCTGGAGCATCCACGGAAAAAAAAATGGTGGGTGCTGAGCGCCCACCGGCAGCCCCCCATCAGAACCTCTGCCTCTCCCAGCACCTCCTGCCCGCGAGTGGGCCCTGCCGTTCAGCACCTTCCCCTCCCTCACAGCGCCTACCACCTTAAGGTGTTGAAATTAACACACAGTAAAAACTGTAGTCAGTCTGGTCATGTTGCAATGTGTCTGGAATTGTGCAAAAAGACATGACTCATTTTGAGTACTATTGTTTCTTGTCACCTACAGGCTTACAGAACCATGTGAGAGTTCCACATCATCACTCGTCTAACCATACTTAAAATAAGCTTTTCAATAATATATGACGTGGGTATGTGTAATGTGGATTCATGACACTCCAAAAAACATGGCCCTTTTTGGAAAACTGTTACATGCCTATTTTCCCTGATCTGGTTCGCCCAATAAATTAATATACCATGGGCAGCCTTGTAATTAAATGAAATAAATTACATAAATTACACAAAATACATACAAATTTGGACATCTCTCATTCCTTTCATTGAAGGCTCTCAAAGCCCTTATAAATACATTCACTAAATTCTTATCAAACCTATTAGTTAAGGTTGTAAATATAATTATTTGTATTTAATAGCTGGGGAACCTGAAGAACAGATCCACTAAATACCTTGTTTAAGTGACACTATGAGTAAATTGCATAGTTGGAAATAGAACTCCGGAGTCCAGATTAACTATTCTCTCTATCCTTTTGCAAAAGACCAAACAATACTTTGGAGGCACTCTATAAATAACTTGTAAATCGATGCCATTAAAGAAAATACTATACCAGTGAACTTTTTAATAAATAACAGGACAACAAAATACAAGCTTGGCTTGAAAGAAAGTTTATAGTATCTCCTTTTCAGGTCCTGAACTCTTTATCCAATATGTTGATGTTGCCATTGATTCATTAATTCTGTGGAACTGCACGTTGTTTTGCACTCGTTTTACTAATTCTGAACTAGAGTAGGTTACGAGGGCAAAAAACTCTTTTTAAAAAATATGTCTCCTAAAAAAAAAAAAGCCTACGAGATAAGTCTGTGCACAACTGCATTTGATGTATTACATCTCAATGGTATCTGACTACCCTTACTCCCTGGTGATGCAATTCTTTTCTAATAATTTAGTCTCAGTCTATTAAAAGACAGTTACAGATAATGCACCCAGGCAAGTGGTGAAGGATGTCCAGAACAGTATTTGTAGAAATGTTATCAAAACACAATTCTCAAAAAAAGTAGTGTGTTATTGATCTTTTAATCATTTCAGACAGATGGTTATATAGATTTTTTAGAGGATTGAACATAACTGGAAGATGGAAATGGATTTCCTCTTTGCTACTTCATATGTCATAATAGATTATTGTATTTGTTCACAGCCAGGAAGAGACCATAGCCAGCCATTCAGAGGTTATTTTTGCTTATTGTAACTGAAGACCTAATGTGTTATTGATTTTTTTTTTACAGTTTTGGATCTATTATTACAGTTGATGGTACCTGGTGTCATTTTATAGTGCTCTTGACTCAACATTACTTCAGTATTGTCTACAAGTTAATGCAAAACCAAGGATGCTATTTATAGTTTATAGAATTGTGTTCTGTGTGGTTATAATATACCAGGCTCTACATTATATTAGTGTATTATAAAGCCATAGTGTAGAATATGGTTTCATAAGTTCTTTTCAAGTTAAGGCCCTGATTCAGGAAGACCTCTTGAGATAAGAAGGTTGCTTCATCATGTGTATAACTTCAAACATGTGGGGCTGAACTGGAAGTTCAAAGGGTCCATGCAATTCCTGTTCTTTTACTTTTTAATTTAGAGTGTTGACTATAGTAGCTAAAATATGCTAATGTGGTTAAAAAAACCTTAACATTTCCCTAGAAGATTTATTGTATTTTTAAGAAATTATACAAGTTTTGTTGCTCGGTGTAGTTAAAGATTTTCTTTTCAAAAGCATTTCTCAATTATTCCTAAAACAATTAAAAGTGTATGATTTAAAAAGAAAAACTAAATTCACTCCATTTAATAAAAGAAAACACAAGTGTTCTACGTCTGTGGCAGCAGTAACAATGGCAAATATGACATTTATATGTGCATCACTGTAGTAGAGCCACTAGTGAGTGATATTTAATACTCTGCTAGGCCCTCCAGACATTCATGGAATGCCCACCAAAAGATATCAATGGAAGTTATGCATTCACAGTAATATTGTTCTAACACTCCCTTCCTGCATTCTGTTTGCACTGGTTACAGTGAACTGGCTACATGCATTCACTAAGGCTATATAGAAGTCAGATTAAATCTTAGCTGAGAAGAGAATTGCTTTAGAAATATTCATGTTTATTGTTACAATGCTCTTGCAACTGCTAAGTGTGTGCAATCATGTCTCCCTCTAGTGGCTGGCCCATACAGAAGATAAGAACCTGCTACTTAGAAGACAACAGTAGAGCTGGGTTAAAATGTGAATTTGGAAAACATTTTTGTTCCATTCATTTCCAAAACTCATTTTTTCCAAAGCTTTCTGCAAAAATTACATTTTGCTTCAATAGTAGTAATTTTATTTTTTAAAATTATAATTTCAAAATTGAATTTCATAACTGCACATTTTTTATTTTGGAAACACCTCACCATATCAACAGGGGAACCAATCAAAACTGGGAATGGAAAACCCACAAGCTTCAAATTGGCAAATCAAACACTGAAAATCAAAAGAAAAGGGATCCATCTGGTCTACTGCCTGCGTGCCAATCTGCCTAGCCCACTGCCTAGCTCTGTGCCCCTATGTCCAGAATTCCACCTGGCCCCACCTCTCTGTTCTCAGAGACCATACAAAACACAACACAAGTTACAAACAAATGACAAAGCAGGTCAAAGAATAATTAACAGGCTTTTTTTTACCGGCATGTTCCCATTAAAAAAAAAAAAAGGTTGGAACCCAAAACGGTTTTGTGAAAGTTCAGTTTTGAAAAAGAGTTCATTTTCCATGGAAATTTTTGTTCCAAAATCTTGACAATCTATAAATAATAGGGTTACTCCTATAGCTTCAGTGATAGGGCCTTTGCTTCTGGTGCTGATCAACCTGGATTTTTATCCTCACTTACTGATAGGGTTTCTCATTGACCTCAATGAGACAAGGATTTCACCCATCAGACTTTTTTTTATAAATAAGCCATTTTAGATACTGGTGTCATAAAATGCAGAGCTCTCCAAAGTTTTTAGAGCTGGAGGTTGTCTCAAGTAATCAGTATCACAGAGAAAAAGTAGAGTGTACAAGTCACTGACATTACATTAACAATAATAGACTCAGTAGGCCAAACACTTCCCAAGATGTGCAGCAATTCTGTTGATTTGAGGCGTATTACTGTGTGGTTATAACAAAATAAATGATAGTGGAGTTTGGCCTAAAATCTTAGCACCTGAGTATGATCAATGAGAGGGAGTGCTGACTATACAGCTGGTCAAAAAAATGCAAATTTTCTTTTAAGGTAAAAAGAGAAAATGTTTCAATATTTAACAAAAATTCAATGAAAAAAAGCAGCCCCATAATTTCAGTTTTTGTAAAGAATCTTTGATTTAAAAAAATCATTTTTCAAAAATCATTCTCAATATTAAAACTTTGGTTTTAAAGAATCCATATGCTTTTCTTTTATTTTTTTACCATACCCAAATCATTTTCACTGACATTTTTTTGATATGTGGTTTTCAAGTCAAAACTGGACAGTTTTGAGGAAAATTGTGTAAAAGCTTTTTTCACTGAAGAAAAATTGACAAAAAAGAATCAACCAGGTTTTACTCAATACCTCAAGATCAGGCTGTTAGTCCAATTTTATTTAAAAGCAGCAGTTAATATTATCCTTTAACCTCAGAACTTTGAAATATAAGAAGCTAAAGAAATAAAAAGTGGATTGATGTTCCCCCATAACAATAAAAGAAAATCATTAACTGGGGAAGAGGATGAAGGGGTGAGAAATCAGCATCTGATTAATACAGCAGAAGATACTGAGTAATAAAAATTAATTTCATCTGCAACAAAGTTTTCCTACTACAACTATAATTTCAGAAGATTTTTAATTTCATAAGGAAATTAGCACAGATTAGAAATTCGTGTGTCACTGATTATTATAATAGGAACTCTAAATGATATAGTATTTCTTCTGTGTCTCTCAATGGCTGAGCCAATTTAAATCATTAAGAGGGTGTACGACTCATCAGTACACACTTTCATTTAGTCTTTCATACACAAAGGGTACTTAAGTATGAATTCAAGATCCTAGATTTAGGCACTCTTTTTAAAATCAGTTTTTAGTGTCCTGTCTTTTAATCCATAACTCACTCATTTCCCCTAAATATTATTTGAGTTCCATGCATTAGGATATGAAGCAACAGGATGTGTTAAAGATGGAAACAAGCTAGTTAAAGGACAGAATTTTAGATTTAGTTTTGAACTTCATTCTGTGGCTGTCACAATGTTAATATACTATTATTTTTTTCTGTTAATATGAAAGAAAATGAATATCCAGTTTCTCAAAGAAAAAAATATTGTCAACTATTGTAATTTGCAGAGAAACTAAGTTAGGTTTATTAACTTTTCAAAGGACTAATGTGCATTCTTTGATGAAAACTAATAAAATGAAAAACTGAAAGGGGATAATTTAAATGGGGAAATAACCCGCTCTCTAGAAAAGCTGGAAATGAAATGAGAATTATTGTATAAACAACATCAAAATATTGCATGATGATTGATAAAGATGACATTTACAAGGTTTGGAAAGGCAAAGTGGTGAAGTTTACAGGAAATTAATCTAATATTGTAGACATATCATTTTTCACACAATCTGAATCATAATTCAACTGTCTTCACCTGACAAGGTCAAAATTTACCCGTGTACACTAAATGACTATAAACTGAAAAGTTTATCACATCTTAAATCAGTTTGAGTAATTTCAGACATAAAAATCTATTTCTATGGCAACCAGAGAATCTGTCCCCACTATAATAAAAAACACTCTCCAAAACTTTCACTTAAGCTATAATGGAGAGAGAAAAGCTATTTAACAAGTCTGCTAATAAGTAATTTGAATTATCAGCAAGCAATTTTGCATTCAGTTTTCTGGGAGTGATAACAGAAAATACAGCCAGCTGTTTCTTTCAGCATATCAGTTTCATTACAGACTCAAGTGTTACTCTGATTAAGGCTAACATGATGTGATCAATTTCATAATTTGCAGCTGCTCTTGTAGTTTGTAGATTTCAAAAAAGTGTATATGCTGTGAATTTAGCTGCAGCTAGGGTTTAAGACATGCATGTCTCATTAGGGATTGTTTTAAAAGCACAGGGCAAACATTCACAAACTCAAGATGAATTTTGCTTTATATCCCAATAATACATCCCATTAGGTCCTGATTCTAAGACCACCATATTAGACCTCATTTTGACAGATAAACAGGAACTGATCACAAAACTAAAAGTTAATGGTAGCTTAGGTACAAGTCATCATGACTTGATCACATGTATAAATGTACAAACAGAATGAAATCCAGACCAGTAATAAATATGCCTGGTGCTTTAATAGGGCCAGTTTCACAAAGATGAAAACAATTATGAGCCCAATCAGCTGGAGGAAGAATTTAATCAGAAAAATGTCAATGACAATTGAGAATCATTTAAGTACACTTTACTAGATGCCCAAAAAAGGCACAATCGAGGAAGAAGACTGTACTGGTTAAAAACTGATCTAGCTTAGAGGAAAAGTGAAGACAACTTTAAAACACACACACACACACACACACGACAAAAGGCATAAATTTGTAATAGTGTGAGTAATTAAAACCATTGGAACAATTTACCAAGGGTCTTTATGGATTCTCCATCATTGATGTTTTTTATTTAAAAAGATCAAGATTGGATGCTTTTCTAAAAGATCTACTCTAGGAATTATTTTGGGGATGTTCTCTGACCTGTGCTATACAGGAGGTCAAACTAAGTGATCACAATGGACCTTTCTGGCCTTGGAATTTGTACATCACTGAATGGGCTTTGGATCCACCCACTAAGCCTTGATTCAGCAAGCTACCAAAAAACACATGTGTTACTAAGCACTGGAACTACTCAGTGGAGTAGTCACATGCTTAATGGAACTAGGCCAGTATGTTCAGCTCCTTGCAAGAGTGAATACTTCAAGCAAAATGGTAGTTTATTATGAACAGCATTCAACCTATTGTAACTCCCAGGTAACTGTAGCATATATATGACTTTGATTCATAAGCTACAAAAAAGAATCAATACAAGATCAACCACTGTGGCCCCAATTCAGCAAAGCGCTTATGATGTGCTTCAGAATTTTCTCAATGATTTGTAGATTTAAATAGCTTTCTTCATTGCAGAAAGGGATGCTGGTGGCTTCTGTCAGCACAGCTGACCGGGCCACTAAAAGTCCAGCTGGCCACAGCACCAGCGGAGCAGGTAGGTTCCGTGCCCAGCTCTGCATGACTCCCGGGAGGTGGATGGCATGTCTCACCGGCTCCTAGGCAGAGGGATGGCCGTGGGTGCTCTGCATGCTGCCCCTGCCCACAGGCACTGCCCCAAGTGCCGGCTCCGCAGATCCCATTGGCCAGGAACTGCAGCCAATGGGAACTGTAGGGACATCGCCTGCAAGTGGGGGCAAAGCATGGTGCCCCCTGGACGCCCCTCTGTCTAGGAGCTGGAAGGACATCCCACCGCTTCCTGGGAGCCACCCAAGGTCAGCACTGCTTGGAGCCCACACCCCACACCCATTCCTGCATCCCAACCACCTGCCTCAGCCCCCTCCTTCACTTTGAACCCCTTGGCCCCAGCACGGAGCCTCCTCCTGCACCCCAAACCTCTCATCCCCACGCCCCCGAGCCTGCACCCCCAGCTGGACTCCTGACACCCACACTGTAACCCCGTGCCCCATCCCAGAGCCCCCTCCCACATCTTGAACCCCTAATTTCTGGCCCCAACCCAGAGCCCACACTCCCAGCCCATACTCCCTTCTACACCTCAACTCCTACCTCAGCCAGGAGTCCCCTCCCAAACTCCAAACCCCTTGGCCCCACCCCCTGAGCCCAGACTCCCTTCCTGCACCCCAAATCCCTCATCCCAGCTCCATCCCAGAGCCTGCACCCCCAGCCTGGAGCCCTCACCCCCTCCCACATCCCAACCACTCCTGCCATAGCCCAGAGCCCCCTCCCACGCTCCAAACCCCTCAGCCCCAGTCCTCTCCCCCAGCACGGTGAAAATGAGCAAGGGAGGGGGGATGGAGTGAGCAGGGGCGGGGCGAGGATGTTTGGTTTCTACAATTAGAAAGTTGGCAACCCTACAAACCATATGAAAAATACCTTCAGAATTTAAGAGAAAATTGTAGCTATATCGTTTTTTGGGGGGTAGTTATACCACAGTGTTCAACAGAAATTTGTATCCATGCTATATAATTCTGTAGGATTGTTCTAAAGTCCATAGGGAAAATAGATCATTCCCTATTTATTTCTATAGGTTTTTATAGAGTAATTCTTATGGTACCCTATTAAATAAGCATAAAAGCCAATGTTTCATCCTTATTAAATGCTATAGGACTTCTCCATTATGTAGGCAGGTAGGTTGAGTTATAACATAGATAGATGCCTCTTGCAATTTTGAATGTACTTAATAGATTTAAGGCCAGAAGGACCATAATAGTAATTTCATCTAACTTCCTGTATAACAGAGACCATATAATTTTACTCAGAAATTCCTGTATTGAGCCAATCACCGGTGATCTAGTTTGACCACATGCATTGCCAACTGAGTATACTGCATCAGTTGAACAAATACCTTCAAATACCCAAACTCCATGTCCATACAAGACAGTGGATTATGACATTTGTAATCTCTCAATAATCAAGTGATAGCATTATTATTGAGCCTAGTACCTCAACATTATAGGACAAAAGTGTATTACTTTATTTTATTGTACTAAATTTAGAACCAGGCCTAGGTCACTGTAATCTGTCCTGTGTGGGACATATTATGTAGTTTTGACACCAATCCTAAATTTCGCAAGATGGTTGTGGCACAGAATGACAATTTATCTGTGTCACTGTGATTGATATATGTCACAATTCAGGGAAACTGCACCTGTTTTCCTATTCTGTGATCCAGCAAGAGCAACCACTTTTAGGCTCCCAGCTCCTCAGCCATCACCTCCTCAGCCATCACCTCTCTTGGGCAAAGACTCATCTCTCTCTCCTTCAAGACCAGATTTTTCCAGGCTGCATACAGCTCCCTGCCTACACTGTGAATTCCCCAGCAGGTCAGACTACCTAAGCAGTACAGATATACTTTCTCCCCAGAGGCTAAAAACAGCATAAGTGCCCACAGTTAAAATTTACCATACAGCCCTTTCTAAGTGAGCACATCTATTCTTAAGGCTAGAGCATTACAGAGAAGGCACACTAAAACAATATAAGAATCTACACACATGCTAATAAGCTTACTAGAGATCAAAACAACTACAGCAGTTGTTCTGGTAGAATTCAGTCCTTCAGGGAGGGCAGTTTGAAAGCCTGAGCGAGTGCCTGATTGGGTGGTAGCCTGCAGGGGGCGGGTATTGGGGGTGTTTGTGTGTTCCAGGGAAGCCTGGCTGTTTAAAAATAGCCAGAGCTCCGTGAACCAGCTGAGCAGCAGCGAACAGCAGAGCAGCACACAGCAGGAGTTTGCCTGGGAGTTCGTCTGGGGTGAGCCCAGTGAGGCTTACATCTTGCCAGCTTCTCTGAGGAAGCTCATAGTAGGAAGGTGATATGGAGGGGGGTTGTTCAGCTATTGTGACCTGCACTGGATGTGCCAAGTTTCTCTTTCTTCCACAGGACAGAAGCGACTTTGTCTGTACAAAGTGCAAGCTGGTATCCATATTGGAAGAGAAGATTGAAGGTCTGGAGCAACAGATATCGACCCTGCGTTGCATACGAGAATCTGAGGATTTCCTGGACAAAAGTCAGGATATGCTTCTACGGGCACAAAGCTCTAAAGATTTAGAGCAGGTTGCACAGCGGAGCCAAGAGGCCAGTGAAGAAGCTTGGCAACATGTGACCTCCAGAAGAAGAAGGGGGAATGTCCGGGTACCAGCAACACAGACACAGGTAAGTAACCGTTTTCATGCTCTCTCCACAGGTACCATTGCGGAGAGTGGACCAGATGATACGTGGGGGGAGAAAGCAGAAGGAGACTCCACTGGTTGGAAGGCATGAGATGCGCTGTCCTGGGGTTGCGGGTTCCACGACCACCACTCCCAAGAGAAAGAGGCGGGTGGTGGTGGTCGGGGACTCTCTCCTCAGAAGGACTGAGTCATCTATCTGCCGCCCTGACCGGGAAAACAGAGAAGTCTGCTGTTTGCCAGGGGCTAAGATTCGCGATGTGATGGAGAGACTGCCGAGACTTACCAAGCCCTCGGATCGCTACCACTTCCTGCTTCTCCACGCACAAACAATACTGCCAAGAATGACCTTGAGTGGATCACTGCAGACTACGTGGCTCTGGGAAGAAGGATAAAGGAGTTTGAGGTGCAAGTGGTGTTCTCGTCCATCCTCCCCGTGGAAGGAAAAGGCCGGGGTAGGGACCGTCGAATCATGGAAGTCAACGAATGGCTACGCAGGTGGTGTCGGAGAGCAGGCTTTGGATTCTTTGACCATGGGATGGTGTTCCATGAAGGAGGAGTGCTGGGCAGAGACGGGCTCCACCTTACGAAGAGAGGGAAGAGCATCTTTGTGAGCAGGCTGGCTAACCTAGTGAGGAGGGCTTTAAACTAGGTTCACTGGGGGAAGGAGACCAAAGCCCTGCGGTAAGTGGGCAAGCGGGATACCGGGAGGAAGCACAGGCAGGAAAGTCTGTGAGGGGAGGGCTCCTACCTCATACTGTGAATGAGGGGCGATCACCAGGTTATCTCAAGTGCCTATATACAAATGCACAAAGCCTTGGTAACAAGCAGGGAGAACTGGAGGTCCTTGTGATATCAAGGAATTATGACGTGACTGGAATAACAGAGACTTGGTGGGATAACTCACATGACTGGAGTACTGTAATGGATGGTTATAAACTGTTCAGGAAGGACAGGCAGGGCAGAAAAGGTGGGGGAGTAGCACTGTATGTAAGGGAGCAGTATGACAGCTCAGAGCTCCGGTATGAAACTGCAGAAAAACCTGAGTGTCTCTGGATTAAGTTTAGAAGTGTGAGTAACAAGAGTGATGTAATAGTGGGAGTCTGCTATAGACCACCGGACCAGGGGGATGAGGTGGATGAGGCTTTCTTCCGACAACTCGCAGAAGCTACTAGATCGCACGCCCTGGTTCTCATGGGAGACTTCAATCACCCTGATATCTGCTTGGAGAGCACTACAGCAGTGCACAGACAATCCAGGAACTTTTTGGAAAGCGTAGGGGACAATTTCCTGGTGCAAGTGCTGGAGGAGCCAACTAAGGGGAGAGCTTTTCTTGACCTGCTACTCACAAACCGGGAAGAATTAGTAGGGGAAGCAAAAGTGGATGGGAATCTGGGAGGCAGTGACCATGAGTTGGTCGAGTTCAGGATCCTGACACAGGGAAGAAAGGTAAGCAGCAGAATATGGACCCTGGACTTCAGGAAAGCAGACTTCGACTCCCTCAGGGAACTGATGGGTAGGATCCCCTGGGGGAATAACATGAGGGGGAAAGGAGTCCAGGAGAGCTGGCTGTATTTCAAAGAATCCCTATTGAGGCTACAGGGACAAACCATCCCAATGCGTCGAAAGAATAGTAAATATGGCAGGCGACCAGCTTGGCTTAACGGTGAAATCCTTGCAGATCTTAAACATAATAACGAAGCTTATAAGAAGTGGAAGATTGGAAAAATGACCAGGGAAGAGTATAAAAATGTTGCTCAGGCATGTAGGAATGAAATCAGGAGGGCCAAATCGCACCTGGAGCTGCAGCTAGCAAGAGATGTTAAGAGTAACAAGAAGGGTTTCTTCAGGTATGTTGGCAACAAGAAGAAAGCCAAGGAAAGTGTGGGCCCCTTACTGAATGAGGGAGGCAACCTAGTGACAGAGGATGTGGAAAAAGCTAATGTACTCAATGCTTTTTTTGCCTCTGTCTTCACGAACAAGGTCAGCTCCCAGCCAACACAGCATGGGGAGTAGGTGGCCAGACCTCTGTGGAGAAAGAAGTGGTTAGGGACTGTTTAGAAAAGCTGGATGTGCACAAGTCCATGGGGCCGGATGTGTTGCATCCGAGAGTGCTAAAGGAGTTGGCGGCTGTGATTGCAGAGCCATTGGCCATTTTCTTTGAAAACTCATGGTGATCAGGGGAAGTCCTGGACGACTGGAAAAAGGCTAATGTAGTGCCAATCTTTAAAAAAGGGAAGGAGGAGGATCCTAGGAACTACAGCCCAGTCAGCCTCACCTCAATCCCCGGAAGGATCATGGAGCAGGTCCTCAAGGAATCAATCCTGAAGCACTTACACGAGAGGAAAGTGATCAGGAACAGTCAGCATGGATTCACCAAAGGAAGGTCATGCCTGACTAATCTAATCGCCTTCTATGATGAGATTACTGGTTCTGTGGATGAAGGGAAAGCAGTGGATGTATTGTTTCTTGACTTTAGCAAAGCTTTTGACACGGTCTCCCACAGTATTCTTGTCAGCAAGTTAAAGAAGTACGGGCTGGATGAATGCACTATAAGGTGGGTAGAAAGTTGGCTAGATTTTCGGGCTCAACGGGTAGTGATCAATGGCTCCATGTCTAGTTGGCAGCCGGTATCAAGTGGAGTGCCCCAAGGGTCGGTCTTGGGCCAGTTTTGTTCAATATCTTCATAAATGATCTGGAGGATGGTGTGGATTGCACTCTCAGTAAATTTGCGGATGATACTAAACTAGGAGGAGTGGTAGATACAGTGGCAGGTAGGGATAGGATTCAGAGGGACCTAGACAAATTGGAGGATTGGGCCAAAAGAAAACCGATGGGGTTCAACAAGGACAAGTGCAGGGTCCTGCACTTAGGACGGAAGAATCCAATGCACCGCTACAGACTAGGGACCGAATGGCTAGGCAGCAGTTCTGCAGAAAAGGACCTAGGGTGACAGTGGACGAGAAGATGGATATGAGTTAACAGTGTGCCCTTGTTGCCAAGAAGGCCAATGGCATTTTGGGATGTATAAGTAGGGGCATAGCCAGCAGGTCGAGGGAAGTGATTGTTCCCCTCTATTCGACATTGGTGAGGCCTCATCTGGAGTACTGTGTCCAGCTTTGGGCCCCACACTACAAGAAGGATGTGGAGAAATTGGAGAGAGTCCAGTGAAGGGCAACAAAAATGATTAGGGGTCTGGAACACATGACTTATGAGGAGAGGCTGAGGGAACTGGGATTGTTTAGCCTGCAGAAGAGAAGAATGAGGGGGGATTTGATAGCTGCTTTCAACTCCCTGAGAGGTGGTTCCAAAGAGGATGGTTCTAGACTATTCTCAGTGGTAGAAGAGGACAGGACAAGGAGTAATGGTCTGAAGTTGCAGTGGGGGAGGTTTAGGTTGGATATTAGGAAAAACTTTTTCACTAGGAGGGTGGTGAAACACTGGAATGCGTTACCTAGGGAGGTGGTGGAATCTCCTTCCTTAGAAGTTTTTAAGGTCAGGCTTGACAAAGCCCTGGCTGGGATGATTTAATTGGGGATTGGTCCGGCTTTGAGCAGAGGGTTGGACTAGATGACCTCCTGAGGTCCCTTCCAACCCTGATATTCTATGATTCTATGGACCTATACAGGGTTTTTCCGTGGTTACAAGTTCATAATCCCTTTTGCTCAGAACAAGAACTCCCTGAATCTTAGAGTCACTGGGACCCTGGGAACAGGTAGTCAGCAAAGAAAGGTCCCTTCCTTGGGGCAAAGCTTCAAAAGCTGGTGATATAAGAACTCAGAGGGGGTACATTTGCATACACCTTCTCCCCCACACGTCGGAGTTTTCCTGGGAAACTCACCTAACATTCAGACGGGTAGCCATGTTAGTCTGGATCTGTGAAAGCAGCAAAGAGTCCTGTGGCACCTTATAGACTAACAGACGAATCGGAGCATAAGCTTTCGAGGGTGAATACCCACTTCTTCAGATGCATGTAGTGGAAATTTCCAGAGGCAGGTATAAATATGCAAGCAAGAATCTGGTTAGATCAGCCACACCATCACTGGTTCATTCACCTGCACGTCCACCAATGTAATATACGCCCTCATGTGCCAGTAATACCCCTCTGCTATGTACATTGGCCAGACTGGACAGTCCCTATGTAAAAGAATAAATGGATACAAATCAGATATTAGGAATGGCAATATATAAAAACCTGTAGGAGAACACTTCAACCTCCCTGGACACACAATAACAGATTTAAAGGTAGCCATCCTGCAGCAAAAAGACTCCAGGACCAGACTACAAAGAGAAACTGCTGAGCTTCAGTTCATTTGAAAATTTGACACCATCAGCTCAGGATTAAACAAAGACTGTAAATGGCTAGCCAGCTACAGAAGCAGTTTCTCCTCCCTTGGTGTTCACAACTCAACTGCTAGAAGAGGGCCTCATCCTCCCTGATTGAACTAACCTCGTTATCCCTAGCCTGATTCTTACTTGCATATTTATACCTGCCTCTGGAAATTTCCACTACAATTCCACAATACTACATAAACTTTGCATTTTTAATACAATGGACTTCAAAGCCACCTAAACTTAATTCAATAAGGTTTTACAAGGATATTGCTGGAAAGTGCCAGATCTGGCCTAGTCATTACATCACAATATCACTTTTCTTGTGAGACACAAGAAAGTTCCCTAAAGCAAATTACCCTAATAGAACTGCTGCAATGACTTTAAATGGGACTTAGGCACTTTTGAAAAGCATATGGCCTATCCAGTAATTTAGATACATATCTAGTCCCGTCTTTGAAGCCTGGCATCTTTTGTTTAAAGTAGATTTTTGTGGCTTGTTGTAGCTGTCATTTCAGTAACTCTCTGGTTATTGAAGAAAGCCTTTTGTCAAAGAGTCTTACAGCATCTTCCCAACAACTCTGTGTCTGATATTGCAAACACAATCTTTTACCCATAGGCTTCATTGCACTCAAGTTAGTGAAATCCATAAGTATTTGAAGAATTAGGTCCTATACTTGTTCAATAGGGAGTTTCATTCTAACAGTAAACTTTCCTGCCTCTTGTTGCTTTGCGGCACAAGCAGAATATTTATTAAAACGCATGTTTTTGTCAGTAAATAATAGAATCTCAGAATAACCCACAATCTTTTCTTTTTTTAATATTCTGAGATAAACACAGCATGCCTTATATATTGAAATAATCTATCACAGCCTATTGTCTGCCTTGTGTAGTCTCCTTTATTTGATTACCTTGGTAAATTATTGTTGCCACATTGCTTATTAGATGTAATTCCTTTTACTACAAGAACAACCTTCATTTCCTCAAGTAGAATAGTGAAATGGCCATTATGCCAAAGATATCTCTGAATGCCATAATCAAACTGCTTTAGCTTTCTTAATGTTGCCTCAGAGGGAATATGCAATTCTATCCTAGGTACTCCAAGTAAGGAATAAATATTAACCTGAACCCTGACAGGAAACTCTCTCCTGACTGTATTTCAAAATTTAATAAAGGAGAAGTAGGTGGCACAGTTTTATCCTAAGGTTTCAACTTCTGAAAATCAACACAGGCATAGCAATGAGGCACAAGAGGCTATGTTTTGGTTCCCAAAACTGTGTGTGTTGAGAGATATGAAGCTAAGTGCCTTCAGCTACCCAAAAGTATGATTGTTGTCAAACTGCATGCCTTTGATTGGCTTATTGATGTTACCAAATTGATAGTTAAAAAAGATTTAAAGGCATTTTATGAAAGATTTCAGTCATTAGTCTGATAATTTGGTTTATGTCATCCCATTATCACTTCAAAAGCAGTTCATAAAGAGCTTGACCTTTTAAAGACAGGTTAGATGTGACTGTGCTCCAAAAACTGTAGCACATCAAAAGCAGCATTGGTTCTAATACATTTACATTTCAAGTAAAGCTTTTATTTTTTTTCTGGATCAGCCTTCCCTTCTTTATTAATCACATGCCCTAAGAACTGTCACTGGATTTGTCATAGAATATATTTTTCTCTATTTAATTTGAGTGTGGCAGCTTGAATTGACATCACAATTGGTTTTAAATTTACAGGTAGCCTTCCTTTGACTTCCTACAGGATGAAATGTTGGCCATATAAACTTTCAGGCTCTCTAGGCCTTACAGAATCATGTTCATTTTCTATTGGAAGATTTCTTGTGAACTTCAGATGCTGAATCAGAGGCAAGAAAAAGAATATCTTCCAAATGGTTATTAGGTGAAAGATTTTGTTTTACTTTCAAAAGCAGTGTACTGAAAGACGAGCTCATTTGAGCAACATGCATTTTAATACAGTCAAATGCAAGGTCATGCACCTAGGAACAAAGAAAGTAGATCAGATTGATGGCATGGGTGTAGGAGGAGACTGTATCCTGGAATGCAGTGACACTGAAAAGAACTTGGGGTCATGGAGCTAATGGTTATCTACCAACAATTATGCTGTAGTTTTTTTTGTAGAGGGCAAAAAATCTTTGGAGGTACAAGCAGAATAATATAAAGTAGGAACAGGAAAGTGGTATTATCTTTGTATATGGTGTTAGTGAGACCATAATTGGAGTAGTGTGTCCAGTTCTGGTATCTAGACTTCAAAAAGGGTGTTAAAGAATTAGAAAGGATTCAGAAAAGAGCTACAAGAATGATTCAAGATATGGAATATGTACCTTACAGTGAGAGAAACTTAAGAAGCTCAATTTATTTAGTTTAGGGATTTCATCATGTTCTACATATACTTACATGGGAAAGATTTATGATAGTAGAGGGCTAGTTAGTCTAGCAGGAAAAGGCATAACAATATCCACTGGTTGGAAGCTGAAGCTCGACAAATTAATGCTAGAAATAAACAACAAATGTTTTATATTAAGAGTAGTTAATCATTGGAGCAACTTACTTAGGGATGTGATGATTTCCCCATCACATGAAGTACTTAAATCAAGGCTGGTTTGCTTTCTAAAAGATATTCTATAGTTTAAACAGAAGTCATGGGCTTGATACAGAATTTACTGGGTCTCTAGCCTGTGTTATGCAGGAGGCAAGACTAAATGATCATCATTGTCCTTTCTGGAATTTTAATAGAATAGACAATAATCACTGAACTTGTCAAAGAGTTGCATATACATTGAGCCACATAACTTTCATTGATTATAATCCTATGTAGCTATCTGAAAATTACAGCAAAAAAAAATCTCCATAGAAATAATGAAAATGCCCAAATGTAATATGTAAAGTCATCAATCTATTACTGGGGTTAGGATGTACCAGAAAAGCAGGGAAGATACAGAAATGTTACTTTAATAAATAATTGCAAAGTGACTGAGAACCCCTGGCCAACAAGAGGAGAAATTTGCAGTTACTCTGACTCTAGAGATAGGGGTATGGCGTAAGGAAGGTGAAAGAGAATTTATGACACCCCTCCACTGAGGTGAAGGCTGGACTTGTGTTCATTTTTGTTCAGATCTTTGTTTATCCCAGAATGTGAGGACTTTTAGTTTGGCTTTTTAAGAACCAAGGGAATGTACTGTAGACATCCAGATGGGAAGAGGGAAATTGCTGCCTCCTGGGAAATTTAGTGGTGGCCACACCTGATGTCAGATTAAGTGATGCCCCCACATAACACCATAACTTTTAATCTGTTCAAGGACAAAGAATAGAAAGTTATTGTATACACTTATGGTGAAATTCATCTGTCTGAAGAGGGCCAGCACAAGACCTATGCATATTTAAACTCCTTCATAAATCCTCAAAATAGGATTTACCAGTAAGTAGGACTTTGTCCAGGTGCTCTCAATGGAATGAATTTCATCTCTAAAGACTCATTCTCAGATACATTTCATAAACAACGTCCATTGGCTTCAGAAGTAAGTGTTTATAGAACACATATGAGGAACAGGCTCTAAGAATCTACTCATAATTATGTACTGTACATCTGATTTGAAAAAAAAAATCCAGAAATAATTTACCAAACTACACTATTTTACAGTCTAGACTTTGAGGTTTTTTCCTTCACCCAAGTCAAACTTTTGCACTCCCATCTGCCCTAACATATGGTCAGAATTACTACCTAGAATTAAAACATGAAGCTGATCAGTAAAGTAATTAGAGAGATGCATATTTAATACTTTTCTATTTATCTCCAGAGAAATATAGTCAGTGACTAGAAACTGTTCTGTTTGCTTTCATTTTGCTTTATGTAATTGTAGTTCATGGATTACACAAATTTATAAGTCTTCTGTTCACTTAATGGCTGCATATTATATGAGCATATAAAGCCCATATCTGGAAATAATTTGTTGAATATAACAAATTTAAACAAACAGAACAAGGAAAGCTGCAAACAGAGCACACTCCAAAAAAGAAAGTCACTGAAGTATTAGGGTAAATGACATATTTCATCACTAATTTAAAGCTATTCAACATAGGACCTTTGGTCATTTGACCTACTATGCATTCAATGTTTTTCATATAAAGGGTGAAATTCAAACCAGTGCAAAGTACCAGCACAAAGTCTATTTACTTAAATTCTCTATACATGGGCCTTGTTCTGGCCCTGAACATATGGGTGCTTTCCACCAAGAAGCACTAGCCAGTGACCCCCAAAACCTGTTAGGAAAGAGTCCAGCCAATATGCTCAATCAACTCTGGTTTCAGTAGCAAAGTTACTGTGAAAGCCCTGGGAATTTTGTTCCAATATGTACTTTAAACACCATGGTGAATAGTAGTTTTCCTTTGGGTTAGCGCCTATGTAACCTTTGTCCCAGATCTAGTTGACCTGTCCTCTCATGGGCATTTACCAGAATGCTGTGAGGGATCCAGTTGTTAGATACCATCTCCTTTAAGCCTCCATAGTCTGAGCTGCATCCATGCACTGCCATTGGCTGAGGTCTACAGGCATACTCTTGTGGTACAGAGCCTCTGTCTGCACCTTTTCCTGAGAGGCGAGACCTCATGGTCCAACTGTCCAATTCCTAGAACCACTACTGAACCCCCAAACTACTCCATAACTTAAACACACCCTCTCCAAGAACTCCAGCTATGTGGGAACTCTGGGGTCAGTGACACACGAGTGGTATAACACGCACACTTCATACAAGATTCTAAATCTCTATTGTTCTTCACTTAATCGCTCGATAAATACACAGATCTATATAAAATAACAAACCCTACATGCATTACCCTGCCTCAGTTTTCTCAGCAGACCAGATGATTCTTTAGATTGCAGTCAGAGTCCTCTGCAGCATCCAGGATCCTTCTCTGGCAGTGCACAGCTGGTCTTCTCAACTACGGAGCCTCCCTGTCTCTCCATGTCAGCCAGCTCTGACCTTGGTTGGTCCTGCAGCTAAACCAGGCCCCCATACTGTGAAAGCATGCCTGTCTCTTCCTCTTTCCCGCCAAAAACTTCCTGTGTGGCTTTAAGAGTCTTCTGACCCACCCATCCTCTGTGGTTTTTAAAGGCCAGAACATATTTGTGTCTTTGTTCTGTGTTTGGTGATTTCCCATTCTCTCCACTTTCCCTTTTCTGTAGCCCCATGGAAGGACGTAGCTTCTTCCAGACTCATCCAACTTATTGTCACTCAGGTGTTTTCACCTGAATAAGCACCCTTTAAGTTCTAACGACTCCTCCATTGTACTTGTCTGGGAGGGATATGACAGCCCTTGTCAGCATGGGTGAAAGACTCTGCATACACAGGTATATTCAAAAATAAAGCAATTTCATCAGAAAAACTTCATAGCATCAATTTGAATTCATGAGTTGTACAGATTCCCCAAATCACCACACCTTATGCTGCACTTTACAACTATTATGGTTGTTATTTAACCATTTTGTATGCTCCACTTTAATTACTCCACTTTAATTACTTTATTTACTCGTAGGTTTCATATTGCACAGAACAAGACAAGAGTAGAAGAACATGTCACAAAGTGATCTGAATTTTGAAGGTCCATCTTCTTTCTCAGACAAATCACCATTTTCCATATTACTAGCCATTATTTCTGTCTGTTGAAATAATTGTTTTATTCATTTGCATACTATTGGCATAATTAAATAAATAGATTTATTTTCTGAAATGCAGGTTAAATAAAATTATATTTTGTACAGTTCACAAATAATTTAAATCTATCAGAGCTCTTAAATGCTTATCTACAAGTATTTGTGCGGGCTCTGTTCAGTTTTTGCAGCCAGATCTTACATGGAAGGGAAGGGTTTGAGGCACTCCATGCCAGCACCAGTCACTGCAGGCATTCTTGGAGACTTAGGCCTTGTCTACACTAGAAAGGATTTGCCAGTATAACTATATTGGCAATCCCTCCTGGTGGAGGGACAGCTTATATCAGGTTCTTTTGCCAGTCTAGCTTATGCCAGTTCCCTGAACAAAATAAGCTTTAACAAAAAACACATTTTTGCTGATACAGCTGTAACTAAATCAACCAGCTAAATCAATCCCCAGTAAATCAGAGTGGGGAAGGAACCTTGACACCTGTACAGGTACACGTAATGTTTGTGCCTTATCACCTTTACTCATCCCCATAGTCAAATCTATTCAACAGATTCATAGATTTTTAAGGCCAAACGGGACCATTATGATCATCTTGTCTGAGGTCCTGCATAATACAAGCCACACATTTTCATCCAGTTACCCCTAAATTAAGCCCAATAACATGTGTTTGGCTATAATATCTCTTCCAGAAAGGCATCCACAGTTTGATTTAAAGATCTCCAGAGGTTGAGAATCCACCACTTCCCTTGATAGCTTGTTCCAGTGGTTAATCACTCTCACTATTAAAAATTGTACCTTATTTCTTATATGAATTTGTCTTGTTTTAACACTGAACTATTGGTTCTTGCTATGTCTTTCTCTGACAGATTAGATTAAATCTTATGTTGTGGAAAAAATATGAAAACAGATGTATGATTTCAACTGATCAATTTTCCAAGTCATTTTACTCTTTGATACACTTCACAGAAAGTTTATTCCCTTAGGTTTGTGCCTTTATCTCAGTTTAATTTAAAAGGCATGCATGGGATCACTCTCTCGTATGTGTTTGATTTGCTGCATAGAAATATAGTGTTTGACTATTCATTGCTGAAGACAATACCTCAGATTTTTAGAATATTTTTTTTATTTTAAGATAAAACAAAAAGGTTTATAACCACAGATGATACTTTTCTTCCTTCTGTACTTAGATCCAAATCCCATCTCTAGTACACAGGCCAAGGTGACAGGCTGGGCAATAGAAGACCCTCAGGAACTGAGGTGGGAAGGCAACCAGGCTGTGCTGAAGATGCAGATCTGCTCCACAGCTTCTATTCTAGCCTCAGGGTTGAAGCAACATCTGCAAGGTCAGACTTTGTGGACCTCATGGGCCATGAGCCTCATGGGCCCTTCTGTACCCTCTGTCCTCCTCTTGGGGTGGTGGTAGGACTCACAGCGAGCTGAGTCCTGGAAGGAGGAAGGCTGAAGAGTGCGTACCCTGAGTTATAGGTTGCACAGGAGGAGCCCAGTAACCCCCATCCTGGCACCAATTAAATACCTGGTAAAGGAGACTATGGGTGATGGGCAGGTAGTGCTAATCCCTGAGATTAAATTTAATAAAAGTTGCAGTCTGCACTTAAAATCCATCTATGTGTCTGTCCTCATTTCACTGTTGTGTCTGCATCAATATATTCATGTACATTCCTTTGACTAAAAGCTGTGCATTCACTTTTACAGCATTCACAACCTTTTTCATGTATTTTCTCTGAACATGTCTCCAAACAGTTTTTTTCTTTGCAGAAAGGATCATGGAAAGTGAAAGTTTCACCAACGCTTCTGTGAATGAATTGGCAAGTGTTCACATGTACCTTTGAAAATATCTTTGAAACTGTCATAAACAGGAGGGGAAAGATCAATCATGGAGCAAAAGCAACACCATGTGACTGAGGTAACCAACCACACACTGCAAGAACAAATAGTTGTAAACAAAATCAGTATGAAACCAACTAACCCATAGACTGATATATTTGTAGGATATCCTCATTGGATAATTGATATCACTGTTTATTATTTGAAATGAAATCTATTTGTGGATAAAGTCTGAACAGAAATCATGGCAAAAATACAAAGTTTTATTGACTACTACAAGTCCTTCCACATCAGAATATGGGAAACAGTTTTTTTTCAGAATAATTGGATTAATCATGAGTAGAGCTGTGTAGATAACGGATTCTTTGGTTGATTGGCAATTCAAAAAAAGAAAAAAGAAAAAGAAAATGACACTCTCATTTTGAAAATTTTTCAGCAAATCGAAAAGTAAAAAAAAAATTTGTTTGGACTGAACAAAAAGTGTTTAATTTGACCCAAAATGAAATATTTCATGTGAATTAAGCTTTTTTCTCTAGTTTTTAAAAATAAAATTACATGCAATTAAAAAAAACCAAAGTAATTGCAAATCAAAAAGTCAAAATGTTTCATTTTGACAACATGGAAACAAAACATTTACTTTCAGATTTGTGTTTGTTCATCTGAAGCAATTTGTCAAAATCAACATGTACATATAAAATATTTTGGTCAATCCAAATCTGCATATTTTGCAGAAAAATGTTGCATTCAAAAAAATTCACGGACCTCTGATCAGTAATAAATCACAGGAGGGTACAATAGCACCCAAGTGGGGTCATATTTTCCCTCCCCTCGCACCTCCAAGACTTAGAACCCTTAGAACTCCTGTAGAAAAGGAGTACTTGTGGCACCTTAGAGACTAACCAATTTATTTGAGCATAAGTTTTCGTGAGCTACAGCTCACTTCATCAGATGCATACTGTGGAAAGTGTAGAAGATCTTTTTATATACACACAAAGCATGAAAAAATACCTCCTCCCACCCCACTCTCCTGCTGGTAATAGCTTATCTAAAGTGATCACTCTCCTTACAATGTGTATGATAATCAAGGTGGGCCATTTCCAGCACAAATCCAGGGTTTAACAAGAACGTCGGGGGGAGGGGGGGGTAGGAAAAAACATGGGGAAATAGGTTACCTTGCATAATGACTTAGCCACTCCCAGTCTCTATTCAAGCCTAAGTTAATTGTATCCAATTTGCAAATGAATTCCAATTCACCAGTTTCTCGCTGGAGTCTGGATTTGAAGTTTTTTTGTTGTAATATAGCAACTTTCATGTCTGTAATCGCGTGACCAGAGAGATTGAAGTGTTCTCCGACTGGTTTATGAATTTTATAATTCTTGACATCTGATTTGTGTCCATTTATTCTTTTACGTAGAGACTGTCCAGTTTGACCAATGTCCATGGCAGAGGGGCATTGCTGGCACATGATGGCATATATCACATTGGTGGATGTGCAGGTGAACAAGCCTCTGATAGTGTGGCTGATGTTATTAGGCCCTGTGATGGTGTCCCCTGAATAGATATGTGGACACAGTTGGCAACGGGCTTTGTTGCAGGGATAGGTTCCTGGGTTAGTGGTATGTGTGTGGTATGTGGTTGCTGGTGAGTATTTGCTTCAGGTTGGGGGGCTGTCTGTAGGCAAGGACTCGCCTGTCTCCCAAGATTTGTGAGAGTGTTGGGTCATCCTTCAGGATAGCTTGTAGGTCCTTAATAATGCGTTGGAGGGGTTTTAGTTGGGGGCTGAAGGTGACAGCTAGTGGCGTTCTGTTATTTTCTTTGTTAGGCCTGTCCTGTAGTAGGTGACTTCTGGGAACTCTTCTGGTTCTATCAATCTGTTTCTTCACTTCAGCAGGTGGGTATTATAGTTGTAAGAATGCTTGATAGAGATCTTGTAGGTGTTTGTCTCTGTCTGAGGGGTTGGAGGAAATGCGGTTGTATCGCAGAGCTTGGCGTTAGACGATGGATCGTGTGGTGTGGTCAGGGTGAAAGCTGGAGGCATGTAGGTAGGAATAGTGGTCAGTAGGTTTCCGGTATAGGGTGGTGTTTATGTGACCATCGTTTATTAGCACTGCAGTGTCCAGGAAGTGGATCTCTTGTGTGGACTGGACCAGGCTGAGGTTGATGGTGGGATGGAAATTGTTGAAATCATGGTGGAATTCCTCAAGGGCTTCTTTTCCATGGATCCAGATGATGAAGATGTCATCAATATAGCGCAAGTAGAGTAGGGGCATTAGGGGATGAGAGCTGAGGAAGCATTGTTCTAAGTCAGCCATAAAAATGTTGGCATACTGTGGGGCCATGCAGGTACCCACAGCAGTGCCGCTGATCTGAAGGTATACATTGTCCCCAAATGTAAAATAGTTATGGGTAAGTCACAAAGTTCAGCCACCAGGTTAGCCGTGACATTATCGGGGATAGTGTTCTTGACGGCTTGTAGTCCGTCTTTGTGTGGAATGTTGGTGTAGAGGGCTTCAACATCCAGAGTGGCCAGGATGGTGTTATCAGGAAGATCACCGATGGATTGTAGTTTCCTCAGGAAGTTAGTGGTGTCTCGAAGGTAGCTGGGAGTGCTGCTAGCGTAGGGCCTGAGGAGGGAGTCTACATAGCCAGACAATCCTGCTGTCAGGGTGCCAATGCCTGAGATGATGGGGCGCCCAGGATTTCCAGGTTTATGGATCTTGGGTAGCAGATAGAATATCCCAGGTCTGTGGTCCAGGGGTGTGTCTGTGCGGATTTGATCTTGTGCTTTTTCAGGGAGTTTCTTGAGCAAACGCTGTAGTTTCTTTTGGTAACTCTCAGTGGGATCAGAAGGTAATGGCTTGTAGAAAGTGGTGTTGGAGAGCTGCTGAGCAGCCTCTTGTTCATATTCCGACCTATTCATGATGACAACAGCACCTCCTTTGTCAGCCTTTTTGATTATGATGTCAGTTGTTTCTGAGGCTGTGGATGGCATTTTGTTCTGCACGGCTGAGATTATGGGGCAAGTGATGCTGCTTTTCCACAATTTCAGCCCGTGCACGTCGGCGGAAGCACTCTATGTAGAAGTCCAGTCTGCTGTTTCGACCTTCAGGAGGAGTCCACCTAGAATCCTTTTTTTTGGAGTGTTGGTAGGGAGGTCTCTGTGGATTAGTATGTTGTTCAGAGGTATGTTGGAAATATTCCTTGAGTCAGAGATGTCGAAAATAGGATTCTATGTCACCACAGAACTGTATCATGTTCGTGGGGGTGGAGGGGCAGAAGGAGAGACCCCGAGATAGGACAGCTGCTTCTGCTGGGCTGAGAATATAGTTGGATAGGTTAACAATATTGCTGGGTGGGTTGAAGGAACCATTGCTGTGGCCCCTTGTGGCATGTAGTAGTTTAGAAAGTTTAGTATCCTTTTTCTTTTGTAGAGAAGCAAAGTGTGTGTTGTAAATGGCTTGTCTAGTTTTAGTAAAGTCCAGCCACGAGGAAGTTTGTGTGGAAGGTTGGTTTTTTATGAGAGTATCCATTTTTGAGAGCTCATTCTTGATCTTTCCCTGTTTGCTGTAGAGGATGTTGATCAGGTGATTCCGCAGTTTCTTTGAGAGCGTGTGGCACAAGCTGTCAGCATAGTCTGTGTGGTATGTAGATTGTAATGGATTATTTACCTTCAGTCCTATTGGTACGATGTCCATCTGTTTGCATTTGGAAAGGAAGATGATGTCTGTCTGTATCTGTACAAGTTTTTTCATGCAGTTGATAGATTTCCACTCCATACGGCTAAATGTAGTGCCTTGCATAATGACAGGTTTCAGAGTAACAGCCGTGTTAGTCTGTATTCACAAAAAGAAAAGGAGTACTTGTGGCACCTTAGAGACTAACCAATTTATTTGAGCATAAGCTTTCGTGAGCTACAGCTCACTTCATCGGATGCATACTGTGGAAAGTGTAGAAGATCTTTTTATATACACACAAAGCATGAAAAATACCTCCTCCCACCCCACTCTCCTGCTGGTAATAGCTTATCTAAAGTGACCACTCTCCTTATAATGTGTATGATAATCAAGGTGGGCCATATTTCCAGCACAAATCCAGGGTTTAACAAGAACATCTGATGAGGTGGGGGGGTTGGAAAAAACAAGGGGAAACATGCCCCTGCGTGTGAGACCCTCCTGTGGGGGCCCTAAGGCCCATGTGTCACCTCCTCTCCCACCAGCTATCTGGCTTCAGAGGCAGCTAAAGCAGGGACTGGTGTACACTGATGTCAGTATTTTCTACCGTGTTGACTGGATTTTCTCTATCCAGTGCTTACTGGTTGTTCGCTCTAACCCTCTTTGCTGAATTGCTCACAGCCCCTTCAGCTCCTGCCCTCCTCATTTCAGATAAACCTGAAACAAAAGATTTTTCAGCAAAACAAATGTCAAAAAAGGGTTTGGGGGCTAATGAAACATTCAATTTTGTTTTTGTGTTTAAATATTTTTTTTAAATAAACTAATATTAAAATTAAAAATAACTAAGACAATGTCATTTTGAACAGAAAAATCTAGATGTTTCATTTTGAAGGTATCAAAATATTTAGTTTTTTTCAGAATTTGATGTTTTTAAACCAGACAATTCAGTGAATTCCACACAAATTTTCAAAATGCTTCAGTCTATCCAAATCTGCACTTTTCAATGGAAAAAAGTTTTTGCTGGAAAACATCATCCAGCTCTGAACAACAAGCAAAGCCATAAGTGAATTTTGTGGGTCATTCCAAAATAGTACTGATGAAACCTTTACCTCTGTCACACCATCATCCATTCTGGGTAAGCCAAATATTTTACAGAAACACTATGTACAAATGGAGAGTTTTAAAATAGACTATAATCAGTCCTTTCCATATCGCTCAACATTTAAAGCCTGGCTCCAAGACTATCATAAATCCACCTATCCAGGCTCAAGAGAAATACAAGTGATAATTAATAAATTTTAGTGACCTCTAAAATTAATCTAAAATAGTTGTCCATAGGTCATAATGCAGTGAGTTTATAGTCCAATATCTTGTGACCTATCACGGCCAGTAGCTTATTAGCAGAGAGAGATTCCCATCTCCCCAGGATTATCAAGCATCCATTTCTAGTCTTCATGGCTAATTGCAATTTACTCATTTATTTAAATAACAAAAAGATGTCTATTCAAGGCTCTAGGTGCCCTAACGTGTAATTAATATTACAACAAAACCCTAGCTGCAATTAAAACAATCATTTAGACAGGAACTCAGCCACCTACAACACCTCCTTTCCACCCCTTCATTGTTCTAGGAAAACATACCCTCAAGTCTTCCCCAAATCCCTTAAAGAGATGATAAACTTTTCCAGTAGCCTAGGAGTAAATATTTTTCATAATATGACTCAGCAGAATGCCTAATCCTAAAAGGGAATTGGCTATTTAGAGTGCAGAAGAAAAATATCTTTTGGTTTGTTGTTGTTGTTTTTTATTTGACCAGTGAACCAGAATGTTAGAAGTAGATTAGTGGGCATTTTGCAGAATAGGCTGTAATAGGTCCAAGCATTTACTATATGGTTCTGAAATTTTTTTTTTACAGGTCTATCACTACAGCATAGGTTGTATAAATTAGAATTTTGTAATCTCATTCAGAAATACATAATATATTTTGATTATTCTGTATTTCTAATGACAGTTAAGCATAGGCGTAGTTTGACTTCTATATTTGGGGAGGGCGGCTCCAGTCAAACCAATGGGGCCACGCATAGGGGGTCAAATTCTGTACCGGCCCACAGGAGCTCCATGTCAGATATTTCAGTGGCAGGGAAACTTTAACCATGATTCCAGGGGCTACATAGGCAACTGAAAACTCCAATTTTTTTGTCAGATAATAATTTAGAAATTATCTGACAGGAGCATTGTATCTAATTCCAATATTAAGAAAGAACATTAAATAAATATTAGACCCACTCAGCTCTAATACTAACATGATCTGACATCTTGTGGCAAGTCACTTAAGAGACACTGGTTAGGTTAAAAATTGTAATGTATATTCTCTCTCTCTCTCAGATACTCTTTCTGAAGTCAGAAGGGACCACTGTGATCATCTAGTCTGACATCCTGCACATTGCAGGCCACAGAACCTCACTCTCCCACTCCTGTAATAGACCCCTAACTTCTGGCTGAATTATTGAAGTCCTCAAATCATGGTTTAAAGACTTCAAGTTATGGAGAATTCACCATTTACACTACCAGAATCTCTGCCACTCTGACCTATGGGAAAATTCCTTCCCAACCACTAATATGGTGATCAGTTAGACCCTGAGCATGTGGGCAACAGCCACCTGGCAGATACCTGGGAAATAATTCTCTGTAGTAACTCAGAGCCCTCCCCATCTAGTATCTTGTCTCCAGCCGTTGAAGATTTTTACTATAGGCAGTTGCCGATGGGCCACACTCCATTGTAGGTAGTCTTGTCATACCATTCCTTCCATAAACTTATCGAGCTCAGTCCTGAAGCCAGTAAGGTCTTTTGCTCCCACTGCTCCCCTTGGGAGGCTGCACCAGAACTTCACTCCTCTGATGGTTAGAAACCTTCACCTAATTTTAAATCTAAACTTGTTGATGGCCAGTTTACATCCATTTGTTTTGGGGTCCACACTGGTGCTTAACTTAAATAACTCCTCTCTCCCCATCCCTGGTATTTATTCCTCTGATGTATTTATACAGAGTTATATCTCTCATCAGCCTTCTTTTGGTTAGGCTAAACAAGCCATGCTCTTTGAGTCGTCTCTTGTAAGGTAGGTTTTCCATTCCTTGGATCATCCTAGTAGCCCTTCTCTGCACATGTTCCAGTTTGAATTCATCTTTCTTAAACATGGAAGACCGGAATTGCACACAGTACTCCGGATGAGGTCTCACCAGTGCCTCGTGTAATGGTATTAACACTCCCTGTCTCTACTGGAAATACCTTGCTGGATGCACCCCTGGACCGTGTGAGCCTTTTTCACGGCCATATCACATTGACCGTTCATAGTCAGCCTATGATCAACCAATACACCCAGGTCTTTCTCCTCCTCTGTCACTTCCAACTAATGAGTCCCCAGCTTATAGCAAAAATTCTTATTGTTAGTCCCTAAATGCACAACCGTTCACTTTGCACTATTAAATATCATCCCATTTCTATTACTCCAGTTTAAAAGATCATCCACATTTTCTTGTATGATATGCTGGTGCTCCTCCATATTGGCAATACCTCCCAACTTTGTGTCATCCGCAAATTTTATTAGCACACTTCCACTTTTTGTGCCAAGGTCAGTAATAAAAAATGTTAAATAAGATTGGTCTCAAGACTGATCCCTGAGGAACTCCACTAGTAACCTCCCTCTAGCTCAGGGGTTCTCAGACTTTTGTACTGGTGACCCCTTTCACACTGCAAGCCTCTGAGGGCAACCCCCATCTTATACATTAAAAAACACTTTTTTATATATTTAACACCATTATAAATGCTGGAGGTGAAGCGGGGTTTGGGGTGGAGGCTGACAGCTCATGACCCCCCCATGTAATAACCTTGCGACCCCCTGAGGGGTCCCAATCCCCCAGTTTGAGAACCCCTGTTCTAGCTCAGGGGTGGCCAACCCAAGCCTGAGAAGGAGCCAGAATTTACCAATGTACATTGGCAAAGAGCCACAATAATATTTCAGCAGCCCCCACATCAGCTCGTCCACCCCAATCCCAGTGCCTCCCACCCACCGGCCGATCAGCACCAACCCCTGCCTCCCTGCACCTCCCAATCAGCTGTTGTCGTGGTGTGCAGGAGGCTCTGGGGGGGAGAGGGGAAGCGAGGTCACGGCAGGTTTAGGGGAGGGGGTGGGAAGGGGTGGAGTGGGGGCAGGACCTGTGACAGAGCCAGGGATTAAGCAGTGAGCACCCCCCGGCACATTGGAAAGTTGGCACATGTAGCTCCAGCCCCGGAGTCGGAGCCACATATTAACTTCTGAAGAGCAGCATGTGAGCCACAGGTTGGCCACCCCTGCTCTAGCCTGACAGTTCACCTTTCAGTATGACTCACTGTAGTCTTCCCTTCAATGAGTTCCTTATCCACCTTTCAGTTCTCCTATTAATCCCCATCTTCTCCAATTTAGCTAATAATTTTTCATGTGGAACTGTATCAAATGCCTTACTGACATCCAGGTACATTAGATCTACTGCATTTCCTTTGTCTAAAACAAACAGTTATCTTCTCAAAAAAAGATATTAGTTACTTTTTTACCACCTCTTGAATCCAACAATTACAATTACTTTCTATTATTTAGGCTACTTACCTTTTGCAGTTCACCAAGCTTGGAAAAGATCATTTAAACTTTAGGAAACATCTTAACAGCCCTTTCTTATCTTAATCACTTGTTAATCACTCTGGGTATGTCTACTCTAGGTCGAGTTTTATAGAAGTCGATTTTTAGAACATGATGCAGAGATTTATCTACAACTACATTGACTGACTGCTGTGTGCAATAATATATGGACCCCTGAAGAGGGGTGTGATGGTGGAGCTGAGCAGGGAGAGGGCCGCTATTTTACTGCTGTGATCTGGTCACCCTATGCGCGCTGTTTCTTTCCCCCTCTACAGGCTTCCACACACCGTCAGTGCCTTGCTAGTGTGCCATACACCGTGAGAGATCTCTTCTCTTTGTGTGTGCCTGAGAGTGTTTCCCTTGGTGTGAATTTATTCAACAAAAGCTTGAGCAAATAATGGATTTGATTTAATTGAAAAATTCTTAATAAAGTATCACCCCCCCCCCCAAAAAAAACCCTTCCTTTTCGGCCCACAGCTGTTTCGGCGGGGCGGTGTTGGGGGAAGGGGATGTTTCGGCGGGGCCGGGGCATTTTGGCCCTCAGCTGTATTCTTTGGAGTAATATGGCCCTCACTTCTTTATGAGTTGTGCAGGCCTGTGACAGTGGGAGTGTAGAAACATTCTACGCTCTACAATTCTGGGGGGACTGCATGATCACCTGTGCTGCTGAATTTGCCATGCTGACCGAACAGAAAATGAAATTCAAAAGTTCCCGGGGCTTTTCCTGTGTACCTGGCTAATGCATCGGAGTTCAAAGTGCTGTCCAGAGTGATCACATGGAGCACTCTGGGATAGCTCCTGGAGGCCAATACCATCAATTTGCCTCCACATTACCCCAAATTTGACCCACCCAGGTCGATTTAACGCTACTTCCCTCGTCAGGGAGGAGTATAGAAGTTGATTTTAAGATCCCTTTAGGTTGACGGAACAGGGTTAGTTGTGTGGATGCAATCATTTTTAAATTGACCTAATGCTGCTAATTTGACATAACCAAATAGTGTAGACCAGGCCTCTGTTTATAAACAAAATTCTGACTCCCTGTCTTAGGGGCCCAAGCCAGGAGAAATCTCCTGTCTCCTCTGTAGAACTCATTACATTGAGCCCTCAGGCTGCTGGTGGCTTGTAGTTTGGGGGTACAGTGCCCCTTCCTGGCCCCCAAATTCCACCCAGGCAATTAAATCAAACTGCTGATGAGATTTATAGTGAAAAACACTGAGTTGAAATGGTAATTAGCTGCAGAATACACAGCAGTAGGAGCACAGCTATAGATTTAGGGCATTATTGTCCTGCGGAGGTTGTCACAGAGCTTCTTCCCAGCTTCAAAACATACATTGCCCCATCCACTTTCCTTTAAATAGGTTTATTATCCAAATATAAGCAAAACAAACACAAACAGTTCCTTAGCTCATACTTTTCAGGAACTCTGTTCTCCACTAGCACTAGAATAGCAGTCTTCTGGAATAGCAGTTCCAGGGCAACCTTCAGGGGCACAAGACCCCTTGCTCCAAGGTCCCACCACTGGTGTTAGCTTCACTCCTTCATAGCTCCTTTCCTAAGGCAAAGCCTGCCCTAATCACTTCTCCCCTTCCTCCCCTCTGACTGGCCTTCATAGCCCAGTTGTAGCTCATCCCCCTTTACTGAGCTCATTTGGGCCTACCTGCCATGACACAGGGGTCCTGGGCCTGGTCTAATTAGAGGGACCAGCTGCCCTATGACAGAGGTCATTTTTCAACCTATGGGAAAGTAACTTTCACTATAAACAAAACACAAAGTCCAAAAATGTTTTAGAAATACACACAAAAGATGTACCTAATATTGCCAAAATTTCTGTTTTCAAAAACAAAGTTATTTTGGTATGTAAATAGCTTAGGATTCTAAAAAGAGTGGTATCTAATGGTTAGAGAAGATAACTCCTGGATTCTACTCTTAGATTTACTACTGCCATGTGTCCTTTGGCAAGCTGCTGAACCTCTCTATGCCTCAGTTTTCTCACCAGTAAAATAAGGGTACTAATACTTCAGTGGGTGAAGAGAGCTCCCCAGTTCAAGATCTTTGGAGGAAAATGCTATGGATGCTTAAAATCATCTTAATAATGATAATGTAAATATTTTATAACATTTTTGAGAGTCTGGAGCTTGTTGAAAGTGCTTTTAAATGTATTGTGTTTTGGCTGTCAAAAGTACTAAAAAAAAAAAAAACTCTGAGCAAGCAGCATGTTCCCAATCTCATTTTGAAGCCTCTGTTTTCTGCCATCAGCAGCTTAATGAGAAATATGTTACTGAAAGTTTTTGGAACAGACTCAATTTAAAACAGATCTGAACTAGTTACATGTTATTTCTGTAGGTTGGTAAAATGTTTTTATCTAAAGGTCTTATAAAATAGAAATACTGCATTTGGAAATGCATGAAGAGGTTGAAATTTTAGAGGTGCATAGTTTTGTAACAAAGCTACTCATGAGTTCTATCATCCTGCTCCAGGTGCATTGCTTACTACTGGTAGAAAAAAGCTCTTTTTAAGCTCTGATAGTAGATTCTTGTTTCTGGGAAAGAATGATAAGAGTTCTAGTCACCAATCCGTTGTGGGGGAGGATGAAATTGTACTTGTATCTGTTGTCTTCAGCATATCAATTAATTACATATTGGTGTCCTGGTACTGGATTTAAACGCCTGTGAACCTTAGATGCTAGCAGTGAGCTTTGCCTAACTGGAGGTTTGATGAGTATACAACATGTTTGTATGTGTGAGATGCTGCCCCCTTAGTAGCTGGATTACAGAGAAAATATGGGACCTACTGCCAGAAGATTATCATTTAGTTCATGTTCAGTAAATCCTTTTTGTAGCCAAAAGAAGTTTCCAGCAGATATCTGATGCCAACTTCTTACAGGAACAGACATTGACAGCTTAGCCACAACTATTTCTGGGTTATCTAGACCAGATCCCTTCCATAAGACTTTTCCCTTCAGTACATATTGATATGTGATGATGGTAAATAATTGAATAGAGTCTTCCCTCTTCCAAATACTGAACAGTGAACATTATTAGGATAATTTAAAAAGTTTTATCTTTAAAGTTACCATGTCTCACCTGTTTCACTTTAGAGCTTCTGCCTAGAATCTTCCCAGCCCCCTCCTACCTGGCTTCATGCTACAGATTTAAAAACACAGTACACCTATCCTGACATATATAAATTCTACAGTATTTTTTCCAGTCTATACTATATAAGTACAATGTCTATACTTACAAGACTCCAATCTCATAGATCTCACTTTCAGGAAGATTTTTCATTTTCTTAATGTTATCAATATTTCTTTGGACAACACTATTTGCAACATACTAAATAATTTCTCTAACTCTTTGGCATGTACTTGTTTTGGATAATTGTTGTCATGGAGGCAAGCTATACACATTTAGCTCTTCAAACCTTTCCTTATCGTAAGTCCCTTCCTCCAATCTTTATTTTTGTTGCTCTTCTCTCAGCACCCTCAATTTAGCTACATTTTTTCTGATCATGAGATGCCTAGCCCTGAACACAATATTCCAGGAGCATTCTGGGGCTATACTTCCCAGTCTGGGCCTTTGCATATAATTAGGTTTGACAGGATTCCATTTTTTTAATAATGTACATATAATATCATAGAATCATAGAACTGGAAGGGACCTCGAGAGGTCATCTAGTCCAGTCCCCTGCACTCATGGCAGGACTAAGTATTATCTAGACCATCCCTGACAGGTGTTTGTCTAACCTGCTCTTAAAAATCCCCCATGATGGAGATTCCACAACCTCCCTAGGCAATTTATTCCAGAGCTTAACCACCTGACAGCTGGGAAGTTTTTCCTAATATCCAACCTAAACCTCCCTTGCTGCAATTTAAGCCCATTGCTTCTTGTCCTATCCTCAGAGGTTAAGAAGAATAATTCTTCTCCCTCCTCCTTGTAACAACCTTTTATGTACTTGAAAGCTGTTATCATATGCCCTTTCAATCTTCTCTTCTCCAGACTCAAACCCTCTTTTTTCAATCTTCCTTCATAGGTCATGTTTTATAGACCTTTAATAATTTTTGATGCTCTTCTCTGGACTTTCTCCAATTTGTCCACATCTTTCCTGAAACGTGACGCCCAGAACTGGACACAATACTCCAGTTGAGGCCTAATCAGTGCAGAGTAGAACGGAAGAATTACTTCTCTTGTCTTGCTTACAATATTCCTGCTAATACATCCCAGAATGATGTTTGATTTTTTTTGCAATAGTGTTACACTGTTGACTCATATTTAGCCTGTGATCCACTATGACCCCCAGATCCCTTTCCTCAGTAGTCCTTCCTAGACAGTCATTTCCCATTTTGTATGTGTGCAACTGATTGTTTCTTATTAACTGGAGTACTTTGCATTTGTCCGTATAGAATTTCATCCTATTTACTTCAAACCATTTCTCCGGTTTGTCCAGATCATCTTGAATTTTAATCCTATCCTCCAAAGCACTTGCAACTCCTCCCAGCTTGGTATCTTCCGCAAACTTTATAAGTTTATAAAGTTAATGCCATTATCTAAATCATTGATGAAGATATTGAACAGAACCGGACCCAGAACTGATCCCTGCAGGACCCCATTCGTTATGCTCTTCCAGCGTAACTGTGAACCACTGATAACTATTCTCTGGGAATGGTTTTCCAACCAGTTATGCACCCATCTTATAGTAGCTCCATCTAGGTTGTATTTCCCTAGTTTGTTTATGAGACGGTCATGAGAGATAGTATCAAAAGCCTTACTAAAGTCAAGATATACCACATCTACCACTTCCTCCCTATCTACAAGTCTTGTCACCCTGTCAAAGAAAGCTAGCAGGTTGGTTTGACACAATTTGTTCTTGACAAATCCATGCTGACTGTTATTTATCACCTTATTATCTTCTAGGTGTTTGCAAATTGATTGCTTAATTATTTGCCCCATTATGTTTCCAGGTACAGATGTTAAGCTGACTGGCCTGTCATTCCCTGGTTGTCCTTATTTTCCTTTTTATAGATGGGCACTATAGTTGCCCTTTTCCAGTCTTCTGGAATGTCTCCTGTCTTCCATGACTTTTCAAAGATAATTGCCAAAGGATCAGATATCTCCTCAGTCCGCTCCTTGAGTATTCTAGGACGCATTTCATCAGGCCCTGGTGATTTGAAGACATCTAATTCATCTAAGTAATTTTTGACTTGTTCTTTCCCTATTTTAGGCTCTGATCCCACCTCATTTTCACTGGCACTCACTATGTTAGATGTCCAATCGCCACCAACCTTCTTGGTGAAAGCCGAAACAAAGAAGTCATTAAGCAATTTATCAATTAAATCAATTTATATTTAAGCATTTTTTCTGAATGTTACTTAATTTTTCATGCTTGTGCAAAATTATGGCTTTTAAGCCTTTTTTTAAAAAAAATCAATGTAAATTTTCACATTGCAGGATATTATGGGTGGGGGTCAGACAATTATTTAATGACAGTAGGTGTTGAGATTTTAAAAGTTAAAGCCTGATAACTATTAAAACAAACACCATATATCACACTACACAAAGTAAATATCCTTGAATAAAAAGTTCTTAAGCAGCATTTCTCTAACTTGGCTATCTGTAAATTTCAGTGATTATTGATGGAAATATTTTTGTTTGTGTGTATGGTAAAAAAATCAACATTTAATAATAAAAATCTAATTCTACATATTATAAATTAATATCAAATTTATAAACATTTTTATTAATAGATTTCAAAGTCATTTACAGTGTGAATACACATTGTTATTTCTGTTTTACAGATGGATAAATGACTTATCCAAGCCACTGGCAATGTTTTGAATATAGCTTATGTCTTGACTCCTAGTCTGCTGCCCTATCCACTTTAAATAGAGCCCAACTTCATACTGGCCTTTCTGCTGTTATATCACACTGCAAACTCGTCAAATTTCCTTCCATCAAAACTGCCAGGTGATTACTATTTTCCTGGTTGCTTCATCCCTTTGAATATCTGTGTTTCTGATCATATTTCTGAAGATATATTAGCTAGCATTTTTCCAAGATTATAGCAGCAGTGAATCTGGACCCATCCCCTGAAACGCAACACATCCACATTTTTAGATCTTTGGATCCAGATTTGCAGCTTTGTGTCTCAGACCATACCGGAAATATATGATGCTGTGGCGTGGTACAAAGACCTGGTCAGCATGATGTTGAGATGACTACTTACTCAGAGATACTATTTTTCCGGTGAGATGAAGAATCACGTTCTTGACCACTTTACTGAGGATTGCTAAAATGCCATATCTAATTCACAAGTTTGGACAGTAAAGGCTGGCTCTGGCCTAATTTGCTTAACAATGAAATGCTGCCTTAATTGACCATGTTATCGAGAAAATTTGTTCATAACAGCTAGGTAGGGCAGAGGGGGATTTTTTTTTAAAGAAGAATGTGATTAAATTGAATAATGTATCTAATAAATGTTCTGCCAAAAGCAATTAGAGGAAAAGGCAAGTGGGAAAAGGACTTAAAAATCCCCCCCCCGCCCAAAAAAAAAAAAAAGAAAAGAAAAGAAAAGAAAAAGAAACCTATGCGGAAAAGTAGGTCAAAGTGACCTGGCCAAATTATGCACAATAGTATACAATCGGTGGTAAAAAGCCAATCAGAAAAGCGAACAGCAACATGAAATTAACAAAGACAGCAGAAAGTTATTAAAGTTGACAAATGCATATTGTATAAATTACCTAAGATACTTAATATTTATAATATTTAATGGTGGTTGGGAGAGAGTTAATAAATATATAATTTGGTTATGTATAATATCACAGAGATTGTAAGGGATAGGTAGCATTTGTAGGAGAAATTCAATGTGATCCACCTATGCTCCAGGAGAAGAGAATTGTTAACTATATTTTTTGGTATATCTGTCATTTCTTACTTGAGTAGTAAATGCAATCACAAGATATGCTTTTGGTTCAATTAAAGTTTTGAATTAATAAACCTGAGTCTCTCAGAGGCAAGTATATATTTTTCTCATTCAACAACTTGATCAATTAAAAATCATATGACACTATCACAAAATTAGAAGGTCTAGTCATGGTGTGCTGGCCAAACTCTACTTTGGGCTAGTTCCACAAAGGGCTTTAGGTACCTAACTTCCACTTTAGGTGCCTCAGTTAAAAATTTAGATTCTCAAGATCCCCATTCAGCTGCCAACTAACACTGTAGTTGCCAAAATTCCCTAGGCACCTAAGTTTCCAGCAATAAAGTCCACTAGGTACATCAATTTTTGTGGTGTGCATGCGCACAATCCCCTAAATCCTGACACATCCAAGCAGCTTGGCACCTAAGTCCTGGAGAGATCCTAACTAGGAATTGCCCTTCCCACCTTGCCTGCAGATAGGGTGACCAGATAGCAAGTGTGAAAAATCGTGACAGGGAGTGGGGGGTAATTGACACATATATAAGAAAAAGCCCCAAATATCAGGACATCTGGTCACCCTACCTGCAGAGCCTGATATGGTAGGTGTTCTCAGAGGCTGCCTACCATAATGGACCCACAAAACACAGCCTGAAGTTGGGAGGTGATCCCCTTGTGGTCTATAAGTCAGTGATTGAAGCCCTCTCCCAGAATGTGAGACACCCAGATTCAAATGCTTGGAGGGGCAGAGATGAGGCCCTACACATCTCCTTGGCATTTCCTGCTGGCTAGCTTGGGTGGCTCCTCACTCAGTGTGCTGTTGGCTTCGATTAATCCCCTTTTTATGCTCCTAAATCTCCTCATGCTTAGTACAGGAGGCATAGGCACTTAACTCAGGGCTGTGGGTTCCACAGAATGGCAGGGCATCTAAAGTTTGGCATTGTCCTAGTCCACTCTGTAGATTAGCATTTTAAAAAAAGATCATAACCATTTGTCAAATAAATTCCCCATCTCCTACACATAGGGAATTTATTTGACAAATAGTTGTGATCTTTTAAAAATATATTTTCTCTCAACCTTTAGAGATGATTGAATAATTTGAGAATATAGTCACTGAATATTTTGTAAGATTTTTCAAATAGTCAAAAATATTTTTCTCCATTAATCATCCAATTCCATTTTTCATGCCTATGGGATGTTTCAACTGTTGTCCTAAACTATTGCATGGTATGTCTGTATTCTGTATTAAACATATGTATTTCACCAGATGGTGAGCAAAGTGATTCATATGTATTTGTAGAGAAATTTGGGATTTTAGGGGACTAAAGAAAATGTACGATTATGATCAGGTATCTAATGTATATATTTAGATTTGGATTTGTACAATACCTAAATAATTGTCTCGTATTTACACCTTGAAGTATCACTGTAGCAGGGCGATGACTCACCAGTGAGGTGCCTCCTGCTGGTTGTCCTGGGAATTAGCTCTCCAGCTCCAGAGCACCCTCTGCAAGCTGGTGTCTCGCCTGCCTCAGGCCCCCATGTCCATCCCGGACCTTGGTGCCCCTTACGTCGGGGTTCTGCCCGCTCCCAAAGTACCCCCAAAGTCTCTGGGTCTCCCCTCCCTGGGGAAGCCCCAACCCTCTATCCCCACCCTGCCTCAATGGCTACTGCCAGGCATCGTCTAGCCCCCCCTCACTGGGACAGACTGCAGTCTGTAATCCACTCATCACTGGCAAGGAGGGTTTGGACCTGCTGCCTTTCCCTGCAGCCCAGTACCTGCTTTGGCTTTTCTGTCAGGCCGCAGCCTGCGAGGTCACCAGGCCTGAGCTCCCCAGCTCAGCCTGCCCCTGCCTCTTCCCCAGCACAGCTCCATTCCATTCCCTGTACCCTGAGTTCCCAGGCAACCAGGTCCATCTCCCTCCAAGGCTGGAGAGAGACTCACCTCGCTCCTGCCTGGCAGCCCTTTTATAGGGCCAGCTGTGGCGTGAATGGGGCGTGGCCCCAGTTGTGGCTGCTTCCCCAATCAGCCTCCTCAGGGCAGCCCTTTCCCAGAGCTGTTTTAACCCCTTCAGGGCCGGAGCAGGTGACAACCCTGCTACGATCACCTTTTAAATGAAGGTAACTTTATACACATTGAGGGGTTTTAGAAAATATTAATATTTCTTACAACTAGGCCTTTTGCACACTGCATTTCCTAAGTGATAATCAAGTAATCTAAAAAAAGAAAAGGAGTACTTGTGGCACCTTAGAGACTAACCAATTTATTTGAGCATGAGCTTTCGTGAGCTACAGCTCACTTCATCAGATGTTTACCGTGGAAACTGCAGCAGACTTTATATACACACAGAGAATATGAAACAATACCTCCTCCCACCCCACTGTCCTGCTGGTAATAGATTATCTAAAGTGATCAACAGGTGGGCCATTTCCAGCACAAATCCAGGTTTTCTCACCCTCCACCCCCCCACACAAATTCACTCTCCTGCTGGTGCTAGCCCATCCAAAGTGACAACTCTTTACATAGTCAAGTCGGGCTATTTCCTGCATAGATCCAGGTTTTCTCACATCCCCCCCACCCCCATACACACACAAACTCACTCTCCTGCTGGTAATAGCTCATAATAGCTGGTAATAGTTTAGATGAGCTATTACCAGCAGGAGAGTGAGTTTGTGTGTGTATGGGGGTGGGGGGGATGTGAGAAAACCTGGATCTATGCAGGAAATAGCCCGACTTGATTATGTAAAGAGTTGTCACTTTGGATGGGCTAGCACCAGCAGGAGAGTGAATTTGTGTGGGGGGGTGGAGGGTGAGAAAACCTGGATTTGTGCTGGAAATGGCCCACCTGTTGATCACTTTAGATAAGCTATTACCAGCAGGACAGTGGGGTGGGAGGAGGTATTGTTTCATATTCTCTGTGTGTATATAAAGTCTGCTGCAGTTTCCACGGTATACATCTGATGAAGTGAGCTGTAGCTCACGAAAGCTCATGCTCAAATAAATTGGTTAGTCTCTAAGGTGCCACAAGTACTCCTTTTCTTTTTGCGAATACAGACTAACACGGCTGTTCCTCTGAAACAAGTAATCTAAGTCATCGTTCTACTGAGACACAAAAATTCATCATTTTATTGCCATGATATTTACAGTAAGATCACCAGACTACCGGGATGAGGCATAGATATTTGAAAAGGAGTACTTGTGGCATCTTAGAGACTAACCAATTTATTTGAGCATAAGCTTTCGTGAGCTACTTATGCTTAAATAGCTTATGCTTATGCTCAAATAAATTGGTTAGTCTCTAAGGTGCCACAAGTACTCCTTTTCTTTTTGCGAATACAGACTAACACAGCTGTTACTCTGAAACCTGTCATAGATATTTGAGACATCTATATAAAATTATTAAACACCTGAATGGTTAGGCCTACCACAGAAGCATATTCCCGGAGAAAACACTCACCAGAAAAGCACAACAGAAAAACTCTTTTATTCACCAGAGCTTATTTATGAGTCTAGCATTTGTTCATTATTGTTTAAGTGACCTGAATGGTTTCCCCAAGATATTTTTCAAGATCTTTGGCTACTACAATGACCTGCTATATGTAAAACAATTTTCCTCCATTAGTGATAACAAATAGGTTAATTTTCAATAAGCACTAGTGTTACCAACGAGTTAATGATTTTTTAAATTCTGCATTGCCAATTAAAGCTCTAATGTCTGGAATAAGTTCCCTAGAATGTCATGAAAGGCATATATATATTAGTGCTTTTGCTTAGGTTACAATGGCACTGTATATCAAAAGATTCTGTTTTCTCCTACTCCATCCTGGGGTCATACCTAGATCCAAAGACCATTTCACAACATAAACACTTTTACCAACAATCATTCCTTCTGAAATATTGTTTAGCTACAAAAAGTATTAAAAAAAAAATTGTTAACCCAGAAGATGACATCCCAGTCTTGTTGCCAGTTAACATATTAAAATGTCTCATGGCTTGTAGATGAGGATTTATATGTTAGAATAAGGTAGATAAATGTTTTATAAAGGGTAATGAGAGACAGTAAAGAAAAAATATGTGATATACATCTTAAAAAATGAGTTCCCAGGTATCTGGGGAGTGAGATGGGGGAGAAGGAGAATAAAACAACAAACTAAGTTATGAATTTCTGTGACATAAAGCAGTCACTCTGTATTGTCAGAGGTATTTTCTCCTCAAGGTTTCTCATAAGCCAACGGCCCATAGGCATTTGTCACACATTCTGAGGTTTAATAATGCTGCCATTTATGAAAATGTGTTTCATCTCTTCACCCTGTTTTGTGTTTTAGGGTTAGAAAATTAATGTGAATATTGATTACTAAATTTGGCAAGAGTACTTTAATGTTTACCACTGTTTCAGTGCATTTAGTACACTATGTTGATCACATTTTTATTTAAAAGATATTTTAATTTGACATATGATAATAAATTAGCATATCTCTTACATGCTTGAAGCTGTAATGTTAAGAATTTTGCCCTTTTATTACTATCACACATCACACTTCATAATGGGACTAGCAGAATGTACGTTCATATCTGGGCAAATAAGCTTTTTAAGGTTTTAAAACTAAACCCTTTAATCTCTGTAGCTCTTATCATTACTACAACCACAAACACTGTTAAAAGGGAAATCTTTAGAACAAAAATAGTTTAACTGGAAGTGGGATCCAGGGCAAATTCTCAACCGTAGGTAGTATTTACTCAAAGCCATATTCTTTGCACGCATTTTTGTGGTTTGACCTCAGAGAATACAATTTAGCTTTTTTCCACGTCAAGATCAATTTATCAATTGCTAAACTTACCTTGTCTACTGGAACTACAATGGCCAATACACATAGTGATGTTCAGCAAATTGAAAACAACTATTGTGTGTGATTACAGGAGAAGTGCCTATATTTCATCACAGGGCCCAATCCCGTAATGTGCTGAGTGATCTTTGAGAGGTGTTCAGTGTCCTGAACTCCCATACACTTCAGCACGATGGAGAAGGTGCTGCTTGGTACCTTCTCAGATGAGCTCCCACATGTTTACAAATACCAAAATCTTTGCATTAATTGGCTTGGCTACAATGAATGTCTGGGTAAGGTAGAATGGGCAAAACGTATAAGGATGCAAAGCCAACATTCTTCTTAAGAATTTTAGAATTCTCATATAAGATTAATATCGAGCAGTGGTGCCCAATTTGGGATTTACAAGGGCTAGTTTGGCCTACCAGTGGTGAGATAATGAGCCACAGTAAACAATTCTTACACCAGCAGTTAATGAAATGGACCTGAAAAGTGTTCCCATTTGTAAGATAAAGTTTATATGCCACATAAAAAGTTTTTTATTTTATAGCCTTTGAGGGCTGCATGTAAAAATCTTGGAGGCAGCCTCAAGTGAAAAAAAAAACATTACCAGCTTATCATCAATTCCTTGCAAACAATTTATAATTCAGTTCAATATCCTTCTTTATCCAGTAGATCCTAGAGGATTTTCTCTCAGTAGCTGACAAGAGAGGCACCCCAGCAAATTTAATAAGTGCTTGAGAGTACATCATTGAAGCAGCTTCAGATGCAAACTGGCCTCTGAACATTGAGGGTATTTCTTTGTGATTTTCCTGTTTCACCATGACTTGGAGGTAAAGGTGAGATGACAAATGTAAATACGTGCTTGATTTTTACATAAAGAGGCGGGACAAACTAGGATATGAGGCTGCATCGGCTGCATTTTGAATCTGTCCTTGCAGTGAGTGTTTTGGTTGCTTTTGTTAAGAAACTAAATCTCATTTTCATAGAATCATAGGATATCAGGGTTGGAAGAGACCTCAGGAGATCATCTAGTCCAACCCCCTGCTCAAAGCAGGGCCAATCCCCAATTTTTGCCCCAGATCCCTAAGGATTGAACTCACAACCCTGGGTTTAGCAGGCCAATGCTCAAACCACTGAGTTATCCCTCCCCCCACATTTCAGCAATGGAGTCCTGATTGTGGAATTTACTCCCTCAGATGACTTAACACAGCCAGAGTTAGGGAGGGCTCAGTGGATGGATTCATTCTGGCAGACTTTTGATGTCTTTTATAGGGCAGTGAAGCGGCTCCTTACATACTAGTTACGTTGCTTTTGGGAAAAGAAACAATAAAGCCTGACCACTATGTGTGAAAGGTTATTGACATTTTAATGGCAAAAATACTGATACTTATCAATATACTTTATAAGCATATGTAAATATATTGGAAAGTACCCCAGTAGTAGAGCACTGTGTGTAATATGCAAGGATGTCTATCAATAAATGCTTTCCCTCTACCCTGGATATGAAAAACTGGCCACATATAATGGGTAGTTTCTAATTATTCAAGCTGAAAATGAGGTTCTGGAAAGATGAATAAACTGTGTGCTAAATTCTACTCTTCTTAATTAAGAGGGATTGTAAAATTAGTTCCCTATTTTGTCAATTGCTCAGTGGCAAAAAGGGGTCTGCCCTCCTGTAAAACCATGCAGGACCAGCAATAATGTAGCCTGAATAGTTAGTACCTGGTATGAACTTATACCTACATAGGGTTAAAAGTTGAGCTTGTTTGAGTAAAATGCTGAAACTTATATTCACTTTTTTTCGGAGCATGTAGAACACTGTGAACTACAAATAAGATTCACATCTCCTGCACTAATTATTTTACTCTTCTTCTACCCTTCCCTGCAAATAAGGCTGTTTGCATTATTTTAAAGCACACAGAGTTGATCGGTCAATTGGATTGCTTGGCTGGCTGAACTCCCTAAACCTTACTGTTTTACAGAATAAAGAGGGTAATTCATGCAGCAGAAGTAATTTCCTAGACTGTCACATTGTAATTTCTCAATGGTTTGGCTTTAAAGTTACAGTAGAGAGTACTTTCTCATTTAAGAAAAAACAATTTTTTACTCAGTTTCATTATACTTGATATTCATATACGGGGAGAGTTTTCAAAATCACAGAGGAGAGATAGGTATTTAACTCCCACTGAAAGTGAATCAGAGTTGTGGATCTTATCCCTCTGAAAATCTCCCCCTTAAATGGTGTTTTCATGGTATTTAGATTGGGGTAGATCAGTAGCCCAAGAGCATAGGAAGTCACAAGAACTAAGCTCTTGCGGGGATCTTGATCCCATACTTCACAATACTCAGTTTCCTAAGGGGAAGACCAAAGTAGATAAGAATCAATAGTCAACACAGGATAGCTAAAACTTACTGTATATAAGGTAAAGCTATGTCCCACTCTGCCCACTTTTCTGCAAATGAGTTAAATGGTTCAAAAGCTGTGGGTATGAAACAGGGGATGAAGGAGGGCAGGGGAGAGGGAGACAGCAGTTCCAGCTTTATTACCATTGGTGGTCACTTCCTCCTGCAACACTTTACAGTTGGGTGTAAAGGGAACAGTTTGACTCATATCCCTGAATAGAAAATATGCTTCCACCTTCCATCAAGTACTCGGATACCACTGAGACACTCAGATACCCTGCTGATGGAAATGGTATTGCTAGCCAGGGTCTTTTGAACCCAAAGCAGTGGTAACTTAATTGTGTTTTTGTTGTTGTTGTTTTTTAAGGCGGTGTCAGGAACAAATCAAGGGGGACACAGCTTCTCCATCTGCTAAGCGATTGATACAAACCAGAGTGCATGAATTAAAACTACTTTGTTACCTGGTTTTAAGCATACACATATATATGCAATAGGTTTAGAGTATTTTATACAGACTTACCCAAAGTCTGAGATGGTTTTGAATGATCACCAGCCAGGCTTCTGGGGACCCTCCTTCTGTCCAGCTGATGGGGAGTTTAGGTGTCAGCTCCTTGCCCAAAGAAAAGCTTCCGTGGACTGCTCCAAAGTGTATTTTTTTGCTTAATATTTATAGCTAATTTAAACAAAGCACATATCTTATAGTGACTTTTAGTGAGTTACTATAGTAAGCCCTAGTTGGGTTACCAATTTTTTTTAATTTTAGCAAAATTTATTTATTTTTATTAACGCATTTTTAGTTATAACAATAATAAAAATTATATCTCGGGGCGCTTAAAACCAAGTTTGGCTGTTAAACTTTTTTTTATTGTGTCTATATATATATAATGATTAGCAAAACTGCAGTTATACAGCTATTTGGACTTGCCTTTCAGAGCCGTAATGATTATTTCTAGCTATGTCATATTTGTTTTTTAGCGTGCTGAACGCACAAAATGGCTGACTGCAGTTATATCAAGTTCTGGGTTAACAGTATTAACATTTAGATTGGGGTTTCTCACGCTTTCCCATTAAAGGGCAAAATAACTTCTGAGCCACCTCCCTTTCCATTCACACAACATATGTGTAACAACTACTGCAATTGCTTTAATGGAAAAGTAGTATTAGGGAAATATCTAATGTTGTTTCTGTTGCCTCTGAATAAACTTCAGCTGAAAACAGAGAGGACAGCCAGCACCATTTAATGAACCAACACTCCACAGGCCACAGCAATTGCTTCATGGACCATATATAGCAGTTTGGGAACCACTGACTCAGACAGATAAATTAGATAGAGGCCTAGAAATGTCTGGCTGGCAGTGAATAGGTAACAGGGTAAAAATCTAACAACTGGAAAAACAAGTAGTTAAGAATGAAACTTCCATCCCTTCCCCCAACCTTACCCTTGACCTTTTTCTAGTTGCAAGGTTTTATATTTAAATTTTTGAAAGTGTTTATTGTGAAAAAAAAATATTTTTTAAAAGAGAAATTTAGCATTTATACAGGACAGATATTGACCAACAAATAGGAGTCAGTTTTGAAACATTAATAGTAACCTAAAAAGCACATTCATTTTAATTACATTTACCATCTCCAGATTTTGCAGAGAATACAAATCTTACTGTATGCTTCACATCCAGCAGAAATTTTCAGTTTATGCAGATTTATTTCATTTATTGTATAGAATCTTCACCTCTAAGTGTCCGAAGACCTCATTTGTGCCTATGAATTCTTGACTCACCACAAAAAAGTAAGAGATGGTTCCTTTATATAACATGGCTTCCATTTTAGATTTTCTTACCTTACAGCCTGAAAATCCTCCATATCAGAAAAGGATCCCTCCTCCCCCAAGTTTCACTTCATTGTTTACTTTTACCTGCCTCTTCGATACGTCAGAGAAAATTATGAGTTCTTATAGGCTTCTGGTTCCTCTGCCTTCTCTCTCCTCAGATCCTTGCCCCTTTCCTGCCTGTCTTTCTCTCTGTGAGTAATGTCAATTTATATGACCTTTCCCCCACACACACTGAAAGCAGGCTCTCCTCCCACTCAATTGTTCATTTGTTGGGGTTCTCCATGGCCTTGCCTTAGTCCTTCCTGGTAAGACTTTTTGTGTCTCTGTCTCTGTGGGTGTCCCCTGCACCCACAGCCATAACACCTGCTGGGCTGGGCATCTGACCTCCTAAACCTGAAGCACCTTTCCCATTCCTCGTCCCTTTGATGTCCCCTACTTCCCTCTTATAGGATTCTATTAAAATGTTGCTGTTGATCAGCTCCCGTCACCAAATAGTCCTGTAGGTAAACTTGGGCTTCCCACAGTCTCTGCTGATTCTCCAACATCTGTCCCCCCCACAGCACAGACCTACCTTCGTTGCTTCTCAGCTCCCCTCTGTAGCAGGGGCAACTCTGGCATCCACCCTGATGGGGGATAACTTCCCTCAGCAGAAAATTCCTGTATCATCTGCCCCTCCATTTTCAGCTTCCCTAAAGGGTCCTTCTCCGGCTCAGCCCCTTCATCAAGGTTTAACTCTTTCTAACCCCTCACCTTTTGATACTTGTCCTGCACAGTCAGTCACAGACCCCTTTTTGTCAGGCGTAACAGTCACATCTCTGTTCTCCACCAATTGTGATGGGGTGCTCTACTCACCACCAGATGGCACCTCCTCCTGGTCATTTTGGGAATTAGCTTCATAAGGTCAACAACCCTTCCTGCAATTATACACTGTTTCTCTACCTCTCTCTGTCTACAGCCCTTCTCTTGTTCCACAAGCTGCTGCTGCCTCTTTGTGACTCAGCCCTCTGGTCAGATCACTATACGTGTTTTCCCCTTCTGGAGTACCAGAGGATTTCTCCAGCAATCTTAAGCAGTCTTCCCATTCACTGCCTCATTGCCACTTCCTCAGTCTTAGACAGTCTTCCCACTCACTACCCTGTAGTGCCATGTCCCATGTGGAACCCAGGCCTACCCTCTACTCCGGGTTATGGCTCAGGGACCTCTAGTCAGCAACCAAGGTCTGTTCCTTCTAGATCTTACTGCCTTTCCCTGACTCCTTTCTTTACCCTCTGGCATCCCCACCTAGGTTTGCCAGCCACCCAACTCTCTCCTCCCAGACAGTAACTGTAGGCTACTCGTCTTTGCAGCTTCCAAACACTCCTCCCTTCTCCCAGGGAGTGACTGCAGACTTTCCCCCAAAAAACCCCTCTACTTCAAATTTCCTGGTTTATAAATCCAGCCCTGCTCATTCCTGCCCAGCTGGGCTCCCTCCCTCAATGAGGGGATTGCTTATCAACCTCAGTTATGGCCTGTCAGTCAATTTGCACCTCCTCAATATGCACTGACCCTTTAACTGCCAGTGAGGAGTAAACACACCATCCCAATACCTCTCAAGTCTTCCCCAGTATGATCATAGTTGGCTTACTCTCTTCTAGCTAGAATGAATATAGTGACTCTGACATCATGGAACTGGAAAGCACATTATGGCTACAGTATGTCAGAAGAAGGGTATAATACAACTTTACATAAAGAGATCTTTGTTTTTCCTGGTAACAGAATTTCGCAAAATTACAGATAAAAATTTTGACTTCTTGTTAGGCTTCCAAGCTTCTGGGTTGTTTCTGGTACAGACAACATTTATAAAATAATTTTAAGACACTTTATTTGCTATAACATGGACAAAGTTGTCCTATTAAGACAATTTGCCCAAAAGCTTCCTTTACAAAGATGGTGATGTATGTTCTGATAACAAAAGAATTAACTAAAATTTTCCTAACTATAAATGGTAGATGGTACAGAATGGTAGACTGAATTCAGGTTTTCTATTATTTTCTATGCCAAAATGCAATTTACATTTTTGATCTTGTCTTTCAATTGCTACTTTTCCCCCTTTTTTGTTTCTAGTGTATTTTAATAGATTTTTTGGAGAAGCCTGGGTTATTGTTATGGTTTTGCATTTATGCCAATCTTATAACATTTGTTTATTTTCCTTACTGACATACCTTGACTGTAATTGAAATACTGTTTCAGAAAATAGTACTTCTTTTAAATACAAGCATGAATATTGCCACATGCTACCGAAAACTGGCAGACCTCTTCAGTGAGATGGATGTTTAAGTGAAAACCATCGCTGAAATACGGTACATGATTCTGCATAAATACTTAGCTAAATGAGACATGTCTAAGAACATGAATAGAACAGGGAATTGGTGTTCTGAAAAATGACAACATTTAGAAGTTGACAAATAAGAGGTAGCGTAGTTAGTGGTAAGAGCTGCAACAACATGTTTTGTAAAGCTTCATAGCCACACATTTTCATCAGCTCTGTGCTCCTACACTGATCCGCAATGACAGCAAAGCTTCTGGGTTTATGGAAAATAGATCCTGTCAAACTAACTTGCTATACTTTTTGATGAGAGTACAAGTTTGACTGATAAAGGTAATAGAAAAATCTAAGTATATTTCATCAATACTAAGATATTTGACTTGGTACAGCACGACATTTTGATTAAAAACCTAAAAAAAACTATACAATTAAGATGGCACACATTAAATGGATTAAAGTTGGCCAACTAGTAGGTCTCAAAATGTAACTTTAAACAGAGAATCATCATTGAGCAGATGTGTTTCCAGATGGGTCCCACAGGGATTGGTCTATGGCTCTACACTATTTCATATTTTTATTAATGACCTGGAAAAAACCAAAATCATTACTCATAAAGTTTGCAGATGACACAAAAATATGAGGAGTGATAAATAATGAAGAGGACAGGTTACTGATTCAGTGCAATCTCGATTGCCTAGTAAGCTGGGAGAAAGCAAACAATATGCATTTTAATACAGTTAAACATATATATATAGGAATGAAGACTGTAGGCCATACGTACTCATTCGAGGCCTTTATCCTGGGAAGCAGTGATTCTGAAAAAGATTTGGGGGTTGGGGTGAATTATCAGCTGAACATGAGCTCCAAACGTAATTACGTGGTCAAAAGGGTAAATACAATACTGTACTTGGATGCATAAACAGATGAATCTTGAGTAACTGTAGAGAGGTTAATTTACCTCTGTATTTGGCACTGGTGACAACTACTGGGATACTGTGTCCCATCTGGGTTTCCAAAATTCAAGAAGGGTGTTGATAAATAAGAGCAAGTTCAGAGAAGAACCATTGGAATGATTAAAGGATTAGAAAACATGCCCTATGGTGACTGAACTCCTTGAGTCTATCTATTTAGCTTAACGAAGAAAAGGTTATAGAGTCTATATGTACCTACATAGGTAACAAATGTTAATAATGGGCTCTTCAATCTAGCAGAGAAAGATATAGCATGATCCAATGGCTGGAAGTTGAAGCATGACAAATTCAGACTGGAAATAAGGCACACATTTTTATCATGGAGAATAATTAACCATTGGAACAAAGGTCAGGATGGATTCTCCATCACAGACAATTTTTAAATCAAGATTGAATACTTTTCTAAAAGAGATTGTTTAGGAATTATTTTGGAAAACTTCTATGGCCTGTGTTATATGGGTGGTCAAACTAAAAGATCACAGTGATCCCTTCTGACCTTGGAATCTATATTCGTTGGAAGTGAAAAAGAAGGTATCCACACTAACTACCTTTAGTGTGGTAGATGATAATTATTCCCAACAGAGGAAGAAATGAACATTGCTTTTCTGGAGTTCTTTGAATACAGACCGTGAATACAGGTCACTGAAGAAGAGCTCTGTGTAAGCTTGTCTCTCTTACCTACAGAAGTTGGTTTAATACAAGATATCAACTCACTCATCTTCTATCTGTAAAACATGTGACATGTGCAGTGGAAGATAATGTTCTTACATGTACAGATGAATTAATATTGGACATCCTAAAATATAATTAAGGACCAAATCCTTAGCTGGTGTAAATCAGGGTGCCTCCATTGACTTAAATGGAGTTATGCCAATTGAAATTGGCATAACATAGTTTTATTCCCTATTCTTGTTTCATCTAATTTGCCCAGTATAAATTGGCATATATATATTTATGCTAATGATATTCCAAGTTTTTTTTTTATATATATATATATATATATATATATATATATATATATATATATATTAGTTATGCTAATATTATTCCAATTTATACTGGGCAGATTAGTTGAAACAACAGTAAAGAATAAAATTGTCAGACACATAGAAGAACATAAATTGTTGGGCAAAAGAAAACATGGTTTCTGTAAAGGGAGATCATGTCTTACTAATCTATTAGAGTTCTCTGAGGGGGTCAACAGACATGTGGACAAGGGGGATCCAGTGGACATAGTGCACTTAGGTTTCCAGAAAGCCTTTGACAAGGTCCCTCACCAAAGGCTCTTATGTAAATTAAGTTGTCATGGGATAAGAGTGAAGATCCTTTCATGGACTGAGAACTGGTTAAAAGACAGGGAACAAAGGATAGGAATAAATAGTAAATTTTCAGAATGGAGAGGGGTAACTAGTAGTGTTCCCCAAGGGTCAGTCCTAAGACCAATCCTATTCAACTTATTCATAAATGATCTGGACAAAGGGGTAAAAAGTGAGGTGGCAAAGTTTGCAGATGATACTAAACTGCTCAAGATAGTTAAGACCAAAGCAGACTGTGAAGAACTTCAAAAAGATCTCACAAAACTATTGGGCAACAAAATGGCAAATGAAATTTAATGTGGATAAATATAAAGTAATGCACATTGGAAAAAAATAACCCCAACTATACATACAATATGATGGGGGCTAATTTAGCTACAACTAATCAGGAGAAAGATATTGGAGTCATCGTGGATACTGAAGACGTCCACGCAGTGTGCAGCAGCAGTCAAAAAAGGAAACGGGATATTAGGAATCATTAAAAAAAGGGATAGAGAATAAGATGGAGAATATCTTATTGCCCTTATATAAATCCATGGTATGCCCACATCTTGAATACTGCATACAGATGTGGTCCCTTCATCTCAAAAAGGATATACTGGCATTAGAAAAGGTTCAGAAAAGGGCAAGTAAAATGTTTAGGGGTTTAGAACGGGTCCCATATGAGGAGAGATTAAAGAGGCTAGGACTTTTCAGCTTGGAAAAGAGGAGACTAAGAGGGGATATGGTAGAGGTATATAAAATCATGAGTGGTGTGGAGAAAGTGAATAAGGAAAAGTTGTTTACTTGTTCCCATAATATAAGAACTAGGGACCACCAAATTGAATTAATGGGCAGCAGGTTTAACACAAATAAAAGAAAGTTCTTCTTCACTCAGCACACAGTCATCCTGTGGAACTCCTTGCCTGAGGAGGTTGTGAATGCTAGGACTATAATAGGGTTTAAAAGAGAACTGGATACATTCCTGGAGGCTAAGTCCATTAATGGCTATTAGCCAGGATGGGTAAAGAATGGTGTCCGTAGCCTCTATTTGTCAGAGGGTTGAGATGCATGGCAGGAGAGCAATCACTGTCTGTTAGGTTCACTCCCTCTGGGGCACCTGGCATTGGCCACTGTCAGTAGACAGGATAGTGGGCTGGATGGACCTTTGGTCTGACCCAGTATGGCTATTCTTATGTTCTTATACCAGAGGACGATATGGCCTGAAATCTACAGCTATGTTAATTCATTTTACATCCATTATAACAATTCAGTACAAGTTAACAAAACAAGATACATTAAGGCCAAATTTTGCCCTCAGATAGGTGTGTACAGCTGTCATGCAAGTCAATGGGAATTGCACATAGATGAGTGGGCAGAATTTCACCCTATGGTCGACTTATAATGCATGATTCTACTATATTATTTTCTAATCTATATTTTTCATTAAATTGGGGCTTTTCCCTCATCCCCACATGCACTAGGGGCCCAAAAGAAAATGAATGGGACTATTCCTGTGAATAAGGGGGGTAGGTTTAGGCCCCAAATCTGTTGTAAGTAAATTTCATTTTACTGAGATATGTGTATCTCTTAGGCATAGTGTTTTAAAAATGGAAGGCCAAATCCTCACCTGTTGCAAATCAATACTGAAGTCAATGCAGCTAGGGTAATTTACTCCAGCTGAGGTTCAGACCCTGAGTCATTAAAATGTTCAAAACTTAAGTTACACCTTGAAATCAATATTCCTGAAGGATACATGAGACAAGTTTATACCTTGGGAACTATATTGTTTCAGTCTGTCTGGGGGCAGATCAAACAAAACATCAGCGAATCGATTTTCAGAGTGTATATAACCTATGCTCCAATCTGCATGGGGAGTCCCTAGGGTGCATGGAGGGGCTGTTGGGGACTCTGGCCATTTTGGGACAGCTGACCAGGCAGGACTCGCCATGGGGGGGGCGGGGGAGTCCTCTGCGGTATTATATTCTCCATGCTTATCTCAAGGTTACAGGGGTCAACAGCTGGTTACATCCATTACAGTCATGATTTATGCTTGTTATATAAACTGACTCATTTACAGGCAAAAAATATGCTGAACTATGCTAAACTATATTTTGGCAGGGTCCACTGAACAAAGTTCATTGAACTGCCTGCATCCTCCGCTTACATCCAGTCACATGCGCCACTTAGGTCCTCACTAATCTTCCACAACCTCGCCCCTAGAGTGTTGCTTACGGTATTATGACAGATCAAAAATGTAATCTAATTTTAAATATATTATATATATTTCTGGAGGATTTCCCAGAATATACATCTGTTACTTTGACTTACAAGTCAGAGAAAAAGAGGCAGAATTTGGTTGCACTGAAAAAGATTAAAAAAAGAGGATTTTGTAAAAATCAATGTGCCATATATTAGCTGATGATCCATCTGGAAAGCTGCGTATGCCAGATACTTGATGTGCAAAATATCACAGAGTATTTTCTCTGAGTGATCATTTATTTTTCTCCATTCTCTGCACTGTCCATCATACAACAATAGTAGTTTATCTCACACTAACCTTAATTCTGCAAAGGCAAAGTTAAGGTTACACATGCAACTTTTACTTGTCTTTTCCACACTTTTGAGGACTTAACTCTGCAACCATAATAATCTCTTAACATAGCTTCTTAGATAAAAACACTAGCTTTTTCTTAGCTTTACAGCTTTAATGTTCTCAGCATCGTTTTCTTGGAGGAATCTATATAATTAGTAATAGATAAATTTATTCTTCTCATTCCTTTTATTCTTAAAAATGGTCAGATCAATTTTGCTCATATTTTACAAAAGAAAGATTCACCTAGGACAAAAACAAAGTTTGGAGTATTTTAGCACCAATGGCAAAAGTTTCAGAAAGCTCCGAGTAACTGAAAACAGATCAAAATAGAAACTGTTCTGTGTCTTAACTGTAGTGGAATAATACAGTGAGAAATGTCATGAACAGAGTCATTCCTATACAAAGCTAAAGATACTGGCAGAATCTGAGCAATCTTTTTCATTAATCTGGGTGGAGTGTCAGCATACAAATCCAAATCTAGTCTAATGTCAGTAGGTGTCAAGTCTTGTTCATAGAAAATTCATTGCGTTGCATGTTGAATTTTAATGGAACGTAATTGAAATAATTGATCGTTGCCAATATCTTATAGCTTGCTTTTCTTGATGCATATTTTTATCCCATAGATGCAAAAAAATCATGATTACATACAGTAAGTCTCAGAAGCACTGTTATTCTGATGACTATTAGAATGACACTCTTCCGCAAGCAGAGCTTTCAATTGCCTAGAGTGGCAGAAGAGCCAAAGAACCCATGAAGTCCACTAGGGACATAGGCTGGCTACAGCTATTTTATGCAATGAGATACTAATGTGAGGAGTGGCAGTATAAAACGCTAAAATGGATTGCTAATCTTGCCCTGTGCATCTCTGCAGCATGATAGATGTGATATATATTGATAAATCTGGGTCTTATCGCTCCAAGAACTGGTACAAGAATGCTGAAGGTGGACTCTAGATTTGTAATGAGACTGTCTCCTGGTGACATTGTCTCCATGCACTAGCTACTTTGGTGTAATCACCAAGTACCATGATTTAAAATTTAAATTTATTTATTTATTTAAAAATCCTGCACTTCCTCTTGCCATTAAATTGATCCATCTGTGAGCCCTGGAAAGTTCAGAAAAGAACTAAAAAGCTATAGAATGATGAGGCAGCAAAATGCTTAGACTTTGTGCCCTGTGGCATACCATCAGCAAAAATAAGTTAAGGTCTAATCCTTCACATTAAAGTTAATGGCAACACCCTCATACCCTCTGTATTTGGCTCAGGAGGAACCGCTATTGGAATACTGTGTCCAGTTCTGGTCTCTACTCTTCAAAAAGGGTGTTGAAAAATTGGAGAGAGTTCAGAGAAGAGCCATAACAATGATTAAAAGATTGGAAAACTTGCCTCATAGTGATACACTGTAGATTGAGATCCTTGAGTTTATCAAAGAGGAGGTCACTGCAACTACATAGAGAACAGAAATTTGAAAAGAGAGGGCTCTTCAGTCTAGCAGACAAAAGTGTAACAAAATCCAATGGTTGAAATGGAAGCTAGACACATATATCTCATAAAAAGGTATCGAACTGTAACAGTGAGAGTAATGAACCACTGGAACAATTTTCTAATGTTTGTTGTGGATTCGCCACCATTTGGAGATTATAAAATCACAACTGGATTTTTTTAAGGCATGCTCTAGTTCAACCATAGCTATTGCACTTGATGCGGAAATTAATTCAGGAAGGTCTCCTGGCCTATGTCATGTAGGAAGTGTAACTAGATTATCACAATTGTCCTTTCCTTCTGGCCTTAAAAATCTATGAATCTATTCACTTCAAGGGCTGCAGGAATGAGACCTCTAAGGGCCCAATCTGGCCAAGATATGCACTCAAACTCCTTTTATTTTCAGTATGTGTGCTGGATGCATACCATAAGGCAAGCTCATCCCCTAAAAACGTGCATTTCCATTGTACTCAGCATGAATGTACCCAGCAACTTTCACATGATATAGTATTGAGAGTATTATACTTTTAATCAAATAAATGTGCAATTCAGTCCATGCATTCAAACATTAGGGTTTTTTTCTATCCTTTCTTTTGTCTACTTTTCTGTCTCTTTAAACAATTAAAGGGTTTAAAAGATGAGGGATGAATCTAAAATGATAAAGAGCAAAGCATAATTAACCTGTGGAAGTCGTAGCCTGTTAATAGGACAGCTCCCCTATTGTCTCAAATTTATGGAAAGAAAGAGAAGACACAAGGGACGTGATTTAACTAAGTTGCAACTTTATTAATTTTATTCAGCTGGGAACTATCAACTAATAATTCATTCAATGCACATCATCATTCCTTTCTTAATTCTTTCCACCTGGTGGAGAGTGGCCAACAGCTCCCACCCCTGCACAGTTGGTGCCAGCCTATGGCTAAGACCCTAACACCCTCTCCTTATCTGTGTGTTAAGGGGCTGCCTACAACTGCTACCAGACTTTAGGAGTCCCAACCTATTCCCCAGATTCTTTAGAGGATGCCTTCCCCTAAGTACACTTCCAATTTTGGCATAGTAGGGACCAGTCCCCCCATGGAATGAGTACTTACAATGGACACCTGGCACTTGCTAAATTGCAACAACTTGAATTGTACCTCCTGACCTACTCACCAGATCCCTAGCCTGCTGTGGGAGAGGCAAAAAAACCCACCCCACCCTTTCTGGCAGTCAGGAAAAATATCTTCCCAGTCTTCATAAAGGTGACTAGTGCAGTACCCACAGCAGAACAACAACAAAAACAGGTTTGTACTAATCTCATGGGTGGGAAGGTGAAAGCTGCTAATTGGGCATGAGTGGGGGCACACTCTGGACGGATAGGTTTTATATAACCCTCTCCATGTGTGCAGGAGCCATTACCTGAGTCCCACTGGCCAACCCATGAATTCAGGTGATGTCCTCCACCCCACTTTAAGAAGCCACTACGCTTTTTCCTTCCAGTCCAGAAAAAGTCCTCCTACTTTGAGGTTGTGGGGGTTGCATTTGGAGATTGAGGGCAACCTAAAACTCATTCAGAACTTGCTAGAACACAAGCCTTGTTATGTTAACCCTAGAATGTTTCAGTTATTTAATAGTTTACAGACATTCATGTTTTTTCTTGGTATTGTATTTTCTTACATAAGTTTCAGACATCCTATAAATTCTGTCAGTGCAGCATTTGAAAGAGAACATTATAGCCTGCACTACCACTACCGGAGGCCTCATGGAAGTTGTAACACTGTTCAGAAATGTTAATGTCAATATGAGTGTTTATGTACAGCCTTAATTCTAGCTTACATTTCCCCTCCCCCAGCCCCCACCCGGATACATAATGCTGACCTCTGTGTCTGCAACTTGAAATTCTGGTCCCCACAGACTAATGAGAATATAGAAGACCTAGAGAAACTACAATGAAAGGAAACCATAGTGACACAAAGATTGGAAGATAAATCTTACAAGGAGAGACTGAGGGAACTAAATTTATATAATTTAGAATGGTGAAGACACAGGGGATATCTTTTCTTTCTGACAGTCTACAAATGTCTTCAAAGTGATAGCATATGTGATAAAATGGAATCATTCACAGCCTCAAGATATGATATGCCAAGAAACAATGGCCTGAAGCTAAGAAAAGAAAAGTTTAGACTAAATATTATTACGAAAAAGTTAAGAGTAAGAGCAACTGGATGATGGAATGGCCTGAAGTACAACGGGAAGTTGTGGCACCATCACTATACATATGCAACAACAGATTAGATGAGACATTAGTATGTACTATATAGTCTTGAAAAATACAGGGTCAGACTAAATGAAACCACTGTTCATTTTCACCATGCTGTATTATCTTCGGCTGCAAAAATAAATGTTATTCATGCACACTTCAGAAAATACATCTTTGTTTAAGTTGAAGAAAAGTAAAAACCCATATTATGCAATGCAATGTAAACCATATTAGCATTTTAATATGTTAATAACTGAATTGCTCTCCCTGATCCTTAGTTACAATGATAAAGCATCATACAGAAACAGTGGTACGGGTAAGAAATAGTACAAATGTGAGTCCTTCAGTTTTGTAGAAGCTGGTTAGAGTGATAGAGAGAAAAGAGCTTCAGTTAAAGACCAAAAGTAAATATCAGAATATACAGGAAGATAAATGCCTCTGTCATAGGTAACTTACTTTTTCTAGAAAGAATACAGAAGCAGACAAGCTGCTAAGCCAATTACATTGTAATTATATGCTTACAGTCCCAGAAGTATGACTAAGAATAGAGTGAACCCAGATACTAAATAATTCTGATCCCTAAAAATGCCACAGTACCTTCAAGTAAGGTTTGAATTCCTTTGGCTGGATAGTGTAGGAAAGCTTGCATTTCCTCTGCACCTGTTGTACATGTGGGATGGATACCTAAAGGTCTTCATTTTCCAGAATCAATCTGCAACAAAGATTTAATTATCAATTTGGCATATACAGCATGATAGAAGTATATTTGATTACTTTCAATGACCTTTTGAATATTCTTTTAAGTTCTTTGCAGATTATTCATGGTCTCTGTATCTGGGATGTATTAGCAGGAGTGTTGTAAGCAAGACATGAGAAGTAATTCTTCCGCTCTACTCTGCACTGATTAGTTATCAGCTGGAGTATTGTGTCGAGTTCTGGATGCCACATTTCAGGAAAGATGTGGACAAATTGGAGAAAGTCCAGAGAAGAGCAACAAAAATTATTAAAGGTCTATAAAACATGACCTATGAGGGAAGATTGAAAAAAAAGGGTTTGTTTAGTCTGGAAAAGATAAGACTGAGAGGAGACATGATAACAGTTTTCAAGTACATAAAAGGTTGTTACAAGGAGGAGGGAGAAAAATTGTTCTTCTTAACCTCTGAGGATGGGACAAGAAACAATGGGTTTAAATTGCAGCAAGGGAGGTTTAGGTTGGCCATTAGAAAAAAAGTTCCTAACTGTCAGGGTGGTTAAGCACTAGAATAATTGCCTAGGGAGATTGTAGAATCTCCATCATTGGAAATTTTTAAGAGAAAATTAGACAAATACCTGTCAGGGATGATCGAGATAATACTTAGTCCTGCCTTGAGTGCAGGGGACTGGACTAGATGACCTCTCGAGGTCCTTTACAGTCCTATGATTCTATGATTCACAGATCAGTAACTTATGAAAAGAAGATACCTCAAATTACAGAATAGTTAAAGGCCACATTTCAATATACTTACTCATGTACCTCACATAAGACCTTAAATCAAAATGTTCTAATTCAGTCACTAAGAATACTTGTGGAGGAAGGCACTATTTATAGTAAGGATATCACAATCTGACTCTCGAGCAGTTATAACTTCAGGTACACTATCACAGACACTACTGAGTATTTCAAGTCTGATGATATGCTGTTCTCGTGGGACCTGATTCAGGAATATACTTAAGCACATGCTTAAATGCATCCTAAATCAGCAACATTATAAGCTTAATCTTTAGCACTGTCCTAAACAGGGATGCTTTCCTGAATGGGCGTCATAATGAGATAATTAAACAAAAAGCAGTAAATCCTATTCTTGTGACAATGATTTTAACAAGAAAAGAAAAATTACTCACTTGAGTAATACATTTTTGGGTAATAACATAGGCTGTAAAAGTCCCATCTATTTCCAAAGGAAGAGAAGATGCCTCAAGTGTATCTCCTGTTGTTATGGGCTATAAGAGGAGAATCTGCCACATTCATGGTATAATTCACGTGTCGTAGGCAGTACAGACCCTTTGGGATGCATTTGTGAGCTCTAGCAGTCATGGTAATTCCATATCCCATTATTCATAATGACGGGAGGCACCATCAGCCTTAGTAATAGAATTCAGAGGAGTTATCTCAGGAGCTCAAGAGAAAGAGGCAGGACAATAGGGTGAAACTTTCATCACCAATCCTGTGCTCTACCTCTTCTGTAGATAATAGGTGGCTTTATCCACCAAGGGTTGTCAATCCAGCACCTTTTGTGAACACTAGAAAGAATCACAAATTAATGTTCTATTTATACACCTGAGTTTCATCATTATATTACAAGAGTTCTTGACAGTTATTTTTATCTACATTCTGTTGTTTTTCTTATTGCTTAATATTTTATAGGAATCCAAAAATAATAACCTTTTGTTCTGTACAAAAATTACTCAGTATCTGTAATAATACTTACAGGATCATTAAGGAAATAAATAAAAGCAATAATTATTCACCACTTAAAAATGGGATATTTAAATCAGATACCCTTTAGCCCAGTAATATTTAACAAAGTTCTAGCCAAACAAACCATCAGGAAGAGGAGAGCTTTTATGTAAAGATCTTTACCGCTGTGTACTAGTCCTACCTCATCCTATCTTACTTTAACTATAAAACTGGTTCTGTGTCCTCTGGTATCCATTGTACTTATTCATAGTCCTTATTGTGGGAGTGTGCATGGACGACCCTCACAATATTAATATAAGCAGTGACAAATAAATATTCATGAAACTCACCATTAACTACTTAAAAACAATGTTCAATTAGGAACTTGACATCTGCACTGCGAAAATAATTTTATTACCATATGAAAATGACCTCCAGCTTTAAACAGACTTTTTCCAACTTTGGTATTAAAATGTGAAACCTAATCCCCTTCCGCATAATACCTAATTAAAATTGTTGTATTATCAATGTCTTACAGATATGAAACAGAAAGTCTTATGTGGCCTACTTAGGAGGGAGCTTCGATTTAAAAACCCCCTCTGCTTTATTTAAAGGGTCCATACCATTTTTACTCAAACCAAAAAATCCATTTTAATACATTTTCAAATAAGCTTTATGGCTACAGAAAATGCCATTTATACATCATTTAAGAATTAACTTGCTCTAGAAATCATCTAGAGAAAAGCAATCAGCAAGTGAGGCATGACTGTAAAATTACTCAGTATCTGTAATAATACTTACAGGATCATTAAGGAAATAATGAAACAAAAATGTAAGCATAAACAGGAAAACTAACTAATAGGCCTTCTTTTCACTTTGCTCCCCTTCAGTAAATTCTTCCAGAATCACGCATTAAAGAATCTTCATTAGAGGCTGATTTGCCTTGGCATTTTTTTGCTACCTTTTTGTATTTGTTGTTGTTTGTTTGCTTGCAAAGCAACATTCTCTCTGTACTTATGCTGATGTTGCCTTTGCCATTGAGTGCGCCATTTGTTTGTTTATTTTCCTCCTTGCACCTCCTCATTCATGCCAGACAATCCCCATAATTGTACTGAAACTAGATGGTACAAAATTAAAAACACACTAACCTACTTAGAGCTGCTCTCCTTCTCCGCTGTCTATACCCCTTCTGCTGATGCTGCCCTGTGAACATGTGTTATGTGGTGGGATGTTGTGATCACTGTTCATCAGGGGATTATGATAATGGAGGTAAGTGGGTGCTGTAAGAAGGAACCTGGGCAAATCTGTCCTCCCTCCCCAAAAATTCTTGACAATGTCTTTTCAAGCGAGCAATTCGAATTCTGTATAGTTTGTTGCACTGAGCTATCCCTTCACACTTTTATGAGCTAGTGGCGTGACCCAGGCAGGAAGCCAGGAGCTCTTGAACGCTAATCCCAGCTCTCACACCAATTTCCTATAGAACCTTGGACAAATCATTGAACACGATTGCCTCAGTTACCCCATCTGTAAGTGTAGGGTTAATCATACTTATTCACAGATTTATAAGGAATGCTGTGCAGATTAATTATTGAAATTGAAATCATCTGTGTGACATTATACCTCATATTCTTCATAGAGATATGGTTATGATTATAGCATAACCATGATGTATTTTGTGCAAAATAGGACATGTAAAATATCATTGAAAAGGTTATGATTTACTGAATATGATTGTCCTATTTGTATGCATGTTTCATTTTGATATCTGAAGTTAGGAATATTGTCTATGCATCTATTACAGAATTCAGTCTAGATGGCTGGCTGGGAAGGACCACTGGGAAGAACAATAGGTCTTAGAAGAAGCTGATCTCCCACCGGGGAGCCTTCCTGAGGACGCTAAGAACAGCCTCTGAGTTGTGGCTGCTATGACCCTACAGGAACATGTGACTAAGTCACCTGGTACAGGACTCTATCTTGGAATACCAGTATTTTTCCACTGAAAGGCTGGGAACTAAGCCTGGAGACAAAGGGTTCCCACCATATGCAAAAGCTATTTAAGGCAGCAGGATGATGTCACGGTATTTCACTGACACGCCTCCCAAACAGACTCCTGAAAACACCTCAGAAACAAGGACTGAACTGGGGGAAAGGGCTGAACCCAGGCTAGAAGACTTTCTAGCCTATGAAAGGAATACCTGGGTTTTTAAGCTGCAAGAAGTGCAGTTTGCCTTTTAAGAAGCTCTGCAACCAGCTTAAATCATCATTTTGGATATGAATAGCAAATTCTCACCCTATCTCTTTAGTTTATTAAGCTTACATTGTGTTTTTGTTTATTTGTGAGGTAATCTGTTTTGATCTGTTTGCTATCCCTTATAATCACTTAAAATCTATCTTTTGTGGTTAATAAACTTGTTTTTGTTTTCTCTAGAACCAGTGTGTGGAAACCATACTTGGGGCAGAAAGCTGTTGCATCTCTCTCTTGCCACATTGAAGGAGAGGGTGAATTTTATGAGCTTACACTGTACAGTTCTTTGTGCAGAGCAAGATGGTATAATTTTGAGTTTACCCTCCCAAGGTGGCGTACATCTGAGAAGCTGGTAAGTGCCCTAGATTGTATAGCCTTTCCTTGCAGGGGCAGCTGAGAGAGCCTGTTTGCATGTTACTACAGCTGGGTGTATTCCTACTTGTGTGCTGGTCAAAGTGTGTGGCCGTAAGTATGTTTGCAGCCTGCCACAGCATTAAAGGGTGAGTGGGAGCCCAGGCTGGTGGTACCCTAGTTCCAAGCGGCACCCCCGGGGGAACCCATCACAAGTTGGACGACTGAAAGTGAGCCCTGCTTTCTTTCAGAAAGAAATTGTCACACATTCCTAGTCAAATCTTTGTGATCTGCCATCCAATAAAAGCAAGCCCCATTGAACAGCACTACTTTTCCAGCAAAATCACCTTGCCTATACCTACAGCTCTACCTGACTGATTTTTTGAAGTGCCTTGTCACTCTGCCAAGAGGTTGTAGTGGCTAGAGGCCCAAAATAAGGAGTATAACACCAAATAATATAGATCAAGATAAATAATCTGCTCAAATCTATCATAGCTGAAGGTCTGATGTGAAAGGAAGAAAGAATATACATCTACAGTGAAAATAAAACATATGTGAGCCTTTATAAACTAACTGAGCCCAAAAAGGCTCATCAAGCTACCCATAGCTGAACAGGGAAGAAACTTCCACTCAAGGCTCTGGGCATTAATATTCTGCCTTCTCGGAGGAGAAATATACTGTAGTAGCAGGGGAATCTGAAGGGAGGAGACAAGACCATATGGTAAAAAAAAAATCCCGCAAACTTAAATGCAGCTAGAGCCCTCACACACTTCAGCACTTGCCTCCCCAAAGCCAGTGACAGGAAAGTCCCCTCGCAAAAGAACAACTTTGTTTCAATTTCCATTTCCCCCCATCTTCTCTCTTAAACAACATCCAACAGCTAGTTGTGGGAGGGTAGGAGGAGTTCCTTGGGTACTTGTGAATGTCTGCAGCTGACTTCAGGAGCAGTTGCAGATATATCTAAGAACAGGATTTGGTTCATTGTACCCAGTGTAACTGTCTTCAAGGAAAGGAGAGTTCATTTACATGGCAGATTCCCACTCAAACCACAAAAGATGATATTCACAAACCAACTGATTTTTTGATGAATCACCTGGACATGTCTTGAGGGATTTTTCATTTCTTTTCAAAAGTATTTCCTTAGTTATACTGAAGGTAGAGCTGATGACAAGAGTTACTGGAGAAGGGAAGGGCATAAATGCCTTTACTCCTCCTTTCTACTCCCCTTCAATTGTCGAGGCTTCTGGGGGTCATGTCCATTATAGCAGCCACAGGGCTGCTTTAATTTGTGTTGGCAAATAAAGCTTCATTCTTAAAGGACTGCTCCACTAGCCAGGATGACCAAAGTCCGTTGTGCTCCTGTCTCACTCCCTGCCATCTCCTTTTAGCCAGAGGACCAGGAGCTGAGGGAGAGCTTACACCAATTCAGGATTCCTCTACAGTAGAGGAATACTCAGGTGCTGTCTCACAGCAGACTTAAGTCCCCCTTGTGCCACTGAAGTGGCACAAATGTGATTTAATGGTAACTGGGGATCTGGTCCAATGTATTCAAAATATTTTATAATAGCAGTTTCTCCAGCCTATTGATAATTGAGCATTTTATAGGAAAATAGGCTCTGCCACGCCAGCTCAGAGAAACAAGCTGGAGTCCCAGTTGTCATGTTGCCTCCAGATTAGATTAATTCCTCCTTCAGAATCAACAGGTAAGAAAAACTCACTATGCACCTAGGCAATCGAGTAATGCTGTACATGGTGGGAAAACGCCTTTCTCAACCTTGAAGCAATCCGTTCTTGACATGAGGCATAAGATTTGTTTATGATTTCCTTAGCATTCATAACTACAAATGTTATTAGTGTATGTGGAATTATCCAGCCCTTTGAACATCCAGCCACAGCATCTGTCTGAATTACACTGTGATTTTACTGCTACAATAGAAAAGTTACTAAAACTCCACGATAGTCCTTTGTTTGTTTCTTACACAGCACTACAGTTGGTGAAATTGCCACAGTATAGTTTTTAGTATTCAAATAAATAATGCAACATCAGATCTATATCGTCTGGCAAACTTTCAATTGTTTCTTGCAAAAGATGAAATATTGCTGCCACTTCTTCGAAACACCCACGTATCTCGCTGGAGAACAGAACATGCTATCTGTACTTACACAGAACGTTTGTTCTGGATGTTTGACTTAAGATGTACTTAAATCTCCTACAGATTTTATGGATGACAGAGAACAATGCCCAGTGCTCAATAAAATTCAAAAATGCATAAATGAAAGACTAGATTACAAAAGCCAACATAGCAAACTTTTTATTACCTTGAAAAACTGTACTTCTTGCCATCACTGTGGCTGACACAGCAGTTTAAATTTCTGACTGCAGTTCTCTAAAGAAGACGTGGCAGTGTATATAACATAGAGCAGCCTTTCTGAGCAGGATTTACAAAACCAAACTGTTAGAGTACCTGTTCCAATTAAAGTAAGTGGTCTTTTAAGGTGTAAATTTTTAACAGGGAGGGTAATTAACCACTGGACCAATTTACCAAGGGTCATTGTGGATTCTCCATCACTGACCATTTTTAAATTCAAGATTGGATGTTTTTTCTCAAGATCTGCTCTAGGAATTATTTTGGAGAAGTTCTATGACCTGTGTCATACAGGAAGCCAGACTACATGATCACAGTGGTCATTTCTAGCCTTGGAATCTATGACTATGAATCAAAAGGAGCAATTCGGCCAATTCACACTTTTAAAAACTATCACCTCGTCTCTGTTTATAAATGGAACATGTTGTCTTTGAAGCCATTCCCACTGTCTTGTGTGTTTGTCCAGCTGTGACTACTATCTAGCTGTGATAGAAGCCAGCTTTCTCTGTAGGAAAGGTGTAGACATTAGAGGTGAAACATAAATGCCTGGGAAAAGAATGTTCTCTTATAACTCCTTTATCCTTTGAATCTCTCTCTCTAGATATTTATAACATGCTTATTTTCACTTATTTTCATCTGAGAATCTACACCAAGAACTGCACAGCAGTACAAATCATATTGAAACCCCTACAGTTACATTATGGGATGTGTATGAACACTCACTGCATATAACCAACCTGAAAGAAATTCAAAAAGAGGAACCGAACTGCATAAAATGAATTTTTTCACAAAAATATTACCCAAAGTGATTGACTGATAAATTGAATATATCAATCCTAATTGATTTCTGACACAATATACTATCAGGCACCTAAAATTTAGTTTTCCTAATGGAGACTGTCTGAGATTTCCAAACTTGGTGACTTCTCTGTCAGGCCCTCTGTGAGGTCAGCCTTATCATTACCAAGTAGGCTGGCACAAGGTCAATTTATTGTTCAACATCTGTTTCAGCTAGGGTGACCAGACAGCAAGTGTGAAAAAATCGGGACGGGGTGGGGGGTAATAGGAGCCTATATAAGAAAAAGACCCCAAAATTGGGACTGTCCCTATAAAATCGGGGCATCTGGTCACCCTACTTCCAGCTGCTCAAAGCCAAATAGCTGTAATTAAAATGGAAGAAATACAATTTGAGGTTACAGTATATTATATATATAATTTAGGCTGACCTAGAAATGCTTAACTTCTGCATGGAGTCTTATGTGCGGGGGTTTTCCTGATACCCCATCTAGTCAACATATATGTAAAACATCAGTAAGAGTTGGTAAGACATTTTGAGCTACAGAACTATCACTATGCTGTTGACAGTTGCTTGTGTCTCTTCTTCAAACCTAGTTTCTGTGGCCTCTTTTCTTAGTGCCTAGATTTGATAGATAGAGTCCTGGATGAAAGATCATAGTTCTAAACTCCACCAAGACAAGCCTGAGGTGATGCTGGTGGATAGAAGAAAATATCCTGCAGAAACAACAGAGTTGATAATGACCACTCCATTCCTTGGCGAGATATATACCCACCCTGTTCCTCACATATTCACAATAACAGATCCTCATTTAATTTATTCATGCTCTTGAATTCCCTTGGGGTAACACTGGCCTGAAAAAATGTATACCTTCAGGTGTCCCAGAAACTGCAACCTCCTTCTAATGCAGATCGTGCCATAGTTATCCACATGTCTTGTATTACTGCAATGTGCTCTGCTTAAGGCTACTGCAAGGTCTTGAATAGTAGTTTCAGCTTGTGTCTTTTAAGCGTTACAAGCCAATATATGCACATGAGACCTGTATTTCATACCTTGCACTGGCTTCTTATAAGTGTCTGAATGAAATTTATGGTCCTGGTTATCATCCAGAAAACTGTAAATGGCTTGAGGCCTACTTATCATTGCCAAAACATAGAATCATAGAATATCAGGGTTGGAAGGGACCTCAGGAGGTCATCTAGTCCAACCCCCTGCTCAAAGCAGGACCAATCCCCAATTAAATCACCCCACCAGGGCTTTGTCAAGCCTGACCTTAAAAACTTCTAAGGAAGGAGATTCTACCACCTCCCTAGGTAACGCATTCCAGTGTTTCACCACACTCCTAGTGAAAAAGTTTTTCCTAATATCCAACCTAAACCTCCCCCACTGCAACTTCAGACCATTACTCCTTGTCCTGTCATCTTCTACCACTGAGAATAGTCTAGAACCATCCTCTCTGGAACCACCTCTCAGGTAGTTGAAGGCAACTATCAAATCCCTCCCTCATACTTCTCTTTCAGAGACTAAACAATCCCAGTTCCCTCAGCCTCTCCTCATAAGTCATGCGTTCCAGACTCCTAATCATTTTTGTTGCCCTTCGCTGAACTCTCCAATTTTTCCACATCCTTCTTGTAGTGTGGGGCCCAAAACTGGACACAGTACTCCAGATGAGGCCTCACCAATGTCGAATAGAGGGGAACGATCACGTCCCTTGATCTGCTGGCTATGCCCCTACTTATACATCCGAATATGCCAATGGCCTTCTTGGCAACAAGGGCACACTGTTGACTCATATCCATCGTCTCGTCCACTGTCACCCCTAGGTCCTTTTCCGCAGAACTGCTGCCTAGCCATTCGGTCCCTAGTCTGTAGTGGTGCATTGGATTCTTCCGTCCTAAGTGCAGGACCCTGCACTTATCCTTGTTGAACCTCAGATTTCTTTTGGCCCAATCCTCCAATTTGTCTAGGTCCCTCTGTATCCTATCCCTACCTGCCACCGTATCTACCACTCCTCCTAGTTTAGCATCATCCGCAAATTTGCTGAGAGTGCAATCCACACCATCCTCCAGATCATTTATGAAGATGTTGAACAAAACCGGCCCCAGGACCGATCCTTGGGGCACTCCACTTGATACCGGCTGCCATCTGGACATGGAGCCATTGATCACTACCCGTTGAGCCCGACAATCTAGCCAACTTTCTATCCACCTTATAGTGCATTCATCCAGCCCATACTTTTTTAACTTGCTGACAAGAATACTGTGGGAGACCGTGTCAAAAGCTTTGCTAAAGTCAAGAAACAATACATCCACTGCTTTCCCTTCATCCACGGAACGAGTAATCTCATCATAGAAGGCGATTAGATTAGTCAGGCATGACCTTCCCTTGGTGAATCCATGCTGACTGTTCCTGATCACTTTCCTCTCGTGTAAGTGCTTCAGGATTGATTCCTTGAGGACTTGCTCCATGATTTTTCCAGGGACTGAGGTGAGGCTGACTGGCCTGTAGTTCCCAGGATCCTCCTTCTTCCCTTTTTTAAAGATAGGCACTACATTAGCCTTTTTCCAGTCGTCCGGGACTTCCCCTGATCGCCATGAGTTTTCAAAGATAATGGCCAATGGCTCTGCAATCACAGCTGCCAACTCCTTTAGCACTCTCGGATGCAACACATCCGGCCCCATGGACTTGTGCACGTCCAGCTTTTCTAAATAGTCCCTAAGCACTTCTTTCTCCACAGAGGGCTGGCCACCTACTCCCCATGCTGTGTTGGCCAGCGCAGCAGTCTGGGAGCTGACCTTGTTAGTGAAGACAGACGCAAAAAAAGCATTGAATACATTAGCTTTTTCCACATCCTCTGTCACTAGGTTGCCTCCCTCTTTCAGTAAGGGGCCCACACTTTCCTTGGCTTTCTTCTTGTTGCCAACATACCTGAAGAAACCCTTCTTGTTACTCTTAACATCTCTTGCTAGCTGCAGCTCCAGGTGCGATTTGGCCCTCCTGATTGCTCCATGCCCGAGCAACATTTTTATACTCTTCCCTGGTCATTTTTCCAATCTTCCACTTCTTGTAAGCTTCTTTTTTATGTTTAAGATCAGCAAGCATTTCACTGTTAAGCCAAGCTGGTCGCCTGCCATATTTACTATTCTTTCGACACATCGGGATGGTTTGTCCCTGTAACCTCAATAGGGATTCTTTGAAATACAGCCAGCTCTCCTGGACTCCTTTCCCCCTCATGTTATTCCCCCAGGGGATCCTATCCATCAGTTCCTTGAGGGAGTCGAAGTCTGCTTTCCTGAAGTCCAGGGTCCGTATTCTGCTGCTTACCTTTCTTCCCTGTGTCAGGATCCTGAACTCGACCAACTCATGGTCAATGCCTCCCAGATTCCCATCCACTTTTGCTTCCCCTACTAATTCTTCCCGGTTTGTGAGCAGCAGGTCAAGAAAAGCTCTCCCCTTAGTTGGCTCCTCCAGCTCTTGCACCAGGAAATTGTCCCCTACATTTTCCAAAAACTTCCTGGATTGTCCGTGCACCGCTGTAGTGCTCTCCCAGCAGATATCAGGATGATTAAAGTCACCCATGAGAACAGTGTAAAGGGATTTTAGGGTAATTGAAAATCGGGCCCATACATTTTGAGAGCACTGGGTTTGCCAGTGTCAGTGTATGGTAGCTGGTAGTTGCACAACTGTATTGTCAACAGAAGTGAAGAAAAACTTTAATAAGTATTTTCAAAATGTTCATCTAGAAGATTAAGTGTGGGTACATAATCCATTCTTGTCTCACATGTTGCATACTTGACAATAGAAGACAAAGAATAGTTGATTGGCATTTCAGGCAATGCAATGGAGATGGGGGAATCGGGGGTTCACTGGAATTCTGATTGTGTAGGAAGTAATAATACAAGTTCTAGCAATCGAGCTGCAAATGAGATTTCTCTATCGGCAATATCATACTTGTGTGAGACAGGATTTTCAGTGTTAGCACTGATAAAAATCAAAATATCACAGTCACCTTAGCATAGAGAGTGAATTGAGAGTATTTGGCTATCTTGAAAATAAAGCCACAGATGTTATGAAATGTTATGCTCAGAAATGCTGGCTAAACCACGTCAGTTACACAGAGCCTGATGCAAAGCTTATTGAAATTCATAGGAATCTTTACTTTGACTTCAGTGGGTATTAAATCAGGCTTACAGTTACACAAATAGAAAAATCATGCAGTTTCTATTGTGCAGCATCTTCAAACTGTTTTGGAGAGACACATGATAGCCTTTCATTATGTAGTGTATGTACCATAGTGCTAGTTTTATGGCACAACATTTGGTCCTATTTAATAAGTATAAATATTTGTAAGTACTCTCCACGATAGTGTCATTTTTTAAAAAGGAAGATACAAAGATACAGTTATCCTGAGGTTCTGAGGTAGCATAGCAAGCGAGGCTATGTGAGTTACCATCAGAAAAAATATGAATGTACAAAATATAACATTTTATTTGTAAATTAGGCACAGTATGTAAATTAGATTGTAATGTCTTTTAGGGCAGGGACTACTACTTCCTGTTTGTTCATAGACCTGGGTGGGAAATAGTTTTGTCATCCCATGAAAATTTTTGAAATTTCAGAAGTTTTACAACTCTTCAGGGGGAAAAACACAAGCCCGTTAGAAGTTTTGTTTTTTTTTTCTTTTTTTTTTTGTGAAAAACCAGAGAGAGGTGATCCAAATAAGGGACTTGAACTTCTATCTCCTGCATCCTAGCTGAAGTCCCTAACCACAGATCTGTTGAGCTAAGTCTTGATTTCATACAATCTCTTCTGTTGGAACAATTCCACTTTGTATAAATAAATATCTAGCCACTGGCCCAGAGAGATGGCACAAGAGACTGTCTTCAGTGGTTAGTACCCCCTCTGATGTGGAAGTCTCAGGTTCAAATCTTTGCTCCAAAAATTATTTGTACAAAGTGAAACAGCTGTACCAGGAGGCTTTCAGAAAGACCCATCCACACAATCACACACATACACAAGCCTCACTGTTAGGGCAGTCAGCTGGGATGTATGATCCAGGTTTAAATCCCTCCTTGGTCTGATTCTGTTCAGAGACTTGAACCTGGTTCTCCCACATTAGGACCCAAACCACCAAGCTGGTCTGGAGTTTCTCTCTGATTGACTAGAAATTCCATTTTGGACCTGATAAACCTTTCCTGACTAAAGCTGAGCTGAAACAGATCCATATTTCTGCAAAAAGTTTCAGTTGTCATGAACTGGCATTCCCTTAGGAAAACAAGTTTTGTAAAAATGTTTCTGACCAGCTCTATTTCAACAGTGCTTTGCATACTGGAATCCTGATATGGACAGGTACCCTCAGGCACGACCACAGTACAAAAAATCACTAATACTAGTCATGCATTACGTCGGTAGGACTACTTTTTAAAGGTTAGTAAGGCTCCATCTACACTACACACCACTTTTGGCAGCACGTAGTGTACGTGTAGCGACACGCCGCAGTGAAAAGTACACCATGTCCATGCTGCAGTGTGCAGCTACACCACCAGTGAAAAGCTCTGGCAGAAGAGAGGCAGAGGAGAAAGACTTCAAAAGCTTCCCTGCCAGAGCCTTTCCTTGTTGCCAGAGCCTTTCCCTGCAGTGGGGAAAGGGCTCCAGCAGTGGGGAGCCAGTGGGTCAATACACTGCTAAAGATAGCAGTGTAGATGGGGAAGCATAGCTTGGGCAAACAGAGAGCCATGTAGGGTATGTACTCAAGAATATACCCACACCCTTCAGGTGTGTCTTTACTGGTCTAAGCCATGCCTCACCATCTACCCGGATATTTGTACCCATGCTAGGGGGAGCTACATAGTTTTGCGTGATCAGATTTGATAAGGCATGATGTCAAATAACTAACTCAGTTAAAGTTTTATTTAAGTAAGTTGATCAAGCAATACTTAATTAACACAACACTATACAGAATACAGAAAAGGTACCAAATCTGAGACTGGAGAAGTGAGACAGCCTACGAGCTCACTTCTGACTAAATTCCTAAAAACTCACCTCTTACAAACTGTTCAAAACAGAGAAAAATATTTTCTCATGCTTGATCTTATTTTGAATAATTAAGTCAATGATATTTGTAACTACTTTATCATTACAAGCATCACCCGTGACCACACCTAGCCATTAATGCTTAGACATTAATCCATACATTAATGTTGTGCTGCTACATTGATTATAAAACACACATGCTATACCACACATCCCCTTTCTATTTTGTCAATTACCAAGTTTAGCAATTATAGCCCATTTCTGAGCATCCATTATCAATTACACCATTTTGTCCATTACAACATACATCGATAATAACATGCTTGTCTTTATATACTACGTGTGTTCACAGAAAAGAGACAAATAAAATGAACTATTGACAGTGGATCTCTTTTCATGGTATCTGGTTTACATAATTGATAAATGAAAGACATCTGTTCAATCATCCACTATTGTATCAATTACAAAATATATCTGTAACCAAGTCATTATGAAAGAAATCATCTGTTAGACTAATTCCTGATAAGCTGAAATCATCCTTTGATAGATTATTATTTTATTAATCATAGAATCACCTGCCCCATATTAGTTACAAGTTGTTCCTATCTGGACATTTCTCTAAGGGTCAAGTGTTTAGAGTAAAACCAGACACACAATCCATTATTTAACAACACTAAGGTTCATCTAAACTTCAGCTCATTGATAACACACTAAGGTCAGCTAAATTTCAGAGTAAACCAGAGTGGATAATACACTACAGACCCACCAGGACAAAGGCATTCATTTATTCCAAACAAAACCCTCTTAACATTAGCGTTTAGCTAGCACTTTGGCTAACACAGAAAAGCTTCTGGGATGTTTGGCCAAGAAATCATGAGAGTTTAATATGAAGAGAATAATAAAAGATTAGTATTTGCTAACAGGTACGTACATTACATGCTGCTGAAAGAAGCATTCAGTGTAGACACACCCTAGCAGTAAAGATAATTGTTGCTAGCAACTGAACATATCTCCAACAAGTACAATCCACTGGCTCCATAAAATCTTTCGCATCTCAAGCAGTACCAAACAGGGTTTTCTACTCAATATCCAACAAAATCTGCATACAGATCTAGTATTTGATTCTCAATTACACTAAGGCCCCTTTACACCACTCTGACTGGATGAAGAGAAACTAAATTGGCTCCAAATTACATTTATGCCCATTTAAAGGGCCTTTTACTCTTCTAAAGCCATGTAAAGGGATCTTAGTATAAATGTGAATTAGTCTCCTGGATTTCAGTACTAACTTTTTGTTTTCCTGACTACTTTTTTTCCTCATAAACACAGAAACATTCCTTCCTTCCTTCCTTCTGTCTATATTTTCCTTCTCATTTCAAGGGAGCTTTTTATAGATTCAAATGCTGAACACCTGATTTCATTTTCAGAAATATTGAGAGAGTCAGGTTACCCAGTTACTAACAAGTACTCCTCGGCTTCTCTTAGTTCATCACCCTTTAGAACTAACTCAAAGACTTCTCAAATCAGCTAATGCTTTTCTGCTTTAGCAACAACATAGTATTCTCTGAGAATGTACACTGGTGCATAACACAAAATAATTACCAAATAATGTAATGAAACTAGCAGACAGCTTGCTTCGTGGAGTCCCATGCTGAGACTAAGTTATAAAAGCTGTGAGCTGACATGGCTCCTTGCTAACATTATCCATGTGCCTGGTGTCATTAGTGATTAAGTCACTTTGTACTACTGAGTTTATTCACACAAATGTGTTTTCATGTTTATTTTACCACTGAGGCCAAGTGAACATAAGATATGACAGAGCAGAAACTATTTCTAGAAATCAGTAGATTCTGTATTTTGCTGATAGTGTATAAACTGCTGACTAATGCAACTGGAACAAAACTCATATTTGGATCTCTGATAGTATGTGCATTATTCTAGACTACTTAGTCTAAAGCATGCGTTAATGATTATAAATGTATTAGATGCTTAGCTTTTTATCTCCAGGAGCAAAATCACCATATTAGTCAGTTTCATGTTTAAAGGATAGCATTTCCTAAAGTATGAAAAATACTCTGTGAAGAAAAATTCTGTATCAGCACAATTGTGCATCTTCAAATCTACAATCATATTTAATTAGCAGAATTCTGCTAGAATTGCCTTTTCTGTTGTACCAAGGTCATCAAGTTTTTAATTCATTCTGTAACAATGCAAAAGCAAACTTTATTATACTAAATATAAAATAGAAATGAAAACTAAAAAGGTGGAAGTATCAATGAATGAAAAACAGAAAACAGCTCGGATATAATCTTCATTCACACTAAGAGCCCATCAACACCAACTGGCAAAGGGTTCACTATTCTTTCAGGAACTTCCAATAAGCCTGACAAACTCACTACACTCAACACACTGCTTTCATAGTATTTACCCAGAAAGGGCATGTGAGGTGTCTAATTGAAGTTTGCACCATAATGATCCTCCTACTGATTGCAGGATGCATGTACAGGTGATATCTAAGAAGTATGTATGTGTGTATTGAAATATGTTTAGAATCTTGTGTCCCTGGCAGGGTTGACAAGGAGGTTTTTCCAGACAAAGGGTGGAATCATCTATCCACCATGGCTCTGAAGTAAATTAAGCATTATGAAGTCAACACAAAGAAAGCCCAATTTCCATGTAAAATCAACAGGAAAAGCAGGTTGACATGGGAATGTGGCACCAGCACACATAGAGTGAACAGATGTTCCAATTTTATAGGGACAGTCCCGATATTTGGGGCTTTTTCTTATATAGGCTCCTATTACCCCCCACCCTCCGTCTCGATTTTCCACACTTGCTATCTGGTCACCCTGAGCACGCAGGAGAACAAACAAAAGTAATGCATTTCAAAGGTTTACTGGACTATAAGAGAAGGCACAAGGACAACACCCTGGTATTCATTTCACAGAGGAACACCCGTACCAGATGGGTCTGATTTGTGAATGTAGGGATCCTGGTTTGACTGAGAACCGGCAAGCTCTGCAGAAAAGACTTTAGGTGAGAAATTGCTTTTGAAAAGATTAGCTTCCTAGAATTCAATTTTAGTCTAGTAGAAGGGTGTTATATTTTTGTTTTATGTAACCTATTCTTCTTATTCCCCATACTCTACTCATTTGAACCTTTACATCCCTGTTCTTTATTAATAAACTTTTTCTTGGTTTTATTATAAATACATCTCAGTGCAGCGGTATTAAGGAAAGGGTGAATCCGCAGATGACTCAAGCAAGCTGGTGTGCACAGTGTCTCTTTGGAGACTGTGAATTTGGTTATTTCGGACAGTATCGAATGACAGGGGCTGGCTACTAGAGGGGTACATTCTTCAAAGGGGTTTGAGGCTAGGGTATACCAAGTGTTGACCTGCAATGCAAAGAAAAAGCTGGCAGAGCTTCTGAGGAGATTATGTCGGCCAACAGACTGGAGTTACATGGTGACTGTCAGTCCTGTGCTCCCCAAGAAAGCATCACACAGTGAATGTTCTTATCTTTAAAGCAGATTTATTCTCTGGGTTTTTTTCTTGCAGTATGTGGAGGAATGGGTTGTAGGGAAACTATCTTTAATTGTTGCTTTTTGTTTTGGGGGGGGTTTTGGAGGGGAGGAGAGAGGTTTGTAGGATATATCAGAAAGACAAAGAACTGTATCTCTGTGTGCTCAGCTAAAGTATAGCACAGCACTGCTTTTCTGGTCTAGGCAAGAATTTCATTTCACTGCATCAGAAGCCACAGTACTTAAAGAACATTATTTTTTGCACACTGGTTGCACATTTCTTTCTGAATGTGCTATATTACTGAAGATGCATCTCCTTTACCCATTGCCAGAGGTTACTGCTATTCTACTGCAAAACCTTTCAAATATAATGAATGAATAAAATCACAAAACAGGTTTTGCAGAAAAACAATGGAGTACATCACCAAAAACAACACGTTTCAGAGTAACAGCCGTGTTAGTCTGTATTCGCAAAAAGAAAAGGAGTACTTGTGGCACCTTAGAGACTAACCAATTTATTTGAGCATGAGCTTTCGTGAGCTTGTGAGCTGTAGCTCACGAAAGCTCATGCTCAAATAAATTGGTTAGTCTCTAAGGTGCCACAAGTACTCCTTTTCTTTTTGCAAAAACAACACAATGTCTTTGCTGTTGCCTCTCCAAACAATGAGAATCAAGGAGAGCATCAAACAGCGGAGGGAACACTCTTGTCCAGCGCCTCCACTAAATAAAAGAGATGATGAAACGAACAGACACATTAAGAGTGGAAATGGCTATGGTCATTAGAAACATACACCTATATAATACCAGCCCAAAAGATCTTTTACCAAGGTTGTAGAAAAGTGTATGGAAACATCACTCTGCGTGGGGGAGAAGAGGGGGCAGGGCGAGTAGCTGTTTGCAGTTTCATAGGTTCATAGATACTAAGGTTAGAAGGGACCATTATGATCATCTAGTCCGACCTCCTCCACAGCGCAGGCCACGGAATCTCACCCACCCACTTCTGTGAAAAACCTCTTAACTATGTCTGAGCTTTTGAAGTCCTCAAATCGTGGTTTAAAGACTGCAAGGAGCAGAGAATCCTCCATCAAGTGACCCGTGCCCCATGCTACAGAGGAAGGCAAAAAACCTCCAGGGCCTCTTCCAATGTGCCCTGGAGGAAAATTCCTTCCCGACCCCAAATATGGTGATCAGCTAAACCCTCAGCAAATTGGCAATATTCACCAGCCACAAACTACAGAAAATTCTTTCCTGGGTTCTCAGATCCCACCCCAAAGTTGGTAGCTTTCAAAGAAAAATATTGTCCAGTCAAGAAAATTTCTGGAATGTTGCGATTCTAGAAGCTATCCAGAGTAGACTCTGTACTCTAACAACTAATCTTGTTAGCTCAAGAACTCATTGGACTGAATCCTAAAGTCTTTTTTTAGATTAATCTCCTATGGTTTGGAGTTGGATTTGTATTTGTATATTGGTACTTTTCTCCCTCCATCTTGGAAACTCTAACATACATGCAGTATGTCTATCTTAAACTAGCTTGGAGAAAAGAGCCATTACAGAGAAAATCTAAAGACATAGTGAGGACTACCTAGTCTATTTTCATCTCCTTATCTAAAATAATTTCAAGAAAAAAACAAAAATAAACCCTCACACTTGGTAAGCTAAGCAAGCACATCTATTTTGTAAAAAGCACGAGAACCTATTCATTTGTTAAAAGGGAAAGTAAAACTAGGAAATGCCTGTAGGAAATGACAATCCTTATCCTTTGTGCAGGGCTGAGCATAAGCAGACTAAGGAAAGATCAAATAGTTGCACCAATTGTCAGATTGTTAATGATAAATAAATTACAGGAGGAGAAGTAAGAAAAAACTGCAATAGCTATAAAGAAATCAGTGAGGCAGAATATTGAGTGTTGGCTAAGACTAGGACCTAAAGTGTATCTGTGTTTGGGAATGGAGGAATATTGCAGAGGTCCACAGTAGGAATATGTGCAGATGAGTCTGGGCTAGAAGGAACTCAGAGCAGGAGATTGGAAGAATAAAGAAGCCTGGAGCCACCAGGAGAAAATCAACTGTAGGCTGATTGATTATTTTCTTGTGGGAGGATTTTTATGTGAGCAGACCAGGCAAGGAGCAGAATGCATTTAAAATGGAAAGGGTTTATTCAGCCAAGTTCAATGAAGGAAAAGAGGAAGGACAAAATATTTTGCAGTCACTCAAGTAATTTATGGAACTGAACATTCAGCCTGAAGTTTTGCTAGAAATTGACAGGTCATATATCCTGAAAACTCCAGGTAATTTCCTAGTGCATGCAGGTGGCCTTTCTACTTCAGCTCTTCTCTGCTGTTGTATTTTATTTTGATTCTACAGTATTATCAAAATGCAATTCTAGCACATATCACTTGAACACTGTGTGATTTGTTAAAGTGACTTCTTTGGACCAGCAAGCATGAAGGGTTGCTATTCTGTGTTTTCAATACTTTCAGAATTTTCTCAAAATTTCTGAAACAGGCTCACTTTTCTGTAAATCTGTTCACTCTTAAGAGATCTGAAGTAGGAGTGGCCTTAGCTGCTTATTACTCAGGATACCGAACAATTTTGGTAAATCAACGTTGTGATTTTTTCTGTTCCAAATGATGTGATATGCTACTAACGGTTAGAAGGCAATCTCTTTTTTGTCCCTGTCTGGTTTCAAAAGACAAATGCACAGATATCTTTGTCTGAAATATTTCTGTGCATGAAATTTATTGTGTGTTTTATAGCAATAATGTGACCTTCTCTGTTATACAGTGTTTTATATTGCTTGGCCTTTTGCTCTGTATATATGTGGCTTAGAATTTTTTGTGCACGTTCACCCTGTAGAAGCTTTATGTACTATAAACATTGCCTAATATTTAACTAGATTTTTACAGCTAAATATACGTCTTCATGCTTCTTAGACATAACACCAAGAAATAAAATCTTAGACTTCTTCTTGACCCAGAAGGTTTATCTAAATACATCTAGACGTTGTGGTATAACTTCAGAATCACTTTGCAAGGCAAATTACAACTCCTTAACAATATTTTAGAATTCCACATTTAGACCCCAGTTCAGCAAAGCACTTAAGCATGTTCTTAAACTTATGCATGCAAGTCTATCCCTACTGAGCAAAACACATAAGCATTTGCCTATCCTCCTGAGGCTTATGCAAACCCTGAAAGACAGACTTCCAGAGGCAGCAGTGTAGCAAACACTTAGCTACTCAACCCTGAGCTTCTCCAGGGGGCTAATGCAGAGCCAAAAGGAAGGGATGGGTTCTCTCTGACTGCCAAACTCAGAGAGGGTTAAAGAGACTGTTTGTATCCCTCAATCAGCACGACAGCTCCAAAACGGAGTCATAAATCAGGAGAGAAAAAGGCTTCAAAGAACTAATGACCCCATCATTGAAAGTGCTGAATGCCACTACCTTGATAGAACCTGAAACCCCTTGGAAGTACTGACGGAAATTTTCAAATGCACAAATGACCATGAGCAACTGAGTCCCATTGACCTGAGCGTTAGGCATCTAACGGCCACCTGTTCCTTGGAACAGTGCCTCTGTGATGTTTTTATTTTTGTTTGTTGGTGTAGGTGAAGGGACTCCAGTACCGGGGGTCTGTCTCCTCTTGAGGCTACTGCGTGGGAAGTTGCTGCAGCCCAGATACCTTTTTCTTCTACACAATTTCACTCACTGTTATATTTTACTGGTTTGGCCAGGAACCAAAAGGAAAAGCAATGGAATAATGTGAGACTGTTCTCCTGGTAATTCCAGCCCAGCCCAGGCCAAAGAGTGCTGAAAAATAGAGAAATATTGAATAGAGTCAAGAGAGACTTTCTGCAATACGGAGTGTTAGTGGATGCAGAGGAATGAGGCAAAACCTCTGCATGTGTGGGCAAGAAGGATAAATTCAAAACACTTCTGCAGAACTAATTTCTGTCTCTGGTATTTGTTAAAAGGCACTTTTCTGTGGGTGGATAGTCCTATGAATCCCCTGCAAGGGCTTTTTGATACCCTTTGCAAATTCCTCAGTTTAAATACTGGAGTAGAGCGGAGGGAAGAGAAGGGATGGGATTACCTGACATCACACAATGATGATAACTAATGTAACCAGCAGCAATATTTTAATCCCATCAGCAAATTTTAGTGAGATCTTTATATTGAGTAACTGTAATGGTTGGTGGGGGAGGGATTATGCTCCAGAGTGGCAGTTCTCTGGTAGTCACTGACTACGTTTTTTTTTTATTAGAGTCATTAAATTTGAAATGGTAACTACTCATCTTCTCCCTTGAACTTGTCATCCTTCACAGTGTATCAACTTTTGGGTCTCCCAGTGGCACATTTAAGTACCATTTTCCCATTTCTTTAACAATGAATGTAAAATCTCAAACTAAATCAATCCTCCACATAAACACATAATCCAGATGATGGAAGAGAGAAGAAAGAAACTAATTGGAGGGGGAATCAAATAGGTCAGCGGCAATGCATTAAATACATTAATCCTATTCTCCATTAATAAATATGTTGGAGATGCATCAGTTTTCATAGAAGAAAAAGAAAAAATAAGCAATGGATGTTTACTACCCACAGGTACTGACATTTCTAAATGTCAACTCTATGTATAACTTTACCAAAATTAAATAATTATTTACGGTAGTGATTTCCATTGTTGAATGTGAAATTATTCACATGATTTCTCACTCTGGGGTATAAAGTGGGAAGCCCCATAATTCAAGGAGAGAAAAGAAAATTGACTTATGGTAGCAGCCCAAAATTGACTTTGGCTCTGCATTATCCAGACCTACTGCACAACTTCTGTCATCAAGAACCCCTTCCACACAAACTTTCAGTGGGACATGCATGCTATATACACATGTAAATGAAGTGAAAAGCATCACATACAGCTACTTTTTGCCCACGATTTGCACAGCAAGAAAGTATGTCAAAATGCAAGTGTGTGATATAGCTTTCACGTTTTCATATATACATATCACAAAACAAATACTACAATCCCCTCACACACACACATCAGGATAAACCAATTCTGTAATATTCTGTTCTTTCAAATGTGGTGCTAAAAAGTACTATATTCTACTAAAAATTGTACATTACTAAAAGTACATTGCTGTACTGCAGTATCTGAACAATGAAGGCCAGCATAAGATTTAATTTTTATTTATATTTTTACTGGTTTTGAAGATTAATATTTTTAAATCATCACCATATCTAATGCATATACAATGCATGGGTGAGGTAGAATAAAAAAATTAAGACAGATTAGACACTATATAAAATACATAATGGTGAAGCATGATACAATGGTTCTATCATTGTGAGTTTGGGTCAGCCTCATCCTCATGAGTGGTGAAGCCATGACTGAGTTATGCAGGTCATCTTAAATGAATGCCAGCTAAATATGAACTACTAGTCACTGGACTAGATTAGAATTATGTCTACACATAGCCCCTTCATGGGAAAGGGAGTGGAGCTCCTTAAATCTTAATGCTCTCCTAGAATGATCCAATGCCTAGAAGAATATTTTAAGGAAGGATAGCCAGCCCAGATTAAAGGAGGGGTAGGTCATTCACAGCTTACCTGTGAGGGTCCTTGCAGATATTATTGCCATGATAAATAGGTAAAATTCAATGAATATTGCACATTCAGATGTACAAAATGTCTTTGATAAAGATCCAAACCAGAATGAATTATTAAGGCGTGGATAGGAAAACTAGTTCCAAGAGTACTAGAGAAATTATAGCTGATATGGATGGCTCATTCTTAATGATGGGAATGGCTTGTGACAGCAGCAATCTGGAGGTTGGTTTTAGGAGCTCTGTTGATCAATACATATATATCATATAAACGACTGGGACAAAGGTCATGATGTTCAAGATTGCAAATGATACAGAAATTTGAAGGTAGAGCAAATAAGAATGAACTGTACAAACAGCCAGATTTTGATCTTTTAGATGAATGGGCCAATAGATGGCAAAGGTGTTTCATTGTAGAGAAAAATGTAAAGTAATTAGTCTGGGATCAAGGAAATAAACTATAGAATGTATGGTAAATTGACCGATCATCCAGCACAGTGAACAGGAAAAGAATTTGAAGGTTATTATGGAAAATAATTTTAACTAAAAGCACAGAGCACAGCAACAGTAAAGGAGACAAACAAAACACTAACTTGAATATGCAGATGGATGGAATATAATATAGAAAAGGTATGATTGTTGCTATACATATTTCTTATTAGACCACATATGGAATATGTGCCATACTGGTCACACTATCACAGGAAAAACACAATCTCTTGAAGAGGACAAGAGGGTAAGCAAGAGGGTATTAAGTGTCAGTGACAATCACTTCATGGTACCCTATTACTTCAAGAATGTGGTGAAAGTTAGGGAAGGATTCCTCGTCAGGTATTTAAGCTCTGAAAGAAGTTTAAGGGACAAATGCCAATACCCTGAGTTCAGTTGGTCACTTTAGGCCCAGATTCTGACACTCTTACTCAATAAGTAGTTCCACTGAAGTAAAGGTACTATTCAAGGTAAGTATATCAGAATCTACCCCTTAAGGAACTGGATTTCTTCTCACTGGAAAGACAACATCAAGGTGATGTAATATTTTCTAAATTATACAAAGGATTGACAAAGCTGGTGCACCCTGATACAGGACACTGAAATTTAAATGTCTAAAATTAGGAGTACCAGAATTTTGTCAGAATTTCTTTTACATAAAGATGATGAACATAAGAAGGAAGTTAATGTGAAAACTGACTGATATTAAAATAAACCACAAAAAATAGATAGGTATACCTGTCCTTTCCTCCTCTTAACATCTTAAATGTTTTAAGATGCCTAAGCTAAAAGCACGGTCACAGAGAAGATTTATGCTATGTAAATCAATGCTAGCATCATAATAGTAATTTTGGTTCAATATTAATAAAGATAGTGAATAATACTAGTCAGAGGCTATGTTTAAATGAAATTCACTGAATTGTTTTCATTAACTCAGAAAGATAAAGCTAGCAATGAAAATTCAAAGAAGTTCAAGTCTAAAGGCAATATACAAAGATGATTTGTCTGTTCTGCTATCATAATGTTTTCCTCACTAAAAGAAGACTTTGACTTATTCTAATTTACGTTTTAGTCTCCTTCAAAACAAGTAATTCCATTGCATTAAAACCTAAATATTGCCTATGCCAGCTGGTTTCAGAAGTGTAGTAAAGTTTTAATATCAAAGGCTTTATAAAAGTGTTTCCCTTGTAAAAATCCTTAAAATATTTGTTAACCTTTTATTTACCATGTCTCTCTACAATAGGAATTTTATGTTCAGATGCGTGCAGACAGAATTGCCCATTGTTATGGTGCAGCAATGGAAAAGTGGGATTCCTTGTGACATAAGCCTCCTCAAGTGTGCCTTCTTCCTTACTTTAAATCATAAATGTCTGGTTTTGGCAGAACAATTAAATAACGAAAATCATTGTGACTCTAGTCATGGGAGGCACTGCATGCTGAGTGATCTTACTCTCACTGATTTTAGTGAGCATTCAAGACATAATTCTATTGAAAGAATGGAAGTGGGGAGCAGGGAGTGTTTTCCCAGAAACAGAGAGGGGAATATGCAATGTGCATCCTATTTCTAAGGGACAGTGGGAAAACCCATTTCTTAAAAGCACCAATTCTTGAAAAAAAAAATCCCACTGAGTAAAACCTCACAGAAATGTCCTCTTCTCTAGATATATTCTGTAAGTTTGCCTACAGTAAGGGAGTAGAGGAATTAGATCCACTGTTATTTTGCTGGGTAGATGGCAAAACCTCCTAAACATGACTGTGTAAACTTGTGTTTATTGGTCTTCCTTCTTCCCAGCAAACTGTGAAGTATGACATCTCAGAATTCATTGCCTTATATGGTTACTGCTGCTCTGTGGCACACTGGGATAAGTGTTCAGATCTTCCGAGAATGGATGGATGTAAATACAGTCAGGCAGTATTGTAGGTCTGGATACATGCAGGTTCACACACTGTTGCAAATAAAGTTGTTATGTAGTCAAAACCCAGTACAAATAATACAAATATGAAATAGCTACAGAAAGTCAATTTAGAACTAAGACAAGTAACTTTTCTCCTCCATCCTGAAATACACTGCATTAATGGATACAATTATACACTTTTATAATCTATTGACTTTCCATAGTTTTTCAACCACACCAAATGAAAGGATGCAAATTTAAGTAATTGACACTGGCAGGAACTAAACAAAGACTGCTACTTCATGGGTTCCCCTTATGCTTCAGAAAAAATAACAACAACAATAATGATTAGCCAAAAACACCACAAAAAAGTATTTGTAAGTTTAAGTTTTTAACTTACTGTGGAGAGGTTATTTGTAAGACTAGGGGTCTAGGTGACCTGCCCCGCTCTATCAGAAAGGAGTCAAAGAAACATCATTCTAAAGACTAAAGTGATGCAGAGTTTTAACTGAACTAGCCTTTCACCTCTAAAACTCAGATTCAAATCTTTACATTGATTGCAACTAGTAAGTGTCATGGTTCCAAACTCTTAGTTCATTATAGACACTGGTCCACATCACACAAGCTTCAAAGCAATATTGACAGTCCTGCAACAGGAATGTAAACAAGAGCCATTGCTAGTCAGGACTGAGATAGGCTGGGGAGTCAATATGTTCACAAGTTGGTGGGGCCATCTTGGTCTCATTTCTACCAACCAGGCAACTTTTACCATCTTAGTCTATATTCAAGCCAGCTACCAATGAAGATGATCCAGGGTGAAATCCTGGCCACATTCAACTCAATTATTCTATTAGCTTCAATGGGGCAAGGATTTCACCCTGGTTTGTTAATTATCAGATCTTGTTTTCCCAAATTAATGTTTTTCCATGACATCTATGCTCAGAATTGATGCATTCAGTCCAACTATCTGTTGGTCAATACTGATCATCCAGCCACACTATATTACACAAAACATACACGTGCAGCTTCTGTGTTCAAGTACACATATGCCACAGCTATTGCAAATTAAAAAAAAAAAATCAACAGAACTTGAGTCTCGCTCTCTCTTCTGTATCACTGACTTGCTGTGTGATTCTACTTCAGTTTCCTCATTTATAAAATGAGCTTTGCCACCTTTGCATAAAACAGATCTACGGGTGGAAAGTGCTGTGTATGTGCTAAGTATAACTATAAAGGTGCCTAAAGTATAAGCATGAAGACAGCTGTCTGCAGAACACAAGGAAAGCTTGCATGGAAGCAGCAGTGTTGATTCACTTGCATTTGAATTCATACTTCCTCTAGGTTCCACAGTCTGTCCCCACACAGCATCTTTGCTTTTGCTAAGTCTAAAAGCCTGCTGCGAGGTTAGTTTTTCTGTTTGTTTTTGTTTTGACATCCCTCCACCTAGAACCTTGTATATATAACTCTAGCCTATAGACAGAAAATAAAGAAAGGCTACAGCTGCAAGCTGTACTTGACTTTTATTTAGCAAAGTGGTCTGTCCCACATTCCTTTTCTCTTGTTGCACTAAAGTGCCAATGTCAATGGAAAAGGAGGCCAGTCTTTCAAAAGATCTTTTTGAAATGAAAACTTTGTAAAGTAAATTACAAAAATTCAAGCTATTGCCAAAAATAAATAAATTAATAAAACTCCACCCACCCACCACTAACCTTCAGGTCATTTGGAGAATGGAGCTGGAGGTCTGATTCCCAGCCCACATAGATGTACCTGCACTAGGTCTGCTCAAGCTAGCCACCCGAATATGTGCCTGGGTGGGTGGGATTATATTCAGGACAATTAGCCCTGATGGCAGGCCTTGCTGCTGTGGATGCTCTGCTATTTTTAGGTGCTAGCTCAAGCAGGTACATCTGTGCAAGCTCGGAATCACGCCTCCCAGCTCAAATTTAGAAGTACCCTGAATTACAGAAACAAAATGATACTTGTAGTGCAAATGGAGCCATACAGAAAAAAGGGGTCGGAGCAAAGATAAGTGTTATCATTCCTCTGTAGGGTCATGAGAAAAATGCATATGCTTAAAAAAACATAAGGAAGCATTTAAACTGGAGTAAAACAATTCATTTCAATGATTTTTGTTTAAGAATAACTGAGAGCCAAATTGTTCCACAGATCTCTACTGCTGTTACTTCTGTTAGTCACCAAACAAGTGCCACATTTATCATCATCTCTCTGCTCAACTGCTTTGAAGGAAGACTTTGAAGTTATAACCAAGAGTGGTTTTGTTGTTCTAGATGTTAATTTAATGCTCGTGAAAGGTGTCAGATTAGCAACTCATCAGACTTTATATTCAGATTCCATTTAAAAACAAATATACTTAAAGGGTTAATAAATTATTAATAGATGCTTTAATAAATGGTTAACCTGTTAGATCCCCACAGATCAATGGGTTGGTTTTAAAAATGGCTTATTATAATCAGTTATAATCCCTTCTACCAATGTGTTTATAACCATCTCTTGTCTGTAAGGTGCTTAAAACACCAATCGATCATTTAATAATCTTTGGTAAACTATTTATAAATAGAAAGTGAATATAAATGGATATTGACAACTCAACTAAAGAATGAAGTCCTTCCTTTAGCATAGAATAGGTACATTTCTGGCTTTGGCAGTGCAAACTTCACATCACTACCCTGCCAATGAGCCTGATACTGGGGTTAATCTGTGGGGAAAAGAGAAAAATTCATTTTCCATATACAATCAGGTTTTTGCCCCCTGCTAAGACTACTCACAAATTCGAAATAGCAGTAATTTTATTGGTGGATATCTCATTTGGAGACCTGCACTCTGTGACTTTGACTGCAGACACCAATTTATTTACAGAGGCCACAAAAAAATCTGATGATAAACACTTTTTTGTCTCTGCAAATGTTAGGGGGCTTATTCCTTCACCCACTTACTTCCCTGGTCCTTCTCGCATGAACAGAGAGCAACAATACCCGAAATCCAAAGGTGCAAACAGTTCGATGTTTATTGGGGTGAACTTCTAGCAAGCATGATTCCAGTTTCCTTCCTTAGTGTCCCCCTTCCCAGCTCTGATACCACAGAGCCTTACACCTGTGTCCCTGTTCCCATTCCTGCCCTTAGCCAAACATGATTCCAATTTCTCCACCCCCATTCCCTGTTCCCATTTCCCCCACCCACACACTTCCTGATTGACTGCAGACTATACAGTAAAACTTGAGTTCTGCTTAGCTATACCATAACCAATCATTTTCCTGAAATTTAACTAACCAATCCTAACATATTGTAACATGATTATTTAACCAATTATATCCCACCACCTTAATTAGTTTACACCCAGCAAAATTAATTATACAGCAGACAGAAACAATTACAGAACCAGACAGAGATTATGCAGACAAACAATAGGGAAATGGGGACTACAGTGACAGAACAAATTGCAGTGGGGGAGGTTTAGGTTGGATATTAGGAAAAACATTTTCACTAGGAGGGTGGTGAAACACTGGAATGCGTTACCTAGGGAGGTGGTGGAATCTCCTTCCTTAGAAGTTTTTAAGGTCAGGCTTGACAAAGCCCTGGCTGGGATGATTTAGTTTGGGATTGGTCCTGCTTTGAGCAGGGGGTTGGACTAGATGACCTCCTGAGGTCCCTTCCAACCCTGATATTCTATGATTCTATGAATAACACAGAAATGAGGATTTCACATCCCAGCTATTGATAAGTGAGTTCTTGTTAGACAGGATGCTATCAAACTAAGTTTCCTTTTACATCTTCTCGGCACTTCCCTTTCTCTGGAGGTGATAGGAATACAATCCTGTCCTGATAATGCCTAACAGCCCAGTAGCACTTTATTTCAATGTGACTTGTTTGGAATGTGAGGAGGTGACCGGTCGCTTCCCAGCTTATCGCTGCCTCTTAGCCTTAGCCTAAGAACAGGGCCTCAGACTGTCACAGTAAGAGAAGGACCTTACACTGGCAGACAGTGATTTTGATTCTTTCTTTTATACCTCTATAACTAGCTGTCAAGGTTCCTCCCCCACTCTGAACTCTAGGGTACAGATGTGGGGACCTGCATGAAAACCTCCTAAGCTTACTTTTACCAGCTTAGGTTAAAACTTCCCCAAGGTACAAATTAATTTTAACCTTTGTCCTTGGAATATCCACTGCCACCACCAAACTCTAACTGGGTTTACTGGGAAACGTAGTTTGGACACATCTTTCCCCTCAAAATCCTCCCAACCCTTGCACCCCACTTCCTGGGAAAGGTTTGGTAAAAATCCTCACCAATTTGCATAGGTGATCACAGACCCAAACCCTTGGATCTGAGAACAATGAAAAAGCATTTAGTTTTCTTACAAGAAGACTTTTAATAGAAATAGAAGTAAATAGGAGTAAAGAAATCACCTCTGTAAAATCAGGATGGTAAATACCTTACAGGGTAATTAGATTCAAAACAGAGAATCCCTCTAGGCAAAACCTTAAGTTACAAAAAAGAAACACAGACAGAAATAGTCATTCTATTCAGCACAATTCTTTTCTCAGCCATTTAAAGAAATCATAATCTAACACATACCTAGCTAGATTACTTACTAAAAGTTCTAAGACTCCATTCCTGGTCTATCCCCGGCAAAAGCACCATATAGACAGAGACCCTTTGTTTCTCTCCCTCCTCCCAGCTTTTGAAAGTATCTTGTCTCCTCATTGGTGATTTTGGTCAGGTGCCAGCGAGGTTACCTTTAGCTTCTTAACCCTTTACAGGTGAGAGGATTTTTCCTCTGGCCAGGAGGGATTTTAAAGGGGTTTACCCTTCCCTTTATATTTATCACACTAGCCAACTGATAAGAATACACCTAAATTCTTAGAGTATAGGCCTTTACAGACAGGCCTGAATATCTATATCCTAACACCAAACTTGTGCCAAACATAATTTAATGTGCCCCAAAATAACATTTGTTTATAGATAGCATTAATATTTTCATTTGCTACATGCTGGTCTGAATCTATATTCAGACTCTTGCAAAATGTCAATATTTTAAACTTTTGGCACAAATACACTGCAAATTTCACAAATGGAGTCAGTAGAAAGCCAATGTTGTTCTCAATGAGCTAAACCTTAAGAGTCAGGTTTTTGAAAAAATTTACAGGTGCACAATCACAAGTGCAAAACTTCAGGTACAAATTTGAACTTAATGTGCATATTCAGTTATCAAGCTGGTCACAGAGATTTCCATCCTGAAGGATATTTTGACATTTATTTTTGTCCAAGAAAGAAGACATCAAAATATCAATTGTTTTCACTGAATGAAAAGTTGCAAAAACTTTCAATTCAGAAATGCCAAAACGTTTCATTTGAGTTGGTTCTAATCAATGGGAGCTAGGCACTGAAGGACAGATTTTTAAAAGAATTTAGATGCCTAAAGGAGCAGATAGTGTTCTGATGGAGTTTTCAAAATATCTAGGCTCTAACTCACATTCAGATCGATGGAAGTTAGGTGCATAGACACTTTTGAAAATCCCAGTGGGGGCTATCTGTATCCTTAGGCACCTAAATACAGTTTAAAATACAGACATAAGGCCATAATCCTTGCAAGAGAACCCCTCAACCCACGCAGCATCTTATTGACTTCTTTGGGAGTCTTTCCATGACTTCAGTGGGCTGTGTGTCAAGTCCTAAAGAACCATAGGCAAAATTTTCAGAAGTGCTTCAGTGACTTAGGAGGCTCTGTCCCATTTTCAAAAGTGACATGGGAACCTAAATCCAGTGACATCCTATCAAACTTAGGCTCCTAAGAGCATGAGTCACTTTTAAAAATGGGACTCCGGCTTTTACATCATTTAGATGCTTTTGGAAACTTTTCTCTTAAATTTCAGTTAAGCCAAGCACATAAGCACAATTGTCACATTTCTATTCAGCAAAGTCCCCCTTCAACAAGGCAGTTAATCTCATGCCTTATTTTAACTACGAGAGTATTCCCCCTGGATTATTCACATGCTTAAAGATGGGCACCTGCTTAAATAACTGCTGAACTGAGGCCTTAATCTGTTCAATGGATACTTGAAAATAATAAATACATTTGTAGAAACTAGGATCAACTTGCAAGTAGAGAAAATGGATATAATTCAAACTGTTGTAATAATAAACAGCTATTCCAGGCGATTTATTAAATCTGGGTCATAACCTATGGGTATAGGTATTTTCTAGGTAAGTCTTAGGCATAGGCATAAGTTAAGGCAGTAGAACAGTGAGCCTACAGACTTCAGGCATGTAAAACAGTTGCTTAGCTAAACAGGGCAGATGGCCATACAGCCTTAGCATACACATTTAACCAGGAGTAACCCCACATCCTAAGAGAATGCAATAATGACTAAACTGCTAACAGGTTGCCACAGGATTCTAGTTTATACCGGCTTGGGATATTTTAAGTTAGGAACATCCGCAGATGTCTGACCATAAGAGTGCCATGGTAACTAGTTGACGTTTATTCTAATAAGCTTGAGGTAAAGGGCCTAGTAACTTATGAGAGAAGGGCACCCTAACATTAGTACAGTGAGGGAATACAAATAAGGAAAAGAGGAGAAATCCCTACTGAATATGGCATTAGACATAGTGGCATCAGCCTAACACATTATAAAAGTTGTATCCCGGCCTGTGCGCTTTGGGAGTGAGAGCTGTAGCCAGGATGATGACCACTGGCAATAGTGATGAGGAAGGAGATGGTGATGAGGAACTTAATGACTAATATTTCAGGTTGTTCTGCAAGGAATGAGATGTAGATGTTCAGATGTGCATTCTATATCATCTCTGCCTACCATGCTGGGGCAGAGTGGTGGTGACTGTGAGAACTGTATTAATACAACTATTAGAAAAATAGAAGGGTTTTCCCAAATGTGAATGTTGCAACCGTGCACATTGGGGTTCCCAACTGAACAGTAATTTTACAAGGCCTGATATTGGGACAAGAACCATCAAACCTCAGGGTATTAACTGGGAATTCTTAAGTAATCAATATAATTGATCACAATCCATAGATCAGGTAAAAGGATGATCACAACCCTCCTGACTAGAATAACTAGTAACTAATCTCCCAGAATTATTATTCTGAATGGTAAAATATTACTTTTAAAATTATTAAATCAAATTAAAATCTTCAGAAATTATCAAATCAAACAATTTTTGCAGTCATGAGTGATTATTCCGTTTAAGGAAAAAATATATTTTTTCCAGCAAAAATAAGAGTTTACAATATATGTCCCAGTGAACAACTCTTACTGCTTTACAATATTTCAGTACTCAGTTCACTGCATCCATATGGAATTATTTTATAAACAAAACTAATGTCAAGGGCCATTATTCCATTAAAGAAATGGAAAATATTTACCACTTGTGTTTTTCACAGGATTTACACAATAGGAGTACAGTATCACAAATTAGTCATGGGTTTTGCACAGTTTACAGTCCTTAAATTGTCTCCCCATCAGTGGACTTTATGTAACCATATTATTTCAGAATCTCTATGTTAACACTAACAAGTTACAGACAAATTTTTATTTAAAGCAACTTAAATATCTTGTGTTTTCCCCTAAAACCAATGATAAGCAGTGGGGGTGCTTGTAGGTGGATACAAATCACCCTCACATCTCCCATTTGGGATTCATAACTTCATTATGTATTATGAGAACAAAATTTGTGGAAAATATAGGGAAGCCTTTTAATATGTTTGCCTCACTGACAATAAAGTATAGTATTTATACAGGCCTCTTACTAAGCAATGCAGGTACTTAGAGCTGTGCTTTGAATAAAAGCTGTGGAATTTGTACAATAATTTAGCTCCTTAGACAAATCTTTGTCATTGATTAAACAATGGCATTTTATGACTTATTTCTGGAATAATTTATTTATACTTGTTTTATGTGTACCTGCCCAAAGTTGCTGATTCTATAAAACTGAAAGCTGACTGGATTGTCTTGTCAAATTTGTGCAGTCTTACATTTTCTTAATTGGATTTGTTCATTTATTGCTAGCGATGATAAAACTTCCTGCGCCAGACACAGTTACTGGTCATTGCAATAGTTTCAAAGTGGCATGTAAATAACTTTATGCAAGTTTCAAAAGCTGTCTTCCCATACACTGGCCTTTCTATCATTTAGCTATAAAGGTGGCTCTCGTAACAATTAGCAAGGAAATTAGTAAGGAAATTGGTAGCACATTTTCTATTCTTTAAAAAAAAACATAATGACTTCTCATAGAGCACAAAAATGGCACAATTTCACTCACACAAATGGATTTCAGTAACATCTACTATCTATGAAATTACATCAAATTAATTACTGCCAGGCTGACATATTCCTGATGCTTAATATTCCTAATAGAAAAGAGTAAAAGCAGAAAGGTGACTTCATATTTAATTAATAATTAAAATATCATAATTATTATTAATTAATATCATAATCAAGAAGGCATTCAAAAATGTTTCAGTTTTACAATTGCAATAGAAGAGGGCCAGACAGGGAAAAAGGGAAGGCAAGTTTATAGCATTAGAAAGGTAAGACTACTGATATTAAAATGTGAGTTGTGTGTTTTTATTTGTAGAACAAAAAACCGTTAATTATTATTAAGGTTTTTTATATAGTGCTTTTATCCAAAGTGCTTTACAATAGTTAGCTAATGGTACAAACAACGTTTGGAAAGATCATTCCGTGGTCCGCCGAGACACTCAGCCATTTGCAAGTGGCCCAAGGAAAAAAAAAAGTTTGGGAACCATTCCACTAGGACAACCTCTTAGCCCCCACCACCAATGTCAATTGCAGGACATAGTTAACAGAAGAACTGCTCAAATAATATTAATTGAATAATTTATTAAACAAACTCCATAATATTTTCAGAATACATTACTCAACAAATATATTTTCTCACTATTTATCCAGATCTAGTTAATGAGGGCTCTCTGCTAACCTCAATGTGTGGATATAATTTAATTTTAACAACACTTAAGTAAGAGAAAAATAGCAGTTAAGGATGCAAAGCCTGATGGCTGCATTTTAAGCCAGATCTGACAGACTGTCTTTACCTGTTTTTTCAGCTAGTAGTACTGGCAACAAGTGGAGGCTGGTGATATCCAAAAGGGCACAGGCAAAATTATAAGCAAAGTCATGCTTGATATCTCTTAATGATATCTAGAAAAGTCATACTCTCTTTGCTTCAAAATCAAAGTAGTGAAAGCCTGATTTGTTGATCTTGGGGCTGCTCCTTAACAACCCCAGAAACAAGGATTTGGCAGTGGTGAAGCAGATCATATTCACATTCAAATAAATATTCTCTAAAATAAATTAGAAAAAAGGGAGATCTATTAAGTTTCAGAACACCACTATGAACTCTTTGGCCTGATATTGCAATGAGCTCCATATGGAAGAGCCTTTCATTCCTGCTAAGGTCACTGAAGGGTCCAGTGCCTAGAATGATCACACTTCCAAATATTTCTGGAAATAATTGATGCCTCCAAGGTATTCTTCACATTCCTTAGATATATTCTATAACAACATTTTTTAAAATGTGGTACAGTTATCTGCTCACAACGGCAAAATTGTAAACCTTTTAATGGCAAGTACCATAACACACTAGTGATGTTGGAAGAACTTTGTGTGATGTTTTGGGCCATGTCAGCTGATGTAGCCATAAGACATTTGGCCAGATTCTTTCCTGATGCAACTATATTGCATTCAGTAGCCGAATAGATTCCAATTCTGATCTCCATAACACCAATGTAAATCTAAAGTAACATCATGGAAATCAGTGTTGTTAGGATATAGATATTCAGGCCTGTCTGTAAAGGCCTATACTCTAAGAATTTAGGTGTATTCTTATCACTTAGCTAGTTATAGAAGTATAACAGAAAGAATCAAAACCACTGTCTGCCAGTGTAAGGTCCTTCTCTTACTGTGACGGTCTGAGGCCCTGTTCTTAGACTAAGGCCTTTGGCTAAGCAGCAGAGGCAGCGATAAGCTGGGAAGCGACCGGTCACCTCCTCACATTCCACACTAGTCACATTGAAATAAGGTGCTTTTCGGCTGTTAGGAATACAATCCTGTCCTGATAATGCCTATCACCTCCAGAGAAAGGGAAGTGCCAGAAGATGTAAAAGGAAACTTAGTTTGATAGCATCCTGTCTGGCAAGAACTCACTTATCAATAGCTGGGATATGAAATCCTCACTTGTTTTGTCATTATAGTTCCCACTTTGCTATTGTTTGTCTGTATAATCTCTGTGTGGTTCTGTGATTGTTCCTGTTTGCTGCAAAATAATTAATTTTGCTGGGTATAAACTAATTAAGGTGGTGGGATATAATTGGTTAAATAGTCATGTTACAATGTGTTAGGATTAGTTAGTTAAATTTCAGGAAAATGATTGGTTATGGTATAGCTAAGCAGAACTCAAGTTTTACTATATAGTCTGCAGTCAATCAGGAACTGGGTGGGTGTGTGTGGGGGGAAATGGGAACAGGGAATGCGGGTGGGGAAATTGGAATCATGTTTAGCTAAAGGGGGAAATGGGAAGCCTCTGTGTCATCAGAGCTGGGAAGGGGGACACTAAGGAAGGAAACTGGAATCATGCTTGCTGGAAGTTCACCCCAATAAACATCGAATTGTTTGCACCTTTGGACTTTGGGTATTGTTGCTCTCTGTTCATGCGAGAAGGACCAGGGAAGTAAGTGGGTCGAAGGAATAAGCCCCCTAACAAGTGTTGTTCCTTAAGATTCATAATAATGAAACTGAGATCAGAATCTGACACTTTGCATCCATTTGTTTGGTTTATTTACAGTGACAGATGGGATATTTTAGATAATTAATGAGATATGAAATAGCCAACTCAATTGGGCTTTTATAATCAAAGATTGGACATTTAGGATTAATCAGCACAAATACAGCCCGGCATCCAGACTGCAGCCTGCACTGGTCTGAATTGGTTTACAATTCTATAGGTTTTATAGATAATTTCTTTACTTTTTTCTATACTTTATGGTTAGTTGCATAATTAGAGATGTCCAACCAATGGCAAATGTCAAACTTGTGGTCAATAGTCTCGACAGCATAGGCTCCATTATGCCCTGAATACACTCCAAGTTTCCAACTTAGAAAAAGTCTGGTTATCAGTTAGTTTCTGTGGTAATTTATCATCACCTGCTATTACAATGCTTTGAGCAGGGCGTTGAACTAGATGACCTCCTGAGATCTCTTCCAAGCCTAATCATCTATGATTCTAGGATTACTTCTTTTGTGTTTTTGTCATATAACATGTCTTTACCAATCATTTCATTTTGCCATCTGTGGTAGGGACATTTCATTACTTATTATTCAAATAGCATGTTCAGTAATATTTACCCAACAAGCATGTATCCTCTTAAAAACAACCCTTGCAGCTGTAAAAATAGGTAATGACCCTGACATTATTTCCATTTCTTTTAGGCATCCTACATAAGCTTAATATACTCAAAACCAAATATACCTTTTGATTTCCTTGACATAATCATAAGGGATGCTGGGAACCCTTAGCCCATATGGTAACAACTTAGCCTGCTGACATTCAGACACTAGAGTGACAAGCACAGTATAAATATTTAGATAGGATGGTTAGATGAACTGATACATAGGTGGATTACTACACATTGATACCAATTGTTGTCCGCTGAATCGTAATATTTTTGACATTACATACTGTTTTGGTTGGTCTCTGTGAGTGACAGAAGCAGTTCTGAGCTACGTATGAATCCTTCCAGAGACTTAAACATTTGAAGAAACCTTTTCTGAAGTTTGCATATCTTCTAAAAAGAATTGCATCTTAAGTAACAACATACCATTTTCTCCCAATTTCTCTCTAACTGCCTATACATTCAATTGAAAAGAACTTCTAAAACTAACTATAATACCATCTGATGACTCCCAATGATATTACATAAATAACTGGCATAATGTTCATTAAAGAGTAGAATAGTGTCTTTCTACCACACTCTTTCCTATTTAAATGAGAGCCTCTTCCTAATGTCACTTCATACCAGAAGTCACTTCATGAAGTCACTTCATACCAGACCTCATGGATTTTTAACTAAACCAACAGCTGCTGAAACTCTGTAAGAGTTTGAGAATATTTCAAGGTGAAATTCATGTTCGCATGAATACCTCATTGAAGTAAAAAGATTTTCACAGTGATGACTAATGTAACACTACTGTACTCTATGACCAAAGGGTAATATATGGTCATTTCTCATCTCTGAGGTAACTGTTATTGAATAACAGTGTTTTGAGAAGTCAGTTCTTAAATCAAATTTTTTATGCTTTAAATCAGTAAAATAATTCTAACGTTCTAATTTTCCTTTAGGAATCATGCAGTAAATGAAAGGAAGTATGGTATGTTTTCTGAAAAGCGATTGGCTTTTCTTCTGCTTTGGAACAGGCATGATAGAAAGATTCTAGTTAAGATGAAAACATTCAGCAACAGATATTGCTGACATAAAAAGGAAAGTTATCTATTCATTGTTACTAGCAGAAAGTGCTTTAACCCCCCAATAGACTGACCTGAAGTATATAAGGGAAAAGGAACAAAGTCTAAACTCCATGATCTAGTAGAATGAAATTAAAAGATGGGGGTGGGGAGAATCACAAAAATGTAAAGAGCTTAAACAGACAAGTAAATCAGTATCCTAAATACTTTCTTGCCTTTATCAGCTACATCCCATCACTGTGAACCTTACTCTGCTTTTTGTTTCTAACATAGTGATTAATATTATATTGTATCTGAATGGATTGCTGCAGTTTGGTACAGGTGCTGTTTCTCTTATTTTGCTGGATGACTATCTAGTGATAGAAAGCAGGTACTGGTTGCTAGTTTCTATATCTGCCTCTATCTGGGTATTTACATAAACTTTTGTTTATAGGTTAGAATAAAAAAAAATGTAAGAGTTACCAAGAGCTGTTAGGGAAAGCTATATATGCAGGTTGGCCTATTTTCTAGTTGTAAAATGAATGCCCCTGTTTTTCTTGTCATGCCTTGAGTGCTGAACTCCTACAGTTAGTTTTATTTTTAAAACTACAGAATGTTTAATTTAATAGAGTCAGAAGTTTCTTACATTAGAACCTGAAGACACAGCATACATAAACAGCATGACTAAGTACTGAGAAAAGTAAGATGAAAGGCAATAGCTACTAAGAGAGCTGTACAAGAAGTTTTGCAAGTCAGGCAAAAATCTGAAGCAGTACAGTTCCAACCTTACTCCTAAAACAGCAGCCACTGGAAATGGTCCAAATTTCCTCTGAGCCTAGGTTTTGCTTTTAATGCAAACTTAATAGCAATGTGTGTCATGGCCCTTGGGCCTCAAACCAAGGTTTACAGGAACAGCTACACTTCAACCTCCCAGTTGGCAACCTGCTGACAACTGCTGACCCAGCATCCATGACCCCCAGCCATAGTTTGACGCTCCACCCCGGCATCCTATTGATGGAGTCCCAAAGCTGCCTATTTGCCCACTGACCCTACTTATGCTAGCAACAGGAAGTTGTCTGAACAACTGGGATCCACCCTACTCTGGACAGCATACCATGTGCCCCCTACTCCCATTGCACTGGCTTGGCTCACGACCTCTGACTTGGGTTCTGGTCTCCAGTTTGTGTGCTACCACGGACCCCCTGGTACCCTGACCTGGCTTGACTCTGGTTACTGATCCCAAGTTTGTTTCCTGCCTCTGATCTCCCAGTATCCTGAGTCAGCAGACTGTCAACTCCTGACTATGGACTCTGACCACCAGGTCTTTCTGCCCATAACCCAGCCTTGACAACATAAAAACAAAGTTTTCTCCCAAGCGTGGCTGTTCCTAAAGGGTTTTTTGCAGGATCTCTGTATCTCTAGTATACTTTGCCTATAATGTATGTAGCTGGGAGAAAAGATACCTGGCTGGACTAGCACCACGGCCCTGCAGCTATTCGAAGTTCCCAGAACAATCCCATGGGATGGTTGCAGCTAAATGTACATTGTATAAGCCTATTAGGCCATCATAAACCACTCAGCCTAATGATGGGGCTGCTCCCAGAATGCAGGGAGGCATAAAGAAGGTGTAAAGCTATATGTGTCCCCCACATCCACCTGTCTGAGTCATCATCAACCCATGTAATGCTCTTGGCTTGCAAAGCTAAAATGGGCACAAATGGGTGAATTAAATTTCGAAAGCAATCCCCAAAATAGAGAGTTGTGTCAGCGACATTGGTGCATCAGCAGAAATAAGCAACTGATAAAAATATTTTACTGGCAGTATAAATCAGCACTGATGCAGTGATGAAGGTCATTTTAAAAAAATGCTCCATAGATTAAGATAAACTAGTTGAAGTATAGGCCAATATGGGGCATGACCTATTTGTAAGTTAGGATGAGGTTGTTTTTTTTTTTTTTTTAACATTAAGTTATGTAATTGCAAATTGATTCAGTAAGACCACGAGTGCAGTCGAGCTGTATTTCTCTGACTTTTAGCTCTGCTGCAGGCAAGTAAACCCATTCTGGATTTGTCCTCATGTAAAAAGTCAAAACATCTTTGAAATACATTTTTGTGGTGGGGACCTCTTCTTCCAATTGTGGGTAAATTACCTCGCACCCAGATTGTGCTCTATAAATAATATTAACCGTCTCTCATTTAAATAGGTTGCTTCCTGAATGTTACTTTATTTTGGAATTTTGATTAAAATCATCATTTATCAACATTACAACCTGTAGGCAAAATATGTTCTTCAATTTAAAATGTATTCTTTGTCTGACTTAAACATTGTCAATATTAATATTTTCCTGCAGGGTCTTTGCTAGGGAGGTATGCTGAATGTTGATGAGGGTTTGTTAAGAGAATATCAGTGTGTGCATGTGTGGGGATGGGGCACTGAACTGTGTTTCTGGACATTGGTCCAACTTGTATTGATTTCTATTAATGTTTTGTATATGTATGTGTACCCATTGCTCAATGAGTATTATGCTATAATCTTTGTGCCCAGCCTACAGGGAGTGTGAGCCTATTTCAGCCACCAGGGACCTCGAGTGGCTGTTTAGCTCAAGCTGTGGGGACATCTGGTGAAATCCTCTCCCTGTTAACATTGATGGTCCTTTCCCTATTAACATCAAGAGGAGCGTTGACATTGACTTCAGTGGGCCAAAATTTTACTCTCAGACATTTAATTCTGGAGGTCTCCAGTTCAGATCCCAGATGGGTACATTTTTAATATAACTAAATAAAACTTTAATATTCCTAAGGAATTTAAATCTGCCTCTTTCTACTGAAAATTTGGCAAAAGGACCCACAGGAAAAAAGGCAAACATTTCGAACAGGCCAATCTCTGGCTGAGCCAAACTTTTGTTCCTATTATTCACTGACAATGGGTTTTTTTTTTTCCCCCACTTACTTTTAGATCTCAGGATTCTTGATGGTTTTCCTTTTAGCCTCTTAGTTTTATTTTATTTCTGTGGTCTTTGATCTAAATGAATTTGTTCTCCATCATAAGCACAAATGAGGCTTTTATATCATTGCCACTACTGTTTTTCTATCCATTTTATATAAAAATTCAAATTTTTATTTAAACAAGCCTTTCAACTTAAAGTTGTTGGGTTTTTTTAAAGCTTTGAATATTCTTTTAAACCAGCTATTTTAAGCAAACTAAAATTCTCCCCAACTGTTCCTCAGCCAGATCTTGATTATTTTAACGGTCATCAGTGCTAAGTCATTTTTAATTAGCACAAGATGCTCAATGCCAAAAGTAAACACATGTCAACTTTTCACAAAAAGGCTGAATAAATTGCTGCACATGGGGTATGCAGATATTACACTTATTATACATGTATTATCATGATAGAATCTATAACAAATGTCTACATAGCGAATGCAAGGGGCTCTTGGCTTATGACAGTCACTTAGAAAATAAAAAGGATTAGTTGGACAGATTTTCTCATCACTAATTTAGCAAAGATTGCTCACCCTTAAAAGCATACTACAGGGTTTTTACTTTTAATTAAGCTTTAACTGCTGTTTATGGAAATTCTCCTCTAAATCAGTATCAAACATGTCCTAAAGCCATTCATACATACAGCTAATTCATGCTGTGCTTGACAATACTGCTGCTAAAGCAATGTCAGCAAAATAGCTGATTATAGGTTGCACATTTGCAGATTTGGTTGAGGCTCATTTGCAAGTTCTGATTAAACTGCATTTATTGTAATGGATTGTAATGCTAATCAGAATTAGCTAGGTGCTAAAACATGAACAAAAGTGATCATAGAATGAGTTTTAAGAAGATCAGTATAAAAGTATAAATGGGACTAACCTGCAGTCTATTAAGATTAGCAGTAGAGCAAAACAAACTTCTGTTCAAATAATTTCTAAGTTTGAGATTTCATTTTCTATGACTCTGAGGAAGAACTCAATAGCGGTTTCAAAGACAGGACTTTGTGTTTTAATTAAAATTATACATGGCTCCAAGGTAAACATTTGTACATCTGTACCCTTTATGCTTAAATCATAGGACTTTATGCTGTATTCCAACATAAATCAGAAGCTGTGTCCTTCATAGAACTCATTCTTCTCATCACTATGCCAAAGCAATTGCATGCAAGGTTCTCAACATTAGCAACAACCACCACCATTTAGTTCAAAAAGTAAATAGCATTAAACAAACAAATCAGATTGCTGTGGTACACTTGATTTTGGTTAGGAAAAGTACTATAGGTCTATTAGTTATTTTACAAATCAGTACATTCAAGACTAGTGTTGTTTAGGCAGTGATTAATCTGATCTCCTTTCATTATTGAGCCACGTTGGTTTGAAAAAATGTCAGGCATTGTATCTCAGAGTGTATTGCTGTCTGGAAGCCCGCAAGTAGAATAAAACAGAATTTACTTTTATACTGCACCGCTTAAGTAACAGTATCTCAACGTGCTTTAAGTGAGTTAGATACTGGGAGTGAAATCTTGGACCAATTAAAATCAATAGCAAAACTCTTACTGACCACAATGGGAGCAGGATTTCACCCTGGATATCTAATCGCTACATTGGAAAATGGCAGTGATTAATGTACTGAGTGATAGCTTACACACAGGGCTGCAGGGACTAGGGGTGCTGGGAGTGCGGCTAGAAGTGGTTTCCATCATATACAGGGTTTACAGTTTTGTTCAATGGCCTTCAGCACCCCCACTGTACAAACTGTTCCAACACCACCACTTACACGTGACTTTGACATTAGAACTTGACATTGCCTTCACATTCACTCATTATGTGACCTTGCAGGCCATGTATTGGTGGGATATCACAACAGGCACGATCCCCAGAATAATGACACAGACACAAATTCAGTAAGCACATGAACCACATCCATTTACAGCAGGGAGAGGGTAAAGACTAGATGCAGTGCCCCTTCCAGCTGCTAGAGTTAGTTTTCCTGAGTCTCTTCCCACACTCCCAGAGGCAGGAAGTACAGATACTGCTCTGAACCTCCTGAGTCAGAGGTCCTTTCCCTCTGGGAGGTTTCAAACCCTTTGGGGCTGTCTGTGGGTGTGAACACAGGAACCCTCACTCATCCAGCCAACACAGTGACATTGTTACAATACCTTGCAAGATATACACACTCGCTGTTGACTGCTAGGTTTCCATACCTGCCAACTAGTCTGTCAGGGCAAGGATTGTCCATGGTATTTAAAAACAGCCCCAAGTGTTTGCAACTCCAGCCAGAGTGCCAGGCAGCTGAGACAACCCAATAACAAAATATAAAAATTGGCCTCTGGACATTAGAAGCTTCCATGTAGCACAAAAGGGAGGATTACAGCTGCCTCAGCTGCTGTGAATGGGAGAATCTGAGGAGTAATCCAAAGACTGGGAGAGATACAAAACAGCTAATCTTGCCTGTCCTGAAGCATGGTAAAGCAGCTAAGCAGGGAGCAGTGGCTCAGCAGTGTGAGGAAGGGAAAGTGCTCAGTGGGAGATTAGTAGATGTTGAGACCAGAAGGGCTGCTGTGTGAAGGGAGGGAGGACATTTTCCTTCACCTAAACCAGGTGCAGGCTTGTTCCCTTCCTCCCCACTGCTGCCCTTCTGGCTCCAGTTCACCCACCGGCTCTCCCATTCCTTCTAAGCTACCAAAGGACTGCAGGATAGCTAATGTGACACCAATTTTTAAAAAGGGCTCCAGAGGAGATCCCAGCAATTACAGGCTGGTAAGCCTGACTTCAGTACTGGGCAAACTGGTTGAAATTATAGTAAAGAACAAAATTGTCAGACACATAGATGAACATAATTTATTGGGGAAAAGTCAACATGGTTTTTGTAAAGGGAAAGCATGCCTCACCAATCTACTAAAATTCTTTGAGGGGGTCAACAAGTACGTGGACAAGGGTCATCCAGTGGATATAGTATATTTGGATTTTCAGAAAGCCTTTGACAAGGTCCCTCAACAAAGGTTCTTAAGCAAATAAGCTGCCATGGGATAAGAGAGAAAGACCTCTCATGGATTGGTAAATGGTTAAAATATAGGAAACAAAGGGTAGGAATAAATGGTCAGTTTTCAAAATGGAGAGAGTGGTAAATAGTGGTGTCCCCAGAGGTCTGTACGGGGACCAGTCCTATTCAACATATTCATAAATGATCTGGAAAACAGTGAGGTGGCAAAATTTGCAGATTACACAAAATTACTCAAGATAGCTAAGTCTCAAATAAACTGCAAAGAACTACAAAAGGATCTCACAAAACTAGGTGACTGGGCAACAAAATTGCTGATGAAATTCAATGCTGATAAATGCAAGTAATGCACATTGGAAAACATAATCCCAACTATACAGATAAAATGATGGGATCTAAATTAGCTGTTACCACTCAGGAAAGAGATCTTGGTATCATTGTGGATAGTTCTCTAAAAACATCCATTCAATGTGCAGCTGCAATAAAAAATGCAAACAGAATGTTGGGAATCATTAAAAAAGGGATAGATAATAAGAGATAAAATATCATATTGCCTCTACCTAAATCCATGGTACACCCATACCTTGAATACTGCATGCAGATGTAGTTGCCATGTGAGAAAAGGGCAACAAAAATGATTAGGGATATGGAACGGCTTCCATATGAGGAGAGATTAGTAAGACTGGGACTTTTTAGCTTGGAAAAGAGATGACTAAGGCGGGACATGATAGAGGTCTATAAAATCATGACTGGTGTGGAGAAAGTAAATAAGGAAGTGTTATTAACTTCTTCTCATAACACAAGAACCAGAGGTCACTAAATTAAATTAATGGCCAGCAGGTTTAAAACAAAGAAAGGAAGTATTTTTTCACAAAACGCACAGTCAACCTGTGGAACTCTTTGCCAGAGGATGTTGTGAAGGCCAAGACTATAACAGGGTTCAAAAAAGAACTAGATAAGTTAATGGAGCACAGGTCCAACAACGGCTATTAGTCTGGTCTTGTTAGCTTCCATTGACAGTTCAACTGGTCTTCTCCTCCCTAGCTTCCCCTTGTTTTTAGGAACCTCTTCCATAGTCCTCCTGTTCACCTATCCCCATATAGTGAAGGGGTCGCCAGCTATAGTCATATCCCTCCTTCTTCCCCCCCTTCGTTAGCTTCCCACTCTCACCATTATCTGGATTCCAGCAGCAGGTTCCCTCCAACTTCTGGTTATCACCTTCCTACCTATCCTGGTGAAAAGAACCCAGCCATTACATTGCTGACCTGTTGCTAAGTGTGAGCAATGAGGTGTGACTAAGGGAGAGATAGGTGGGGTGACCTGTTAGGCTAATGCACCATAGGGTACCAGTCTCTGCACTAAGGCAGAATGATGGAGGCACTGGTGACCCAAGATCATGTGAGAAAGGGAGCACAAAAGACACAGACATTAGGGGATAGAAAATACAGAAGGACACAGCAGCAAAAGGGACAAGGACAAATAAAGATGTAATTAAGAGCGACTTATGGAGATAGTCATAAGACGGACAAAGGGGGACATAAGTGGAGATATTCTGAATCAAGGAGACAAAGAGGGGTCAAATGCTACAAACTATCCCTAGAAGAGTGAGAGGGTGTGTCATAAATATAAAGGGAAGGGTAAACACCTTTAAAATCCCTCCTGGCCAGAGGAAGAACCCTTTCACCTGTAAAGAGTTAAGAAGCTAGGATAACCTCACTGGGACCTGACCAAAATGACCAATGAGGAGACAAGATACAGGGAGAAACAAAGCCTGTCTCTCTGTCTGTGTGATGCTTTTGCCGGGGACAGAACAGGAAAGGAGTCTTAGAATTTAGTAAGTAATCTAGCTAGATATGCGTTAGATTCTGATTCCTTTGAATGGCTGAGAAAATAAGCTGTGCTGAATGGAATGGATATTCCTGTTTTTTGTGACTTAAGGTTTTACCTAGAGGGATTCTCTGTGTTTTGAATCTAATTACCAAACCTTCCCATAAAGGGGGGGAGTAATGTTTGGGAGGGGGAGAGACCTTTCCAAATGGACTCTTTCCTAATAATAATACCGGTTAGACGTTTGGTGGTGGCAGTGAAAGTCCAAGCGCAAAAAGTAAAATAGTTTGTACCTTGGGGAAGTTTTAACCTAAGCTGGTAAAAGTAAGCTTAGGAGGTTTTCATACAGGTACCCATATCTGTACTGTAGAGTTCAGAGTGGGGAAGGAACCTTGACATGGTGGCAGAGCGGTGGGATTAACTTGAAATCATTTTGAGATCAATTTGAGATTTTTTTGAACCAGAAGCACAGATTTAAAAAGGAATTTTTTTTCCTTTTGGCCGAAAGCAGTTAGAGTTCTTTTTTCTCTGCTTTGGGGCCAGAGCAAAGACAAAAGTGAATTGTCTTTTGTGAGCTGGAGTACCTAAAGGCAGGGTACTTAGCCTCCAGCAGAGGCTGCCCACAGGAGAGCTATGGAGGTAGAAAAGAACCAAGAGGCTGCCCACAGGAGAGCTATGGAGGCAAGGGCCTGGAGGAGAAGGAAAAAGAGAGGAAGCATGTGGAGGAGGAGAGGGAAAAAGAGAGGAAGCATGCACTGGAGATGGAGAAGGCAAGGGCTCAGCAGAATATACCAACAAACCCTAGCAATCCTTCTCCAGGTACCACTTCCCATCCCAGAAAGTTCCCCACCTACAAGGCAGACAATGATACCGAGGCCTTCTTAGAAAACTTGGAAAGGGCCTGCCTTGGGTACAGCATCTCTACAGACCAATACATGGTAGAGCAGAGAAAGCAGCTCAGTGGACCCTTAGCTGAGGTGGCGGCTGAAATGCCAAGGCAAGAGTCAGAATGGGGCTAACACCCGAGCATTCCCGTCGGTGGTTCAGAGCCCTAACTTGGAAACCAGATGCGTCATTTGCCCGACATGCCTACCACATTGTGAAACATTGGGATGCCTGGATATCAGGAGCAAGTGTTAAATCTCCAGAAGATTTGCCCTTTCTAATGCAAATTGAGCAGTTCTTAGAGGGTGTTCCTGAGGAAACAAAGATACATTCTAGATGGGAAGCCCAAAACTGTAATCGAGGTGGGGGAGATTGAAGCCAAATGGGTGGAGGTGGCTGAAAAGAAAAAACTGGTCACAGTTAGAGCGGATACCAGAAGGGACAACCTTAGACCACACCCTACTACCGGGGGCAGCCCAAGGCCCCACCTACCCCCCCAAGGAACCCTCCAGCCTTCATATCGTTCCACCACACCGTTCTCCAGCAACCACCCCCACCCCAGTGACCCATCAGCTGGACGATGTTTTAAATGTAACGAGCCGGGGCATGTAAAGGCCAACTGCCCCAAGAAGCCCAACAGATTACAGTTCATTGCACCGGAATCAGACCAGAGGTCCTCAGGCCCAGATACCTCCCAGATACCCTCGGATCGGAGGGAAACTGTGAGTGTGGGCGGGATGAAGGTCACCGCATGGAGGGACACCGGAGCACAAGTGTCGGCTATCCATGCTTCCTTAGTGGACCCCAATATAATCGACCCAGAGATCCAAGTGACGATTCAACCCTTCAAGTCCAACTCTTTCAATTTGCCTACAGCCAAGTTGCCTGTCCAGTACAAGGGCTGGTTAGGAACGTGGACTTTTGCAGTCTATGATGATTATCCCATCCCCATGCTATTGGGGGAAGACTTGGCCAATCATGTGAAGCCAGCCAAGAAGTTGGGAATGGTCACCCGCAGCCAGGCTAAACAAGCCATCATGCCTAGCTCTGTTCCGGAAACTTCTACCAGGACCCGGTCAGAGGTGATGGACCCAGACACCAGGCCAATGTCTGCAACAGCAGTAGTGGATCCAGTCCCAGAAACCCAGACAGAGCCAGAACCGGAACCGGCGGAACAACTAGCACCAGACCCATTGCCAGCACTGAATCCAGTACTTGCAACCCCAACACCAGAGGGCCCCACCGAACCTGAACTAGCAGCAGCAGATAACCCTACACAAGAGGCTCAGCTGGAGCTCAACCCCAACATAGTGCCCCAGCAGAGAGCGGTTCACAGGCAACAGAAACACCCCCATCCTCTACATCGCTTCCAGAGGGACCAAGCCTAGGTCCACAATCCAATGAGGAACTGATGTCTCCAGCATCAAGGGAACAGTTCCAGACCAAACAGAAAGCAGATGAAAGCCTCCAGAGAGCTTGGAAGGCGGCCCGGAGCAACCCACCGCCTCTCAGCTCTTCTAATCGATCCAGGTTTGTTGCAGAAAGAGGACTTTTATACAAGGAAACTCTTTCCGGCGGACACCAGGAAGACTGGCATCCTCAGAGACAGTTAGTAGTTCCAACTAAGTACAGGGTCAAGCTCTTGAGCTTAGCCCATGATCATCCTAGTGGCCATGCCGGGGTGAACAGGACCAAAGACCATTTGGGGAGGTCGTTCCACTGAGAGGGAATGGGCAAGGACGTCTTCACCTATGTCCGGTCTTGTGAGGTATGCCAAAAAGTGGGAAAACCCCAAGACAAGGTCAAAGCCCTTCTCCAGCCACTCCCCATCACTGAAGTTCCATTTCAGCGAGTAGCTGTGGATATTCTGGGTCCCCTTTTCCAGAGGAAAGCAATACATACTGACGTTCATGGATTTTGCCACCCGATGGCCGGAAGGAGTAGCTCCAAGCAACAACAGGGCTAAAAGTTCGTGCCAGGCACTAGCAGACATTTTTTCCAGGGTAGGCTGGCCCTCCGACATCCTCACAGATGCAGGAACTAATTTCCTGGCAGGAACAATGGAAAGTCGTTGGGAAACTCATGGGGTAAATCACTTGATTGCCACTCCTTATCACCATCAAATAAATGGCATGGTGGAGAAGTTTAATGGAACTTTGGGGGCCATGATACGTAAATTCGTAAATGAGCACCCCCATGATTGGGACCTAGTGTTGCAGCAGTTGCTCTTTGCCTACAGAGCTGAACCACATCCCAGTTTTGGGTTTTCACCATTTGAACTTGTATATGGCCATGAGGTTAAGGGGCTGTTACAGTTGGTGAAGCAGCAATGGGAGGGATTTACACCTTCTCCAGGAACTAACATTCCGGACTCTATAACCAACCTACAAAACACCCTCCGAACCCCTCTAGTCTTTGCTAAAGAAAACCTACAGGATGTTCAAAAAGAGCAAAAAGCCTGGTATTATAAACACGCCAGAGAGCGTTCCTTCAAAGTAGGGGACCAGGTCATGGTCTTAAAGACGCTCCAGGCCCATAGAATGGAAGCATCATGGGAAGGGCCATTCGCGGTCCAGGAGCACCTGGGAACAGTTAATTATCTCATAACATTCCCCACCTCTGACTGAAAGCCTAACGTATACCATATTAATTCTCTAAAGCCATTTTATTCCAGAGAATTAAAGGTTTGTCAGTTTACAGCCCAGGGAGGAGAGGACGCTGAGTGGCCTGAAGGTGTCTACTATGAAGGGAAAAGTGCTAGTGGCATGGAAGAGGTGAACCTCTCCATGACCCTTGGGCATATGCAGTGACAGCAGATCCAGGAGCAGTGCACTAGCTACGTGCTGACGTTCTCAGCCACCCCAGGACTGACTGAACAGGCATACCACTCCATTGACACAGATAATGCTCACCCAACTAAAGTCCAACCTTACTGTGTGTCTCCTCAAGCTAAAACTGCTATAAAATGGGAGATCCAGAATATGTTACAGATGGGTGTAATCCGCCCCTCTGAAAGTGCATGGGCATCTCCAGTGGTTCTAGTTCCCAAACCAGATGGGGAAATAAGTTTTTGCGTGGACTACCATAAGCTAAATGCTGTAACTCGCCCCGACAACTATCCAACGCCATGCACGGATGAACTATTGGAGAAACTGGGATGGGCCCAGTTCATCTCTACCTTGGACTTAACCAAGGAGTACTGGCAGGTACCGCTAGATGAATCCGCCAAGGAAAGGTCAGCCTTCACCACCCATCTCAGGCTGTATGAATTTAATGTACTCCCTTTCGGGCTGCGGAATGCACCCGTCACCTTCCAAAGACTTGTAGATGGTCTCCTAGTGGGATTAGGAGAATATGCAGTCCCCTATCTTGACAATGTGGCCATATTTTCGGTTCCTGGGCAGAACATCTGGAACATCTGCAAAAAGTCTTCGAGCGCATAAGGGAAGCAGGACTAACTGTTAAGGCTAAGAAGTGTCAAATAGGCCTAAACAGAGTGACTTACCTTGGACACCAGGTGAGTCAAGGAACTATCAACCCCCTACAGGCCAAAGTGGATGCTATCCAAAAGTGGTCTGTCCCAAAGTCAAAGAAACCGGTTCAATCCTTCTTAGGCTTGGCCAGTTACTACAGACGATTTGTACCGCAATACAGCCAAATTGCCGCCCCTCTGACAGACCTAACCAAAAAGAAACAGCCAAATGCCGTTCAGTGGACCGAAGAGTGTCAGAAGGCCTTTAACCAGCCTAAAGCGACACTCATGTCTGACCCTGCGTCCGAGCATGGTGTGGGAGCTGTTTTAATGCAGGAAGGACCGGATCAAGAATTCCACCCTGTAGTGTTTCTCAGCAAGAAGCTGTCTGAGAGGGAAAGCAACTGGTCAGTCAGTGAAAAAGAATGTTACGCCATTGTCTACGCTCTGGAAAAGCTACGCCCATATGTTTGGGGACGGCATTTCCACCTGCAAACCGACCATGCTGCGCTACAGCAGCTTCAGACCACCACAGGAAATAACAAAGAACATATTCGGTGGAGTTTAGTTCTCTAAGATTTTGATTTCGACATCCAACACATCTCAGGAGCTTCTAACAAAGTGGCTGATGCACTCTCCCGTGAAAGTTTCACAGAATCAACTGGTTAAAATCATCCTTGAGATGTGGAAAATATTGTTAGTCTTTATATACTTGGTAGTATATTTAGAGGTGCATGTGTCTTATTAACTCTGTTTTCCCCTAGAGCGTTTCACCCTATCTGGCCTGCTTTTTGTGCCTTTTTGTAACTTAAGGTTTTGCCTAGAGGGATTCTCTATGTTTTGAATCTAATTACCCTGTAAGGTATTTACCATCCTGATTTTACAGAGGTGATCCTTTTTACTTTTTCTTCTATTAAAATGCTTCTTTTAAGAAACAATGTTTTTTCTTTGTTCTTAAGATCCAAGGGTTTGGGTCTGTGGTCACCTATGCAAATTGGTGAGGATTTTTACCAAACCTTCCCAGAAAGGGGGGTGTAATGTTTGGGAGGATTTTGTGGGTAAAGACGTTTCCAAATGGACTCTTTCCTAGTAATATACCGGTTAGACGTTTGGGGGTGGCAGCGAAAGTCCAAGGGCAAAAGGTAAAATAGTTTGTACCTTGGGGAAGTTTTAACCTAAGCTGCTAAAAGTAAGCTTAGGAGGTTTTCATGCGGTCCCCACATCTGTACCCTAGAGTTCAGAGTGGGGAAGGAACCTTGACAGGGTGGTAGACATATCCTGAAGAAACCATATGTCACAGAAATCCTGTGACATCACCTTGAGGGCAGATAAATCAGGCTGTTGGGTCTTCTCCAAGAAAACAACTGCAGGAAGGGGAGCCAGATGGAAGAGGAGACTGGTTAGCGAGAGCATTGTGGGGGTAGGGTTATTTGTGTAATAAGATCTGACAGTGTATTGAGAAATGTTTATTTGTAGAAACCACTGCAAAGATGCTTTTTTTAAATTTTGTATAGTGTACAAAAAAAAAACCAAGAACCTAAATGGTTCATCTGACACAACAAGGCATTAGAACTCATTTATAAGTCAACAGGAGCTCTATGTGCATAAGAAATGAAGAACGGGGCCCAAAAAGACAGTTTGGTAGGAAATCCATTATCCACCCTGTGAGAGAGATCTAATCTAGAGATGACTATGAGTCTAAAGCAAAGCACACCTCAAAAAAACCCACCCCCTGCACTTTCTCAATCCCAATCTTTTTTCCCACTTTGTGACTCAGGACCTCTAGCCCTTTTCATGTTTTCATCACAAGTTGAAAATTCCCTGAAATTTCACTATCTTCTTGTGATTTTTCAGTGTTCCTGCTCATACTCATAAAACATTAAGATAAGGGAAGAAGAATACAACATCTGTGACTTGGCAAAAAGAAGTACATAATAAAAACTGTAAAGTCTTTGCTTAAACCTTTAGGCAAATTAGACTGACTAATTAGAGGTAATCTTGCTGTGAACAAGAAGGGAAGTATCAAATCCCTGAATTAAAATAGTTCATTGATTACATAGTAAAAAATAATGTAAAATTCTATACACCATGTTCACATAACTCTGAAATGGAAAATAAATATATTTTCCAAAACCTATTGGTATTGCAATTTTACTTGTCATAATAATTTCATGGCACACCATAGCATTCTTTTCTATATATAAATTTTTGAATAACACTGAAACAAGGGATTACAGTTCATAGAAAAACAATCCATTTCTTCACCCCCACCCAAATCAGTTTGGGGTTCACGCTGAGAGAAAATAGCTTTTCTTCTTTAGTCCAAGAAAACATATAATATTGTAGGTTAAACAAAATGACCTTTGTGATACAGCATGGCCAGAAGGCAGCAGGAGAGTGATATAGGAGAGATATGTAAGTCCCAGGATGAGGAGAAGCCTTATTCCCTGTAGAGGGAAGAAAGGTTTCTATAGATTAATTAAAAGCACCTGAAGCCAATTAGAGCACCTGAAACTAGTCACCTGATAAAAAACCCCTGCTTCAATCAGCCAGGAAAAGGAGTTGGAGCAGAGTGCAGTTTGGAGGAGTTGAAGTAGAGGAGAGTTTGGAGAAATGCTGTGGCTGGTTAGAAGACCAAGACCCTAGGTAAATAGACACTCGGCTTGTGCGGTTTGCACCAGTTTGCTAGAACTGGTTTTTAAATTTAGAAGCCCTTTTAGAACCGGTTGTTCTGCGAGGTTCAACCGGTTCTAAAAGGGCTTCTAAATTTAACTGGCCAAAAGTGGTGCCTTAGGCGCCGACTCCACGGGTGCTCCAGCCCTGGAGCACCTAAGGGGAAAATTTGGTGGGTGCAGAGCCCCCACCGGCAGCTCCCCACCCCACCCCCGGCCCCAGCTCGCCTCCGCCTCATCCCCTGAATGTGCCGCCCTGCTCTGCTTCTCCACCCCACCCCAGGCTTCCCGTGAATCAGCTGTTCACGTGGGAAGCTGGGGTAGGCTGAGAAGCAAGCGGTGGCTTCCTGCTCAGGCCCAGGGAGGCAGAGGTGAGCTGGGGGGGGGCGAGGAGGGCAACCCGTGCCGCAGCAGGTAACCCGGGGGGGTGCGCAGGGGAACCGCTCCCTGCCCCAGCTCACCTCCGCCACCCTCGGCCTGAGCGGGAAGCCGTGGCCTGCTTCTCTGCCCTCCCCAGCTTCCCACTGGACAGCTGATTCGCGGGAAGCTGGGGGGGGGGTGCGGAGAAGCAGAGTGGGTTCAGGGGAGGAGGCGGAGCAGAGGTGAGCTGGGGCAGGGCGCGGGGAGCTGCCTATGGGTGCTCTGCACCCACCAATTTTCCCTGTGGGTGCTCTAGCCCCAGAGCACCCAGGGAGTCGGCACCTAAGGCACCACTTTTCATGTGATCAGTGGGGGAGCAGCTGCTCCCCTGTGCCTAGGAGCCAGAGAGAACTGCCAGATGCTTCCTGGGAGCTACCCCAGGTAAGCACTGCCTGGACTCCCCACCTCGCCCCCTGGCAGGTGCCTCTCACTCCTAGGGGTGGGGTGGGCACCCACTACGGTGGCCCACGAGACCCTTCTGCCTGGTTCTGGGGGCAGTCAGGGGAGGGGGGATGGTTGGGGCAGGGGTCCTGGGAGGGGGCGTCAAGGAATGCAGGGGGGTTGGATGGGGCAGAAGTCCCAGGGGGCAGGGTGGGCAACGACCCCCTCGTGGGGTGAGGAGGGAACCCGTTAAGATTTTGGCAGCTGATCACTGGTTGAAACTATTAAAGAACAAAATTGTCAGACACATAGAGTAACATAATTTGTTGGGGAAAAGTCAACATGGTTTTTGTAAAGGGAAAGCATGCCTCGCCAATATACTAGAATTCTTTGAGGGGGTCAACAAGCATGTGGACAAGGGGGACCCAGTGGACATACTGTACTTAGATTTTCAGAAAGCCTTTGACAAGATCCCTCACCAAAGGCTCTTAAGCACAGTAAACTGACATGGGATAAGAGAGAATATCCTCTCATGGATTGGTAAATGGTTAAAATAAAGGAAACAAAGGGTAGGGATAAATGGGAAGTTTTCAGAATGGAGAGATGTAAATAGCCGTTTCCACCATGGGTCTCTATTGGGACCAGTCCTATTCAACATATTCATAAATGATCCGGAAAAGGGATTGACATAAATATAAAGGGAAGGGTAAACACCTTTAAAATCCCTCCTGGCCAGAAGAAAAATCCTCTCACCTGTAAAGGGTTCACAAGCTAAAGGTAACCTCGCTGGCACCTAACCAAAATGACCAATGAGGACACAAGATACTTTCAAAAGCTGGGAGGAGGGAGAGAAACAAAGGGTCTGTGTCTGTCTGTATGCTGCTTTTGCCGGGGATAGACCAGGAATGGAGTCTTAGAACTTTTAGTAAGTAATCTAGCTAGGTATGTGTTAGATTATGATTTCTTTAAATGGTGAGAAAAGAACTGTGCTGAATAGGATGACTATTCCTGTCTGTGTACCTTTTTTGTAACTTAAGGTTTTGCCTAGAGGGATTCTCTATGTTTTGAATCTAAATACCCCTGTAAGGTATTTACCATCCTGATTTTACAGAGGTGATCCTTTTTACTTTTTCTTCTATTAAAATGCTTCTTTTAAGAAACTGATTTTTTTCCCATTGTTCTTAAGATCCAAGGATTTGGGTCTGGTCACCTCTGCAAATTGGTGAGGATTTTTATCAAACCTTTCCCAGGAAAGGGGGTGTAATGTTTGGGAGGATTTTGGGGGGAAAGACGTTTCCAAATGGACTCTTTCCTAGTAATATACCAGTTAGATGTTTGGGGGTGGCAGCAAAAGTACAAGGACAAAAGGTAAAATAGTTTGTACCTTGGGGAAGTTTTAACCTAAGCTGCTAAAAGTAAGCTTAGGAGGTTTTCATTTGGGTTCCCACATCTGTACCCTAAAGTTCAGAGTGGGGAAGGAACCTTGACAGGGATAAACTGTGGTAAAATTTGCAGATGATACAAAACTGCTCATGATAGTTAAGTTCCAAACAGACTGTGAAGCGCTATAAAAGGATCTCACAAAACTGGGTCACTGGGCAACAAAATGGCTGATGAAATACAATGTTGATAAATGCAAAGTAATGCATATTAGAAAATATAATCCCAACTATACAATAAAATGATGGGGTTTAAATTAGCTGTTACTAGTCAAGAAAGGGATCTTGGAGTCATTCTAGACAGTTCTCTGAAAACATCCACTCAATGTGCAGCGGCAGTCAAGAAAGCTAACAGAATGTTGGGAATCATTAAGAAAGGGATAGCTAAGAAGAGAGAAAATAGCATATTGCTGCTATATAAATTCATGATATGCCCACACCCATGGTCAGCATGCAGATGTGGTCTCCCCATCTCAAAAATATATATATATTGGAATTGGAAAAGGTTCAGAAAAGGGCAACAAAAATTATTAGGGGTAAGGAACAGCTTCAATATGAGGAGTAATTAATAGGAGCGGGACTTTTCAGCTTCGAAAAGAGACAACTAAGGGGTGGGGGGAATATAAGAGGTCCATAAAATCAGACTGGTGTGGAGAAAGTAAATAAGGAAGTGCTATTTACTCCTTCTCATAACACAAGAACTAGAGGTCACCAAATGAAATTAATAGGCAGCAGGTTTAAAACAAACAAAAGGAAGTATTTTTTTACAAAACATACAGTCAACCTGTGGAATTCCTTGCCAGAGGATGTTGTAAAGGCCAGACTATAACAGGGTTCAAAAAAGAACTACATAAGTTCATGGAGGATAGGTCCATCAATGGCTATTAATCAGGATGGGCAGGGATGGTGTGCCTAGCCTCTGTTTGCAAGAAGCTGGGAATGGGCGACAGGGGATAGATCGCTTGATGATTACCTGTTCTATTCATTCCCTCTTGGGCACCTGGCATTGGCCACTGTCAGAAGACAGGATACTGGGCTAGATGGACCTTTGGTCTAACCCAGTATGGCTGCTCTTATGAGAATCCCTCTTCTGTACACCCTAAACTTCCTGTGGTTGACTGGCTACCAAACCATTATGTATGTCAGTGCCAGAGGGTAAGGCTGGAAACTAGGAGAGTAAGAGACAGAAAACAGTGCATAGTGACAAGTGATTTCAAATCTGACCCAAAGCCCAGTGAAGTCAGTAGAAACATTGACTCTATATGTATAAGGCACTTTATTAGGAATATAAGAGGATCAAGCGATTGTCATGGTATAAATGAATATCCTTAAACAAAATGTTTAAATAACTTAGTATGTGCTTGTCATAAATATAAAGGGAAGGGTAAACACCTTTAAAATCCCTCCTGGCCAGAGGAAAAATCCTCTCGCCTGTAAAGGGTTCAGAAGCTAAAGGTAACCTCGCTGGCACCTGACCAAAATGACCAATGAGGAGACAAGATACTTTCAAAAGCTGGGAGGAGGGAGAGAAACAAAGGGTCTGTGTCTGTCTGTATGCTGCTTTTGCCGGGGATAGAACAGGAATGGAGTCTTAGAACTTTTAGTAAGTAATCTAGCTAGGTATGTGTTTAGATTATGATTTCTTTAAATGGCTGAGAAAAGAACTGTGCTGAATAGAATGACTATTCCTGTCTGTGTACCTTTTTTGTAACTTAAGGTTTTGCCTAGAGGGATTCTCTATGTTTTGAATCTAATTACCCGTAAGGTATTGTCAAGGTTCCTCCCCCACTCTGAATGCTGGGGATGGTACAGGGTACAGAAGTGGGGACCTGCATGAAAACCTCCTAAGCTTATCTTTACCAGCTTAGGTCAAAACTTCCCCAAGGTACAAAATATTCCACCCTTTGTCCTTGGATTGGCCGCTACCACCACCAAACAAATACTGGTTACTGGGGAAGAGCTGTTTGGAAACTTCTTTTCCCCCAAAATACTTCCCAAAACCTTGCACCCCACTTCCTGGACAAGGTTTGGTAAAAAGCCTCACCAATTTGCATAGGTGACCACAGACCCAAACCCTTGGATCTGAGAACAATGAAAGAGCATTCAGTTTTCTTACAAGAAGACTTTTTAATAGAAAAGGAGTAAATAGAAGTAAAGAAATCCCCTCTGTAAAATCAGGATGGTAAATACCTTACAGGGTAATTAGATTCAAAACATAGAGAATCCCTCTAGGCAAAACCTTAAGTTACAAAAAAGGTACACAGACAGGAATAGTCATTCTATTCAGCACAGTTCTTTTCTCAGCCATTTAAAGAAATCATAATCTAAACACATACCTAGCTAGATTACTTACTAAAAGTTCTAAGACTCCATTCCTGGTCTATCCCTGGCAAAAGCAGCATATAGACAGACAGAGACCCTTTGTTTCTCTCCCTCCTCCCAGCTTTTGAAAGTATCTTGTGTCCTCATTGGTCATTTTGGTTAGGTGCCAGCGAGGTTACCTTTAGCTTGTGAACCCTTTACAGGTGAGAGGAGTTTTCCTCTGGCCAGGAGGGATTTTAAAGGGGTTTACCCTTCCCTTTATATTTATGACAGGTATCTACCATCCTGATTTTACAGAGGTGATTCCTTTACTTCTATTAAAAGTCGTCTTGTAAGAAAACTGAATGCTTTTTCATTGTTCTCAGATCCAAGGGTTTGGGTCTGTGGTGACCTCTGCAAATTGGTGAGGATTTTTACCAAACCTTCCCCAGGAAGTGGGGTGCAAGGGTTGGGAGGATTTTGGGGGGAAAGACGTGTCCAAACTACGTTTCCCAGTAAACCCAGTTAAAGTTTGGTGGTGGCAGTGGATCCAGGGTCAAAGGATAAAATTAATTTGTACCTTGGGGAAGTTTTAACCTAAGCTGGTGAAAGTAAGCTTAGGAGGTTTTCATGCAGGTCCCCACATTTGTACACTAGAGTTCAGAGTGGGGAAGGAACCTTGACAGTGCTCAATAAATATAGACTAAAGCATGTGCTTAAAGTTAAGTATCTGCTTAAGTGCTTTACTGATTAGGAGAATTTATTTTTCAGACCTGCTCCCATTGAAGTCAATAGGATTTTTGCTATTAATGTAAGTGAAGCATATTTGGGATTTATGGTTTTAAGGAGTGTTGTCTTCCAAGAAGCTGGGAAACTACAGGATACTTAAAATAGGACCACAGACCCAAGATCCCTTGGCCTCCTAATGGTTTTTTTTCTCCCTGCCTGCCCCTGGGACCAGGACTCAGAGTTCTAATTAGGGGGAAACTGTCTATTTCAAGTCAGACTGCAATGGTTCACCAACAATTACATTTTGCTATTGCAAAATGATTCATACAGAATTAGAACTGGATAAAGGCCAAGAGTCTGCTTGAGTATGAAATATTCACAGATCTCTAGTCACAACTTCCAACTCTTGATTTACATACTATATCTTTAAAAATCTGTGATATCTTCTGTCAGGCTCAGTCTTCACAGGTCACAGAGACTTTTTTCATAGTTACAGTAGATCAGTTCCATAAACTGATTTTGAAGAGGAATCTCATATGCCATCTCTCTGCTTATCTAGTTTTAGGTTTGCCCAAATGCCACCTCTTAATCTGGACCCTCCTATCTGCATCACCCATGTTTTCTCCCTCATGCATGATTTGTTTTTCTATGTATAGTCATTGGCTGACTTCTTGGAGACATTGGTGTAATTTCTGTAATCACTTGGGCTGGATCCTGTGCCCACTGAAGTAAATGTTAAAAATCCCATTGATATCAATGGTTCAAGATTAGACCCTTAATCTATCTGGGGCTTGATCCTACATACTGCAGATTTAGAATGTTGGATGCATGCGAGAGTGCTAGGTCAAAGGATGAGCAGGAATGGGATGGCCAAACGTTTGCTATTGTTGAAAGAGTGTGCCATATATATCCATGGTATAACCCTGTTCACTTCAGTGGAATTACACCAGAGATTAGTTTGGCCCTTAATTTTTGAATTTCCTGACATTGTCTGGTTTAAACTGTGCAATTTTAATGTTGCATGTATTTGTTTAATATTAGATCTGAGGGTTGATACTATTTTGGCAGAGAACATACATCTATTGTCATAGCTTGACAAAATCCATAAGAGGTTAGCACAACTTCCTTTATCTAATGATTTTAGCAGTCATTGCTGTAACCTATGAAGGACCTTGCCTTGGCTTAGTCTGTCATGCTTGTCATGTCAAGGACATCATGAGAAACATTGGCTTTCCAATGAGTTATCAGTGCATGGCTGGTTTCACTGTGTCTTCTCTGACAAGTTTGTTAAACATGTCTAACTGTACTTATGTTTTCCATTCTATATACAACTAAAATGTGTCATTTTCTCAGAATAAATCAAATTATGTATAGTATTTGCATATATCTAATTCGACATGGAATTCTTCTAGGCATGGCAAGAGCACTGGATGAGAATATATAGTGTAAAATAATTACCTACAATTCTGTGGAGTTGTCTTTTATATTTCATATACAAGGTGGTTATTCATGTACATTATCATGGCACCTAGGAGCTCCAATCATCGGCATGTTTAATTTTTTGATATATTTGTTATAATTAATAGAATCCTGGGAAATTAATTTGCCAACAAATTAATGAAATCTTCTTGTAAACTATTAGTTACTTATTTTAAATTCCGTTTTATAGCTCTTAAATGACATTTTGATTAAAAGTATGTGAACTGGGACTGTGGACTTCTTGTTTGTTTTTTAAACGCTAAGATCACCACTTCTACTTTTTCCTCTGACCAAATTGACTTTCTATACAATTTACCATGACAAAAAATTAGCCCTTATGTGTCCTTGCCATAACATCTCAATTAAAATAGATTTCTTTTCAGAGTTGGAAGAAACAAATACAAAGATTTAAGTTGAGCATGTACATCCAGGAAGATGCAATGACTTTCTGAAGCATCTTGGATACAATACACGTTGAGAGTTTTGCAACCTCTTAAAAATCCATTTACACTTCTAAATGGATTATAAAGTACTACAAGCAGCACTTCTTAAAGTGCATTTGATTCTGTACATTATATATATATATATATATATATATATATATATATATATATATATATATATATATATATTAGCAAATTAGCATATTAGCTTTGATCGGTTATTCAAACTCTGTTACACCTGAGTTTGAAATTGATCTTGGCATAACAAATTAAATTGGCAATGCATTAAATAGAATTGTCCTAGTTTAGTTCTACTGTTTTTATCTAGCTCTGAATACTACAATCTGTAAATGCATGTTCATTATTTGATAATAAATCTTGGCAGCAACAGAAGCTGAAGTGGTTTAGGTAGATACTGCTGATTGAACCAAAATCAGGTAAATCTGTGAGCCTTAAGGAGCTGAATTATTGCTAGTATTCTGGTTGTGCACTGCTGTGTTATGCAATGGCTCCAGGCAAATTCCCTTGTGATTTCTAATATGCTTTCACATCAAGATGGTTTTCCATTACTTCATTTCTGTAATAACACATGTTCATAGCTGCAGGCTAATATTAAAGAAAGAAATTGACCTGAGGAGCTTCAAGTTAAGTATATTGCTCAGTGGGCTTGTAGGAGGTGAGAATGAAGTATGGCTTCGGGTTCTGAAGAAGGTCATTTCTTTTTAATGGATTTTTATACTGAATAATTTTCTTATTACATGTAAAAGTTTCTGTAGCCACTATACACTTTGTCCCAAAGCTGAAAGATTAAGAAAAAGTACAACTAATAAATATGATTCATAGTTCACACCACAGTATCTATTTTTCTTTTATATTAAGCAAAGGTTTTTTAAAATCTGAGAAATGATTAGCTAGGAGTACAGGATTAAGGATTATATAACTACTATCAGCTCTGTCTCTATCACACAACTATATTTTAGTAAAGCAAAGGTGCCATCTTCCTGTTTTTCTTCCTTTCTTGCTGCCCAATGGGTGTTGCTTTTTTTAATCATTCTAACACTATTAATCTGTTGGAAAGTGAATCCATTATTTAAAACTTGCCAAAACAGTCTAAAAATGAACAGCAAAAAAGGGAACTTAGAAAACTGTCTGAAATACTTGATGGGAAATTTGAAGAAAGAAAGCTGTAAGAAAATAAGTTTCACTGCTTGCTTGCCTTCATTTTACAAGATTGATATTCTTATATTGCACATGAAGATTTTCAGTGCTCACTGATACCTGAGCACTCAGTCTCACATAAAAAGAAAAGGAGTAATTCTGGCACTTTAGAGACTAACAAATTTATTTGAGCATAAGCTTTCGTGAGCTACAGCTCACTTCATCGGATGCTCATGAAAGCCTATGCTCAAATAAATTTGTTAGTCTCTAAGGTGCCACAATTACTCCTTTTTCTTTTTGCTGATACAGTCTCACATAGTTGCTTTGCTTTTTGTTTTGGTTCTCCCCCCACCAACACACATTACTTTATAGGGTGGAAGGAGGGACAGAAAAGATTGAAAAATAAAGTATGCAATTATGAACAGAAGGAAGGTGAAAATCAAAGACAGCACAACCATACTCCTAGTGTCTTAGGTCTTTAGAGTGTCGTCTTTAACTTGTTCTCTCTTCAATTGCACACTTCTAGGCCATATCCAAATCTTACCATCCTTCCTACAGATCATCTCTAGGCTATAGGTGAAATCCTAGCTTCATTTAATGAAGGTATTGACCTCAATGTATGCCTCCTCCCCCAGTTATTTTTTTCCCTTATTCACACTGAAAAATTTTGTCCAAGCCTTCCTCCTTGCCCATCCTGATTACAGCAAACTCCTCCTTTATGGCCTTCCTGACATCCATTAATCTCCCCTCAGTGACACTGCTAAGATCATGTTGGTTGGTCCTCATCTTGTGAGCCCAACTCTGTTCCCACCATAGGTCACAATACCTAGTATTGCTTGCAAATAAACAGCAGCCAGGGTCTATGGGAGGACTGGAGAGAGAGAGGAAGAGCAGTCAGGCCCTGTTGTGCCCACTACTACTGACCAACAGCAGTGTGACAATCAGCAGCAGGAGCCACAACAGTGGTGGATGAAAAAAGAGACACAGGTACACATCTAAGTTCAGCCTTTTGTCCTCAAGTACAGCGCCCTACATTGCTCAAAACAAGAAGTGTACTTCACTCCAAGACAGATTGTGAACTCTATAGTCAAACTGGTGAGCAGTTATTCACAATCCACTGGCAGGTTGTTGTGACTAAGTGGGGGGTGGTCACAATATGGCAATTAATATTCAAATGCAAATTCAAAACTTCAAATAATAATACAATTTCACTATTATAGCCAAGCTATAATGAGCATCTATTCTACAGCTATATCCTTCATTAATATTTGACTTACTGTCTCTTCCTGTCTCCTTGAAAGTGTGCTGAAGAAAGTCCAATGGATCGTCTCTGAAATAATCCCACTAGCAAAGGAAGACAGAAGGCAAAAGATTCTGGAAGTGAACCACTGGCTAGGTAAGTGATGTTGGGTGGAGGTTTTGTGTAACTTTGGTCCATCTTCTGTGGGAAGGGGGGCTATATAGTTTGGGTGGCCTCACCTCAGTAGAAGGGAAACCAATATCCTCAGGGACAGGCTGTCTAGAGTAGTCAGAAGTGTGTTCAACAAAAAGGGAGGGTAAAAAAAGTGAAGATATGAGCACTGACCACAATCAAGATGTTTAGTACAAAACTAACCAAGAAACCTAAGGCCTTGAAGAAAATAAACTCTTTAATTGCCCATACAACAATGCTAGGAACCTGGGTAACAAACAAGCGGAACTGGAATTGCTCATTTATGACCATGAATTCAATCTAGTTGGTATTACTGAAACCTGGTGGGATGATTCCAATGACAGGAAAGTTAAAATCAATGGCTATAATCTATTTAGGAAGGTCAAGTGAGCAGAAGGCAAGTGGGAGTGGTACTCTAGTCAAAAATGGCATTCTGTGTTTCTAAGTCACTGATTAACTCAGAAGAAAAGAATCTTGAATGCATGTCTTAACAGATAAATCCCAAAATGCAGTATTAATAGGTGTCTGCTACAGATCACCAAATCACCCTAGGGAACAGAACAACCAGCTCTATATATACCAGTGTGTAATGTGTAGGAAGAAAAGCTGCGTGATCATGGGGTGACATATGCTGGAAATATGCAGTGTTTTAGCTGCGTTGGTCCTCGGACATTAGAGAGACAAGGTGGGTGAGAGACCTTGGACCAACTTCTGTGGGTAAGAGAGCTTGTCTCTCTAACATGCTGGAAACCTCATTCTGCCAGTAATAAAACATCCTTGGAATTTCTAAATATTGTACATGACCGTTTCCTAACTCAAACGTGTTGCATCCAATGTGGTAGAATTCTATATTAGAACTCATCTTGACAGATAAACAGGAACTGATCACAGAACTAAAAATTCGTGGAAATTTAGCTTGAAGTGATCATGGCTTGATCCAATTTATAATGTGCAGACAAAATAAAGACCAGGCCAGTGATATTTATACATGGTGCTTTTAAAGTGCTAATTTCTCAAAGCTAAAAACAATTATGAGCCAAATCAGCTAGAAGGAAATACTGAATCAGAAAATGTGAACAACAATTGGAAATTGTTTAAAAACACTTTACTAGATGCCAAAAATCCATAATCCCATGACTGAGGGAGAAGGCTGTATTGGTTAAAAAATTGACCTGGTTTAGATGGGAAGTGACAGCAACTATAAACAAATTTCAAAAATAATATGTAAAAATGGAGAAAAGAGGAGTTGAAAGTAATTAATATAAATCAGAAGCTGAGAATTCAGCTAAGAGGGGCCCAACTGCACCTCACTACAAACAACAAGAGAGTTTAAGCATATTAGGAACAAAAAGATTCCTAACAATGGTATTGGTCCATTAAAGGTGGCATAATCAATAATAATGAAGAAAAGGCAGAAGTGTTCAATAAATATTTTGTTCTGTATTTGGGGGAAAAAAACAATGTAGTCTAGAATCATAGGACTAGAAGGGACATTGAGAAGTCACTTAGTCCAGTCCCCTGCACTTATGGCAGGACTAAGTATTCTCTAGACCATTCCTGACAGGTTTTTATCTAACCCACTCTTTTCAATCTCCAATGATGGAGATTCCGCAACCTCCCTAGGCAACTTATTCCAGTGCTTAACCACCCTGACAGTTAGGAAGTTTTTCCTAATGTCCAGCCTAAACCTCTCTTGCTGCAATTTAAGCCCATTGCTTCTTATCCTATCCTCAGAGGTTAAGAACAACATTTTTTTCTCCCTCCTACTTGTAATAACCTTTTATGTACTTGAAAACTGTTATGTCTCCTCTCAGTCTTCTCTTTTCCAGACTAAACAAAACACGTTTTTCAATCTTCCCTTACAAGTCATGTTTTCTAGACCTTTAATCATTTTTGTTGCTCTTCTCTGGACTTTCTCCAATTTGTTCACATCTTTCCTGAAATGTGGCGCCCAGAACTGGACACAATACTCCAGCTGACATCTAATCAGCGTGGAATAGAGCGGAAGAATTACTTCTCATGTGTTGCTTACAACACTCCTGCTAATACATCCCAGAATGATGTTTGATTTTCCTGCAACAGCGTTACACTGTTGACTCATTTTAGCTTGTGGGATGGGATGATCAGGGTAGTGACAGGCCTGTCAGTCTGGCATTGATCCCAGATAAGATAATGGAGCAACCTATAAGGGACTTTATTAATCAAGGATTAAAGAAGAGTAAACTAATTAATGCAAATCAATACTGTTTTATGGCAAATAGATCCTGTCAAACTAACTTAACTTCTTTAGATAAGATTACAAGTTTGATTGGTAAAGGCAATAGTGTTGTCATATACTTAGACTACTATAAGATATTTGACGTGGTGCTACATGACATTTTGATTAAAAAACTAAAAGATATAATGTTAACATGGTGCACATTAAATGGATTAAAAGCTGGCTAACTCATAGGTCTCAAAATGTAATTGTAAATGGAGAATAATCATGGAGCAGATGTGTTTCTAGTGGGGTCCGGCAAGGGTAAGTTCTTGGCACTACACCAGGGATCGGCAACTTTTGGCATGCGGCCCACCAGGGTAAGCCCCCAGCAGTCCGGGCTGGTTTGTTTACCTGCCGCGTCCACAGGTTCGGCTGATCATGGCTCCCACTGGCTGCAGTTCACCGCTCCAGGCCAATGGGGGCCGCGGGAACTGGCGCGGGCCAAGGGATGTGGTGGCCGAGGGATTGTAGTGATAAATTACCTAAAATCATCACTGATAATGTTTGCAGATGACACAAACACTGGAAGAGTAGTAAATAATGAAGAGGACAGATCACTGATTCAGAGTAATCTGGATTTCTTGGTAAACTGGGTGCAAGTTTTTAATTTTAATACAGCTAGCTGTAAACCTGTAAATCTAGGAACAAAGAACATACGCCATACTTGCAGGATGGGACTTGGAAGCAGTGACTCTGAAAAGATTAGCGGATTGTAGTAGATAATCTGCTGGACATAAATTCCCAAAAATACAAATACAATACTCAGATGTATTGTATAAACAGATGTATAAACAGAGTCAAGTAGAAGTGGAAAGGTTATTTTACCCCTGTATTTGGCATTGATATAACTGCTTCTGGGATATTATGTCCCATTCCTGGTGTGCACAGTTCAAGAAGTATGTTGGTCAATTGGAAAGCATTCAGAGAAGAGCCATACACATGCATTGTAACAATAGGCTCAAGGGGCTCAATATATTTAATTTAACAAAGAGAAGGTTAAGGGGTGACTTAACTATAGTCTATAAGCATCTACATGGGGAACAGATACTTAATAATAAGCTCTTCAGTTTAGCAGAAAAAGGTATAACTCAGTCCAATTACTGGAAGTTGAAGCTACACAAATTCAGGCTGAATAAGTCATACTTTTTTAACAGAATAATTAACCATTGGAACAATTTACCAATGTTAATGGTGGATTCTCTATCACTGACAATTTTTAAATCAAAATTAAATGGTTTTTCTACAAGATCTGTTATAGGAATTTATTTGGAGGAAGTTCTATGACCTGTGTTATACAGGAGGTCAGACCAGGTGATCAAAATGGTCCCTCCTGGCCTTAGAATCTAGGAATCTGTTAATCAATTCCCAGGTACTGACATCTAGTGCCTGCATTTATAGGACATCTTTTATTACTGGTTTCAGAGCAGCAGCCGTGTTGGTCTGTCTTCGCAAAAAGAAAAGGAGGACTTGTGGCACTAGTACTCCTTTTATTTTATTACCGTGCTTCCCTTGTAAGACATTCACGTCAAAATATTTTTCCTTCCAACATAAGGAAGTAAAAGTCAATTTTAAAATCAGAAAATGAGTGACTGCATCTTTCTATAGTTAATCGTTACCCAAGCCAGCTGTTTGTAAGTGCACATTGCCATGGCAAATGAGCAGCTCTCAATTTAATGTATTAAATTCTATTTCATGCTGAAATTAGGGATTCGGAAAACCTTAACAAGGCTTTGAATTTCACAAAATCTTCAGATTTTTTTGGGGGGTGGGAAGGGTTGAGGAATTTTTTAGCACTTCCAAAACTGATTTATCAATGTTAGTTTATTGCCCCTTTTAAACAGGAACAATTCAGTTGTGTTTCAGAGTAGGAGCCGTGTTAGTCTGTATCCACAAAAAGAAAAGGAGGACTTGTGGCACCTTAGAGACTAACCAATTTATTTGAGCATAAGCTTTCGTGAGCTACAGCTCACTTCATCGGATACATCGGATACGAAAGCTTATGCTCAAATAATTCAGTTGTGGTGACTGGTCACTAATTACTATTTTGAATTAATGGTCAATGTCTATGGATGCTGTTTTGCATTATTTTGAATGTTCATTTGTTGTTCTTTTCACTTACAGTCTCTCATTGCCATTTTAGCCACTAATTTTTATATCCCTGGAATGCCAGTAGCTTCCTCTCCCTGCCTGCACTTTCTGCTCTTGCATAGTGGGTAAGTGTGTGTGTGTGTGTTTTTGTTTTGTTTATTTTTTAATTCCTTCCTTCATTCCTCCCTATTTCATTTTCCCTTCTTTTTCTCTCCCCCAAACTCTCCTCACCTACATGTACTCTGGATGGTTATATTTAAACATCAACAGACTATACTTTACTATAGGTCTTTGGAATGTACATGCTGTCTAAAATTAGTAGACACAATAGTTGTAAATTTCACTTCAGATTAGATCCCAGGGGGAACATATAGGAGTGCTCTGACATAGCACTGAATCAGCAGAGCATATCGACTCTGCATTAATGCAGACCAACCTAGTGGAAACACTGCAGCATTGAAAGGCTACCTTTTGCTAACCTTAATTAATACTTTACTCTTTATGTTTGGTCTTGTGTTGAGATTTTCTTTAGGCAGATTAAATGAAATTGTTACAGAAAGCATTTTTAAAGGAATCCCTTATTCAGTAAACATAGCAACACAGAGGAACTCAGGCCAAATATGGTATGTATATGTGTTTAAATTCACAGTCTGAGTGAGTAAAAGGGTTGGTTTGTAGGGTGGCCTGTCTGGGCATTAAAGGCATTTTCAATACTGTGGGGGTGGGGGGTTGTCCATATGCCAAGTTAGTCCATGGAAAGCCAGGGTGTGAATCTACTGCACACCAGCTTGCTCTGTTGTAACATCTCACATGGACACTGCTATGGTACAGTGAAAGTCCTGATGTGCAACTTGGCTTACTGTGCCTTCAAGTAATAGTACAATAAACCATACTCTGGGACTTGCACTGTGCTGTAGCAGTATCATTACTTTGCAGCAAGCTGATGTGCTGTAGATTCACTCACTGGCTTGCAGCGCAGCAATTTGTGATGTAGACAAGCCCTTCATCTTGCTCAAGTCCCCTGAGTGCTGTATACTACTCAAAAAAGGGCTAGGTTTTGATTAGGAGCTGGGTCTCTTCCAGGATTTTTTAAAAAGCGTTCAGGGTGATTTCAGAGGGACATCACAACAAGGTCACTCTGAAATAGGTGTGCTTCATGAATGACTAAATCAGAAAGCACAAATAGAAAGCACCTCTCTGGCCACCACACTACACACCTGCTCATGGCTGACCCAACAGCACACAAAGGAGGACATATGTGGTCCCAACTCAGACAGATAGGTTGATATTCACACAGTAACAGTTTAGAAACCAAAGATAGGGTAAACACAAGGGAGGGAGAAGAGTTCTTTAAATTAAGGGCCAATGCTGGCACAAGAACAAATGTATGTAAATCGTCCAACAAATTTTGGCTTGAAATTAGATGAAGGTTTTTAACCAGCAGAGGAATAAAGTTCTGGAACAGTCTTTCAAGCAGAACAGTGGAAGCAAAAAACTTAACTTGTTTCAAGACTGATCTTGATAAATGTATGGAGGGGATGGTATGACGCGTTTATCTACAATGGCATATAACCCATCCACTGCTGCTATTAGCAAATATCTCCAGCAGCCAGAGATGGGACACTAGATGGGGAGTGCTCAGAGTTACTACAGAGAATTTTTTTTCACAGATGTCTGGCTGGTAGTCTCACTCACATGCTAAGTGTCTAATTGATCACCATATTCAGGACCAGGAAGGAATTTCCACCCAGGTCAGATTGGCAGAGGTTCGGGGGTGGCTTTGCCTTCCTCAGCAGCATGGGGCATCTGCTGATTTGAATGAGAGTAAAAGGTAGATTCTCAGTAACTTGAAGTCTTTAAATCAAGATTTGAAAACTACAGTAACTCAGCCAGAGATTATGGATCTCTACAGGAGTGGGTGAGGGAGGTTTTATGGCCTAAGAGGTCAGACCAGATGATCATGATGGTTCCTTCTGGCCTTAAAGTCTATGAGAGAGAAATTTTCACTTCGTTTCAAAATAAATTAGAAGCAAAGTGGAGCTCTCTTTCTACAAAGGGTGATGCACTCATTTTATGTTGGAGTGAGGAAATCTATACAAAAGTGTTGAGTGCACAAAGTTTATAGAAAACCTTTGAAAAACCAATATAAATTAGTATAGTTTAGACAAGTTAAGTTGAAAAGAAACAAAAATATTAGAATTAAAACTATACAGAAATAGTGCAAAAAGATGATAAAGGGATTGGTATAACAACATAAGGGGGGAAAATCTAATTAGATACAGTGCACAGATTATCACTAAAAACTGTTTCACACATACTTGAATATGTAATATGGGAAAACTGCTCACCAGTGCATTTTAATAATCCCAGATATTAAAAGTCCCAGGTATCTGGAAAACATAAGGAGAAAATCTATGAGAAATAAGATAAGAAATTATCAAGTATATGAACAATGCAAAGGTGAATAATAAGCAGTACAATAATGCATTAATGAAAAGTATAGATAATATAAAGGAAACAGCATTAACATTTTAAAGATGATTGTACAGTTGCTTTTGATAAAAGCTGTTTTTGATAGCAATCTTGTCTTGTGGTGTCTTCATATGAAACTCTAGACTAAAATATGAAGATCTGATTAATACCAGTGACTGTTACCTTATAATGAATTTCATATCTCTAGTTATTTGCTTCCGCAAACTAATATGCTTGCAACCTTTTAAATCTAATCCATATATCAGACATATATTAGACAAAAATCCAGATACTACAAACAATTCAAAGTAGCTCAGAGCTAAAAATAAAATGCTAAACTTTCATAGTAAACATAAACAGGAAGTTTATGTAGCCATCATGCCTTATAATACACAATGAGAAAGTGTTTGATTTAAACAATACTGTAAAACGTATTTTCAGTTGTAAAGAATTCTCTGAAATGTATACGCCTTTCAGGCTGAAATTTTCCATGGTTAGTCTCTGCCCAAAGGTAATTATTTCTGAAGGTTTGTTTGTTTTTTTGTTTTTAAAAAAAAAACTCTAAAGTTTAATCAAAACAGGTTCCATCATTCTTTAATATGAGGAACATGAATTTTTTTAAAAAAACATTTTCTCTGTATAAAAACAACTGAGCAGCTTCTTTTGACCAGCTTAATGCCAAAATGGTTGTGGGTAAAAAACTGAAATGTGGTCTTGCTGAGGAGGACTCTGGTGAAAATTATTTTTGATTTGAAAACTGCATCCTAACACACTTTTGTGCAAAGTTCTCGTGCTAACCATGTCAAGTGTACAGCTAAGAAAAACCATGCTCTGTCTGTATGTTTGCAAAACCGATAGTCTACTTCCTTTTACTCTCTATTTCCTGCACCTTATAAGATAGCTACTCTTCTCTCTTTGCGGAAGAGAACCCTTTCCCTGCAAACTTTAGGAGTTGGACAATTTTGACTTTGTACCTTAACATACTGTTTTGATAGAATAAGTTGAAAGTGAGAAAAGTGTTTCCATGAAATTTCACAATACATTTTTACCACTAAATACAACTTCATGTCTCCCCCCAACTTAATTTTTCTGCAAATTCAATTAATTTTTTTATTTTTCACATAAAAAGTTTAGTTTTCAAATGGTCAATTTTCAAACCTGTCACATTCTCATTTTTGTTCAGAGGAGCTCAATTTCAAGTTGATAGTGTGTGAAAACTCCCATTTTAAGTATTCTCACACCACTATTATGAGTCAGTGCTGTTATAAACTATTTTTTCCCCCCAAACCTGGCTCACATGTATATGGAGTAATGAGAAATAGTGGATCTTCCTATGGGCCACTCCTAACAATCTATTTCACAGAAAACCTCTACATGGAAGGGGAAGAATAGGTAATGTACAGTCAGCTACACTGGCTTTTACATTACCCATGGCTTCCCCTATGTCACAGTAATTCCTGGCTGCCTCATATAGCAGCTTTCTAATTGCTTTGTGCTGGCTCAGGACCTGGCACAATAAGCTTGTACAGAGAAAACAACGTTTTAGTTGTCACATTGCTGTGAGTAGCATCCATCTCCTGAAGTCAAGCCATTAAGAGTGGAATTCTCAAATGTATATATGGTTGCATGGTTGGGGTTGTGCACCCCAAAGAGAGCTTAGCATATGGTTACTTAAAATAACATAATTCAAGACAGTGGAAAGCACTTGTTTGAAGGCAGTTTAGGCAGTCAGACTACCTGTGTAAGCTGGCAACCTTCCTCACCAGCCTGAGGAATTATCAGCCACACCTAAATGAGTTATAGCCCTTCCCTCTAGGTTCCATTTATTGTCCAAATGATCACAAACTCTCAAAAAGAAAACAAAACTTCCATCTGGGGCTTTCTATCCAGCCACAACTGCCACAGCTTCTCACTAGGAATCTCACTATTCCAGGGACTGCTGCAGGAGATGGTCCTCCCCCCTTTTCCTGCAGTTCTTTTAAAGGGAACATCTCAGCTGCAACTGATTAGAGAACATGGCTGGCTGTCTTTAGGCCTCTGGGGCAGCCCCCCCTGTTACTATCTGAAATATGTTTGTACCACCAAACAGATCCAGGTGCCTTTGAACATAAAGTTCTAAATTTCTGTTAAGCTCCATTGTTTGGAAAAAATCTGTCTGACCTCATGTGAATGTGTTGATCAATGTCTTTAGTATCTCCTACTTTGATAGTACTGCTAGCAGTAGGATGCCAGACTAAAGTACAATAATTCATTGTCACAATAAATTAATTTTATGTATAAATGGTACAAATGTTTCTCTCTAGTTGATTAGATAAAAAGGAAATGGGCACTTTACCAGTCTTTGTAAGATATGATTAAACAAGAGGATCAAAGGTATTCAGTGAACAGCTGTGTTATCACACAAGCTCCATAACCTCTACATAAGGAAGATGCTGTGGGCCATACTCTCCTTGTCAGAGACCACAGATCTTGAAAACTGGTCTACAGGGCTTTTAAGAACTAGGTAGTCCCAACCTGCCACCCACTGACCTACTAACCTCTGATATGGCGATCAGGTAACCCTGAGCATATGGGCAAGATTCATCAGCCAGATACTACAGAAAATTCTTTCCTGGTAACTCAGATCCCACCCCATCTAATATCCCATCACAGGCCATTGGGCCTATTTACCATGAATATTTAATTACCAAAACCATGTTATCCCATCATACCATCTCCTCCATAAACTTACTGAGTTTATCTTAAAGCCAGATAGAGCTTTTGAACATGAAAGCAAGCTGGAGATATCTGGTGAATAAAGCAAGAATGGTGGAAAACAATCAGCCTGTAAGAAATGCTGGTCACAGAAATGGCTGACTGGCCCTGTCAAACTACGTTTGTGGTACTGTTCAGATACTCAGAACTGCAGAGGAATGTACCTATTGGTGGGGAAAAAAGGAGCAGTATGAAAAAATAGACACTGCCCCTTTAAATTTCTCTTCTCCGCTAGCTGCAGTTGCAAATAACAGCAGGCTCTAGGCGTCCAGAGTTTCCCTGGGAGCAGCAACAGCAGGTCACAGTAGCAGGAATCATGAGGCACTTGGATAAGTTAGATTTATGTTTCTCTATGGTTCTTTTATGCTCAATGCCAGTTTGTTTTGTACCCAAACCCCTCTGAGGAAGATTTGGAAAGCTTAATAAAAGCAAAGATGAGATTTATTCACTTTTTCATAGAGCTCAGATTCTTCCTTTTCTTCTCTCTCCCCACCCTCTGAGCATCCCGGACCCAAGACTACAGGAACCACCTAAAAACAAATGTACAAATGCAAACTGGCGTAGCTATCAGCACCTAGCTAGATTCCACAGTAGGTTTAATAATTTGCATCCCTTTGCCCATTAAACATGGTGTGTGTAAGGATGCAGTTCTGCAGTGAAATAAATGATTGTGTAGGGTGCAAACCAATACCTTATTTGGCTACTATTTGTTTGAGGTCCCAACTGTGCACCACTGCAAGTTGGTGCAGAGTTGGGACATCATCCAAAAGAGCCAGTCAAGAGTTCAGCTTTGGACAATCAATATCCCCAATTATATTTCAATTTGCAATTAATTATGTAATGGGCTTCCCCAACCCCAATAGCTGGGCTCCAGGTGGATTTGGTTAGAGAGAGAGGTTGAGGGAAAAGAAATGGAAATCTGTTGGGGTGTTCTTTTGGGAAATGGGGGTGCCTGCTGCCAACTTTAGGGGAGGCACCTGTTGCAATAAGAAGGTTGCTCTTCATAGTAATCATGTGTGCTGTTCTTACACGTCCTACTTGTGAAGGATGAACTCACATACTTATTTGAGTCAATTTCTTCTGTGCCAGAGTGCTAGCAAGGCATTTGGGATCTCTGCCTCCCTGCTCTGTCAAGCTGTGTCCCAACTCCCATCCCACATCTAGGAAGAATAATCATATGTATAAGACATACATTAGTAACGGTGATGGTAATTAATCATTGGTACAACTTACTGAGGCTCCTGCTGGATTTTTCCATCACTGGCAATTTTTAAATCAAGATTGGATTTTTTTTTAAATATATGCTCTAGTTCAAAAGGAATTATTAGGGGAAGTTATGTGGTCTGTATTACACAGGAGGTCAAACTAGATGATCACAATGTTCTCTTCTGGCTTGAATCTGTTTAAAGTTTGCTAAAATACACAACCTTAAAATTTGCTTTCCACAAGCTCCTTGTCAAGCTGAATCATTCAGTTGTTCTTGGAAATCAAACACAAAATTGATGCAAACATGGCTGAGGTGCATTAATTTTTAATTTGATTGATAACTTACCAGCTATAACAAGTATTACAATTCTTACATTTTTCCAGTGCAATTGCTATATCTTTGGAGAAAGAGCATGATGATAAAAGAAAAAAAATATGATGAATTTTAATCATTCAGAAGTTCTATCTGTTTAAGGTAGCCTTTCTATAACTATGTGTTCTGTTGGATTAATACTTTGCTGTAACTGGACAATTGAGTTGGTATGTGGTGAGTAGAGCCAATGGAAGTTGCATCATTGTGATGATTCTGAGGGGAAAAATTATTACTCATTATGCCAATTTAATTAAGTGTAAGCAATGATCCTCCTATGTAGTGCGATTTACAAACTTTTCCCAAGTGAAAGGAAAACCTTAAAGATGGCTTTGTGCCCCCTCCCCTTGGGTTTTTTTTTTCTGTTTGGGATGCTGCAAAAATCTTTGCAATTTGTCCCACTAGGGATAAATTCATTGTGAATTCAGAGTCACTACTTTGCTCTCCTAGGCCCTGATTCTGAAGGTACTCGACATATAGGTGAAGCAGCTATTCAAATTCATAGATTCCAAGGCCAGCAGGGTCCATTATGATAATCTAGTCCGACCTCCTGTATAACACAGGCCATAGAACTTCCCCAAAATAATTCCTAGAGCAGATCTTTTAGAAAAACATCCAATCTTGATTTAAAAATTGGGCCCTTCCATTTAACATAGTGCATCAAAAATGAGGAATGTGAACAAAGTTCATGTGAGATGAAAATCTGCCCTTAAAAAGTAACATTGTACACAAACTTTTTGTGTAGTTTCAACAAGCTTTTTCCCTTGACCTTCCTGGCCTCACTAAAAAGAGGAACTCTACTTTATCTGCCAGAGGCATTTCTTGCAGTATATCCTGTCTGCATTCTGGAGGTTTCACCATAAATCCTGATATGAAATTAATAGCCTGTTGAGGTTTGAAGGTGTATCTTAACTTTTGAATGCTTGCCAAAATGACCATATAAAATTTTGAGGTTTACCCTCAAAATTCAACACGCTTCTCAACTCCATCAGCTCTATTATGAAGCTATTTGCAGTAATTCGTGTTTCATCTTCTACTACCTCATAGCATCTATCTTAGAACAATAGTGATCAAACAAAGTGACCATTTGTTTTCCTATTCCAGAGGTCTAGGTTAAATTGTATAATCCTCTCAGAAGCTGTAAGGATTGACTATTTTCTCAAATGTAATTCTGGTTAAATAACCCAAGTATTTCACTGGCTTGCAGATTACTGTTCCATGAGATGTTCTCTGTTGTGGTACTACTTGAAGTTGATGCATTTATATTGTCTGACTATCTTTAATTTTCTAGCAATTGTAAGTTGGAGGAAATATGCAAGCATATAGACTATATCCGTGTCAATTTTTGCAAGGGAAAGTTGAGATCCATCAGAGTTTGGGAGAGAAAATATGGACAAGATATTGATGAAAGGGTTTGATTAAGATAATGAAGTAACAGGTATGGATCTGGAAGAGAACTAAAGGAGTTAGAGGAAAATACATGCTCTGATTCAGGATCCATTTGTACTATTTAAAAAAGCAATAAAATATGTATGACTACTTAGATATAGGAACTGCTGCAATCCTATTGAGACACAGAATATGCTTATAGTACAAAAAAGAAACTATGACAGAAATGATAGTACAAAACATTAAAGAGACAAAGAAGATGATGAAGCCAATCACAAAAGCTCTAAAATCTTATTGGGAAAGTTATACTGAAAATAAGTAGAGGATTCTTCTGGAAGTGAATAGAAGCAATTAAAGGATTATTTTAATACTCAGAGTGGAAGAGATCACTGAGGGACCATGAAGAGATAGTGAAATTACAGTTTTTCTTGTGTCTTGTTTCTAATTTAGTGCTTGTCCTCAGTATTCACCAGGAAAATTACAAGTGAAATGTAAGAATGGAACACAGTTTTCAAAGACTGAAAAACAGAGAGCACCAGTCACCAGCAGTTGGAACCTTTCTGTTGCTATTACCACAACAGGCTGACACCATCTCAGGGTAGATTAAATCGTTCAGGTGTCAGAGAATTTAATAGCTCTAATAAAAAAGATTTAACAAGTCCTTGGAGGGAGAGAGCAGATATAGAGAAATTAGTTACAGGTCATAATCTCACTATCTGGGACAGTGTATAGTTAAGAGCCAAAGAATTACTCAAGCCAGGTCCTTATATAACTTAACTATGGTTCTTAAGTCGGAAAGTCTAATGTCCAATAATAGTACTACAGAGCCAAGTGTTTCAAGGTAAACAGAGTTCTGAGTGTGGCAGTTGTTTCACAATTTATTTGTTGAACATTTTATATAGATCACTGAGGGATGATGGATGAGGTTTTCAGAACCAGTCACAATCACTTTAATGTTGTTAGACAAACAATCCAGGAAAGGAGCGGACATTCTTTGCTGCCATTCCAGGGCTAGATGGATCATTCTTTTTGCCCCACCAGCTCTGTAGAAATCCTCAGGCTTCACCTTGTCCCAGCCCATAGCTGGCATAAGGATTTGGCTCTAAAAGCATATGCTTGGAGTAACTCACATATACCATAACTGCTCAAGCTACACTCTAAAAATCTAAAACAAAATAAGAAACTTTTCTAAATTAAGAGAATATATGGAAGAACCTTTATAGAAAAGGAAAATATTGACTTGTGTGACCTGTATGAGGGGAAAAAAAGAAATTTTTTGATGCTTCAATGTGAAGATGGATAGGTATCCTTTTATTTTATTTCCTGATTATTTAGAATTATATACATGCTAATAAACAGTGCCTACCCATATTGTTTAAGCACCCTTGATATAACTTTTTAAAACATCACAAATAATAGTCTAAGCATGGCAGTACACTTAATTTTAACCTACCACCAAATAAGCCAGGCAATTTAAGAACTCTTCCTCCTCCAACAATTCCCCATCCTTACACTAGTCTCCTGCCTCTCTCTCTCCATTTTCAAATTCCTTGGTGAAAAAAACAAGCTTTGTAGTGTGACCTGGAGGCCATCAGAAATTGAGTATTTGAAACCATATGGAGAAAGAATTCTAAAGCCATGGGACCCTCAAAGAGAACATTCCACCTTCATCTTGAATGACTTCATAGTGTAGCATGAGGCGAGAAGCACTCTCTTATCTGGTAAATTATAAGCCATTTAGAGCTTTTTAGGTCAAAACCAATCCCTTAAACCTCACTCAGAAACCCATAGGCAGATTTGTTATGCTGTAGGACAGCTTCTTCCTCTTCTGGATTATTTCAGTGGGTTTTGCAGTTGTAATGCTCAGGTAACAGTGCACACCCAATATGCAGGTAGCTTTTTCACAGAGCATATCATGATCCCTTGTCATAAATTGGCAGGTTTGTTCTATAGTTTCCCGCCCCCACAACGCTTTATTTAATCGTCATGCTGCATGGTCTAGCCACTCGTTAAAATTTTTCAAAACTGTTTTCCTTTGCTTCCCTACAGAAATATCAGTGTCCAAGAGAAGAACATATGGTCCATTGTGTTTTACAAATACCCTAATTCTTCTTATTTTAACTATTGACTACAAAACAACATTGGTCAAACTGCTCATCAAGGAAAGTGAAACTATCCATATTCATACTGTGCCTCAGTGTAGACAATAAATGAAACATAATTCATTCATCTGATTACATCTTCAACCACATTATCCCTAAAAAGCAGCAATTATCCAGCTATAACTCCTATAAGAACTCAGGAGAAAATATAAAAGATGAAATATATTAACTTTAAAGGAAAGTACAGGAGAGAGAGACAACTTTCTCATTAGCATACAAAACAGAGACCACAGTGTTGAAAAGGCTGAGTGATGCTGTAAGATACAGTATGTTTAGGCTGGCTCTAGGACTAAGAAAAATTTACAGAGGCCTATTCCATTTTAAAAAGTGTGGGAGGAGAAGGTATTTGAATTATCATGTGATCAAGCTTGAATAGTACATTGAATAGTAAATAGAATAGTAAATTTAAAAAGCTGTAGATGATCCAATGTATTTTGGTGAGCTTTCCAAATAAAAACTAGATAAGCAATAACTGTTCATCATCTGCATTTGTGAGTGGTTCATAAACAGCAGTTATATCTACTCTAATGAATGTTCATTGTTAGTTAGCAAAAACACATTGGTGGTATACTACATCATCAAAGTGATGGGGCTTTGATGATACATTACAGCAATCTGTCACCACAGAGACAGTACTTTGATAATGTGTTACATTAACTACATCATCCAAAGTACCGTCATTGTGAAGATAAAGTGCAGTGCCAGCTGGCAGAAAGCATGATGCAGTTAGGTTTACTTTTAGATAAACTTCAGAAATGCATTATTTCTTTAAGAAAAGAGGGTACATGAGTGAATATGTTAACCAACTGTCTTCTATATCACTGTATTTTGAAAGGTCTGCCTTTTAATTAGAAATAATGATTCCAGAAAGGTTTAATGCAGTGAGGAAAAAGTAAAGTACAGAAAGCGAGATCCCCAGCTATGGTTGAGCTGTGTTAAACTGTGCAGAAGAGGGTAGGAGGAAGGGGGAAAGCTCTAAGAGTATGTCTACACAACACACTAAGCCCTGCTCTGTGTGACTAGTGTTTGTAGACTAGGTGTTTGCAGGCCTGCTCTTGAGCATCCACACTGCATGAGAACCCAGGCCTCATAACTGTGTGGGCACAGCAATACTGCACTGTGCAGATCTGAGACAGCACATCAACCTCTGTGGGCATGCACCATTCTATCCCAGGATTCCTAGCACCCTCACCAGCTGAAACCACTGTAGGGTTTGGCTCATGGTGGGTTGTGGGCGAACTTGTCCGTCCATGCTGCAGGAGTTGATCAGAAAGGCTTTGGGTGGTTTTAGTCCAACAACACATCCAGCTGAGTCATTTTGTGTCTGCACACTCCCAACACTTGGCACCATCAACATGGATCCCAACACAGTGGAATAATTTCTTCACCTCATGCTCTCAGTCCTATTTTGGGACATAAGCAGAGCATCTGCAAGATGCTCGTGGATATTTCTGAAGCAGTTTTTGAGCTGCAAAAGGTCCTATCTAAGAGAGGGATACTGATGTGCCAGCTGTGACCAAGTTGATGTTGCTCTTGCCTGATGGCTTAGCCTCAGGCTCCTCCCCCTCCCTATGTAGGCTAGCACTTCTGGAGCAGGGCCCCAAGCACAGACTGCTGGGACCACATCATCATGTGGACCTGGGACGACCAACAGAGGATCTAGATCTTTCCCATGAAGCAGCAGACATTCCTGGAGGTTTGTGATCAGCTTGCTCCTACCCTCCTGCCTCAGGCCACCTACGTGAGGGAGGCTATGCTAGTCCAGAAATGGGTCGCTATAGACATCTGGAACCTGGCTACCCCAGATTGCTACTGTTGAGGTTGTTGTGGTGGAGGATTGTGAGGCAATTAGGACTGTGAGGTACCCAAAGGTGACGGGCACTAGAAATGTTCCTGAAACAATTGCTGGCTTTGAGGGAATGGGCTTTGCAAACTGCATTGATGGGACTGTTGCCTGCTGCAAGGATCACATGAGTATGTGAACCACAAAGGGTACTACTCCATTGTTATGCAGTCCCTGGTTGACCACAGGGGCAGATTCATAGACACAAACATGGAATGCACTGACAGGATGAATGATGCTAGGGTAAAGTTCCAATCTCTGGAACACCTACAAGGACAAGCTGGACATTATTCCCACTGAATTATACTGCTATAAATGGAGCCATTGATCCCACTGTTGTTCTAGGGAACCCAAGCCAGTGCTGTGTTTGAATTGAAGTGATTGTTAACTCCAGTTACAGTAATAAGCTGTGCTTTAGTATCTTTAAAGGAGCAATGACCTTAATACTCCCCCAAATGGTCCAGGAGAGAGCTAGACATTTCAGGGCAGACAGTTTGTGGGAATTCGGAGTCACTTGGCTAGTAATAACCATGACTAGAGACCAGAGTGTGGTTGTTATGTAACAAGCAGACTTCTGGAGTTGCTGAACCAGAGCTGCTCAACACAGAGACACTCAGGGCATGCTTGTCAGCAGGCTGAGAGCATCCAGAGAGAGGTACAGCATCAAAGCATTTTAAGACAGTCAGGGTTACAGGACAAGTGGTGACACAATCTCTCACTGGTCAGGGTTGAACCCACACACAGATGGCAGTCTTCTGCTGGTCTGGAACAGAAGTTCATGCTTCTTACTCGGGATCTCTAGAATATTAATGTTCTCCAGAACTTGCACTGCCTGACAGTATTAAAAAACCACAAGTAGTGACGAGACCACTGATAAGGCAGAAATCATTTCAATTGAATTTTGTATGTTTATCTTACAACGATGGGTGATAGCTTTCAGCACTGCTCCAAAGGACGTCTGAAGTGGCCAGTGTTTTTTCTGATTTTGAATTAAAGAAGCCCTCTGATAAAGCAGAATTTTTTTTTTTTTTTACAAAGGTCAGATCATAATGTGCTCTTTCTTTCTCCTTTCAAGGCACTTGCACATCTGCAGGGGAAATGCATGTAATCAGAAGCAAGGAGGGGTAGGACGACCCACCTCCAGCAGGCAAGGATAATGAGAGTCTGAGAAGAGCTAATGGGAGAGCTTTTAGATCAAACAAATCAGCAGATGGCGTTTTAGAAAGACCAAATTGAGTACCAAAAGAATAAGTATTTCTGCAGTGTGGAAAGAGACAGAGGTTGCACAGCATGATGAGAGATTGGAGGACAGATTAATGGAGCATATCCACAGGTTAAGGGACGAAGACAGCGCAGCACAAGTTGATGTTCAAGCTATTACTTGCACTCATGGCTACCAGACTGCAGCCTCCAGCTCCTGCTCCTACCTCGAGTCCCCTCCATGCTATCATGCCCTGCAGACTATACATCCTTTGCACATTTCAGAGGTTGGCTGGACCGTGTCCCAGGCAATGAACAGTAGCACATGGAACTGACAAATGTACCCTGTGCATTCATCCACTCCAATCCAATCAAGGCCCACACATGCAAAATGCACCAGAAAGGCCAAGGAGAACAGAGGGACAGGGAAACCCAAGAATAGCTGGGCATGTAATTTAGGAACATTCATCTTTCACTGTTTTGTCACTGAGTTTGTTTACTGTGCTGTATGTTTTGATAATAGCTGGTCTGCCTTTCTGCTTCTTACACTGGCATGTAAATACTGTGTAAAATAAAGTGTTGAATCTGGACATAATGCTACAGTAGGAAGTTTTATTATCTGTAATGTTAAAAGTGGCACAAACGGTTATGAATGTTATATGCCCATTCTGAATAACTGTCATAATAAACATTTACAAACTGTCATCAGAGCAATCTATAAACTGAGAGTTGCAATACATTGGCAGTATTGATAAAATGCATAAGATCGCCAGACATTTAATGCTGTGGGGCTGTAGGTCTTTAGCACGAAGGCCAGTGGTCAGTAGTGATGGCTCAGTGCATTACAGTGGTGTGAAAGCTAGGAATACTGTCTAGGGACTCACCAAGCCTGGGTTCAGTACTGTGGTCCTGATATCACCCAGCACTCCTGGGATACCCAGGAACCAGGCTTATCTGGATGGGCTCTGTGAAAGGCCCTGATCTTTTGGGGAATGTGCATGTAATGGACTGGTTCCCAGGACCACTCCTCTGCCCAATATCTTCCCACTTCATGTCTGGGAGTCTAGGTTTTCATGGACAAGGTACTCTCTTCTTGGACTTGGACTGGCAGAGGGGGAAGTTGTTTTCACTTGGAAAAGGGATTGTCAGAGAAAGGTTTAAGGAGGGAGACATGGAATACAGGGTGCACCTTAAGGCAGGATAATTTGGGCTATGACATGGAGTATATTCACCCAAACAGAATCTCAGCTCCAGGTTTTAAATCGATTGGGCAGTCATATTCCTGGTGGCGAAGGGGGGGAAGGGGGATCGGGGGGAGGGGACATGTGAATACATTTTGTTCTCTGAATACCTCTGAAAATTCTTGATACTTTTCAGGGACAGCGATGTCAAACCTAGCATCAGAAAAGCCCACTTATTGCTTGAGCACCTCTCCCTGTTTCTGGACCTCAGGCAAGGAGTCCAACCTGAGTTTCCAGGGATTTGAGTTTGGAAGTCTGGAGGCAGATGTCCTGGCAGAACTCAGAGTTAAAATGTCACAGTGTCCTGCCACCCCCAAGATATGCAGGTCATGTTTTGCTGGCCTATAGCCATTGGGCCATAGCAGGAAATAAAGCCTGCACTGGTTCATGAAACCTTGAAGCTTGCTACGGGTCCCTTCATAGTGCTCTAGTAGAAGTACCATGGGTTTGGGCTCATAAGGTGATATGGGACACAGGACCTGGGAAGGCATGTCCATTTGAAGTTCTGTGATCTGTTCCCAAAGGGCAGAGTTTTCCACCCAAAGCTCATCCATTGAGTCCTGTAAGGCTTGGTTTTCCACCTGTACACAGAAGATCCTCTCCTGGGGGCTCAGTGTCACCTGGGGCACCCGGGATGTGAACCAATTTACAACTAATGGTTGTACATATCTGTTAATTCCATATAATCCCATTTGCACTCTCCATCCCACGAACATCTCAGTTGTACCCAGATTGAACCTCAGCCAGCTAGCTCTCATCCAAGCCACAGTCTTTAGCAGACACTGGCTTTTTGTATCAACTGCACCAAGGGGATCAGCCAAAGGAGAGATACACAACTCAGTAGCTGTCTAGGTTCCTATATGTCCCCTATCACCATGACACCTGTGAATTCAAATTGTCTTCATACTTCAGACACTATCACCTATGCCTCCTTATTAACCCTCCAAGCAAAAAAGAGGGGGAACAGAGTAGAACCTTGCAGTGCCTTACTTCAAAGGACACCCTGCAGGTGGACGAACACACACTTAAAATCATGCTCTAATTTCTGTGACATGAAAAGGAGCAAATACACTACAAAGTGGTTTATCTACTCCTGTTAGTTACCACAACCTCACCACTGACACTTTATGGTCAACCAGATCAAATGCTCCTGACAGATGGAACAAAAGCAGCATAAAAGTTTTCATCTTCCAGAGCCAGAAGTAGATCATCCAGCACCACTGTTCCAATTTCTGTTCCATACCGAGGTCTAAACCCAAACTAACCACGTTAAGGAAATCTGAAAATGGCAAATATTTCCACACTCTTCTCTGTAAACTTCCCCAAAGTACACTGTATATTTTATCTCATTATACTTATCTCAGAAGCATATTGATCTTTTTGAGGGTGCCAAAGTCAAAAAACTGTTACTTGAGTAGGGGTCTTTTAGAGAATAGTTGGCATTATATGCCTGACACAGAAAGACACTGACTATCTCCACCAACTATATGCACATTACCTCCTTGCTGACCTTTACCAGTGTCACTGTGCTTCAGTGGGTCACAGCTGACAATACCAAATTCAGAATAGACTGTTGAGAAATAGGGCAGACTCACCCCAAGCTGGTGGTTATTCTATCATTAGATTATACCAAGTCAGTAACAAAAGTGAACTTCTGTATCATCACACTGGTTAACAAGTCATCAAAATGCAGTCTCCCTAGGCATTCCAGCCCTTTGCTTACCACCCAGTCACTGGAATTTATGATGAGTGGTACTGAAAACCAGTTTCATCAGAATTAGGGTCTTTCTAATCCCAAGGGATCAGCCACTTAGACAGGTCAATATGTAACTCAGATCTTACCCAATAACACGCTGATGCCAATCCTTGAGTAACTAAAAACTAAATATTTAATAATAGAAGAAAAGAAGGAATTACATATGGTTAATAGATCATATATATACAAATTATTACAAAGTCATTTATCAGATTTGTAGCAGTGATGGAATAAACTGCGAGTTTGCAATTATCTCACTGCAATCACCCAAACAGATTGGCAGTCATCAGTCTTTGTTTAGAACTTCCTTGTTAGAAATCCAGTCCAGAGAAATGAAGCAGGAAATGAAGACTAAATGGAGATTATCTCAGTTGCTTTTTATATCCTCTGCCATGTGCACTGAAATTTACTGTCCCAAACAAAGCTCACAGCCTCTGTCTGTGGAAAGTTACTGGCGCAAGATGGAATCCAGTGTCACATGAGCATATCACATGTCCTTACATGGCTTGCTGAGTCACAGTGGGTAGTCATTGGCCCCCTGGTACTGGGGCATCTGAAGGAGGACCTAACTGGGCAGGATGAGTTTCTTCTATGGCCCATTGATAGAGTGAAGTGTCCTTAATTGGCCATCAACACATAGCTTGATGTAAATCCTATCTGGTGGGTGTCACTCAGGAATACAACACATGTGTAAGATACAAGTGCATAGCCAATATTCATAACTTTAGATCTATGTATCATCTTTGTATTTAACTGGGATAATCATATTTGATAGATCACAACTTTTCCATTGAAACCTTACATAATACACTTTGTACAAGCTTTCTTGCAATTGTATAAGAGTGGTCATACCAATGATATGAATGGTCATATTCAATCATACAGCATAACAACCAGCCAACAGGGACACAAGTTCAATGGACAGGTAGTTAATTGAAATGCCCCCAACATCTCTGGAACCCAAATGAGCATCACTGGCCTGGTCCATGACAAAGAAGGAATCTCTCACCAAATCTGATACAATTAAACAATACAGGAAACACTAAATACAAAAATAGACAACCCCTCCCCCCAGTACTTTTCTTATCCCCTCCTCAAAACATCTTCCCTTTCTGCCACTAAAACCAGATGACTCTTCAGTGGAACATGGGGAGGAAACCCCATGAAGCTCAGGCTCTAAAGAACACTCTCACCTTACTCCTTAAAATCCCTCCCAAAAATCACAGATTTAGAAATTCCAAGGCCAAAAGAGACCATTTCATCATCTAGTCTGCCCTCCAGTATAACACAGGCCATAGAACATCTGCAAAATAATTCCTAGAGTATATCTTTTAGAAAAACATCATTTTTATTTAAAATTGTCAGTAATGGAGTATCTATCATGACCTTTAGTAAATTGTTCCAATAACTAATTATCCTCCCTGCCAAACAATGTCTGACTTATTCCAACCTCAATTTGTCTAGCTTTAATTTCCAGTCGTTGGATTGTGTTATACCTTTCTCTGCTAGACTGAAGAGCACCCTGTTAAATATTTGTTTCCCATGTAGGTACTGTGACAGACCCAGACCAGTGGGGTACAGGAGTCCGGTAGAAGGCAAATATACTGGCCACTGGATGAATAGTTTTCTGTTCCCTGAGTTACCAGAGCAGGGGCTTCACTAGAGCAATCAGGAACCTGCTAGAACTAATTAGGACAGGCAAGCTAATTAAGACACCTGGAGCCAATTAGGAACATACCAGAATCAATTATGGCAGGCAGACTAATCAGGACACCTGGTTTAAAAAGGACCTCCTGTCAGTTAGTGGAGGGTGTGTAAGGAGCAGGGAATGAGAAGGCATGATGCTGGAGGACTGAGGTGTACAAGTGTGATCAGGCTTCAGGAGGAAGATCCTGTAGTGAGGATAAAGAAGGTGCTGAGGGGAGGCCATGGGGAAGTAGCTCAGGGAATTGTAGCTGTAGCTGTCATGCAGCTGATATAGGAGACGTAAACAGCTGCTATCCACAGGGCCCTGGGCTGGAATCCCAGTGTAGAGGGTGGGCCTGGGTTCCCCGCAATTTCTGATTCAACACAGGAGAAGTTGACTTGGTCTTTGAGCAACACCAGAAGTGAAGGTGTAATTTGGTAAAGGATCTGGCCTGTCCCTGACCCACTAGGAGGGACAACAGAGTCTGTTCTCCATTTTCCACATGCTGGTCAGTGATGAGGTTAGCTGAGTGAATGGTAGGTTTGAGCCTCTAGCAGAAGTGACCAAACTGAGGGCTGCCATGAACCTCTGAGGTGAGCAAATCCACCAAAAAGTGCAGAACCCACCAAGGCAGTGGAGGAACTTTGTCACAGTGCTTATAAACTGTAATCAAGTAATCTCTTAACCTTCTCTGTTAAGATAAATAGATTGAGCTCACTGAATCTGTTACTAATGGGCATGTTTTCTAATCCTTTAATCATTACCATGGCTCTTCTCTGAACTTTCTCCAATTAGTCAATACCCTTCTTGAAATGTGGACACAAGAACTGGATACAGTATCCCAGCAGCAGTTACATCAGTGCCAAATACAGAGATAAATAACCTCTCCACTCCTACGTGAGATTCTTCTCTTCATGCATCCAAGTATAGCACTGCACTGGGAGCTCATATTCAGCTGATTCTCCACCACAATCCCCAAATCTTTTTCAGAGTCACTGCGTCCCAGGATAGAGTCCCCCATCCTGTAACTATGGCCTAAATTCTTTGTTCCTACATGTACATATTTACATTTAGCTGTATTAAAACATGTTTGCTTGCACCCAGATTACCAAGTGATCCAGATCACTCTGTATCAGTGACATGTCCTCTTTGTTATTTACCACTCCATCAAATTTTGTATTATCTGCAAACTTTATCAGTGATTATTTTATGTTTTCTTCCAGGTCATTGATAAAAATGTTAAATAGCATAGAGCCAAAACCCGACCCCTGTGGGACCCCACTAGAAACACATCCACCCAATGATTGCCTGTTTACAATTGCATGTTGAGACCTATCAGTTAGCCAGCCTTTAATCCATTGAATGTGTGCCATAGTAATTTTATGTATGCAGTGTTTTTGTAGCCATATTGGTCCCAGGATATAAGGGAGACAAGGTGGGAGAGGCAAGTGTATGAGGTAATATTGTTTATTGGACAAACTTCTATTGGCGAGAGAGACAAGCTTTTGAGCTCATACAGAATTGTTCTTCAGACCTAAAGAAGACCTCTGTGTAAATTTGAAAGCTTGACTCTCTCACCAACAGAATTTGGTCTAATAAACAATATTACTTCATACACTTTGCCTCTATAGTAACTTTTGTCTAGTTCTCCAATCAAAATATCATGAAGCAAAGAGTCAAAGGTCTTATAGATTTCTAAGTATATTACCTCAGCCCTATTACTTTTCCCACCAAATTGTAATACCGTAAAAAAAGATATCAAGTTAATTTCTGTAAACCCACTTAGATTGGCATTACTCTCCTTTAGTTCTTTACTAATAATCATCAAGGCCCATATCAGCCATTCCCTTATCTTGCCTGGGGTCAATGTTAGACTGCAAGTCCTATAATTATCTAAGTCATCCAATTTATTCTTTTTAAATATTGGTACAACATTAGATTTCTTCCAGTCTTCTGGAACTTTCCCAGCATTCCAAGACTTATTGAAAATCAACATTAATGGTTCAGTGAGCTCTTCAGACAGCTCTTCTAAAACTCTTGGATGCAAGGTATCTGGACCTGCTGATTTTAAAATGTCTATCTTAGTAGCTGCTGTTTAACATCCTCCCAAGATGCTAGTGAAATGGAAATCATCATCATATATGACATGACTGAATCATCTGTTTTTCCCCAAACACAATACAAAAGTATTTACTGAACAATTGTACCTTTGTGGATTATGGATAATTCTACCATTTTCATCTAGTAATGGACCAATGCCGTTAGGATTCTTTTTGTTCTTCATATACCTTTAAAACCTATTTTCTAACTCTGCTAGGCATAGATTTTTTTTCTTTTTACCTCTCCGTTTCCTATCAATTTTCTATGACTTTTCTAGCTTCTGATTTATATTCATTCTTATCGACTTCCCCTTTCTTCCATTTGTTTTTATATATATATATTAAATTTTTATAGCTGCCTTCTCTTCTCCTCTAAACCAGCTCAGATTTTTTAAGCAATATGGCCTTCTTCCTCAGTCCTGGGACTGTGGCTTTTTGAGGCATCTAGTAAAGTTTTCTTAAACAATTCCCAATTATAATCAACTCATGATCACTTGTACCTAAGTAATCATTAATTTTTATATCTGTGATCAGTTTCTCTCTTTGTCAAGATAAGATCTAATATAGAATCCCCCAGTATTGGATGCAACACTTTTTGAGTTAGGAAACTGTCATCTATAATATTTAGAAATTCCAAGGATGCTTTGGGTACTGGCAGCATGAGACCTCCAGTATGTGTCACTCAAATTGAAGTCCTCCCATGATTATAAAGCTGCTTAAGGAGGTGGTCACCCTATTCGTTAATGTGATTTGGCGGCCTGTAGCAGACACTAATACATCATCTCCTGCTTTATCTGTTAGAACATTGACCCATAAGAATTCAAGATCATTTTCTTCTAAGTTGTCAGTGACTCAAACAGATAATGCCATTTTTGACAGAGTGCTACTCCCCCTGCCACCTTTTGCCCACTCAGTCCTTCCTAAATAGGTTATAATCATTGATTTTAACATTTCAGTAATTGGAATCATCCTATCAGGTTTCAGTAATACCAACTAGATCAAGTTTGTGCTAATAAATGAACAATTCCTCGTTTGTTACCTGGGCTTCTATTATTAGAGTATAGGTAATTAAAGAACGTGTTAGCTTCATGTTCTTTGGTTCCTTGAATAATGTTGTTCTCAGTATCTTGATTTTGTGCTAACTGTGTGCGTCCCCCTCTTTATTAGTTTAACACCTTCCTGACTTCTCTAGCCAACCAGTCTCCAAGGAGATAGCTTCCCCTTCTACTGAAGTGTAGGCCATCCAAACTATGTAGTCCTGTCTCCCCATAAAAGGTGGACCATGTTCCACAAAACCAAAACCGTGCACCCTACTCAGCTTAACTAGCCAGTGGTTCACTTCCAGAATCTTCTGCCTTCTGTCTTCTTCTGCTCCTGGGACAGGAAGGATCTCTGAGAAGATTCTTTGAACATTATTCTTTAACATGCTTTCAACTCCTCTGAATTAATCTATTATCTTTGAGATATCCCTCGATCAGCATCATTAGTGCCAATATGAACTATCACCATTTGATCCTTGCCTATTGAATTCAGAAGCAAACCCAATCTTACAATGATCTCTCTGGCTCTGGGAAGAGAGGACACTGTCCTGTTGTCAGTTGGTCCCTTGCAGAATTCTGAGTATTGCGTGCTCAACAAGGATTGCCCATCTCCTCTTTGTGGGCAAGCTTAATTTTCTTACAGGTTTGGCCAAGCTGCCATCTCTCTGTTCCCTTAGACCAGCTGGATCTTGAAAGTTGTCTTCCACAGTTTCCACAGTGAGGACCTGGCATTGATTGGAAACTACTAGATATGTGGAATTCCTCCTGGTCCTCTTCTCTCTGGTGGCCACAACCTACCCATCCTTATTTATCTTTAGCTTTGCAGAAAGCAACTGTGAACTCTTGCCTTTGGTGGTTATGAACTTCCTCTCTCCAACTCCTTAGTGAGCAGTTCCTTTCTTCCTTGAACAAGGGGCACCTATGTTTTCCAAACCTTGCTGACCAGGATCTCCTCATCCTCTCTGATTATCCTAGCATCTCTACTTTCTTACACTTTGTCAAGGTTCCTCCCCCACTCTGAACTCTAGGGTACAGATGTGGGGACCTGCATGAAAACCTCCTAAGCTTACTTTTACCAGCTTAGGTTAAAACTTCCCCAAGGTACAAATTAATTTTATCCTTTGTCCTTGGAATATCCACTGCCACCACCAAACTCTAACTGGGTTTACTGGGAAACGTAGTTTGGACAAGTCTTTCCCCCCAAAATCCTCCCAACCCTTGCACACCACTTCCTGGGAAAGATTTGGCAAAAATCCTCACCAATCTGCAGAAGTGACCACAGACCCAAACCCTTGGATCTGAGAACAATGAAAAAGCATTCCGTTTTCTTACAAGAAGACTTTTAATAGAAATAGAAGTAAAGGAATCACCTCTGTAAAATCAGGATGGTAGATACCTTACGGGGTAATTAGATTCAAAACATAGAGAATCCCTCTAGGCAAAACCTTAAGTTACAAAAAAGACATACAGACAGAAATAGTCATTCTATTCAGCACAGTTCTTTTCTCAGCCATTTAAAGAAATCATACTCTAACACATACCTAGCTAGATTACTTACTAAAAGTTCTAAGACTCCATTCCTGTTCTATCCCTGGCAAAAGCAGCGTACCGACAGACACAGACCCTTTGTTTCTCTCCCTCCTCCCAGCTTTTGAAAGTATCTTGTCTCCTCATTGGTCATTTTGGTCAGGTGCCAGCGAGGTTACCTTTAGCTTCTTAACCCTTCTCAGGTGAGAGGATTTTTCCTCTGGCCAGGAGGGATTTTAAAGGGGTTTACCCTTCCCTTTATATTTATGACACACTTATTTACTTTCTTGACACTAGTCATGATTTTATGGACCTCTATCATATTCCCTCCTTAATCATCTCTTTTCAAAGTTGGAACCTCCCAGTCTTATTAATCTCTCCTCATATGAACTTGTTCCAGACCCCTTATGTTTCTTGGTTGTTTTTTTCCCCCTGTCCCTTTTCCAATTCCAATACCCTCTTTTTCAAGATGCGGGCATACCATGGATATATACGAAGATAGATAATAAAACAGGAAATATTATACTATCCCTTTCCTAATAATTCCCAATATTCTGTTAGTTTTTTGACGGCTGATGTATATTGGATGGATGTTTTCAGAAAACTGTCCACAATGATTCTAAGATTTCTTTCTTAGATGGTAGCAGTTGATTTGAACCCTATTATTTTGTATAATTGGGATTATATTTTCCAATATGCATTATTTTGCATTTATCAACATTGATTTTCATCTGCCATTTTCTTGCCCAGTCACCCAGTTTTGTAAATTCCCTTTGTAACTCTTTGCAGTCTGCTTTGAATTTCACTATAAGTAGTTTTGTATCATCTGTAAATTTTGCCATCTCATTGTTTACTGTTTTTTTCAGATCATTTATAAATATGTTTAACAGTACTGATTTCAGTACAGATCCCTGGACACCACTATTTACCTCTCTCTATTCTAAACACTGACCATTTATTTATTACAACACCTCCTTTAATAACTCTCTCAATCTGGGACAGTTCCTCAGATTAACTGTGATCACCCAGTCGACTCATTGATTGTCTAGCAGGCTTCCTGCTTCTAATGCACTTTTTAAAAAAATGTAAACTGATAGTTATTGAACCAGGTGTGTAGAACATAAAACAAGCCTACCAATGAAAGTATTCAATTGCCCTGTTTAAGCACTTAACAGACCAAAGTAATACCAAAAAAAAAAAATCCCAAAACCTAAAAGTAGCCTCTGAGGGAGGGGAAGTTCCAAAAAAGCTTTGGAAAGTCTAAATTCCAGTATTGGGGTACAGATTTAATCAAAGTCCCAGCCAAAGTAAACCTTACTGTGGGCAACAACTTGGAACAATCCCTACAGAAATGCTGTACAAAAGTACAATCGGCACATACTGGAGGGCAAGAGGAAAGAATGGATCAAGAAATGGGATACTCTGAATTGAAACTAAGTGAACTACTAGAGGAAACCTTTTTGGAAATTGTTAAACAAATAAAAGATATCCGTTCAGTATTGTCCTGAGAAGTGTGTACATAGAAGCCTGGGGAATATTGGAAAAACAAGAGAGATATCTTGTAACAAAGCTGAAACGGTAATTGGCCAGAAACACTTAATTGGGTATTGAGTTTTACTCCTATATTAACTAATTATTCCAAGATACTTGGGAGGTGCAAGTGCATTAATGTATATACGCCAGTTCACCCTTGTCCTTTCCGGTATAGCTAATGGAGAGGTACAAGAAGTGTATCTGGTAATATATGCAAGCACCTGGGGAAATGAAATAGGGCACTATAAAATAGTGCCAAAAGAAAATGAATTGTGGTGTATACCTGGAGAGGAATGGAAACAAATAATAGGAGCCCAGTGGGAATGGGGCACCTTAATTAGAAAAGGAAATTAAAGTTTACAATGAAAAATAAAAGGGTAATGTGACATAGAACAAACAAGCAGACTTGTAATAACTGTAAAAGGTGCACTTGCTCAAAAATAGAAAATTATTTTAAAAGCTGCAGAAAACATAAGATCTAAAATGTGTGTTTGGTATAATGTTGTATGTCAAATAACAGAATGGAATGAAATTGAATGGGCATGAAATTGAATGGGCAATGTTGTTTTGGATTTGTGGAACCGCACTATTAGTACTTTTGTGCTTCTGTATTGGATATCAAATATGTAAGTAGTGTTTAAAAAAAGACAAGCTTTGCAGAAAACTTTTAAGATTAAATTGTCAGATTATGCTTGATATCTTATGTGAAACATACCTACAGCTCCCTCCCCAGATATCCTAGCTATTGCAATATCTTAATACAGAAAATCTATACATCAATCATCCTCCATGCTGCTTTTCCCAAATCCAACCAAGAGTAACCTTCAAGAGGTGTCAGGCCATGGTGGAAAGGTGGCCATAGCAATCACAGAAGCAGGTTCTGAGTGTGGGAGTTGGGCCCTACTCAGTGTTCTCATACGCATGGAGAGAGATGGTGTCTCGCCTCTAGAGGTACCAGGCTGTGGTAGAAAAGCTATAGAAAGTGAGATTTCATATATAGCCTGTAAGTTCTTTTTCCCCCAGGAAGTGCTAGGCCATGGTAAAAATGAGGCAGTTGCAGTTGCGGGATCTAAGTGGGAGTGTGATGTCATATTGTAATACCAACAGACCCCGACCATCGATGGGAGGGATAGAACCTGGGATCTCTGGAACTAAATGCATGAGCCTCTACTGCATGAGCTAAAAGCCATATGCCCATTAGCTAAGGTTGTAGAGCAGACTCATTAATCTCTAAGTGGTCTCAGTGCCACTAGAAGGTACAGAGCACCACACCCAGGAGGTGTGTGGGTTACATTATCGCATACTTTAAAACGTTCAAGAGATAACAAAATCTATGGAGAATTTTATTTGACCATATGTGTTAAATGAATTATGATGGCAAATCAACACTGATATAAAATATGGGCACTAAAAATAATTCAATTCTGTTGGCTGATATCCTCAATCTTAAACTGTGATCAGATGAATAAAAAATCATGATAGAATAGGATGAAAAATTAGAAAACCTGTCTGGAAAAAAAAAAGTCCCTTTAGGTTTTTCTCCCAGGTGGTGGGAGTCCCTGGCCATGCGCAGTTCTCTACATTGTGTGGCTTATGTTCAGGCCCCAGTTTTAATCCTTGCAAGGGGACCCCACCCTCTGGAGGCCTTATTATGTCTCTTCCAATGGGGGATCAAAAGGAAAACAAATGTTCCAGTGCAGCCAAGAATAATTTCTTCCAAGAGCCAACTAAAACGGGAAAAGGCAAAACAGTACCTTCTTTCTTTGGGGCTGTCTGCACAGTGATTTTCTAGGAGTCCTTCTGGTAGGGTAGCTGAATCGTCTTCATACTGTCAGGCTTACCCTGGCAGTTTGCTGCATTCCCTGTAGAGCTGAGGGTGGAGAACTCCTTGATGGGAGCTCCTCTTGTGGTTTCATGAGTCACTCTAGCCATTTCCTGCTCAGGCTGATCTCTCCCCCCTAGCTGACTGCAGTTTCCTCCTTTTTAAAGTCCTCCTCCCTACCATACGTGATGGACAGGGCCGGAGAGGTGGGCTGATCCCACTCATAGAGCACCTCTGGCGCCTTCCTCATCAGTGCCCTATGCACCCTGCCATACTGTCAATGCAGCAAAGCAGGGAAATCTGTCTGGAATGTTCATTCACAACACTGAGCAAATCATGAGTTGGTTAATGCATCAATAAATAACTTCAAAGACCAACAGTTATCTCTTTAATACTGTAGAAGGATCATTATATTATTGTCTCTTTATAACTTAAGAGTGCCCAATGCATTCCAAATTACAAACACAGGAGCCTGCTCATATCGGTTTTTGTTCTGGATGTCACAGTTTAGCACCTGGTTTAAATTTATATGTAAAAATGTTGTGATCTATAGACTTTTTACTGTTCTGCTTGAGAATTCAATTTGAATAATAGTCACTTACAAATTCATAGGTCCTTCTGCATCACTAAAAGTTAAACATCATTCAGCTTCTTCAATGAACTGAAGTGACACTAAGATCTTTGCAAACAAAATGGCAGTGATAGAAATACTTTAGAAAGGAAATGTATAGACATACTGTAACATGTGGTTTCAGATGAACTGTGATTATAGTCATCTGCTACAGTTTCAGCACTAACCATGCAAAACAAAAACCTCCAGCATAATAAATACACGACAGGAAGGAATGAAGATAAATTACATTCTCAAACTGCATTTATTGCAAATGTATTTTGCAGCAGGTAAGAGCTTTGGTTCATGTCAGGAGCAAAAGGTATCAAGCCCTGATTTGAGGATGCTTTTTCCTGAGCCTATAACTGCATAATCCTTGCTTACTAAAATAGAAACTGATTCTGCAACCCTTAGTTCCACTGATTTCAATGAGATTGCTCACAACAATAAGGACTACTCAGGCAAGTAAGGATTGAAAAATTGGGCCCATGTTTTGTATAGATTTGCATGATCATGTTGGGACAACTCCTGGAATCTTGACTTGGGAGTTTTGATTGAGTCCTGGAATTAGTTGTTTGTTTTGAAACTAATATCAAGTCGAAATGATGATATATTGTATCCATTGTTGACCAGCCAGTTTGGGCAGGTCCAAATAACAAATTTCATTGTGCAGAGGGAGATGTGCAATCTTTCTTTCTCCCCTCAGCTCATAGGAGGATTCCAAGTTTATTCCAAATTATGCAACTTCTGTTGAAACCCTTCAACCATGATTACAATGTACTATATAACTGTTACTGGACAAATGCTGCACAGTCTAGTTTTGAAACTTTTAATGGGCTGTCAGGGTTCCCTCTCCACTCTGAACTCTGGGGTACAGATGTGGGGACCTGCATGAAAGGCCCCCTAAATTTATATTCTACCAGCATAGATTAAAAACTTCCCCAAGCCACAAATTCCTTTCCTTGTCCTTGAACGGTATTGCTGCCACAACCAAGTGATTTAAACAAAAAATCAGGGACGGGTCTACTCTGCCCCTCCCTTTGGGGAAGGGGTGGGGTAGATCCTGGGTTGCCCTTAAATTCAAAAAGTGATCTTGGGCGTAAAAAGTTTGGAGACCACTGCTGTAAAAGAAGCCTATGCCTAAGTTCATGCAACTGAAAACAGCGCAGTTACCTTTGGGGATGTAATCAACTTTATGGGTCTGATAACTGAACATTTCAATATTATTTTTAAAGAGGCATGGTAAACCAGAATACACATTGCACAACAGTTGGCCATCTTGCTGTCGTTTACATATGATACGGAGTACAACCAGAATGTAAAAAACATTGCCACAGATTGCTTCTCTGACTTATCCTTTTCCAGTAACTGCTTACAGCATGATGATGGTATGATTGTATTGGAAAGAGAAGCCTTAGAGCTGTGGCAGCAGATCAATTCAAAGTATCTTTTAAGATATATCCTGTGATAGAAAAAATATAAAATTACCTAAGAAGAAAACAGATAAACAATTATCCAGATGTTTCTCAATTTCTTTCACACATGTGACTTCAATGGAGTTGTAGCAATTTACACCAGCAAAGGATATGGCCCAGTATATGACATGCAGTATTCATAGTTTAATTATACCTCTGACGAAACCACTCAAGTCACTTCAATTTTCTTTAAAAATGTCTTAACAAAACAAAGACTCGATTTTTACTAGAGAGATATGAAGGATTCAAAAGTTTAATGTACTATAAAATTCTGTTACTTGTCAGATGCACGATAAACATGTGGTGCCATTATAGCCAGTTCCTTTACCTGATTCTGCATAGGCACAGGTTTCCTACAGTATCAACAGCACTTTTGAAATAACACAAGTGACAATATACTATTACTGTAATCAACTATATCAATCCAGTGGCTCGAGATGCCCCCTATTTTCCCCAAGGTTACAGCCAGAACGGTAATCATATTCTTGTTAATAATTGTCAGGAAGGAAGTCTGAGGGAAAAAGTCTCCAACAATGGACATCAATTTATAACTGTGGGATCTGAAGAATTTTTGAAGAAGAGAACTATTAAGCACAGACATTCTTCCTATTATTTTCGCCAGGCCAATTGGGAGAGACATCATTTTAATTGAGTTTTGAATGACTGTTTGCAAACTGCTGACCAAGGAGAGCCCTGGAAATCATTTGCCAGAAATTTCTTATAGAGCTACTGCATAAATCAAGAAAACAAAAACAGAATAAAAACAATAATTATCACATGGGAGGAATATGCAGACAAGGTTAAATGTTGATGTTTTCCAGAAGGCCACATCGGATAAAAAGACATAAAACAGTTCAGCAAAGCAGCATGACAAAATCAAGATGAAAACAAGTGGGAACATGGGAGGGTACCATAATGCCAAATATCCAGAACTGCAGCATGGCTCTTTGTCAGAAGAATATGAAAACACAGACCATCAGGAATAATCTCAGCACAGTCAAATTGTATTAACCCTCTTTTGGTGGGAGAGGGAGGAGCCAGGTACCAGATGGGAAAATATGGAATGTTGCACATCTTGTTCTTTCTACTCAGTAAGGGTGAAATTTACCCTTGTGCAGACTCCCAATCAAAACTGCTTATGCTGGTCCTGTTCTGTGGCTAGGTCTTCAGTCTTTAAGGCTGTGAATCAGGCATTTTTCACAAACACAAATTTACTTTTTGTGGAGGAGGAAAGAGGGGGATAAGAAACCACCATGTCTTCCATCTGCAGACTGAGGAGCAGACATTTAAGTACACTTTTCAAAAGTGCCTAAGGGAGTTAGGCACCCAACTTCCATTGGTTCTTCTGAAAAGCCTACCCTTTGTAAATACATAATTATTTTGTTAGAATATGAAACCTTATTTTCTTTGATATTGCAATTAAACTAGACCTTTTACAAAGAGGATGACAGCATTATATTTTTAAAAGCCTGCTTAGTTCACACAACCTTAATCTGAAGCAATTTTCCAGTTAAAGGAGCCCTTGCATATCTTTCATTTAGATCAAAGAAATTGTCTAATTGTCCTTCTGGGTCATATTAGGCAATGCTTAAATAACCTATTCAGCATGAATTTCTACTGCATAAGCAAACTACTGATGCAAGGATTGATTTCTGTATTCAGACGCTGATACAGCTCAGTTGTTTGAGTACTGTTGCTTAAAATGCTCATTAAGGAAGATGGTTTAATAATGTTAAAGTTAATTCTTGAATGATTTATTCAAAAATAATGAAAATGTATAACAATAGAACTGCTTCAATAAAGAAAACATGTTCACAAATGAATTTTTCAAAGTGACAATATTGTTTGGCTAAATTGCCAATTAATAGTTCCGCAAGTTCTACTGTTCATAAGGTAGAAAGCGGCATTTTAAGAAAGCAGTTAAGAAATGAAAAGGGATGTTAATGAATATAATATTGATCTAAAGAATACCATTTTAGCAATGACATGAAAGCAAGAGAATGAAATGGCTGTAACTAAACTCAGTGTAGGGACAAATTATGGTTGGCCTGTTACCCAGGGTTTTCAGAACCCACAGCAGGGGCAACTATTTCACTACAGATGGTGTCAGGAATATATCAGTAAGAATACAGCAATTCTGTCTGATCAAGGATTAAATGCAAGTGAGCATGCTCTTGTGTAACACTGCAGTTTATTAGATTTAAACACATCCAGGTATAAGCAATAGGTTTAGAACATCCCAGATATTTACCTACCATCTGGAACCGTATTGAGTAATTAACAGCAGGTTCACAGTGGCCAGTTGCTCACCCATTGGGGAGAAAAGGGTGTCAGGAAAAACGTCTCTCAAGATGGCTTCAGAGGACGGCTCCAAAGTACATTCTATTAGTTAATCTTTTGTAGCTGACTTCTACAAAATGCATAGGTCATAATGACCCCTACTGGATCATCACTTTTCATAACGTTCAATAAACTTCTAACATCAGAGGCATCCAAACTCAAGGTTTTCCAACCACCAAGGTTTTCAGTCTCACGTGTTTACTTGTCTGCAGCTAGATTTTTGACCTTGCTTCTGAAAGCCTGTCTCCAAATTAACCCTTAACTATGTGGTGTTCTATTTCATTAATTCATAGTGTCTGAGTGCACATAATATGGTTGCAATTAGCTTAAATTAGGACAAATCCAGGACAACAGGTCCTGTGAAAATGCACTGGTGGGATGTGAGGATCCTTACCCATGTGCCTATGCACCAATGCAAGAAGCAGCCCTAATGCAGCTACTAACGCTCCCTGAGAACAAGAGGATTCTGTTAGCACAGCCAAAAGTGCTACGTATCCCAAAAGAGGTGCATGTCTGCAGTTTGGAGCATTGGCAGGAGCTGGTGTAACGCTGACAAATGCCGGTCATTGTCGGGCAGGATCAAACCTGGGACTCCTGAAGCTTAGTGCATGAGCCTCTACTGCATGAGCTAAAAGCCAACTGCCTGTTAGCTAAGGCTCTAGAGCAAATTCATTCCTCTCTTTTTCTCTTTAAGTGGTCTCAGTGCCACTAGATGGGACAGAAGACCACACTCAGGAGGTGTGTGGGTTACATACTTCTCCCTAGCAGAGGAAGCACCCCTGAGCTTCAGAGACTTCCCAGTTGATATCCCAGATGAGCCCCCAACTTGTAATACCGACAGACCCCGGTCATTGGCAGGTGGGATCGAACCTGGTCTTTCTGAAGCTAAATGCATGAGCCTCTCCTGCATGAGCTAAAAGCCAACTGGCTGTTAGCTAAGGCTGTAGAGCTGACGCAATCTCTCTCTCTCTCTCTCTCTGTCTAAGTGGTCTGGTGCCACTAGATGGGACAGAACACCACACCCAGGAGATGTGTAGGTTACATTGGCATCTTCTCCACTCACTAGCATGGGAAAAGCAATACAGAGTGGAACTGACGGTACATCTTTTTATTCTACAAGCACTCGCTTCTAGAGCTCCCAGAGGCTGTATACCTTAGATAAGCATACTGCCTCATTACGTCACCTCTCAGGCTCTCCTCACCATCCATCCAAGTACCCATAACTTATCCCCTAGTAAATGACAGTAACCTAAATAATTTCAGATATAAAAAATTGCAGTCATTTAGGAAACAAAGGCCTGATTCAAAGTCCATTGAAGCTAGTGGGAAGACTTCCAGTGATTTCAGTGGACTTTGGATCAGGGTCCAACAGCATATTTTAACAGGTGTCAAACACATTTTGCTTGATTTTATTCTGCCTATTCAGAAAAACTTAGTGCTCATCTGATGTATGCTTCAGTTGTATCTTTTGTTGTTCACAGACATACTGCAGCTATATTTTATTGTAATATGTTGCTTTCAAGGTTACGGTAACTTTAAATACTGCTGAGAAAAACAAATGGCTATATCACCCTTGGAAATAGTTTTTTTTAAGTCAGTGAGAAGCAGATAAAGAATGTTACAGCTCGGTAAAATGGAGACTATTATTTACAGACAAAATCTTTGTTAAGATAGAATTTAGCATGAGGATATATTGTTCTTTATAAAATGTCATTGCTGATGTTTTAGTTAAAAGGAAAACACACACAAACAAATGCTAGTAAATCAGGGGATTTAACTGAGATTCCAGCAACAACCTTAACTCAGATATTCACCAGCTTTCTGGCTTCAAAGAAAGTCTGAAGACCTCACCAGCTAACAAATGCAACTAGAGTTATATTTTTGAAATTATGAATGGCCATAAAGGCTATGATGAACACTTTTGCAAAGTCTTATAATTCAAAACCAGTTTCTACAATTAACCTCAAATTTAACATACATGCAAATTCTTCTCAGGGGTGAGACAACATACAAGGAATATTCTGTAGAAAGGAGGTTCACCCTGAACTTAATTTTGGCAACTATATTAAAACCTTAACTGTGAACGAAACAATGTGACTCTATAATAAGTTAATTGATTTGTCTTGGTTACTTAGCTGAGCATATCTGATTTGGGGAATATTGTTTTATGGATCTATATGGATCCAACCATGAGAGGTGCTGAGTGATCCAAATTCCCAGCATTCAGTATCTTGCAGGATCAGGCCTATAGTGAACAAGCAGATGCAATGTCCAAATTGATTTAGTAGCGATTCAACGTTTAACATAGTGAATGCCAGTGAAAATAAGGTAGGATCTGAGGCTAAAACAGAGAAAGAACAAGTTAAAAATCAGGCACTGGCACCCTGACAGCAGGATTGTCCGGCTATGTAGACTCCCTCCTCAGGCCCTACGCTATCAGCACTTCCAGCTATCTTCAAGACACCACTGACTTCCTGAGGAAACTACAATCCATCAGTGATCTTCCTGAAAACACCATCCTGGCCACTATGGATGTAGAAGCCCTCTACACCAACATTCCACACAAAGATGGACTACAAGCCATCAGGAACAGTATCCCCGATAATGTCACGGCAAACCTGGTGGCTGAACTTTGTGACTTTGTCCTCACCCATAACTATTTCACATTTGGGGACAATGTATACCTTCACATCAGGGGCATTGCTATGGGTATCTGCATGGCCCCACAGTATGCCAACATTTTTATGGCTGACTTAGAACAACGCTTCCTCAGCTCTCATCCCCTAATGCCCCTACTCTACTTGCGCTACATTGATGACATCTTCATCATCTGGACCCATGGAAAAAAAGCCCTTGAGGAATTCCACCATGATTTCAACAATTTCCATCCCACCATCAACCTCAGCCTGGACCAGTCCACACAGGAGATCCACTTCCTGGACACTACAGTGCTAATAAGCGATGGTCACATAAACACCACCCTATACCGGAAACCTACTGACCGCTATGCCTACCTACATGCCTCCAGCTTTCATCCAGACCACACCACACGATCCATTGTCTACAGCCAAGCTCTACAATACAACTGCATTTGCTCCAACCCCTCAGACAGAGACAAACACCTACAAGATCTCTATCAAGCATTCTTACAAGTACAATACCCACCTGCTGAAGTGAAGAAACAGATTGATAGAGCCAGAAGAGTACCCAGAAATCACCTACTACAGGACAGGCCCAACAAAGAAAATAACAGAACGCCACCAGCCATCACCTTCAGCCCCCAACTAAAACCTCTCCAACGCATCATCAAGGATCTACAACCTATCCTGAAGGATGACCCATCACTCTCACAGATCTTGGGAGACAGGCCAGTTCTTGCTTACAGACAGCCCCCCAACCTGAAGCAAATACTCACCAGCAACCACACACCACACAACAAAACCACTGACCCAGGAACCCCAACGAAGCCCGTTGCCAGCTGTGTCCACATGTTTATTCTGGGGACACCATCATAGGGCCTAATCACATCAGCCACACTATCAGAAGCTCATTCACCTGCACATCTACCAGTGTGATATATGCCATGTGTCAGCAATGTCCCTCTGCCATGTACATTGGCCAAACTGGACAGTCTCTATGTAAAAGAATAAATGGACATAAATCAGACATCAAGAATTATAACATTCAAAAACCAGTCAGAGAACACTTCAATCTCTTTGGTCACTCGATTACAGACATAAAAGTGGCAATTCTTCAACAAAAAAACTTCAAAAACAGACTCCAACGAGAGACTGCTGAATTGGAATTAATTTGCAAACTGGATACAATTAACTTCGGCTTGAATAAAGACTGGGAGTGGATGTGTCATTACACAAAGTAAAGCTATTTCTCCATGTTTATTCCCTCCCCCCCCCCACTGTTCCTCAGACATTCTTGTCAACTGCTGGAAATGGCTCACCTTGATTATCACTACAAAAGGTTCCCCCCACACACACACTCTCCTGCTGGTAATAGCTCACCTTACCTGATCACTCTTGTTACAGTGCGTATGGTAACTCCCATTGTTTCATGTTCTCTGTGTATATAAATCTCCCCAGTTTCAGCCAGCTGCAGAAAACTATCAAAGTCTCAGGTTGCACGTCAGAGTCTAAACTATATTCAAGAATCCACTGTATTTTCCACTGCATGCATCCGATGAAGTGAGCTGTAGCTCACGAAAGCTTATGCTCAAATAAATTGGTTAGTCTCTAAGGTGCCACAAGTACTCCTTTTCTTTTTGTGGATACAGACTAACATGGCTGCTACTCTGAAACCTATCAGTTACAGGGCACTGGAACACTTTTTGCAGTGGGGGTGCTGAAAGCCAGTGGTCCCCAAACTTTTTACTTCACCCCCCCCTTACCCCTGTCCATGCCCCTCTCCACAGAGCTGGGGCCAGGACTGGGCCATGGTTCCAGGAGGGTGGTGGGACATGAACAGGGGTAAGGGGGTAAAGGCTGGAACCAGGAGCGTGGGTCCTGCAGCCAGGACCCTGGGCACAGAGGTGGGAGCAGAGCCCCAGTGTGGGTCCTGCAGCTGGGACCCCACGTGTGAGGCTGGGAGCAGAGCCCGGGGTGCAGGTCCTGCAACCAGGAGTGGGGCTGGCGGCAGCCAGGACCCCGGCGCTCGGTTGGGAGCACTGGTACCCTGGGCGTTGGTTTGGCAGCCAGGACCAAGCACAAAACCGGGGGGTGCCTGTAGTTCCTGCACCTGTGCTCTGTTAGATATCTTCAAGTCACCAGAGCCTGATGAAACACATTCTAGAATACTCAAGAAGCTAAGGAAATATCTGAGCCACTAGCAATTATCTTCAAAAAATCAGGGAACACAGGAGAGAACCTAGTGGACTGGAAAAGGGCAATGAAATAGTGCCAATCATTAAAAAGGGCAATGAGGACAACCTGAGGAATTACAGACCAGTCAGTTTAACTTCAGTATCCTGAAAAATAATGGAGCAAATAATTAAGCACTCAGTTTACAAACACCTATAAGATAATAAGGTGATAAGTAACAATCAGCATGGATTAGTCAAGAACAAATCATATCAAACCAATCTAATAGCTTTCTTTCTAACAAGCCTGGTGGATGCGGGGGAGGAGGGATGGGTTTAAGCAGTAGATGTGGTATATCTTGACTTTAGCAGGCTTTTGATACTGTCTCACATGACCTTCTCATAAACAAAACTAGGGAAATACAACCTAAATGGAGCTACTATAAGGTGGGAGCATAACTGGTTGGAAAACCATTCCCAGAGAGTAGTTATCAGTAGTTCTCAGTCAAGCTAAAAGGGCATAACGAGTGGCTCCTGCAGGGATTGGTCCTGGGTCCAGTTCTGTTCAATATCTTCATCAGTGATTGAGATAATGGCATAGAGAGGACACTTACAAAGTTTGTGGACAATACCAAGCTGGGAAGGGTTGCACGTGCTTTGGAGGATAGGATTAAAATTCAAAATGAACAAACTGGAGAAATGGTCTGAAGTACATAGAAGGTTGTCACAAGGAGAAGGGAGAAAAAATGTTCTTATTAACCTCTGAAGATAGGACAAGAAGCAATGGGCTTAAATTGCAGCAAGTCAGGTTTAGGTTGGATTTTAGGAAAAACTTCCTGTCAGCGTAGTTAAGCACCTTGATTTCCGGTGCCCTCTCACCTGTGCCTGCCGCAGGCCAAAACCCTCTGCAGCTGCTGATGTCAACGCCATGATCCTGAAAGAATGAGTACCAAATTTACCCAGTCAAGACCACAGTAGTGCAAGCTTTTCCCAGTACCATGCTGAATTGATATCTTGTCAGGAAGCTGCCATCACCACAACTGGCCTGGCTGCAGGCCCCAGATTTTTAGTGAGGTTCTTATTGCCTTTACAGGGCACAAGCATTCATCTGCCCATTTCTTCAATAGCATATAAGCCCCTCTTCTCTTCTGGTCTGTTTTTGAGTACCTTAAGCACAGAAAAACTACTCCTGCAGATAGTTGCACTTCTGTTTTGTTTAATACATACTGGGATCTGTCTGCAGCTGCCATAGGCACCAGCTCATTTACTCTCAAACTGCCAGAGAAGTCAACAACAAATGCTGCCTTAAATAAAGTGGCTTCCCACCCATGGCTGGAGCCCCAGGCAGAGCCTTTGATAACTTTGACAGGGTTTCCAGTGTTATGGGTAACCCGTCATCCCTCCAGTGCCCACCCCTCCTGGGCTACTCTTCTAAGAGTTTCCTTACTATGAAATGCCCACATGGATCTGGGAATCCCACCAACCTACTCCAGGAGGACAGACCTTCTAGCTGCAGTGGGTACTCCAGGCAGACTCTGCGGTGGGTCAAAGGCACCACATGTTGTGCAACCTGGAGTGTGGGTATGACCCACCCAAAATGAAGCCCTTCCTGGGCCCTAAATTCTGCAAACTCTGAATGGCTGGCCTTATAGGCCCTCAAAGTCTACAGGTCAACCAAGTCCCTGACTAGTCCCTCTACTGTCATGAGCCAAGGTCCCACCATTGTTGGGGCATTGCCTATGGATCTCTGCTGGCCAACAGGATGAGTTGCCGAAATCTGTCGTTCTGATATCAGGAGAGCATCAGTAACACCATTATCTGCTGCTGGGACATGTGCTGCATAAAAAATGATAAGTTTCAGGCAATGTAAAACCAAGGCCCTCACCAGCCTCATTTCGCAACTTACTGGGTTTTTACAATATGGATCATGGGTTGGTTGCCATACCACAAATTGATTTTCTTGTTCTCAAAGTTTTCTCCCCAACTAATGACTGCCACCAGTATAGGAAAAACTCGATGAAGGTTGATATCCCCTGTAATACCCCGAGCCACACATCTTTCTGGCCACCTCTTTGCACACCACTCACCTTGAAAGTAAACTCCAAAACCTACACCTCCTAAGGCATCAGCTTTTACCTGCTACTCAGTGTTGAGCTACCAGTCTGAACACCATATTGAAACTCATCTAACTCTTCCAAGAATCTTTCCCACACTTCTAAGTCTTCCTTCAATCTAATAAAGTGGTGCCATTTTCACATTCACATTTCACAGAACAGGCAGACACCAGATAAGCATAAAATGCCTGAATAGGAGCCACTATCCAGCTTGCAACCAAGTTTAAATGCTCCATGACCACCTGTAGTTTCCTCAGAGTAATTTTCTTTGCCCCTTTGAGAGCCCCAATCAGTTTCCTGACCAATTCCAACTTCTCCGTAGGTAACCGAGAACTGGACTCAGTTTGGAGTTTCAATGCCCTGATATGTTAAACTGTTGGCAAGGCCTTCTGTTTTTCTGTGGCAAGGGGGACCCCAAGACACTTGGCTGGCTTCTGAAATGCCTGAAGCATATGCTCACAGTTGCCTGACCCTAATTTTCCTGCAGATAAGATGACATCAAGATTGTGCATAAGACTGTCCTGTATCATGCAGTGCACTAACACCCACTCCTATATGGAGCTGCATCTTCTGAAAGCAGGACATAATACCAAGCACCCCATTGGCATGGCTTTATCAAAATAGTGATGGCCTTCAAACTGAAATCCAAACAAGTTACTGTCCCCGGGATGCACTGGAAGCAATCGGAAAGACTTGATGTAGCATTTTGCCAACATTGCTCCAGGGCCACACTCCCTAGCCATGGCTACTGCAGCATAAAATGATGAGTATCTCACAGAACACAGCTGGGCATCATATAATCAGTTTCCAATGAGCTCTGGGGGTAGGACAGGTGATGGATAAGCCTATATTCTCCCTTTGCCTTCTTCAGTACCACACTCAGGGGATATAAGACGAAATCTGGCATTGCAATATATGCAATGTCCCTGCTGCCACCTCCAAGGTGATCTCTGCCCTTTCAATATGCTCAAAGCATTTAACAGACTTCAAGTTCTCTGCCCAAGATAGCATCTCACACCCTTGTTCAGGATTTGAAAACAGGGCAAAAATCCGTTCCATAAATAAACTATGTTTTCTTTGTTGAGGGTAGTCCAATAACAAATTCCATAACCCTGTATCTTAATTGGAGATACTTCAAAGGAAGGAGATTCCACCACCTCCCTAGGTAACACATTCCAGTGCTTCACCACCCTCCTAGTGAAAAAGTTTTTCCTAATATCCAACCTAAACCTTCCCCACTGCAACTTGAGACCATTACTCCTTGTTCTGTCATTTGCTACCACTGAGAACAGTCTAAATCCAGCCTCTTTGGAACCCCCTTTCAGGTAGTTGAAAGCAGCTATCAAATCCCTCCCTCATACTTCTCTTCCAGAGACTAAACAATCCCAGTTCCCTCAGCCTCTCCTCATAACTCATGTGTTCCAGTCCCCTAATAATTTTTGTTGCCCTCCGCTGGACATTTTCCAATTTTTTCACATCCTTCTTGTAGTGTAGGGCCCAAAACTGGACACAGTACTCCAGGTGAGGCCTCACCAATGTCGAATAGAGGGGAACGATCACGTCCCTCGATCTGCTGGCAATGCCCCTACTTATACATCCCAAAGTACCATTGGCCTTCTTGGCAACAAGGGCACACTGCTGACTCATATCCAGCTTCTGGTCCACTGTAACCCCTAGGTCTTTTTCTGCAGAACTGCTGCTTAGCCATTCGGTCCCTAGTCTGTAGCGGTGCATGGGATTCTTCCGTCCTAAGTGCAGGACTCTGGATTTGTCCTTGTTGAACCTCATCAGATTTCTTTTGGCTCAATCCTCTAATTTGACTAGGTCCCTCTGTATCCTATCCCTCCCCTCCAGCGTATCTACCACTCCTCCCAGTTTAGTATCATCCGCAAATTTGCTGAGAGTGCAATCCACACCATCCTCCAGATCATTAATGAAGATATTGAACAAAAATGGCCCCAGGACCGACCCTTGGGGCGCTCCGCTTGATACTGGCTGTCAACTAGACATGGAACCATTGATCACTACCCGTTGAGCCCGACAATCTTGCCAGCTTTCTATCCACCTTACAGTCCATTCATCTAGCCCATATTTCTTTAACTTGCTGGCAAGAATACTGTGGGAGACTGTGTCAAAAGCTTTGCTAAAGTCAAGGAATAACATGTCCACTGCTTTTCTCTCATCCACAGAGCCAGTTCTCTTGTCATAGAAGGCAATTAGATTAGTCAGGCATGACTTGACCTTGGTGAATCCATGCTAACTGTTCCTGATCACTTTCCTCTCCTCTAAGTCTTCAACACTGATTCCTTGAGGACCTGCTCCATGATTTTTCTAGGGACTGAGGTGAGGCTGACTGGCCTGTAGTTCCCAGGATCCTCCTTCCTCCCTTTTTTAAAGATGGGCACTACATTAGCCTTTTTCCAGTCATCTGGGACCTCCTTTTCAAAGATAATGGCCAATGTCTCTGCAATTACATCCGCCAACTCCTTTAGCACTCTCAGATGCAGTGCATCCGGCCCCAGGGACTTGTGCTCATCCAGCTTTTCTAAGTAGTCCTGAACCACTTCTTTCTCCACAGAGGGCTGGTCACCTCCTCCCCATGCTGTGCTGCCCAGTGCAGTAGTCTGGGAGCTGACCTTGTTCGTGAAGACAGAGGGAAAAAAAAGCAGTGAGTACATTAGCTTTTTCCACATCCTCTGTCACCAGGTTGCCTCCCTCATTCAGTAAGGGGCCCGCACTTTCCTTGACTTTCTTCTTGTTGCTAACATACCTGAAGAAACCCTTCTTGTTACTCTTAACATCTCTTGCTAGCTGCAACTCCAAGTGTGATTTGGCCTTCCTGATTTCACTCCTGCATGCCAGAACAATATTTTTATACTTTTCGCTGATCATTTGTCCAATCTTCCACTTCTTGTAAGCTTCTTTTTTGTGTTTAAGATCAGCAAGGATTTCACTGTTAAGCCAAGCTGGTTGCCTGCCATATTAACTATTCTTTCTACTCATCGGGATGGTTTGTAACCTCAATAAGGATTCTTTAAAATACAGCCAGCACTCCTGGACTCCTTTCCCCCTCATGTTATTCTCCCAGGGGATCCTGCCATCTGTTCTCTGAGGGAGTCAAAGTCTGCTTTTCTGAAGTCCAGGGTCCATATTCTGCTGCTCTCCTTTCTTCCTTGTGTCAGAATCCTGAACTTGACCATCTCATGGTCACTGCCTCCCAGGTTCCCATCCACTTTAGCTTCCCCTAATTATTCTTCCCGGTTTGTGAGCAGCAGGTCAAGAAGAGCTCTGCCCTTACTTGGTTTCTCCAGCAGTTGCACCAGGAAATTGTCCCTATGCTTTCCAAAAACTTCCTGGATTGTCTGTGCACTGCTGTATTGCTCTCCCAGCAGATATCAGGGTGATTGAAGTCTCCTATGAGAACCAGGGCCTGCGATCTCATAACTTCCGTTAGTTCCAGAAGAAAGCCTCGTCCACATCATCCCCCTGGTCTGGTGGTCTATAGCGGACTCCCAACATGACATCACCCTTGTTGCTCACACTTCTAAACTTAATCCAGAGACTCTCAGGTTTTTCTGCAGTTTCATAATGGATCTCTGAGCAGTCATACTGCTTTCTTACATACAATGCAACTGCCTCACCTTTTTTGCCCTGCCTGTCCTTCCTGAACAGTTTATATCCATCCATGACAGTACTCCAGTCATGTGAGTTATCCCACCAAGTCTCTGTTATTCCAGTCACATCATAATTCCTTGACTGTGTCAGGACTTCCAGTTCTCCCTGCTTGTTTCCCAGGCTTCTTGCATTTGTGTATAGGCACTTGAGATAACTCGCTGATCGTCCCCCTTTCTCAGTATGAGGCAGGAGCCCTCCCCTCTCACGCTCTCCTGCTCATGCTTCCTCCCGGTATCCCACGTCCCCACTTACCTCAGGGCTTTGGTCTCCTTCCCCTACTGAACCTAGTTTAAAGCCCTCCTCACTAGGTTAGCCAGCCTGCTTGTGAAGATGCTCTTCCCGCTCTTCGTTAGGTGGAGCCCGTCTCTGCCTAGTACTCCTCCTTCTTGGAACACCATCCCATGGTCAAAGAATCCAAAGCCTGCTCTCCGACACCACCTGCGTAGCCATTTGTTGACTTCCATGATTCCGCGGTCTCTACCCAGGCCTTTTCCTTCCACGGGGAGGATGGACGAGACCACTACTTGTGCCTCAAACGCCTTTATCATTCTTCCCAGAGCCACGTAGTCTGCAGTGATCCACTCAAGGTCATTCTTGGCAGTATCATTGGTGACCATGTGGAGAAGCAGGAAGGGGTAGCGACCCGAGGGCTTGATGAGTCTCGGCAGTCTCTCCATCACATCGTGAATCCTAGCTCCTGGCAAGCAGCAGACTTCTCAGTTTTCCCAGTCGGGGCGGCAGATAGATGACTCAGTCCCCCTGAGGAGAGAGTCCCCGACCACCACTACCCGCCTCCTTCTCTTGGGAGCAGTGGTCATGGAACCCCCATCCCTAGAACAGAGTATCTCATTCCTTCCAATCAACAGAGTCTCCTTCTGTTCCCTTCCCACAGATGTATCATCTAGTCCAGTCTCCGCATTAGTACCTGTGGAGAGAACATGAAAACAATTGCTCACCTGTATCTGCGTTGCTGGTACATGGACACTCCCCTTTTTTCTTCTGGGGGTCACATGCTGCCAAATTTCTTCACCGTCCTTCTGTCCCCTTACCAGCTTTCCTCTAAGTCTTGAGGACTGCTGTTGGTGCTGCAGTCCTGCAGAAGGGAGCCAAAAAGATGCTCTGCATGGCCCCTGTGCTGGGCTAAATCCTGGGACCTTGGAAATGCTGGCCAGTCAGCACCCCTTTTCCCCAGCTGGTGATGGGTGCCAGAGACTCCTGGGGGAGGAGCTACCTAGTATCCCTTGGCAAGTGTCTCTTTCCCTTGCTCCTGGCACTGTCCCCCTTTCACCACTAGCCCCATCAAGATTCTCCACAAGTTTTGAGGCATTTCACTGACTTGTGTCTGTGCAAAGAAGGTGTAAACCCCTACTAGTTTGATTAGATAGCATTTTGCACCCACTTTGTACTGGTTTAAATGATTCCACAAGGTGCAAGGTAGTGAAGAATTGAGCCCCATAGGTATCCCTTTCTTTTTATCTCCTAAAGGAAGTCCCATGGAAAATCCAGCAGCAGCAAATGTGTTAAAATTAAGGAGTAAATAGTGACTTTCAACTAGCTGATTGCATACATACAAATTATTCTACACATTATGTCCAATGCACTGCATCAAGCATTGGGCCCTGGTGATTGAGTTTCTGAGATCCTAAAGGAACTTTGCCTAAGAAAGAACTGAATAAGGATTTTGGAAGTGGACTGAATGGGCTAAATTCAGCTCTGGCCCATGAGCTTACACCAGGGGTGAATTTGGCCCATTATGTTTGAGTATTCGGTTTAAAAAAAAATCAGCCCAACAAATGCAACTAAGTAGCATGTTCTTTTGGAAGGTGAAAAATGTATAAAGGCAGGTTACATATAGATCTTAAACTGAAAGATGTATTACAACCATGTGTCTAACTTTCCCTTTTCTGCATTCTAGCAGTCAGCATTCAACCCTCTTTCTGAAAGAAACCATGACTAAAGATAATCTTACAAAAAGAAAAAAAATATTACTTTGTCCATCATGCTTGTCCCATTTCTTTCTCTTATCTTAGCTCTCCTGCCTTCTCCTTGTAGCCATTTATTATTTCTTTGTTTGAAACTCATCTAGTCCTCGATTAAACTTTTTTTTTGCATTCAATAGACCATTTAGGTATTTTGTAACAAATGTTTTTTTCTCATTGCATAACATAGGATAGATTAAGCTCTCTATTTCCTCCTAGAATCATCTGTTTTGAATTCCAACTTATTATGACCTGGTCTTTATGAAGACTATGCCTAGATCAGTTCTGTTTTCGCACTGAATCACAATACTACCATGCTCAAGTTTTAGAGAAAGAAGACACCCTACTAGCATTCCTTATACAGAATTAAAAATGACAGGAAACATCTTTGCAGTCACAGTAGCAAGTACTTGAACATTATCCACGCCTGGATTTTTCACATACACCTATTCAGTAGACTGGACGGGCTGTTTCAGTGTGACAGTTCTGGGCAAATGTCATATCCATTCTGGATAAGTTTTGACCTCAGTGCATTTCTGGAGTGACTGACAAAGCTTCAGGCTACTACCCTTGATTGGTACAACCAATTGGAATTGGAACCCACATCAGAGCTATCTTTTTTGGGCAACAAATCTGTCCCACGCTGATGTGTCAACAGAAGAGGTTTTAGAAGAAACTAATAAATTAAACAGTAATAAGTCACCAGGACCAGATAGTATTCACTCCAGAGTTCTGAAGAAACTCAAATATGAAATTGCAGAATTACTAATTGTAATTTGTAGCCTATTGCTGAAACAAGCCTCTGTACCAGATGGCTGGAAGGTAGCTAATTTAACACTGATCTTGAAAAAGGGCTCCACAGGCGATCCTGCCAATTGCATGCTGGACAAGGTCCCTCACCAAAGGCTCTTAAGGAAATTAAGTAGTCATGGGATAACAGGGAAGGTCCTATCAATCAATAACTGGTTAAAAGATAGGAAACAAAGTAAATAGTAGGGGTCCCCCAAGAATCTGTATCGAAAACTACGCCTTTCAACATATTCATTAATGATCTGAAAAAGAGAGTGAACAGTGAAATGGCAAAGTTTGCAGATGATACAAATTTATTCAAGACAGTTAAGTCCAAAGCTGACTGTGAAAAGTTACAGGAGAATTTCACAAAACTGGGTGACAAAATAATACATGAAATTCAACACTGATAAGTGTAAACTGATGCATATTGAAAAAAAGTAATCCCAACTATACATACAAAATGATGGATTCTAACTTCGCTGTTACCACTCAAGAAAGAGATCTTGGAGTCACTCTAGATAGTTCTCTGTAAACATCAGCTCAATAAATAGCAGCAGTCAAAAAGGCTAACAGAATATTTGGAACTATAAGGAAAGGGAGAGAAAATAAGACATGAAATATCACAATGCCATTATATAAATCCATAGTGAATTCTGTGTCCAGTTCTGGTCTCTCCATCTCAAAAGGGATATACTGGAACAAGAAAAGGTTCAGAGAAGGGCAACAAAGATAATCAAGTGTATAGAACTGCTTCCATAAAAGAAAAGACTAAAAAGATTAGGTCTTGTTGGCTTAGAAAAGAGACAGCTAAGGGGGCATATGATAGAAGTTTAAAAAATTATGCATGGTGTGGAAGAAAAGCATTATTTACTCTTTTCCATAATACAAAAACCAGGGGTCACCCTATTAAATTAATAGGGATCAGGTTTAATACAAAGAAGTAGTATTTTTTTTTAAAAAACACACAATTAACCTGTGGAACTCATTGCAATGGGGTGCTATAATGACCCAAAGTATAACTGGGTTCAAACAAGAATTAGATAAATTCATGGAGGATAATTCCATGAATAGCTAATTGCCAAAATGGTCAAGGATGCAACCCCATGCCTGGGTTGACCCTAAACCTTGGACTGCCAGAAGCCAGGAGAGGAAGACGGGTGGATCACGCCAACTGCCCTGTGCTGTAGACTCCTCCTGAAGCCCTGGTACTGAGCAACGCTGGGCTCAGTGGATCATTGGTCTGACCCAGCATGGCTGTTTTTATATTCTCAACTATGGTTGGTGGAAATTGTTATTACTTGTGTACAGGATAGCAGGGTACCTGCTTTTCTCAAGGATAGACCATTGCTCACAAAACTCTCTCAATATTGATGATCTTACACACTATTGCCCATTTGTAAGTAAGGGTTTTGAAAAGGAGACAGTGAAGCAACTGTGATGTCCTCAGATTTTCTTAATCCCTTTCAAACTGATTTTAGACCTATGCATTGGCTCAAAGGAAGTATCCAACTGTCCTCACAGCCTTCAGCATAGATGCATGGCCAGAGGCCAGACTGAGGAAAAAGGGCATGGACAGATGATGATATGTTCCAATGATCCTTGGCTACTGTTGCAACTGGGCACAATTTAGAGCAAGGCTGAGGCTATCCTAATTTGTGGCAGGGGCTGAATTTCAGCAAGGATCGGGAAAGCACAAAGGCAACATACATCTGTTTTTGCTTATCTCATTTAATACTGCACTTGTGCCACTTGGTCAGACACAATTCAGGCCAATGGATTTATACCAGTCTAAAACCAGTATGTGTGAGAACAGAATCAATCCCATGGTTCATGTCCTCAGACACTTGCAATCAAAGGCCTCAATCCTAAAGAGAGTACTGAAGTCAACAGGCTGTTCAGTGAGTTAAATCCTGACCCCCTGGAGTGAAATCCGCGCCAGGATTTCATTCAGAGTGCATAAAGTTAAGGCTTTGAACGATCAAGACCCAAAACCACACATTTTAAAGTTTACTTTTAACATTCATGAAATATTATTTATGGAGCACATTTGCTTATAATTACTCCATTTTTAGCCTGAACAGATAAATTCTTTGCTTTCCAGAAGGATGCATGTTAAAATGCTATTATGGAGATTTTTTTAGAATTAAACATTCTGCACATTACAAGTATTTTCTTCTTTGCCTGCTATGAATAATTGTATTCTTACCACTTAATTATCCTCCACATTGCTGAACCTAACGAAAACATTTCAAGAAATTGTTGAAGAGTAGCAAATTAAATATCACTCTCATGAAACTTTGCCTGTATAGAGAACTTGGTATGAATTTAGACATAATGTAGACTTCGTTTGACCTCTATGGTGCCGATATACAATATCAGTGGAATTGTGGAGGACTTTCTTGGTTAGTATTATTTTGCTATAGAGAGAGCAGAATCATCACCAAATATCTCTCATAATATGTGTTAGAAATGAGACATCAACATTTTATTGACAAACTCACCAAATGGACACAATTTTTTTTAATAATTCCTGGGTGATATACTTTTTCTGCAAAGAAACAAAATGTGTAAGTCAAATCTACAAAAATAAGGAAATCAAAGAGTAAGGTTGACTCTGCCTTTTGCATTATTCTTGTTCTGTCTAAGCTTGTTGCAGAATTTGCCATTTATAATATTGCACATGTGTTAAAAACTCTGCAGTACTGAGATAAAATGTGGTAAGTCAACATCTGAACATAGGGGCCTATTCTAGTGGCCTCAGTGTAGGTGAAAGAGATTGATTCTCAAGTTGTGTTTTGTTTCTAAACTTGACCTAAATGGTAGTGAGTAGAACTGGGTGCAATTTTTCAAATACGTTGGGAAGTGCATTCTCTACTCTGTCACAGGCTGCTGCAGCTGTGTTCCCCCTGTGCTTCAGGAGGTGCCATGTTACTGGTGGGAAGCATCTTCGCACCATCACTACCACTGCTTACAATTTAGCCCATATATACCAGCTGAGAATTCGGCCCAGAAAGAGTTAAATATTGTCATCTTTAATTGTTTTTTCTCTTGCTGATTTTTGTGTTACTCTTATGTAACACTTCAAATTTTGAATGTTTTAATCTCCTGTGCTTTTGCTTTATTTTTGTTTCTCAGAAAGGAAAATTGTATACACCTCTTCGGGCAAATTATCAAAGCTCAATGGTGGCTTAGATGCTTGGTTCAAGTTCGTGTCACTGGGAGTCTTTTGCATGAATCCCATAATGCTACTTTGAAAATAATCCTCTATGAGAGTCAGATACAGTGTACTATATACTAGGGCGGTTGATTAATCACAGTTAACTCACGCAATAACTAAAAAAAAAATAATTGCCATTAAAAACATTAATCACAATTAATTGCACAGTTAAGCAATAGAATACCAATTGAAATTTATTAAATATTTTGGATGTTTTTCTACATTTTCAAATAGATCGATTTCAGTTACAACACAGAATACAAAATGTATAGTGCTTACTTTATATTATTTTTATTACAAATATTTGCACTGTAAAAATGATCAAAGAAATAGTATTTTTCAATTCACGTCATACAGGTACTATAGTACAATCTCTTTATCATAAAAGTGCAACTTACAAATGTTGTTTTTTTTGTTACATAACTACACTCAAAAACAAAACTAAAATTTTCCATTGATCCTACAAGTCCACTCCGTCCTACTTCTTGTTCAGCCAATCACTAAGAGAAACAAGTTTGTTTACATTTATGGACGATAATGCTGCCCACTTCTTAATTACAATGTCACATGAAAAAGTAAGAACAGGCATTCGCATGGCACTGTTGTAACTGGCATCACAAGATATTTATGTGCTAGATGTGCTAAAGATTCATATGGACAAGATGTGGAGCATGCTTTCAGAAGTCTTAAAAGAGCAACACTCTGATGTGGAAACTACAGAACCTGAACCACCAAAAAAGAAAATCATTCTTCTGCAGGTGGCATCTGACTCAGATGATGAAAATGAACATGTTTCGGTCCACACTACTGTGGGTCATTATCAAGCAGAATCTGTCATCAGCACTGATGCATGTCCTCTGGAATGGTGGTTGAGGCATGAAGGGACATATGACTCGTTAGCACAGCTGGCATGTAAATATCTTGTGATAGCGGCTACAACAGTGCCATGCAAACACCTGTTCTCATTTTCAGGTGACACTGTAAACAAGAAGCAGGCAGCATTATCTTCTGCAAATGTAAACAAACTTGTTTGTCTGAGTGATTGGCTGAATAAGAAGTAGGACTGAGTGGACTTGTAGGCTCTAAAGTTTTACATTGTTTTGTTTTTGAGTGCAGTTATGTAACAAAAAAACTACATTTGTAAGTTGCACTTTTATGATAAAGTGTATGTAAGGGGTTTTTGTACATAATTCTACATTTGTAAGTTCAACTTTCATGATAAAGTGATTGCACTAAAGTACTTGTATTAGGTGAATTGAAAAATACTATTTCTTTTGTTTTTTACAGTGCAAATATTTGTAGTCAAAAATAAATTTAAAGTGAGCACTATGCACTTTGTATTGTTAGAATTGATATCAATATATTTGAAAATGTAGAAAACATCCAAAAAATTGAAATAAATGGTATTCTATTATTAACAGTGTGATTAATCGAGATTATTTTTTTTAATTGCATGATTAATCACAATTAATTTTTAATTGCTTGATAGCCCTAGTATATACTAAACAAGGCCACAATCCTACAAATACTTACAAGAGTAATATTATGCATGTGAGTAGTGCCATTGAATTCAATGGGTTTACTTGCGTGAATAAATGTTACTCATATGCCTACCTGTTTGCAGGACTGGGGCCTAAGTATTTCTATGCTTTTAAATACACAGTTGTTTATTTTCTTTTAAAATTCAAATGAACTTAAATGTTCCTTTGGAGACATTACAGTTTACATTTCTGTGACTGGTAGTAACCAAAACTCACATTTCAAGCAGGCTGCAGTTCTGACTTAAAAAGCACAGAACAACGAGACTGGATTTGTTGCAGTTTTTCCAGAAACCTGTACACCTGGCATTTGGGAGCTTACAAGAGCTTTCAACACACATTTGGATGATGAATGATATATTTAAGATAGTGTATGGAATTTAGAGCCTTGTTAATCTTTTATAAAGCTTATCTTTCTGCAATAAAGGATGTCTTTTTAAAACTAAAATAATTTTTGTTCTGAGTGGTAACAAGCCCACACTGAGCACTGATTGAAAGCAGGCAAGTCATGAATTATTTATTTACCTCCAATTTATTCCATTTTTAAATACCTCTTAAATTATCATCTTGGTTTCCTTCCAAGAATACCTTGGGATGAGAGGTTGGCTTAAAATTGAATGAAATAAAAAAAAAGCTAGCAGGACTTCATAAATGAACTCAAGCTAGCACTTCTGGGAATAGATATTCCCTTTGTGAGCAGCCAGTCTCTTCCTCTTCCCCCCCCCCCCCCCCCCCGCCGCAGCACTGGAGACTAGGAGAGCAAGTATTCTTTTAGCAACCAGAAAGCTGATGGCAAGTAGTGTCCATCAGACAGGAACCATTTCCCCCACTCATAACAATCAAGATAGAAGCCTACTAGTCAGAGATGGGAAAGACTTATTAGATCCATTGAGTGCATCCCTGTGCAAATCCCAATAGAGGACATAACAGATATAAACAGATATTACACTTGATAATATCTAAAAGGCCAAGAATCCCAATTTTTATCTAACAGGAAAAAAGTTAAGACGATGGCTTTTAGATGAAGTTTATATCACAGTGCGATCTGAAGGTAAAGTCTTTTATTTGTCAGATGCACTAAATTATTCATTCCTGTTGAGCTAGCAAAGGAAATTCAGTTCTATGGACTCTCTCTTGCTCCTGCAATATAACACAGCAGCAACTTCTACAGGTCTGAAATTTCTAAGACAATAGAATTTTTTTCCAGATATGCATTATTTTGTTTTATGAAAAATTTTCTCCATGATTTCAATAATTAACAACAGTATTGTGCATTTTAGTGACATTTAACTGTCTAGTATATACATCTTTATAACTATTTTTTAAATGACAAACTGACCTAAAATACTTCAGTATTATTCAATACCTTGGCATATTCTATTTGGGTCAAAAGCATAAATGTGAAGGTAATTCCTGCATGTAATATCCTCTCCATTTAATTCACAGACACTAAAGTAACTGAAAAATTCTCTCATTTTTATTAAATATAGATTGTCAGACACTCAGCTGGTGTGAATCAGCATAACTTGATTGATTGATTTCAATGCAGCTATGCCCATTTACACCAACTGCACACACCAAATGCTTTCATTACAATATAACGAACTATAGGCCTGGCTTGACATAAGTAACTTGCCTCATTTCTTAGTGGGTATAATTGGGAAGGCAAATGGAAGTTTAAATTTTAAATAGGGACATGAAAAACAGTATGCTGGAGTCAGGATATCTGTGCTAACTAAAATAAGCAGCAACACCCTGATGTTAAGGACTATGGACAAGACAAATCTGGAAGGTAAAGATCAGGTTCCATATGAGCGGCACATGGACAGAGCACGCTGTACAGGGACTGGCAGCTGCAAAGAAACCAAACCAATCCAAAAATGCATGATCTAATGTATAGCAAATGCTATGTAATGTGTATAAGTATATAAAGGAAGAGGTTGTCTCTGTAACTTTGGATATGTGATACACCCTATACCTCCCTCCTCTGCTTGAGTTGGATCAACTCAGTTTAGCTTTGCTGTAGGCCAAATAAAGGAACCTGAATAATGAAATCCAGAGTCAAACTGCATGTTTTGGATCCCAGAGAACTGGATGAAGTGTTGTCCCAGAACTGGGAAAGGTGTCCTGGAAAAGTCGAGTGGAAAAGGTCTCAGAAGGAATCCCAACACTAATCTTCTAGCCCCCAAATTGAGCAAACAAGCAAAAAGGACAGCTTATATAAGTAAATCTATACAGGACTAGGGCCTAGATGGGAAGACTACAGTGTGGATTTAAGACTAGAATTTTTAACTCGATGCGCCAAATTATTCCAGCACTCTCACAGGTGCAACCCTTTTACTGTACTTTGGTTGTGTACCTGTAACTGAAAGCACAATTTGGCTCCAAGTCTTTAAATCTTTGTTTGATGTTCTGTTGACAGACTTCGCTGTGCTCCTCTTTATCATTTCTGAGTGGGCAAACAGTACTGGGCCTTTTTTCCTCAGATTTCTCATGTGCTGCTTCACTTCTTCATTCTGTTTTATTCACCTCAATAGGCATACCAGCTACCCCTTAAATAAAGCACAGATATGTATAGTTGAGCTAAGTCAAAACTTTCAAACTTCCCATCAGAAATAAGGACCTCCAACTAGCCTGCTTACCTGCTAACCTAATCCCCACCCCACCCACAGGCAGGCTAATGAGTGCAGGTGGGCTCCATTTGAGTCTTCTGATTGGCCCAATCACCCCATTGCCTGAGGGGATCAACAGACCTGCTCTTAAGACCAGCGGCAGCATGCTGGCTGTTCAAAGCATTTGTTTGTGACTATATTAGCTCCTGCCTTATTCCAGCCCTGCTCTTACCTCCCCTGACTCCTGCTCTGACTCCTACACCTGATTGACCACATCCTGGTCCCTAATACTTACATACCTAAAACTAGATGCCTAAATATATATTTGGGCACCAAATAAAAAGTGTCCTGAAATTCAAAATTGTGAAGATATGGATATGAAGTTAGGTCAGCCAAACAACCTTAGGTCTGCTCAGTAGTGACACGATGAGAAAAATCAGTTATCTTGTATAGAACCAAAAAACATTAAAATGACAACCATAATCATATGATTTATTGCTTAGTGCCACTATGACCTGAGTTAAGGTTGTTTGGGTTCATTAACACATTTGACTCCTTTTAAGTTTATCCTTAACTCTGAATTTCCTGCATTGATATTGTTTGTTTTTGGGATACTTACAACATCTCTGTAACAAATTTTACCCTAAATTACTGATACATTCACCATTAACATATTTTTGTCTGGAAATATATGCAATGTGTATGTGTCTGTACATACATAATCTTTCCCCACATTTGTATAATGTACACATTTTTGAATGCAAATATCTTATCAAGGCATTTATCTACTATAACAATATACACATATATTATATGCTATAATGGCTGTATATTTCAAGTTAGTAATTTGAAAGTATGAGCATAGCAACAGGAAGAAATTCTCACTGGAGCAACTCAGAAAAACTGATTTTTTTATATTTATTTTCAATCCTTTTTATTATACGGGTATTAAGTACAGTAAGTGTTAAATTTTCAAATTCTATCTATGTTCTTATCTTGGTGCCCATCACCTGTAGATAGAAGAAAATACTAGATTAGAGTTAATCCTTCTGTTTATTTGTTTTTAACTAAGCAAAAGTTAGGTCAAGGAGATAAAATTTTCAGTTAGCATGGAATGTGCTGAGATAAGTAACTTATCTTGTGTACCGCAGAATTCCATCTCCTGTGAACCTTTTCTCCTGCATTCGTAAGCCGCCCTTTGTTGGTCATTTCACCAGTGGACTGCAGTTGTCAGTGGAAGTCACAGATGCAGAGGCTATGTTTCAGGTAGCTAGGGCCACTTCCATGGAGGGCTTTGATATCAGGATCTGAACTATTTAGTTGGTGGAGAGCCCAGTGCAGACAGTGCAATACTAAGGTGAATGGTTCATGATACCTGTGCTGTCAAGGAGACAGGTTAGTGCATTTTGAATGAGTTGGAGCTTTTACAATGTATGTGGCTTCATTTTCGATATGAGCTACAGTGATTAAGGTTGGAGGTCACAAATGTGTGGATCATCCTAGCTAGGGCTAATGTCTGATAAAGCACAATCTTCTGGTCAGCACTGCATGCTACATTCAATTACAGTCTGTTATTTAAAATAACATCCCTGTCAGAGTCAGTTTAATCTCTGCTCAAAGGTATCAATGCTATCCTGAGGAGTTGATCCTTCTTTGGGAGTTAAGGGAGTTCAGCACCAGGCAGGATTAGGCTTCTATGAAACCACTTAATTCCATGGGGGGAGGGAAGGGAAAAATCAAGATTAAGGAACAAGGAAACATCCAAGAAGTCAGTCAGTTACTCAAAAATCTGTTTTAGCGAGGCTGATATATAAAACATTGATGCTGTGCAGCTAAACGAAGGAGGAACTGTAAAGGAAAAACAACAAAATCCATCCTTAACTATTCCTTTTAACTTTTCATGTAACAGAGTGAAACTGTGTAACTTTCAAATGGCACTCAGTGGAAAAGAACACAAAGTATAAATTACTAGGAACAGATACAGGCACTCAGAAAGACAAAGATCAGAATTGACTGGCTGTTGACCAGGAGTTGAGCATCTGCTGCGACTATTATCTGTGTTCATTTGCAGCCTGAATTTTTAATGTTTATCCATTTTTTAACTTATCTGCTTTTCTTCCTGCTGTTGTAAGCTTCATAAAAGACGGAAGAGCTTGAGAGGATTAATTTTCTTTGAATTACATTCAGCTGAGAAGTCACAGCAGTGTCAGTTTCTCACATCTTGCAAGATATTTACCTTCCTGACACTCAGCTCGCTCGCTCACTCACTCTCTTCCCCACTGCCTTCTTCTTCAGGAAGTGTTGAACCCAGCCATTGTGCTGAATATTTAAAGCAGAAAACTTTTTTGATAATTCAAGCATAATTATACTCCTGTGAGCTGTTCTCTACAAGACATTTGATTGTTTTGGGTTTTTTAAATTTACCTTCCCCCTCCCCCAGGATTTTCAAGTCTTCTTGAAGGGAAACCTTTCTTACTAGCCTGGATTATTACATCAACTAACTGCTATGGTCTATTTCCAAACAAAAAAGACTCAAGCTTCAGTTTGATAGAGTTGTTTTCTAATAGACTAAAGGAGGAAGCAGTATATAAGCCAAAATACTTTGTTCAGAAAGTCTTTGGCTAAGTCCCAGTAACAATTCTTGAACTAATCCCAAATAAAATACAAGACCATGATCATGAAATTCAGAAGTGACCAGTGATTTTGGGGACCTCCATTTTTCAGTGCCTGATCTGAGACAGTTTATGATTTTCAGAGAGTACTGAGCACCCACCTTTGGATAACAAGGCCCCTTTAAAATGTCTCATATTGGGTACCCAAAAAACTGAGTTTCCCCAAATCACTTATTGCTTTTGAAAGGCTTGCCCCCCAAAATCTGTTGCTTTAAGGATTCTTATATTTAATTTTCTTAATATTAATGGTGTCACAGTACTAAATACACTCTATCTGTGTCTTTTATTTTCAGCTTTTTATTTGCTTAACAAAATATTTCTCTAGCATACTATCACTGATGCGTTATTTAATGTTAAATTTAAAAACCCAGGATGGCAAAAATGCATCTCCAAAAACATGGTGAAGAAAAATATTTTCTGCCATGGCAAGTTTCATCGTGTCTTCATTGCACATGACTGCAAAAGCGCATCTGATCAAAAAAATCTTTATTTCCATCCATACTATATATGCTAAGTACTTCTGCACATCGGCAATGAAGTAAGGCAAGAAAATATCATGTATTCCTCATGTGCCATCAATTTCACTCTCAGCAGGGAATATTTCTGTTGACGTTCAGAAAGAATTAAACTACACAGCAACAGCAAGCAAAAATAAGAAATTAACCAGATTTAAATGCATTCCAATAGTTTTCTAGCAATTAAAAAATATCCATCCCAGAACGTAATAATGAGTACAAAATATTGTTGCCACTCACTAAACATGAAACGTAACAAGATATTCATTTTATTATATTATTTGCATTAAAATTACTCCATGTATTCTTATGGCAAGGGGTCCTTTTACACGGTTATAAATTTGGATTTGTTGGATAGAAAGATGTTTTCACACCCAATTATTATTCATATTACAATAGCCAGCCAAAGGCTCCAATCAGGATTGAGGTCCCATTGCATTAGGCACAGTAGCCATAAAAAGAAAGTCCCTGTTTGGAAGATCTGGCGAACTGATTTAAGACAAAATGCAATAAGGTGGTGTAAAACTGATGGAAGGAACGGAGGAGGAGGGCAAGAGTAAAAGTGGCAGGGCCATGCTGGTTATATAGAATAGGTATGTATAGGGGGAGACAGGTCTGAATCAAATGTTGGGGATTTTTTAGTTTAAGATATGTATAAACAAAAAGTTATTGCTATAAGGCTCTCACTCTATAGGACACCGTCTCCCCATAAGCCCAGCTAACTCAGGCAAGAGTTCACCTCACTAAGTGCTGCCCAGTGCCGAACAGAGAGAATTCCAGTTTGGAGCAGTTAGCTGATACATACAAGTTCCACAGGCTCTGTAGCCTCTCAGGTAACAAATGCTTCTTCCCAGCTCTCCTTCTAGGTCCATAAAAGACACCACGGTGACAAAACCTTATCCTAATGGAGGGCTTCCCTAGTACATAAAGCTGGAATATCTCTGACCTGCATCCAAAGTAGTACAGAGATTGTGACCCAACCCTCAAAGCAGACACATCTCTTGGTCCATGTTACTGAGTCCACAAGGCTATCTTTACCTCCTGTATTTATAACCTTTCTCCCCTTGCACTCTGATTGGCCCAGCTCTTAGAGGGTGACTAGGTGTCACCTGCCAGGTTGGTTGCTAACAATGAAAACTTCCTGTACAGCCTCAGAAAGCTATTTAGCATGTCTGATAATGGTCACACCCCTGTCCTGGATGTTTCTGGGTCCTTCTAGCTGAGTTGCTGAGCCCTGCTCTCTGCATGTGTGTAGAAACACAAAGTATGCAACTGAGATCCATGTCTTCCCCCCAGGAGAAACTAAGACAAATGCTGGAGTATAAAGCAGGTGGGCTCCATAAACTTAAGTGTTAAATACCTCAGAGAGGTGTTAGTGTATAACCTCGCAGAGAGGTTAAGGTTATCTGTTAGGGTTGTCAACCCCCAGGATTGGCCTGGAGTCTGCAGGAATTAAAGATTAATCTTTAATTAAAGATCATGTCATGTGATAAAATCTCCAGGAATACATCCAACCAAAATTGGCAACCCTATGTTAGTCTTATTTAAAGACCATGGATGTCAATTGAAGATCTCCTATGGTTGTCAGTGAGTTTTGGATTAAGCCCAATCTTAGTTAAAGAGTGGGAATAACATTCAGAAGTCCTGACTCCAAAGTCCATGAGATAATTCCTAGAGCTCACTGATTAAGTTAAATAACTGACAATTTTACATTACTATTTTTTTTTACTGCCACATAGGAATGTTACTTTTCTGACCTTGCAAAAAATCTTTTCTCCCACCCCATCCCCTGTTAATTTTTTGGTTTAATGGTTGAGGACATTGAGTTTGTTCTATCAAGAGTCTATTCCTTGAATAATTCTTATTGAGTTTCACTATGGCTACATCTACACTGCCTACCATTTGCAGCGATGTGTAGGATATGTTAACGACATGCCACAGTGGAAAACAGCCTGCATTCACACTGCAGTGTGTAGCTACACATCAGTGAATGGCTCTGGCCCCAGGAAAGCAGCAGTGAAGGGAGGGAGATATGGAATACTATACTACTAAATCAGCAGTATAGATGGGGAAGGTACTGTTTGGACAAGTAGAGAACAGTGTAGAGTGCACATCCTGGGTTCAGGTCTGTCTTTACTTGCCTAAGCAGAGCATCACCGTCTACACTGTTCATTATACCCATGCTTGGGAAGCATGTAGAGTATGTATTCCACACACAACCAAACGGAGTGTGCAGTGTAGATATACCTTATATACTGTCATTGTTACTGCTCTGGTTGAATTCATCTTTGTGGATGGTCATCCAACTGCAGTGGGATCCCCCTCACAAAAGACTGGTGTCCGTTCAGATAGTGTGATAAGAGCAGGTTGTGACAGTCATAGCACACTCAGTAAAAAAAAAATCTTTCAATCTTAGCAGTTCTTGTATACATTTAAATGTAATTGAACTACAAACTAACTCAGTTAAGTTATTCCTGCTTAATGAAACCAGGGAACATTTACCAGACTAAGTTCTGAGAACTAATGGATATCACTGCTTTTCTGTAGGATTAAATTTAAATAAAATGGATAGTTAAATCTATTTTTAAGAAGTAATAAAATGTAACTAGAACTGGTATAGACAAAATTGCTCATTTACTTTTAATAGCTTCAGCAAAAGCAGATTATCCATAGTTAACGATATTTGTAGCATTCTAATTGATTTGATGTTTTAAAATAGAAAGAATAAATAGTAAAATTAAGAAGTAATGTGTTTCCATGTTGATATACACATTCTATTTCCAGTCCAATTCACTCGTACAGAAGGCCCACTCGTGAGCTCCATGAGTTTGATTCCCCTCTGCTCCCTCCCTGCTTGCCTGAAACTGCAGAGACTCATTCTTCTAAACTTCTTCCCCCATGAAAAACCACTGGGATTTTCCCCGTAAGGACCTTGCCGCCTCACTGCGAAGAGAGTCCCTACATAGAAATTGCCCTCCCAGTCCTGAGGAAACAAAATCAGGGCAGAAAGCAGCAACCACTCCACCTTCCTTGGCAGAGTCTAGCCCAGTAACACAATCAGCAGTTCTAAAAGCACAAGTGGATAGCTGTGTCACCCCCATTAAACAGAGCCTTGACAGTTGGTTAGTAAAAGAACAGCAGCACTTGGCCACAGACTTAGTAGTGACTATGATCATAAATGCAATCTGCAAGCTACCCTATAGTATGTAATCGTTCAATAAATTGTCAAAAAAGAGCATCTTAAAGTCAATGATTGTGCCATCCCGTCGTCAACTTTCCCGTCTCTGCCCACATTGTTGTAAAAGTGTATGGTGTTTAGATGTTGCTTGTAATTATTAGACTTGGGAGCACTGGCTGTTGGGAGTCTGAAAGGACAGGAAACAGGAAGGGGGGGAGGAGTTGAGAGGCTGGGAGAAAGTTACAGAGGGTGCAGCAGCAGCTTGGTAAAGAGGTTTCCACTTTGAAAATATAGTCCTGTTGAAGCTTGTTGGTACCTTGCCTGGTTGATACAACAAAGTGGTGACTAGCAAATTCCAGCAACATCTGTTTTCACTCCATTTTGTATACCTTCCATAATCAGTTTCAGACAGAGAATTATGTGATGAAGACAACTCTAGTGGAACTGGTAGACGTTTGCATGGCCAGGGATGGAAGACAAATATCTATGCTTGGAAAGTACTTTTTTTTTCTGTAACCATGCTTATAATTCTGGTTCTGTCAGCAGTCTTCAACACTGTCAACGACAAGGGGATATTTACAGTACAGCAATAAGCTTGCTTTCCCCAATCCTTTCAAACATATGATGGAAGATTATGCTAGGCTACAGCTCTTCCTTTCAAAGAACCCATAAATAGCCATAAGGATATTCCATACAGCATAATTACACCTTTGGCATAAATTTTATCAATTTCACTCCATAGCAGTTCACATGAACATTTTGTAGGCATGTGAGAGTTTGCACATCTCATTTAAACTATGTGTTGAACTGTGATTTGGGGGGTTTAAAGAAACCCAAAATCTCAAGGAGAAACACAGTAGAAACCATCAAGTTTCACCTGTTCATATTAAAACTATGTCAAAATGTGCAATTATTGAAACCATAAACTCAGTCCAGATCATTCAGTTCTGTGTCAAGTTTCATTTGAAAGGTATTGTGACAGGGTTGGGCCAGATGGCTATAGGAGAGTATTTTTTTTTTTAAGTAAAAGATGCTTTTATTTGCATAACACACTTACAAAGTAAAAACAGCAGCATATGCAATGTGTAACACAGCAACCAATCACAATTGTTTTCTCATTAGCTTCAGGGGAGGGAAGTGTTCAAGCTTGCCTGGGCCCAGAGCGGGGGACTTCCTCAACTCTCGTGGTCTTCCATCCTTCCGAGTTACCTGGTGGCCCAGAGCAAGGGGGCTTCATCGACTCTCATGGTCTTCCACCCTCTCGAGTTACCTGGTGCCATGCCCGAGTGTCACCAACAATTCCCTCCTCTGAAAGCACCCAACAAGAGGGGCAGGCTGTGGGGTGGACAATCCGGGGGGGGGGAAAGGACCCCTCTAAGGGCTAATGTAGTGCCAATCTTTAAAAAAGGGAAGAAGGAGGATCCTGAGAACTACAGGCCAGTCAGCCTCACCTCAGTCCCCGGAAAAATCATGGAGCAGGTCCTCAAAGAATCAATCCTGAAGCACTTGCATGAGAGGAAAGTGATCAGGAACAGCCAGCATGGATTCACCAAGGGAAGGTCATGCCTGACTAATCTAATCGCCTTTTATGATGAGATTACTGGTTCTGTGGATGAAGGGAAAGCAGTGGATGTATTGTTTCTTGACTTTAGCAAAGCTTTTGACACGGTCTCCCACATTATTCTTGTCAGCAAGTTAAGGAAGTATGGGCTGGATGAATGCACTATAAGGTGGGTAGAAAGCTGGCTAGATTGTCGGGCTCAACGGGTAGTGATCAATGGCTCCATGTCTAGTTGGCAGCCGGTATCAAGTGGAGTGCCCCAAGGGTCAGTCCTGGGGCCGGTTTTGTTCAATATCTTCATAAATGATCTGGAGGATGGTGTGGATTGCACTCTCAGCAAATTTGCGGATGATACTAAACTGGGAGGAGTGGTAGATACGCTGGAGGGGAGGGATAGGATACAGAAGGACCTAGACAAATTGGAGGATTGGGCCAAAAGAAATCTGATGAGGTTCAATAAGGATAAGTGCAGGGTCCTGCACTTAGGACGGAAGAACCCAATGCACAGCTACAGACTAGGGACCGAATGGCTAGGCAGCAGTTCTGCGGAAAAGGACCTAGGGGTGACAGTGGACGAGAAGCTGGATATGAGTCAGCAGTGTGCCCTTGTTGCCAAGAAGGCCAATGGCATTTTGGGATGTATAAGTAGGGGCATAGCGAGCAGATCGAGGGACGTGATCGTTCCCCTCTATTCGACATTGGTGAGGCCTCATCTGGAGTACTGTGTCCAGTTTTGGGCCCCACACTTCAAGAAGGATGTGGATAAATTGGAGAGAGTCCAGCGAAGGGCAACAAAAATGATTAGGGGTCTGGAACGCATGACTTATGAGGAGAGGCTGAGGGAGCTGGGATTGTTTAGCCTGCAGAAGAGAAGAATGAGGGGGGATTTGATAGCTGCTTTCAACTACCTGAAAGGGGGTTCCAAAGAGGATGGCTCTAGACTGTTCTCAATGGTAGCAGATGACAGAACGAGGAGTAATGGTCTCAAGCTGCAGTGGGGGAGGTTTAGATTGGATATTAGGAAAAACTTTTTCACTAAGAGGGTGGTGAAACACTGGAATGCGTTACCTAGGGAGGTGGTAGAATCTCCTTCCTTAGAGGTTTTTAAGGTCAGGCTTGACAAAGCCCTGGCTGGGATGATTTAACTGGGAATTGGTCCTGCTTCAAGCAGGGGGTTGGACTAGATGACCTTCTGGGGTCCCTTCCAACCCTTATATTCTATGATTCTATGATTCTAAGGTGGTGGTGTCCGCAGCAGCAATGGCTGGGGCTGGGGTCCCTTACTCTCTCCCCCAGTCAAAGGGTCAGACAAAGGGACCTGGATGGGGACACCGAGCAGAGAACCTCGGACAGCGCCCACCACTCCTCAAAAGCATCAAGGGAGTCGGTGGATGCCGCCCAGAGGAACTCCGCCCGGATACGTGAACGGACCGAGGATCAGAAAATGGCCCCACAGTCACAGGAAACTCCATCGGCCAACCTCCTCTCTCTGGTTTTATAGATGGCCGTTTCAGCCAGGGCCAAAAGGAGGTTAACTAGGAGATCCCATGACTTTGTGAGGCCATGGATGGGGAGTGCATAAATAAAAAGGTGAGGGGAAAAATGCAACCAAAAATGTAATAGGAGATTTGTGAGGAGCTGGAACAGGGGCTGCAGCCTGGCGCACTCCAAATATACGTGCGCCAGGGTTTCCCTCACTCCACAAAAGGGACAAGTATCTGGGACGGGGGTGAACCACGCCAAGTACGTGCCCGTGCTCACAGCTCCATGAAGGAGCCGCCAACTGATGTCCCTGACGGGCCTCGGAACCAAGATGGAACATAGGCTGGCCCACCGGGACTGCTCACCCTCCAAAGATGGCAGAAGGTCTCGCCACTTTGTGTCAGGGTGGGACAGTAGGGTGAGGGCATGAAGGATGTGGAGCGCGAGCATGTATAGATGTTTCCTTGGTGCAGTTTGGAAGCGTACCGGCTGCAGTTCATGCAGCCAGCTCGCAGTGAAGGGGTGAGGGGGTCGATTGGGTCTGCGGGGCAGGGGTCCAATTAAAAGGTCTGGCGGGCCTGGGGTAGAGGGTGGGCGGGGCGTGCCCTCGAGCAGGATCCAGTCGAGGAAAGCTCGAGCAGCGGGCGGCAAAGCGGCTTTCACCGCCTGAAGTACGCGCCGGGGGGTGCGAGGTCTGGAGAGCCTCATGGGCCGGGTGAGCATCAGGGGATCCAGCCAGTCTCCCCGGTCATAGTCCAGGAGGTCTCCGACTCTCGTGACTTCTGCCAGGATCAAGCTCTGGCGCACTGAGTGGGATTCCGCCACTTGCACACGGAGCTGGGGGTTGTGTAGCAGGGGCTCCGCGAGGAGATCTACCCCCTCGGTGGCCGCCATGGACCTGGTCGTTAAAAACAGTTTCCAAGTCTGGAGGAGGTCCTGGTAGAAGACCGGCAGCCCCAAGAGGTCTCGCAGAAGACCTCCCGGATGGAGATAAAAGAGCTGCCGGTCATATCGGAGCCCTCGGATGCGGCGCAGGATGGCGTGCGCCAGCGTGCTCCACGCTGAACTGCCTGCACCATGGAGGAGCCTCTGTAGGGCCTGGAGAAGGAAGACATGGACCTGAGTGTGTAGACACTTCAGGCTCTGTCCTCCTTCCTTCAGGGGTAGATGAAGAACCCCTACAGGGGCCCAGTGCGTTCCTGACCAAAAGAACCCCAGAATCGATGTCCGGAGGTTGGTCAGGAAACCCGGGGCCGGGACCAGGGTGTTGAGCCAGTACCAGAGCATGGACAGGACTAGTTGATTAAGCACCAGCACTCTCCCTCAGAGGGAGAGCTTTGGAGTAGTCCCGTCCATTTCCGGAGCCGCTCTATCACCCCGCCCTCTAAATTTTCCCAGTTTTCCGGCGGAGAGGGATGCGTGGCAGAAAGGTAAACGCCGAGGTAGAGCAGCGGACCCGCACTCCACTGGATGGTCTGAAGCGCGGGTGGGAGGGACCTCGCCTGCCGCCAGTCTCCTACCGCCAAGCCAGAGCCTTTGACCCAGTTGACCCGGGCGGAGGAGGCTGCCGAATAGATGGCCTGGCAAGCCTCCACCGACACCAAGTTGCCAGGGTCCTGGATCACGAGGAGCATGTCATCAGCATACGCCGACAGGACCAGCTGCAGCTCCTGCAGCACCAACCCTGTCAACCTCCTACGGAGGAGACAGAGGAAGGGCTCAATCGCCAGAGCGTACAGCTAGCCCGAGAGGGGGCACCACTGCTGTACTCCTCACCCGAAGCTGACCGGTTCGGTCAGGGTCCAGTTGAGCTTAACCAGACACTCTGCGGAAATGTACAGCACCCAGAGAAAACCCACAAACTGGGGTCCGAAGCCAAACGCCTGCAGAGTGCTCAGGAGGTACCTGTGGTCCACCCTATCGAACGCCTTCTTCTGATCTAGGGACAGGAGGGCGAACGACAGACCGTCGCTACCCCCGAGTTCCAAAAGGTCCCAAACCAGAAATAGGTTATCAAAGATACTGCAGTCCAGGACAGTGTAGGTCTGGTCTGGGTAGATCACTTCCGCCAGCACAGACCCTAGCCGCAGTGAGATTGCTTTCGCTATGATTTTGTAGTCCGTGCTGAGGAGCGAGACAGGATGCCAATTTCGTAAATCACAGAGGTCCCCCTTCTTTGGCAATAAGGTGAGCACAGCTCACCTGCACGAAAGAGGGAGGACCCCGCTCTGCAGAGTCTCAGCCCAGACGGTGACTAGGTCTGGGCCGAGGACGTCCCAAAACAGGCGGTAGAACTCCACAGTCAGCCCGTCCATGCCTGGAGACTTATTAGTGGCCATACTACGGAGGGCTTCCGAGAACTCGGCCAGAGTGAGAGGCAACTCTAGCCGGTCTCGGTCGCTCGCGCTGACCGTAGGGAGCTCCTCCCAAAGCACTCTGCAAGCGCTAGGGTCGGTCGGATCCGGGGAGAAAAGACTTGCGTAGAAGGCACGAGCCCTCCCGCACATCTCCTCCAGTTCCGTGAGGGGGGTGCCGTCTTCTGCTAGAAGGCAGGTGATGTGTTTCTTGGCCCCCCTCGTTTTCTCCTGGGCATAGAAGCGGGAGCCACGATCCAGCTCCCGAAGGAGGTGAATGCGGGATTGAACAAAGGCGCCCCGGGCCCAATGGTCCTCGAGGGCCCGGAGCTTCTCCCGCTTCTCCTGGCATGCTCCACAGAGGAGCGGGTCTTCGGGGCTAGCGGCCAGACGCCTCTCCAGCTCTAAGACCTCCCATTCCAACTGCTCTATTGCCACATTTCTCCGTCGGCTGGTGCCGCGGGTGTAGTCACGGCAGAAAAGCCTGGCGCGCACCTTCCCCAGGTCCCACCATTGCCGCGCCGAGGGAAAGGCATGCCACTGCCCTCACCAGGCCAGCCAGAATTCCCGGAAGGACGTCACGAAGCCCTCATCCTCCAACAGGCTGTTGTTAAAATACCAGTAGGCCGGCCCCGGCCTCTCCGCACAGAGGGAGGCTGTCACGGTGGCTAGGTGATGGTCAGAAAATGGGGCCAGCCGAATGCTGGAGGAGTGGGCTTGTGAGAGATGGAAGTGTGATAAATAAATGCGGTCCAACCAGGAGTGGCTCGACTGATGGGCTTCCACCCGGACAAAGGTGGACGTGGAAGTGTCATCCGGGTGGTGGTCACGCCAGATGTCCACTAGGGAGAGATGTTCAACTATCTCCCGGAGGGTGTCCGCAGCGGCCGGGCTCTGCTCGGTCCCCGAGCGGTCTCGCTCCTCGAGGGTGGTATTAAAATCCCCTCCCAGGACCAGGCACTCGTGAGAATCTAAGGTGCCAAGGAAAGCGGACGCCTGCTGATAGAATTGCAGCCGCTCTGGGCCCGATGTCGGGGCATAGACGTTAATGAGGTTAACCACGAGTCCCTCTATACGGACCCAGAGATGCAGCAGGCATCCCGGTACGGCCTCAGTGATCCCTAGCACCTCGGGCCGTAGGTCAGGGGAGAACAGGGTCGCCACTCCAGCCTGCCAAATTGTGGAATGGCTAAAGTAGACCCTGTCCCTCCACTCCAGCCGCCTACTGTCTTTGGCAGTTGGATCCATATGGGTCTCCTGCAGGAAAATCACAGAGTACCCTCCCTCCCGAAGGAAGGAGAGCACCTGGGACCTGTGGAGAGCCATCCTACAACCCTGGGTGTTCAATGTTGCGATGGTGAGAGGTGTCATGGGAGGTGAGAGGTGTCATGTCACTCAGAACAAAATACCAGAATTAGAAATATATATCTCAGCTTTCATCCACTGACTGGAATTCTCTATCTACTGATGCTTCAAAAGCAGTCAAAACTAACTTCGTCCTCCCACCATTCTTGGGTTTATGTATCCTGGGCTGGTGGAAGATATCCTAATTACATAAACAAAATTACAGAATTTTATTTTGGAAACACTATTCTTTTCCTAAATGTCTTGCTTCTTCTCATAAATGATTCAGGTTGTGCTTTTGATCAGATACAGTATCACTTTTAGTTTTATTTAGAAAATTGATTTAGAGGTGAGAATTCATTCATCCATATCACCACAATTGAACAAACCTGTCAATAATAGCACATTTACTGAAAAGCTAACCTCAACTGGATTTGAATCCGCATTCTTTTAAAGTCAGACACTTTATTGATTAGACTACAATGAATCTTTAATTACCAAGTAACAAGAACTTTCAGGTATTTAGTTAGCCACCAGATGGAGCCCATGTAGTCCCTGAATACAGTAGAAGCATATGAAAATTAACAGTGAAAAATGAGTACAAATTTTATGGAAAGGCTACAGAATAGATTTTTGTAGATCATGCCAGGCTCCATATGCAAATTTAATATGTGCAAATATAATTTCATGGAAATAGACTACATTTACCATACGTTATTCAGCTTCAGCAAACAAAAGTCTTTTTCCACTTGTGTGTGTGTGTATTTCTGCACACATAGAATGCCCATTACAAATATTTTTGTTTGCAGTGTGAGATTCTGTATAAAACCACAATACATATTTGTAACATCCCAATCATATATACACAGAAGATTTCCCCACAGATAGATAGATTTCTTCTTCAGTTAAATGCCCAATTTTTTGTACAAGACATTAGGACAAACACTTCACCTTTACACAGGTCTTTAAATGTATGGTCAAGTACTTTCACCCTGTAATCGTCACACCTCAATTGTAAGGTTTGTATTCCAATTGTTACTTTACAAAAAGCAAAACTGACGCAGACAGCTTTGAAGCAACTTGCTTACAGCACACACCACAAATCCACTGCAGAGCTAGGAGTTGAATTCAGGAGATCCTGACCGCAGTACTGTGCTCATTCCTCTAGGCAACTCTGTCACAGTTCAGGACAACTGCACAGGTATTGCCCCTCTGTGGTCCAACAAGGGCACCCACTTTTAGGCTTCCGGCTCCCATATGTCACCTTTCTGTGGCAGAGGCCTGCATCTCTCTCCCTCCTAACCAGGGTTTTTCCAGGCTGCATAGTTCCCTGAACACACAGTTCCCCAGCAAGCCAGACTGCCTAACTGGGCCTGTGTCTGCATTTTGCTTTCTCCTCAGAGGCTATAAACAGCATACTTGCCCCCAGTTATGACTTACCACACAGCTGTTTCTAAGCATGATTTATATTGTACCTTGGAGAAAGAACATCTTTTCCCCTTTGATAAAAGAAGAGGCAAATGAGATGTCAAAACTGTCCAATGGGTTGGTTTCAGTCAGAGAATCCCAGAAATGAACAAATCCAAACTTCAAGGCATTTCAGATCAATTTGCTATTGAACTTTCTTTCTATAATAAGAACAACCAAGACCCTGGCTCTGACTATCCTCAAACTTTGGTTTGGCCCATCTCTTTTGTCAGTGCTCTGCCCCCTCCAGAGGGTTCCTAAACCCTTTTGGTCTAAGAATTTCAGTGTGGAGTTTAAGATCCTGACGACACTTGAAGGCAAGGCAGTAAGAAAGAGATTTAATAAAACCTTCAGAGCTTCTTGAAGAGAACCTTTCTAAACGTATTTGATTCAATGGGATTATGGTCAGGTCCTAAATGAGAACATTCCTGCTGCATGCACTGTGTAAAGAGCACTTACAAGTGGAAGAGTCAAAAGCATCCGTGAAAGACAATCATGGAGAAACAAAGCAGCCCAGTACAAGGCAGCCACAGGCTGCAGCTACACAGAGAAGTAGGAATTTTGTTACCTCATTTCCATACATAGTTCCTGTTCACAATAAAGTGTTTATCTTAATACTGGCCTGCTCATCACAAAGATACTGGTCTACAATTAAAACTTAGGCTGACATAGCTATGGCTCTCAGGGTTGTGAAAAATTAGGGTGACCATGTCATAAATATAAAGGGAAGGGTAAACACCTTTAAATCCCTCCTGGCCAGAGGAAAAACCGTTTCACCTGTAAAGGGTTAAGAAGCTAGGATAACCTCACAGGCACCTGACCAAAATGACCAATGAGAAGACAAGATACTTTCAAAGCTGGAGGGGGGGAGAAACAAAGGTTCTCTCTGTCTGAGTGATGCTTTTGCCAGGAACAGAAAAGGAATGGAGTCTTAGGGATTAGTAAGTAATCTAGTTAGATATGCATTAGATTCTGTTTTGTTTAAATGGCTGATAAAATAGCTGTGCTGAATGGAATGTATATTCCTGGTTTTGTGTCTTTTTGTAACTTAAGGTTTTGCCTAGAGGGATTCTCTATGTTTTGAATTTGATTACCCTGTAAGGTATTTACCACCCTGATTTACAGAGGTGATTCTTTTACTTTTTTTCTTCAATTAAAATTCTTCTTTCAAGAACCTGATTGTTTTTTCATTGTTCTTAAGATCAAAGGGTTTGGGTCTGTGTTCACCTATGCAAATTGGTGAGGATTTTTATCAAGCCTTCCCCAGGAAAGGGGGTGTAGGGTTTGAGAGGATTTTTTTTGGGGGGGGGGGAGTGAGACGTTTCCAAGCGGGCTCTTTCCCGGTTATATATTTGTTAGATGCTTGATGGTGGCAGCAATAAAGTCCAAGGGCAAAAGGTAAAATAGTTTGTACCTTGGGGAAGTTTTAACCTAAGCTGGTAAAAAATAAGCTTAGGGGGTTTTCATGGAGATCCTCATATCTGTACCCTAGAGTTCAGAGTGGGGAAGGAACCTTGACATGGTGGCAGTGGTGGGATTAACTTGAAATAATTTTGAGATCAATTTGAAATTTTTTTGAACCAGAAGCACGGATTTTAAAAGGATTTTTTTTTTCCTTTGGGCTGCTAAAAAGCAGGTTTTCAGCTGAAAGCAGTTAGAGATTTTTTTTTTCCTCTGCTTTGGGGCCAGAGCAAAGACAAAAGGGAATTGTCTTTTGTGAGCTGGAGTTTTCTCTACCTAAAGGCAGGATAGTTAACCTCCTGCAGGGAAATTCACAGACCTGAAGAAGATTTTTTTACCTAAGAGCAACTAGAGGGGTTTTCTGTCTATTTGCCTGGAGACAAAGGTGTTAGGTTTTGGGGTTTTTTTAAGGATTTTTCTGAAGGCTGACAATCACTATCAGAGAACATAGGTATCATAGTACAGCACAGCAAAATTTTACAAGCCAAGTTTTTTGTTTTGTTTTGTTTTATTTCTACCTCTCAGGTGTAAAGTTAGTTAAAAACAAAAAGGCAAACATAACAGAGCCCAAGGCAAAAACAGCCAAAGAGGCTGCCCACAGAAAAAAACTGAAGGCAGCAAGACAGACCAAAAAAAAAAAACAAAAACAATAGGCTGCACACAGGAAAACTATGGAGGCAGAGAAAGGGACAAAAAACTGGAGGAGAAGGAAAAAGAGAAAAAGCATGTCATCATGGAAGCACAGGTGGAAGCACAGGAAATGCGTTACCTAGGGAGGTGGTAGAATCTCCTTCCTTAGAGGTTTTTAAGGTCAGGCTTGACAAAGCCCTGGCTGGGATGATTTAACTGGGAATTGGTCCTGCTTCGAGCAGGGGGTTGGACTAGATGACCTTCTGGGGTCCCTTCCAACCCTGATATTCTATGATTCTATGAACGTCTGGGAGGGGAGGGCTCCTTCCTCATATTGAGAATGAGGGGCGATCAGCAGGTTATCTCAAGTGCTTATATACGAATGCACAAAGCCTGGGAAACAAGCAGGGAGAACTCGAGGTCCTGGTGATGTCAAGGAATTATGACGTGATTGGAATAACAGAGACTTGGTGGGATAACTCACATGACTGGAGTACTGTCATGGATAGTTATAAACTGTTCAGGAAGGACAAGCAGGGCAGAAAAGGTGGGGGAGTAGCACTGTATGTAAGTGAGCAGTATGACTGCTCAGAGCTCGGGTACGAAACTGCAGAAAAACCTGAGTGTCTCTGGATTAAGTTTAGAAGTGTGAGCAACAAGAGTGATGTAGTGGTGGGAGTCTGCTATAGACCACCAGACCAGGGGGATGAGGTGGATGAGGCTTTCTTCTGGCAACTCACACAAGCTACTAGATCGAACGCCCTGGTTCTCATGGGTGACTTTAATCTTCCTGATATCTGCTGGGAGAGCAATACAGCAGTGCATAGACAATCCAGGAAGTTTTTGGAAAGCATAGGGGACAATTTCCTGGTGCAAGTGCTAGAGGAGCCAACTAGGGGGAGAGCTTTTCTTGACCTGCTGCTCACAAACAGGGAAGAATTAGTGGGGGAAGCAAAAGTGGCCGGGAATCTGGGAGGAAGTGACCATGAGTTGGTTGAGTTCAGGATCCTGACACAGGGAAGAAAGGTAAGCAGCAGGATACAGACCCTGGACTTCAGGAAAGCAGACTTCGACTCCCTCAGGAAACGGATGGGTAGGATCCCCTGGGGGACTAACATGAAGGGGAAAGGAGTCCAGGAGAGCTGGCTGTATTTCAAGGAATCTCTGTTAAGGTTACAGAGACAAACCATCCCGATGTGTCGAAAGAATAGTAAATATGGCAGGCGACCAGCTTGGCTTAACAGTGAAATCCTTGCTGATCTTAAACATAAAAAAGAAGCTCACAAGAAGTGGAAGGTTGGACATATGACCAGGGAAGAGTATAAAAATATTGCTCGGGCATGTAGGAATGAAATCAGGAGGGCCAAATCACACCTGGAGCTGCAGCGAGCAAGAGATGTCAAGAGTAACAAGAAGAGTTTCTTCAGGTATGTTGGCAACAAGAAGAAAGCCAAAGAAAGTGTGGGCCCCTTACTGAATGAGGGAGGCAACCTAGTGACAGAGGATGTGGAAAAAGCTAATGTGCTCAATGCTTTTTTTGCCTCTGTCTTCACTAACAAGAACAGCTCCCAGACTGCTGCGCTGGGCATCACAACATGGGGAGTAGATGGCCAGCTCTCTGTGGAGAAAGAGGTGGTTCAGGACTATTTAGAAAAGCTGGATGTGCACAAATCCATGGGGCCGGACAAGTTTCATCCGAGAGTGCTAAAGGAATTGGCGACTGTGATTGCAGAGCCATTGGCCATTATCTTTGAAAACTCGTGGCGAACGGGGGAAGTCCCGGATGACTGGAAAAAGGCTAATGTAGTGCCAATCTTTAAAAAAGGGAAGAAGGAGGATCCTAGGAACTACAGGCCAGTCAGCCTCACCTCAGTCCCCGGAAAAATCATGGAGCAGGTCCTCAAGGAATCAATCCTGAAGCACTTACATGAGAGGAAAGTGATCAGGAACAGTCAGCATGGATTCACCAAGGGAAGGTCATGCCTGACTAATCTAATCTCCTTCTATGATGAGATTAGTGGTTCTGTGGATGAAGGGAAAGCAGTGGATGTATTGTTTCTTGACTTTAGCAAAACTTTTGACACGGTCTTCCACAGTATTCTTGTCAGCAAGTTAAAGAAGTACAGGCTGGATGAATGCACTATAAGGTGGGTAGAAAGTTGGCTAGATTTTCGGGCTCAACGGGTAGTGATCAATGGCTCCATGTCTAGTTGGCAGCCGGTGTCAAGTGGAGTGCCCCAGGGGTCGGTCCTGGGGCCGGTTTTGTTCAATATCTTCATAAATGATCTGGAGGATGATGTGGATTGCACTCTCAGCAAATTTGCGGACGATACTAAACTGGGAGGAGTGGTTGATACGCTGGAGGGCAGGGATAGGATACAGAGGGACCTAGACAAACTGGAGGATTGGGCCAAAAGAAATCTGATGAGGTTCAATAAGGATAAGTGCAGGGTCCTGCACTTAGGACGGAAGAACCCTATGCACAGCTACAGACTTGGGACCGAATGGCTAGGCAGCAGTTCTGCGGAAAAGGATCTAGGGGTGACAGTGGACGAGAAGCTGGATATGAGTCAGCAGTGTGCCCTTGTTGCCAAGAAGGCCAATGGCATTTTGGGATGTATAAGTAGGGGCATTGCCAGCAGATCGAGGGACGTGATCGTTCCCCTCTATTCGACATTGGTGAGGCCTCATCTGGAGTTCTGTGTCCAGTTTTGGGCCCCACACTACAAGAAGGATGTGGATAAATTGGAGAGAGTCCAGCGAAGGGCAACAAAAATGATTAGGGGTCTGGAACACATGACTTATGAGGAGAGGCTGAGGGAACTGGGATTGTTTAGTCTGCAGAAGAGAAGAATGAGAGGGGATTTGATAGCTGCTTTCAACTACCTGAGAGGTGGTTCCAGAGAGGATGTTCTAGACTATTCTCAGTGGTAGAAGAGGACAGGACAAGGAGTAATGGTCTCAAGTTGCAGTGGGGGAGGTTTAAGTTGGATATTAGGAAAAACTTCTTCACTAGGAGGGTGGTGAAACTCTGGAATGCATTACCTAGGGAGGTGGTAGAATCTCCTTCCTTAGAAGTTTTTAAGGTCAGGCTTGACAAAGCCCTGGCTGGGATGATTTAATTGGGGATTGGGCCTGCTTTGAGCAGGGGGTTGGACTAGATGACCTCCTGAGGTCCCTTCCAACCCTGATATTCTATGATTCTATGGAGCCATCATGGATGTACCACCTGCTGATTGAGCTGATTGATGGTCATCTCAATTCTAAATTCAGCATGATGAAGCAACTTCCATAGACTAGTATTGAACCTGAGACCTATAAAAATTGGGTCCAGGGACTGTGTTCTTTGAGTCTGGTTCTATGACAACCCTCCAGGAGCATCGGATGTGCATCTGACAACGACTCGGCTCCACTCTCATGTCCAGGCCACCTGGCCAGTGACTTGGCATGAGCAACATCTAGGCTGGTAACTATAACAACCTTTATGTACAACCTGTGTGTGAATGTCTGTGTGTGTGAATGAATCTATATAGAAATTGCATATAGGAATATTTTGTTGTATTTACAATAAACGTGGCAATTTGCCTTATCCCTCTTACAAGAGCCTGAACCCCAACATAGTGCACCAACAGAGAGTGGTTCACAGTCAACGGAAATAGCCCCATCCCCTACATCGCTTCCAGAGGGACCAAGCCTAGGTCCACAATCCAATGAGGAACTGATGTCTCCAGCATCAAGGGAACAGTTCAAGACCGAACAGGAAGCAGATGAAAGCCTCCAGAGAGCTTGGACAGCAGCACGGAGCAACCCACCGCCTCTCAGCTCTTCTAATCGATCCAGGTTTGTTGTAGAAAGAGGACTTTTATACAAAGTAACACTTTCTGGTGGACACCAGGAAGACTGCTCAGAGACAGTTAGTAGTTCGAACTAAGTACCGGATCAAGCTCTTGAGCTTAGCCCATGATCATCCTAGTGGCCATGCTGGGGCGAACAGGACCAAAGACCGTTTGGGGAGGTCATTCCACTGGGAGGGAATGGGCAAGGATGTCTCTACCTATGTCCGGTCTTGTGAGGTATGCCAAAGAGTGGGGAAAACCCCAAGACAAGGTCAAAGCCCCTCTCCAGCCACTCCCCATCATTGAGGTTCCATTTCAGTGAGTAGCTGTGGATATTCTGGGTCCTTTTCTGAAAAAGACACCCAGAGGGAAGCAGTACATACTGACTTTCATGGATTTTGCCACCCGATGGCCGGAAGCAGTAGCTCTAAGCAACAGCAGGGCTAAAAGTGCGTGCGAGGCACTAGCAGACATTTTTTCCAGGGTAGGCTGGCCCTCTGACATCCTCACAGATGCAGGAACTAATTTCCTGGCAGGAACTATGGAAAGCCTTTGGGAAGCTCCTGGGGTAAATCACTTGGTTTCCACCCATTACCATCATCAAAGAAATGGCATGGTGGAGAACTTTAATGGAACTTTGGGGGCCATGATACATAAATTCATAAATGGGACCTAGTGTTGCAGCAGTTGCTCTTTGTCTACAGAGCTGTACCACATCCCAGTTTAGGGTTTTCACCATTTGAACTTGTATATGGCTGCGAGGTTAAGGGGCCTTACAGTTGGTAAAACAGCAATGAGAGGGGTTTACACCTTCTCCAGGAACTAACATTCTGGACTTTGTAATCAACCTACAAAACACCCTCCGAACCTCTCTAGTCCTTGCTAAAGAAAACCTACAGGATGCTCAAAAAGAGCAAAAAGCCTGGTATAATAAACATGCCAGAAAGCGTTCCTTCAAAGTAGGGGACCAGGTCATGGTCTTAAAGGTGCTCCAGGCCTATAAAATGGAAGCGTCGTGGGAAGGGCCATTCATGGTCCAGGAGCGCCTGGGAGCTGTTAATTATCTCGTAGCATTCCCCACCTCAAACCAAAAGCCTAAAGTGTACCATATTAATTCTCTAAAGCCCTTTTATTCCAGAGAATTAAAGGTTTGTCAGTTTACAGCCCAGGGAGGAGATGACGCTGAGTGGCCTGAAGGTGTCCACTACAAAGGGAAAAGTGCTGGTGGCGTGGAAGAGGTGAACCTCTCCATGACCCTTGGGCATATGCAGCGACAGCAGATCAAGAAGCTGTGCACTAGCTAAGCGCCGACGTTCTCAGCCACCCCAGGACTGACTGAACAGGCATACCACTCCATTGACACAGGTAATGCTCACCCAATTGAAGTCCAACCTTATCGGGTGTCTCCTGAAGCTAAAACTGCTATAGAATAGGAGATCCAAGATATTTACAGATGGGTGTAATCCGCCCCTCTGACAGTGCATGGGCATCTCCAGTGGTTCTAGTTCCCAAACCAGATGGAGAGATACGTTTTTGCATGGACTACAATAAGCTAAATGCTGTAACTTGCCCCGACAACTATCCAACGCCACGCACGGATGAACTATTGGAGAAACTGGGATGGGCCCAGTTCATCTCTACCTTGGACTTAACCAAGGAGTACTGGCAGGTACCGCTAGATGAATCCACCAAGGAAAGGTCAGCCTTCACTACACATGTCAGGCTGTATGAATTTAATGTACTCCCTTTCAGACTGCGGAATGCACCCGCCACCTTCCAAAGACTTGTAGATGATCTCCTAGTGGGATTAGGAGAATATGCAGTCGCCTACCTTGACGATGTGGCCATATTTTCGGATTCCTGGGCAGAACACCTGGAACATCTGCAAAAAGTCTTCGAGCGCATAAGGGAGGCAGGACTAACTGTTAAGGCTAAGAAGTGTCAAATAGGCCTAAACAGAGTGACTTACCTTGGACACCAGGTGGGTCAAGGAACTATCAACCCCCTACAGGCCAAAGTGGATGCTATCCAAAAGTGGCCTGTCCCAAAGTCAAAGAAACAGGTCCAATCCTTCTTAGGCTTGGCCGGTTATTACAGGCGATTTGTACTGCAATTCAGCCAAATTGCCGCCCCACTGACAGACCTAACCAAAAAGAAACAGCCAAATGCCGTTCAGTGGACCGAAGAGTGTCAGAAGGCCTCTAACCAGCTTAAAGCGACACTCATGTCTGACCCTGTACAAAGGGCCCCAGACTTTGACAAACCGTTCCTAGTAACCACAGATGCATCTGTGCGTGGTGTGGGAGCAGTTTTAATGCAGGAAGGACCGGATCAAGAATTCCACCCTGTAGTGTTTCTCAGCAAGAAGCTGTCTGAGAGGGAAAGCAACTGGTCAGTCAGTGAAAAAGAATGTTACGCCATTGTCTACGCTCTGGAAAAGCTATGCCCATGTGTTTGGGGATGGTATTTCCTCCTGCAAACAGACCATGCTGCACTACAGTGGCTTCATACCGCCACAGGAAATAACAAAGAACTTATTCGGTGGAGTTTAGCTCTATAAGACTTTGATTTCGACATCCAACACATCTCAGGAGCTTCTAACAAAGTGGCTGATGCACTCTCCCGTGAAAGTTTTGCAGAATCAACTGGTTAAAATCATCCTTGAGATGTGGAAGATATTGTTAGTCTTTATATACTTGGTAGTATATTTAGAGGTGCATGTGTCTTATTAACTCTGTTTCCCCTAGAGTGTTTCACCCTATCTGTGATTTGGGGGGCGTGTCATAAATATAAAGGAAAGGGTAAACACCTTTAAATCTCTCCTGACCTGAGGAAAAACCCTTTCACCTGTAAGGGGTTAAGAAGCTAGGATAACCTCACTGGCACCTGACCAAAATGACCAATGAGGAGACAAGATACTTTCAAAGCTGGAGGGGGCGGGGGGAGAAACAAAGGTTCTCCCTCTGTCTGTGTGATGCTTTTGCCAGGAACAGAAAAGGAATGGAGTCTTAGAACTTAGTCAGTAATCTAGCTAGATATGTGTTAGATTCTGTTTTGTTTAAATGGCTGATAAAATAGCTGTGCTGAATGGAATGAATATTCCTGTTTTTGTGTCTTTTTGTAACTTAAGGTTTTGCCTAGAGGGATTCTCTATGTTTTGAATTTGATTACCCTGTAAGGTATTTACCATCCTGATTTTACAGAGGTGATTCTTTTACTTGTTTTCTTCAATTAAAATTCTTCTTCTAAGAACCTGATTGTTTTTTCATTGTTCTTAAGATCCAAGGGTTTGCGTCTGTGTTCACCTATGCAAATTGGTGAGGATTTTTATCAAGCCTTCCCCAGGAAAGGGGGTGTAGGGTTTGGGAGGATTTGGTGTGGGGGGGAGATGTTTCCAAGTGGGCTCTTTCCCTGTTATATATTTGTTAGATGCTTGGTGGTGGCAGCAATAAAGTCCAAGGGCAAAAGGTAAAATAGTTTGTACCTTGGGGAAGTTTTAACCTAAGCTGGTAAAAATAAGCTTAGGGGGTTTTCATGCAAGTCCCCACATCTGTACCCTAGAGTTCAGAGTGGGGAAGGAATCTTGACAGGCCAGATGTCCCAATTTTATAGAGATAGTCCCAATATTTAGGGCTTTGTCTTATATAGGCGCCCATTTTCCTCCCACCCCGTCCTGATTTTTTACACTTGCTTTCTGGTTACTCTATGAAAAATCCACTTCTCTGAATGCAGTAGCTATTCCAGCCTAACCCCAGTATTGATTCAGCTAGGTTGACAGAAGAATGCTGCCATCAACCTCGATACTATTGGAAAGATGGCATAACCATGGCAATGGAAAAAACCGTTCATTTGCTGTCGGCTACAGTGGTGGGCAACCTGCAGGCCATGGGCCACATTCAGCCCATCAGGGTAATCTGCTGGCGGGACACGAGATAGTTTGTTTACACTGACAGTCCACAGGCACAGCTGCCCGCAGCTCCCAGTGGTCTACACTATGGGGTTATTCTGGTGTACCTATGTGCCATATCTATGCCACTATAGCCACCATAGTGTAGACAAGGCCTTAGCGAACAGAAGGTAGTATGGGGAAGCAATCTGAATATCTTTCACTTTTCTCCTTTTAATCATATTCATCTCTATAGATTCTGTTAACAAGACTGTGACTATAAACAGATTTTACAGCCAATTATTATTAAAGTGTTGCAATTAGTGTCTTTTAATGCACACAGTTTCATTTGTGAAATAGGATTTTAAGTAATATGCCATCTGTTCTCCTTTATAATTGTTGCATTGATTATGTATTTTTAATGGTGATCCTAATTTAGATCACACTTTATCATGAGAAAACAGATATGGGGATAATTTGTTTTTATCATAATTTTACTTAGTAAGTATGCAATATTTTCTAGCTATTACAATTTTGGTTCAGTAAATAGTATATTGTTCCAGTGTGTGTTCTTGTACTTATAAGGGCTCTGTACTGGTGTAATTCTATATAAACAGGCTAGAGGCAAAGCTAAATCATTTTAACAGATTTATTTTGAAAATGAGGAAAAATCTTTGGACCTCAAGTTCTAATGTCCACACATACTCATACACTAAAAATATGTGTCCATGTCTGGAAAGGACACTAGAGATGGTATATCAGCTGTTGATGACATTTGGCCAGATTATCTTTTTTACAGGTGATAGGTCACTACAGTGGCATACAGGACCTGTAATCTGGCCTCAAATGCCCAGCAAATAATTCCCCTGATGCAAGAAAAATCCCTGCCTACACACATATGCACCTATGTCTGCACTTACACATTGAAAAGGGAATGATGCAGCTATGCTATGCAACACCTGTCCTCCACTGGCATGGGGTTGCTTAAGGAAAAGAGCTGATCAAAGAATGGGAATGCTGATCAGGAAAAATACGTACATGTTTTCATCAGAAATTTTTAAAATTTGAAAATTTTCAGTCAGTCCTATTAAGGGCCTTATGTCAGTGGCACAGCTTAGAACTACTGTCATGCCTGGAGTCAGTCCTCAGAATCAGAGAGTAATAACCATGTCTTCTGTGGCCAAAATATACCCTTCTCCTGAATTGAGCAGAGCTCTGTTACAGGAGAGATTTTGGTCCGTTATGTTCTATATTTTGGGCAAGATTAATAACAGCTTTAAGACAGGTGCAAGACTCAGTGCCTGAAAGACCACCAGAATTGACAATAGTGGTCATGGAAAGTAAGTGTAACCTCTCCTCTTCCTGGGAGATCATTGCTTAGCTCATACGGTTAAGTGCAACCCAATAAGGGTGCTGCACTGGCTGAGAAAGGGGGGCATGGTCAGAGTGATTAAAGATGTGCTGACTCTGTGCATGCACTCAGCTACGTTTGCTGATGAGGTTTGTACAGCACCATGTTGGAAATTAAAGCTGTATGACCTTCTACAGAAAATGCTAAGGAATCTGAAAGAGTGTAGTAATGTTGAGATACTTCTTTCTTATGGGAAGTTACCAAAGGGATGTATCTTCTGCGTAGTAGAGATTACTTAAATCTCAACATTCAGATCTTTAAATAAACTTCCCCCGGAGTTTGAGGGGAAAGGGGTTGTTTCAGTCTGTCACAGGGAGTCCACCTGCAAAGTTGAAGTATGCACCAAAATCCAAACTTTGTCACCATATGGGTCTGTCTAGATCCAACATGTGGCAGTAAGACAATCAAGAGGTACAGGTCTTTTTCCAATAATTATACACTATACTTCAGGCTGAACCAACACCAGAACATTCAGATATCAGTGAAACACATACCATTTTCCCCATATAAACTAGGACATACTGAAAATAACAGCTCAAATATAAACTAAGGTTCACAAAATATTTACAGCAGGTAATAAAGGGAAGTCACCTTCTAGCATATGGCTAGAATCAAACAGACATAGGTGCTAGGACTATATTATTTTTTCCAGTTGGATGAGACAACACAAATAAAATATATCTGATATCTTTGCAAAGTCACCTGAAAATTACTTCTATTGAGCATGGTTGTCTTTCTTGATCACATGAATCGGCTGAGCCAGTCAGAAAGAGGAAAAATTCCAAGTGACTGCCATATGAGTTACCTTTACAGGTGAACTCTAGTGTCACCATTACAAGTTTTAATCTACTTGCACTCAAGGGCTTTCTGAGGTAAGCATAGGGAAACTCATAGGTTTCTCAGCTATCATTGTATGGTAACTGTGAGTAAATGTTAAGTTTTAATGTCAGCTCGGGAAGCTCAAACTTAAAATTCACTATGAACAGCAGCATGCCAAAGTTAATTGATATCCAGACAACTGGAAACAATTTGCATAAAACTCCATAGTGAGTTTATTGGCACAAAATGTAATACAATCATAACTCAACCTCAAACCAAGGTTGATTCTGAGTACATTTGTCATTCTAGTTGAACATTTGTAACCCAGCTAAAAGTATTTTTTTTTACAAAATAAAAGTGTGAGACAGAGAGAGATTGATTGATTAAAGGAGATAAATATATTGGGGGGGGGGTGTCTATGATTGTGGTTTTTCAAATCTGTTTTACAATAACCTAATATTTTTTTGTATTCCTTAATGTGTTGAATCCTTTTTTCTATGGACTTTATCCAAGCAAAAAAAGTAGAGGAATGTTTACAATAAATAAGTGTGAAATGAAACACTTGGCTTTCCGGATGCTACTGTAATTTGACTCCTTTAGCATTACAGTTTCAGGGTAACTGCACCCGCAGTCCACCCTAGAGTCCTGGCTCCTCAAGCATTACATCTCACCAGGCATGTCTCTCTCCTGCCTGACCAAGGGTTTTCCAGGCTGCACAGTTCCTTGCCTACACTGTGATATTCCCAGCAAGTCAGACTGCCTAACAGGCCAGTTTGCTTTCTCTCTGGAGGCTATGCCCCATGTATTGCCAGAAGCTTTAAGTTGCCACACAGCTCCTTATTAGCAAGCACATTTATTTTTAAGGTCAAAGCATTACAGAGAAAACATTTCAGAACAACAAAAGAACCTACACACATGCAAAAAATATTACCAGAGGGCACCCCAGCTCCAACCCTGGCCTCGGGTAGAGGTCAGGCCTCAGTTAGATTTTCCCTGCTGTTACAAGTTCATAACTGCCTCAGATTCAAAACCAGAACCCAAACTTGGTAGATCAGCCTGTTTCTTTATAGAGCTTGGGCCTTTGATCTTGTCTCCAGGAACAGGTAATCAGCAGACAGTGATCCACTCAGGGTGTGGCTTCAAAAGGATGGATTTTTGCATAACCAGAGGTAGGGGAATTTGTATTAACCACTCCCTAGTTATCCCCCAGGAAATCCACTTAACATTTATTCTCCCAAAAGTCCATTATTGTCTGGCACATTTTCAATGCAGTTCCAGGCCTCACCTCACATCTCCCCTCCTAGAGAGGTTTCATGAAGTCCGAGCCCATAATAATGTACAAACATTGCATTTAATACAAAGACACCAAAGATACTTTAAAATAATTCAGTATGGTCTCTTCAGGATATGCAGGAAATTGCCATATCTGTCACATACAGTACCTGTACTTTTCTTCAAGTTTCTAATTTTCTTTCCTATTCTAAATTACTGTTATTAATTATTTGTATTACAGTTAAGCCTTGAAGCCCTGACCAAGACTGAGGCTCCATTATGCTTAGCATGGTAAAAACACATATTCCAGTCCCATCATATCCCAGAGATTCATCTGAAAAAAAATTCACATGAAAATATTAAGGGGGGAGGTTCCTGAGTACAGAACACAGAACTTTCACAAGCACTGGGTCTAGACTATGGAATTCACTGCTTGTGGGAGAAGAATGATTATTAACCTCACCATCAGGTGCAACACTCCCCATTTTAACATCCCTTTTCCACAGCATCATCTTCATACAGACACCTCAGCCTCCCCAAAACTACAAACCAATCAAGATACTTTCTCTACAACTTGGTTAGGTTGCGGAAGAGAAAGAGAGCTTATTGTTACCACTAAGGCTGCTTAAAGAGTTGCATGGGTATAGACTGAAATCTCATTTATAACATATTGGCTCTACTGCAGGTATTGTCTGGCAAGGCAAATCAATTTAAGCAGACTTAGTAGTATTTTTATGTGTAGATACTTGGGAGGCACTAGGGAAGCCATGTAAGTCCCTAGTTAGAAAGATCTCATTTACAACACAATCTTGGAACTGTTTGAAAAAAATCATTGTGGTATCCCATTCTGGTTCCTTCACAGCCTAACTCTTCTTTAAGGGCCAAATAATTCTTACCTTACCCATGAGTCAAGTGGCATAGGTAAGCAAGAGGGTTTTATTTATTACAAATCACTATAGGCACAGTTGTGACCCTGGCTATGGGAAGTAAGAGGGTATTAGTCCCCTGTGCAGGCTAATCACAATGCCACTAGATATAAAGAGATGGAAACAGCATCCACTCTGCCTCACATGCAGGGAGTGGGCAAGCCAGAGGTGAAAAATAGGAAAGGCTTTGGCTTCCTCCCTCCACCCAAAGCAACAGTCAGCAGAACTGGCTTGGAGGGAAAAGTAATCTGAGCCCTGTATAGAGTGGGTGTGTATTACTTCCCCGCACAACACAGTTTTGTTTATGGTCTGCCACTGGGACACTGCAATTATACATTTCTTCAGGATTTGTGGTGAAGTCTGAGCCCTAAGAAACCCTGAGATTACTGAGAACAGTAGGACTATTCACCCAAGAAGGTGAGCAAGATTAGGCCCTAAGAGGGTTCCCTTGTTATTTCATTAACTACTTCTCCATCTCTTATTCCTATAGCTGCATTTTATTTCCATTTTCCTCAGATATGTTGTCTTGACAAGCTCTTACCCATACGCTTGTGTGTGTATCCCAACATAGCTTAAAAAAAAGGTTGGTTATATCTACAAATTAATAACAGTGTGTGAGTTGCTATTACTTGTATATTTAGGTAATCAGTCATCCTTGAATTTTCTTAGATTGAATGTACACAGACCATACGCTTTTATCTCTGTGACAAAAGTTACATTATTTGCTTTTTGCAAAACAAAATGTCATAGAATAATAGAATATCAGGGTTGGAAGGGACCTCAGGAGGTCATCTAGTCCAACCCCCTGTTCAAAGCAGGACCAATCCCCGACTAAATCATCCCAGCCTGACCTTAAAAACTTCTAGGGAAGGAGATTCCACCACCTCCCTAGGTAACGCATTCCAGTGTTTTACCACCCTCATAGTGAAGAGTTTTTCCTAATATCCAACCTAAATCTCCTCCACTGCAACTTGAGACCATTACTCCTTGTTCTGTCATCTGCTACCACTGAGAACAGTCTAGAGCCATCCTCTTTGGAACCCCCTTTCAGGTAGTTGAAAGCAGCTATCAAATCCCCCCTCATTCTTCTCTTCCATAGACTAAACATCCCCAGTTCCCTCAGCTTCTCCTCATAACTCATGTGTTCCAGTCCCCTAATCATTTTTGTTGCCCTCCGCTGGACGCTTTCCAATTTTTCCACATCCTTCTTGGAGTGTGGGGCCCAAAACTGGACACAGTACTCCAGATGAGGCCTCACTAATGTCGAATAGAGGGGAACGATCACATCCCTCGATCTGCTGGCAATGCCCCTACTTATACATCCCAAAATGCCATTGGCCTTCTTTATGGAGATATTGAACAAAAACGGCCCCAGGACCGACCCCCGGGGCACTCCACTTGACACCGGCTGCCAACTAGACATGGAGCCATTGATCACTACCTGTTGAGCCTGACAATCTAGCCAGATTTCTATCCACCTTATAGTCCATTCATCCAGCCCATACTTCTTTAACTTGCTGGCAAGAATACTGTGGGAGACCGTGTCAAAAGCTTTGCTAAAGTCAAGGAACAACACGTCCACTGCTTTCCCTTCATCCACAGAGCCAGTTATCTTGTCATAGAAGGCAATTAGATTAGTCAGGCATGACTTGCCCTTGGTGAATCCATGCTGACTGCTCCATGATTTTTCCAGGGACTGAGGTGAGGCTGACTGGCCTGTAGTTCCCAGGATCCTCCTTCTTCCCTTTTTAAAAGATGGGCACTACATTAGCCTTTTTCCAGTCATCTGGGTCCTCCCCCGGTCACCATGAGTTTTCAAAGATAATGGCTAATGGCTCTGCAATCACATCCGCCAACTCCTTTAGCACCCTCGGATGCAACGCATCCGGCCCCATGGACTTGTGCTCGTCCAGCTTTTCTAAATAGTCCTGAACCACTTCTTTCTCCACAGAGGGCTGGTCACCTTCTCCCCATGCTGTGCTGCCCAGTGCAGTAGTCTGGGAGGTGACCTTGTTCGTGAAGACAGAGGCAAAAAAAAGCAGTGAGTACATTAGCTTTTTCCATATCCTCTGTCACTAGGTTGCCTCCCTCATTCAGTAAGGGGCCCACACTTTCCTTGACTTTCTTCTTGTTGCTAACACACCTGAAGAAACCCTTCTTGTTACTCTTAACATCTCTTGCTAGCTGCAACTCCAGGTATGATTTGGCCTTCCTGATTTCACTCCTGCAAGCCCGAGCAATATTTTTATACTCATCCCTCGTCATTTGTCCAATCTTCCACTTCTTGTAAGCTTCTTTTTTGTATTTAAGATCACCAAGGATTTCACTGTTAAGCCAAGCTGGTCGCCTGCCATATTTACTATTCTTTCTACACATCAGGATGGTTTGTCCCTGTAACCTCAATAAGGATTCTTTAAAATACAGCCAGCTCTCCTGGACTCCTTTCCCCCTCATGTTATTCTCCCAGGGGATCTTGCCCATCAGTTCCCTGAGGGAGTCAAAGTCTGCTTTTCTGAAGACACCCTTTTTTGTCAAGACACCTGAAGTATATACTCACAGAACTAAATGGCATTTTAGTCATTGTTTGCCTGTTTCATGTAGTGTCTTAAAGAAAGACCTTTTCCTACACATTCACAAAAAAAGAATTAAATGTACAGTCATATTGAGGGAGTTACATGATATAAAAGGGAAACCAACTTGGAGACTTATAGGGATGTCCCTGTTGAAATTTTAGGAGTCTCTTTTATCCAGTCAGAATGAAATATCATTTAAATGTGTCGAACCTTACAATTAAGCTATAAGGTAGCATTTTCAAAAGCACCTAAGTGATGTAGGAGCCCATGCCTCATTTTCAAATGTGATTTAGGAACTTAGCAGCTTAAGATTTATTGGAAGTCAATGAGACTTAAGAGCCTAAGTCTCTTATGAAAATGGGACTCAGGCCTTGCAATGCTGAGTGGAACATGTTTAAATAACTTTAAAAATCTGAGCCTAAGTTACTTTTCTAAATAGGTTTTCGGTTCCTAACTTTCTTAGGTGCTTTTGAAAACATCACCCATATTGTTTATATATTCAGTGCAGGAAAAGAAGAATCGGGAGAGCTGTGTGTTGATTTGTGAAGGGAGCCAGGATGTGAAGTGATGTTTATGATTATGACAATGATTATTATTATTACTCTGAAATATTTCAGAGATGTTCAGATGGTATGCTGCTGAACATCATATAAAGATAGATGAAGAAATAGAGAGATCTACATGGGGGAATAGAAAGAGGAAAAGCTCAATCTTCTACAAGTTGATACTAAGTATATAGTAACAGCCCCTACTATCTACATTGAGGACATATGGATCAGTTTCCATTGAAAAGTTATCATTTGCCTACAGTTATCACCAGTGATACCTTTAAATTACGATTGCCCTCTGTATGTAAAATATGAAACAATAGTGTTAATACCAATACTAATGTGAAAGGAATAGCTTATATGGAAATACAAACCCTGTATAAAATTTAAAATTTTCGTTTAGGTTTCACCTTGATAGGCTTTAAAATAGGAACCCTACTAGTTAGAAGTGATGTGCAGGCAGAACATCACCATCTGCCTGCTTTACTGCAGTCCCAGCTCACAGAAGACACTGAGAATGGAAGAGCTTGAGAACCCTGTTGTAATAATTTACCCTAACTGTGAGTTCAACTGTAAAACATATGTTAAGTTCATAAGATACTGAAATAACCTATAACTACAATTGTTGACAGAAAAAGGTACAAAAGGGAGACTGAATTAGTCCAAACAAAAAGTTACTGCTATAACTGAAGGACTGTGGTAAAATCATTCTTGGTAAACAAGAAAAGCGTGGAACAAGAAATCCGTGAACCAAAATTGGCCTATCAGAAACAAGGCCTAATTGGTAGACAAAATAAAGAAGGGAAAGAGACTTTGGTGAAAAAAATTGGCTACTGGAGCAATCTTTGCCATCATGGCTGACACCCCAACTGTCTTCTGGAACCCCAAGCCTTTGTCATCCTGACCCTGAGGAATATCCTGACCAGACCGGACCTTAGAGGGGGACCCAGATGACATCACTACCTCCACTGACTCCAGCTGAAGCCCACCAACCATCTGGAAAATGGGACTGTATTTTAACAGCAGCAGCAGCAACATCTCAACTCAACTAACACCTTCTCTTTTCCTCAGAAAGGACAATTATCATCTTAGATACCGTCAAGAGGCTGTCAAACAAGGATGTTTTTTCTCTAAAAACTCTCTCCAGCTAAAGGAAAAGGGAGCAAGGGATGCTGTTAAAATGAAAGCCTTATTTAATGTTATATTTCAAATACTTTCTCCTTCTTTGTCTTTAGTAAAAGGTTATAAGAATTGTTAATGGTGTGCTAGCCATAGTACTAAGCAGGCTGAGATCTCTGTATACCAAACTCTGAACCTTGTTTAACACTATTTAATATTGGGTCATGACTGGTTCATATTAACATCTTTGGCATCTAAGTTCCAGCTATATTAATACAACAATGCCGTTATCTTAAGTATCTGATTGTTCTTGTCTTTCTTTTTTGTCTTTTGCTCTGCATTCATAAGGGGGGGGGGTTCTAGCCTCTGTTATTTTTAGCATGTGGAAGTGAAAGTGAAAGTGTGTGCATGAGTGTGAGTACCTATACAGTCCACATGGGGAAGGCAATTGATAGAAAAGTACCCCACATTTAAACAGTCCTAAATATTATCTCAAAGGTATTAATTAAAATTTGTTCTATGTCTAAAAGTCACGAGTGACTTCAGATTGTCATCTGTAATTACTGGTCAATAAGAGTTGTTAAATTTCTGCTGATCAAGAGTGTTCTATTAAGGTATGTATTATAGTATCTCTGTTGGAAAGAGGGGAAAGGGTTAGCCACCACATAAGAAATGGATTCTAAAAAGGAAGCTTTATAATTGGTCCGAGGTTATGGTTCAGACATATAGTAATTTGACTTTAGTATTAAGATATTTAACCATTCAGATTATAGATTTGACTTCGATCAAATTCTTCAGTTGGTATTTATAACCGAAGAGCCAGCCACTTTCCTAGAATTTGTATAAGGATTGATTACCATATATACTTGATCATAAGCCGGTTCATTTTTGAGCCGACCCCCCAAAGATGGATAAGTAAAAATGGAAAAATTTTATGACCCGAAAAGAAAAGGAGTACTTGTGGCACCTTAGAGACTAACCAATTTATTTGAGCATAAGCTTTCGTGAGCTACAGCTCACTTCATCAGATGCATACTGTGGAAAGTGTAGAAGATCCTTTTATGCACACAAAGCATGAAAAAATACCTCCCCACATCCCACTCTCCTGCTGGTAATAGCTTATCTAAAGTGATCACTCTCCTTACAATGTGTATGATAATCAAGTTGGGCCATTTCCAGCACAAATCCAGGGTTTAACAAGAACGTCTGGAGAGGGGGGTAGGAAAAAACAAGGGGAAATAGGTTACCTTGCATAATGACTTAGCCACTCCCAGTCTCTATTCAAGCCTAAGTTAATTGTATCCAATTTGCAAATGAATTCCAATTCAGTAGTCTCTCGCTGGAGTCTGGATTTGAAGTTTTTTTTTTGTAATATCGCAACTTTCATGTCTGTAATCGCATGACCAGAGAGATTGAGGTGTTCTCCGACTGGTTTATGAATGTTATAATTCTTGACATCTGATTTGTGTCCATTTATTCTTTTACATAGAGACTGTCCAGTTTGACCAATGTCCATGGCAGAGGGGCATTGCTGGCACATGATGGCATATATCACATTGGTGGATGTGCAGCACCTGTCAAGAATTATAACATTCATAAACCAGTCGGAGAACGCCTCAATCTCTCTGGTCACGCGATTACAGACATGAAAGTTGCGATATTACAACAAAAAAACTTCAAATCCAGACTCCAGCGAGAGACTGCTGAATTGGAATTCATTTGCAAATTGGATACAATTAACTTAGGCTTGAATAGAGTCTGGGAGTGGCTAAGTCATTATGCAAGGTAACCTATTTCCCCTTGTTTTTTCCTACCCCCCCCATACATTCTTGTTAAACCCTGGATTTGTGCTGGAAATGGCCCACCTTGATTATCATACACATTGTAAGGGGAGTGGTCACTTTAGATAAGCTATTACCAGCAGGAGAGTGGGGTGGGGGGAGGTATTTTTTCATGCCTTGTGTATATAAAAAGATCTTCTACACTTTCCACAGTATGCATCTGATGAAGTGAGCTGTAGCTCACGAAAGCTTATGCTCAAACAAATTGGTTAGTCTCTAAGGTGCCACAAGTACTCCTTTTCTTTTTGCGAATACAGACTAACATGGCTGTTACTCTGAAACCTGTCTTTATGACCCATTCATAAGACGGCCCTATAATTCAGGGGTCGGCAAACTTTGGCTCCCGGGCCATCAGAATAAGCCGCTGGCGGGCCGAGACGGTTTGTTTACCTCGACCATCCACAGGCACAGAGGTAAACCTAAGTAAACAAAGTGTCCCAGCATGCCAGCTGCTTCCCCTGACAGGCCGGGACAACAAATGGTGGGGAAATTTGGGGGCGGGGGGGGGAAGCTGGGGGTCAGGGAAGCAACCCCAGTGACCACCCCCACATGACCCCACGCCTAGCCCAGGACCCCCCACTCTCCCCATCCCATCCCTTCCCACCTTATCTGGGGAGGGCCAGGGGAGGATGTCTCTGGCCTGGCTGGAGCTGCTCTGGCAGGCTGCGCAGTGCGGCCGCAGCCTGCTCCGGCAGGCTAGAGCGGGTGGCAGAGCCGCAGCATGTTCCAGCAGGCTAGGCCCAGAGGCACGGCTGCAGCATGCTCTGGCGGGCTGGGCAGTGCAACCACAGCCTGCTCTGGGAGGCGGGGCCAAGTGGCACGGCTGCAGCCTGCCAGCCCCAGAGCTGCATCTGCTTCGGAGGCTGGGGGCAGAGCAGCATGGCCAGAAGCGAAGAGACTCTGGCCTCGCCTCTTCCCTTCTGGCTCTGCTGGCTGTGCTGCCTCTCCTTGCTCCCTCTGTTGGGGGGAGGGGAAGGGCTGTCTCCCACATCTCCCTCTTTATACCTGTTCATAAGCCGACCCCCTGCTCTGGTGCTTCCCTTTTTAACTAAAAAAATTCAGCTTATGAACGAGAATATACGGTACTTTTCATATTACCTCAATGATTTAACTAATAGGATGATTTAATACTGAATCTAACTTGTCTGATTCGGTTTTGAGTTGACAGGTGTAATGGTTTGTTAGTTTAGATTAATATTATAGTAAATTAGCTTTGGTACTATGTTTTCTTGATTTTATTTTGTCTGTGTTTTAATAAAACTTATAAAAAGAGACTGAGTCACATTTATTTCAAGAAGCAATGGGAATCCAGAACCTTTGAGGATTTGGGTGGATACCAGCCAGTCAAATAAAAGCCTGACTAGCAACTCCTAAATAATCTTTGATTCTCACATTAAGATGCAATAATTATGGATAAATGTTTTTTTTTTTCCAACAGCAGACACTGCAGATGAAGGAAGGAGAAGCAAACGTGGGACTGAGAACTGAAGTTAAGTATGTGACGTGTTAGCTCCAGGAGAAAGAGAGATCTTTGTTCCCTTTCTTTTTAGGGAATTAGTATATTTAACTCCCTCCACGTTCTCCCTAGAAGAAATGTGTTTTCAGGAAGAATTTGAAAGAGGAGGAAGCAAAAGCAGAGTAGGTCACATCAGTGAGATGGTTAAAGAAGGAAGGGGGCTCCGGAATGAAGGTATGCAGACAAGTGCATAGGAAGGCAATGAAGGGTGCAGTTAACTGTGTGGGTTGTGTATAAGATACGTATTCATTTTTTAAGATGTGCCTGTCAGTTTTAATTAAAAAGCATCACAAATTCGTGAATAGTCAGGTGAATTTTTTAAACTCTTCAAACCTTTTGTGAAGTGAAGGAAAAGTTAAAGAGTGAAGCATAAATAAAAGAAATGTATTTTTGCTAACTACTCTCCAACTACAAAAATCATTCCCTGCCTTCCCACACTTTAGAAATGAAGCCTACTCCATCTCCTAAATCCTTTAAAATGACATTTTATGATATGTGACAAAATACTAAGTCTGAAGATTGAACACAATTAGCAAGTCTCATTTAATAAAATGATGAATTTTCTGGTGGTCCTCACCTCAAATTGAATCTCTCCATTTGCATCCTGAGGAGGAAACTTCAATGGATAAGGTAGGAATGCATTCTTGCTGGTGACAGATGAAATGTGAATAATACTACAGTACTAGATAATCCTGTAAACAATACAGCTTTCAACAAAATAGAAAGACAGCAATAGTCACAGATGCATCAGATGTTATCTTTGTTCTCCCTCGTTAGCATCGCTTCCACAATAAACAAGACATCTCTGAGTGATTCTGCATTCTGAAACTACTTGAAGAATAAAAAAAAAAATCCCGCTTCAAGGATCATAAATTTACAGGAAACATATAACAAGAGGAGATTACACCCTGAGGATTTCATATTGCTGAATTTTAAACCCAGAAGTCTGTGTTTCATTATTGCCCTATGGATTTTTTTATTTTAATTTTAAATTTTTTTTGCATCCTAAAATTAGTTTAGTGATGTAAAAATATTTCCATATTTATTCAAATTAACAGGTGGCTTTTTTGGTTTCCAAAATGAGACATTCAATATATTAAATAGAAAATCACAAATTATATGAGTATGAGTACTTATCAATATTCAAGATATAAAAAGTAAATTATTGTTAACTCCAAATGAAGAGTGGCCAAACTCCAGATTTGTTTTTGACCATATATTTCCACAACAATTCAAAGGTATTTAGTGAGATCAATATTGCTGTTGCTTTTGAAAATGTTCACTAATTAAAGGGCCAGATTATGCCACTTGTTCTCATAATGAGTAGCACTTTATGTCTCAAGCAAGCTCAGGTATGTCAATGGGCCTGCTCACAGAATAAAATGACTTACTGTAAGTAAGGTTATCAGAATCTGGCCCAAAGAGAGTACTCCGTTTATTGTTGTTCATATTATGGTGTGTTTTGCCACTAGACGACCATCTTAAAGAAGATCTATTTCTCAGTGAGAAGTTCCCTCTTCCTAAAAAGTTTGTCTTAGATAAATTATGTCTCCTTTACCTCTCTCAATAGCATGCATCAGGATTAACTTCATTGTAACACCAGTGTAAATGACACAGAATCACAGAAAAGTTTTGGCATTGGGGAGTAGGCAGTATCCATTTAGTGTCCAGTGTGCATGTCTGCCATGCTGAAGTATGTACTCACCTCCAGAAATAGGAGTCATGCAAGGTTATTCTCTCCATCGTTGGAGCAGCATCGGAACTGGGAGGTAGACTGTGACTCTCTGAAACATCTGCTCCTAAGTGACTTGCTCAAGATGGCACAGGAAAACAGTGGCAGAGAAAGGGTTAGTATTAGGGAGGACTAGTTCTTTTGTTCACAACATGGCAACACATCTCTCGAGGTTTCCCCTTCTCTAATTGAGATATTAGAGACATAACTGATGCTTCTCTGTTATTCTCAGTTGGAATGCCATTTTTCAGGCATTATTATTTATATAAATAGTAATTAATCAAACTAGACGGCAAACATAATAAATCCCCTCCCACTTCTTCCCCGAATCTCCTAGATTGCTGAAAATGTAACATTCATTCTTGAATTCACATGTTCAAAGACTAAGTGTGCAAGGCTGAAATCCAGAGGGAGCAGTTACTAGAGAGAGGAGGTAAAGCAGTTACTAAAAGTTTATTTAAAACAGTGCTTCAATGCAACCTACTATTTAATGGGCCAGAAGTTATAGTTTAGTACCCCCTAAATTGCACAGGATCAACGAGCTAGTTGTTGTACTGCTCTTTTTGTCAATACAGTTAACATGATTATTTACCATTTTTAAGGCTCATCTCCTTTTACAAATCAATATCAGCAGCCAATTTAAACTTGTCAATGTAACAGCCTTTTCAGTGGTTCATTGATTACTCTGGTAATACTGTGCCGGTATGTGTTCTTCAGAAGTAGCAGACATTTGCTATACCCTCTTCATGTTATAAAAAACAAAACTAAACTACTTTTCCTCAACTCTGAAGAGAAAAAAATTATGTAGCCTTTTCAATATAAAGCTGGTCTGCTTTCAAAGTGTGATTTTCATTGTAAAAATAAGAATTTTTATATCATTTTACATGTCTTTTTTATAACAAGACCATTTGCAAAGGCTAGACTAAGACAGACTTTTCTGAAACTCCAGTTGATTCAAAATCATTACAATGTTTCCGATTCTAATGATTTTCCACCAAGGAAATTGCTTATAGGGTTAGAAAATTTGCTTTTAAAGTGTCTTAGCTGCTTTTCTGAAAAGCTGGAATATTGTTTGTTTGTCAAACCACTTGAAAAGCTGCACAATACCATTAGACATGGCATTGAAAATGATGGATGGATTATCCTCACCTGCTGCTTTGTTGTTTGGGAAAGATATTTTAGTAATACATCCCTCTTCCATCATTTCTAATGAATTGCCGGTATAAAATCTGCAACAGTATTTAACCAAAAAAGCAGCACAAATTACAGCAACTAATGTGAATACAAAGATACATTGCACATTCACTTTATTGGTAAACAATTCTATTTTACTTCAGTTCAATGTCACCTTTCAAATAGGAGACATATCTCCTTATTAAGGGGATGATGAACATCCACAATTCAGAGACCATTTCTGACTAACTATTCATATTTTTATTGTTATTCGTTTCTTTTGCTCCCTGCTTCTTCTTTCCTGTTCACTTCTCCTCTTCTATTCTTAGCCATGAGCAATTAACATTTCACGATTTTCATGTACTCTCAGAACTTCATTTATTTTATTCTCCTGATTTCTTATCTGTTGATAGAAAGAAAGAAAAACTTTCTTTCTCTCTCTCTTACAAATCTGTACTTTTAACATCCTGTTTTTCTTATCATTTCATGTAGTGGGTCTATTCTCCCACTATGTTTTATCTTACCCTTTCATCCATCCCTTCAGTTACATACATGTTTGGTATGGTACTGGATAAATGTTAAACTTAATTGATAATGGTAAAAACTCAATGATGGAATCATGAAAGAAAAAATATATAATTTATTAATTTGGCTTACATTAAATCTTGATGTCATCAGGGATGAAGAATTATACAGGATCAGTGAAAAATAGTTATAAATATTCATATCAATTACTAATTATTTGCATGTATCCAGGTCCATTTTTCATGGCACTTTATGATTTACTGAGCTATATTAGAGAAAGGTAAACTAACATCCAGAGAAGTTATGGCTCAAATTTTCAAAAGTGGCCTCTAAGTTTGAGTGCCTCCATTTTGTGTGCCTAGCTTTACATCCTTGGAATCTACTTTTTAATCACCACTTAATCATAGAATCATAGAATATCAGGGTTGGAAGGGACCTCAGGAGGTCATCTAGTCCAACCCCCTGCTCAAAGCAGGACCAATCCCCAATTTTTGCCCCAGATCCCAAATGGCCCCCTCAAGGATTGAACTCACAACCCTGGGTTTAGCAGGCCAATGCTCAAACCACTGAGCTATCCCTCCCCCCTAATCTCCCCCCTAATCTCCCAAGAACTGGCCACTCTCTCAAAGGCTTTGAAGCAATGCATCCAGTTGGAGGAATATTCATGGATGGGTTCAGTATCCTTCCCTCTTCTTCCAAGAGGAGGAGTCTTGGGTGCAGTGGAGGAAGTTCCTCACCCATGTAGCAGAAATGGCATTGCCAGACACATGGCTTCTTTCTTTCACTTTGTCATGCTTTGAAGCATTCTTGATGATGCCCCAGAATGCACAGCATGCTTGGGAAATCCTAAAATCTGTTAATTTTGGAGATAGCCAGGTATTGGATACCTCTACAAGGGATAATGTTTGTGATCGCAGTTAACAAGAAATAAGACAACTGCTTATTTTTAATGAACATCACCCCACAAAGTTCTATTTGTGATTCAAAAATCAAAATGTTTATCCTTTGCATGATTAGTGATGAAATGCAGGACAAAGTGTGCCCTGTATTTAAAAATGTCCCTTAAAATTAGGGACACAGTCATCCTAGACGTTAAGGGAGTTGAGACTCAACTCAGTTTGATTCAAAAGCTGAATAAAGATCTGAGTCAGTTCCTATTTGAACTGATTCTTGGATTCTCTACTCTTTATACAATTGACTGTAATGGCCCCATTAGTGAGGACATGGTCTATTGGGCCAAAGAAGGCTTTGTAATGGAACAATTATTATATCTACATCATCAACCGACAATACTGTAATGGGTCTTTTGAAGTCATATCTATAATGAAAATCTGGCTGCCAAGTAGCCTTATGAACTCTTTAGAATAGATTTGTGCATAATTCTTTGTCCTCCCCCAATTACCAAAAGGTAGCAGTGTACATTATGGACTAGTGGCCTGTAAAGTATTATTCATAAAAGAATGAAGATACTGAGTTGCATTACAAGTATTATAGAAAAGTGAATTTTTGCCCTCCTACAACACTGGCAGAACCAATTTAAAGTACAGTTAGTGTAAAACATACTTAGGAGTTAAGAGACTGTTTTTTCCTAGATATCAATATATAACTGTCACAAACCAGAGCTTGTAATGATAGCATGGACATAGTCCTTAAGAACAATGTAGTATCTCTGGTAGGCATTGCTGTATCACTATAATTCTCGTATGATTTCTCTGTAAGCTACAGTATATTCTTACAGTATACTCATACAAAATACGCATTGGCTTTGTGATATTAACCAGGCACATACATCAACAAACAAGAAGTTTCATGTCCTAATTTTAGGCCAAATCCCACTTGTCATACTCACACGAGTAGTGCATTGACTTAGTGGCACTATTTCATGAGTAGAGCAAGAAGGGTTTTGACTCTTTATTGCTGCTTTGAATCTGTCTTGTGAGCAAGGGGCTTCAGAGAGTTTGAAATCAAGAAAAATATACTAGACAATAGGGCATATTTATGACAGCATGTTTTAACATTCATCCCTTCAGACTCAAATTGAATGCCTACTTTTGTCATTGAGAACGGCAGGAGAATATATTCTTAATGGAATATCCTGTAAACTGCTAGCAATATTTAATTATTCTGAGCACCTTTAGCTCCCCGACCATGCTGTTGAGATGGCGGTGCTCAGCACACTGCAGAAGGTGCTCAGCATCTGACAGGATCAGACCCTGTGTTAATTAGAGAAAGACATTTATTTTTACCTTCATGAGGAAGTTTCTTTTATGAGGAGGAATTCAGTGCATAATTTAAAAGGACTGATTTGAGCAATTTGATTCAGAGGAACTGAATGAACTTTTGTCAGCATTTCCATTAGTTAAAGAAACATTTATTCTGAGGTACAGCAACATTAGGTGGTTACTAAAATGTGCAAGAAAAATTAAGGAATGCTTTCATCTAGTAACATTCTTCCATGAGAAACTAAGTGATTGTTCTCACGTCATTACTGGTAATGACAGGAATATGTTCATTGCAAAGCCAGAGTTCTTCCCTGGCATATTAAATCAAGGCAGAATTACTGTGCTGTAGTTATTTCAGAGATTTCTCTCTTGCTCAAAGACATAAAAGACAATGTTTTGGAGAAAAAGCACTTCCACAGAGTTGTTTAAATAAACAGGAGAAAGACAGTATTATATTATTATTGAGAACAAAACCATGGCAGATGGAGTGTTGGGAGGTGAAATGGCCCATCAGAGGATCTTATTCTTACATAATGGTTCACAAAGGAAGAACTTTGAGAACAACTGCCTAAGGCCCTGAACCAGAAAAGTACTTAAAAACATTCCATTGAAGCCAGTCAGAATACTATTATTTATATTACAGTAATGCCCAACCAAGTTTGAAGCCCCATTGTAGACACTGTACACACAACCGTTAGGCTTTCTCTACACTGGAAACTGAATGACAAAACTTTTGTCGTTCAGGGGTGTAAAAAAAGAGGGTTTTGACAACCAAAAGTGCTGGTGTGAACGCTTTTGCAGACAAAGCTAACGCCGCTTGTTGGGGGTGGAAGCTTTTTGTTGGCAGGAGAGCTCTCTTCTACCAACAAACAGCAGCTACACTGCGCGCCTTTTAGTGGCATGGCTGTAGCAGCACAGCTGTGTCGCTAAAAGGTGCGTAGTTTAGACAAAGCCTTAAAGACCATCCCCGCACCAAAGAGCTTACATTCTTAAGAGACCACGAGAAGCAGAGACATAGAAATGTGAAGTGACCTGACCAAGATCACACATTAATAGCAGAGCCAGGATTAAATCCTGACACCCAGTTTAGTGTCCTATCCATCAGCCAAGCAAAGCACGCATTGAAGTGCTTTGCTGGATCAGGGCCTAAAATGAATACAATTGTGCTTTAGTAATGCATTATGTATATGGGGGAAGATCCTCAGCTTATGTAAACTATCATAGCATCACAGACTTCAAATAATAGCTTCACTGATTGAAGTCAATAGAGCTGTGACAATTTACAGCAGCTGAGAACCTGATCTGTGAACTTTGTGTGTAAATATATATTTATGCAATCTTTTTTTACATTTAAAAATATATAATCTTCCTGATGTCTGCTAAGCACTATTGTTGTTTTTTGAGTGGATTGGACTGGAAAGACGTGAGGAAAGAAACACCACTGTGTCTGATTTTAAAATTTTCTAATGAAAGTCACCATCTCTCAGTAAGGTGAAGAGTCATAACTCGGACGGCTGTACATTTGAATGGTTCTGTGGGATGTGCAGTAGTTTAGTTACAAGAGGTTGGAAGAAAAGCTCTTTTCGTTCAGTGTTTGAAAAATCAAGTCAGGAGAGATAAGGTGATTAGCCTGGATTTTGAATGATGTCAAAGCTAAAAGCAGAAATTCAACTATTTTTGAAGTGGTGACCCCATCAGTATGCATCATTGTTAGTAGCACAGGTAACAGGATTTGTAAAACCACTGCAGATCACTGTTGTGGTATAAGTAGGAGAGATTCAAAATGGTTATGTAATTCATCTGGTTGGTACTTTCAATGTCATTGGCTCTGCTTTAGTGCTGTCTTGATGTTTTTGGACAGCAAGTTTTTTTTGTTTTGTTTTTTAAAGATCGAAAGCTCCCTGGGCAAGGGATAGTCAATTTTTTTCCCAGTGCTATTCCACATGGTCTGGAGCACATAAGCAGCGCTTAACAAATTGTAAATAGAAAGTTATTAATTTTAATCAACAATACTTCATCTAGCCTTTCAAAAGGGAAATAGAAAAGCTCTTAAAGATAAAAATGGACCCGCATTGACACAAAAACCTTTAAACTACATTTTGCACTAAAAATAGCATAGAATGTGGTAACCAGAGTTCCCTTTCAGGCAATGTTTCTGAACAAAATGAGGACACTTTGTGTACATGCTGTTACTTACTACAGAATGTTCTCCAAGAGTAATATTGGAGCAACAGTCTTTTCTAACGTTGTGATGTCATATCATAGAATCTAGTCTTAGGGGTTAGTATTACCAGAAACAAGTCCAAATAACTTCACCTAAGGACTTCGTTGTGAGGTTTCTGATGCTAACTTTGGGGGGGGGAAGGAGACTGGGAGGGGGAAAACTGACTTTAAATTAGAGTTGAAATATCACAAACAAGAGTCTTCAATATCTAGTAGTTACAGTCCTATTCCCAAACAGATTGCTGAAGAGATAACCAAAGAACTTCTTAATTAAAATCTTATTGATGTACTATATCTACAGAGATAATGAAATACATCATCAAATTTTGCACACAAAAGCATATTTATCTTGCCAAGGAAATAATTGAGAAAAAGCACTCTGTGGTTCAGCTTTAATGTAAACATTTTTTGTCAATTGGGTTTCTATTGTCAAAATGAAGCCCCAAATAGCTGCGGAGTTTTGTTATTTTTTAACTGACCAGGCTACAAATTATAGTACAGTAAAATATATGTGCCTTTCCCTCAATCAATTTATTCTAAAAGAGAAACAAAGTTGAATTAGGATGTTGTGTGGTCACTGACATTTTATTTACTACTCATATTTATCAGCAGAAGTTGCTTGGTTTCTCACCATATTTTAAGCAACCATTGAACTACTAAATGTACTGTTCTATTTTTAACATACATTTCTGACACATACATACATTCCAGCAATCATAGTTCTGCAAAGAGTAACTTCCACAACAAAGCTACTCCAGACTTATAATAATTGAATACTGGCAATCATTACTTGGGCTTTCACTTGCAACACTGGACCAGAGAAAGGAAAGGGAGAATTTTATGGAACTCATCCATGTTCTTCAAGTTAATTTTAAAAAATAGTAGAAAAGAAGAAAGTGTGATTCAATGGAGAATTGGAAATCTGGAGGATGGTGTGGATTGCACCCTCAGCAAGTTTGCAGATGACACTAAACTGGGAGGAGTGGTAGATATGCTGGAGGGTAGGGACAGGATACAGAGAGACCTAGACAAATTAGAGGATGTGTCCAAAAGAGATCTGATGAGGTTCAACAAGCACAAGTGCAGACTCTTGCACTTAGGATGGAAGAAGCCCATGCACCGCTACAGACTAGGGACCGAATGGCTAGGCAGCAGTTCTGCAGAAAAGGACCTAGGGGTGACAGTGGATGAGAAGCTGGATATGAGTCAACAGTGTGCCCTTGTTGCCAATAAGGCTAACGACACTTTGGGATGTATAAGTAGGAGCATTGCCAGCAGATCGAGGGACATGATCATTCCCCTCTATTCAGCACTGGTGAGGCCTCATCTGGAGTACTGTGTCCAGTTTTGGGCCCCACACTACAAGAAGGATGTGGAAAAATTGGAAAGCGTCCAGCGGAGGGCAACAAAAATTATTAGGGGACTGGAACACATGACTTATGAGGAGAGGCTGAGGGAACTGGGATTGTTTAGTCTCTGGAAGAGAAGTATGAGGGAGGGATTTGATAGTGGCTTTCAACTACCTGAAAGGGGGTTCCAAAGAGGATGGCTCTAGACTGTTCTCAGTGGTAGCGGATGACAGAACAAGGAGTAATGGTCTCAAGTTGCAGTGGGGGAGGTTTAGGTTGGATATTAAGAAAAACTTTTTCACTAGGAGAGTGGTGAAGCACACTGGAATGCGTTACCTAGGGAGGTGGTGGAATCTCCTTTCTTAGAGGTTTTGAAGGTCAGGCTTGAAAAAGCGGTGGCTGGGATGATTTAGTTGGGCATTGGTCCTGCTTTGAGCAGGGGGTTGGACTAGATGACCTCCTGAGGGCCCTTCCAACCCTGATATTCTATGATTCTATGAAAAGGAATCTTTTTTTTTTTTTTTTTTACAGTGGGGGTATTTATCCACTGGAACAACTTACCAAGGAATATGGTGGATTTTCCATCTCTTGAAGTTTTTCAATCAAGCCTGGATGTATTTCTAAAAAGTATGTTCTAGCTCACACAGGCTGTAGTGGTGGGCAACCATCAGGGTAATCTGATTGCAGGCCACGAGACATTTTGTTGATGTTGACAATCCACAGGCACGACTCCCCCGCAGCTCCCTGTGGCCACGGTTCACCGTTCGTGGCCAATGGGAGCTGCAGGAATGTAGAAACCACTTAGAAAAATTCTGCAGCTCTGTGGCAAGAGATCAGACTAGATGATCATAATTGTCTTGCCTCACCTTAGAATCTATGAATCCAAAACTAAGTGACTACATAGTCAAATAATTTCATTTTCACGGCGTGTGACCTGTGTGCACTACATACACTTTTTTAAAATCCAGGGCCCCTTCTGCTCTGCGAATAACTTCTCCATTTAAGTCAATGGTGATATTTCAGGTTTACAATGGTGCAACTGAGACCAGAATTTGGCTTCTTGTCTTTAATGTCAATAAAACACTGCATTAGCCTGAAATCAGTTTTCTAATAAGGGAAAAAATCAACAAGATAATGATATAATTATAATAAACTTACTTGTTCTCTAATAGCTGTTTGTCATCATTATTCAATATACAAATTTTGATAAGATCAAGAATAACTTATTTTGTGAAGACACACAATGGGTGCGTAGCCTGCATGGTATTACGTCTCTCTAATGTGAAAAATGTATGGTTATGTGACAGTATGTAGGTAGATTTAGTTTAGTATTTTACGGCCTGATTTATAGATGTCAAAGGGAACTCAAATACTACTAGTTTTAATTTTAGTGATCACCAGGGCTTCATAGACCACAATTACTTTTGATATGTTAATGGTCATGCTTTACAGTAAGAAATGCTGGATGCTCGATACAATGCAATTTGCTCATTTAAATTTACAGCTGGTAATTTCATTACAAAATAATTTTCAAGACAAAGGAGGAGACAGATAAAGAGAACTCTCTTAAAAATGAGATAGGGAATCATAGCAAAAGAATCATTAACTAATTTCTTAAACAAGGAGTTCCTGTCCAATATTGCACTCTGATCAAAGCAATTCCACAACATTCAGGATTTAAGAATATCTACAAGTATACTGTATGTTAAGCTAATGCTCAATGGTAAACTTTAAAAGCATTCTATTTAGAAATATCTCTGCTTTTATTTACTTTCATTTTTCCCTCCTTTATTCTTTATTTAAAAGGACTTTTTTATAATCTTTGTCTCTTAACAGCTTTTTTCATCTGTTTCTGTTGCTTATTCTACACTTGAAGTTATCTCAAACCTCTTGTGACATCACAATCACAATAATAAACCATCTCTTAAGCACTATTTAGGACAAACAAAAGATTGTTATGCTGAGTGCAGAATAAGCCTCAGGAAATGCTGAACTCTTAATAGACAAAACTTTAAAATAATTCCTCATACTGTAGATGGTTATCAAGATCAGAAAAATACATATTCACACGTAACTATATTAGTTGTCAACATTATGGTAGATTTGGCATAAAAGCTGATGACTGAATCAGTATGGCAAAAGATTTACCCTCACAGTCTTTTTATGTGGTAGACCAAATCCAGAGACAAGTCTAAACATAAGTAATTCTCGTGAAAATCTAAACTGGTGTAATTTACAACATATTCCAGTCCCCAACATGTATATTACATCAACTTACATAGTCTTAGACTGACCGAGACACATACCTCTTATGCACATACAATTTTACTCAATCCTCCTTACACATCAACTCTGAATTTGGATACTGCATCTGGATATTTGTATAAACTATACCCCTGAGACAGGAGAGCAGCCACAAAAGCAAGTAACAGAAGTGTATACTGAGATATAAGTGACACCAATGCAAACTCCCTTATGTAATGGTATTGAGGATCACCAGATAGCAAAGATAACCTTTCAAGATCTGATTAACTGATTGTATCCATTGTTAGATATTCTAAAAGTGCTATTCTTGGTTGTAATGTGGTTCTTATTAGAATCTGAGCAAATGATCTGAAAATATCTGCTCCTTACCTCAGTCTCTGACTTGGTCATTTCTTCATGGCAAAATTGCCAGTAGATTGAACCCAGACAAACAAACAAAGCCATTGCGAAGTAGCCTATGGGGAAAAAATGATTGGCCAGGTTTATGGAGTTTGCTGGAATCCAGCAGCCTATTACGAACTGGAAAAGGATAAACGTTCTGAGGAGAGGAAGAATTTCAAGCTAATTTTTAAGAATGCCCTGAAATCCAAAGATAAAAAGAAAAATGCTGGTACCTGCTAATTCCTGGTTGGATTATGATACTTATAATATAAATATTTATAATACTGGTGTAGAAATGACTGCTCAAGAAACAGAGCTGGGGTGTATGATAAGATATTTGAATGTGTCATTCTAAAAGGTAACCCACTGTTTACTGCTATATATTTTACAACAAAACAGAAGTTTCTAACAGGACCCATAAAACAGTTTGTGGCCAAATTAAAGTTGCTGGCTGGAGACTGAATTTGCCAATATGGTTTAAATGATTTGGGGAAGATAGCATTGGGAACAAACTCTTCCAAAATCCATGAAAATCTGGTAATTCAAGTAAGAAAGCTTCTCAAATAAAGCAGTAGACATTGCTTGACCACATAGACCGTCACAAGTTCCCCTAAAAACTGTCTAAAGAGGACAGAGAACACAGAGTTGCAGAGCTTCAGGCAAACACAATCACACAATCTGAAGCATGCAGGCAGGCTATAAACCTAAATGGCAGGCCTGAAAAGGAGAGTCTGGGGTAAATGGATATAGGTAAGTATCCAGCAAAAAGCTAGATATGCCATAAACAGGGAAAAGGGCAAATCAGGAATAGCAGCAGCAGCTACTATGTGTTCACACAAGTTATCACTGGAGAGTAATGGCAGCAGGTTAAATTTAAATTATATAACGTCATACAAGTCAATGCAATAACCTCAAAAGTATACAAACAGTTAATGCTCCCATAACCCTGTACAGACACCAACTAAAAATTATTTGGGTTTGGAGGCGATAGTTTGGATGTGCAAGGTATTTGCACTGCAAAGTACAAGCACAAAGAATTAAAAAGGTCTCCAAGTTTTATCCTGTAAGCAGAGGCACACCAATAGTGCTTGGTCTCAGAGCACGCCTGGATCTTAAATTGATTAAACTAGTAATGACAATCAAAGATATCTGAGTTCCAGTGCCTCTAATACACCCTAAAGTGCATGGCCTATTGGAAAAAATAGAGATGTATTTCATGAATTAGGGTGGGTTCCTGAGGAATACAAGATTTAAATTGGATACTACAATAGGCTTATAGTTCATAATCCATGGAAAATCCTAGTTACACTTTAGACCAATTGGCTAAAGTGACTTTCAAATTGGAAGACTAGAGCATGATTAAAAGTGAATGATCCAAGAAATGGATAAGTCCATGGAAGAAACAGGGCAGAGTCTGTGCCGAGATCTAGAAGTGTTTAAAAAGGTAATTGAGGGAAACCATTACGAGATGCTTCTGTTTGAGGATCTAATGAGTAAATAAGTTGACTTCAGCATATTGGATGCCAAAAATAGGTTCTGGTAGATATAATGGTGATCTTTCTTTGTTAAGTTAATCACTCAATATCTCACAAGGAAGATACACTTACTCTTTCACTATTTTTCAGTAATAAATGTTTCAAATGAAAATGGACATGACATCTGCCAGTCTTCATAATGTGGAAACAATTGTAAATGAGATCTTGGTGTCTAATCGTGTTCTTCCATGGAAGCTCAAATGCTCAAGCTGTGCTCCAGAGACCTAGAGGGAAAAAGGGTAAAGTTAAAAGTGGCCAAATGCATTATGAGAACTATTGCTCTTAGTGACATTGTTTTTAGTAGAACAGAGAAAGAAGAAGCTAGATTGAAGTGGACTGAGGAAAAAGAACTAGAAGACAGGAATTTAAGAAATCAGTAATAGATGGTTTGCTCAAGGGGCTAGGAGGTAAATATAAGGAGGGATTAATATAGTAGTATGCAAGTCAAACACATTCAAGGGAGGGTCTCTGGGATCATGAACATGTGTGTACTTGAATGCTGAGAGAAAGGTCAGGAACAGAGTAAAAGATCAGAGACAGAGCTGAGGTGGGACAAAATGGGGTCAAGGTAGAAGAGCTAAGTAAAGGCAAAGAGTCAGTATGACATGAAGATTAAACCTCCCTCACTCTGCTATTAGTTATTTCAGGAAATGTTGAGGGCATGTTGGCAGGGTAATGATAGAACTGGTTGAAAAATGGGATTTTTTTTTAAATTTTGTAAAATTTTCAGTCAGGTCTATTGATAAACCTACTATTTATAGAAGGGGTTCACTCATGAAGAGACAGCTTTACTACCAACACTTAGTCCTGACATGCAGAACTCCCATTTATTCTAGACTTGGACCATTCTATAGCAGACCATATCAATGGTGTTCAACTGCATAATGATTTTTGTGGTGCCAATAAAACACCTATTGGTGGCTATGATGAGACTATCATACTCACTTTTAATTCTGACCTAAAGCAGGTTTGAGCTATAAGGTTAACTTATATATTCAGTTGTTTAAAACTTGAGATATTTCTGTTAACATATCTGATTCTGAAGCTTTTCAAGTATTACATATATTTGCTATGTACTTATTCAGGCCACATGGGCTAATATATGATGCTTCAGTGTGTTCCCCTCAGTCCTATGATCCTCTAATAGCTCCCGATCTCATCCCTCCTTTCCCCCTCCTCCCCCCCCCCGCTTCCCATGAACCTTCTCTTTCAACATTTATTTGATTGGCTATTTAGTGTTATGAACAAATAAAGTAAAGCCAGAGATAAAAGATTCAGATTAAGTCCACAAATTTCATCATCTGTACCAGCAACACCTTGTCACTGCAAATTAATATTGTGTGTGTGTGTGTGTGTGTGTGTGTGTGTGTGTGTGAGAGAGAGAGAGAAATCCTAGTTACTTATCTCCTCTGCCATGGATTACTAACATGAAATAAATCTCACAAATATAACAGAAGTTATTTTTTGTTTATATTTAATGGCTTCTTCTGTTTTCTTTTTCAAGGTCAGCCCTTACTGAAGCTATTGCTCTCTAATCTCCTGACTAAAGAAATTGTCATCAGGTATTTGGTCTAGATACTGTTCATTCAGAAAATCAAACCAACCTTTGTGATCCTGTTCCTTTTGTCCTGTAAAGAGGATAGAAAAGTAACACGGTTGTGTGGTTATTGTTAACTGACAACTCGTATCATAAATACTATCAAACCATTTCTGATTATATACTCGTTATTAGAACTCAGAAGCATACACAACTAGACTTTTTACCATTTTCTAAAATATGTTATACTTATTTTTAGTTCTGTTAAGCAGACTGGGTCCTTAATAATTGTTTTACTTGTTGTATGTTGTTAAGACCTGAGTGTCCAAAGTCATTTTCATGACTTAAAGGAGGAATTAATATGAGAAATGAACGAAATTCAAAAGGCAAAGATTTTAAAAAATGAAATGGACTTTGTATTCATTTAAGCACTGCTTGCCGATAATATAAAGGGTGGCAACTATAAACCTAGCTAGACATATCAAAGGTAAGGAAGGCTCATTTTTGGAGGCAAGGAGATCAGTATTGGCTAAAAATGAGAACAAGCGGTCCTATATGGATGGCATGACATTTTGTCCTGCCATTTCCAGTTAGAAACAAATCAATGTATGAAACAGAAGATAGAATGGATATTTTTCATGTCATTCATCTTAAGTAGGGTAGCCTTTCTGGTTTGCCTAATTGTACTAAAGAACTAATGACAAACTTTCGTAAAATCAACATGACTTGATTTCTTTTCTCAGCAAGTTCTTGAATGTCTGGAAGCAATTTGTGCATAATAGACTAGAGATGCCCATTTCTGTAAATGAGTCCTTTAATGAGCCTTTGTTTCACAACTGACTAACACTTTTATTTTCATCTCCAACACTCTGCAGTAGTTTGTGTATAACCTGGTACGGGCCAAAGGAGAGACCTAGTGTACCTATGCATTTTGATGGTACAAGCCCCTAGAATTGATAAATAGAAATATTTGTTTTGTAAAATTACTTTCCGAAATACCAGATTCAGTAAAGCAAGGTTTTCCAACACGCAGTGATAATACTGATGTTTGTTTTCAAGAAAAGGCTTATCCTGCTGAGTGATCAGTTTATTCTGTTCTTGCAATTTCCCTTACTCTCTCTGGGAAACAATGAGTGTAATAATAATCCTTTGTTACTTTCCCTCAGTAATAGCTCCACAGATTTTATAATAAATGCTAACCCTAAGTTACACTTTGAAAATATTGGTATTTTTTTACACTATACAGATTTAGATAGATGTTAGTCCTTGGTAGTCCAAAAGAGAAGAAGAATATGATAGCATTCTTCAGTGGAAGGATTAATATTCTTTGCTGTTCTATCTAGGGGAGATGGTGGGAGGTAAAGACCATCAGCAGAAAACAGCTCATTGAATAATTGCTTCAGGCAGCATTTTAAATCAAATCAATTCAGAGAATAATGTTCTGTTCCATTTTTGTAGTCCAGTTGAAACTGGGTTTCATGTATTTATATTAGGCAGTCATTTCCACCTGTCAGAACTAATTGAGCTATTTTTCCCCTCATTATGTATCCCTTTTGAACTTTTCAATTTTGAAAAAAAAATTATTCTCTAAATCAGTAAAGCAAGAGATAAGGATCCTGCGAAGTTATTACTAGGAGTGTGCGCTATGTCTACGATTTGTATTGGTCTCCCTGGTTTTAGGGTTTGTTTTTAATTCTGGCTGTTTAGCATGTCATGGGGAGTTAGTAGAGATATACAAAAGAGATGAGATCAGGTAAGCACATGATGGTTAGACATGATGATAGGAGGCTTGTTTAAACTGCTGTGCTCTTGGGCTTCCCATATCCTTTTGAATTCACAAGGGGCATTATCTAGGTCAGAGACTGTATTTTCAGTAGTCATTTACCCCTTCCCAGGATTCTGTTTGGACCCAATGGTTATCTCCCACTGTTAGGACATATTTCCTCATCTTAGGCATTTGTGATATTTAGAGATACCAGCTTCTTACCCATACAGAGCCTCCAGCTAAACACAAACTTAGTATTTTTATAAAACTCCTCCCTGCTGGTACTTCGTATTAATTCTGAGATTGATCAAATATTAATAGTAACATACCAACTCTAGCTTCTGCACATTTCTTTCTTAATCCTCTGAGGTTTTTCTTTTAATCATAGCTTCCCGACTGTTTAATATGCTCAGTTCTTTGAAGATAAGTGAATGCAAAAACAATTCCGTACCATGAACATTGGGAAACAGAGCAGTCAGAGATAGCAAAGCACTCAGACTGACAGTACTGCCAGGACAGCACAGTTTTTACTTCTAGAACTTCGTTTCTGTCAACCATATGAATGTTGATTACCAACTATACATCGGTCACTACAGTTAGATGGGCATCTCCCTGCTATAACACAGCAGCTGCTACCTGTTTTCATTTCCTTCCAATAAACAAAATGTCTTTTTGTGTGGAATCTATTTTCCACAAGTCTACTTATCTGCAACCTTAATACTGAAACCAAAAACAAATGAAAATAAGTATTATATATTAATTGGCATGTTTATATGTACGCTGTAAGATCACTTACTCCACTCCCGCTACTATAGAATATTTTGGGCTGGATGAGGCCCCACTGGAATACCAGCTAGTTAATTCCCCAGCAAAATGGCAGGATTCTAATGAGCTACAGCACCTATTTCAGTGGGATTGCAGCACTGTAGCTGAGAGGAAAAATTGGCTCTGGTATCTCCACAAAATTATTTTGATAGAAATTTGCCTACAGTTAAAAATATAACTGCCTGTTAGTGTGTGTGGACTGCAGTTGTGGAAGCAGCATGTCAATCTTCAGCCATAGTCTGGTCTTCCATAATCAAAGAGTAATTGTTTGCTTAATTTCTCATAGGCTGCTCCAGAAATTACCTCAATAGCTAGTTTAAATTTGAGCAACAAAGACGACAATTTTAGAATTACTTCATAGTATTATTTATTTTTACTACTGTAGCAACTAAGGACTTCAATCACAGAAGAGGAGCCCATTGTACTAGGCACAGAACAAAAAAATAATACAAAGATAGTCTCTTTCCCAGACAACTCACAATTCAGGATTCAGACAATATGCAAAAGGTGACTAAACAATAAAATGAGAGAGAGGAAATGGGAAGATGTCAGAGTAGGTGCATTTTCATAAATTAGTAATCACAGCAATCTAACTTGTAGATGATCACAAGCTTAGCCAATGTTTTAAAGTCTATATAACCAAAATGGTAGCCTATTATCCACATGTGATAGTTTCAAGGTAGCGTTTTCCGAAGTACTCAGCATTGGTCTAACTCTGCTTTCTCTGAAGTCAGTGGTTAAATTCCCATCAACTTCAATTAAAAGGGAGATAGACCAACACCGAGCTGTTTTGAAAATCCAGGCCTTGGAGAATTTTGAAATATTTCATCAGTTTCATCATCTTTCAAAAGGCAAAAATTAACAGAGATGAGCTTGTTTCATTAGAATATTTTACCAAAGGATGGTTCCACGCCTGAGCATGTCATTCTGCATAACCAGTCCGTTTAAAAGAAATGAAGAAGAAAACCTGACTTTTGAGTTATGAAATGTCTTCACTTACGGTGAAAAACATTTAATAAAATCAGATGAAAAGGTGGATTAGTGAATCACTGTCTCGGGAGGAAGCAAAGCATGAAGCAGACCATGAGGACAGTGAAAATGTAGAAAGATAAGGAAAAATGTTGAAAGCCTGGGTCTCTTCGTATGAGTTGGTGGGTTGTTTCCTTCAAAAATAATCACTTAATTTAATCAATAAACTCAATAAAATGTATTTAATATATAAATCTAATTTAATGTTAACACACAGCACAGGAAAAATGTGTAACTACAGGGATATTTCAAATGCATTGCGTGGTTATCCAAGTTCATAATAAAGAGACTTTTATCAAGATTAAATGAGATATCATTTTGTATCCTAGAATATCTGGCTTTTTTTTTAAAATGTATTGAATGATAGCTAAAACTGGCCTTCCTTTTATGTATAACCTGAGGCACACAAAGGATTAAGAAGAGTCAAGCTGGCCTGGGCTGACAGCATGAAAATTATTTTCTACCCCAAAGTAAAAATATTCAATATGTTACTTTTTGTCTATTATAAAACCTCATTTAGAGAAAAATAAATCACTGAGGCTTGGGTATTACAAAGATATGGTAATCCTGAGGTTAGATGACTACAATATAATAGCCTACCACTCTAGCTGTGAAAATGTACTAGCAGTTGACAAAGTACAACCAAAGGAATAGGAGCCACAGTGACTTAGAAACTATTTTCTGCTCTCTGGGGTTATTTAATAATAAATAAGGCAAACGAAGGAACTTCCACAAAGGAAACATCACTGTCTATGAAAATCTTGACTGTATATTATGGAATTAGCGCTCTTATTTTTGTTGTATAAACACTAAGCGAGGGTGGGGGAGGGAATCAAAGAAAATCAGCTTGCAAGAGAACAGCAGCAGTTCAAGCACTGTGGTACAGGAGTCATGAGGAGTTCAAGGTAGAGGGAAGGTCTCAGCAGTATCTCCTGTCATGGAGGATAACCCAGTTGGCCTCTGACAAAACAGGACAGTGGCAGATCTGGACTAGGGCAAAGGGAACAATGGGATGAGATTCAGAATTCAGCCTGTGACTGGTATTTGCATCTGTGCAGTCAGTGTGAGGAGGAAATATGCCTGCCAGCCTGAACTGACCTGTCAGCAGCACGGGGAAGAAGTTTACAGAAATGTGAGATGTTTATTTCAAAATAGAATAGGCATAAGTGCTCTCTCCTTAAAAGAGACGGGGCGGGGAGTGCCACTTTGCAAGAAGGGAAAATTATATGCACATTAATATATCAATGCCATTACAAAGAGATGACAAGATAGACTTAGGTTGTTTCATATTAGTAGATGCTCAGTTCTGAGCAATAATAGAAAAACTGCTTCTAGAGATATTTGAGCAGAGTATGAATGTTAGGTTGAGTGGACTGGCATAACGTTGAGCCTGATCCTCCTCTCATTTAAACTGGCATAAATCCAAAGTAATCTCAATGAGGTTAAACCACTGTAGGAGTCTGATCCAAAGCCCAGTTAAATCAGTGGAAGCCTTTCCATTTATAACAATGAGCACTGGATCAGACTCTATCTGAAAGAGAACCAGGCTCATTGCTATTAAGTCATAAGCATAAACAAGATTAAATAAAAGGTGCAGAGGCCAGTTAATCTGGAATTAGGGGAAACTGACAGAATTGCAGTACCTTGGCAACTGTTTTAAAAGCAACGTATACAATTAGAAGGAGACTTCAAGAAAGTATTTGTCTGGGACTGACTGATATTAGATACGCAAGGGTGCATAAGGCAGCACAAGTGAAAAATGTAGCGTTGTGACGGGGAGAAATCTAGCGCTAAAATCTAATGTGAAACTGAAAAAATTGTCACTTTAAATGGCTTGGTTTTATGTCAGAGCTGATAAAAAAGGTGGAGGTGGTGAACCAGCAAAAAGTTTAGACAAAAGCAGGGATGCTGGAACAATTTTTATAGTGGGAGTGCTGAGAGCCATTGGATCAAACCGTAAACCCTCTGTATAACGGAAACCACTTCAAGCCAGCGGAATATCTAGTTCCAGCACCTATAGATAAAAGTGGGGAAATAATCATTTGTCAAAATTTTCTATGGAAGAATCTTATTTTGTTAAATATTTTCAATCCAACATTTTTTATTTCAGAGTAAAATATTTTGATTTTTGGACATTAGTTTTCCAATTAAATATTGAAATTTTCCATTGAAAGCAGACACTTTAAAAAAGATTTTGTTAGAACCATTTTTTCTTTGTTGGATAAACAATTGTAATAGAAAAATGTTGACCAGCCTTGGTTTATCGCTTAGTTTGTACCTGGTAGGCAATAAAGCAGACACCATGCTAGAAAATCCCATTCTATCACTTCCAGACTGAGCATGGGACACAGCCTCTATACTAAAAAAAGTAGAAGACAGAAGTGTGAAGGAAACAGAGGTCAAGAGAGTGATACATGAGTGATCACAATAGCATATAGTCAGCTTTATGTTTTCAAAACACTATAAACATAATTAGTCCTCGCAATTTGAGGTAGGTAAGTTAATTAACTTCTGTAAAACAGAGAAACTGTTGTTTTTTTTTCACAAAATCACACAGGACATCCATGACAGAATAGCATGAGTTTCTACCCCTATGTCTGTTCTTTCATCGAGTACAATAAGCTGCTTCAGACTAACAGAGGAAACAGAATGACCAAATAAGAAATCCCTAGACATCCTGAGGAATTACTTGAGTCAAGGAAAGAAAAGGAGTACTTGTGGCACCTTAGAGACTAGCCAATTTATTTGAGCATAAGCTTTCATGAGCTACAGCTCACTTCATCGGATGCATAAAGTGGAAAATACAGTGAGGAGATTTATATACACACAGACCATGAAAAAATGGGTGTTTATCATACACATTGTAAGGAGAGTGATCACTTAAGATGAGCTATTACCAGCAGGAGAGTGGGGTGGGGGGAAGAGAAAACCTTTTGAAGTGATAATCAAGGTGGGCCATTTCCAGCACATTTCCAGGAGTTAACAAGAACGTCTGAGGAACAGTGGGGGGTGGAATAAACAAGGGGAAATAGTTTTACTTTGTATAATGACTCAACCACTCCCAGTCTCTATTCAAGCTTAAGTTAATTGTATCCAATTTGCAAATTAATTCCAATTCAGCAGTCTCTCGTTGGAGTCTGTTTTTGAAGTTTTTTTGTTGAAGAATCGTCAGACTATACTATACTCTTAGCCCAGCAGAAGAATCTGTCCTATCTCAGGGCCTCTCCTTCTGCCTCTCCACCCCCATGAACATGATACAGTTCTGTGGTGACCTAGAATCCTATTTTCGACATCTCCGACTCAAGGAATATTTCCAACACACCTCTGAACAACATACTAATCCACAGAGACCTTCCCACCAACACTACAAAAAGAAGGATTCTAGATGGACTCCTCCTGAAGGTCGAGACAGCAGACTGGACTTCTACATAGAGTGCTTCCGCCAACGTGCACGGGCTGCAATTGTGGAAAAGCAGCATCACTTGCCCCATAACCTCAGCCATGCAGAACACAATGCCATCCACAGCCTCAGAAACAACTCTGACATCATAATCAAAAAGGCTGACAAAGGAGGTGCTGTTGTCATCATGAATAGGTCGGAATATGAACAAGAGGCTACACGGCAGCTCTCCACCACCACTTTCTACAGGCCATTACCCTCTGATCCCACTGAGGGTTACCAAAAGAAGCTACAGCATTTGCTCAAGAAACTCCCTGAAAAAGCAAAAGAACAAATCCGCACAGACACTCCCCTGGAACCTCGACCTGGGGTATTCTATCTGCTACCCAAGATCCATAAACCTGGAAATCCTGGGCACCCCATAATCTCAGGCATTGGCACCCTAACAGCAGGATTGTCTGGCTATGTAGACTCCCTCCTCAGTCCCTACGCTAGCAGCACTCCCAGCTACCTTCGAGACACCACTGACTTCCTGAGGAAACTACAGTCCATCGATGATCTTCCTGAAAACACCATCCTGGCCGCTACGGATGTAGAAGCCCTCTACACCAACATTCCACACAAAGATGGACTACAAGCTGTCAGAAACACTATCCCCGATAATGTCACGGCAAACCTGGCGGCTGAACTTTGTGATTTTATCCTCACCCATAACTATTTCACATTTGGGGACAATGTATACCTCCAAATCAGCGGCATTGCTATGGGTACCCGCATGGCCCCACAGTATGCCAACATTTTTATGGCTGACTTAGAACAACGCTTCCTCAATTCTCGTCCCCTAATGCCCCTACTCTGCTTGCGCTATATTGATGACATCTTCATCATCTGGACCCATGGAAAAGAAGCTCTTGAGGAATTCCACCAGGATTTCAACAAATTTCCATCCCACCATCAACCTCAGCCTGGACAAGTCATAGAATCATAGAATCATAGAATATAAGGGTTGGAAGGGACCCCAGAAGGTCATCTAGTCCAACCCCCTGCTTGAAGCAGGACCAATTCCCAGTTAAATCATCCCAGCCAGGGCTTTGTCAAGCCTGACCTTAAAAACCTCTAAGGAAGGAGATTCTACCACCTCCCTAGGTAACGCATTCCAGTGTTTCACCACCCTCTTAGTGAAAAAGTTTTTCCTAATATCCAACCTAAACCTCCCCCACTGCAGCTTGAGACCATTACTCCTCGTTCTGTCATCTGATACCATTGAGAACAGTCTAGAGCCATCGTCTTTGGAACCCCCTTTCAGGTAGTTGAAAGCAGCTATCAAATCCCCCCTCATTCTTCTCTTCTGCAGGCTAAACAATCCCAGCTCCCTCAGCCTCTCCTCATAACTCATGTGTTCCAGACCGCTAATCATTTTTGTTGCCCTTCGCTGGACTCTCTCCAATTTATCCACATCCTTCTTGAAGTGTGGGGCCCAAAACTGGACACAGTACTCCAGATGAGGCCTCACCAATGTCGAATAGAGGGGAATGATCACGTCCCTTGATCTGCTCGCTATGCCCCTACTTATACATCCCAAAATGCCATTGGCCTTCTTGGCAACAAGGGCACACTGCTGACTCATATCCAGCTTCTCGTCCACTGTCACCCCTAGGTCCTTTTCCGCAGAACTGCTGCCTAGCCATTCGGTCCCTAGTCTGGAGATCCACTTCCTGGACACTACAGTGCTAATAAGCGCTGGTCACATAAACACCACCCTATACCGGAAACCTACTGACTGCTATTCCTACCTACATGCCTCCAGCTTTCACCAAGACCACACCACATGATCCATTGTCTACAGCCAAGCTCTGCGATACAACCGCATTTGCTCCAACCCCTCAGACAGAGACAAACACCTACAAGATCTCTATCAAGCATTCTTACAAGTACAATTCCCACCTGCTGAAGTGAAGAAACAGATTGACAGAGCCAGAAGAGTACCCAGAAGTCACTTACTGCAGGACAGGCCAAACAAAGAAAATAACAGAACGCCACTAGCCATCACCTTCAGCCCCCAACTAAAACCTCTCCAATGCATTATCAAGGATCTACAACCTATCCTGAAGGACGACCCATCACTCTCACAAATCTTGGGAGACAGGCCAGTCCTTGCCTACAGACAGCCTCCCAACCTGAAGCAAATACTCACCAGCAACCACACAACAGAACCACTAACCCAGGAACCTATCTTTGCAACAAAGCCTGTTGCCAACTGTGCCCACATATCTATTCAGGGGACATCATCATAGGACCTAATCACACCAGCCACACTATCAGAGGCTCATTCACCTGCACATCTACCAATGTGATATATGCCATTATGTGCCAGCAATGCCCCTCTGCCATGTACATTGGTCAAACTGGACAGTCTCTATGTAAAAGAATAGATGGACACAAATCAGATGTCAAGAATTATAACATTCATAAACCAGTTGGAGAACACTTCAATCTCTCTGGTCACTCGATTTCTGACCTAAAAGTGACGATTCTTCAACAAAAAACTTCAAAAACAGACTCCAACGAGAGACTGCTGAATTGGAATTAATTTGCAAATTGGATACAATTAACTTAAGCTTGAATAGAGACTGGGAGTGGTTGAGTCATTATACAAACTAAAACTATTTCCCCTTGTTTATTCCTCCCCTCACTGTTCCTCAGACGTTCTTGTTAACTCCTGGAAATGTGCTGGAAATGGCCCACCTTGATTATCACTTCAAAAGGTTTTCTCTCCTCCCACCCCACTCTCCTGCTGGTAATAGCTCATCTTAAGTGATCATTTTCCTTACAATGTGTATAATAAACACCCATTTTTTCATGGTCTGTGTGTATATAAATCTCCTCACTGTATTTTCCACTTTATGCATCTGAGGAAGTGAGCTGTAGCTCACAAAACTTATGCTCAAATAAATTGGTTAGTCTCTTAAGGTGCCACAAGTACTCCTTTTCTTTTTGTGAATACAGACTAACACGGCTGCTACTTTGAAATTATTCAAGAAATAGAAGTTGTCTATAAGTTACAAGATACTCCAGCAAATTTGGCAGAAATTACAACTCTAGGTCCAACAAATTTTGCAGCATGATGGAATGGAATAACACCTCTCACAGCACTAGACAGCTGATGCAGTGATATATTAACACACAAGCCATATGGGCCAACACACAAGACACCAGTGAATGAGAGTAAGTATCAAGAGAAAGGAAACTGAAAAAGGATGCTTCCTTTTCATTTTGGTTGACTCCATCATTTATTTGACTGTGGATCTCAAAACTGGGTGACCGGGCAACAAAATGGCAGATGAAATTCAATGTTGATAGATGCAAAGTAATTGCACATTAGAAAATATAATCCCAACTATACATATAAAATGATGGGGTCTAAATTAGCTGTTACCACTCAAGAAAGATCTTGGAGTCATTGTGGATAGTTCTCTGAAAACATCCACTCAATGTGCAGCAGCAGTCAAAAAAGCGAACAGAATGTTGGGCATCATTAAGGGATAGATAATAAGACAGAAAATATATTGCCTCTATATAAATCCATGATACCCCCATATCTTGAATACTGTGTGCAGATGTGGTTTCTCCATCTCAAAAAAGATATATGGAATTGGAAAAGGTGCAGAAAAGGGAAACAAAAATTATTAGGGTATGGAGCGGCTGCTGTACAAGGACAGATTAATAAGACTGGCACTTTTCAGCTTGGAAAAGAGACAACTAAGGGGAGATATGATAGAGGTCTATAAAATCATGATTGGTGTGGAGAAAGTAAATAAGGAAGTGTTATTTACTCCTTCTCACACAAGAACTAGGGGCCACCAAATGAAATTAATAGTCAACAGATTTAAAACAAACAAAAGGAAGTATTTTTTCCCACACAATACACAGTTAACCTGTGGAACTCCTTGGAAGAGGATGTTGTGAAGGCCAAGACTATAACAGGGTTCAAAAAAGAACCATAAATGCATGGAGCATAGGTCCATCAATGACTATTAGCCAGGATTTGCAGGGATGCCTCTGTCTGCCAAAAGCTGGATCACTTGATGGTTACCTGTTCTGCTCACTCCCTCTGGGGCATCTGGCACTGGCCACTGTCAGAAGACAGGATACTGGGCTAAATGGACCTTTGGTCTGACCCAGTATGGCTGTTCTTATGAGCCACTGCATGATTCCCCGATCCCCAGGACACTATGTTCAATGTGTTCTTAAAGATTTGCCTGTTTACCCACTTCAGACCTCGTATAATATGTAGCATTGATGAAGACAGATTTTTACTTCTTGTCCTTGGCGGAAATAGGATGCCAGGAAGGGGGGAGGAGTAACACATATGGTGTCAGCCCAAAACACCAAAATCATAATCCATCATTGAGCTGGAACAGAATGCAGCCTACCAATTAAAGGAAGATTTTAGCTAAACTGAAATTAATTGGAATTAAGGGTGAAGGATCAGTCAACTTTAATTAAAGATTATGTGCCAAATCCTCTTCTTCACTACCCAGTGAAAATACATTTATGTCACTGGGATTATACTAGTGTACTTTAGAGCAGAATTTGGGCCTTTATTTTGTATCATCAAAATGTAGATTCTTCAAATTATGAAAGGCTTTAGTCTCCTTTCAATGCATATTACAATGCCCATAAAAATGCAAAGGATTTATGTGGGATAAAGAGTACTTCTGAGTATACAGATATTTTAAACTCTTGACCTTGAAGGTCCTTTTAAAAGTAATTATTTGTTTTAGCCATAATTAGAGAGCATAGATAAGCCCAAACTGTTTAACAGGATCTTAAAAATAATGTATAGCTGGAAAGCCTTTTTACTATAAAGGTAGGAAGATCTGTTTTATTTTATCTGGTATTATTTATTTTCTGTGTTTGTTTACTTGCTTGTAAAAGTTCAAACACAATATGGGGGTTAAAAGTTTAATTGTAGGAGCTGTGAAATGAAATGACTTTGAATAGATTTTCTTACTTAAAATAATCTGAGTGAGAGCATTTTCTTTAGGCCCTGATCTTCCAATATGATGCATGGGGGATGGGCACACCCTGTGTCCATGCAGAGCCTTTTTGATTTCTGACGGAGTCCAAATGGGTGCAGAGATCCAGCCTTGGACACCACATTGCAGGACCAAAACCTTCACTGACACAGGGCCCAATCCAGCTTCCACTGATGTTTAGAATGCTTGTGGGATTGAGTCTTAAATACACGACGGCAGTTCTTCCAGGAAGCAGGAGTTGTGGGTTTTGCAGAGCACAGCCTCCTCCTAACAAATGTGATTACAGAAACCCAAAATGATTGTTTTAAACTTTTTTTTTAAATATTTTTTCTTCATGAAAGCAAGAAAGAATATAACCAGAGAGAGAGAGAGAGGTTTCGATCACTTAGATTTGATTATACAACATGTCTGTGTCACAGAATCTTTCCCTAAGAAAGTAATGATCATTCAGAAATAATCAAAAGTAGCTTTGCCTAGATCAATCCTTATAACAGTGTAAATCACTGTCCTTAGAATCAATAAAATGTGTTAATTACACCTCAGGTTAACGTTACATAGATTACAGTTTGACAGCTAAGCCACATATAGCATTGGTCTCTGTCAAATAAGATAGCCACTCTTAGCAATACAGGTACTATCCTATTCATTGTAAATTCAATGAGATTTCTGACTGATCAGGTGAGTACAGCTATCTATAATGTTGGTTTTGATATTGAACTAACCCTCCAATAATATTCAGCTGTATAGCTACATTTCCAGTTACTATAATCGTTTATTGCATTTTATTTTGATGTATTAACTGCATTTTCCATGTATAAATGATTAGCTGTATATTTCTATGATTCAGATTTCAGTGGTTGTCTGAAGGCCAAAAGAGGAGGAAAGATTCTTTCAGGATGTGGCCCCCATCAAGTATGGGTTGTAACTGTTTGATGATGTCCCATATGGGTTTGAGTGTGGGGTGGTAGGGGACAGCTAAGGGTGTGTGATCAATAGGGTTTTTTCCCCCTGTATTGAAACAGGTTCTCCTGGATATTTGGGTGGACCATTCCATGATGTGATCTACTTCTATGGTGGAGTGTCCTTGTTAAGTGAGAGTGGTTTTAAGTATATTTAGGTGTCTCTCCGGGACTTTCTCTTCGGAGAAAATTCTGTGGTATCTGAGTACCTGGCTGTAGGTAACAGATTTCTTACTGCATCTGGGGTGGCTGCTGGATCTGTGGAGTAAGTGGGGAGATCTGTGGGGTGGGGGGGTTTCTATATAGTCATTTATAGGGTTCCATTGCTGAAGCTGATCCCTGTGACTGGGAAGTTGATGCTGGTGCAGGAGTGTTCCGGAGTGTTTCATGGATGGGTGATGGAATCAGGACTTGCAGCAGAGCCAGTCTCTGGGCAGCCTAACAAATGCAGCTGGCCTAAAGTAGGCTCCCTGATTGGCACCACTGCCTGATTGGTTGGAAGAATAAACAGATCAGTTCTTAAGCCCAGCAACTGCAGCACCAATTCAGTGACTGTTCAAATAATTTGCCTTTGGCTGTGATAGCTGCTGCGCTTGCTTGTTCCCAGCCTTGCTCTTACCCTGTTCCTGCTTTGGACCGAATCTTGCCCCTGCCTTACTCCAGGACCTGGACCTGAGCCTCGCTCCAATTCTTCACTTCTGACTTCAACTCTGATCCTTGGCTCTGGCATCTGGCCTCTGACTGCTGTTCTGACCATGGACTGTAATTCCCAACTACCAATTCCTGCTTTAGACCTGATTTCCACTAAACACTGGGCATGAGCCTCCCATGGCCTGGTCACTGACAGTACGAGGGGAATTGCAAACTTTTCAGCTCTTGCAGTCTTCTGAACTGTTGTACTGTAGGCATTGGCGCTGCAATCAACGAGCCAGATGGTGATGTTCTGCTGGCACACCATTTCGTAGTAGTAGTCATTGTTCAGGCACAAGAAGATTGGTCAAAGGCAGGAAAGGCCTGTTCTTTGACGCTGTGACTTCCTTTCCCTAAGGTGAATGGTCTTGGAGACCCTGGAATGTCTGTCTTCCTTCAGGTGGATTGTTGATCCAAAAAGAGAAGCTTTTCAGCTTTACCCTTGATTCTTACGGTTTATGAATTTCACCTGTTCCACTTTGCACCTTCCTCCAAGGACTGGACAAATCAGGCATGAGGACTATCTTGTAGCCACATAACTCAGTCAATCAATTAGGTCATCGTTAGCGAGTATCAGTTTAGAAAACTAGATCATTAGTGAGCTGAAAAAGTGTTATTTAAATCATCAATTTTAATATATTCAGTATTTTCCATGTGCCTAACCCCAGCCCCCAAAATAAAAAATCCAGACACATAAGGCCCACTTCTGAAGCACCAGCGCAGTCTTATCGGTCCTATGGGTCTCTTACAGGAGTGGGTGGGTGAGGTTCTGTCACCTGCAATTTGCAGGAGGTCAGACTACATGATCATGATGGTCCCTTCTTAAAGTCTAAGTGTTTAAAAAGACATTATGTCACCAGTTAATGGGAAAATCAATATAAAACCACCTATAAAAATAGCTAATGGGAAAACCCTAGCACAACAAAGCCAGTAGCTCAAACATTTATCCATCAGCAAAATAAAAATTCAAACTTACGATACATTTAATTATCTCTACCTTCTCCTCTGCCAGTCTAAAGACCAATTATTTTATTCTTGCAAACAAGGCAATTACAGCAACATTCCTCTGTTGCAACAGGGCAATAGGTCAGATAATTATCTTCTGAAATCTAAGCCTCGATAGAGGAAAAGTTACATTGAAGTTCATCAAGAGGAAACCCATTTGAAATATAAAATTTTAAATATTAGAAAAAGCCTGTATGCTAATATGAGCTATTATCACAAGGGGAGGGCAAAAGTGTTTCCTTTCACCTTGTCCTTAGCCTAAAGCAAAAAAACATAATTTAATCATTACTCTTGTGTTACCTGTTAGTTCTCTTACATTGTCTATATTTTAAAACTAATCCAATATTGTAACTCAAGTAGCTCTGGCTCCTTTTCCCAATTTTCCTCCTCAATACCTAATCCTGGATATTCCCCCTTCTGAATCCATCTCCCTACCCTGAGGGATTGTCTCAATTCTGAAAAATTTGAGGGTGAAGTTCATATCCAAGCACAGAGGGACTGGAGCAAGGCATCACACGAGCCCTTCACAGGTGGGGAAGCCACATTTGAGGTCTGTGCATTCCCTGCATGTCAGTGTTGAAAAGGCCAAGAAAGACACCCAGACTGGAAAGGAAACACTGGATCCCCAATTGTGCAGATTCAATGGTCCAAACCCTCTGCATAAGTCTGCAAATGGGCAGTGGCTATTCATCTAATCCATTAAATAAAAAATTGACCAGCTCTAGACTGAAATAGCAGGTGTGCAAGGGCTGTACTGAAGCCACCATCCCTTGCCTTTGAAGGGATAAATTCCATCCTCCTACCCACAACACCTATGACTGTTCCTGCACAAGAAACAAGTCCATACAATAATTAGTGCAACAGTAACTAATATATGACAAGAGCCCACTGTCAGAGATTTCTCATAATGACCTGATTTGTTCTCAGGGAAATATTTCTTGGAAAATATTCTTGTATGTACATAGTCCAAAGAATCAGCTTATAACATAAAACATTACGTCCCATTTATAAATTGCTGATGGACTATCATCTGTGTCTTGCTCTAGTCTGTGTCAAAAGAATAAAATGAGATTTTTGTGGTGAGCAGACCTCAGGGTATTTTAGGTTTTGTTTTTATTTTTGAACTCCACATTTACTTTTGTTTCATAGTCCCTTTGTCTGATGCCCTGCTAGCTGTTCTCAAATGTCTGGTACCTGCTTCCCTGGTTTCTCTGGTCATGCCATCATTTATCTATTGCCCAAAGACTCAGCCTTTCCAATAGAAAGCATTTGAAGAATCTCTGCTAAATAAAGTCTTTCTAGATTCAAATACTTTTGTAAATAAATCCATACTGACATTATTCCATAAATTGTTGGAAAGAATGATTTCACCATCAATTTTCCATCATTTAAAATCTCAAGTATTGATTGTAAGTTAAACAAGGGTCAGACAATGACTCTCTGCTTCTGGTCTGAGGAATGTTGCTTTCTGATGTTTCCTGTAATTTTTACCAGCTTTTTGACATTCAATTATCACAGTATAAAGAACTGGTGGCCATGTTCGTAGTGCTTTAGTATCAATGGTCCACAGGATTTCAATGTGCATATAACCCAGTGTATTTTGTATACAACTCAGTTCCACAAGACCGCATTCTTCCTCATTTCACTCTACCTTTTAAATACTATAAAGCAACTCAGATATTTATTGTCACTGTCTGAGTGAGAAAATAAGCCAGTTTTTAGCTCTTGTTGATTTCATTTTATTTAAGTAAAGCTGTAGTGCACTGGCATTCAAAGTTGTGTACTCTGAATCCATGTTGCTACAGCAAGCACTGCTTTATCCTAGAGCGTGTCCCAGAATAGTAGTACTCTGGAAGGGTTTAGAGGTCCTCATTGAGCACAAAAGTCAGGGAGGTTAGGCCTTGCCTAATTCTCCTGCAAGTGTAAGGTGAGGTATAGGAACATAGGAGTGGAATGGACCTCCTGGGCCATAAAATCTAGTCCCCTGCTATTACCTGAAACCTCATCATATAACCCCATTAATAAACTTATCAAACTTCACCTAAAAATTAGTTAAAGTTGTTTGCTCCCTCTACTCCTACTCAGAGTTGATTCTACAACTTCACTCTTCTGATGGCTGGAAGCCTTCTTCCGATTTCCAGCCTGAATTTATTCATTGGCCAGTTTTTACCCATTTGTTCTTTTGCCAATATTGTCATTTAGCTTAAATAGCTTTTCTCCTTCCCTGGGTTTTACTCCCCTGATGTATTTTATAGAGACCAATCGTATCCCCTCTCAGTATCTTTTTTTAAAGACTAAACAATCCAAATTTTTAGTCTCTCATAAAATAAGCTCTTAATTCCCCTCCTCACCCTAGTTAGCCCTTCTCTGTACCTGTTCCAGCTTGAATTCCTTTCTTGAACATCGATGACCAGAGATATACACAGTATTCCAAATGAGGTCTTAGCAGTGCTCTGTACCATGGTAGTAATACTACCCCTCTCTCTACTGGAAATACCTCACCTGATACACCTGACTCAGTCATCTTGCAATCAACCACTACAACTTTCTCCTCTTCCTCTGTCACTTCCAGCTGATACATCCTCAGCATATGAGAGACTAATAAGAATTTCTAACAGTGCATGACCATGCAGTTTCTTCTTACATTTCATCTCATTTCTAGTACTCTAATCCTCAGTGTCATCCAATTCTTCCTGTATAATGTTCCAAACCTCCTGTGTATTGACAAGGACTCCCAACTTTGTCTCATTAGCAAATTTAATTAGCACACTACTACTTTTTGTACCAGTGTCATGACCATACTGAATGAAAATATTAAAACCAATCAGTCCCAAGACTGAGCCTTGAGGAACTCCACTAGTAATCTCCCTCCAGCCTGACAGATCTCCTTTCAGCACAATCTGTTGTTTGTCTCCCCTTTAGCCAGTTCCTTAGCCACTTAACAATTCTTGTACTGATTCCCTAGCTGTCTTTTCCAGATCATCTAGTAATTTCCCATGTGATACCATGTCAAATGCTTTACTGAAGCCCAGATAGACAAGAGAAATGCAGTAGGTTTAATCTAAGAAACCAGCTATTTTATCTAAGAAAGATATCATGTTAGTCTGGCACAGTCCTCCTTTGGCAAATCTATGTTGCATTTTATCCCAGTTTCCATTTACTTCCATGTTTCTATTTTTTTCCTTTAAAATTTGTTCTAATTCTCTGCATATTATTGTGTTTGGACTAATGGGTCTGTAGTTGTCTGTATCATTTTTACCCCCTCTTATTATAGGTACTACATTTGCTATTCCCTTGTCCACTGCTGATTTGATAGATTAAAAATCCTTGCTACTGGACCTGCAATTTCATGTGCCAGTTCTTTCATTATTCTGTGATGGAGATTATCTCATTATGATGTTTTGGGGTTCAACCCAGACCAGTGAGAGGTTGTGTCCCCACCTGTCCTCTACCCTGGGTGTCTTAAATGCTCTGCTGCTATGACTCTCAGCCCAGACAAGCATGCACTTCCCTGAGCATTTGCATGTTGTGCAGCCCTGGTTCAGCACTGTGACCCCAGCAGCCTGCCTACAACACAACACACTACCCTGGTCTCCACCACCCTTGGATGCTATTTGCAAGGTGACCCCAACACACTGCCAGGCTTGAATTTCCCCTAAACCATCTGGAACACTCAGAAGTAATAAGATTTCTTGCTCCTTTAAAGGACAAAAGCACAACTTATTTCTTTAACTAGAGTTAACAATTGTTTCAATTCAAGCACAGCATTGGGTTGGTTTAGATCAAAAGTAAAACAAGTTTATTAACAAAAAGAGATTTTAACTGAGTTCAAGTATATGGGATAAAGACAAAAATGGATAAAGGCAAATAAAAGTAAAATACCATTTCTAGTAGCTAAGACTTAACAACTTACAGTCTAGGTTCAAGATGCATGTCTTACCAATCCCTTCATCTTTCAAGCCATGGCTTACATCCATCAGTCAAGACCTTCCGCAGAAGTACAAGGTGCTGGTTTCTCTTGTCTTCCTAGGGGCAGAGAACTCTTAAACTATCTTCCATCTTTCTTTATAGTCCATTAAACTTTTGAAAAGTGTCTCTCAAAGTTCATTGACCCGGCTTCATGAGACAGGATGACTTCACACATAACACATAGAGAGCTGCATATGTGGCCCACAATGGTAAATAGGTTGAGAACCACTGGTCTAGATAATACTTAGTTCTGCCTCAATGTAGGGGACTGGACTAAATGACTTATCAAGACCCCTTCCAGTTCTACATTTCTATGATTCTATGACTGAACAAGTAATAACTCACTCACTCACTCAAGATGGGTAATATGGATATGTTTTTGAATTGTGTTATTAAAATGTTTTCAGTGAGCAATGCATAAGCACAGTCTCCCCGAGACAAAGAAAACACAGGTACTGAAGGGCATGAATTGTTCAGGAGAAATCGAAATAAAGGTAAAAGTTATGAGGTAGTGTTCTACATAAATAATTTGATATTTTCTATTTCTTTACACTCTACCATGGATAAAACAGAATTGGTTTGGGTCAAAATCATGCTTGGAAAGGTTTAATGGAGTAGTGTTAAGGATCTGCTATAGGCCTCCAGGGTTGGATTTTGGTCTGATTAGAGCTCTTTTTATTATTATAGAGATAAATAGTACTGGGAATTGTATCATTATGGGAGACTTTAACTTCTCTGCTATAGATTGGAAACAAACGGTATGGAAGAAGGGACTGATCAGCAAAGACAGTTACATTGTGGAATTCAGAAGATGAAGTGATAAAGTGAGACTTGCCAAAAAAAAAGTTAAGATGAGTTAGATTTTACAAAGGAAATTAAAACAAGTAGTAAAATATTCTTTAGCCATATAAATAAAGAGAACAGGAAAAGAAGTGGGGTCACTATACAGTGAAGATATTTTAGAGATTAATCTAAGTATGGATGATAATATAGGATAATCTAAGTATGGCTCATAATTAAATGAATACTTTGCCTCTGCTTTCAATAAAGATGATGTAGAACACGGGGAAACAAGGCAGGATAGCTAATGGGAATGAGTTTATAGAAATGGAAATTACCACAGCTGCGGTAAAAGCAAAACTCAAATACCTTAATGTGATCAATTCAGGGAGACTGGTGTGACACAGAGTACCATTGGTGGTTCACTATTCTGTGTGAACAACTGTTGTCAGGCCTGACATACTCACTTTACCTAACTCATTGTCATGAGATATACCTAAAATATGGCATGTAATATATTATATTGGTGTGGAAGGATAGGCTTGAGAAAAAAAGGTAGGAGGTGTTGCCTTGTATATCCAAGATGTATACATTTGCACTGAGGTTGAGATAGAAGTGGGAGTCAGACATGTTGACAGTCTCTGGGTAATGATAAAAGGAGTAAAAAACAAGGGTTATGTCATGATAGGTGATGGCCTTGTATAGACCACCTAATGAGGAAGAAGAGGTGGATGAGGCTTTTGTAAAATTAACAATATCATCCAAAGTACAGGACTTGGTAGTGATGCGGGACTTCAACTACCCAAGCATCTGCTGGGAAAATAGTACAGCAGGGCACAGATTATCCAACAAATTCTTTGAATACATGGAGACAACTTTGAGGAACTGGTTGGGAATGTGAAGGTGGAAGTTAGCTTGAGTGAAAGTGATCATGTAATGATTGATTCATAATCCTAAGGAATGGTAGGAAGGAAAACAGTAAAATACAATCAGTGGACTTCAAGAAGGTAAACTTTGGAAAACTCAGAATTGGAGGTAAAATCCCTGGGAAGCAAGTCTAAGGGGGGAAAAAGGGTTCAGGAGAGGTGGTTTTTTTTTTTTAAGAGACATTATTAAAGGCAAGCTAACCCAATGCTTAATACAGATAGGAAGTATGGTAATAGATCACCCTGGCTTAACCAGGAGATCTTCAGTGATCTGAAACTCAGTCATAGAAAGGGAGTAAACTAGGTCAAATTATTAAGGATGAATACCCCACCAAAAACACAAACCCCAAGTATGTAAGGGCAAAACTAGAAAGGCACAACATGAGATTAAACTAGATAGGGACATAAAGAGTGATATAGTAGAAGCAAGAGGAAGACCAAGGACAGGGTAGGCATGCCCTTCAATACCTGTATTTAAGTCATGATTGCTATTCCACCATATTTCTGTTATCCCTGTAATACCCAGTTTCATATCCTGCACCATTAGTTCTAGCTCCTCCATATTTAGTATACAAATAGGTCAGTTGCTTCTCTCTGACCTCACAGTTTCCTAGCTAGATTAGGCATACTGCTTTTGCTGTCAATAATCCTACCCTCTAGTGTTCCTTCATCCCTTATTATATCCTCTTACCTGATTTTCCTCCTCCTATGTATTAAAACTAGTTGTGGAGATTACACAAATCTATCCCAACCTTTTCGTACCATTTCCTAATGTAAAGCCTTTCTTACCAAACATGTCTGTCTTGATCCCAGAAGGTTAATACCCCAGGTACGCAGATGGAGTCTATCAGTTGTGAAGAGTCTTCTTTCTGTGAATGTCTCCCAGGTGGCCAAGCATCCCAAAAACTTTCCTTGTACCACCAATCCTTGATTCATATGTTGCTCTTCATCACTATGTCACACCTTCACATTCATTCTCTAGAGGTCAGAAGAATTCCATTGAAGAGGTAGCTCTACAAACAACTACTGAGTGGGGTACCAAGTATAGAAACATTAGTTATCTTGTAGTTTGAGCGTATCCTCTTTTTTTTTTACATACTGGTGCCCCTTATTCTGATACTGGTATCTAACTTTGACAGCAGCATCACCCCTCTGCCAGGCAAGAACAGATGGACAGGGACTTGCAGGTCAGCTTCATGCTAGATGAGAAATCAATGTGTAGTTTGGTTATATACTAAGTAATTTATGTTATTTACATATAAACCAGTCCTGAAATAAAGGTGGCCAATTAGAATGCAGGCAATCCCTGTTTTCAGGCATCACAGTCCAACTCCACTACCCAGTTTCTAGAAAGCAACTTAGTCTGAAGTATTAACTCAGGCACTTGGCTTGTCCACCCCTGGAACCATCCCTGAACACAGCACTAGATTTCAGTGGCTCTTGCTTCTGAACGTTAAATTCACATTGTTCCCTCTTGCATCACGTCTTTAGCTGCCCACATACAGAGATTAACTGCAAACTTCTCTCTCTCCTTCTCTCTCTCCTTCCCCCTCTGGACAAACAGCCTCAGTGCTTAACCAGCAGAAAGATGCAATTCCAAAATCATACCTCACTTTCTGCTAGGCTGCAGAGTCTTTAGAGTCCATTGTGAAAAATGTTCTGATGTTCAGTGCAAAAAAGTTTTACAGTACCATGGATACCCAATAAATAGTCTTCCCATTACATCCTGGTTTATGCACTATCCATTTCATCTCAAAAAGCAGTCAAAGTTCACAGAAAATCATGAGAATTTCACATTTGAGTCTCTTATTGACCATGTGCTGCAGAGCGATGTAAATATCTACTGCATATATTTCATGAACTGCTGCAACTCAGAGTTGTATAGTAGCATTACTTTTACAAAAGAGACATTTTAATTGACGTTTCTGTAATATTACAGCCAAGAAAAGAAGAATATTAAGTTTGCCAAATCAAGAACTCTAAAACTAGGAAATGCTGAAATTATTACCCAGGCAACCTTAATGCATAGATTTTAGTTGGAACTTTCAGTCTGCACACATGGAGAGGGCAGGGCAATTGAGCTAAAAGGGCCTAGAAACATTCAGAAGTAGGGTGTGGAAGTTGCTGGACATGCTCAGTAAGTGTTTTTGAAGCTGTATAGGAAGTTTTCATTGTGGACAATCAACCAAGCAGGTCACCCTCCAAAAGCTGAGCCAATCAGTGCTTGGGAGAGGGGAAGAGGTGGTCAAAAACACTGGAACTACAGACAGGTCTGTGGACTTAGTAGTTGATTGACACAGGATCCAGAGATGTCTGCCATGAGGGCTGGGTCCCAGTCCCTTTATCACTTTACAGGTGAGAGCTTTACTTCGGGAGAAGCCCATTATTAGGAAAATACTTGGTCTACCGCAGTGTATTTTATGGGCCTAGAGGAATAGCAGTTGTCACCTGTAGAGGCTACAGAGTATGTGAACTTTCAGTTAGCTTTCAGCTAACTGTTCTGAAATGGGATTCTGTCTGTTAGAACAGGCACTTAGTGAGAGCAGGGTTTGTGAACGCTTGCTTGCCTTTGCTGAATTTATGGGGGAATGACAGTGCTCTGTAGAGCGAGAGCCTTGTAGAAATCCAGAGAATGGATATTTTATATGCTTATCCCAATCCCTGTACCACTTGGATACAGGCTACAAATTTCTCTTTCACCGCCAACTAAGACTAGTCAGCTATTTACTCAAGGGCAAGAATGCTGCAAGGTGTGGAAATCCCCAGATTGTTTGCTGACAGGTCTCTGAAATGTTTGGAAAAGAACGGAGAGGCTGCTGTTCTTCTCAAGCTCTACAGAGTTCAGGTGACACACACTACATATTATGGACACTCTATAAAGACTGAGAAGTCATCTCTAAGAGAAGATCAGAGGGTGATATGTTTGTGTGCATACAAAAGTACAGAAGTGTAGATATTATGGTGAACCTTCTCTGAATATATGTAACAGCAACACTGATGGTGGAGGGGACTCTGTATAAGGACCACCAGTAGATTTACTGTCTAACAGCCATTTTAAAGTTGTAAATAATATTTGCAAGACTATGGATAATGTTTCATACCATTTACAATATTTGTGTGCATTAAAAATGTTTGTTCGTACTAAAACTGTTTGGTTCTTTCTGTCCTTGAAGTTGACTGACATCTATTGATTTTACATCCAATAGCCCTGAGGTTTAACTCTGTCTGACACTATCTGAAAGACAATACTGACCTGTGCTTCCACAAAGAGGAAAGCTGAGTTGTAGGAAGAGGGAGTGTAATAATGTTTATAATATTTTTATTACATTTTACAAAATTTTATAATAAAACATTGCCTCAGCATCTTCCTGCCCAGCTACACTCGTTGTAGTATCCTAATTCCATTAATGTTTGTGAAGAATTATCTTCACAACACCCTGATGAAGTGAGGCAGTATTATCTTCATTGTACATATAGGGAACTGAGGCACAAAATTAAAGTCAATTGTCAAAAGTATCAATAAATTTTGGGTGCCCAATTTAAGATACTCTGATTTTTCAGAGTAGGTAGCGTTTTATAGCACTTTATAAGCTCAGGGCACAGCTCCTATTGACCTCAGCTGAAGTTGAGAGTGGCCAGCACCTGCAAATGAGAACACAAGTGACTTACGTTGGGCAACCAGAAAATGGGGTATACACAGGGGCCACCTGTGAAAAGTTTGATTTAAGTGACTTGCCCATCATGACATAGGAACTCTGTGGCAAAGAAGGGATAGATCCAATTAGCCAGGGTAGAATTCAACTGCCTTAACCATGAAACCATCCTCTCTTTCTCCAGTTCACTGCCTGATTCATCACACACCCTCCAACTTCTGCAACCAATGAGGCAAGGGTCCCACAAACAATCCTCCTTCACTACACAACCCCCAATTCATTCCCAGAGCAGTCTGTCCTGTGCACTGAATGAGGCAAGGGTCCTATGGAAAAAATATGAAATCATGTAATTTAAGAATGTTTCATAATGCAGATATGCAAGGGGGCAAATTAAGGTTGACTTAAGTGCTTCATTTAGCAGCCTTAACATTCTTTTATTGCAGTGGGGGGGTTTCAATGAAATTTTCTACTTTAAAGAAATTGAAAAAAAAACCCTTTCATTATGAGGAACAAAACTGACTCCTCACATGGGATATTAGCAGAGTTGGAAGTTCTAGATCTATGGATCGCTACCATGTAACCTTAGAGTATGTGGTAGCAATCGAAAGCTCTTATTTTCTAATGGATGGTGTCATAAATATAAAGGGAAGGGTAAACCCCTTTAAAGTCCCTCCTGGCCAGAGGAAAAAATCCTCTCACCTGTAAAGGGTTAAGAAGCATAAGGTAACCTCGCTGGCACCTGACCAAAATGACCAATGAGGAGACAAGATACTTTCAAAAGCTGGGAGGAGGGAGAAAAACAAGGGATCTGTGTCTGTCTGTGTGATGCTTTTGGCGGGGACAGAACAGGAATGGAGTCTTAGAACTTAGTAAGTAATCTAGCTAGTTATGTGTTAGATTAAGATTTCTTTAAATGGCTGAGAAAATAGCTGTGCTGAATAGAATAAATATATCTGTCTGTGTGTCTTTTTTGTAACTTAAGGTTTTGCCTAGAGGGATTCTCTATGTTTTGAATCTAATTACCCTGTAAGGTATTCACCATCTTGATTTTACAGAGGTGATTCTTTTTTTACTTCTATTAAAAGTCTTCTTGTAAGGAAACTAAATTTTTTTCATTGTTCTTAAGATCATAGAATCATAGAATATAAGGGTTGGAAGGGACCCCAGAAGGTCATCTAGTCCAACCCCCTGCTTGAAGCAGGACCAATTCCCAGTTAAATCATCCCAGCCAGGGCTCTGTCAAGCCTGACCTTAAAAACCTCTAAGGAAGGAGATTCTACCACCTCCCTAGGTAACGCATTCCAGTGTTTCACCACCCTCTTAGTGAAAAAGTTTTTCCTAATATCCAATCTAAACCTCCCCCACTGCAGCTTGAGACCATTACTCCTCGTTCTGTCATCTGATACCATTGAGAACAGTCTAGAGCCATCCTCTTTGGAACCCCCTTTCAGGTAGTTGAAAGCAGCTATCAAATCCCCCCTCATTCTTCTCTTCTGCAGGCTAAACAATCCCAGCTCCCTCAGCCTCTCCTCATAACTCATGTGTTCCAGACCCCTAATCATTTTTGTTGCCCTTCGCTGGACTCTCTCCAATTTATCCACATCCTTCTTGAAGTGTGGGGCCCAAAACTGGACACAGTACTCCAGATGAGGCCTCACCAATGTCGAATAGAGGGGAACGATCACGTCCCTCGATCTGCTCGCTATGCCCCTACTTATACATCCCAAAATGCCATTGGCCTTCTTGGCAACAAGGGCACACTGCTGACTCATATCCAGCTTCTCGTCCACTGTCACCCCTAGGTCCTTTTCCGCAGAACTGCTGCCTAGCCATTCGGTCCCTAGTCTGTAGCTGTGCATTGGGTTCTTCCGTCCTAAGTGCAGGACCCTGCACTTATCCTTATTGAACCTCATCAGATTTCTTTTGGCCCAATCCTCCAATTTGTCTAGGTCCTTCTGTATCCTATCCCTCCCCTCCAGCGTATCTACCACTCCTCCCAGTTTAGTATCATCCGCAAATTTGCTGAGAGTGCAATCCACACCAGCCTCCAGATCATTTATGAAGATATTGAACAAAACCGGCCCCAGGACCGACCCTTGGGGCACTCCACTTGATACCGGCTGCCAACTAGACATGGAGCCATTGATAACTACCCGTTGAGCCCGACAATCTAGCCAGCTTTCTACCCACCTTATAGTGCATTCTTCCAGCCCATACTTCCTTAACTTGCTGACAAGAATACTGTGGGAGACCATGTCAAAAGCTTTGCTAAAGTCAAGAAACAATACATCCACTGCTTTCCCTTCATCCACAGAACCAGTAATCTCATCATAAAAGATGATTAGATTAGTCAGGCATGACCTTCCCTTGGTGAATCCATGCTGGCTGTTCCTGATCACTTTCCTCTCATGCAAGTGCTTCAGGATTGATTCTTTGAGGACCTGCTCCATGATTTTTCCAGGGACTGAGGTGAGGCTGACTGGCCTGTAGTTCCCAGGATCCTCCTTCTTCCCTTTTTTAAATCCAAGGGTTTGGGTCTGTGGTCACCTATGCAAATTGGTGAGGATTTTTACCAAACCTTCCCCAGGAAGTGGGGTGCAAGGCTTGGGAGGATTTTGGGAGGAAAGACATTTCCAAAATATGTTTTTTCAGAAACCCAGATAAAGTTTGGTGGTGGCAGTGGAAGTCCAAGGGTAAAATAGTTTGTACCTTGGGGAAGTTTTAACCTAAGCTGGTAAAAGTAAGCTTAGGAGGTTTTCATGCAGGTCCCCCCATCTGTACCCTAGAGTTCAGAGTGGGGAAGGAACCTTGACATGGTGGCAGAGTGGTGGGATTAACCTGAAATCCTCCTGAGATCAATTTTTTGAGATTTTTTTTGAACCAGAAAAACAGATTTTAAAAGAAATATTTTTTTTTTCCTTTGGGGTTGCTGGAAAGGAGGTCCAACTGAAAGCAGCTAGTTTTTTCTCTGCTTTGGGGCCAGAGCAGAGACAAAAGGGGATTATCTTTGTGAATTGCAGGTTTTCTTTGCCTGGAGGCAGAGTAGTTAACCTCCTGCAGGGAAATTCACAGTCTTCACAAACCTGAGGGTCTTTTTCCCCTAAAAGTAAATAGGGGGTGTTCTACCCATTTGCCTGGAGACAAAAGTGGCAGGGGTTGGTTTGGTTTTTTTTTTTTTTAGGATTTTGATTTTTTTTTTCACAAGGAGCACAGATTTGAAAAGGAAACTTTTTTTTCCTTTGGGCTGCTGGAAAGCAGGTTTCCAAGTAGCTGGAGGTTTTTTGCTTTGATTTGGGGCCAGAGCAGAGACAAAAGGTAATTGTCTTTTTCTGTGGGCTGACAATCACTATCAGAGAATAGGTTTCAGAGTAACAGCCGTGTTAGTCTGTATTCACAAAAAGAAAAGGAGTACTTGTGGCACCTTAGAGACAAACCAATTTATTTGAGCATAAGCTTTCGTGAGCTACAGCTCACTTCATCGGGTGCATCCGATGAAGTGAGCTGTAGCTCACGAAAGCTTATGCTCAGATAAATTGGTTAGTCTCTAAGGTGCCACAAGTACTCCTTTTCTTTTATCAGAGAATAGGTATCCTATTCCAGCACAACAAAATTTTACAAGCCAAGTTTTGTTTGTTTTATTTCTAAACCTCAGGTGTAAAGTTAGTTAAAAACAGAGAGGTTAGGATGACAGACTCCATGGCTCAACAAAAGCTGGAATTAGCCTGATTTCAGGCTGATGAAAAACAAAAGGAACATGAAAGACAGATAGAACTCATGTGGCTGGAGAAAGAGGTACAGGAGGCTGCCCACAAGAGGGAAATGGAGGCAAGGAAGCATGTGGAGGAGGAGAAGGAAAAAGAGGAAGCATGAACTGGAGATGGAGAAGGTAAAGACTCAGCAGAATATACCAACAAACCTTAGCAATCCATCTCCAGGTACCACTTTCCATTCCAGAAAGTTCCCCACCTACAAGGCAGGTGATGATACTGAGGCCTTCTTAGAAAACTTCGAAAGGGCCTGCCTTGGGTACAGCATCTCTACCGACCAATACATGGTAGAGCTGAGGCCGCAGCTCAGTGGACCCTTAGCTGAGATGGCAGCTGAAATGCCTAAAGAACACATGAACAAGTATGAACTGTTTAAATCCAAGGCGAGAGTCAGAATGGGGGATAACACCCGAGCATTCTCGTCGGAGGTTCAAAGCCCTAAGGTGGAAACCAGACATGTCATTTACCCGACATGCCTACCACATTGTGAAACATTGGGATGCCTGGATATCAGGAGCAAGTGTTGAATCTCCACTAAATTTGCCCTTCCTAATGCAAATGGAACAATTCTTAGAGGGTGCTCCTGAGGAAATAGAAAGATACATCCTAGATGGGAAGCCCAAAACTGTAATCGAGGCAGGAGAGATTGGAGCCAGATGGGTAGAGGTGGCAGAGATGAAAAAAACTGGTAGCAGTTGGAGCGGAGACCAGAAGGGACAACCCCAGACCACACCCTATTACCAGGGGCCGCCCAAGGCCCCACCTACCTCCCAAAGAACCCTCCAGACACCTTATCGTCCCACCACCCTGTTCTCCAGCAACCCGCCTCACCCCAGTGACCCGTCAGCTGGACGATGTTTTAAATGTAATGAGCTGGGGCATGTAAAGGACAACTGCCCCAAGAACCCCAACAGATTACAGTTCATTGCACCGGAATCTCACCAGAGATCCGCAGGCCCAGATACCTCCCAGATACCCTTGGAGCGGAGGGAAACTGAGTGTGGGCGGGAAGAAGGTCACCGCGTGGAGGGACACCGGAGCACAAGTGTCAGCTATCCATGCTTCCTTAGTGGACCCCAATTTAATCAACCCAGAGATCCAAGTGACGATTCAACCCTTCAAGTCCAACTCTTTCAATTTGCCTACAGCCAAGTTGCCTGTCCAGTACCAGGGCTGGTCAGGAACGTGGACTTTTGCAGTCTATGATGATTATCCCATCCCCGTGCTGTTGGGGGAAGAGTTGGCCAATCATGTGAAGCGGGCCAAGAGGGTGGGAATAGTCACCCGCAGCCAGGCTAAACAAGCCGTCACGCCTAGCTCTGTTCCGGAAACTTCTACCAGGACCCGGTCAGAGGTGATGGACCCAGACCCCAGGCTAATGTCTGCAACAGCAGTAGTGGATCCAGTCCCAGAGACCCAGACGGAACCAGTCCCAGAACCGGAACCAACGGAACAACCAGCATCAGACCCATTGCCAGCACTGAATCCAGTACTTGCAACCTCTACACCAGAGGGCCCCACCGAACCTGAACCAGGAGCAGCCCATAACCCTACACAAGAGGCTCAGCTGGAGCCTGAACCCCAACATAGTGTCCCAGCAGAGAGCGGTTCACAGTCAACGGAAACAGCCCCATCCCCTACATCGCTTCCAGAGGGACCAAGCAAAGGTCAACAATCCAATGAGGAACTGATGTCTCCAGCATCAAGGGAACAGTTCCAGACAGAACAGGAAGCAGATGAAAGCCTCCAGAGAGCTTGGACGGCAGCACGGAGCAAACCACCGCCTCTCAGCTCTTCTAATCGATCCAGGTTTGTTGTAAAAAGAGGACTTTTATACAAGGAAACTCTTTCTGGTGGACACCAGGAAGACTGGCATCCTCAGAGACAGTTGGTAGTTCCAACTAAATACTGGGCCAAGCTCTTGAGCTTAGCCCACGATCATCCCAGTGGCCATGCTGGGGTGAACAGGACCAAAGACCAGTTGGGGGGGTCATTCCACTGGGAGGGAATGGGCAAGGATGTTTCTACCTATGTCCGGTCTTGTGAAGTATGCCAAAGAGTGGGAAAACCCCAAGACCAGGTCAAAGCCCCTCTCTAGCCACTCCCCATCACTGAAGTTTCATTTCAGCAAGTAGCTGTGGATATTTTGGGTCCTTTTCCGAAAAAGACACCCAGAGGAAAGCAGTACATACTGACTTTCATGGATTTTGCCACCCGATGGCCGGAAGCAGTAGCTCTAAGCAACACCAGGGCTAAAAGTGTGTGCCAAGCACTCGCAGACATTTTTGCCAGGGTAGGTTGGCCCTCCAACATCCTCACAGATGCAGGAACTAATTTCCTGGCAGGAACTATGGAAAGCCTTTGGGAAGCTCATGGGGTAAGTCACTTGGTTGCCACTCCTTACCACCAAACAAATGGCATGGTGAAGAAGTTTAATAGAACTTTGGGGGCCATGATACGTAAATTCGTGAATGAGCACTCCAGTGATTGGGACCTAGTGTTGCAGCAGTTGCTCTTTGCCTACAGAGCTGTACCACATCCCAGTTTAGGGTTTTCACCATTTGAACTTGTATATGGCCATGAGGTTAAGGGGACATTGCAGTTGGTGAAGCAGCAATGGGAGGGATTTACACCTTCTCCAGGAACTAATATTCTGGACTTTTTAACCAACCTACAAAACACCCTCCGAACCTCTTTAGCCCTTGCTAAAGAAAACTTACAGGATGCTCGAAAAGAGCAAAAAGCCTGGTATGATAAACATGTCAGAGAGCGTTCCTTCAAAGTAGGGGACCAGGTCATGGTATTAGAGGCGCTCCAGGCCCATAAAATGGAAGCATCGTGGGAAGGGCCATTCACGGTCCAGGAGCGCCTGGGAGCTGTTAATTATCTCATAACATTCCCCACCTCCAACCGAAAGCCTAAGGTGTACCATATAAATTCTCTAAAGCCCTTTTATTCCAGAGAATTAAAGGTTTGTCAGTTTACAGCCCAGGGAGGAGACGACGCTGAGTGGCTTGAAGGTGTCCACTATGAAGGGAAAAGTGCTGGTGGTGTGGAAGAGGTGAACTTCTCCAAGACCCTTGGGCGTATGCAGCGATAGCAGATCAAGGAGCTGTGCGCTAGCTACGCGCCGATGTTCTCAGCCACCCCAGGACTGACTGAACGGGCATACCACTCCACTGATACAGGTAATGTTCACCCAATTAAAGTCCAACCTTACCGGGTGTCTCCTCAAGCTAAAACTGCTATAGAACGGGAGATCCAGGATATGTTACCGATGGGTGTAATCTGCCCCTCTGGCAGTGCATGAGCATCTCCAGTGGTTCTAGTTCCCAAACCAGATGGGGAGATATGTTTTTGTGTGGACTACCGTAAGCTAAATGCTGTAACTCGCCCAGACAACTATCCAATGCCATGCACATATGAACCATTAGAGAAACTGGGATGGGCCGAGTTCATCTCTACCTTGGACTTAACCAAGGGGTACTGGCAGGTACCGCTAGATGAATCCGCCAAGGAAAGGTCAGCCTTCACCACACATCTCGGGCTGTATGAATTTAATGTACTCCCTTTCGGGCTGCAAAATGCACCCCCCACACCTTCCAAAGACTTGTAGATGGTCTCCTAGAGGGATCAGGAGAATATGCAGTCGCCTACCTTGACGATGTGGCCATATTTTCGGATTCCTGGGCAGAACACCTGGAACATCTGCAAAAAGTCTTTGAGCGCATAAGGAAGGCAGGACTGACTGTTAAGGCTAAGAAGTGTCAAATAGGCCTAAACAGAGTGACTTACCTTGGACACCAGGTGGATCAAGGAACTATCAGTCCCCTACAGGCCAAAGTGGATGTTATCCAAAAGTGGCCTGTCCCAAAGTCAAAGAAATAGGTCTCTACTGAGCATGTGCAAATTGAAATGATTCAAAAACTCACAAGTTGGCCACATTTGGAAAACTTTTCACAGGGAAAGAAAAAGGCACATTCCTGATACAAGGACAATCCCCCTTCCCAATTTAAAGTGCCTGCTCCAAAGCACGGAAATGCTAACGCTTCTCAATGAAACAACTGTAAGGGTGTTTATTTTAATATGTGCAAAACATTTTTTTCCAAATCTGTCTTGGACATGGCTTAACCTTTTTAGTTGAAACTTTACAAGAAAAATAATAAGCCTAAAACACACACGTAGCATGGACAATTTCAGCCCAAATGGATTACTTTTGGCAGACCTATAAGCAACTGAAAATAGGGTCTTATCTGGGAAAAGTGTAAGGCAACCTTAACTGCTGCAGATAGCAATGCCTGTCATTATGTCTTACTTTTATCATGTAGTATTTAGTGCAGCTGCTTCTCATTTAGAGCTGGGCAAATACCTTACAAATATAAAAGCTCTTTTTTCTATAGCAACACACGCAGCTCTAACTGAAGTCAATAGGAAGTGTGAATGCTTAGCACCTGTAGGGAAAAAAATCATCTGTTTATTCACTTCAATTGCGTATGTGCCTCTTCTGCTCTCAAAATAAATATTCTAGCAAATTAATTAAGTGGCATAGATGTTTGCAGAAACAGAGTATTTTAAGTTTCAGAGCAGTTTCAGCAGCTGTGTTAGTCTGTACCCGCAAAAAGAAAAGGAGGACTTGTGGCACCTTAGAGACTAACAAATTTATTTGAGCACAAGCTTTCGTGACTTATGCTCAAATAAATTTGTTAGTCTCTAACGTGCCAAGAGTATTTTAATACTCAGAGAAAATTTTGATTTCAAATATGAGGTTTTCTATCCAAAAACTAACTTCAAGCCTTATACTTATCCAGTCAGGGAACAGAAAATACCACATGACCTATGTATCTAACCAAAACTAACTCTCACCGCTTAAATATTGAACCCTTGCAATTAACTGTTCACATAAAGACCTGCAGACCAAGTGTGATCCCAGGAATAATTTTCAATGAGGAATACATTTCAGAAAATCATAAGATATTCACAGAGAATTCAAGAGAGAGGCTAAATATGTTAAATAAATTGTTCACTGCAAGTGATTTGCACAGCAGTTACAACAATGGAATTTTACAATGAGAACATGCGAAGAGGGGGCCTGAGAGCATGAAGAGCTGTTATTAAAGTGCCTGTATGGGGAGCTGGCTGACAGTTTTACTAACTATAAGCAAACTGGGCACTGAGCTACATTTCAAAATGGGAGAGGAAATCAGACACAGACAGCTCCTGAGAGCTGGTGTGACAGCAGCAAAATCAACCACCTCTGACAGAGAGGAGGAAGAAGCAGAGCAATGAGAGGGGACTATGGGCCTGATTCAACTCCCATCAAACTCAATGGAGAGACTCCGGTTGACTTGCATGGGACCTGGATTGTGCTCCAGACTACCTAAGTGAAACAAGCACATGTGACTTGTACTTTCCTAAGGATAACCCTTTCCAGAATCCTGACCAGGACACTGGAACAATTAAAGACAAGATCACTCCCAGAAAATCCATCCCAACTCTTACACTGAGAACAGAGCATGCTGGGACTCTGAAATTAGTCAGTGCTGCTAGTCTAAGTTATCATCCCCAATACCATAGTATATGAGCATCACACAATATTTAATGTGTTTCTCCTAACACACATCCCTGCAAGGTAGAGATGCATTATTATCCCCATTTTACAGATGGTACAGAGAGAGTAAGTGTCATATACAAGGTCACACAAAGTCTGTGGCCAAGCAGGGAACTGAATCCCCATCTCAAATCCCTGGTTAACACCATATCACTGGACCTCCCATACGGTGTAAATGACCATATAAAGCAGACATGATCAAAGCTCAAAATGTGTGTACCTCAATGTTAAACGTAGCCACCTCAGTTTAAGGAGCTCCCCATTAACCTGGGACACAGCATGTGTATTGGGAACTTCTTTATAGTCAGCAATATAACCTTTCGTTCATGTTGATTAACTCAGTGCTATCAAACATCCCTGAAAATAATAAAAATGTTGGCATAAGCACAGGGTGTTTTGTTTAGTGGGCATTTTGTCCAGAAAGCTATAAAATAGCTAAAATGAGGTCCTATGAAAGAACTAACCTCCCCAGCCATTACTATCAAGGAAGTATAAGTGGAGCTGAAATGTGTAATATTGAATGTTGCTAGGTTATTGTGTGGAAGAAATAATGAGAATACCAGGCAACGTGCATACACAGTGCTATCTAAAAAAAATAGAAAGTATTTCAGGTTACTTTAAATACCAACAAAATTTCTTCCCTCTTTTTACTACCAGTTTTCAAAACAATTTGTATGGTAATTAAGCTATTTTTGGCCAACAGGTTATCAACATGCCTTTGAAACTTTGAGAACTGCATGTTTTCCTCAAGCTCTAATGCAAAAAACCTGAACCAATTTATCTAGAATTCTGGAAAGAAAATCATTTTAAAAATAAATATCTAGATTGATAGCCTGTGAATCTAGCTTATTATAATGTTAAAAGACCAAAGGCCAGATCCTTCAAAAGATGACTTGGTGGAGCTACAGGTCCTGCAGAGGACCTGACCAAGACTCTAAAAATATAGTAGAACATAATGGAATCACAGAAAACCTGAGATGCAAAAGACTTACTTGATATGTCAAGTTTACATTTCCATCCTTATACCTGTACAGTATTGTTCCCTACAGCATATTTTCTAGTGCTTGTAAAAATACTGTGCATACTTTCAGTATGCCAGCAGTAATCAATACTTTTATAATCCTTAATCAAGTTCTTTTAATTTCTCTATAGGAATACTGAAGGAGAGAACTTCACATAAAAGGGAAAATTAACACAAAAGTATTGCAGAGAATGAAACAAAGTCACCTCTGCTGTCTATTTGCTCCATATTACAGTTTACATGCAAATACTTTGCATTTCCAAAGATAAAATCATACTGAAATTAAATACAGTTAAGGAAACAAGTTTCCTCTCTACTATAAATACAGAGGAAGAAAATGTAAAGGCATTCCGACTCCCTCTGTTGGAACAGATTTTTTTACTGTGTAAAAGGGCTGTTATAATGACAAGGCTCTCTTCTCACCAGATTCTCAGTTAGATGGGAGAATATCACTCTAAAAATCACTCTCTGCTTTGCCCTAATAAAAGAAAATATGAAAACAAGTTTTATTAGAGGGACATCTACTGGCCAACTTGTCAGAAGAACGCCTTAAAAGTGAAGAAGAGTTAAACAGTAAAACCAGAAATGTTGAAAACTACTGTACCTGAGACAATAGCTACATATTAAAGTGAAAAAACAGAGTACATCAGAAAAATTAACTGCCGGTAGTTTACAGCAGCTACTGTACGCCATTCGTACTGCTTTCATTGTCAAATCTATATAGTTTCGTAACTTGTATACTTCATAAAAAAGGTTTAAAAGAGCTGTGCTCTCCTAGTGCTTTTCCAAGCTGACTGCAATTTTAGACAATTTTCTCTGGGTGAATGCTTATCTCCAAACCACTGGAATGGTGATGTTGATATCTGCAAGCTGCAATTATCAAATGTGAATTTATGTAATTCTTGCTAGCAAAATAACTTGAGATATTAAGGAATCTGACAAACGCCTTATGGATATACTGAAATTATCGACTGAGTACAAGTCTCTTGAGGTCAGATTCTCCCCTCTAACCTCTGCTCAGTGCTTTATTCGGTGTGCAGTCCTATTTATTACAATGAGATTGCTTGCATATTAAAGGTACTACAGTGAAAGAATCGGCCCTTAGACCGTTAAGTCCTCGAAAGTACAAACAACTTCAACAGAGGAATAAATAGCAAGGAAAGATGAACTCTTAATGAAGATCTTGCTTTCATGCAAATGTCTAGCAACAAATGAGAAAAAGAAACAAAATTACAGAGAAACATAATGGACTTTAAAGAGCATAGTTTTTCAAGTTTTTCATGAGATGTGAGACTTTTAAGCTCTTCTTTTCCCTGTGATGACCATCTTAGACCTTATTGGACAAGCAAGCAAGAAAAACAGTAATTCATTAAAAAATAAATTAACAAATCAATATACCAATCCACAATAAGATAGAAACTCAGGCATAGGATTAAAAGGGATCTCCTGAAACACCAAGTCCCATCCTCTGCTGTCACAGACAATCCTCCCATATTATCCTCTTCAGCAATTTATCAAAAAAAATAGTTAGGTTGTTTGCCCCTATTACTCAGATTGCAACACTATTCCAGTATCTAACCTCTCTCCTAATTTCCAGCCTAAATTTATTCATGACCAATTTATACCCATTTGTTCTTGTGCCAGAATTGTCCTTTAGCTTAAATAGCTCTTCTCTCTCCCTGGAGTCTCCTGCCATAATGCATTAATAGAAAGTAATCATATCCTCTCTCAGCTTTCATTTGGCTAGACTAAACAAGCCAAATTATTTCAATCTCCTCTTATAAGAAAGGCTCTTCATTTCCCATATGATCCTATAACCCTTCTCTGTACCTGTACCAGTTTCAATTCCTCTTGCTTGAACATGGGTGACCAGAATTGTAGCAGTATTTCAAACAAGGTTTTATCAGTGCCTTGTACAATACCATTAATACAGTATTACCTAGTGGAAATACCTCACTTGATACATCAGCCTTTTCGTAGCCACATCATGTTGGTGGTTCAGACATTCTACAAATCAACTAATACCCCTAGGTCTTTCTGGTCGTCCTCTATCAACTCCAACAGATGCACCCGCAGCAAATAGTAGGAATTCTTTTTATTAGTTTCTAAGCCCATGACCTTGCATTTTGTACTATTAAATTTCATTTCATTTCTATTACTCCAGTCCTCAAAGTTATCACACTCTTCTTGTTTAATATTCTGATCCTCCGTGTATTGACAATGCCTCCCAACTTTGTCCCATCAGCAGATTTCATTAACATACTTCTACTTTTTGTACTAAAGTGATTAATGACAATATTAAAATTAAATCAGTCCCAAGACTGAGCCCTGAGGAATTCCAGTAAGAACCTCCCTCCAGCCTGATAGTTCTCTTTTTCCTCTTAGCCAGTTCCTAGCACACCTTACAATTCTTGTAATAATCTCCATCTTTTCCAGCTCAGCTAATAATTTCCCATGTGGTACCATGTCAAATACTTGACTGAAGTCCAGATAGAATAACTCTACCACATATTCCTTGTATGATAAATCATTTATCTTATCAAAGAAAGATATTCGGTTAGTCTGGCACGATCTACTGTTGGTAAACCCAGGTTGCATTTTATCCCATTTTCCATGTCTTCATTTTTCCCTTCAAAATTTGTTCTAAATCTCTACATACTACTGTTGGATCTGTAGTCATCTGGATCATTCCCCCCCCCCCCTTTCTTAAATATAGGTACTACTGTAGGACTGGAGAATAGCAAATATATCTTTGCTGATTTGATAGATTTAATAACTATCCTTGCTACCAGGATACCACTTAAGGAAATCGAGGCTCAGGTGATCTTCAGTGGGATTCTGCCTGTTCCTAGAGAAGGGCAACAAAGGTGTGACAAGATTATGATGCTCAACAGATGGCTCAGGCACTGGTGCGATAAGGAGGGCTTTGGGATGTATGGCCACTGGGAAGCATTCATGGACAGAGGACTGTTCTCTCAAGATGGACTTCGCCTGAGTAAGGAGGGAAATAGACTTCTCGAATGGAGAATGGCACAACTGATCAAGAGAGCTTTAAACTAGGAATCTGGGGAACATGGTTGGGAGATGTCCAGGTAATCTCCACACCGGATTTTAACATTGAGAGGGAAGAAAACGAAGTAAGAAAGTATACAGCTGTGGGTAGGAGAATGGACATAAGGAGGAAGAGTAGTGTACATACCAGCCTAACAGGTGATACTGGTGGTAGAATGTCTGTGCCTAATCAGGTAAAGAATGTGAGTGAGGCCAAACAGCAAAAATTAAGATGTTTGTTCACTAATGCGAGGAGCCTAGGTAACAAAATGGAGGAACTAGAGCTACTGGTGCAGGAAGTGAAACCAGGTATTATAGGGATAACACAAACATGGTGGAGTAGTAGTCATGACTGGACTACAGGTATTGAAGGGTACGTGCTGTTTAGGAAAGAGAGAAAAAAAGGCAAAGGTGGTGGAGTAGCATTGTACATCAATCATGAGGTAGACTGTAAAGAAATAAGAAGTGATGGAATGGATGAGACAGAGTCTGTCTGGGCAAAAATCACATTGAGGAAGAAAGCTACTAGAGCCTTCCCTGGGATAGTGCTTGGAGTGTGCTATAGACCGCCAGGATCTGATCTGGATATGGATAGAGACCTCTTTAATGTTTTTAATGAAGTAAATACTAATGGGAATTGTGTGATCAGGGGAGACTAACTTCCCAGATATAGACTGGAGGACAAGTGCTAGTAACAATCATAGAGCTCAGATTTTCCTGGATGCAATAGCTGATGGATTCCTTCACCAGGTAGTCGCTGAACCAACAAGAGGGGATGCCATTTTAGATTTGGTTTTGGAGAGTAGTGATGATCTCATAGAAGAAATGGTTGTAGGGGACAACCTTGGTTCGAGCGATCATGAACGAATTCACATCAGACTAAATGGAAGGATAAACAAAAACAGATCTGTGACTAGGGTTTTTTATTTCAAAAGAGCTAACTTTAAAAAATTAAGGAAATTAGTTAGGGAAGTGGATTGGACTAAAAAACTTGTGGATCTAAAGGCGGAGGAGGCCTGGAATTACTTCAAGTCAAAGTTGCAAAAACTATCAGAAGCCTGCATCCCAAGAGAGGGGGGAAAATTCATAGGCAGGAGTTGTAAACCAAGCTGGATGAGCAAGCACCTCAGAGAGGTGATTAAGAAAATGCAGCAAGTTTACAAGGAGTGGAAGATAGGAGGGATTAGCAAGGAAGCTACCTTATTTAGGTCAGAACATGTAAGGATAAAGTGAGAAAGGCCAAAAGCCATGTAGATTTGGACCTTGCAAAGGGAATTAAAACCAATAGTAAAAGGTTCTATAGCCATATAAATAAGAAGAAAACAAAGAAAGAAGTGGGACCGCTAAACACTGAGGATGGAGTGGAGGTTAAGGATAATCTAGGCATGACCCAATATCTAAACAAATACTTTACCTCAGTCTTTAATGAGGCTAATGAGGAGCTTAGGGATAATGGTAGGACGACAAATGGGAACGAGGATATGGAGGTAGATATTTCCAAATCCGAGGTAGAAGCCAAACTTGAACAGCTTAATGGGACTAAATTGGGGGGCCCAGATAATCTTCATCCAAGAATATTAAAGGAACTGGCACATGAAATTGCAAGCCCATTAGCAAAAATTCTTAATGAATCTGTAAACTCAGAGTTTGTACCGTATGACTGGAGAATTGCTAGTATGGTTCCTATTTTTAAGAAAGGGGGGAAAAGGTGATCCGGGTAACTACAGGCCTGTTAGTTTGACATCTGTAGTATGCAAGGTCTTGGAAAACATTTTGAAGGAGAAAGTAGTTAAGGACATTGTGGTCAATGGTAACTGGGACAAAATACAACATGGTTTTCAAAAGGTAAATTGTGTCAAACCAACTTGATCTTTTTTGAGAAGGTACCAGATTTTTTTAGACAAAGGAAATGCAGTGGATCTAATGTACCTCAATTTCAGTAAGGCATTTGCTATGGTTCCACCTGGGGAATTATTAGCTAAATTGGAAAAAATGGGGATCAATATGAACATTGAAAGGTGGATAAGGAACTGGTTAAAGGAGAGATTACAATGGGTCACACTGAAAGGTGAACTGTCAGGCTGGAAGGAGGTTACTAGTGGAGTTCCTCAGGGATCGGTTTTGGGACCAATCTTATTTAATCTTTGTATACTGACCTTGGCACAAAAAGCAGGAACGTGCTAATAAACTTTGCGGATGACACAAAGCTGGGAAGTATTGCCAATACAGAGGAGGACTGGGATATGATACAGGAAGATCTGGATGACCTTGTAAACTGGAGTAATAGTATTAGGATGAAATTTAATAGTGAAAAGTGCAAGGTCATGCATTTAGGGATTAATAAGAATTTTTGTTATAAACTGGGGACGCATCACTTGGAAGTAACAGAGGAAGAGAAGGACCTCGGAGTATTGGTTGATCACAGGTTGACTAGGAGCCGCCAGTGTGATATGGCCATGAAAAAAGCTAATGAGGTCTTGGGATCCATCAGGTGAGGTATTTCCAGTAGAGATAAGGAGGTGTTAGTACTGTTATACAAGGCACTGGTGAGACCTCATCTGGAATATTGTGTGCAGTTCTGGTTTCCCATGTTTAAGAAAGATGAATTCAAACTGGAACAGGTACAGAGAACGGCTACTAAGATGATCCGAGGAATGGAAAACCTGTCTAATGAAAGGAGATTCAAAGAGCTTGGCTTGTTTAGCCTAACCAAAAGAAGGCTGAGAGGAGGTATGATTGCTCTCTATAAATATATCAGAGGGATAAATACCACAGAGGGAGAAGAATTATTTAAGCTCAGTACCAATGTGGACACAAGAACAAATGGATATAAACTGGCCACCAGGAAGTTTGGACTTGAAATTAGATGAAGGTTTCTAACCATCAGAGAAGTGAAGTTCTGGAACATAATTCCAAGGGAAGCAGTGGGGGGGAAAGACATATCTGGCTTCAAGACTAAGCTTGATAAGTTTATGGAAGAGATGATATGATGGGATAGGCTAATTTTGGCAATTAATTGATCTTCAACTATTAGCGATAGATATGCCCAATGGCCTGCGATGGGATGTTAGATGGGGTGGGATCTGAGTTAATACAGAGAATTCTTTCCTGGGTGTCTGGCTGGTGAGTCTTGCCCACATGCTCAGGGTCTAGCTGATTGCCATATTTGAGGTCAGGAAGGAATTTTCCTCCAGGGCAGATTGGCAGAGGTCCTGGGGGTTTTTTCGCCTTCCTCTGCAGCATGGAGCATGGGTCACTTGTTGGAGGATTCTCTGCATCTTGAAGTCTTTAAACCATGATTTGAGGACTTCAGTAGCTCAGACTAAGTTAGGGGTTTGTTACAGGAGTGGGTGGGTGAGATTCTGTGGCCTGCATTGTGCAGGAGGTCAGACTAGATGATCATAATGGTCCCTTCTGACCTTAAAGTCAATGATTCTATGATTCTACCAGATCTGCAATTTCATAAGCCAGTTCTTTCATTATTCTTGGGTCTGGAACACATGACTTATGAGGAGAGGCTGAGGGAACTGGGATTGTTTAGTCTGCAGAAGAGAAGAATGAGAGGCGATTTGATAGCTGCTTTCAACTACCTGAGAGATGGTTCAAGAGAGGATGGTTCTTGACTATTCTCAGTGGTAGAAAAGGACAGAACAAGGAGTAATGGTCTCAAGTTGCAGTGGGGGAGGTTTAGGTTGGATATTAGGAAAACCTTTTTCACTAGGAGGGTGGTGAAACACTGGAATGTGTTACCTAGGGAGGTGGTAGAATCTCCTTCCTTAGAAGTTTTTAAGGTCAGGCTTGACAAAGCCCTGGCTGGGATGATTTAATTGGGGATTGGTCCTGCTTTGAGCAGGGGGTTGGACTAGATGACCTCCTGAGGTCCCTTCCAACCCTGATATTCTATGATTCCTGTGGGGAAACTATCTGGACCCCCGACTTGAGCTCATTAAACTCTGCACTTCACTTTCACCTCAAATGTGGTAAGTTCCATTTCTAGACACTTAGTCCCATTATCCATCCTGCCTGGTCCTCCACGTTATGTTATCATTCTTATTGAAAATTGAAGCAAAGTATTCATTTAGTTTTGGGGACATAATTAAGTTATTCTTAATCCCTATCCCATGATCACTAAATAGTTACCCCCACTTCCTTTCTTGTTCTCTTATTTGTATGTCTAAAGAACTTTTTATTCTCTCTTTTACTTTCCTTTGGAAAGTCTAATTCAACTTGACTTTTTTTTTTTGCAAACCTTACTTTATCCTTTCATTTTCTCACCTTCAAGACAGTTTTCTTTGCTGATCAATCCATCTTCCATTCCTTGTAGGCTCTCTGCTTGCTCTTAATATCCTTTTTAAAGTGGTTATTCATCTAGTTAGATATGGACCCCTTCCCTACAAGTTCTTTCCCCTTCCAGGGATGCAAATTCCAGATAGTTTTTGCACCTTTAAGATAAAGAAATTCCAACCTTCTCCACATTTGAGTCACTGAGCTTTTCAATCCAGTAATCTTCACTAACTAGTTCCCTTAGTTTCTCAAAGTCTGTCCTTTTGAAATAAGAAATCTTAGTTATTGACCTGTTTTTGATTATTTTTCCACTTAACCTGAACCAACTCATGATCTCTCAATCCAATGTTATTTTCTACAACCATCTCTTCTGTTGGAAAGATTGGTAATCTTTCACAGTGAGTAAATGGAAAAGCAAAATATCATTATAGGAAAGGATAAAATGATTTTCCTGATCTTGTGGGTCAGTTCTTTTGATGGCATTTCTATCATCAGATATATATGCATGCATGATGCTGAAAAAGTCCAATTATCTAGTCAGACACAAGCTGCTCTGGTTGTAAGTGCACTATTGAAGAGAGGTGTACTGCAAAGTGAAAAGTAACTCCCATTTTAAGAAATACCACCCTTTAGATATGCAATTATTTTGGTATCTAGTATGAATGATAATACTTTATTGAGAGAACAAATTAGCAAGAGGAATTTGTGCAATCAGAGGATCACATACTAAATGGCATGAGACAGAGACTGCAAAAGAAAGCCATTGTACTGCATTATTTTGTTCCAAACAAACCTGTTAAACTGAGAAAAGGAATCATATGCCACAATCTTGAAGCTTATCTGAGTCTAAATAGACTCATGCAAGAGAAGAGCCACCAAAATATTTTACTAGCTTGGTCTAAACACACAGTGTGCTGACCTGGATTTGATACGTTCAAGTGTATCAAATGTATAGAGCAGAACAGTCACAAAAGCAATTGGATCCTCATCAAATACCAGAAAAAACTCTGGAGAATTGCATCAACCAACCTTTCTTAATTATTTTTATTCAAATTGGTTCAGTTTTTTTCAAACATTCATGTTTTATAAGGGGGGGGAGAAGAAGGATGACCATTTTTATGATCTTCCACAGCCCCAAAACCTTTGTTGATTTTTTTTGTTTTGTTTTGTTTTTGTTTTTGTTTTTGTTTTTTTTTTACCAGTTAGGGCATGTGCACACAGCCCAAGTCAACAGACTTGGGTGAGTGGGGCTCCCAATAGTGCTCTAAAAATAGTTCTGTAAACAGTGCTTTGAAGTTGCAGCCCGGGCTGGAGCTTGGGCTTTAAAGTCCAACCCCCTGGCAAGCTACAACTTCAAAGTGCTGTCGATACATCTACTTTTAAAGTACTAGCAGAAGAACCCTACAACTGGTAACTGCAGGGTCTGAGGCAGGTGACACTTCCTCATCATCACCAGGGGCCCAAGGAGGATTGCCACCAGGAAGTACTGAGAGGCTAAGCCTTGCAGGAAGTCTCACTCTGAGGGGCATAAGCAGCAACCCTCTCTGATTCCCCGATTGGCTGATACTTTCCATATAAATCAGGAAGCTATTTCTGGGAGACGTCTGGGCAATACAGACTTCTGGAGTGCATCTGCCTCAGACCCTGCTCATCACAACTCACCTGGATCCCATACCCTTGAAGGTCAGGGTTGGGAGCTAGGCTGAGGTTCATTTGCTGTTTTTGGCTTAGGACAATTGCTGACCCTATTGCAAGACCCCAGCCCAGTCTGACTCAGATTCTTACCTCGCTCTCAAGTTGGCAACAGACTCACTCTGCAGTTTTGACCTGACCTGGCCTGGCCCCAGACTGATCTTCAACTCTTCAGGCCAGGTACTGAGCACCTCACTCGATGCCAACAGGCTGCTCACAATTCAGCCCAGACAACTAGCATAACCCCACTAGCTCAAGTCTGTCAACCAGGCTGGGAGGCTCACTCCAAAATGCTGCACAGACAAACCCTTATAGAGCTGATTGAAATCGCCCCCCCCCCCCCAAATTCAAATTTAAATGTTCAAGCCAGTCAACGTTTTCAGAAAAAACAGCTCTAATTATCTATCATTTATATTCTGATATAGCCTGAAGACCTAAACCAGGCTGAGGTCCCATTATGCAAGGCTTTCACAAACATAGTAAAGGACACCCCCTTCCCCAGCCAGCTTACAATCTTAAAAAAAGACACATGGATGAAACAAACCAGGTGGTGGACGGGAAGCAGGCGTATAATGCAACAGATATAGGATGTTGCACAGAGTAACTGTGTGCACTTTTTTTAAGTCAGGTACCAAGAACAAGAACCATCTTTCTTCCTAGGACATAGCATTCCCGATCAAGTATGTTCCTGTATAGCCTGCAATAAACACAAATACAGAATGCAAAGCTTTTCTAAAGCACTGGGGCTATGAGCATGTTAAACTGTGTCCAAAGTATGCAAGCTCAAATGGACTTTTCGAAGATGCTGTAAGGAAGAAACCCAACCCCACTGCATTTCAATGGTATATAAGGTGCTTTACACCTCTAAGATTTTTTGAAAATCCCAAACTAAAAGAAAGAAAATGGCATAAAGGGAATGCCACAATTGCTGGTCATAAATATTCCAAGATTTCTCAGATGCCACAACTATCTCATGGATGTTGGAAGCAACTGGAAGATGTCTTAAAGGAGTCCAGTAGACTCCAAGTAACAGCTGATATATCACCATTTACAATGGGCTATAACTATAGGGATACTACATTGTGTGAAAATGTAGCATTTGATGTAAAAAGGTGACAAGATAAACCAGGTCCTCTGTGATACACCTAAAGCAGTTCTTTCAGTAAATATCAAACAACAAGACCTTTCCAACAGAAACAGGACATCCCTCTGTTGTGTTTCTTCCTGCAGAGTTTGTGATCTCTTGTTGACTTGGCAATCTTAACCTGTGGCTCCGTATACAAATAGACTTACATTGTAAGATGCACAATACACAATGATTAGCAGGGAGATTTGTGTCTCCTACCCAACCTGAACAGAACCTATTTATTACATTCTGATGACCTGTCTTAACAGACATACCTTAAGAACATAATTTTTAGAATAAATACCTAAAACTCCTTAATTTTCTCTGTACATACATCTCACAATAATTAGAAGGGGCGGTGTATTACTGACCGTTGGTAGACCTCTAACATGCCACCTTTTGGTATGCTATTATGTAGACTTCAGACCCAGGGGATCCCTATAAGCTTCTATGAACCCCAGATCATGCCTGTTACTGTTTTACATCACATGGTATGTGCTTTCTGCAGCACATAGGCCTCCAGTTGTGGTCCTGTCATGGAATACACTCACTGCAGGAGCACCTCCTTATGGCTGCATCTATAGATCAGCTCCACTCAGGTTCAATGCCCCTTTCTTCATCTGTGGTCTCTCATTCTCTGAAACTTGGGGTACTCCTTCATGATTCAGCCCTCCAGCCAAGTCACTATAGTCTTCCCCTTTCAAGGTATTAAAGTCCCCTTGGACGACCATCCTAGCCATCTTTTGCTACTGTCTGGTCTGTGCCACTTCTCCAGTGGCTGGTAGGGGAATCTGAGCCTGCCCATTGCTCTGGGTTCCAGCCTAGGAACCCTACAATCAGCAGCCAAGGTCTGCACTGACCCCAAACGTAGCTGCTGTTTCCCTGGGTTGCTCCTATTTAGTCTCTCTCAAGCTCTCTCTTCACCTTCCTCTGGGTATGCCCTTCCCACAGGGCCAGGGATTCTATTCCCCTCTTTCCCTCTCTACAGCTAGAGAGTTACTGAAGGACTCCATTCTGCAGCCACCTTCTGCTGCCAAGTTGCTGGCTTTATCATAGCCCCACCTGTTCCTTCTCAGCTGGGCTCTATTCCCAATCAGGGGTTGCTTATCCAGCCTATCAAGTTAACTGGCCCCCTTCTCAGCCTCATTAACCCTTTCAAGGCTGGTATGGAGTGAACAGGTCCCCTATTCAAATACTGACTAGACCAAACCCTACATAGTGATCGATCACAGTACAAGTTGATGTGACTATAAACCAACAAGATTTACATAACATATTTAAAGGGTACCAACCATCAGGCACAAATCAGTTTAATTCAAAGCCACTCTGAAATCACGTAATCATCAGCTTTTATATCAATAAAAGCTGCCAGAAACCACTAAAAAAAGCCACAAAACAAAGAAAACAAAAAATTCTTTCTAAGCTATAATGATCCTCTCGGTCGCAGAGTGTATTCTTGAATTATCCATTTAGGGCCCAACCCTGCAAACACTCAAGTGTGAGTAGTCCCATAGAAAATAGGACTTCACAGGGACAATTAAGAATGATGGTTTATTTAGATGTTCATTTTTTTCACATTCAATACATTGAAATCAAGCTGTAAATCAATTTAACCTTGTTTTGTTTTCCATGTGCACTTTGCAAAGACAATTCCCACATAAAATTCATGCTTTTATTTTGTTTCTTTAAAAAAATTGTTCTGACCTTTCAATGATCCTTTCAAATGCATCTTCTACTACTTCCTGTCAAAACCTTTACACACAGAGACTCCCAATAGTTTGTCCCTGAATAGATTTTACTTGTTAACTTGTGAAGAAGGGATGTCTCTAAAAATGGGGTCAAGAGTGAGAAATTTCAGAAAGGGCCAAGCTTGTCTCTACCTTGACAGTTCATGATTTATTCAATTTCTGAATAAGCTGTATGAGTTTGAAAACAGCAACTGCATTTAACTTACTCAGCATGAGACCGAGTCAGTTACACTGGACACGGCTTTAACAAGGAAAGAGAAAATTGGCACAACCTGAGGTTTAAAAAAAATGCTAACATTATAAAAAGCAAATACACCCTGGACAACTCATTGTGAACAGATTTCTTCACTTTTTCCATGAATAAAGATTACTGACTGTTGGGAAGTAAGATAGTGTTTTTGAAAGTGACATGAAACTGTAATAGCCTGATTTAAACAAATTATACACTCTGTCAACTTACAAACTTGTAAAGAGGTGAACACAAAGACAGCACTGTCATGCTCTCTGGTGAGAATACCAACCGGAGGGCAGACTGTTAAGCAACAGGGCACAACCCCCAAACTGGTTGTGAGTCCTATACTTCAATTTCATCAACTGAGTAACAAGTACAAACTCTTCAGGCATTATAAACAGTCATGGAGTCACGGACAATCCTCTTGGGCAATCAAATCTATCTTGCTATCCAGGCAACTTGACTTTGTGATAAATGGTCACTTTACACCAAAGATCACAAAATATTCAGGTTACTCCCAGTCCCAAAGGGCCAGTCACTTACCCCAGGTCAGTTTGCATCTCAGATCTCACAAAGACAACACTTGTAACCAATCCCATAGTAAACTAAGGATTTAATAACTAGGAAAAAGAAAAAAAACGTTATTTACAAGCTTAAAGCAGGTAAGCATACCCACACAAATGAATTACAGTCAGGTTTCAAAAGGTAATAATTTCTACATTACGCAGACTGTCTATCCTTTAGGGCTAACCCAAGCTATACAGTTGGGGACTCCTTGCTTATGCTTAGAAATCCTCACCCCACAGATTTCAAGTAACTAAGGAATAAGAAGTTCTCCTTAACATGCATTTTTATTCCCTTCTCCCTGTGTTCAAGTTGCCAAGGGACAAGGGCCTAGGCACATACCCTCTTCAGGACTTTTGGGGAAGCTATCAACAAAGTCTGTGTTCCATGATGGCTCCCTTGGATTCAAGAGTCCTTCCTGATGGGCAGAAGATAACACATTGTGTGGTAAATGTGTATTTCACACATGGTAATGCTTCTCCCCTGACTGTGGGGGATTTACAGTCTTAGCAAACATTTTTATTGTTACAGAGCAAATATTTCAACATTACCTTATAACATGGGATACAGATGATATAAGTAGGAATAATACATGCAGCATCTTATAACACATCATTACAAGTCTAATACCTATTTTAAACTATACTAACACCCAGGCAAGCCAGACTGGTTTCCAGCTATGCCTTCGTCACTGTTCAGTGAGGCCTGGGATCTTGGCTTGAACTGGCACCTGGTCTGCCAGCGTCACAAGCACACCACCTCTTTCTCAAGGAGCTATTCTTCAGGTTAGGGAAGCTTCTCAGCAACTTTGAGGCATTCAGTGCTTCATAGGATTGGACACATAGAACGTCTTCACCCACTACTGAAGTACATCCACAACTAATTGGATATTGCAACTATTTAAGAGTGTACAGTAATAATATGCATACACTCCACTCCCTTTGACTTCAGTTAAGCTGAAAACACATACTGTATCAGAGGGAAGATTCTGGACACAAGACAGGAAGCAGAGAACCCTATGAAACAGTTTAGAAAAAAATAAATAAAAGCCAGGGGGTATTAGATAAGCCAAAAATTGTTTATTCAGACTAGAATTTGGCCAATGTGGGGCTAAAATAATTCCATTTTGAAAAATGTCATGTGATATTTAAAAGATAGAAGGTAGATGAGGTAATAGCTTTTATTGGACCAATTTCTGTTGATGGAACGGACAACCTTTTGAGCTTCACAGAGCCCTTTTTCAGCATATATTACATCTACTGCTTTCCCCCTATCTAGACTAGTAACCCTGTCAAAGAAGGAAATTAGGTTGGGTTGGCATGATTTGCTCTTAATAAACCCATGCTGACTATTCCTTATGATCCCATTACCTTCCAAGTGATTACAAACTGATTATTTAATAAATCGTTCCAGTATCTTTCTAAGTAATGAACTTAGGCTGACTGGTCTAATTCCCCAGGTCCGCTTCGTTCTGCTTTCTAAAGATAAGTACTATGTTTGCATCCTCCATGAGTTCTTGACGATAAGTGCTAACAGTTCTGAGATTACTAACAGTTCCTTAAGTACCCTAGGGTTAATTTCCTCAGTCCCTGCTGACTATATCTATCTACATGTTCTTTATCCTGTTCTTCCGAATTGTTGTTAATATTGACCAGATACTCAGCACACTATCAACCTTTTCAGTTAGTACTAAAGCAAAATAGGCATTGAACACCTCAGCTTTCTTGATGTAATTAGTTATTAGCTCTCCTTTACCACTAGGTAGAGCACCTACACTTTCCTGCATCTGTCTCTTGCTCCGAATGTATTTAAAGAATCTTCTATTATTGCCTTTTGTGTTCTTCATAGGTGTATTTCATTTTGTGTATTAGCCTTTCTGATTTCGTTCTTACATGCTTGTGCTACTCTTTTGTATTCAGCCTTAGCAGTTTGTCCGTGTTTCCACTTTTTGAAGGATTCCTTTTGATTTTTAGGTCATTAAAGAACTCCTGATGGAACCATAACTATTCATCCTATCTTTCTTTCCCATTGGGAAAGTTGGGCCTAGTAGTTGTGCCTTTAAAATTGTCTCCTTGAGAAACTGCCAGCTCTCCTAAACTCCTTTTTGCCTTCGATTTTTTTCCCATTACACCTTACCTACCAGTTCTCTGAGTTTGCTAAAGCCTGCTTCTTTGGATTCTATTGTCCTTATTCTGCTGCTCTCACTCCTTCCTTTTCTTAGAAACATGAAATCTGTCATTTCATTATCACTTTCACCCAAATTGCCTTCTGCTTGCAGATTTGCTTACAATTCCTTCCTTTTGATCAGAATCAAGTCTAAAATGGCTGTCCCCCAGGTTACTTCCTTTACTTTCTGAAACAAGAATTTTGTCCCCAATACATTCCCAAAACTTTTTGGAAATTTTGTGTTTTTCTGTATTACTTTTCCAACAGATGTCTAGGTAGTTAAAGTTCGCCATTATGACCAGGTCCTACGTTTTGCATATTTCTGTTATTTGTTCTAGAAATGCCTCATCCACCTCCTCTTCCTGATTTGGTGCTTTCTGATAGACCGCTACCATGACATCAGCCCTATTATTTACATCTTTTTTCTTTACCCAGAAGCTCTCAACTCGTCTCTCTCTCACCTCCTTCTAGCCCTCAGAACAAATGTATATATTCTTGATGTATAATGCAACAGCTCCTCCCTGGTTACCCTGCTTGTCATTCCTGATCAAGCTATACCTCTCTATATCAGTATTCCAGTAATGAGATTTATCCTACCATGTCTCTATGATGCCAATTAAATCATAATTTAGCTTCTGTACTAATACTTTCAGTTCTTCCTGTTTATTTCCCCAATCATTTCCCTCTTTTTGCTCCTTTGACCCTACTGTAATTTTTCATATCCCCCCAAATCTAACCCTCTCTCAAGTTCGTCTTTTTAATACTCATCTGTAGGCTGTCACCTGCTGCCTTTGAACCTAGTTTAAAGCCCTCCTTGCTAAATTGGTGAGTCAGTGTGCAAAGGTACTCTTCCCCTTCTTGTTCAAGTAGATCACACTTCTTCCCAACAGACTTTCTTCCAAGAACAGCATCCCACAAGGAATGCCAAAGCCCTCCCATTGACCCCATCTGCAGTGTCATGCATTCATCTTCAGGATGCATGTATCCCCACCTGGGCCCTTACCCTCAACTGGGAGGATGGATGAGAACACTTTCTGAGCCCTTCACTCTCACTCTGAGTGCCCTCTAGTCACAGCTCACCTGCTCACGGTCAGACCTGGCAGTATCATTAGTGCCTATGTGGATGAGCAGCGTAGGGTAGTGGTCAGAGGCACAGATGAACCTCAGCAACCTTTTCATAATGTTTCAGATGCCAAATCCAGGCAGGCAGCACAGTTCCTGATGTCATACAGTTCAGCAGATGGATGCCTCTGTTCCCTTCAGAAGGGAGTTCCTGGCCACCAGCACTCTACATCTCCTCCTCTCATGTGTGGTGACCATGAGCCTCCCAGTTTTGGGGTCCGCTCCTCACCTCCTGTTACCAGTACAGTGTACTGGTTCTTCACCTTGGTGGAGGGGGGACCTAGAGGGAGGGAGCATAGTCTACTGCCCACGTTGACCAACGGCCAATATCCTCCTTGCAGAGCGTCCAGTTCTCCTTCCTCCTCTGGTGCTGATGTAGTCATCTGCAGTCAACCCAGATGTCTCCATGTGTGTCCTGTCCATGAAGTCCTCACACTCCTGGATGCTACACAGATGAGCCACCTCCTCCTACAGCTCTCTTACCTACTTCCTGAAGGATTCCACCAATAGACACCTGTTCACCTGTGGGTTCCCCATGCCTGGCTTTCATCAGCAGGGATATACAGGCAAAATTTCCTGCAAAATCAAGACCAGGGCCTGGGTGGAAGGCTTCAGGGTCAGGGTGCCTGTCTGGCGTGGGATCTCACAAAACTACTGGGTGACTGGGCAACAAAATGGCAGATGAAATTCAATGGTGATAAATGCAAAGTAATGCACTGGAAAACATAATCCCAACTACACACATAAAATGATGGGGTCTAAATTAACTGTTACCACGCAAGAGAGAGATCTTGGTGTCACTGTGGACAGTTCTCTGAAAACATCCTCTCAATGTGCAGTGGCAATTGAAAAAGTGGACAGAATGTTGGGAATCATTAAGAAAGGGAAAGAGAATAAGACAAAATAGCATATTGCCTCTACATCAATCCATACGCCCACATCTTGAATACTGCATGCAGATGTGGTCGCCCCATCTCAGAAAGATAGATATATTGGAATTGGAAAAGGTTCAAAAAAGGGCAACAAAAATTATTAAGAGGTAGGGAATGGCTTCTGTATGAGGCGTGCTTAATAAGATTGGGACTTTTCAACTTGAAAAAGAGACAACTGGGGGGGGTATAATAGATGTCTATATAATCATGACTGATGTGGAGAAAGCAAATAAGGAAGTGTTATTTACTCCTCATAACACAAGAACTAGGGGTCACCAAATGAAATGAATAGGCAGCAGGTTTAAAACAAACAAAAGGCAGTATTTCTTCACACAATGCACAGTCAACCTCTGGAATTCTTTGCCAGAGGATGTTGTGAAGACCGAGACTATAATAGGGTTCAAAAAAAGAACTCAATTAATGGAGGCTAGATCCATCAATGGCTATTAGCCAGGATGGGCAGAGATCGTGTCCTCAGCATCACTGTTTGCCAGAAGCTGGGAATGGGTGACAGGAGATGGATCACTTGATGATTACCTGTTCTGTTCATTCCCTCTGGGGCCCCTGGCATTGGCCACTATCAGAAGACAGGATGCTGGGCTAGATGGACCTTTGGTCTGACCGAGTATGGCCGTTCTTATGTTCCTTTGTCTCACCAGCCACAAGCCTTACCAGCTGTCAAGGTTCCTCCCCCACTCTGAACTCTAGGGTACAGATGTGGGGACCTGCATGAAAAACCTCCTAAGCTTATCTTTACCAGCTTAGGTCAAAACTTCCCCAAGGTACAAAATATTCCACCCGTTGTCCTTGGACTGGCCGCTACCACCACCAAACTAATACTGGTTACTGGGGAAGAGCTGTTTGGACGCGTCCTTCCCCCCAAAATACTTCCCAAAACCTTGCACCCCACTTCCTGGACAAGGTTTGGTAAAAAGCCTCACCAATTTGCCTAGGTGACTACAGACCCAGACCCTTGGATCTTAAGAACAATGAACAATCCTCCCAACACTTGCACCCCCCCTTTCCTGGGAAATGTTGGATAAAAAGCCTCACCAATTTGCATAGGTGACCACAGACCCAAACCCTTGGATCTGAGAACAATGAAAAAGCATTCAGTTTCTTACAAGAAGACTTTTAATAAAAATAGAAGTAAATAGAAATGAAGAAATCCCCCCTGTAAAATCAGGATGGTAGATACCTTACAGGGTAATTAGATTCAAAAACATAGAGAACCCCTCTAGGCAAAACCTTAAGTTACAAAAAAGATACACAGACAGAAATAGTTATTCTATTCAGCACAATTCTTTTCTCAGCCATTTAAAGAAATCATAATCTAACACATACCTAGCTAGATTACTTACTAAAAGTTCTAAGACTCCATTCCTGTTCTGTCCCTGGCAGAAACCAGCATATAGACAGACACACAGACCCTTTGTTTCTCTCCCTCCTCCCAGCTTTTGAAAGTATCTTGTCTCCTCATTGGTCATTTTGGTCAGGTGCCAGCGAGGTTTCCTTTAGCTTCTTAACCCTTTACAGGTGAGAGGAGCTTTCCCCTGGCCAGGAGGGATTTCAAAGGGGTTTACCCTTCCCTTTATATTTATGACACCAGCCAATGAAAAGCTGTGTGCTTTTTAAAATCCATGCCCCACATATAGCTGGAATGGATGACGCAACCCTCTCACTCAGTGACTTCTATCCAATCACAAGCTGCACTGCTCTCACTTTAAAAGGACCCCTTGACAGAAAACAGGCACTAACACATCTAAATGCAGGACAACCTAGCCCAGACAGTCAGCAACCAAGCCCAGGTTCCAAAACACAGCTTCCAGCCCAGAGCCTTAACAAACTTGATGGCAAGTGCCCAGCACAATACAACACAGCAAAGGAAGTGCTCCTCTTTTGCCCCAGAAGTTAATCAATAGCAATAAGACAGATCTGCCCCAGAGATACTCAGCAGCTGCTGTGGGGGATGCTGTTGGGGGGAGGGGCTTCTGCAGGTGGGGGGCGCAACCAGGGGCCGTCCGCACTGGGGACTGCTGCCAGGGGCCGCCCAAGCAGTGACCGGTGTGGACAGGCCCCAGGGCCACTCTGGCAGCAGCCAGTGTGGCTGTCCACAGGGCCAGCTGCTTGTGCAGCCCTGGGGTCAGCCACACTAACTGGCCGCTGCAGAAGTCATGGAGGTCACAGAATCCGTGACTTCTGCGACCTCTGTGACAGACACGGAGCCCTAATTATTAACAAGTCCCACTGCTTAGTTTCTGAGATCAGATGCGATCACAACCTTCACTGACACGAAGGCTACTCAGTAGACATTATATGTGGACATCGAGTTCACACTAAAATTAATTTCAATAAGAGAAATGGCTGTTTATGTAAATGCACAGGGTTCACTAATACTAATAATATTTCTATTTCAGGTATCTGAACTATGCGCCTTTTGCCATTGGCAGGGCTTTTGAAAAAACTTTCCTGTTGGTTAGGGTTCCTGTACAAAGCACAAAGTACATTTACAGTGCTTAGAAACAAACCACAGACATGTTTCACAGTATGTTTCAGAGAAACAGACACTGCTGGAAGGAGCATAAGAAGTTCCTCAAGCAGAAGTCTCTAGCAGAAATTAGGCAGATTTTCAGTATTTGGTTGTTGTTTAGGGCACTGATTCAGCAAAGCACATAATCAGGGGGTGGAACAGGGATGGGTTTAAGTACGTGCTTATGGTTAATTAGAATGTATGCAATGTTAGTGCTGATATATTAGAAATGTGCAAAAAATCTGAAATTAAAGTTGAACATCTCAAAAATCAAGATTCTCATTTTGTTTTTAAAATGGTCTAGTTTTGGAGGGGAAAACCAAAATTTCAAGACTTTTATTTAAAGTCAAAAATAGGTCCAATTTTGAGTGAAAACATCAATACATAAACATAAAATATCTTTCAGATGGAAAATCAGATTGCCTGGAAAGCAATTTTGCAGAAATTTGAAAAAAGTAAGTTTCCAGACTATGAAACAGATGAGAATATAAATTATTAAAATAATTATGTGGAATTCACAACTACACACTAGCTGCACCACACTGACATTCCCTGATGCCAACACACACAGAATAGCTACAATATTTTCACTCGAGTCTTTTTCCCCCCACAGATTAACTGCACTGTATGAATTATTGAAAACACCTATATAGAACGTGGAATGCTGCCAGACATAGTTGTTACCTCTGTCCAAGTTGCCTCCCGATACAGTTTGAGCAGCTGCCACTCACCTAACCTATATTTAGTCAATAGAGTAGTAGGTATCCGAAGCAAAGTGAACTGTTGTAACTTCACAGCTGGCCAAAACATGCAAGATGGCATCCCCTGAGCGACTTGAGAAATGCAGAGACAACCTTAATGTCAATAAAAAGAAAAAAAACTTTCCATCTAGCACCATAATTCCCTATAAGCTATCTCCTTTCACATGTGAAAGTCAGAATTAGCAAGAGCACTGGAATTGTTGTCCCACTTCATCCGCTCCCTCTCACCTTCACTCTGTCTCTGGCAGCATTCTCATCACCTCCAAGAGGTGAGGACAAAGAATCATCCCCTTCAGAATCAGGAGCAACAGCAGGATCCTCTCTGTGGACCTGAGCCTGTCTCAGAAATCTATTTCCTGATTGTTTTCCCTCCCTGTTAGATATGGTAAATTATTAAAAATACAATTGTGGGCAGCAGCTGTCTGAAGTTTGCAAATAGAACTGCTTGCATGAAAGGTGGACAGTTGTAAGAAGGTTGCTCTCCTAGCCTCCACCTACTTCCCTGATTTATTACTATGTTTAAAGAGGCTGATGGCTGCCAGCAAGTGAATCTTGGATTCAAAGACCATCACAGACCTCATTATAGCCAATAGTTGCATCAAGAACTCTTTCAGTCTCACAGACGCAAGTATCAAGCCCCTTTATGTAGTAAAAACAGCTGCAGACAATGGTGAGACAGCCCTAGGCACATGGTAAGTCAGAGCTAAGCTATGGGGACTGAGAAATTTCATTAGTTGCAAATACAGAGGTTAGCAGAACGGTTACTAGCTAGTAGGATGGCTGTGAGAGTTGGTGAGAGAAAGCCAGAAGGAATTATGAACATGACTCAGGGGTTGTACAGAGAGAGCGAGCTTCTTGGGCGCACAGCTTGCTGGAGTGGCAGACTTAGGGATTTCTAAGCAAGCAAACTGCCTGCTGTTTCTTTTTAATGTGTTCAGGGAAACAGGACTTTGTGCACATTTTTGTAATTAAACAATGTTAAACCAAAAATATACCTATTCACATCACTGATTCCTCATCTATTGAAACAATCCTGCAAAGCCCTGAATTTTGGCTGTTTGGACCAAAGGGGCATAAGTATTTATTTGTATTACAGTAGTGCCTATGGAAACCAATTGAGATTGTGGCCCCATTGGGCCAGGTATTGTGCATATAGCAAAAGAATCTCCTCTACAAAGAGATTATACTCTAAATAGACATGACAGATATGGCCAGGAAACAAACTTCTAGGTCCATGAAAAACTGAGTTTTTCAAAATAAATTTCATCCCACATTGGGACAAAAATCCAAAGTTTTCATAGGCCTGGAATATTTTGTTTCAGAATCATCAAAATGCTCTTCCTACCAAAACATTTTGGTGCTTCCGAATCAAAACATGCTCTCCGGGAACCCTGGCTATGCAGCAGGGATACCAAGGGGCCAGGAACTGGGGAAGCAGGTAGGTGAGCAAGAGGTCTGCCTGATTCTCATTTAAATTTTGTCAAAATAGACACCTTATTGCACAATGTTATTATTTAGATGAACTGGCATTTCCTGACAGAAAAAGCATTCCACTACAAGACAGGCAAGGACCATTTTACATATTGGGAATTGAGGCCCAGAGTGAATAAGTGCCCAAGGTCACACAGGAAGTTTGTGGCTGAGCAGGGAGCTGAACCCTGATTTCCTGAACCTTATTCCTAAGTCTACTGCCTTAACCAGAAAAACATCCTTTCTCCTTGATAATGGTTTCTATTTAGGAATAAAACAAAAAGCTGGAAAGCTGCAGGGGTTGATAAGATCCCTTCTGAGTTTTTCAAGAATGTGGGGAGATGGGGTTGGGGATGGCCGTGGCACTTTTTACCACCATGCATAGAACTGGAGAAGGGCCAACAAGCTGACAACAAGCAACAGTGGTTGCCTTACTGAAGCCTGGAAAACTCCCAGAGGATGCAGCCAGCTACCACCCCATCTCTCTCCTCTCAACCACCAGCAAGTTCCTGGAATGGGCACTGCTCCACCATCTGTCTGACATTATTGAAGACATCCTCTCAGCAGAGCAAGCAGGATTTCACCCAAAGAGGAACTTCTGTGACCAGGTAGCTTCACTGACCAACCATGAGGCTCACCCAAAGTATCTCAGAGTTACACTGGACCAGAGTTCAACCTTTTGACAACACCTTGAGAACACCCATGATAAGGTCAGGTCTCGTGTCGCGCTTATCAAGAAACTGGCCAGAACATCATGGGGCTCGAGTCCTTGGACCCTATGAACCACAAGAATTACCTTGGTATATTCAACAGCTGAATACTGTGTGCCAGGTCTCTTAGCAGTCACACTAAACTCCTTGATACTCAACTGAATAACACCATGCACAGAGTGTCAGGGACATTCAAACTGACTCCAGTTGACTGGCTCCTGGTCCTGTCACACATCCAGCCTCTATATATTAGAAGAGCTGCCCAGACATCTCGCTTTCTCACCATGTCAATGCAAACACAAGGAACCCATTGCATGATAACTTGCAGAACCCACCAAACACAAGATTAAAATCCCACACTGTCTGTGGAACCACATCAAGACCCTTCACTGAACCTCAGTGTTGAAGTTGAGTGTGAGAGCCACATGGAGTGTTTTGACTGCTCAAAACAAATAACTCATCACTGACCCCCCCAAGGAACCACTGGGTTTTGATTTATGTCAGAAAGACTGGTGCAGATTGAATTGCATCACTGTTAGTCTTATAAGATGCACACAATCTTTTTCAAGGGGATAAGGCAATATGCCACGTTTACAGAGAGTACAATTTAAGCATTAAAATCAGCATATGCTTCCACACACTGCCCCCAAAGGTTCTGCAGCTGGATCTTATAGTTACCAGTCCTTAGCACTGCTCTGTCAGTTTCAGTGGTCAGCTGAAACTACACAGGAGGGAGGGGGCGCTGGGGCCTCTTCCCTTGGGCAGAGACCTGCACGTCTCTCCCTCCTGACCAGGGTTTTTCCAGAACTGCACAATCCCCTGCAAATCAGACTGCTTTCTCTCAGAAGGCTATACACAGCATAATTGCCTGGAGTTGTAAGTTACAACACAGGTTCTTTATAAGCAAACATATCTTTTCTTAAGGTGAAAGCATTACAGAGAAAGTATAATAGTAGTAGTAGTAATAATAATAATAATAACAACCTACATTCATGCTAAAAGCTAAGAGATCACCCCCAACTCCAAACTCATGCTCTGGTGGGTGTCAGTCCTCCAAAATCCACAACTGTTTTTTCTCTGTAGTATAACTGTCTCAAATTCAGAACAACCATGAATAATTCAATCTTTCCTTTACACAGCTTGGGCCTTTGATTTTGGCCTCATGTAACAGGTGATCCTCAGACAATGGGTCATTCCTCAATGCATACGGGCAAAAGGCTGTTTTTTTTGCATAATTAGAGATAAGGGGAGGTGAACACAAATTCTCTGTAAGTATTCCTTAGGAAAACCACTTAGCACATTTTGTTCCAAGAGTCCATTCTTGTATACCATATTGTTCCAATAAAGTCCACATTGTTCCATATGTGACCCTGGTCTCACATAGGTCACATCTCCTACCCTTTAGATGTTACCTACAATCCTGGCTCACAATAATACATAAACCATTCATATAATATAATGGACACCAAAGATACTTAAACTTAATTCAATAAGGTTTCTCAAGGATACTGCAGGAAACAGCTATAAAATAAGTGCATAAATTAAGATGAACCAAAAGATAATTGATAATTTGTATGCAACCAGGAATCCTTTCAGTGCAAAATAGCGATATTTGGTTTCATTGCGCCCAAAACTTTTTTAGGATCAGGGAAAAGTGAGGCAAAGAACAAAGATTTCTAAATCCAACAAGTGATCTGATCTGACCATGTTCTTGCTCTTTTCTATTCATTAGCAACATGGGGGTGGAAGATCTCCATAATCTACAGAATTATTACCAATGCCATCACCTGCAACTGCCTCACATATAGTACAGCCCTTCTCTGGAGACCTCTCAATGCCCTATCTTGAGGCAAAGGGAGAGGAAGTGAAGAAAGAGCCAGCAGGCATTACCCTCTCCTCCAAGGCTAGGGAAGAGGAGTAGTAACAGAAGTAGAGAAACAGATAGATTTATATGGAAGGAGAAGGAAGGGTAAAATATTCAGTTAAGCTGAATGCTAGACAAATACCCAGGGCAGACAGAGCTTAATTTTCAGACATCAGCCAAATATAGAAGAGAACGGAGTTTGTCCCCTCAAAGATGCTTAATAAAAATTTACTAATCAGGTCATGGACAATGGGTGAATGGAAAGAAATTAAAAAGTTTGAGAAAATGAAATTTAGTTTGTACCCTATGAAAAGAAATTGTGGATTTCCTCGCAACAGTCGAAGAAAAGATAAATTCTAGGAAACAAGAGTTTATTCACATCTAACTTCACTGTTGGCTGAAGTGTATTGTTCTACTGTTGCTTGGAATGTCTCAATTAGATTTTCTGCATATGCTCAAATATAAATAGACAAGAAAACAGATGAATATTTGACCAAATGGAAAAAAAAGTCTCCAGGCAAGTCAACCTAGGCTATAAAAATAAAACAAAGTATCTGTATGCTGACTTTCCAAACAAAATCAGTAACTCTCTGTAAGCCACATTTTTCAGCGGCTACAAAGAAACATGCCATGGTAGGGGTCTCCGGTTCAAGCGAATTATTTTGTATACATTATGAAAGATACATATGGTTCTCTCTTGATGTTTTGAGCCTTTAGGGAATCAAGGAAGTTCCACTATAAATATAGAGATGTTCAGATGCTCATGAAAATTAAAGATGTACTTCATTGCTTCCAATAGTCAGAACACCATTTTATGCTGTATGTTCCCTTTCTGCAAAAATAGCACATCATCTAGATATGAAAAAGGGGCCCTGTTATGTTCAGGAAATTGCTAATTGGTCATTCTTATTATATAGCATTAAGGTTACATAATAAGTAAAGGAACTTTGTGACTAGCAGAGGTAGCTTGTGTACTAACATAATAGAAAATTGTTTTATAATGCTTAATACATCTTTCCCTGGAAAATTAGTCTAATATTTTTAACAGAACTACATTAATTTCTGGAGTGGCATTATTACTTAACTACACTGATGACTATGATTTATATATGAGGAGAGGTGGTTACACAGTAAAAAGCAAAACAAACTAAGCCTGATTTATGACTATTTTCATAAATAAAAGCACCAAGTCCGATAAGTAGACTGAAAATTTGTCAAAAGTTTGCTTTTCAGTATTTGCTATTCCCTTCACTCTTCTTCTCCTGTTTAGAAGTCTCTGCTCACTGAAAGGATGAATGATATAATAGCACATGACTCGGGTATCCAATCACAACACAGATAATGAACAGAAAAACCAAACAGTTCATGAATGATCCATAGGCAGAAAATTATTCTTCTAAACTGTTCAACCAATACAAATACATTCGCAGGAATCAGGGTCAGTTCAATCAATTGTTAAAAGGGGTACATTTGTAATCAATATTATTCGTAGCAAATTGAACCATAACCTCCTCTAATACTACCTGTAACAAATTATGTGAGTATGTCTGTGTGCATGTGTATGTATACACACACATATACACACACATAAACATTTTGAACACTACACTTCTGTATGATTAAATGTTTATTGATTTTCATAAAGAAACAATGAAAAGTTCAAAAAAAAGAAAAGGCTTGCAGCATGTGCGTTTCCAAAAAACACACACTTCACAGGATCTCCAAAAAAATTGTGAAATTATGCCGTTTTACAACTCGTGAAAGCTGCAAGACCAGAAAATACAAAACTAAACAATACTACCTAGACATAACATGCTATGGTGGTATTAAGAGCAATAAAATAGGAGAAGACATACATGAATAGGAAGAGGAGGCAAGGAGAGGACCAGGATTAGTGGAGGAGGGTCTTGGTGGAATTGATGTTTGGGGTGGGGGGGGGGGCGGAGGGGAGAGATAAAAAAAGAGGAGAGGATTAGGTGGAATGGAGGTCTGGCATTCCTTGAGCCAGCTCAACATTTTTATCCAAATGTATCTAGAAACGGTATCCAAATTTCTTCAAAATTCTTATAACTGCTCTTTACGGTGAGAAGCTATTTTTAATTTGGCTGCTAACACAGACAGCTCCAAACACCACTGCTCTATTCTGAGCATAAGCCTTCTCTTCCAGTTTTTGTAAAATCATGTGCTTGGTTTGTACTGGACACCACAGAGGTTGCGCAATGTGAAGGCCTTATCCTCTGATGTTTGTTAGCACTGTAGTGTGCTACAGGACTGTCCAACAGCCAGGCAGCTGTGGAAAGAGGTGAACGCAAGAGTTAAAATAGCATTCTGTTATTTACCTGCTAAGCTGGGGTTAAATCCACCACAAAGACTGTCTCTTAGGGCTGCAGCGATCACCAAACACTACACTTCTACAAACATCAGGCCAGACTGGATACCCTTACTGACATTGATTTATGCCTTTTTCAGCAAATAGACCCACTAAAACCAATGGGACAACTTGTGGAACCCGGTGCTACTTTGCGCAGGGAATGGTGTCAGAATTATAAACCAATAGGAAACTAATTGTATAAAACCAAAGGCAGTGATCTTTCTATGTTGCACTCATTAACACAATAAATCACTATATTTGAAAGGTCTTTACTTGACTGTTGCTGCTGGTTACAAAGAGTACTTGCTTGGTCTTTTCATCTTTCACACCAGCTGTCTTTTTCTTATGGTGCAGTGTCCATATCATTTGCTAATGGTGTTATTATTTATTGTATGTGGCGATATTCAGCTGAGTGCTTCTCATTTTTCTGGAATCTTCAAGATAATTATCCTGTTTCTTCCAAAAACATGTCCACTATGCAGTTGTATTATATGGGAGCATTTTTCTCTTTGACCAGAATTTGGTTTTCCTTTTTTCCTCCTTGTCACATTCAGAAAGGGAAAGCTTCATTGTTACTTTATAATAGCTTTCCTGTCATCTTTATTAATAGGGACAGTTGTTTCGTTTAAATAATCCAGTTGCAAATGACAATATTGTTTTCATATATCTACTCATTAGTGGGTTGTCTATTCCAGATTAGCCTCTCAGGTAACTTTCTACTGCAGATACAGTCAAAGAAGGATCCTGTTTATCTTCTGCTTTCTTGAGCATATCTGACATTTTGAACAGAAGATTCTGCTAACCCTTTTGACATGAGAGATTTTGGCATCTATGTATCATGCTCAAATTCCAAGTGTTTTGGGGAAGCTTTAAATTTTGTACCATTGTCTGAGGTTTCCAAGTTTTGCAGAGAGATTTCAAATAATAAATCACTGTCTCAGTCAGTCCTGTAGAAGACAACTCAAAACAGCCACACACAGCTACCACCACAACGTAAAAAGTATTTATCTCCTAAGTAAAAATGGTTAATCTGTACATTTTGTGAAGGTCTTTCTGTTTACAGTCTTTTATTGAGGACTATGGCTCCTTTGGCTATCGTGACCAACATATTTGACACCACGAACAGATCACAGCTATGTCAGCAAACTGTGCTTATACAAGGCTAGTGAAGGATTCCTCACACTCCGTTTTTGCATTATTGCATACTTCAATCTTCTTTATGAACCTGACAAAACATTTCTTTCCTCATATTGTCTGGAAGCACTCATTTTCCATTTTAACTATTAAACCAACAAACGTTAATTCATCATGAAGATATCAATGATGAATCAGGGATAAAGCACCTGCCTTTGTCTTTGGCCATTCCCCTAGTATCCTCCCTTGTAGTTCTGCATCCTTAGGTTTCTGTATCAACTTCTATATTTAGTGAGTAGAGAATGTTTGATTTTCATTAACCACCTGCATTTATGCTTCTATGTCATATTCCATACTAGCCTCCTTGTCTGCTAAACGTGTCCTATATGCGACAAATACTGCTGGAAGATAGCTGTACATTTTCAGTCTGATTTATTGCTCAAAGCAAAAGCAATTTTGGTGTACCACCATCCCACAATAAAGCAGTATGCTGTCTAATTTGCATCGGTCAGGTTTACTAGTTTGTTTTGATCAAAATAATGCATCATAAAAACTATCAGATTATCCCACAGCCATTCAGCCTGTAGTAACTCCTTAAGAACCTGATTCTGCATTTCTTAACCACCCAAAACTTCAGCTGATTTTAGTTTGAATTTTGGGAGGTCAAGTAAATCAGGATCAGTTTATGCAGTTACTGTGGGCACTTGTGTCTAGAATTTGTAAATGTGCATAACCATTCCTGTGAATTTTTGAAATTTAACACCAATCCCTATTGAGTATTTTCCACTGATGATTTAAAAATGGCATTAATATCCCAGATATTTTAGCTCCAATGTTGCTGTGTGTCATTTTCCAATTTTTTTTTAACTCTCTAGCTTTCTCCCAAACCAGAATAAGTGGTAAAAAAGCATTTTCCTTTAAACATCTTGATTACCTTAGTACATTAGAGATGTCAAAAGATAAACCACAGAAAACAGTTTCTGCCAAATAGGGGCATGCACAAGAGGGGCAAGCAGGTGCACAGCCGCCCCCCCCCCCGGCAACAAACAGAAGAGGCACAGAGCCCCTCCAAAAGCAGTGAAATTTAAATTCCTGCACACACCCCTGCTGCCAAATGAGATGTACAGAGAACTGTTCTTGCCCAGGGATTTTTGACAAAGTTTACTAGATGTGTTCAGAACAGTGGCTCTAAATATTTCACTAAGTCTTCTACTTTCCCTTCCACAATGAAGAGCTGAAAATGCTCTCTTGTAACTTTAAGTTCTAGGATCTAAGCATATTCAGAGAATTATTCAATTTTTCTACTCCCACCAATTATATAGCCATGTGGTCCACTGCATTTTTCTACTGTTAAATTCATAATACATACAAGATCAGACAGTGAAAGTTAATTACCTACTATATTATCCTTATTTCTGATCACCCAAAAGACAGTTTTGGGAGGGGGGGGGGAAGGAGAAGGAAGTATGTGTAGACTCAGGATATTCTTTCCTAGTCTATTTTACTTACAATGTGTTATCGTTCCCATTCTGACCTGAAAAAATATAGCAAAATCAGTAGCAAAGATTTTGAGATTGTATCAGGTTTAGAGTTCCAGTTCCAGCATAATTGTATCAGCATTTTTAGCCGGCAGCAGCTCCCATTTACCAAGAACATAACAGTCCTGATTCTCTTCTCACACACTGGTAAATCAGGAGTAATTCCACTGAAATCAATGGAGTTACACTGATGGCATAAGTGACAGGAAAATCAGGCCCACTCCCTCTTGCTATTGAACAAATTCCATAGCCCTGAGCCACACCTGGTAAGAGATGGGAACACCAACAGTAGGGATGGAATGGGGGGCGGAGGGGGGGGAAGCACAGAAACAGGACAAAGAAGGAAAGGAACAAAATGGGAGCTAAACAGAGGGGAAGCAGAGACTAGAAGAAATAGTGAAAAGGAAAGAGGAATGAGAGACAAAGGTGTGTGTGAAAAAACAAGAGGGGGGCAATTATACCTATGGGTTGGGGCAGGGGGTCAAAGACAAGGTGAGAAGTGTTAGGTTCTCTGTGTGACTGGGATTGCTGGGGCTGCAGATTATGTGTCATCCCAGGACAAGGTAGGGTCTGCTGCAAAGAGCCATTCCTCTACTCTTCACCCTGAAAATCCTGGCTACTGCCCTGCCTGTCAATATAATGTATCTAATGCTGGAGTGTTATAAACTTACATTTTAAAAGTCTTATGTTATCTAGTGTATGCTTACTTTTATTTAGAGCCTATATTTAACATGTTTGATTGATCTATTCCAGCCTGGTCAGAATTTAGATGTGCAAGAACCATTTTAGTCCACAGCTAAAATACAGGAGTCAAAGGCTGAAGTCTTGACTCTGTTTTAGCTCATTCTGTACTCAGGCAAAACTCACATTGTTTTCAACTTATCTTAAATTCTGTCCCCATAAACAACACTTTCACTATATGGTCTAACTACAAATGAATCGTAATTGGGATCAACATTCAGCTTGATACCTTTCAGAAACGTCAACCAAAAAAACATCAACCAAAAAAAAAATCAAAAGCAGCAACTCCTCTGTCAAAAATAAATCAAAAGAATAGATTTACTTGTTGAAGTTAAAAACCAAAAATTTATCTTTGGTTTATATCAACTGATACATACTGCAAAATATTATACTGTACAGATACTCCAATAAAGCTGCATCAGACCCAGATTTGACATAGTCTGTTGGTGGCAAGGACAATAGTAAATTGCTTTATCACCTTGAGCAGCCAGCACTACATATTGCTATGACATGCTCTCATGCACTTATGCTTTTTCATATTCAGATACTGTATATCTATCCTTTGAAGTACCTTATTCAATTCATCATCCAACTTCATATTCACAGTTTTAAAAACACCTTAGGCAAAAGGTGTCCTTTCAGTTGATCTATTTATTGTGGCAGTACCAGGACATTTTCTATGCATAATCCACTACTTTAGGGCTAAGAAAATAGTACAAAGAAAAAAAGATTGTACAACATTCAGTGAGATACTCATAAACCCATCTAACTGCATCACAAGCAACCTTTATGTGCTTCAAAGACAACTGTAAATTCTCCAAAGCCTCAGCACTGTTGCACATTTTTAAATGACTTATTTCATAAAGTGAGAGGAATGTTACCTCTAACGTCACTGAGCAGCATCTGAAGAGTACCTGCTAAGCACACGGTCACGACTATTTTGTGCAGATAGTTGGTTTGACTAATATGCTGACTACAGCTATTCTTTTTGCATGCACTAGCTTCATAATTATACACAGCAAGTATTCCAGTACATACAGTATACCTTATGGTTTATCCTTCATTACACAAACCAAGATGAAAGAAAAAGGAAACTGGGACACACATTTTCTGGACTCCCTAGACTCTTACTTTAAATAAAGTAAACAAGACCTTAAAAAAAATATTGTCTTGGGATGTCAAAAACTTTGGGGGGTATATACTTAATTAAAAGTTAAAGCTGCACATGAACTGTGAAGTCAGTCATGAAGTGTTTTTGTCAATGAACTGCTTTTCTGAAAGACAGCAGCAAAGACTCCTGCCAAAATTCAGAAAGGGCTTTGTAGTCTAATACATACTCAAATACGAACCATAAAAGCAATTTCAAATTGTCTCTCAAAACAATTTTTCTTGATTGCTCAGTAAGAGTTTTGGGTCAGAGTTGTTCTTGTGAATGACTGCTCTGTTTCTTATAATTATCTCTAACCCAGCTAGTCTGCATTTAGCATCAGTCCTTTAGTAAGTGCACTAAACGTGCAAAATACACGACTATCTGAAGCACTTGCAGTTTTTCACATTACGAGTAGCGCTGGGCAAAATACACAAACGTTTGTCATCAAAACAGAAGCACTGATCCGAACAAACATTCTATATTTTTTCAATAAATCTACTTCCTTAGATAAGAAAAGTAACTATTAGTAAGCATAGGCTATAGTTGGCATTTTATGGTTTTTATTTTGTATGCAACCACTTTTCTTTACTCTCACTTGTTTCCATTTGACAGGTTTCAGAGTAGCAGCCATGTTAGTTGTGCTAGAAATGGCCCAGCTTGATTATCATACACATCGTAAGGAGAGTGATCACTTTAGATAAGCTATTGCCAGCAGGAGAGTGGGTTGGGGGGGGGGGCGGAAACCTGGATTCGTGCTAGAAATGGCCCAACTTGATGATCATACACATTGTAAGAGGAGTGATCACTTTAGATAAGCTATTACCAGCAGGAGAGTTGGGTGGGGGGAGAGAAAACATTTTGTAGTGGTAAACACCCATTTTTTCATGGTTTGTGTGTATAAAAAGATGTGTACTTTCCACAGTACGCATCCGATGAAGTGAGCTGTAGCTCACGAAAGTTTATGCTCAGATAAATTGGTTAGTCTCTAAGGTGCCACAAGTACTCCTTTTCTTTTTGTGATGAATAAGTCATCTTGGAGACGGAGCAACTAAAAGCCGCAAGGTAGTGTGTGTGTGTGTGTGTGTGTGTGTGTGTGTGTGTGTGTGTACACACACACCAGCAGCTGGCTTTCATGAGAAAGATAACAATTTTCTTAAATGTTGCAGTGGATTTATTTAATAGCATGCAAATATTGCAAATTATGAAACAATTTTGCAGAAATTTGAAGAGTATTGCATACCTTAAATACATATTTGAAAAAGAGTACATTTGAATGGTATAAATTTAACCTTAGAAGACAAAAGGAAGGAGAATCCTTTGAAAAATTCCTAAAAGTGCAAAAGCTAAAATGAGCCAAACCTGCAATCATGGACAGTTAGAGTCAATTATAAGGGATCAAATTGTAATTGAAATCAGAGATTGAAAGCTACAAAAGAGACAATTGGAAGATATGGATCTCACTTTGGATAAAACAGTAAGACTGTTCAGCAGCAGAAATCACTCTGAACAGAATAAAAATAATGAAAGGAAAACAAGTCACTGCCACTTTCTACAGAGTGACAAAAAAGAGAAAAATGGCAAGCAGTAAGTCAGTGCAAAACAAAAACCACAGACAAGCATGAAAAAAGCAAAGCTCAACTTCAAAGTTTGCATAAGAGTTTGACACAAACACAGACCTCATCAATGTCCAGTTCTGGTAAGCACTGTAATATTTGTAAGAAATACAATCATTTTGCCAACATCTGCAACCAGGATCAACTACAGAACAAAAAGCAAAGCATGCGTGCTAATTCAGTAATCCAGGTAAAGAGCACAGAGCAACACAGAAGAGGAGTTCTATTTAGGAATTGTATCTGAAGAGGAGGAGACAGATGAATGGACAATTTATTTGGAGACTGATTGGACTCCTATAACCTATGAATTAGACACTGGTGCTCAGGTAAATGTTGTTTCAGATATTATCAAAAAGTTTAAGAAAAAACAGGGAAAATGGTGAGCAAACAGGTTAAACTGAAAGCTTATAATGGAGAACTCATTTCCACTCAAGGTACATGTGTACTAGAAGTGAAGGTAAACTATCAAAAAGAATTAATAAACTATGCAATAGTTAAGAAAATAAAGCACCTATTTTGGGTGTAAAAACCATGCCAAGACCAAAGAGTACAGGTGGTACCAGGGATAAGGGACACAGGCATAGAGGAACAGTATCAGAATGTTTTTGAGAGTACAGGAAAACTAACACCTGAATATAGAATTGAACTAACAGAGTCAAATTGTCCTGTCATTCAAGTCCCTAGAACGATTCCTCTAAGTATGAGGAATAAAAGCTCAAAGAACTGGATCATTTAGTAAAAGACATTAGAAGAACAACCTACAGAATGGGTGAACTTAATAATAATAGTAGAAAAATAGGATGGAACACTGAGATTACACCTAGATCCTAAGGAGTTTAACAAATATATCAAAAGGGAACACTTTCAGTTACCTAACAAGGAAAACATTTTGGGGGATATGGCTGGTGCAAGTATTTTACTAATTTAAATGAATCATCTGGATTCTGGCAGAATGCCTTAGTAGAGAGGAGCTCCAAATTATTTACTTTTATTACTCCATATGGAAGATATTGCTTTCTCAGATTATCATTTGGTCTAAAGTCTGCTCCAGAAGTCTTCCATAGAACGGTGCAGTAAATTATTTGAGGGAATTGAAGGCACAACACTGCATATAGATGATACTTTCATCTGGGGCAGCATAATAAGGGAACATAATTACAGGTTAAAGACAGCACTGGATAGGCCTAGAGCTGTAGGTCTACACCTAAAGATAGATAGATATAAACTTGGGCTTAGAGAAATTACCTACATGGGAGAAAGGTTAACTAAATGAGGGGTATGTATTGATCCTAGCAGAACACACGCTATAACTGTGAGGCTGGCAAACAAGCTAGCCTGCGTATGGCCCGTAACAACTTAACAAGAGGCACTGTAATCATAATCAGGACATTTCACTTGTATGTGAATATCAAAAAGGTGTAGGTAGACCAGCAATCATTAACCCATTCATTTGTACTAATATGAGTTAAGGGAGATGCTAAATGTGTTTGGTAAATTTCTAACAGGATATAGGTACACAATGTAACCAAAGTAGCTTGTAGATGCTAAGTCCCTTTCATGATCAGGCCTCATCCTACCATCTCTAGTTTGCTGAACTTTAAACAGGGACAGTTTAAGACATGTGACTGAGATGTTCCAAGTAGTTACTTGGAATACCCTGGAAAATGCATGGAAAGACTAACAAACCTACATCTAAGATGCCCTTTGGATTCTGACCTGTTGGCATCACTCCAGAGAGACTTTTGTGCAAACCAGCAAACTCATCATCAATGCTACTAATCTGATCTAAGGACTTTGCAATTATTTGTAATGTATATGGTCTTTTAACAATTCAATAACTCTTTTTCTGTTTATTATTAATAAAACCTATTATTATTAATAAAAACAAATGACTCAGAGCCCCTGTCCTAAGGTATTTTGACAGCAGGAGACCGACCAAATTGTCCACGGATGCCTCCAAAGAAGGCATAGCGGCAACATTCCTACAAAAATATGATGATCATTCCAGACCGACAGTATAAACATCCAGGGTTCTTATAAAAACAGAAAGCCACTAAACCCAAACTGAAAACAAAACTTTAGCCCTAGTGTATGGTTGTAAATAAAAACTCCATGTGTTCATTTATGGAAGACCAATTGTTGCAGAAACAGACCATAAGTCTCTGATATCAATTGCAAAGAAGGGGCAAATTGTTACAAATTGACATGCTCACAAGAATACATGAAGGACACTTGAGAATTGAGAAATGTAAATGCAGAGCCAGAGAGATACTGTATTGGCTGCAAATGAGATAGAGAAAACTATTAAAATGTGTGAAACATGTCAAAAATACCAAAGTAAACAGAAAAAAGAACCTGTGCTGATAAACAATGAACAGTTAAGGCCGTGGTCTCAAGTTGGTATAGATTTATTTACATATGCAGGTAAAGATATGTTTTGATTTTGGATTATTATTCTCATTATCCAGAAGTTGTTTTAGAAAATACCACATCGAAACAAGTGATAATGCACATGAAATCCATACTTTCCATGCATGGAATCCCTGAAGTTATCACTTTTGATAATGGTCTGCAGTTTGAAAATTTGCGAGAGAGAGTGTGGGTTTAAGCATGTAACTTCGAGTATCAGGTATCCTCAATCATAGAAGATTAGGGTTGAAAGAGACCTCAGGAGGTCATCTAGTCCAACCCCCTGCTCAAAGCAGGACCAAGCCCAACTAAATCATCCCAGCCAGAGCTTTGTCAAGCCGGGCCTTAAAAACCGCTAAGGATAAAGATTCCATCACCTCCCTAGGTAACCCATTCCAGTGCTTCACCACCCTCCTAGTGAAATAGTGGGGGAGGTCTAGGTTGGATATTAGGAAAAACCACAACTTGAGACCAATGCTCTTTGTTCTGTCATCTGCCACCACTGAGAACAGCTTAGCTCCATCCTCTTTGGACCCCCCCCCTTCAGGTAGTTGAAGGCTGCTATCAAATCCCCCCTCACTTTTCTGCAGACTAAATAAGCCCAGTTCCCTCAGCCTCTCCTCATAAATCATGTGCCCTAGCTCCCTAATCATTTTTGTTGCCCTCCGCTGGACTGTCTCTCCAATTTGCCCACATCCTTTCTGTAGTAGGGGGCCCCAAAACTGGACACAATACTCCAGATGTGGCCTCACAAGTGCCGAATAGAGGGGAATAATCACTTCCCTCAATCTGCTGGCAATGTTCTTATTAATGCAGCCTTAATGTTAACCTTCTTGGCATTGGCAACAAGGGCACACTGTTGACCCATATCCAGCTTCTCGTCCACTGTAACCCCTAGGTCTTTTTCTGCAGAACTGCCGCTTAGCCAGTTGGTCCCCAGCCTGTAGCAATGCATGGGATTCTTCCATCCTAAGTGCAGGACTCTGAACTTGTTTTTGTTGAACGTCATCAGATTTCTTTTGGCCCAATCCTCCAATTTGTCTAGGTCACTCTGGACCCTATCCCTACCCTCCAGTGTATCTACCTCTCCCCGCAGCTTAGTGTCATCCGCAAACTTGCGGAGGGTGCAATCCATCCCATCATCCAGGTCATTAATGGAGATGCTGAACAAAACCGGCCCCAGGACTGACCCCTGGGGCACTACGTTTCATACCAGCTGCCAACTAGATATTGAGCCATCGATCACTACCCATTGAGAGCCCAATGATCTAGCCAGCTTTCTAGCCACCTTACAGTCCATTCATCCAATCCATATTTCTTTAATTTGCTGGCAAGAATACTGTAGGAGACCGTATCAAAAGCTTTGCTAAAGTCAAGAGAGATCACGTCCACTGCTTTCCCCACATCCACAGAGCCAGTTATCTCATCATAGAAGGCAATCAGGTTGGTCAGGCATGATTTGCCCTTGGTGAATCCATGTTGACTGTTCCTGATCACATTCCTCTCCTCCAATGGATTCCTTGAGGACCTGGTCCATGATTTTTCCAGGGACTGAGGTGAGACTGACCTGTCTGTAGTTCCCCAGATTCTCCTTCTTTCCTTTTTTAAAGATGCACACTATATTTTCCTTTTCCCGATCATGTGGGACCTTCCCCAGTCGCCACGAGTTTTCAAAGATAATGGCCAATGGCTCTGCAATCACATCAGCCAACTCCCTCTGCACCCTAGGATGCATTGCATCCAGACCCATACACTTGTGCATGTCCAGCTTTTTTAAATAGTCCTTAATGCATTCTTTCACCACTGAGGGCTGCTCACCTCCTCCTCACCACTCCTGGCCCCGCCCCAATTCCACCCCACTCCCCCAAGTCCACACCCCACCTCTTCACCACCTCCTCCCACAAGCATCCCATGTCCCCACTCCTCCCCAAAAGTCCTAAGCACCGCCAAACAGCTGTTAGGCAGCAGGCAGGAAGTGCTGGGAGCAGGAGGAGCGGGGACGTGACACGCTCGGGAGAGGAGGGGGTAGAGGGAGTTTGGCTGCTGGTGAGTGCGGAGCACCCACTAATTTTTCCCCGTGGGTGCTCCAGCCCCGCAGCACCCATGAAGTCAGCACCTATGCCCAGGGCAGCAGTGCACCGGTGGGCTCAGGCTTCAGTCCCCTGTCCTGGGAATCATGTAGTAATTTTTATTCTCAGAAGGGAGTCACGGTGCAATGAAGTTTGAGAACCCCTGAGGTAGCACAAGGACTGAAGTGGTGCCTTGTAGATCTAATAGGCTGCACAGAGCACCTGAAAGACTGCTAACAACGCTGTGTATGTTATAAGAAAAGGAGTATATGCATCCGATGAAGTGAGCTGTAGCTCACGAAAGCTTATGCTCAAATAAATTGGTTAGTCTCTAAGGTGCCACAAGTACTCCTTTTCTTTTTGCGAATACAGACTAACACGGCTGTTACTCTGAAACCTGTGTATGTTATGCTATGATATGTGTAGAGAAACATTGGGTATCTATGTTAAATTGTTAAGGACCCCTTTCGCTGGAAAGGGAAGATATTTGGAGTATGTACTGTGCCTTTAAGAGCAGACCACATGCTAGGAAGAACCAGTTGGAAGTCTAGATTCAGCCCTGGTCTACACTATGGGGTTCGGTCAAATTGAGCTGTGTTAGGTCGATTTTATAATGAATGCGTCTACACAACCAACCCCATTCTGTCAACTTAAAGGACTCTTAAAATCGAGGTGAGGAGAGTAGCACTAAAAATCGACCTTGCTGGGTCAAATTTGGGGTTGTGCAAACACAATTCGACAGTATTGGCCTTCGGGAGCTATCCCAGAGTGCTCCAATGTGACCGCTCTGGACAGCACTTTCAACTCCAATGCACTAGCCAGATACACAGGAAAAGCCCTGGGAAATTTTGAATTTCATTTCCTGTTTGGTCAGCGTGGCGAGCTCAGCAGCACAGGTGACAATACAGTCCCCCCAGAATCGCGAACGAGCTCCAGCATGGAGCGAACAGGAGACACTGGATCTGATTGGTGTATGGGGAAAAGAATCTGTGCAGGCTGAACTCCAATCAAAAAGAAGAAATGCTAATATATATGCCAAAATCACACAGGGCATGGTGGAGAGAGGTTACAACAGGGACACACAGCAGTGCTGTGTGAAAGTTAAGGAGCTCAGGCAAGCCTACCAAAAGACAGGGGAGGCAAACAGTTGCTCAGGGTCAGAGCCCCATACATGCCACTTCTATGATCAGCTGCCTGGCAATCTAGGAGGGGACCCTACCACTACCCCTCCACTGTCCATTGGCACCTGCAAGGGGGGAGTCTCACGCGACAGGGAGGAGGAGGAGGAGAAGACGAATGCACAGCAGGCAAGCAGTGAATCCGTTCTCCCCGGCAGTCAGGACCTTTTCATCACCCTGGAGCCAATACCTCCCAAGGCAGGATCCCGGACCCTGAAGCTGGAGAAGGCACCTCTTGTGAGTGCACATTTGTAACTACAGTACAGGGTTTAAAAGCAATATAGTGTTTAATGTTTGATTTGCCCTGAAGAATTGGGATGCATTCGCAGCCAGTACAGCTACTGGAAAAGTCTGTTAACGTGTCTGGGGATGGAGCGGGTATCCTCCTGGGACATATCCATGAAGTTCTCCTGGAGGTACTCTGAAAGCCTTTGCAGAAGGTTTCTGACGAGGGCTGCCTTATTTCGTCCTCCACAGTAGGACACTTTACTACACCAAGCCAGTCGCAAGTAGTCTGGAACTATTGCAGCACAAAGCATGGCAGCAAATGGTCCTCGGTTTTGGTGGCATTCAAGCAATGTTCGGTCTTTATCTTTCTGTGTTAGCCTCAGGAGAGTGATATCATTCATGGTCACCTGGTTGAAATAGGGGAATTTTTGTAAGGGAACAGTAAAAGGACCCCGTTCATGCTGAGCTGTTTGCGCTTGGCTAAAAGGGATCATCCCAGAGAATAGCCAGATGGTGGGGTGGGGGGAGGTGTGTGCTGCACATCCACCTGAAAACCGCAGCCCCTCCTTTTAAATGTGAAACCCAACCGGCATTGCTTGCTATGGGAAAGGATGGCACTGCAGTTTGAAACCATTCCCACATGTTATGAAGGCGTAAGAAGCCAACACCTCGTACCCTTTGGCTTACTATGGCTGCCTGGAAACCGAATTCTGTTGCACAGCTGTGTGTGATGTATCACCATACTGGCAGGTGCTCAATATAAAAGGCAAAATGCGACCTTGTACCTGAAGCACATGTGCTGTCTCCTGTGAATTGCTTGATTCATTGTGAAAGAATCTCCCTTTTGTTCTCAGAAATGTATCATCTTAAATTTTACTCTCCCTTTTTATCCCCCCTCAGGTGCAAATGTTTCTATGCTCCCCCTCTCATCTCTGTCCGTGAGGTTAGTGCAGATTAGAAGGCAAAAAAACCTCACTTACAATGACATGTTTTTCGAGCTCATGCAGTCCTCCCACACTGACAGGGCACAGCTTAATGCATGGAGGCATTCAGTGGCAGAGGCCAGGAAAGCATTAAATTAGCGCTATGAGAAGAGGCAGGAGGTGATGCTGAGGCTTATGGGGGAGCAAATGGACATGATGAGGCATCTGGTGGAGCTGCAGGAAAGCCAACAAGAGCACAGACCACTGCTGCACCCACTATATAACCGCCTGCCCTCCTCCCCAAGTTCCATATCCTCCTCACCCAGATGCCCAAGAACCCAAGGGGAGGCTCTGGGCACCAAGCCACTCCAATCCAGAGGATGGCCCAAGCAACAGAAGGCTGTCATTCAAACAGTTTTGATTTGATAAGCAATGTAGTCTTTTCCTTCCCTCCTCTTCCACCCCACCCAGGCTACCTTGTCAGTTTTTTTTTTTTAATTAATAAAGAAAGAATGCATGGTTTCAAAACAATAGTGACTTTATTTCCTTTGCCAGCTGTGATCAAAGGGGGGAGTTTGGTTGGCTTACAGGGAATTAAAATCAACAAAGGGGGCGGGTTTGCATCAAGGAGAAACACACACAACTGTCACACAGTAGCCTGGCCAGTCATGAAACTGGTTTTCAAAGTCTCTCTGATGCGCAGTGTGCCTAGCTGTGCTCTTCTGATCGCCTTAGTGTCTGGCTGCTCAAAATCAGCCACTAGGAGATTTGCCTCAACCTCCCACCCCGCCATAAATACCTCCCCTTTACTCCCACAGATATTATGGAGCAAGCAGTAATAACAGTGGGAATATTGGTTTCGCTGAGGTCTAACCTAGTCCGCAAACAGCACCAGTGAGCTTTTAAATGTCCAAAGGCACATTCTACCACCATTCTGCACTTGCTCAGCTACAGTTGAACTGCTCCTGACTACTGTCCAGGCTGCCTGTGTATGGCTTTATGAGCCATGGGAGCAAGGGGTAGGCTGGGTCCCCAAGGATAACTATTGGCATTTCAACATCCCCAATGGTAATTTTCTGGTCTGGGAAGTAAGTCCCTTCTTGCAGCTGCTCAAACAGCCCAGAGTTCCTAAAGATGTGAGCATCATGCACCTTTCCCAGCCATCTCACGTTGATGTCAGTGAAACGTCTCTTACGATCCACCAGTGCTTGCAGCACCCTTGAGAAGTACCCCTTGCAGTTTATGTAGTGGCTGCCAAGGTGGTCCGGTGCCAAGATAGGGATATGCGTTCTGTCTATCGCCCCACCACAGTTAGGGAAACCCATTGCAACAAAGCCATCCACTATGACCTGCACATTTCCCAGAGTCACTGCCCTTGATAGCAGAAGGTCAGTGATTGCATTAGCTACTTGGATCACAGCAGCCCCCACAGTAGATTTGCCCACTCCAAACTGATTCCCGACTGACGAGTAGCAGTCGGGCGTTGCAAGCTTCCACAGGGTGATTGCCACTCGCTTCTCAACTGTCAGGGCAGCTCTCATCTTGGTATTCCTGCGCTTCAGGGTGGGGGAAAGCAACTCACAAAGTTCCAGGAAAGTGGCCTTATGCATGCGAAAGTTTTGCAGCCACTGGGATTCATCCCATACCTGCAACACTATGCAGTCCCACCAGTCTGTGCTTGTTTGCTGGGCCCAGAATCAGTGTTCCACTGTATCAACCAGCCCCACTGCTGCCATGATGTCCCAATTGCCACATCCCGTGCATTCAGGAACATCTGTGTCCATGTCCTCCTCCCAATCATCCTCGTGCTGGCGTCTCTTAGCCAGGTTCTGCACATACTGCAGGATAATGCGCAAGGTGTTTACAATGCTCACAACAGCAGCAGTGAGCTGAGCTGAGCGGGCTCCATGCTTGCCATGCTATGGCGTCTGCATAGTTAACCCAGGAAAAAAGGCACACAATGATTTTCTGCCGTTGCTTTCACAGAGGAAGGGAAGGAGGGGAGACTGACAGTATATACCCAAAAACCGCCTCCGATGATGTTTTTGCCCCATCAGGCATTGGGAGCTTAATCCAGAATTCCAATGGGCAGTGGAGACTGTGGGATAGCTACCCACAGTGCACTGCTCCATGAGTCGATGCTAGCCACGGTATTGAGGACTCACTCTGCCGACTTAATGCTCTTAGTGAGGACATACACAAATTGACTGTATAAAATCGCTTTCTAAAGATCGACTTCTATAAAATCAACCTAATTTCATAGTGTAGAGATCAGATTCACCAGATACACAGCTAAGAACACATGGCTCACCGTTGTCTTACATAACTATTCTAGTTCTAATTAAGCCTTACTTCCAAGATTATGCCTTCTTCCTATGGATCCACAAGAACACAATTCCCACAATTCTTTATTTTCCAAAACAATTTAGTTTAAACTTATAACTTGACTAAGAAAATAATTTAAGTGGAATTTCAGAATCCTCCTTACTGAAATCTCAGTGTTTGAGGAAAGTGAGTCTTACATGATTCTGATAGTATAAGGAATTATTTTTCCTGTGGGGAATAATGTTATACTACAAACTATTCTTCTGTGTCATACAGTACCTGAAATTGGAAATAAGTGTGAACTTACTAAAGCAGTGATAAACCTTGTTGTCTAACAATGTGATTCATGAAGCGGCACTCCAAAATCCTCTGGTTTAAACCTAACAACCCTATAATCAGTTTCTAAGCAACCTGCAATCAGGTTTTCTGCCTTGTATCAGTTCTTTGCGACACTTTCAATGTTTTTCATCAAATATTTTAGTTTTACTGACAGCATGAAGAGCCACAGAAAAAGTTTCACCTACTTTCTGAAGCTTTGGCTGTGTGCGCCTTGGCAGTACATTCTTACCTACACGTTATAAACTAAATCCTACAATATTTTAATGTAACTTAGTCTATACAAAGGGTTTACAGTGTAAAAGAATCAATGTTATATTAAAAATGTTGAGGAAAATTCATTAATATGTACCTAGGAGTTATTATAAACTGCATCATCAATTTTCAAGTGTTGCTAACCAACAGCGGGAATGCACAAATAATTTACTAAGATGAAATTTTGAACTACCTTTCCTTTCAGTTTAAAAAACAGAGGCAAGCTTTAGGTACAATAAGCTGTATGCCCAACACAGAGATGGTAAAGGAGGTAAATGATGGGGAAATGGCTCAAGGAGCATTAGTACTGAGATCTTTTTTCCTATTATTCATGCTCTGTCACTGCTTGCTTTTAAGCAGTCTGCTAAGGGCGATTTACACTACAGGATGCATGAGACCACAGCAGCACACAAGGTAACAGAATTCAGGAAGTGGTTCACTGCAGGTTGAGAACAAGGAGGAGCATACATGCCGCACACAGATGGCAAGGCAAAAGCAGAGATTGGTGAAGAGCCTGAGTTGCCAAATCCCAGACAGATTTATGACCCTGGAAGAACATTTCAAATTTGTTTCCCCCACTTTCCTGCTTTCCCCACTTAAACCCCCCATTCCTCACGATTGGGATCTTGCACACCAGCCTGCTCCTTTACTTAATCATTTAAAATATCACCACTCCTCACTTTGTCTGAAAGCTAGTACAGAATTAAAAGCCAAGCATTAACAATAGGATTAGTAAAAACTGGCAGGGGAATCTGAGACAGTGGGACACATACTTCAGGTAGCCATTTTCCAGGCCTGAAGACTTGTCCTGGCACTTGATACGATGAGAGCATGGCATGTGTTCATGTTCCTTGGCCTTTATACGGATGGCAGATTTCTCTCTCTCCTCATCCCAGTACCACTCTCTGCAAGCCTCAAGTCAGACAGACAAATAAAACAGGCAATTAATTCACAAGGAGAGACTTGTCCCATCACATACTATATGTTAAAAATATTATCCTCTGCAGTTCTCTTAGTAGGCACTTAACTTTTTAGTAGAACCAACAATATGTTGGACCGCCACAGGTGAAAGGAAGAATCCATGCATCAGAATTTCTCTCTAATATTCTGCCTTCATTGCCCAGGGGAAAGGAGACTCAGATCATTTAAAATTTTAGTAGTTATTTAGAAGTATCCAGTGGGAAACGGTCTCAGGTGGGCACATATATCCTGAACAAAAGCACAATTCCTTCTCTACAGAACCATCAAATAAATTATTACAAACAAGGAGGTTTAAAGTATTGCAGAGAACAAGGATGCAGCTCCGGCCATCGTATCTTTACTCCACTGTCACATACTATCCGTCCTGGAAAGCGGAGTTGTAATGGATGAAAATGAGTTTATGAGCTAACTTCTCACATTACTGCCGCAAGATACTTAGTCTTTAACAAATAAGATACAACACAAACTGCAGCCAGTGGAATGAGGTAGAAGTTGTGGTGAATGAAAGCAACTCAAACATGCAGTGGCACTCACGCAAGTGCTGGCCAACGTGTGAGGTAGATTCATATTCCCAGAGAACATGGACAAAATGAACTTGTGGATGCTTAGCTAACATGCTGTCCGATCTACAATTGGTGAAGGATGTCTCTAAGGTTGTGCTGACTTCTGGAATAGTATAGTCAAAACAAAAACTAGTTACACTTTTTGTCCTTGCATAATGACAGGTTTCAGAGGAACAGCCGTGTTAGTCTGTATTCGCAAAAAGAAAAGGAGTACTTGTGGCACCTTAGAGACTAACCAATTTATTAGAGCATGAGCTTTCGTGAGCTACAGCTCACTTCATCGGATGCATCCGTGCATGAGAGGGGAAGAATAGTGAATCCACAGAGTTTACAGACCCACCTGCCACAACTGAAATGCCTCCATCGTCCCACTGAGCGGGCTGCTGCAGAGCTGAGCAGTGTAGCACACAAGTAGCTTCAGAGTTAGTCTGCGCAACCCTTTGACAGTTGTTTCACTGAATTATGCCTTTTCCACCCACTCCAGCTTTTCACCTTATTATGAAGCCACCACAGACAGTTGAGCTTGCAATCAGAGGTCCACTACAAGTCCTGTTTGGAACAGAAAAATGAGTGTGGCCTGTAAACTGCGAAAGTTTCTCTGATTCAGAGAATTCTTCAAACTATTTCAGAAACAAACTGGTCAGAATTCTGGAGATCAATGTATTACCAATTCTAACTTTTCTTTGAGTCCCTCTGAATAATATTTCTTCACACACACTTTGTTATATTTAGCTGTAAACTAATTCATAGGCTAGACTTGAAAAGGAAATGGTTTGTAATTAAGCAAAGTTAACTATTGTATCTAAATTTAAGAGATACTTAGTAATGACCTTAGTCATGGTAAGGTTACTCTTTTGTAGGGGCAAGTCTCTTCAGAGGACTGTCACTATGCCCTGGTCTACACTAGGACTTTAGGTCGAATTTAGCACCGTTAAATCGATGTAAACCTGCACCCGTCCACACAATGAAGCCCTTTATTTTGACTTAAAGGGCTCTTAAAATCGATTTCTTTACTCCAACCCTGACAAGTGGATTAGCGCTTAAATCGACATTGCCAGCTCGAATTTGGGGTACTGTGGACACAATTCGATGGTATTGGCCTCCGGGAGCTATCCCAGAGTGCTCCATTGTGACCGCTCTGGACAGCACTCTCAACTCAGATGCACTGGCCAGGTAGACAGGAAAAGAACCACGAACTTTTAAATCTCATTTCCTGTTTGGCCAGTGTGGCAAGCTGCAGTTGACCATGCAGAGATCATCAGCACAGGTGACCATGATGGAGTCCCAGAATCGCAAAAGAGCTCCAGCATGGACCGAACGGGAGGTACGGGATCTGATCGCTGTTTGGGGAGAGGAATCCGTGCTATCAGAACTCCGTTCCAGTTTTTGAAATGCCAAAACCTCCCAGGGCATGAAGGACAGAGGCCATAACAGGGACCCGAAGCAGTGCCGCGTAAAACTGAAGGAGCTGAGGCAAGCCTACCAGAAAACCAGAGAGGCGAACGGCCGCTCCGGGTCAGAGCCCCAAACATGCCGCTTCTATGATGAGCTGCATTCCATTTTAGGGGGTTCAGCCACCACTACCCCAGCCGTGTTGTTTGACTCCTTCAATGGAGATGGAGGCAATACGGAAGCAGGTTTTGGGGACGAAGAAGAAGATGATGATGATGAGGTTGTAGATAGCTCACAGCAAGCAAGCGGAGAAACCGGTTTTCCCGACAGCCAGGAACTGTTTCTCACCCTGGACCTGGAGCCCGAACCCACCCAAGGCTGCCTCCTGGACCCAGCAGGCGGAGAAGGGACCTCTGGTGAGTGTACCTTTTAAAATGCTATACATGGTTTAAAAGCAAGCATGTGAAAGGATTACTTTGCCCTGGCATTCGCGGTTCTCCTAGATGTACTCCTAAAGCCTTTGCAAAAGGTTTCTGGGGAGGGCAGCCTTATTGTGTCCTTAATGGTAGGACACTTTACCACTCCAGGCCAGTAACACGTACTCGGGAATCATTGCAGAACAAAGCATTGCAGTGTACGTTTGCTGGCATTCAAACAACATCCGTTCTTTATCTCTCTGTGTTATCCTCCGGAGAGTGAGATATAATTCATGGTCACCTGGTTGAAATAGAGTGCTTTTCTTCAGAGGACACTCAGAGGAGCCCATTCCTGCTGGGCTGTTTGCCTGTGGCTTAACAGAAATGTTCCCCGCTGTTAGCCACAGGGAGGGGGGAGGGTTGAGGGGGTAGCCACGTGGTGGGGGGAGGCAAAATGCGACCTTGTAACGAAAGCACATGTGCTATGTATGTAATGTTAACAGCAAGGATTACCCTGAAAAAGTGTAGCCACTGTTTTATAAAATGTGTCTTTTTAAATACCGCTGTCCCTTTTTTTTTCTCCACCAGCTGCATGTGTTTCAATGATCACAGGATCTTCTCCTTCCCAGAGGCTAGTGAAGCTTAGAAAGAAAAAAAAACGCACTCGCGATGAGATGTTCTCCGAGCCCATGCTGTCCTCCCACACTGACAGAGCACAGACGAATGCGTGGAGGCAAATAATGTCAAAGTGCAGGAAAGCACAAAATGACCGGGAGGAGAGGTGGCGGGCTGAAGAGAGTAAGTGGCAGGCTGAAGAGAGGGCTGAAGCTCAAATGTGGCGGCAGCGTGATGAGAGGAGGCAGGATTCAATGCTGAGGCTGCTGGAGGACCAAACCAGTATGCTCCAGTGTATGGTTGAGCTGCAGCAAAGGCAGCTGGAGCACAGACTGCCACTGCAGCCCCTGAGTAACCAACCGCCCTCCTCCCCAAGTTCCATAGCCTCCACACCCAGACGCCCAAGAACGCGGTGGGGGGGCCTCCGGCCAACCAGCCACCCCACCACAGAGGATTGCCCAAAAAAGAGAAGGCTGTCATTCAATAAATTTTAAAGTTGTAAACTTTTAAAGTGCTGTGTGGCATTTTCCTTCCCTCCTCCACCACCCCTCCTGGGCTACCTTGGTAGTCATCCCCCTATTTGTGTGATGAATGAATAAAGAATGCATGAATGTGAAGCAACAATGACTTTATTGCCTCTGCAAGCGGTGATTGACGGGAGGAGGGGAGGGTGGTTAGCTTACAGGGAAGTAGAGTGAACCAAGGGGTGGGAGGTTTCCATCAAGGAGAAACAAACAGAACTTTCACACCGTAGCCTGGCCAGTCATGAAACTGGTTTTCAAAGCTTCTCTGATGCGTACTGCGCCCTCCTGTGCTCTTCTAACCGCCCTGATGTCTGGCTGCGCGTAACCAGCAGCCAGGCGATTTGCCTCAACCAAAAACGTCTCCCCCTTACTCTCACAGATATTGTGGAGCACACAGCAAGCAGTAATAACAGTGGCAATACTGGTTTCGCTGAGGTCTAAGCGAGTCAGTAAACTGCGCCAGCGCGCCTTTAAACGTCCAAATGCACATTCTACCACCATTCTGCACTTGCTCAGCCTGTAGTTGAACAGCTCCTGACTACTGTCCAGGCTGCCTGTGTACGGCTTCATGAGCCATGGCATTAAGGGGTAGGCTGGTTCCCCAAGGATACATATAGGCATTTCAACGTCCCCAACAGTTATTTTCTGGTCTGGGAATAAAGTCCCTTCCTGCAGCTTTTGAAACAGACCAGAGTTCCTGAAGATGCGAGCGTCATGTACCTTGCCCGGCCATCCCATGTTGATGTTGGTGAAACGTCCCTTGTGATCCACCAGAGCTTGCAGCACTATCGAAAAGTACCCCTTGTGGTTTATGTACTCGGCGGCTTGGTGCTCCGGTGCCAAGATAGGGATATGGGTTCCGTCTCTGGCCCCACCACAGTTAGGGAATCCCATTGCAGCAAAGCCATCCACTATGACCTGCACATTTCCCAGGGTCACTACCCTTGATATCAGCAGATCTTTGATTGCGTGGGCTACTTGCATCACAGCAGCCCCCACAGTAGATTTGCACATTCCAAATTGATTCCCAACTGACCGGTAGCTGTCTGGCGTTGCAAGCTTCCACAGGGCTATCGCCACTCGCTTCTCAACTGTGAGGGCTGCTCTCATCTTGGTATTCATGCGCCTCAGGGCAGGGGAAAGCAAGTCAAAGTTCCATGAAAGTGCCCTTATGCATGCGAAAGTTTCGCAGCCACTGGGAATCGTCCCAGACCTGCAACACTATGCGGTCCCACCAGTCTGTGCTTGTTTCCCGAGCCCAGAATCAGCGTTCCACAGCATGAACCTGCCCCATTAGCACCATGATGCATGCATTGGCAGGGCCCATGCTTTCAGAGAAATCTGTGTCCATGTCCTGATCACTCACGTGACCGCGCTGACGTCGCCTCCTCGCCCAGTATCGCTTTGCCAGGCGCCGGTGCTGCATATACTGCTGGATAATGCGTGTGGTGTTTAATGTGCTCCTAATTGCCAAAGTGAGCTGAGCGGCCTCCATGCTTGCCTTGGTATGGCGTCCGCACAGAAAAAAGGCGTGGAACGATTGTCTGCCGTTGCTCTGACGGAGGGAGGGGCGACTGACGACACGGCTTACAGGGTTGGCTTCAGGGAGCTAAAATCAACAAAGGGGGTGTCTTTACATCAAGGAGTATTTCAGGCAGGACTTCACGGAGGGTTCCAATAAGAAATGGTGCACCTAAGTTATTGTTCTTATTGGAAGGGGGGTTAGCCTGGCCTCTGATTGATACATGGCTAGATTTACCTCGCTGCACCTTCTCTGTGAGTGACTGCAGTGTGACCTAGAGGAATGAGTCCCCTAGACAGGGGAGGGGGGGAAGCAAATAAGTACAAAACAAATCTGGTTTATTTCTTGTTTTGATCCACTCCATCTATCTTTTAGATCTTTGGCTGGCAGCAGACGGTGCAGAAGGACTGCATGCCATCCACATCTCATGGCTGCTCGGCAGAAGATGGTACAGTAGGACTGCTAGCAATCCTCATCTCTTGCCTGCCTGGCAGAAGATGGTACAGTACGACTGCTAGCAATCCATATTGCCTGCCTGCTCACCATAAGACGGTTCAATAGGACTGACTGCAGGACTAAAGAGAATGACCTGGTCAAGTCACTCCAAATTTAGTCCCTGCGCCCATGTCTGTCCAGGCGCTCCCAGCCGACGTGGCCAGGAGCACCTCGGACATGACGATGATGGTCGTACTGTACCGTCTGCTGCCACAAGGCAAGGGGTTGCTGCTACTGTGTAGCAATGCCGTACCGCATCTGCCAGCACCCAGGAGTCATAGGGTGACAGTTACCTGAGCGGGCTCCATGCTTGCCATGGTATGGCGTCTGCACAGGTAACTCAGGAAAAGAGGCGCGAAACGATTGTCTGCCCTTGCTTTCACGGAGGGAGGGAGGGAGGGAGGGAACGGGGGCCTGACGATATGTACCCAGAACCACCCGCGACAATGTTTTAGCCCCATCAGGCATTGGGATCTCAACCCAGAATTCCAATGGGCAGCGGAGACTGCGGGAACTGTGGGATAGCTACCCACAGTGCAACGCTCCAGAAGTCAACTCTAGCCTCGGTACTGTGGAAGCGCTCTGCCGAGTTAATGCACTTAATGCACTTAGAGCATTTTCTGTGAGGACACACACACTCGAATATATAAAACCGATTTCTAAAAAACGACTTCTATAAATTCGACCTTATTCTGTAGTGTAGACATACCCTATGCTTCACACACCTCCACAAGATCTTTTGAGGAAATTATACCTGATGTAAGAAAAGGCAATCATAGTCTAGTGTTGCATAATTGTTTGTTTTTTACCAGCCTAGGTTGTCAGTTTCCTTGCCTCGTTATTTGTTTAGATGTAAAACCTGGGTCTCAAGCTACACAAAATGGTAAAATCCTTTCAACGGCACCTTTTATCTTTCAGTGCTTCCGCAGATAATGCCTATACACTGTTTCTTTTTCTATATTGTTGACAGTATTTTTCCCCCACTGTGGCAGGACTGTGGCAGGTCCTGCTATAAAAAACATTGCAAAACAGTTTTCATACCCAATTAGGCTGAATTTTTTCATACTTAGGGCCAAATCCTCAGCTGGTGTAAATCAACATAGCTCCATAAAAGTAAGTGGAGATATGCTGAATTACAACATCTGAGAATCTGGTGGATGGCTATTTTTGAATAAATATGTTCAACGTCCCTTCAGCCCATTAATTCAGCAAGGGATGAAAGGAACATGTTTTCCCATTTTAAATTATAACTATACATTTCAGAGCTACAGCAAAAAAAACAACAAAAAACCCAGCTGCAGTTTGAAATTTAGCATGGCTATTGCACCTCATGCAACCTCAAAGACAAATTTGTCTGAACTGGTGGGGGAAAGGAGCAGTGGTTCTTTAAGGGGTGTCTTATATCCCACAATTCAGAGGTTGTTCTGCAAGGGATGGTGAGAGTATATGGGTTTGCATTCTGCAGTACCTCTGTCTACTTGAGTTGGCATTTTTGTGACTATGCTAAATATAGAAAAGTTCCTATAGTTGAATGTGGCAGCTGTGCACATCGAGGTTACCAACTATATAATAATTTGAATAATACTGGGCCTGATCTTGGGACACGAACCTGTCACCTGAAAGTGATAAGGTGGGGTGGGTTTTTCTACCTTCCCCACAGCAACTCAGGGAGTCTGTTAGATAGGTCAGGAAATTAGGTTTAAATTATTGCAACTTAGCAGGTGTCCAGGGCAAGTACTCATTCCCTAGAGGGTCTCGTTCCCTGATAAAAACTGGATTAGAAGTGCACTTGGGGAAGGCACCCCCTAAAGATGCTGAGGAATGGGATAGGAACTCCTAATGTCTAGCACCACAAGGAGGAACCAGTTGTGTAGGGTTGACCAGGTGGAAACAATCAAGGAAGGAATCATGACCTGCACTTAATTATTGCTTGATAGTTCACAGATGAGTTAAAATAATAAAGTTGCAACCTAATTAAATCACATCCCTTGCATCTTGTTTTCTTGCCTGGTGTATCCAGGACAAAGAACTCACCAGGAGTAGTGCCTTTGTTTGCTATGAAAGAGCTGTACCTAACATACAAAGTCATTTTGTTAGGTCTACCAGTGAGCACTTTAGTAGGTCTGCACACATGCACAGAGCATTTTCAGGTTGCAGCAGACAACTTTCACACTTGATGGCTCAAAGAACTGACACTTGATAAGCCAGCCATCACCTCTAGTTTGCAAGGGGATTCATCTGCATTGCAGTCTTTCACTCCTGAAAATTGTCTATTGACTTTAAATTAAAAGTGTACATGTGCAAATCCCTTTGTATGACGGAGGCCCAAGTTTGTAAAATGTGCAAGACAAACATCTACAGAAAAAGGAACTTAGAAGCTCTTGTGGAAAAGTCAAAGAATGTTGTAAGTTGTGCAAGCTAATTATCTCTTGTTATCTTCTTCATAAAAGAATACAGGAAATTAAATGCAAACTACTAGTGTAGTGGAAAGGCTGTGAAAGCAAGCACTCAAAAAATCCAGACTCCCATGGACTTCAGGGCACTGAGGATCAGGCCTATATTAACCAGCAAGAACTTCTGGTTGGCAGTGATTGAGTGCGCTATGCCAGCATGAATTCCTGAATTCCTAATACCTAGTGGTGTTCTATTTTAATGAAAATACAGCTAAATACTTCAGACTCCTGAAGAGTTCATGGCTTGATTCCAACCTTGCATTCAATCCACTATGCCCATGGTGGTACATCACAAGCACACACTGCACAAGTCTTGTTCACATTTCTTCAAAATATGAAAAAAAATACATAAATGCAACAATTTCAAAGGAGCCTTTGAAAATCAGGCATATTTTCTGCCTTTGTTTTTGCACCTAGTTCTACTCATTAATTCCTTTTAGACCTTTTCATGAAAAGAATGGGCAACTTGATAAGGGAGTGAGTCACTTTTACAGCAAACACCATTTTCATGGACTATAGCAACATCATAAAGGCTATTGAGGAGAAATAGTCCATAAAAAGCTTTGAAGGGGGGATGATGAAAGGGAGCCAGGTATGCAGGGTTGAGAATTTTTGGCCCCAGTGAGCTTCAAGGAACATGGGGAACTATCTTCTGATCCTTCAGCAAACCTGTACAGGCAGACTAAATGCCTACCTGGTGCCTGACTTCAGAGAGGTTCCCCACAGGTGCCAGGGATTGCCCATGCAGAGCTCATTGCGGGTTCAGGGCCCTGGAGCAGATCTTTAGCTAGCATAAGTTGTCCTAGCTTCGTTAACACCTTACACAAGTTGAAGATCTGCCCCTTACTGAGTGAATCTGTTGCTTATAGTTCCCAAGTTACAGGATGTATTCATGCAGCTCTCTGCCTGCCACTTCATATAAAGCATAGTACAAAAATAATCTTCAAATATTGGGGTTCATTTTCTAAGTTTACGGTTTTCATTTCTCTCTATCAACAGTGCATTTGTTACAGAACAAACTGAAAAATTTCCCTTATCGACTCTACTTCTTAACAGGCTGGCTTTTTTTATATATATATAAATAAATCTCTGAAGAGCCAGAGAAAATCTGAAATGTTTGCTCTGATTAAGACCTCGCTGAGATGCCATTTGCTCCCTAATGCCAGGCATTTTTCATAAGTGAAGGCATTATTTTAAATGCTCAAGAGCACAACAGGATTTTTTTAAAGATTGCACTAAAGTATCAAGTGAAAAATTAGAATTTTAAATCAAATCACAGATAATTCTGTATCTATGCCCTAAGTACAATTTGGTGCTGTTAAAAAAAAAATGGGAAAATGTATTTCTTGAGAGGTTGACATGAGTTCCCTTAGAGGTATTTCTGCTAAAAAAAAAAAAAACGGGGCGGGGAGGGAAGTGATTAGATGCCACTTAAAAAGAGCTTTGTGTTACACTCAAACTAATAAATGTATCTATGTCAAGTAGAATACCTTTAATCTATTTAGTCTGGGGCAAAGATCACAGTGAATATCTGGTGATTCATAATTTCCCCTTGTGCATCAAGTTTTGAAAGTGGTATGCCTACAAATCTGAAAGAAAAGAGGAATTGCTGTGGTGTAGGATTATGAAAATGGTATTAAATATAAAGGACGAGAGTCTGGCTACATTTTATGAGCATTTGTGCCACTGTGTATACACATACACCACTTGTTATATCCATAAGAAACTACACTCAGAACATTAAGGCTGCAAGAGAGTCACAAAATGCCAACTTTAAAGTGACATGGTTAATCTGAAAAATCACATTTCGGTTTGAAAATGTTGTGCCTGGTAGCGTGACAAATGATGCCAAAAATCAATGTAGCTTTAAATGGGGCCTACCAATGGTATGTAAAGGAAGGATAGGTAGAGTCAGGTTCCAGACAACACAAATGAGCATGTAGATTTTATAAAAATAATTTCTGAATAGAGGAAACATAGGTCTTCATAGAACTGTTTGGAAAAACAAATTTGTAAATCTCAGAATTTCTTGTGGAATGGAAATTCGTTTTCATTCTGAATTGAAACAAAGAGTCTAAATTTTGAAAATTTAGAGTGGAACAGAAATTCAAAGAAAATGTTGATTTGATAACATCAAAATGTTTTACATTGTACCTCTACCTATCTTACTTTCCCTTATAAAGAGTGTTGAGATATCTTTAATAATAAAAAAAGCAATATTTCCATTGGTAAAATCCAAAATATGTAGAGCATTATATTTAAGGAACATATTGCTTTTATTATTAAAGATACCTGAACATTCTTCATGAGGGAAAGACTATCAAAAAATGTTGGCATAATGACAGATTAAAAAGTGAGACATTTTTCTATATTGTGGCAAAATACCTTGTTCGCCTCAGTAGGCTCAGTCCTGTTTCGCCTTGGAGACACAGGTTTGGGGCAAGGTGAATCCTTATAGGTGGCACAGGGTCCTGCTACTCCTCTCCTCAGTCAGTCCCTTGTGCTTGTTTTCCTTCCCTTCTGGGGAGCAAGTGCAGCCTCCCTACTGGGAAGGTCTGGTGTCTTGCTGCAAACAGCCTACTGGCAACTTCCCTGCTCCTCTCACTCCCTCACTCTTCCCCTTCTACTACCCAGGGGAGGGTTTAAAAAGGTCCCAAGTAGTTGGAGTTAGCTGAACCCCTTTTCCAGCTGAACTTTATGGCCCGGGGTTCTCCCTCCTCAGTGGATAGGGAGGGGCCTTTTAATCCCTTGGGACTAATTACCACCCCCCTTTTGTAGCTATTTGTCCTGGGTTTACCACAATATATAAAGGTTTGAATATTAGTATGAAAAATATTTTTATAAAAAATTTTGGCTACCTGTTAAGTTCCATAAAAAAATTCAGTTAAATCAATATGTTCCTATTGAACATTTTGATTTTGCCAAACAATTTTTTCCAGTGGAAAACTCTCCAACCAAAAAATGTCAGCAAACTCTAGTTCTATAACATCAAAAAATTCAAGTTCTGTTCCCTGCTCTGTCATAATACTATAAGATACTAGGACAAGTAACTTAATTAATTCTCTCTGGTCATGTAGATAACATAGGGTCTAAATTCTATGCGGAGTTATTCTGGTGTAAATTGGTCAGAAAATACAACAGAACCTCAGTTACGAACACCTCGGGAATGGAGGGTGTCCATAACTCTAAACAAAACATTACTGTGGTTCTTTCAAAAGTTTACCACTGAACATGGACTTAATACAGTTTTGAAACTTTACTGTGCAGAAGAAAAATGCTGCTTTTAACCATCTTAATTTAAATGAAACAAGCACAGAAACAGTTTCCTTAGTATGTCAAATCGTTTTTTTAAATGTTCCCTTTCTTTTTTAGTAGTTTAACATTCAACACAGTACTGCACTGTATTTGCTTTTGGTGGGGGGGAAGGGTCTCTGCTGCTGCCTGACTACATACTTACGGTTCCAAATTAGGTGTGTGGACAGTTTGTAACTCTGAAGTTCTGTAATAAGTGTAAAGGACAAGATCAGCTAAAGGTTTGATGATAAATGTGTGAATGTGTAGGAATGGCAAATGCAAAATCTCCCACCACTGCTTATCCCAAAACCTTTGCATTGCATGACATAATTGTCACTCCACGTTCTGTGTTGGAGTGTAAAATCACAACTGCAGCTCCAGCTAAAGAAAAGCTGTTGGATGAACATGTTGCAAAGAGCAACTAGGTAAAAAGTGAGCATGTCTTGCATTCTACCCCTTTGTGTTGCATCTTTTAACATTGAGTTATTGTACACAGTGGGGATTTAGATAAGACAAGTTTCTCCAGCCATTGAAGCAGGGTAACATGAACTTCGCATGTAGCGTAGGTCCTGTGTCAAACACTCCAACGGGAGATACTTTAGTGATAGTATTCCTCAGAGAGCTGGCCACGAATCACTTCATCTGGTATAGCCGCTGCAGAAAGCCTGGCATGTGTTGTTGAAAAGGCCATTGATGGACATGAACACAAAAGTGCTGAAAATATAAACACAACCCCACTGATGATAATTACCAGGTATAGTATATTGTCATAGCCCCTTTGCTTAATATGCCCTTCTCCAATGACAGTCTGTGGGCACCAACAGCAATGGGCCCATTGGTATATCCAAGCTGTGCCACCATCCCTGAAGCGAGATAGTTTTGCTGCTCCTTTGCAAGCGGGGAACTTAGCTGTGCAAATTAGCAATATTTGTGCATACCTTTTGTTGGATTGCAGCAAACAGAATACATGCTAGAACAAAAATATGCCGGAAGAAAAACAGTTTCTTCCCCCATTACCCAGACTTTAGTGAAGTTACTCAAAGCAGGAGGAGAAAATGTAATGAACTCAACAAATCTTTCACTAAAATGAGATCTTTTTAATGTTAGTACTGTTCAATAATATACCAAGCAAATCGTTTTTCCATGTTCCTTTATGATGTATTTATTTTTCTCATGTTCACTTTTCTTTATTCTTTTGACGTGTTAACAATGGAAAGAAAATACATAAGAAGGTGGTTGCTGAAGGAATGGAAAGAAAAGAAGAGCAAGAGGAACAGAGTGAAGAAAGAAATATTCATAGTTATTTGTATTACAGTAGTGACTTAAGACCCCAACCAAGATCAGGGCCCATTAGGGTTTTTCATATAAGCCCTGAAAGCCTTATAACCTTATATAAGACAAGAAACAAAGGGTGAAAGAAAGGAAGTATTTTCTCCATTTTACGGATAAGAAACTACAGTCATACCATTATTTCAACTGACGTGCCAGTGAAATGTTTTATCCCTCTCTCCCAGTTGCGAAATTGCCTCTGTTCTTCACACAGGCTATATCTGCCCTAGGCCCAGGATGATCATGATTCAGCCCAGGGCCAATTATAGCTTTTTCCATGCAGAGAAATTTCACTACTTTATGCAATATCTCAGGACCCAACAGGGATCACCAAGGAACATGATACTGGGAAACCACAATAAGACTTGTGTTCCTAACTCACTTGGGCGCTTCTGAAAAATCTCACCAATAAAATTTAAATCTGAATACAAATATAGATTTATAAAATGAATATTGTGGCATCCTAAACAAGTGACAAGAACTTTTCTATCACACCATCACATATACCCTATATAGAGACTTTCATGTGACAGTGGCAGTTAGCTGTATGATTATTGTAGAGTACACATCCTACAATGCAAGTATAAAGTGAGTAACTCTGATTAGTAAAGATCAGCTTGGAATAAGCATTCCAGTAGCAGCTAAAATATTCTGTAACAAAAGTGTGAAAACGCATTCTTCTCATGACCTGAGAGAATAGAAGTTTATCATTTTAGGCAAGTTAGCACTGCTAATACTAACAGGTTTCCACCATCCAAGATGGGTGGGCAAATTTTTTGGCCCGAGGGCCATATCTTCAAATAGAAATTGTATGGCGGGCCATGAATGCTCACAAAATTGGGGGTGGAGTGTGGGAGGGGGTGAGGGCTCTGGTTGGGGGTGCAAGCTCCAGGGTCAGGCTAGAAATGAGGAGATCAGGGTTTGGGAGGGGGCTCCAGGCTGGGGAGTGGGGTGTGTTGAGGGCTTCAGCTGGGGGGTGAGGGCTCTGGGGTGGAGCTGGGGATGAGGAGTTTGGGGTGTAGGAGGGTGCTCTGGGCTGGGACTGAGGGGTTCGGAGGGCAGGGTGGGGATCAGGGCTAGGGCAGGGGTGCGGGAAGGGGTGCAGACTCCGACTGGGGGTGCGGGCGCTGGGGTGGGGTGGGGTGGGAGTTTGGAGGGTGGTAGTGGGATCAGGGCTGGGACATGGGGAGAGGCTCAGGGGTGCAGGTTCCCAGCAGCACTTATCTCAAGCGGCTCCCAGAAACAGCAGCATGACCCTTCTCTGGCTCCTATGCGGAGGTGCAATGCACACTGCCCTGTCCGCAGGCACCGTCCCTGCAACTCCCATTGGAGTGCCGGAGGGGGCCATGCCGCTGCTTCTGGGAGCTGCGTGGAGCGGTCCCTGACCCTGCTCCCCAGCTGGAGCGGGGCAAGCCCCAGACCCCACTCCCCAGTGGGAGCTCGGGAGCCAGCTTAAAATGGCTCACAAGCTGTAGTTTGCCCACCCCGATCTAAGAATCAGATGGCAAATTCCTCAAGTAACAGCCTTTACTACCATTCCTATTATATCAAATCAGAAAGCTATTCTCAGATGGATTTCAGAGAGTGGAGAGGAATGTGATACACACAAAAGAAATTGTGATTAAGAGAAGGTGGTAGAATTAATTTTGCTCAGGAAATAGATATTTCTTTCTGCAAACCTTTCAGACAATTTTTTTCTACCTTTTAGCACACAGCAGTGTACCACCATTGCTTTCCCCCTAATTATCCTCAGAAAAGTTCACAAGAAGTCAGAGCTTTGATGGAAGTAAGTCAGAGCAGAATACGGTCCTTATGCCCAGCCAAAATTTCCTACACTAGAGAAGGAAAAACCCCTTTCCCAACAACTCCAGTCTTAACTCAGCCATTATGTATGTGTGGGTGGCTGAGTGGGGTTTGAGAAAGATAATATATCCTAATTACTTTAGTTGACTAAATTTTGAAAATTGCACCGCTATTCCAGTAATCCTAATAAAGGAATATAGCATTCTTTGTTTTGTACTTTATTGAATGCAAATATAAATCATCTCATTAGTAAAATTGTTGTACAGCATATTTTATCCTCTCAAAGTTAATTCTCAATCCGTATCTCTAACTATAAGTACTGTGTGAGGTAAGAAACACAGTCTTTGCTGGTTTTAAAATTAGATTGTCAATGACTGAGAATCAATATGAAAATTAGAAAGTCTCTTTGCTCAATAATCCACATTCTTTTGCCAGAAGTTTGCAGACCAACAAATGTCTCAAATTGGATTTTGCTTAAATTGGATCTATTAAATTGGATTCTAAGGCAAGGCAATCCAAAAAGACACATACCTTAATTGGTTTACACTGGATCATCTTCATTTCAGTTGCTTAAAGCTGAATTTTTTTTAAGAGGAAACCTTAGATGTATGGTAATTGCATTCTGCTGTCACTTAAAATGTAAGCTAATTGGATAATGTAACACATTTAAGAACTTTTTTAGAAGTTGACATTTGCACAAATTAAACACTATTTTAAGATTCATAATAGATGTCTGTATCAAAGTTCACAGTATCTTTTCAAGTGTTTTAAATCAAAGGATATTTATTATCGTAGCTGTAACTAGCAAGCTCTCGACCTTTTTGTAAGTTATATTTCCCCAAAATCACTGGTACTTATTGACCTAGGGAGTGCTTTGTCATAGCCAATAAAAAATATTAAAGTGGGGCCACTATAAATAAGCAAAAAATTGAAAATAATAATATGCCATTTAAAAGCATTTCAGGAGGATGCAAAGATGTCATTGATGGGAAGGATGGGACATATCAAGGGTAAGGAGTATTACAAAGTTAAGAAAATACAAACACTCAGAGCAGATAAAAGAAAAACCTCCCAACATTGGCCCAACATTGTTGTTTGATAATGTATTCAGTAATTTCTCCCCAAATGGTTCTTATAGCAAACAGTTTGTGCAGTATATTTAAGATGTCAAGTGCTTTTATTATTATTTTGTGGTCTGAAGGAAACATGCATAGATTTGGGAGTCAAGTGGATCTGGATTTGTATTTAGGCTGTGCCCTGACTCACTGTGTGACTTAGACAAGTCACTGCATTTTACAGATGGGAAAACAGACAAAGTTGAAGTTAACATTATTCACCCGCCTCCTTCACAGGCATGTTGTTAATGTTAATACAAATACTTTAAATATATGAAGCATTATAAAAACCACTAAATATTATTACCCAATTATATGGTGAGACTCAAGGAGCTCAATCTATTTTGCTTAACAAAGAGAAGGTTAAGAGATGTCTTCCTTACAGTCTATAAATACCTAGAAGGGGAATAAATATTTAATAATGGATTCTTCAATCTTGCAGAGAAAGGTATAACACTCCAATGGCTGGAAGTTCAAGCCAGACAAATCCAGACTGGAAATAAAGCATACATTTTTAATGGTGAGAATAGTTAACCCTTGGAACAATTTACCAAGGATTGTGGCGGATTCTTTATCACTGACAGTTTTCTAAAAGATCTGGTCTAGGACTTATTTTTGGGAAGTTCTATGGCCTGTGTTATACAGGAGGTCAGACTAGATGATCACAGTGGTCCCTTCTGGCCTTGCAATCTATGAATATTTCCAATTCCGGTCTTAATCATCATTCCCTTTATGAAAAGGATCTAACCTGTTGGAAGCTATTTTAGATTTCCTAGAAATATTCTGTAGAAGGCTTCTCCGTGTTTTCCATTAGGAAAATCAGTGCCTACATACAGTGCACAGGAACATCCTGTCTGCCTACAATATGTGCTTGTTATTTAAAATCCCAGCTGCAGTGAATGTTCTAAATAAATGTTGGAGGAGTTAGCGTAAGTACTGTCATGAAATGGCTAGTATGCATGGACATGGAATCAGAACTTCTCAGCTGTGTGTCAACCTCTATACTTCAAACAACTAAATGATATTTATGGGGGTCTCTGCACTACAGATATATTCTCGGTCTGCTTCTTAGACTCAGTAACTGAGGTAGGCACTAAGCAGATGAATAAGGGAAGACTTCCAGACACCTTTCCCCCATCAGACCCAAGTAGGAGGAATAAAAAGAGAAGCATTTGTTTTGCAGCTGATCTTCAAAACATCCCTTCTCCAGCCTGCGCATGTCCTTCTCTCTTCAAAGCTAAACTCCATGTCACAGGGGGTATGCACTCACCCACTCAGACCCTGCCTGAGACCTTGGGCCAGACCAGTTCTGTTGCCAACAGAGCACTGATGGCTGCAGAACCAAGTGCAGGATTAGTCTTTTAGAGCAAGAGGATCTGAATTATCTTTGCGGCCACAGTGAAGTTCTGAGTAATAGCGGTGAACAGCAGAGTGCAAATTTTAAGTCACTTTTATAATTTCATCTAATAGTTATATCCAAGAGAGGCGATACTTGTTTTCAGAAACAGAGGTGGGGGTAGTTACAATTACCATCTAATAAGCTGATAGTGTTTAGTGAACTTTTTCTGCTCTACTTTCATGAGACCAGAATTGCTACTTTTCAACACTGAGAGAAAGTTTAGAGGAAGCAACTGAAGAAGTTGGTTGCAATGAATATGGAGTATCACTGTTTTCCAATACTATTAAGACTTCAGTAGTCACAGTCCAAAAAGAATAAGAATTATGTCCATAATGCTTGGCTCTTGTGAATAGAGCTGTACAGCTTTTGAGCAGACAATGGGACAGATCCTCAGCTGGTGTAAATGTCATACCTCAACAGCAGAGCTATGACAATTTACACCAGCTGGCGATCTGTCCCCCCATCCTTACGACACAAGCAGCAAATGAATGCTATTGGTTTCCTCTCTCACTAATGTTCCATACTCAACTCATTGCCTCTCACACTCAGCATCACTTACCAGGGCAAAACAACACCAATCCATACGACTGTCCAAGTTCCGAGTTTTATGGGTATTTTTGCATACACAACTTTGTAAAGTATTTAATCCCCTTAAACTGACTCATCCATAGTGTGTGTTATTTTAAGCCTTCTGTTTAGTGATGCTATCCTCACTTCCTGATTGAGGGCTGGACCTGCCTGGGGACTTAGTGATCATGTCTAGTACAGGATACAGCAGGTGCAGACAGCAGGATGCCAGCTGATATACTAAACACATAAATGAATTCTCCTCTCAAACTCACCGCCCTGATCCAAAGTTCCAGCAAGGCTCCCTCTCAAATTAGGGATGCCATCTGGCCAATATGGGCAACAGTTCAAAAGTGGGAGGTGGGAGCTGCTGCCACCAATGATGCTCTAAACGTATTCCTCTGTTGTAGAAAGTAAAGCTAGGACCTTCATTATTATTATTATTATTATTTATTAATAACTGGGTCACATACTAGACCATGTTAGAACTCAAAGGACCAAGTTCTAAGCATATACCACATTAACATACGTAAGGGTGTATATTCGTGGATACAGTATGTACATACACACAATCATATATTGGAGACAAATTATGAAATGCAAAAAATTTCAAAACCAGAGCATTCTCAACAAAATACAAATTAGTGGCCACAAGTGAGAGAAAGATAATTCCTCAGGTTATCAAGAGTCATGGTAAACTTTTAAAGCAACAGCAGCAAAGAAAATTATGGTATAATCCTGAGGGAAAGCAGAGAGACCGGAGAGATAGCATCACGCCAGTGCTTAATTTGTAATGGAAGAGGTGCCAGGGCTCAAGCACTTTCTTTTCTTTTCTTTTTTAACATTCATAACGGACGTGGAAAGCCCAGAAGTGCCAGGGCTTTGAACTGCCAATCCTAGAGGTACCAAGGCTCAAGCCTGACAAGTTAAGCACTGCATCATGCTATTTAACAATTTGTCACCAGATCAGGAATTGACAAACTGCCACAAAGGATAAAACCCCAAACCCAGGATGAAGCCCCAACCCAGTTAGACTTTACCTACCTCTGACAAATACCAGAGGAAACTCTTTTTACATTTTGGCAACTTTGAATTGCTTGTCATGCCAAACATGCCATGCAGAATCATAATGCATGTAAAAAACTTCACTTTGCTCTTTTAAGGTCTGATCCTGCAAACACAAGATCAACTTTATGCACATGTTCAGTGGGACCACTCCAACATGTAAATTACTCACATGCATAAGTATCTGCAACACTGAGCCCTTATTTGGAACAAATACTGGAATCTTAGTACAGTAAGAAACAGGAAAATGTTTAGATGCTTTAGTGGCTCTCTAGACCCTAAACACAGAGTTGGCTGGAGAGCAGACTCACCACCTGGGGAAGGAAAAAATAAAAGTCACTTCACATCCCTTTCCGCAGGGCTGGCTTGATTTCCAAAAACAAACTGAAAAACAGAACAAATCATTTCAGACTACAGGGACTAGCTACCAGCCTTTCCAGCTGAGGGGAAAGCAGATACACCCATTGGGGTAGCGTGACCATATTTCCCTATGGTGAATATGGGACACCTTGTAAAATTGCTCGTATTCAACAGCAATCTATCAGAACTATGCAGTACCCTCCCCGCCAACGTGCTATAAAACTCCAGAGCCCAGCGGCCTCAGAGGTCCGGGGGGCAGCCTCAGGCATAGGCGTAGTTTGACTTCTATTTTGGGGGGGCAGGGGCCAGCAGGGCTCAAGCCATCTCTACATGGCGGGTCCGGGGAGGGAGTGCTACCTTCACCCCTGACTTGCTGCAGAAGGCCACCCAGCCTGTCTCGGTTGTGACGGGAGGGAGGCACAACCAAAAATTATAACTCAAAGGTGGGTGGGGGTTCAGATCAAAAAGTTTGAAAACAGCTCAGGGTGCAGGGAAGAGGGTAGCTGGGGGCTGTGTGGGAGCAGAAGGTAGCTCAGGGTGCAGGGAGGGGGGTAGCTGGGGGCCGTGTGCAGGCATGGGGGTAGCTCAGGGTGAAGTGAGGGGGTAGCTAGGGGCTGTGTGTGGGCATGGGGTAGCTCAGGATGCAGTCCCTGTTCTGAGGGCTCTATCAGCCCCATCCTGATGGCTCTCACTGGCTTCATGAGAAAAGGGGGCTGGGAGCTGAGGAGCAGCCAGCAGGAGAGAAATCATAGAATCATAGAATATCAGGGTTGGAAGGGACCTCAGGAGGTCAACTAGTCCAACCCCCTGCTCAAAGCAAGACCGATCCCCGACTAAATCATCCCAGGCAGGGCTTTGTCAAGCCTGACCTTAAAAACTTCTAGGGAAGGAGATTCTACCACCTCCCTAGGTAACACATTCCAGTGTTTCACCACCCTCATAGTGAAAAAGTTTTTCCTAATATCCAACCTAGATCTCCCCCACTGCAACTTGAGACCATTACTCCTTGTTCTGTCATCTGCTACCACTGAGAACAGTCTAGAGCCATCCTTTTTGGAACCCCCCTTCAGGTAGTTGAAAGCAGCTATCAAATCCCCCCTCATTCTTCTCTTCCATAGACTAAACATCCCCAGTTCCCTCAGCCTCTCCTCATAACTCATGTGTTCCAGTCCCCTAATCATTTTTGTTGCCCTCCACTGGACTCTTTCCAATTTTTCCACATCCTTCTTGTAGTGTGGGGCCCAAAACTGGACACAGTACTCCAGATGAGGCCTCACCAATGTCGAACAGGGGGGAACGATCACATCCCTCAATCTGCTGGCAATGCCCCTACTTATACATCCCAAAATGCCATTGGCCTTCTTGGCAACAAGGGCACACTATTGACTCATATCCAACTTCTCGTCCACTGTAACGCCTAGGTCCTTTTCTGCAGAACTGCTGCCGAGCCATTTGGTCTGTAGCGGTGCATGGGATTCTTCCATCCTAAGTGCAGGACTCTGCACTTGTCCTTGTTGAACCTCATCAGATTTCTTTTAGCCCAACCCTCCAATTTGTCTAGGTCCCTCTGTATCCTATCCCTACCCTCCAGCGTATCTACCTCTCCTCCTAGTTTAGTGTCATCTGCAAACTTGCTGAGGGTGCAATCCACACCATCCTCCAGATCATTTATGAAGATATTGAACAAAACCGGCCCCAGGACCGACCCCTGGGGCACTCCACTTGATACCGGCTGCCAACTAGACATGGAGGCATTGATCACTACCCATTGAGCCCGACAATCTAGCCAGCTTTCTATCCACCTTACAGTCCATTCATCCAGCCCATACTTCTTTAAGGAGAGGAGGGAACACCATGGCTGTCTGCTCCATGGCACTGCCCTGCTCCAGCTTCCCGCCACCAAACTGGCCAGAGGGCAGAGAGAGAGAAGGATGTGTGGAGGGTGTGGAACTGCCCCTGGGATACCCCTTCATGTGCACTGCACTTTGGGGTGGTAACATTCCTGGTGCCCCCCAACTCTGTTCAGGGGGCTTCTGCCCCTTGGAGAGCACCAAGGATCCAAGATTCAGCCCCGCAGCTCCTGCCTTCAGCCTCACAGAGGTTGCCAGGGCTCGGGCATTCAGCCCCGTGGCTCCGGCTTCAGCCCCATGGCGGGCGCTAGGAATCAGGGCTTCAGTCCCCCTCCCCCTACGGCTCCAGATTCAGCTCTGCGGCAGTTGCTGGGAATCAGGGGCTTCAGCCTCCCCGCGGCTCTAGCTTCAGCCCTGCGGCAGGCACCAGGGATGCGGGCTTCAGTCCCAAGTCTCCAGCTTCAGCCCCACAGAGGGTGCTGAGAATCAGGACTGCAGCCACACGGGACACTGGGGCTCAGGCTCTAGGTTTCAGCATGGGTACCCAGTGACCCCCCTGAAAGCGTTTGCAGACCCCAGTTGAGAACTCCTGCTTAAGGTTTCACATGGTGAGGGGTGACACACACCCCTTGCCCCTCACACATGGGGCTGCCTGTCGTCCTACCTGAGGTGTCATCTTCCTGCCTTTCCACCCGGCCTGAGACCACCATGTGTTCTCATTAATGAGCCACCGCCTGCCCACACTCACTCACCAGCCACAAACAAGACACGGCTGGAGCTGCGCTGACTGACCACTGACAGACCAGCAGGGGGAGCAGAAAATACAGGGCAATTTTCCCGCTTTTTAAAAAGAAGGCGGGACACCTGCAATAGGGCTTATTAACGAGACGGATGGTCACCCTATTTTGGGGGAGCCTCCTTTGCCCCAGCTTCCTCTGTCTTTAGAATCTTGGCCAGATCAGTCACGTGGCAGGCAGGAATCTAATCATCCCTTATATGCTGGAGCACCATTATAAATTGTCACACATGCAGTGAGAAAGCCATTCATTCATGGCTCCTTAGCCATTCTTCTCCTCAAAGTAGCCAGTTCTGGTGCTTGTAAGGGAGTTGTATTAACTCAACAGTTGTGATATGACTGATGAGGCACTGCAGTGGCCTCAAGTACAAAGGGAATCCCTACTAGCACACATGTACTGTAGAGACTATGCATATACATTATAAATTAGTTACCTGGTGAGCCCAAAATTTAAGAATACCATCACTTGTTATTTCTTAATTGCTGGATCAAGTCCCCAGAAGATTTCTTTAAAACTTTTGCATAACAAAGAAAAATCCATGCACTACTGTGTATTAACTGGTTTCAGAGTAGCAGCCGTGTTAGTCTGTATTCACAAAAAGAAAAAGGAGTACTTGTGGCACCTTAGAGACTAACAAATTTATTTATTTGCGCATAAGCTTTTGTGAGCTACAGCTCACTTCATCGGATGCATTCCACTAATTCCATTATGTAGTTCAATGCTATTACAGAGGGTAAGCCTTTTTCCTCTGTCCTTCTTCTGCAAAGAGAGAACAGTACCATTGTTCTGACCCAATGTCAAACCAAAGTGTCTGTGTACTAAAGGACACAAGGCGACTGTCCTTAAATCAGAAAGTCACTTCAGTTGCTGGATCTAATGTTGCTTTTGCCAACTCAAAATATTTCAAGAAAAGTTTCAAGAAACAATGGTGGCCAGGGAAACTATGAAGGACAATATACTGGGTTCAGATAATCTGAGACCAAGAAAGCCTATTGGAAAAAAATGCTATAAAAAAAAGAGCTAGATTATTGGATGATCCCGGATATATGTGCGTGCCATGGCGGGATGATACCACATAATTAAATGTATGAGCACTCTAAAGATTAAATAGTTTAACATCTGCCTCACAGAGTGAGTATCAAACATTAACCCAAACATTAGATGCTTTGGAGTATTAGTATGAAATCATGATGTTGTAAACCAAGACATTTCAAAAAACACTTTTCATTTGTCTGAAAGACCTGTGTCACTTCTGCTTTCTGGGACAAATTCAGCTCTGATGTAAGAGTGCTCATCTCCTTTGATTTCAGTGACATTTCTCTCACTTCTGCCATAGATGAATTTAGCCCAATGTCTTTCCTACATCATCTAATAATGAGATACCTCAATGATTCAGTCAATTATCCACCCTATCAAAAGAAGATTTTTCCTTTCTTCTGAACAAGTGACAAATGTTTCACAAACCAGTCATTATAATCTGAGAATAAACATTAGCTGAGAATAAACTTCACAATAGATCCTCTGATGTATCTGGGTGATTGAACCATTTCAGAGGCAATTAAATACTTAAAGTGTTAATTTAGTAAAACATATCTAGAGTAATAAACAGTGTATTGAGCACGAACAAATACAACCCACTGCTTCATCTACAGAGACAACTGTGGCATATAGAAAGGTCAACAAATTTATGAAACCATCCACCTTTGTTTTTCCCAATGTCAGTATCCAAGACAGATCTCAGTTCAGAAAAGAGACTGATTGGTGACTATTTCTGTATACTATACATCGTGCACATTTAGTGAGAGAAACTTTATGATCACAAAATAAGAAAGACTGAAATGCAGACCAGTTCCATTAGCTGTAATGATTTTGTTAAGACCATGGCTTTGTGTAAAATACTAAGAAGCTTAAGATATATCCATCAATTCAATCACCATACTAATAAAACAGAGGAAACCTGGGGAAGAAATATTTAGGATCCTCTGTAAGAATAAATCAAACAGGAATGGAGACAGACATATTGGAAAGGTTCCCAAATAATTTCAATATAATCAGATTCTGGCAAGTAGATTAACTCTCCCCAAAACAGGTGTTTGTGCTCAAAGAAAGGACCAATTACATGATCTGTTCCATTTGAGAGCAGAAAACTATTGTTTGGCAGCTTTGCACAGGGTCCACAACTAGGCTGTGGAAGCCACATGTATGTACACCACTATCCACAGTAATCCTACATCATTGTGCCCTTTGTGATTTCTGTTGCAGAAGCCCTGCAGAGTGGGGTAACTAGGCTGCAGAGGATCCTGGACCACATCTTCCACACACAACAACTGCCCATTTCCCCCAGGCCCTCCTGCCTCACAGAGACACATTCTCCAGGTTTTCTGACATCCATATGTGTGAAAAGAGAGACGGAATTTGGTTCAATATTTTATTGCCTCTATGATGTGGTCAGCAGAGGTTCACATAAAATCAAAATTTAAGTTGCAAAAGATTCTGTTCTTAAGAACAGAATAGATCAGATTTTCTATTGTATTATTAATAGCCTAAATCCTAATAAGACTAGTTCTTCTCCAGCAAAACAATCAGTGAAATCAATAGGTGTTATGCTGATGTAAAGACTTCAGGACCTGGCTTATTTTATTATATTCTGTATTCCTTTTTTTTTTTTTTTGACTATCTGAAAGCATAATAGAGTATATTGACCCTGAACATTCCCATTTTACTGTTCCTATTTTAAGAACATTATGGACAAAAAAAATTGTTATTAACTGACCCTTTCTACTTTTATATCTATTAGGGAGCTGTTTAATAACTATGAATATTTGTAAAAACAACATGTTGCACTTTTATAGGAACCTCTATTCAAAGATTCCAAAGCATCCTCTGTATTATGTTTTCTTTAAAAGTTTTAATTTGGTTGTTGTAAACAACAAGGACAAGTCACTCATACAGAGCCAGCTGGATCACTTGGTAAGCTGGGTGCAATCAAATATATCCTTTAATACAGCCAAATGCAAAGTTGTACAGTTGGGAACAAAAGACATGTATAATATGCTAACAGGATGGTAGAATATATCATGGAAAGCAGCAACTCTGAAAAGAATATAATAGTGGTCACCATAGATAACTAGCTTCTACTGCAATCGACTGGCTAAAAGGGCAAAAGCAAGCAGAGCAATGTTGATTAGTAGAGTGGTGGTTTTACTTAGGCATACAGTATTGGTGAGACTATTACTGAAATACCATGTCCAGTTCACACTTTTAAAAGAACGTTGAAAAATTGGAGAGGATTCAAAGAACTGCAAGACCTGGCTTTATGCCAACAGGGATTTGCCCTTTATCAGAGTAATTTTTGGTTTACCATTTGTGGTCAGAATCCACTTACATTCACTGTCCACTGCCAGATAGCAACAGAGATTCTGCCTTGCTATCACCTGAAGTCTCTAAATCAAGTGGGATGTCTTTCTGAAAGATATGTTCTAATTCAACCAGAAGTTATTGAACTTAATGAAGATAGTATTGCACCAAATTCTATGACCTGCATCTTCATTGCATGAAATTCTATGATCTGACCTATGCAGGAGGCCAGATTAAGTGATTATAATGGTACCTCTCAGCCTGAAAATCTATGTATATTTGTACCTATTAAGTATTTAGTTTTCTTTAAATTTGATTTTCCATAAAATATTTGTGATAACTTTTATGTATGTTAAAAGTCCTTCTGTTGCTTTCTGTGTACTATGCCGTAGACTTCAATAACTCAGCTTTTCCCATACCTGCACAGGTGTGAAATGGGTGGTGAGTTAGATGGGCACAAGAATCATTCTCTAACTTCTCAACTCCTGAGCCTGGCACAATGACCGTCTTTGTGATCCCTGAGTACAAAGACTGCTTCAGGCAACTTCTGGAACCAACTTCCCCAGTGGTGGCAGGAATGGGCCAGTTCCCCATCCAAAATCAGCCACCAGATGTAGCCCCATGTCAGGGCTTTGGAATACTTCTGAATATCAGGCCCATGCTGTATCAAGCAGCTACAGCTCCCATTCACTTCAGCTGGAGTCCTGGCTGCTCACCACCTATTAAAACAGATCCCCTATTAGAGCTGTGCAATTAATTCATTTTTCAGTTCACTGGCAATTATCAAAAATTAGAAGTAAAAGACCTAGGATTTGAACCTGCATCTGCCATATTCTAGGCACATCTACTAACCACTAAACTATTGGATCTATATGCATGAAAGCACCTCCTCAGTTTTGCGAATGGTGCCCAAGTTTCCTTGCAACTCTAGCCTGAAAAACAAACATTTTGTTTCAGAAATGTTGAATGGCTCATGTTGATAATTAAAAAAACAAAACACGTTTGTATCAAAACATGCCAAGATCAACACACAATGTGTTGAGTGTTTTGGTCAGCCCAAATCTGCATATTTTGCTAAAAGAAGTTTCAGACAAAAAAAAATTAGCACAGATGTAGTCCCTACATCTGTCCTACCTGTGGCCCGACACTCCCAAGAGTTCCCCCTCCTAATGGCTGTGACATAACACCAAATGTGAGCTATAAATTTTCATTTTAAAACTATTTCTATCCTTTGCATTTCCAAACAGCCTTTATCCTTTAAATCAATGAATCCTGCCTTGTTTGTTTCTCTCCCTGCACAGCAAATAATATAGCACCAGAGGACTCAACTTAATTGGGTGATAACTTTGAAGTCTAAAGATGTTTCCAAAACAGAAATTCTGCACTCTCATCAATTAAAGGTAATTACAGTCCAGAGTCATGGTTAATATTCTGCAAGAGACATTCCATTCTTAGCACTATTTTTCACCCCTTTTAACTTGGACAAGATTGCTTTCAGGCTGAAATTTCTCATACATAGTCTCAGCCTAAAGGGTCCATTGAAAGTTTTAAGAAAATTGAACAAGATACCAATGAGTGATAAGGCTATGGAAAATGTACACATTTCTGGTTTGTTAAAATCATTCTTATAGCTCAGAGATAGCTTGTTTTAGTTCCTACTGACATGCATTTCTTTTCATTGAATATTTAACTGCAGATGACGGTGGATCTGGACTAAAATGATATAGTTAAAGTTAATCTGCTCCCAACTGTACATTCAGAGCAAGAGAACTGAGATTCAGTCTTTCATGCCTACAGTATGTAGTTATCATTCAGAGTGTGTACATACACACACTCTCTCTCTCTCTCTAACTAGTTTAGACAGCTTAAAACATGGAACCAGAAGGATTTCAGCATTTTAAAATCTAAAGGTACTCCATAGTTTCCTCAGACGTGCACTATGAGCTTGTAGATCTTATATCAAGTTAGGAAAAGGGGAATTTCATAAGTTCTAACATTGGGAGCTCCCTTAAGGCATTAGGGGAAAGGATGTTGCAAGCACAAATATGTGCATCAGCATGGGCCACTTGGGAATGTAACCTGCAGAGAAATTAAAGAGTCCTTTTATATGCGGCTGAGATCAATGGGACCCATTGGAATGGTTATTACCTCATCTGGCATCTCACTCACCTTATGCTCAACAAACTGAAATCCTTAAATCCACAACTAGACAGGGATGAGAACAATGTGGCCCTCAGTGAAACTCTAAAATGGTTATTCAGTGGAAAGAGGAAACACAAGATGTACCCTGAAGTTCCTGATAAAAGGAAGGGAAAATCATGACCTTTCATGGTTGGAAAGCACTTGTAAGAGGAGCTAAAGGGAAGTGGAATGGGGATCCCCCAGGTTCATAGTTATCCAAGACTTTTGGGTGCCTGTGTAAACCATACCTATACTAAGAGGCAGAGTGGCCTAATGACTAGGACACTACATAGGACTCAGGAGAGCCAAGTTCTACTCTTGGCTTTGCCACAAGCCTCCTAGGTGAGCTTAAGCAAGTCACTTCATTGCTCTGGACGAACCTTGGTTTCCCCATCTGTAAGATGGGGACAATACTGACTTCCTTTGTAAAGTACTTTGAGATCTTCTGATGAAAAGTGCTGTATAAAAGCTAGGAATTATTATTAACTGAGAATCTTTTGACATTCTCACATTTCTAATTACAAATTGTAGTAGAGGTTTGCAAGGGAAGATTGAAGGTTGTGTGCACACCTTAAATGAGAACTAGGGTTACAATACATGGAGGTTTCAGAGTAACAGCCGTGTTAGTTCGCAAAAAGAAAAGGAGTACTTGTGGCACCTTAGAGACTAACAAATTTATTTGAGCATAAGCTTTCGTATCCGATGTATCTGATGAAGTGAGCTGTAGCTCACGAAAGCTTATGCTCAAATAAATTGGTTAGTCTCTAAGGTGCCACAAGTACTCCTTTTCTTTTTGCGAATACATGGAGGGTTACTAAATCACAATAAAATGTAAGAGCACAGTCCTATAGTCATCACATACAAATTTCTCCTGGACTTCAGTGGGAGTTGTATACACGTAAAAGGACTGCAAGGACTGAGCCCTAAAAAAGTTATTTCCATATTTGCATCATTACCTGTCTTTTTACTATATAAATGTAGAAATATATATGACATTCATTATGGATTCAGTTCTTAACTATTTCATGTTTTCTTCTTGGCCTCACAAAAATACCTGCAAAGTCTGTTCCACTGAATTCTGCATACTTGAGTAGACCTAGGTGAACAGTGACAGAATATTCTCAGAGTGTTCACTGAGGCCAAACTAATGCCCTTTTGAGCTTGCTGTCCAAAAACATTCAAGCAAATCAGTTTTGTACACACAGGGCCCAGTTTACACCATGAGCAGAGGCTTATGCACCACTTAAGACCTGTTTTGAAGTCTTAAATGGGACTTGTTTAGTGCATAAGCCTTGTGTGGGCCCTAGAAAGCAAAGTTTCCACTCACACATTCCAGCATTCACTGCAAGTGGTAAAAAGAAAAGGAGGACTTGTGGCACCTTAGAGACTAACAAATTTATTTGAGCATAAGCTTTTGTAAGCTACAGCTCATTTTATCAGAGGCATGTATGAGCTGTAGCTCACGAAAGCTTATGCTCAAATAAATTTGTTAGTCTCTAAGGTGTCACAAGTCCTCCTTTTGTTTTTGCGGATACAGACTAACACAGCTGCTACTCTGAAAACTGAAAGCGATGTATTTCATATGGGATAGAACACTACTTTGCAAGCATAGGGGGCAGAGTTCTCAAAACTCTGAAGCAGAGCACTGTTACAAAGGCAATTATAAGCCACGCAAGTATCTGCCCTTACACTTTGCCAATATGACTGCCCACATTCCCTTTTGCTTTGTGTCAGTGACCATGGGGATGAGAGAGAATTAGAGAACATTAAGTGCAGAGAACTTTATATATTTTATATAGTAACATTGTCTGATGCTTCAGGGAACCAGTGTTCCCAAATATTGAATCACCCACTGGCAAGGTTCCTTCCCCACTCTGAACTCTAGGATACAGATGTGGGGACCTGCATGAAAAACCCCCTAATCTTATTTTTACCAGCTTAGGTTAAAACTTCCCCAAGGTACAAACTATTTTACCTTTTGTCCCTGTACCTTATTGCTGCCGCCACCGAGCGTCTAACAAAAACAACAGGGAAAGAGTCCACTTGGAGCTTCCCCTAAAATCCCCCCCAAGCCCTACACTCCCTTTCCTGGGGAAGACTTGATAAAAATCCTCACCAATTTGCATAGGTGAACACAAACACAAACCCTTGGATCTTAAGAGTAATGAAAAAGCAATCAGGTTCTTAAAAGAAGAATTTTAATTGAAGAAAAGGTAAAAGAATCACCTCTGTAAAATGAGGATGGTATATACCTTACAGGGTAATCAGATTCAAAACACAGAGAATCCCTCTAGGCAAAACCTTAAGTTACAAAAAGACACAAAAACAGGAATATACATTCCATTCAGCACAACTTATTTTATCAGCCATTTAAACAAAACAGAATCTAACACATATCTAACTAGATTGCTTACTAACTCTTTACAGGAGTTCTGACCTGCATTCCTGCTCTGGTCCCGGCAAAAGCAACACACAGACAGAGACAACCCTTTGTCCCGTTCCCCCCCCCCCCCCAGCTTTGAAAGTATCTTGTCTCCTCGTTGGTCATTTTGGTCAGGTGCCAGCAAGGTTATCTTAGCTTCTTAACCCTTTACAGGTGAAAGGGTTTTTCCCTCTGGCCAGGAGGGATTTAAAGGTGTTTACCCTTCCCTTTATATTTATGACACCCACACACACAATTATTTTACATGAATATGACAAAAGTAAATTTAAATTCATACTCTGCATCCATCCAAAGATATTTTAGCCACATTTCTTCAAGATTTAACATTTTATAAGACTCCTTCATCCTGATCTTCTGCTACTTCTTAAACTATGATGGCTGTCAGATTTGTAGATTTAAAGATCAAATCATCTAGTCTGATCACCTGTATAACACACCATAAAATTTTCACTCAGTGATTCCCGCATTAAGCCTATAACTTCTGGTTGAGCTACAGCTTATCTGTAGAAAGATATCGAGTCTTGATTTAAAGACTTCAAGCAACAGAGAATCCACGACATCCCTAGGTAAGTTGTTGTGATGGTTAATAACTCTCACTATTAAAACAGCATCTTATTTTTAGCCTGAAAGTCTAGCTTCGTCTTCCAGCCATTGGCTCTTGTTATGCCTTTATCTTCTAAATGAAAAAGCTCTCTACTCTCAGAAGTCTGTTCCCTACGAAAGTACTTGTAGACTGTGATCCAGTCACCTCTGAAACTTTTCTTTCTTAAACTAACTAGATTTATTTTCTTTAGACTGAGATGCACAGACCGAGATATGCACAATGCTTAACAAACATGTTAAAAATGAGAAGTTCCCTGCACCTGAGGAGCTTGCCATTTTAATTAGCCAGATGAAACCAAAGAATGAACAGACTGATGTAGCTAAAGGAAGGGAGAAGAAAAAAGAAAACAAAAGAAAAAAAGGTAAGGATTCTTGGAAGACCATCATTTTCCCACAGAACTCAGATCCTTCATTTAAATTTTTGTACTAAGTTCATCTTATTTATTTTTTAAATAAAGACTGGGCCGCAAGTGTAGGTAGTAACTAAGCAGAAATTAGTGATCATGCAAAGAACCAAAATCAGTGTGTTTTAAGGAGGAATATTAAGGAGGATGCTTCACTTCAAGCAAAGAGGCGGCTATTCCCGGTATAGTGACAGCTGTGAAAGAAGGCACTGTCCCAATCTAAAGAGGTGGAGACAAAGGAAGCATTAAGTAGAGCATACTAGAGACTGCACAGAGCTTGAGGGGGAAGCAGGAGGAAACGAGAGCCAAAATGTAGGCAAGGGACAGACATGAAGATCTGTGAAGATGAGGACAAGTCTCTCATATTTCACAGATATATGGAATTATTCACTACACAGTGGAAGAGCTTTGCCTGATATATTAGAAATAATCAGGCTTAAAACAATGGACTCAGCTATAACCAATATCCAATATTTGCTATCCCAACACATTAAATATTTATTGCAGATGGGGAATAATAAATTCATAACATTTACATTGCATAAAATCTCTTTCAAAAAGTCTCCCATTTTACGGAGCAGCAGAAAAAATATTCTGCCCCAATTACTATATTACAGGCTATATTTACATCTGATATTTTTGAAGATGGCAGGTGCTTTCTTGTCTCAGTTCCATTAAATTCCTTTGTGATGCATTACACTGCTAGATGGAGAGGAAAACAGGCCATCTGCACCAGCTTATTAACTAGAAATGCAGTTTCATTATTGGCTAAAATAAGTTGTTAAATATTTTTCTTTTCTTCCTCACAAGAATCTTTGAGAGTAATGGAGGCTGTCAGTGGAGATAACAGCACAGTAACTTGCTTTTGGCAACAAACTGGGAAGATGAGATTGTCAAAAGAAATACATGAAAAAGCTTACTAGCACCCATTCTCCACAATGATATTGTTGTACATCCCAAAACCTATGTATAGCATGTAATTAAGGGACAGATTCCAGCACCTTTACTCATGTTGAGTAGCACCTTAATTGACAAGTAGTCCTACTGATTTCTTACCTTAAGAATGGCCTGTTATATTTTAACAGGTCTACTCACAAAGGTACTACTCAGCATGAATGAGAGTGGCAGAAACTGACACTGCACATGCAATGTTATTTAAATATGCTAAATACCAATCCCAGATGCCAGCATAAATCTAGAGACTAATTTCCTGGGACTGTTTAACTAATAAATCTTCATTTAGACAACTGAAATATATAACTTGTTTTGTGTCTCATGAAAGCTTGAGAGCTCCTTGCTTCCCAGCAGCAGTAGACAACATGGCCTAATTCCCACGTGGTATAATTGAACAAAGCTCCACTAAAGCCATTGAGGTATGCTAATTTTCACCAGCTGAAGATCTGGTCCCAGGTGTTTACAGAATATAGAACAACCTTTAAAATTAGAGAGATGAGTGAGGTAATATTCTGTGATCAACACAGCTACAACACTGCATACTATATTTAAAAGTGACTGGTCAAGACAATGTCATGGCCCACAATTCTTGAACCCCGGACCAAGGGTGTCATCCCACTCTAACCATCTATCCAACAGCTTGCTGGCATCAGCTAGAACTGGGACTCCTTCAAGTCCAGCTCAGACAGGGATCTCCACCACTGGGCCCCTATTGGTGAAACACTGGCGCCCTGATTGCTGCTTCCCCTACTTAAACTACAGGAAGGAACAGGAATTTATCTATAGAACTGAGCTCCACCCTGCTTAGGACTACTCACCCAGTGCTAACAGCCCTTGTCTCCAGATCTTGACCTCCTTATTTCCTGATATCTGACTTTTAGTTCCTTACCTTGGGATTCTGAACCCCAGTTGGTGTGGGAAACTACCCCACACACACTATAAGCCTAGCTGCCCACATTCCAGCCCTGACAGACACTAGAAAACAATTACGGGTTAATATTCATACACCAGTTTCAAAGTATTCTTCATTAAAAAAGTAGGAAATAACCTCTGGCAGGGGCTTAGATGACCTAAGGGGTCTTTGTCATCTCTAATTTCAATAACTCTGTATTTACTTGTGCCATGCTCAATACACTAAGTATACATTACTTCTATCCATTCTCAAAAATAAGATGTAATTAACGTGCCGCTGTTCTTGAGTTTCTCATTTCAGTAAGAATGTGTTCATAACAAAGACATACATGATAAACTCAAATTTGCACACTCATGCAGAAGTGATTAGAACCACAAGAATTATTCTTTTGTAAATATGCTCTATTGGTTTTCATTCATGCAAAAAAGAGCTTATAAACCATTTTTCAATATATTCAGTCCCAAGATGTCAAAGATCAAAGGGTTGTTAAAATATATTAAATTAAAGCTCCAAGAGTGAAACTATTAGAACACTATTTGTGCATGTAGAGTATCAGGGAATTAAGAAAAACATTATTTTCTTTTAAGTGCCATATATAGTTTATTCCTCATTTACAATAATTGGGTAATTTTTATAGCACCATTATAGAAACTCCAATTGACCAACACTTGTGTAGGTCAAATTATTACTAAACTGTAATGGTACATCAAATAGGCATTTTAAGAAAAATCATTATTATGCTAGCCAAAAACCTTTTGTGTTGTATTGATTTCAAAGTGCACATTTAGCAATGTAATTCTGCTGATCTGCTCAGTTACACTGGCATTCCAGATGAAAGTGTGTTTGGATACTGAAGCCCAATACAACTTCTCTCATAAAAATCAATGTTGAAAATTCACAGGAAAGAGTGTTAGTTTAAAAAATTATATCTTGATTTGGTTTTGTTTAAAGTATAGTTCTATTCTGAAGAGTGATTGTAAACCTGGAATAGTCGGACCTTGTGTTCATTGATTTAATAGAATCCATATGAAATGTTCTTAGTTTATTAATGAAAACTATTTTTTCCCTAATTTCCAGCCCTTGCAAACTTTATCCATGGATCTGATGATCATGCTGGGGTCTTTCCTTATCATGTATCACCACCTCCAACAAGGTACTGCAGGGCAAATTAGACTCTCAGTTAAGTTTGAAAGTTTAACTTAGATATTTAGACTTTAAAACAAACCGGCAGCCTTGATGCAGTAGGTAAAGCAAGAGATAGCAAAATTACTGTGATAGACATGAATAATCCTACTTTTGTATGACATCATTAAAATAATTTGCTCATCAGCCAAAAAAAAGTGTAGCCACCTTAAGGCCAAGCATTTTAATAAAAATGTCATCCTGACAGTATTTGTATTCACAATTATATTGTGTCTTTGTTTCCTTCCTGTCTATGCAATGGCTCTCATGTTGGAGGCCTCTCCTCTACAGAGTCCCCCACAATTCAGTCCTTAGGTCTTACTATCCTCTGTAGGTTTCTGCTTACTTTGTCTCTGATTCTAACATAACTACCAAATTCATATGGAAGATATGCAGCTCTATTTCTTGATTTACCTTCTCTGCTTGTTTTGATAAAAACCGAGCTACTAAATGAGATGATTTTCCTTGGAAACTCCTTTCCATAGTGAGAGAGACTGTGGAGGCAGGCAGCATCTCAGGTGAATGTCACATCTTAAAATGGCAGTAACTGCAGTCTGCGACTGTAACCACCACCTCATCTCCCCATTCTTTATCTATGTTGGGTATTATAAGTAACAGCACACTAAGCACCACAGTGGTCTGTACTGCCTGCCAACTCTTACCTCCCTAAAAGAGTGAGTCGTATGTTGCATAGCCCCTGCACCTCCAATGGGCCCTGTTTATTATTCTACACCCCTCAGCCACAGCTTTGATAAAAATATATGCATTAGAACCTCAACCATTTATCTGCAGTTTTTACCTTCTAGGCATATTTCCCAACAAGCCAAACTGGTAACATACAGCCAGTCCTTCACTGAATTAAGATGCTGCCCTCTGTGGCTATTGCCATGGCTCAGCATGTATCTGCTTGGCGTGTATTGGAGGGGGACTCAGGCTATAGGACACATGATGAATGGCTTCTATTTAAGAACTTTTGCCTAGCTGAGTCATGCTTAGTCTGACCTGACTAAGATTCCACAACAACTCCAGCACCCCGGAAGCATCTGAAAATATTGCCTGGCTACACCACTGCAATTCAAGCCCTTTTCTGGGCATGCAAATGACTATTTGTACCTATGTAACTTTTACACAATGTTGGGGTTTGGTGTGTACTGAGATGTGGGGCATTTTACATCGCTTGCTCATCCAAGATCAGTTTAACCCTCAGGTTTTGCAGAGCAGCCAATAGCCGAGAAAAATAGTGCCAATCCACATGAAAAAATGTGGGTGTGATGGGACAAGTCTGTAAGTCAGGTTCCAAACCCACCCAAGAAAATTATACAGTATTGTAAACCCCTTCACAAGATGTTGTGGCAGAGAACTCTATCTGTAAGCATAGGTCCTACAGCTTTAGTTGTTCATAGGTCATATCTGACAAATATAAGAAACTAATAATATTATACTATATTTTCCCCCTTAACTGGTACTGTAGGGTCAAAACTGTAAAAAGCAACGTATAGTACTGTTATATCAGCTAAATAACAGTAAGTCAAAGTAGTACGAAAGCAGTAAAATTCTGGGCAGAGTGCCCATCTGAACATAAGCAAGGGGAAAGACAGATTTCATTTAAAGCACTGAAAGAAGTACCCTTGCTCAAAACAGAGACACCGTAAGTTACAATCTTTCAGAATTTAACCCTTCTCTGGGGTTTGGTTGTGTGTTCAGAATGATTTCAAAGTGAAACAAAAGGCAGCTGGGGGAAAAGGATTTTAAATAAGAATTGTTTAGTCCAACGCTTGGTCCTCTCTCGCTCCCTAGACAGCCAATCCCATCTCCCAGGTGAATCAACAAGCCACCTGTGACAGTGAATCAGCAAGACACATCTTACATTTTCCAACAGGAGCACCACCTGATAACAGGGTGGGTTTTTCAGATACAGACAGCTTGTTGCAGAGAGGAATCTAAAAATGGCAGTACACTGAATCCTCCTGAGAAGAAAAGAAAAAGACTAAGCTGGAAACACAACACGACTGTGTTTATCCCAATGTTCGCAAAAAGAAAAGGAGTACTTGTGGCACCTTAGAGACTAACCAATTTATTTGAGCATGAGCTTTCGTGAGCTACAGCTCACTTCTCAGGAAAGCTCATGCTCAAATAAATTGGTTAGTCTCTAAGGTGCCACAAGTACTCCTTTTCTTTTTGCGAATACAGACTAACACGGCTGTTACTCTGAAACCTATCCCAATGTTGTCCTCCAGTGTGAAAGAATACATTTTTCCCTTGCTTATAAGATTTATGGTGGTTATTTTTTGGTCTGAACTGAATACTAGAAATAATTCAGTAGTATTTGATAAATGATTCATTAGAAATCTTATGGATACATCAGAACAAACCAGCCATTTTCATGAGCTCTTTCTTGAATCTCAAAAGAAATAGTCTTGGGTAGGATAATCTCTTTTTTTTTTTTAATTTCAGAGTTACAATTAAAAAGAAAAATCAAATGCAGTCACCAAACAAATAAGAAAGCACACACAACTAAAGTTTCCAGGTTACCACCACTGTAAGATATACTGTAAGAACATTAGGCCGATATTAAAATGTTGTAGTTCTACTCCTTATCAAAACACCAAGAAGCCCTTGCAGAATGCTAAATGAGGGGGGCCGGAGGGGGGGAATTCCCAGCCCTCTTGAGGTATGCCAACTAAAGACCTGACTTTCAATCAATCATTTTATATTGAAATTTACCTCATTGCACACTACACTCGCAGCCAGATGTGTGTCCCTGGAGCATCCAACACTGACTCAGACTTCAGGCCCCTAAGGACTTTGTCTAGACATTGAAGATCCCTGGCTTGTACACCATTTTATGCTACGTTTACATTATCCAAGTCAGAGATAAAGGGGTTGGGGAGTGTGGAGAACGTTCTTCTCAACACCTCAAAAGGCAAAGAATTTGATTCACAAGTGGAATGCCTAAGTGTCTGTGAAAGTCTGAATGAAGAAAGGTAAGCACAAAATATGCAAGATTTGTATGAAGTTGAGATCACATACGATGTCTAAATATCCACCAGAGAAAAGTGTCTAAGCCTCAAGTTTTTGGGAGCGGGGAGACAGATACATACAATTTGAGCTTAACCATATTTTTATTGGCTCCAAAAATACAAAACCAAAGAAACAGGTGAGTGAAATCAAGGCTAATTGAAATATAGATCTGTACATCATGAGTGTACTACCTGGTTAATGTTTGTAAGGCACTTTGAAGATGAGAAGTGCTGTTTCAGTGCAAGCTATTACTTGAAGTGGAAGTCTTTACCTTCCTGAGAATTTAGATGACCCAGTGGTAGCATATAAAACTAGAAACAGCAAAGGACTCTGAAAGACCACTGATCTGAAAAAACAGTCTTCTTGAGCAGTGCACAGCTATTTTAGTGAAAGGGATGTCATTCCAGTTGAGGAGAAATTAGTCAGTCAAACACCATTCAAGGAGTAGTGACATGTGAATGTTGATGTGAACTGAGGATAAACTAACAGAAAACATGGCTTTAAAAAAAAAAGGAACCAGTGCTTTTTTTAAAAAGTTTTATGGATATCAGAAAAGACTAGAAAAATAACTAGATTTAGGTAATTAAAGGATAGATTTGTAAAGCAGTTCATGTTGTTGATGGATTTCCAATTCAGCACATTTATTTTGCATTATAGAAGCACCTGGAGCCCCCACAATGATTAGAGGCCCATTGCAAACTGTACCAACACAAGGGCTGTGTCTTCAGTGGCTTCACCAGGAAAAAATGGTGCTTTCTTAACAAGTTAGAATCCTAGTGAAGACAAAGGAGTTTACAGTTTTCACAGAAATGCTACTATGCATTAAAAGGTTCATTTTTGACCTATAGCTGTGCACAAAGTCTGCATGCAAACAAGCCCTTAGCATCAGTTCCCTAGTTTTTGTCTTGGCTTCTCTTCTTCAGCGCTCATGATATCTGACAGATCGGTATCTTTTCATTTTAAGCTGTTTAATGTAAGGTCAGTAATAAATAAGGTTACCTCCATCCTACAATTTGATCACAGCTGAGGCCCTGACTTCACATTTATTACACAAACCTGATGGGCAGACACTTGCCATGTTGTCTCCTGTTATGTATTAAGTTCAGCAAAGGAGTACCATATCTATATTCAGCTTGTTTCTTATGTAGGTGCACTGCTCCCTATTCCACTTCCCTATAAACACTCACCCAGAGGCTGCCAAATTTTTGTCTTCAGAAAGAACTAGCTAAAAGTGGAAGACCAATTCTCTCCCTCAGTAACAGTACAGGTAGAGAATATCAAAAGTCACTAACCAGTATAGAATATAACAATGAAGACTTGTGTCCTTCAATATTACACCAGTAACTTAAACTATACATGAAAGTGACCCATATGAGAAGTTTGGTTATCAACCTTCCAAAAAAGTGAAGTGTGTGTGTTTTAAGGGGGGGGGGGGGGGGGGAGAGGGGAAAAGGGAGTTAAGGAATTTTTCACAACCATGGCATTTTTTCCTTCTTTACTGAAGGGCTTTCAAACAACAGAGTCCACATTTCATGGTAATTGTGCCATTCAGGCACTTAGGATACTGCCACAGCTAGAAAGATGGGAAATCAGAGTTATATTATATTTATATATAAATTTTCTCTTCATTCTACATGACGGAATTTGATTTTAAATTTTTAAAAATCTAAGAAAATACACACAAAAACTGTGTTAAAGATCAGCTCAAGATTGCAAACACTCAAAAGTTAGAATATGTCAAAATAAAAGGTAGCTTGTGCAACCTTAGTTTGGCTGCCTTGTGTGTACACATTATGATACAGTATTGAATTACATGATCACATACTATTTCCTGTCCCCCCCCCCCCCGGACTCCTGCCTCATTTGGTTCACAGGATGGACCTGCTCTGGGGTTGTGTACCAAAGGCTACTGTTGTCTGTAGGACCCCCTTCCTCATTAGTGGCGGACATTGGAAGATACGTAATGAATGAGGCTGAGAATCACAGGAAGATAAAGGATGGTCTCATGGTTATGCAGCTGCATATTGCCTTGAAGAATTGGATTCTATCCCTGCCTCTGCCACAGAGTTCTTGTGTAATCCTAGACAACTGACTTAAATCAAACTTTTCAAAGGTGGTCACTAATGGTTGTAGGTTGGGCTGATAAGAATTCAGCTGCAGGATGTGGTCAGAGAAGTAACTGCAGCTTAGAGCAGGGGTGGGCAAACTTTTTGGCCCAAGGGACACATCGGGATGCAAAACTGCATGGAGGGCCGGATAGGGAAGGCTGTGCCTCCCCAAACAGCCTGGCCCCTACCCCCTATCTGCCCCTCCCACTTCCCACCCCTGCCTGTCCCCTCGAAACCCCCGACCCATCCAACCCCCCCTGCTCCCTATCCCCTGACCGCCCCATCCAAACCTCTGCCCTATCCCACCGCCCCCTGTTCCCCGTCCCCTGACCGCCCCCCACCGAACCTCCGCCCCATCCAACCGCCCCGTTCCCTGTGCCCTGACTGCCCCCCGGGACTCCCTGCCCCTTATCCAGCCCCCTAGCCCGCTTACCATGTCGCTCAGAGCAGCATGTGTGGCCGTCGCGCCACCTGGCCAGAGCCAGATGCGCTGCCCTGCATAAGCAGGCAGCCCCGCTGCTCAGAGCGCTGCCCACACAGCGGCGTAACTGCGGGGGTTGGGGGACATCAGGGGAGGCGCTGGGGGCTAGCCTCCCGGGCCAGGAGCTCAGGGGCCGGGCAGGACGGTCCCGCAGGCTGGATGTGGACCGCAGGCCGTAGTTTGCCCACCTCTGACTTAGAGACTGTAAGAGAAATTGTTTTCTGGGTGATCTTAACAGGTCCATGCAAGTGCAGGAGGACATCCTTATCCAGGGGTTCTCAAACTGGGGGTCGGGGCCCCTCAGGGGGTCACAAGGTTAATACATGGGGGGGTCATGAGCTGTCAGCCTCCACCCCAAATCTCACTTTGCATCCAGCATTTATAATGGTGTTAAATATATTTTTTAAAAGTGTTTTTAATTTATAAGGGGGGGTCACTCTCAAAGGTTTGCTATGTGAAAGGAGTCACCAGTACAAAAGTTTGAGAACTACTGTCCTTATCCCAGGAGTAGGCAGTGTGCCAAAACCACTTGGCACACCACCAACATAAACTGAGTAAGGCAACCTTTATGCTAACCACAGTTTGTGAATTTGGCAGTAATGGAAGACAGCGCAGCAAAGCTGTGGTTACATGAAATGCAGACCATGATTCATGCAAAAGGAACCGATTAGCCAATGACAGTAATGATTGTTTGTCTAATAGACACATGGATCTTTGTTGATTGTCAAATAGCTGTAAATAAAAGTTGTACTCTTTTGGTAGCTTGTTGGAGTTCTGTTGGACAGGTTACCCCACTCTGACTCTGATCAGCAGAGCTCCAGTGTTTTGTAACCTCACTTCTTCAATAAAGAACTGTTTATTACCTGCCAAGACTTCATAGTCTGTCTTGGATCAAGTATCAGGAGGTAGCCATGTTAGTCTGTATCCACAAAAAAAAAAACAAGGAGTCCAGTGGCACCTTAAAAACTAACAAATTTATTTGAGCATAAGCTTTTGTGGGTAAAAAGAATCTGAAGAAGTGAGATATTTACCCACAAAAGCTTATGGTCAAATAAATCTGTTAGTCTTTAAGGTGCCACCAGACTCCTTGTTGTCTTGGATCAGGCGGTAGCAGGTGGAAACCCTTGGGAAATATTATCACTTAGGGTCACTATACAGCCTTGCCTTCCTAACAACGATGTGTTCCTTATTTTCTGGTGCCCAACTTGATACTGTGACACTTTCTCAGGGCACCCAGGGCAGAGAGTCACCTTGTTGCCACCTGCCTCCAGCAGAAGGAATCTTTCCTCTGCCACTTGGGTGTTAGCTCCCTAACACAACCAACCTGTCAGCCACTCAAGCACTCTCCTCTGGGTTATGCCAGCCATGCAGGTCAATAATAGAAGCACTGCAGTCCCTAGGTCCCCTCAAAGTATCCCTCTGTGGTGTCCAGCCCCTGATCACTGGATACCCACAGAAATCCCAGATCCTGTTCTCATAGGAACAGTATACCTCAGTTTCCCAGTTTTTCCTTAGACCACCACTCCTATCACACACACAGCACTTGCATTCAATTATAGTAAAACAAAATTTATTTAAGAATAGAGATTCAAATGGAAACAAAAAGAAAAGGAGTACTTGTGGTACCTTAGAGACTAACCAATTTATTTGAGCATAAGCTTTCGTGAGCTACAGCTCACTTCATCGGATGCATAAAAGTGGAAAATGCAGTGAGGATGTTTTTATACACACAGACCATGACAAAATGGGTGTTTATCACTTCAAAAGGTTTTCTCCCCCCCACCCCACTCTCCTGCTGACAATAGCTTATCTAAAGTGATCACTTTCCTTACAATGTGTATGATCATCAAGTTGGGCCATTTCCAGCACAACTAACACGGCTGCTACTCTGAAACCTGTCAAATGGAAACAAGTGAGAGTAAAGAAAAGTGGTTGCATACAAAACAAAAACCATAAAATGCAAACTATAGCCTATGCTTACTAATAGTTACTTTTCTTATCTAAGGAAGTAGATTCTCACCCCAAAGTTCAGTCTTTTGCAGTGCTTGCTAGCCCCAAGGATCTAGGGCCCAGACTTTCTTGAATCATCCCTGCTCATCAAGGTACCTCCTCAGTGAATGGTTCCGGTGTGTCTTTCTCCAACCTGTGATATACTGAATCAGTCTTTTGTCTTTATTCACAGACAGGGTGATCCCCTCACTATCACATAATTCCTTCCAAGTGGTTTCAATATTTATAGTTTGTCTTTGATTGTTTTCCATTGACTTTTCTGCGTTGGTGAACAGGTGGACAATTGAGCAATACATTACACAATCAGCTAGCCTAGGAGGGGTGACAACTCCCTCCCGCTGTACTGAGCCACCACTGAGACACATTCTTTGAGGACTCACTTTCCCTTCTAGGCCATAAAGGCATAATTTTCAGTATACAGAGTAGCAGCCATGTAATTGGTTAGTCTCTAAGGTGCCACAAGTACTCCTTTTCTATTTTCAGTATAGCTACTCATACATACATCTCACAATGATTAGGGGAGAGGGATAGCTCAGTGGTTTGAGCATTGGCCTGCTAAACCCAGGGTTGTGAGCTCAATCCTTGAGGGGGCCATTTAGGGATCTGGGACAAAAATTGGAGATTGGTCTTGCTTTGAGCAAGCGGATGGACTACATGACCTCCTGAGGTCCCTTCCAACCATGATATTCTGTGAGTATTGATAAGTTACAATTTTTCAGTAGAAACCTCACATGCTGCCCTACATACCATGGTAGCAACGTATTAGATGTCATGAGTTTGTCAGCTCTGAGCCAGGCATTGCTTGGAAAGAACAGTAAACCCTTTCCCAGTTGGCAACAAGCCGCCTCTGGGTCACAGATACCTTGGGATCTGATTTGCAGAGCTGCTGAGCACTCAGAGCTGCAACTGAAGTCAAGGGGAGATGTGCTTTGAACACAGTGCTATATAATGAAAAGTCAGGTCCTGCTTGTCTCAAATTGGGCACCCAAAATTAGTAGATATGCTGGTGATGGTGGGGGGGTTGTTGTTTTTTATCATAGCATCTGGGAGCCCCAATCATGGACCAAAACCCTATGGTGCCAGGCACTGTGCTGACACAGAACAAAAAGATGGTTCTTGCCCCTAAAGAGCTTACAATCTAAGTATCAGACATTAGGCAATGGGCTGATGCAGACAGACAGCAGTACGAGGAAACAGTGAGACAATATTGCTCAGCATGAGGCGCAGTGGTTTCAGCAGACCAGCAGCCTAACCATAATCTAAACCTCGGACTGCCAGAAGCCGAGACTGGACCATTCAATAAATTGCCCTGTTCTGTTCACTCACTCTGGGGCACCTGGCATTGGCCACTGCTGGAAGACAGGATACTGGGCTAGATAGACAATTGGTCTGAACCAGTATGGCCATTCTTACACAGTGTCTTTCTCATAACGAGTAACACAAAATGCACAAAAAGTCTTTTACAGTCTAAACAATATGTACACATACTAGTGATATTGTGCAGGTTACATGATGTCATGGAGGCAGCAACTGAAAATACGGTAGAGCACAGAGGCCAAATTTGGAGTAGAATGAGCACATCAAAACAGACTCAGAAATTTGGATTTGATTGCCTTATGAGAGGGTAAGGAACAAAAGAAACTAAAATAGACAATCCCGTTTCAGAAGATTTTTAACCTTGCAACTAACAACTCTGCATCAAGGTGAAGATTTGCACACAACAAAATAATAACCAATTAATTCCATTTCTCTCCTTGGGGTAAGCAGATTTTGAGCAAAACAGAAGTCCAACTTCAAAAAGCAGTCCAGCTTTAAGGGAATTTAAGATATACAGCAAACAATTCTGTTTCAAGTAACAATCAAATCATAGGAGCAAACAATCCTGCCGTGCTTTTACTCAGTGTAAAACTAAACTGAGCAAATACTCTCTCTTAATGTAAAACAGACCACCATTGACTTTAAGCACCTAATCCAAAGCTTTTTGAAGAACTGGATAAAAAATAACAATTTAAATAAAAGTTGATGAGCTAGATTCTGAATTTAAGAAGTAATGCTATGGCCATTTTGGCTTTGAGCTTAGAGTGAGAGATTTTTCTACGCCTGGATTTTGTCAGAATATCTAGTACTCTTTGGGTACTGTACAAATAGCTTAATTATGTTGGATCAAACAGAGCAAATGGAAATTAAAATTTTTGCATGTCAGTCTGTTCCCACTTTAACTGTCAACTTCAACCTCACAGTGTGTAACTGACAAGATACTATTGGGAGTCTGATAAAACTAAATGGTTACAAGTCACACATTTAGTGATATACCTCAAGGTGGAAACTTGGAGCCCAGTCCTGCATGCACTGAAGTCAACAGGAGTTTACTCTTGACTTCACTTGGCATAGGTACAGGCCCTTAGAAAGTAATTTATATCCTCTGTGGGGAAAGTGGTTTTTAAGAACACAGTATGAAATCTCTTTTTGGAGCTAACATTTACAGAAGCTTTCCTCTCTAAGATCCCAAGTGAGGCAGTTGGATGTTTCCTCTTTCTTTAGGATAGTAAGGTGACTATAAAAGAGAATTATTAAAACCCTAACTTGTTTGAGAAAGCAAAAGTGACTGCTACAGCTATTATTTGGGGGCAAGGACAGCCTGATGGTTTCTGACAGAACATTTCCCCAGTCCCCTTCCCAGAGACAGGTGAAACTGACATGAATGATGCATGGTAACAGTTAGGGGCTTATTCCTTCACCCGTTTACTTTCCTGGTCCTTCTTGCACGAACAGAGAGCAACAATACCCGAAGTCCGAAGGTACAAACAATTTGGTGTTTATTGGGGTGAAGTTCCAGCAAGCATAATTCCAGTTTCCTTCCTTAGTGTCCCCCTTCCCAGCTCTGACACCACAGAGCCTTATCTGTGTCCCTGTTCCCTTTCCCCCCACCAGCAAAACATGATTCCAATTTCCCCACCTCCATTCCCTGTTCCCATTCCCCCCTTACTTCCTGATTGACTGCAAACTACATAGTAAAACTTGAGTTCTGCTTAGCTATACCTTAACCAATCATTTTACTGAAATTTAACTAACCAATCCTAACACATTGTAACATGATTATTTAACCAATTATATCCCACCACCTTAATTAGTTTACACCCAGCAAAATTAATTATACAGCAGACAGAAACAATCACAGAACCACAGAGATTATACAGATAAACAATAGGGAAATGGGGACTACAATGATAGAACACCACAGAAATGAGCATTTCACATCCCAACTATTGATAAGTGAGTTCTTGTCAGACAGGATGCTATCAAACTAAGTTTCCTTTTACATCCTCTAGGTTCTTCCCTTTCTCTGGAGGTGACAGGAATTCAATCCTGTCCTGATAGTGCCTAACAGCCCAATATCACCTTATTTCAATGTGACTAGTTTGGAATGTGAGGATGTGACCGTTCCCTTCCCAGCTTATGGCTGCCTTTGCAGCTTATCCAAAGATCTTAGCCTAAGAACAGGGCCTCAGACTGTCACAGTAAGAGAAGGCCCTTACACCAGCAGATAGTGATTTTGATTCTCTCTTTTATACCTCTATAACTAGCTAAGTGATAAGAATACATCTAAATTCTTAGAGTACAGGCCTTTACAGACAGGCTTGAATATCTATAATCTAACAAGAAAAGGAGTACTAGTGGCACCGTAGAGACTAACTCACATCCGATGAAGTGAGCTGTAGCTCACGAAAGCTTATGCTCAAACCTGAAAACCTCTTACAATTTCACATATGCCGTGTTGTTGTAGCCATATTGGTCCCAGGATAATTAGAGGGGTACGGTGGGTGAGGTAATATCTATTATTGGACCAGCTTCTGTTGGAGAGAGAGACAAGCTTTTGAGCTTACACAGAGCTCTTCTTCAGGTCTAGAAAACTTACTCAGAGCATCACTGCTAAATGCAAGGTGGAACAAATTGTCTAGCATAAGTGGTTCATAAGTGGTTCATATATTTCATCAACATTGCCAAATCCATTAATTTCATCCTCACCCATAGCAATCGCTCATTCAACTGCAAACACTTTGTCCAAACCATGGAAACAGCCCTGGGTACCAGGATGGCTCCTCAATATGCAAACCTCTTCTTGGGTAACCTTGAAGAATTTCTGGACAAATGCATCATAAAAATCAATGATATACCTTAGATACATTGATGATATTTTCCTCCTCTAGACAGATGACGTAAACTCTCTCATGGGATTTCCACCACCCATCCATTAAACTCTCTGTGGAGCACTCCCACACCAGCATCCTGGACACCACAATCAGCTTCAGCAATGGAGCCTTATAGACAACTATAAAAAAGAAACCCGCAGATCACCTCACCTACCTTCACAGATCCAGGAACCACCCCAAGAAATCTGTTGTCTACAGCCAGGCACTCAGATACCACATAATAAGCTCAAAGGAGAAAGTCCAGGATATACACCTAAAACAAATTAAAGCCACCTTCACCAAACAAGGACACTCCACCAGAGAAGTGGATCACATCATGAAATGGGCCACCCAAATACCCCAACAGAACTTGCTTCAATATAGAAATAAGATGGCTTTTGACCGCACACTCCTCGCTTGTCACATACCAGCCCACACCGAAACTCATACAAGGCATTATCAAACAATTACAACCCATTCTCAATGGGGACCACATCCTGAAACAAAGCTTTCCTAAACCCCCTCTTCTGCCCGTTAAACAACCCCCCAACATATCCAAGCTCATAATCAGAAGCAAATTCCCCACAGACCAGGACATACCAACTACAAGTGGCACCAGACCCTGCCAGAACAATGTATGCAAAACCTGTAAACATATCTCCACTGCTATGGTGATCAACACCCCGGCCCCCAACACACCTTTCAAGATCCATGGATCCTACACATGCCTATCACAACATGTGTACCACATTCAGTGCACTAAATGCCCCAGCAACAACCACGTGGGTGAAACTCTACTCTCAAAGGAATTCGCACAGAAAAATGATAAAAGACAAGCACCATATCATGTGTCGATGAAAACTTCTCACAAAGTGATCACTCTATCTGACCTCTCTATCCCCATCCTCAAAAGAAACCTGCACAACACTTTCTGAAAACAAGCCTGGGAGCTTAAATTCATAACTTTGTTAGACACTAAGACTCATGGAGTGACTAGAGAAACTGGATTTATGTCTTACTATAACAATCTATAGCACACTAACCACCCCACCCCAGGTTTTCCCCCACCTATATCTGGAGAACGTGTTAATAGGTCACTTCACCTTGAATGATTCCTTGAAATGTGTTAACTACATATGCTAAACAACCTGTTCCACCATGTAATAGCTGTGACACTGACATTTCCCAGACCTAAAGAAGAGCTCTATGTAAGCTCAAAAACTTGTCTCTCACCAATAAAAGTTGGTCCAATAAAAGATATTACCTCACTCACTGTTTCACGTATCAGTTAACAAGAAATCAAGACTATTTAAAGCACCTATATTTGGATTATGGCTAGCACATGAAGATCACATTTACACCACCACCATTTTAGCTTATTACTATGATATTCCAGCTCTTTGAATCAAAGTCACATTTATGCCTCATTAAATAAAGTCTATAACTACTGCCAAATACCAAGATACCGTCAACATTTATATAATCTGCATCTGGTGCATAATTATAGGGATTTATAGAGAAGGACTCGTTTAAAATTGTGCATTTATATTTTCAGCTCCCTCATGAGAAGGTGAAAAGTAGACACTCTTATCTGCATATAATTTGTAGGTAAAAAAAAAAGTGCTAAACTCCTACGTACTTTCGACCCTGGAATACAAGGAATTCTTCCACCCATTTTATCTCTTCACAGGCCCCAGGCACAATCTGAAGCCTCAGGTTCCCAGTGCCTGACCTTTCAAGGGATTCTAGGGAGCCTTTCTATTGACTGCCATTGGATTTGGCTCAGAACCATGTTTAGCAAGGACTGGAGGGGATGAGAGCATTAACAGCTGTGCTAGACACCACAGTCCTGGAACGAGGACAGATTAGAACCCACTCCTGTCCTATTCTGCACACCAGCAGGCAAAACTGGGCAAGTGCAAGAAAGGAAGACAGTACACAGCAACATCCTGTACAAAGGATGTAGTAAAAACTGCCACTGTGCATTATATAATAAGCATTATTCATTACAGTTTTATTACAAAATTAAACAAACTATCAAATTTTTAAAATGTGAAGAAATCCAAAGATGGAGATTGTCAACTGCAATGTTCAGTTATCCTTTTGTTGGTACATTTAATTAGACCTATTAGTAACCTACACTGATAAACTAATGATACCCATTCAGCTGAACAGAAATACTATTGAACAGCAATGGTTCTGCAAGGAAACAGAAAGATACAGAAGGGGGACAAATATGTTCTCGTTCAATTTATGCACATCTACTTTGTACTCTGATGTGTGAACATTTTAAGTGTATCTCCTGGTGCATGCACACATACGCCAGCATGAAGTGTCTGTATAAGTAATAAAAATATAAAATCTGGCCCAAATACTGGTCTTATTGAAGTCAAGGATAAGAGTCCATGGGACAAGCTTTGGCTCTGCATATATAATACAGTGAATTTCTAACAGCAGAATACTCTGAGGCAAGTATACACAATTAAAAACTGTGGTATAAATCAAGGGGGAAAAACATGAAGAAAATAAGGCAGAAAATCAGCACTACTGCCAGTGATGTGAAAACATAGGCCATTATATTCTCCCCTATCTTTTTTAAATCCTTCCCAGAATATGAATGCTTCAAAAACCACCACAATATCAGGTTGTGAATGCACATCTTGGTTATGCCTGGCATAGCATTCACAGAGGCTATGTCTACACTACAGTTTATGTCAGCATAACTTATATCACTCAGAGGGGTGAATAAACCACCCCCCGAGCAACATAAATTACACCGACATAAGCGACAGTGTTGACTACGTTGGCAGGAGAGCTTCTCCTGCTGCAGTTCGCAGGGGCTATAGTAGTTAAGTGGACAAGAGAGCTCCATCCCATTGCTCTGAGAGGGCTACATTAGAGAGCTTACAGTGGCGCAGCTGCAGCAGAGTGTGTGTGTAAGGCTACACGCAAACTGATCAAGCTCTCTTGCATAATATTAGATGTTTGGGAGATTTCTCAGTGCTACCAATTACACAGAACAATGAAGCGGAGGGTTTCCTATTTAACTGCAAGCAGCATACGGAGTTTACAGGTCAACTGACTCATTAACAACATGGAGGCCTTTCCTTAGGTTTTTGCAAAAGCCTCCCCCCCAAAAAATAAATTAAAAAAGTGTGTTTATGTAGCACCACAAGAGCTTCAAAGGAATTTCTCATTTACACACTCATAGACAATCTTCCAAACCTAAAATATTGTTGTTTCACATGAGCTGTTCATTGTAAATAGACTTGGCAGAATTAAAAAAAAAATGAAATGTTGACATTGAAATTATTTTTTCTATTTTTATCAATTTAAATTTTCAGAGTTGTGCAAAATTATGGGTTTTAAGCATTTATGTATTTCAATTTTCACAGTTGTGGGAAATTATGGTGGGGTGTCAATTATTTAGTGACAGTAGACACTGAGATTCAAAAAGTTAAAGCCTTATAACCATTAAAAACACAAAATTGTCCACATCATTGTCAAAATATACAATGTAAATAGTGTGAAATCAAACTCTAGTATGCTCTCAGGCAGCATTTTTCTTATTTTGTCTATCTGTAAATTTCAGCTATCTATGGAAATAGTTTGTGCATGTATGGTGAAATCAACGTTTATTGGCATTTACCAATAAAATCTCATCTGTCCAACCCTAATTGTAAGGCATTGCTTCTTGACCCGTGTTATTTTTCTTATCTGGGGAGGATCTAAACAAAACAAAAACAAAAAAACCCACACACTGGGCATTTAACATTTGAAATAGTATTCAGTTACAGCTGCCAGGCATCACTTTGGGCAATATTTAAATATTCTGCCTAGCAGCTGTTTTGTTTTGTTTTTAAATATAACTTTTCAAGTCAGAGCCAGACTAAAAAGTCACTGGGTCTAAAAAGGAAAGACTATTCAATGAATAGGCTTTTTCTCCTCCAGACTTTTACTCGTTCTAAATTTTTTTTAGATCTGTAAGAAAATGTTAGCCTTTCTGCACAGCTTCCCATACCTATAGCAGAGTTAATGAGTGTTCTTTGCTTGAAGATATCTTTTCAAATGGCAGCCACCCAACCGGTGGGGGAAGGGAGGGAGAAAAATCACCAGTGAAACTTTAAGTAGAAGAAATCAACCCATTCACAGCATAAGGATAGGTTCAGGATTTCAGAAAAGGTTATTTAGAAAATGCGGGGGAAGCTAGACACTATAACCTAATTTCTATTAATAGTTATTTGCCAACTGTAATTTTCAGTAATCTCTCAGATGTATGCCATTCGAAGAATAATTATATTATTGAGTACGGCACAGTAGTAGCAAGTGAGATCTTTCATTTAGCATTGGATAAATAACCTTAATCCTTGTTGTAAAAGCAGTCAGTTAAGTGAAGGACAGGGAGTAAAATCTTCAAAAGCTCCTAAATGACTAGGAATGACTAAGTTGCATTTTCATAAGTGATTTAGGGCCACTGACTTTAAATGAGACTTCAGCTCCTAGGTGCCTACATCACTTTTAAAATGTGATTTAGGCTCTTAAATCATTTAAGATCAGATTTGTAAAGGTATTTAGAGATCTAAAGATGCAAGATCTAAAGATCTAAAGACATCTAGTGGGATTCTCAGCATCTTTAGGTACCTAAATATCTTTTAAAATCTAGCCCTTAGCACTTTTGAAAATTTTACCCATATTTTAATTAATATTAAAGACTCATGAACTCAGTGACTTACATTTGCCACGTGTAGCTTCTTTTATCCAAAGATATCCCAAAGCAATTTAAAACTGTTACAAACAGTATACAGGGACCACTTCACGCAGTACAGATATGCAGCCACCTCAGGAGTAATACAACACCAGTTGAAAAGTACACAGCATCCTAAAGAACAGGAAGTGAGGGATACTTTACCAAATTAAAACTGGATGGAGGTGTTATTTGGTCAGCAGAAAAATAACTTCCTTACCTGGAAGGTGGCCAGGATACTGATGTTGATGACACTGCTACATTTGTGCAGCCTTCTTTAGCGACCAGAAGCATGCAAAATCCCAATTTAATATACCTCATCTGAGCTAAATATCAGCTATTCCGGTAGCACATTCCCCCCTTAATAAATAATTATAAATAATGGTGTAAGTGCTGACAATGTGCACCATGTCACTGCCCATGGTTCAATACGGACTCAGACGGAAGAGTTTCCACATGTAGACTCACCGAACGGCTATTTACTTGGAAAAGATTAATGACTAACTGGCAGAACTGCTGGCCCAAAGAGAAGTCATAAGCTATTAACTCCTGTCGGTGATTCATTCCCCTGGAAATGCTCCAGACAAAAAATAAATTCTAAAAAAAAAAAAAAATTAGGTGTTATTTGCTTTGAAATTAGCAAAAAATGTTGAGTCTTTCCTGTGAAGCTGCTGTTGTTTCACAGCTTGTCAGAAATAGTTATACCAGTATAACTATTGACCACAACTATTTCTTGTGCACATAAGCCCCTTCCGATTTCCTCATTAACCAGGACCTTAAGAGTTAGGTTTTTGTACTCTCCACTCTGAGTCTTCCTTTAAGAGCTATGGATAAGTTTCAGGGCCTCTTTGTTTGGAGTCAAGATCTGATTAAATGGGCTGTAGTCCACAAAAGCTTATGCTCAAATAAATTTGTTAGTCTCTAAGGTGCCACAAGTACTCCTGTTCTTTTTACGGATACAGACTAACAGGGCTGCTACTCTGAAACCTCTCATGAGTAAGTTATACATTTCATCCATTTAAAATGGATTTTGGTTCTCTCTCACTAATAACTTCTCTAATCCTGCAAAATATATCTTCCCTACATGCCACTTCCCAGTACTAACCGGCTTTCTATACTGTGAAAGTTATTACACTAAGAGATTTCCTACTACGTGGCAGCAAGAATGAGCTTTTGCTGTGCAAATTACTTGCCTCTTTCCTCACTTCTAATCCCTCTCAAAATAAAGACGACTCCTCTCCTCACACTAGATACACCACGATTTTCAATGAGCACAGAAACATCCCTACCTACCCACCATCTAGCAACTCAGCCTCACACTTCCTGCTTACATCTTCTCAGCTGCTAACCCCTCGTCTCAACTCAGAGCTACTCTTGCTTCTATCCCAGGTCCTTCCTAACTCTGGCCACAACACAGTATGGACAGCCTCCACCTGCCTTCACATTAAAGAAGCAGTCAGAAACCAGCAGATGTCAAATTGACAATACAATATGCAGATCATCTATTAGCCAAAATGGTCAGGGATGCAACCCCTTGTTCTGAGTGTCCCTAAACCTCAGACTTCCAGAAGCTGGGACTGGATGACAGGAGATGGATCACTCAATAAATTGCCCTCTGTTCATTCCCTCTGCATCATCTGGCACTAGCCGCTGTCAAAAGACAGGATACTGGGCTAGACGAACCGTTGGTCTGACCCAGTATGGCTGTTCTTATATTCTTAAAGTGGGTGTATCCAATAGCTGGAAGTTGGGTGGGTCAGGAGTTGCACCATCCCAGAGGCTCAGTAGTCAGAAACCCTCACTGAGGCAATAAACCACCAAAACTCTGTGGAAATGCTTTTTCAAGTGTTTCCATCTGCAAATTAATTAAGTTCTGAAGAGTTAAGATGCTGTGAAGCTCCTTAGCCTATACCTTACCCCTCTCACAGTAAGACACTATTCAGTGAAAGCTCAGTAACAGAGTTTGTACACCGTTTATATGTATTTCTTCATTGTTCTTGTTTTAATTGTTCCCTGTTTTTACCAATTTCTAAGAGCAACACCAAGACACTTCAATAAGGTCTTTTGAAGCAGTCCAGATCCAAAATTCCTCTTTTTACTCTGCCGATGGTAAACCTGAGTCCAGTGAAGAGGTTCCACGCAGGATGCTAAACACTACTCAAGTCTGAAGCTTGAGTGACTGTGAATGTCGCAACAAATGTGTTAGTCTAGTCCGGTTCTAGGTTTCTCCTATATTCCCATCACTTAACAATCCTGATATGTTGGACTCCGGTACAAAAATCACCTTGGCTATGACTTTGTTCATATAATTAACTAACAAGCTCTGCATAGGAAAGAATCCCAAGCTTTTCAGATAAAAAAGACAATACTTCATTTTATGAAGTTGCACCTCAAAGATCAGAAAAATAAACCCTCATTTATGAGTACAGCATTATTATTTATCAGTTTTATGGTGAGTTCTTTTGCCTAATTTATTAAGTTATTGCAGCATTATGTCTGATCTAAAAGAAATAAAGTAATCTGATTTTTAAAATGAGGTCCAAAATGTAAATCTTCTTTTGAATCTGTATTTTCATATGCAATTACTACAGTCGTGGTGACTGTACACAAGTATACAGCAGGTGTAAAGCTATGCAGGAACAGAAGCAGCAGACAAGGGAGTTTTGTGAGGGATTCTTCAGGTGGTGAAGAAGGGGCAGCTATATGACTCTTGGGGTGAGTTTGTCGTCTGTCTGTTGTGTGCTTGCTGCTTGACAGTAGTATATAGTGTGGTTGTTGGTGAGGGGCATGTGCTGAGCCTGGGGGCCTGCTAGACAAGCCTGAGAATTTCTTAATGAGACTTTGATCCCTAATCCATTAACTAGGGAGCGAGGCTAGTCAGGAAGAACAGGTAGTTTAAGAAAGCCAGCTTCTAAGTGACCAGAGGAGCTTTGCAAAGGACTTTAAGAGAGGAAGTGTGAGAACCAGATACACTAACATTCTCTAAAGTTAAGCCAATAAACACCCCCCAAAAAAACCCCAAAAGCTCCAGAAGTGAAAAGAATGCAGGCAGAAGTCCAGCAGCAGAGTGAGGACTATCCAGTTTATTGCACTGAATGCAGCATGTATTACCTGCCTTGTTGGCAGGTGGCATATGTGTGCATTCAGTATAAGGAACTCCTGGCCCTCAGAGCCCGAGTGCAGGCTCTTGAGACCAGAGTGGCAGAACTGAAGGAGCTAATGGAGACAGAGGTGCATAGGGACATTCAGGGACACAGCAGAGTGGTACCATTCCTGGTCTGACAGTTTCTGTGCTGTTGAGGAGAATGAAAGTCTCGGGGAAGGAAAACTTCAAACTGGAGTAGAGGGAAACAATTCCATAGTTGGGCCCTCCTCTCACACTGAGGATACCTCTCCAGGGGAGGGAAACCCAGTTATTAGGAAGAGACAGGGAAGCAGAAGAAGAAGACGACATAATAATAAATAAATAATAAATAATAATAATAATAATAGCAGCTGGGTTTCTGATGACCAGGTGAACCAAATGATGAATTGCCTGCCTGGTGCAAAGGCTGCAGATCTCTCAACATCTAGACAGACTTCTGGGTAGTGCTGGGGAGAAGCTGCTGGTGGTGGTACATATAGGTACCAACAACAGAGAAAGGTAGGAGAGAGGTAAAGAGGCCAATTATAGGCTGCTAGGTAAGAGATTAAGAAGTCCAGGACCTCCATGGTAGCATTCTCTGAAAAGCTTCCAGTTCCACAAGCAAGGCAGTCATACAGGCGGAACTGCAGGGTCTCAATGTGTGGGTGAGATGATGGTGTAGGGACAGGGATTTTAGGTTTAATCGGGAACTGGGGAACCTTTTGGGAATGAAGGAGCTTATGCAGGAAGGATAGGACAAACCAAAATGGAACCAGATTGTCAGCATGTAAAATTAAAAGGGTGGTAGAGGAGTTTTAAACAAAGGGGTGGGGGAAAGTCAACAGGTATGAAACAGCACATAGTTCAGACAGACATCCCGGAGGGGAGAGTCTATAAATGGGGATTCTCTATATCCTAGAAAAGAGGAGAGAATAGAAATTGATAAAGTACAGGTAGGAACTGAAGAGAAAGGGTCAAATGAAAAAAGTCCCATTCAATTACATCAGATGAAGGCAGACAACTAAAAGGTGACACATTTTTATAAAAAGAAAAGGCATGCTTGTGGCACCTTAGAGACTAACAAATTTATTTGAGCATAAGCTTTCGTGAGCTACAGCTGTTGCTCACGAAAGCTTATGCTCAAATAAATTTGTTAGTCTCTTAGGTGCCACAAGCACGCCTTTTCTTTTTGTGGATACAGACTAACATGGCTGCTACTCTGAAACCTGACATTTTTATAAGTTCTTGTATACAAATGCTAGAAGTCTAAATACTAAGATGGGTGAACTTGAGTGCCTAGTATTCAATGAGGATATCACAGAAAATGGGTGTAATAAGGACACAAACCAGGATAAAAAAATGATAGGAATAGGATTGGATTCCCAGGATAGGAATGACAGAGTAGATAGTGCCATTCCTTCACCAGCACAATGTGTGAAAGAAAGCATAGAGTCAAATATAGTAAAAATCTTAGATGTATCATACTGTACCATAGAATCTCTATGGATAGAAATTCTATCCTTGAATAAGAGTATAACAGTTGGAATATACTATCAATCACCTGGCCGTGATAGTGACTGTGAAATTCTCAGGGAGATTAGAGAGGCTATAAAAACAGAACACTCAATAATGGGCGATTTCAACTATCCCCATATTGACTGGGTAACATGTCAACTCAGGATCGGATGCAGATATAAGTTTTCTAGACACCAATAATGACTGCTTCTTGGAGCAGCTAGTCCTGGAACCCACAAGGGGAGAACAATTCTTGATTTAGTCCTAAGGGGAATATAAGCAAGGGTCCAAGTGGTGTATATCTCTGAAACGCTCAGTAATAGTGACCATAATGAAACTGTAGAACTACCAACTACGGTAAATAACCTATCACTTAAATCAACCTCTGTACCAAATAACTGGAGAACAGCTAATGTAACACCATTTTTTTTTAAAAAGGCTCAAGAGGCAATCCTGGCAACTACAAGCGATTCAGTGGATATTGTGTACTTGGACTTTCAGAAAACTTTGTCAAAGTCCCTCAAAGGCTCTTATGGAAAGTAAGCAGTCATGGGATAAGAGGGAAGGTCCTCTCTTGGATCAGTAATTAGTTAAAAGATAGGAAACAAATGTTAGGAATAAATGGTCACTTTCAGAATGGAGAGAGGTAAACTGCAGTATCCCCTGGGATCTATACTGTGGTTCAACAAATTCATATGAGATCTGGAAAGGGGGTAAATAGTGAGGTGGCAAAATTTGCATATAATACAAACTTATTCGAGATAGTTAAGTCCAAAGCAGACTGCGAAAAGTTTTGAAGCAGGGCTTTGGAGCACAGCCTGGAACTGGAGCGCGGAGCAGCTCCGAAGCAGTGGAGCTGCAGGTTTTTGCCTCGAGCTGGAGCGGAGCCGGACCACAGCTCCAAAGCCCTGTTTCGAAGGGATCTCACAAAACCATGGGAATGGGTAATGAAAGGGCAGATGAAATTCAATGCTGATAGATGCAAAGTAATGCACATTAGAAAACATAATCCCAACTGTACATACAAAATGAAGGGGCCTAAATTAGCTGCTACCACTCAAGACAGATCTTGGCATCATTGTGGATAGTCCTTTGAAAATATCCACTCAATGTGCAGCCGTCAAAAAAAGCTAACAGAACATTTGGAACTATTAGAAAAAGATACAGAGAAGGGCAACAAACCTGATTAAGGATATGAGGACTGATTTAAAAGTCTGGGACTGTGAAGCTTGGAAATTAGATGACTGAGGGGGGGGGATATGCTAGAGGTCTATAAAATCATGAATGATGTGGAGAAAGTGAATAAGGAAGTGTTATTTACCCTTTCACATAGCACAAGAACAATGGGTCACCCAACAAAATTAATAGGCAGGAGGTTTAAAATAAATAAAAGAAAGTACTTCTTCGAACAATGCACAGTCAACCTGGAACTCATTGCCAGGGGTTATTGTGAAGACCAAAACTAGAACAGGGTTCAAAAAAGAATTAGATAAGCTCATGGAGGAAAAATCCATTAATTACTATTAGCCAGTATGGTCAGGAATGCAACCCTATGCTCCGGGCGTCCCTAAGCTTCTGGTTGCCAAATGCTGGGGCTGGATGATGGGATGGATCACTTGGTAATTGCCATGTTCTGTTCATTCCCTTTGAAGCATCTGGCATTGGCCACAGTCGGAAAACAGGAAACTGGGCTAAATGGATCACTGGTCTGACCCAGTATGGCCTCTCTTACGTTCTTAATGCAAGAACCAGCAACAACCTTCTGGGTTTTCAAAATGTGCCCATTCTTTTTTATATCACTAGTACCATAAGTTTCCACAGAAGTACTAGCAGCTATAGCCCAGTGAAGAAGCAATGCCAGCCGTGTATCTGGCCCCATATTTTATTCTTCTTGTATGCCTTGTGAAGTGCTGAGCACATTTTTTGATGGCATTTAAATGCCATCAAAAAGTAGTCTGACGGCAGTTAAGCTCTGGGGTCAATTCTTACTTCATCTACCTTATCCGAATCTTTTTGCTCATCCCTAGTGAAAACAGAAGGCTTTTTGATTTAATTCTTTCATTACCTTAAAAACTTTCTGCCTGGGGTAAAAGCCACGTGGTTCTTGGATCTCCTGCTGCTATGTTTAATCTGAGAGAACTCCCAGCCTTAGAGAGCACACAGTTCACTGCCTACCCTTTTTTGTTGAACTCTCCTGCACAGCCTGAATTATTACAGGCCTCGTATTAATATACTTTGTAAAAATCAAAGCTGACCGGAAGAGTTTTTTAAAACCACCTCTCAGAGGCCTTATCACGTTTCCAGCTGCCTTGTCCATTTGAAATCTCTACTGGTTTCACTGGGTAAAATTTCAGATGCCACTAATAGATTTCTTTTGCATCTCTTTTAGCTTCGGCTGAAGTGAAATAATATAAAATGACATTTTGCCCTTGAATGATTCTGATGAATACCACTTGTTGCATGTAGATACTCTCTCGAAGTAAAAAATTGCAGAGTTTAGGTTAAAGCCTATGGAGCTGCTACAGGGAAGCCCCCGCTTATTTTTAGGGCACTGCCAGATCTGGCACTTCTAGACTTAGCTCAGTGCTTTGATTAAAGGAGATTACACTTTTTGGAGCATGGCTGTTACTTGTGTTCTCCCATCCTTCTAGTCCCATTTTACTGAGAAAAAAAATGATAGATTGGCTCTATTTCCCTTTCCTTACCTTGTTTTTTATGGAAGTGGGGTACTTGGTTTATTTTGCTTGGTGTTTATGGGAGGAGGAGGCTCTCTCCCAAACCAGCCAAACAAAAAACAGATATACCCTGTGACATCCTATTTGAGCGCTCTCCCTTATGCAGTGCAAAACCTCACTTTCCTGTTAGCTTCTGTTTTGCAGCCTGAACACTAAAATCTCCACAGCAGACAACTGTGTTTGCATCAGCTCCCTCTGTGTGTGTGTGTGTGTGTGTGTGTCTCTCTCTCTCTCTCTCCCCCCCGCCCTTCTCTGCTGGATCCAAATGCTCTATGGTGGCAATGCAGATCTTCCTGACCAAGAAAAAAAAAGTAATTAGACAAAGGGAAAAAGGTTCACCTAGAAACAGACTGCTGCTGCATTTTGCTTCCGGTACGGCTGGAATCAGCCTGCTAGAGACAGGGAGGTTGGCAACTAAGGGCAGAACACAGGAGGAATTTTCTGCCATTGCTGTCTAGCTGTTGCAGAAACAAAGCAGTGAGGGGGAAGCATGCAGCCATCTTAGCTGGCCATTGCAACCAGAAAGCTCCAGCATGCATGCACTTTAGCACACATTGAGGCTCTTCAGCAGGCAGAGGGAGGCCAAATGCAGCCCAAAGGAGAATTTTGCACTGTGCAGTAGAAGCACACAGCCAGCAGAGGGAGATCAAGCACAGACAGTGCACGATAAAAAAAACTTCCCCGTAGCAAAGCAGATGTCCAAAAGCTGCAAAGTCCAATAGAAGAGCAGAGAAATGGCAACTTTTGTGGGCACTGTTGGTCACTTCAACAAAAATTGCAAATTGCAGGTGGTGTATCTTGAACGTTTTGCACAATTTGTAGCTTGCAGCTCCATTCCAGACAGACAAAGTTTCAACCTTGCTGACAGTAATAGGTCCAAAGGTATACAGACTGCTGCATGAGCTATTGTCTCCAATTCTGCCTGGACTGCCTTATATGCCGCAATTAGTGCAGCAATCCAGGAACATTTTCTCCTTCCCCATCAATGATATCGGTTCCATCAATGACATCAGGGAAGCAGAGTCAGCAGCACAGTTCATTGCTGCTCTAAGGAAGCGGGCAGAGCATTGTCAGTTTGGACAAACATTAAGTGATTCCTCCATGACCGGTTTGTTTCTGATTATGCTGTAACCAGATCTGGGAAAAGTTACTGAATGAATCAGTGCTTTCATTCAAAAAGGCTGTTGAGATAGCATTTGCCATGGACACCACAGAGAAGGATTCTATGGAAATTAGTGTGAACTGAGAAGTTCACCTCCTCAATCTGTGAGAGGGGACCACTGGAATGTAAAGAATTTCTGTGTAGCCACTGTGCACAAACTACGTATCTTGAGATAACCTGGTGTGTTCAGTAATCTATTTGCAGAAAGTGCTAGAGTAAAAGACACATTGCTGTAACCTGTCACACAGTTCCACAGAGCAACTGTCCATCAAAGATGACACCTATGAAGACTGACTCTAAGAAAGGACAGAAGTCAGAAATTCATGATGTGGAAAAAGACAAAAACTCTAGTGACACTGAGGGTAAGAGATGGCATCTGGGTTACATCCTTGATTGAAGCAGTTCGTTCAAGACTGAAGCTTGATACTGGAGCTGTTGTCTCACTGATCTCTATGTCTGCTTATCACCAGACATTGTCACAAGTTCCTCTGGATGAAAATCCCATGGTTTTGAAGACTTACACCAGAGAAAAAGTTATCCCCCAAAAGGATGAGTCCAGAGCAATGAGATGGACAACCAGCATTTTACCATCAGATGAGATCTTGGGCAGATGAGCAACTTGTCAGTGAAGGTCACTGTTAAGTCTGACAGCCAGCCAAAAATATTGCAAGCTCAGAACATAAAGCACAACTCTGTGGCCTCTGATAGTTGCTGCTTTAGACCATTTTGTGAACATCAGAGTTTTGTCACCAGATTCACACAATGAGTGGGCAACACCCATCATACCTGTGATCAAGAAGGATGGCTCAGTCCAAATTTGTGGAGATTTCAAGGTGACACTGAATCCAGTTTGATGCACAGACCAGTATCCACTACCTCATATTGAAGATTTGTTTGACATTCTTAATGTAGGATAGTGTTCCTGGAAATTGAATTTTCTCAGTGCATACCTACATTCTTGTTACAGGAAAGGACCAAAAGGATCATCTTTGAAATTTGGATGCTGTCTTGAAACGTTTGGAAGACCATGGACAGAGTACACTGAGACAAATGTGAGTTTTTCAAACCTTTGGTTAAATATCTTGGACACGTAATTGATGCTATAGGCTTAAGGAAATTGCCAGAGAAAGAGAAGATGGTTCTTCAAGTGCCCCCACCAGAGAACCTTTCACAGGTATGTCCATTATTAGACTGGTTTCAGAGGAACAGCCGTGTTAGTCTGTATTCGCAAAAAGAAAAGGAGTACTTGTGGCACCTTAGAGACTAACCAATTTATTTGAGCATGAGCTTTCGTGAGCTACAGCTCACTTCATCAGATGCATACCGTGGAAACTGCAGCAGTATATAAAGTCTGCTGCAGTTTCCACGGTATGCATCTGATGAAGTGAGCTGTAGCTCACGAAAGCTCATGCTCAAATAAATTGGTTAGTCTCTAAGGTGCCATTATTAAACTGTTTAACTACTGTGGTCAATTTGTGCCTAATCTGGCAGCAGTCCCAAGCACAGAAAAAATGGAACTGAACTAAAGAGTGTGATTGTGCATTTAAGGAAGCAAAGAAACTGTTAATATCAACCAAAGTTTTTATACACTTTGATGTCTCATTATCATTGCAATTGGCTTATCATGCTTCACCATATGGAGTGGATGCAGTTCTTTTCCACATTTTTCCAGATGATTTGGAGAAATCAGTTGCCTTCACTTCACACGACAAGTACCAGAGTCCAGGAATTTTCCAGCAAGACTTTGTTCCTCTAGTCAAACCTCCTTCGGTTACCACTCCTAATTTTGACAAGTTGGTGGAAGAAACTTTGGTACCAGATCAGTTGATTCCTGACCCCCCCCCCGACTCTTTCTGTTGCTTAGGACACTGACGCACCATCGCCACCACATTATCCCAAGACAGTGCAAAAACCTGTGGTGTGCCTAGACTTAAATCGTTGAGTTAGTGAGTTACTATTCCAAGGAAGAATATTCCCTTGCAATTTAAGAGTCTGTAGTAGCACACGTGCAACTTTTAGTAAGGTAATAATGTTTCATATTAGCTATATAAAATATAATGTATATATATATAAATAGAAAGGTTTTTTAGAAGTAGGATGGAGGACTGTGATGTCCTGTCCCTTTTAATGGTTGAGCACTGTCCTTGCCAGTGAAAAGGCTCACTTTGTTAGTTTGTATTATAACCTGAACAATAGTCTCCACAGCAGATAGAAGGAGCTGATGGAAATACAGCTCTCTCTGTATTTCCTTCTCTGCTGGATCCAAATATAGCAAACTTCACATGTAACAATCATCTCTACTTCCTATACCCTCTTCGCTACTCCCACTCCTCTTCAACCCTACTCTGCACACACCCTAAACCACAAGGCATCTTCCAAAACTTTTCAAAGACAAGCTCTACCTTACAAAGCTTTCCCAGTTACTAAAACATATCACACAGACAGGATCCAGACTGCAAAAACGTGGCAAAAAGCAAGTGAAACTTACCCTGGGACCTTCGCTCTCTAACCACCTCTGCTCTTTAAAAGAACCAAAAAAAGTGAACTTCTCCCAGGTTTTCTTGTGGATTCAGTTTTTATAAGCTGCAAATCTTTACTAGGGGTTAGATTGTGATGCCTGTGCTCAGACTCAGAAACACCTTACTCCATGAGTGGGGTCACTGACTTCTATGAAACTACTTACAGGGTAAAGTGAGGTACTAAGCATATCAGCCCTAAATTAGTACTGCTTTACTCATGCACAGTTCAATTGTTAAGGCCAGAATAGACTAAAAATGAAGACCTGCAGAAGACAGGACTGTGATGGTAGTTGGAACAAAACAATTCACTAAGTCAGCTCTGTCAGAAGTGAAAGGGACTGAAAGGAGTCCATTGATTTAGTCTTCAAAACAGTCTGACATTTCTGAGAGAAGTATGGGTTGTGTGTGCCTGCTGCTTATGTGCAGAAAAGAACAAAAAACTAAATGTGGTTCACTGATCAACAGGTGTCCATCTTCCTCTGGCGCACGCTGCATTGTGAAACTCAAAGCATTCGTGATCTAACCACTTCTTTAAACAAGGATTTTAGTAGGAGAACTATAGAGCTCAGTGTTTCAAATGGGGAAAGTATTTTAAAGGACTTTTGGGAGAAATGAAAATCTGTAAAAGAAGATAGAGCAAGGATTCCCCCTAATGGAGAAACTGTAGACTTCAATTTAAAAAAAAAAAACAAACAAACACCAATACAATAGACGTCATAATCCACATACAGACTGGATTCTGTACCCTCCAAGTTGGTTAGCACTCTCCCTGATCTTATTAGCATGGCTCCAATTAAGGGTTTGGTTTTGATACCCTTACTCTTAATGAATATACCTTATACCACAAGTAATGCCATTGAAGTCAGTAGAACCATTCATGCAGTACAGTACTACTCAGGGTGAGTAAAGGTATCAAAATCTGATCCCAAGTGAATGGAGACACAGGATGGGTGCTCTTTGGAGGTGCAGACCAGGATTTTGAAATCTGAAACTTCAGCTATTCATGAGCTTTCTAAAATAAGCAAATTCCTGGACAGTGACAAGAACTGTATTCTGTCTGTTCAGTCAGCAGCTACTGAAAATAGCAAGTCAAGTCAGAAGTGAACTGAGTACAGACTCAATATAGGATTTGGTAAGAGAATCTACACCAGCAGTAAATTGAAAGAAAAGTATCATAAAAGGGAAGAATTTACCATTTGGGGTCTTAAGGCCAGATCCCCTAACTCTGGTTGTGTAACACCGCTGAAGTCAGTGGAACTACCTATGGAGGAAGGTCCTACTCAACATGAGTAAGGGTATCAGAATCTGACACTCAAACTACACAGATTTCCAAGAAGAACCAAACTATATCTGCTCCCTCTTGCAGATCCCCATGGTTCTGTGGCTCCAATAAAATAACCCTGACTGGCAAACTGGAACTGAGATCACATCTACACAGTTTACTTTAAAAAACATTAAAATTTAAGGTTTCAGAGTAACAGCCTTGTTAGTCTGTATTCACAAAAAGAAAAGGAGTACTTGTGGCACCTTAGAGACTAACCAATTTATTTGAGCATGAGCTTTCGATCCAATGAAGTGAGCTGTAGCTCACGAAAGCTCATGCTCAAATAAAGTGGTTAGTCTCTAAGGTGCCACAAGTACTCCTTTTATTAAAATTTAATACTAGGATCCCCGTTAGAGCAAATGCACTAGTCTGAGAGTCTGTATCTATAGCTGCTGTTTTTAACTTTACTCTTAGCAACTTAATTAACAATCTAGAGGAAAGCAGAGAATTGAGAGATTTCAATCATGCTGTCACAGATTATTCTTCTCTGTTATGTTAAGACTGTTTGCTCCCAGAATAAAGAATGCCTTAGATATAGTGGTGACAGGCCATTTACTGATTTACCATGGAACACTGCTTGGAACAGTATTTCACAACAAGTTTTTAACTACATAAACTTTATTGGAAACTATACCTAGCAAACAGTACATAATACTTCCATCTTATCTCATGACAACATGGTAAAAAATTGTATTGCCCTCATAGACACAGGCTACGTAGAATTTTAAAAGTACTGCATGTATAGGTCTCACAGTACTTGTTTTTTCGAAGGGGTATGAAAAGTATCAGATATATAGGTAGGGCCCTACCAAATTCATGTTCCATTTTGGTCATTGTCATGGTCATAAGATTTTTAAAAATCATAAATTTGTGAAATTTCAGATTTTAATAGCTAAAATCATGAGTGTTGTAATTTTAGGGGTCCTGACCCATAAAGGAGTTGTGGGGAGTTTGCAAGGTTATTGTAGGGGGGGCTGTGGTAGTGCTACCCTTACTTCTACGCTTCTGCTGGCGGCAGGGCTGCTTTCGTAGCTGGGCAGCTGGAGAGTGGCAGCTGCTGGCCGGGAGCCCGGCTCTGAAGGCAGAGTTGATGCCAGCAGCAGCGCAGAAGTAAGGAGGGTATGGTATGGGATTGCCACCCTGACTTATGTTCTGCTGCCTCTAGAGCTGGGCCCTCAATCAGCAGCTGCCTCTATCAGGCTGCCCAGCTCTGAAGGCAGCAACACAGAAGTAAGGGTGACATGGCATCGTATTGCCACCCTTACTTCTGCGCTGCTGCTGGCAGGGTGCTGCCTTCAGAGCTGAATGCCTGGCTAACAGCCGTCGCTCTCCAGATGCCCAGATCTGAAGGCAGCGCCCTTTTGGGTCAGGCCCCTCAATTTGAGAAACACTGGTTTCCCCTGTGAAATCTGTACAGTATAGGGTAAAAGCACACAAAACCAGATTTCACTGTCTGTGACCTGTTTTTCATGGCCATGAATTTGGGAGGGCCCTAGATATAGGGGTGTTTGTGAGATCAAGGATAATTTTACAGATTTGTAATACCAAAATATTGTTGGTACTGAAGATACTTTGGTTTTGGTTCATGGTGGTCTTTCACCTAGTATGTCCACTATTCTCACCTGAAAAGCAACACTTCCAGAAAAGACATCAGAGTGGCAAAAATGCTGACTGACTGGTGAGAGTGAAGTGCAGATCCCATCTATAGGCTTAATAGCTATTTTAAAAATTGTATCTAATAACTTCCTGGAAAAAGGAGTCAAAATTCTTGACAGAAAATACAGGCGACTACCAGTGCGTATGTGTGGTCAATGTAAAAGCATGGCTATGAGCAGATTTTGTCTGTTCTTTATGTTGGTCAGCAGATTTTTTTCCTTGTATTTTAGATGTGTCCTGGAATAATTCTGATACAGTTAAAGTTTTATCTTGGGATAGGAAATATTGTAGACTAAAGGGATGTTTTAGAGATTTTGCAACTTTAAAAGAGCTCCTCCATTAATAGAGAAATGGGGGAGGGAGGTAAGTTTGAGCTAATCATAAAATGAAAGTTATATCATACCACCCCAAAATAGCTTGTGTTGCTTACATAACATGATGTATGTATGTATTATAGGCACCTTAATCTTCTTGATGTGTATTTGCTGATACAACTCTAGCTCCTACTGATTATTTAAAGTACCACTTGCCCTGAATATCATCTTTTCAGTTGGAAATTCCTCGTAACAGACATGGCAAGAAGATGGAGCCCCTTACATCTAGAAGATTATTATTTGTATTACATGAGTGTCTATGGGCCCCAACCAGGATTGGGACCCCATCATGGTAGGTACTGTACAGACATATAGCAAGACATGGTGCCTGCCCCCAGAAAAGTTCACAGTGTAAACAAGATAGTGTAAACTGTAATCAGAGGTCCACAAAGCAAAACCCTGACCTCAATGAAGTCATAAGAACATAACATCATAACATAAGAATAGCCATACTGGGTCAGACCAAAGGTCAATCCAGCCCAGTATCCTGTCTGCTGACAGTGGCCAGTGCCAGGTGCCCCAGAGGGAGTGTACCTAACAGGTAATGATCAAGTCATCTCTCTCCTTCCATCCATCTCCACCCTCTGACAAACAAAGGCTAGTCAATGACAAAACTCCTATCATGTCAGTGGAGCCAGGATTTTAGCCATTCAGCCCTTGGGGAAATGGAATTTAGTAATTACACATAGCCATTTTGTTTCAGTCATTGTGAGTGGATAAATAAAAGAATGCACCTTTGCTAATGAAATTGTTATATTAAAAGGGTGATGATGAGCTACCTGGTCTATGTACAGAGCATGAGAGTTAATGGTTTCATTTTTTTTAAATGCCTTCAGTAGGAGGGTAATCTCCTCTTATAAAGACAGTTAATGTAATTAGCCAAATGGGTACACTTTTCTGGTGGTGGAGGTTTATTATTAGAGATAAAGGAACAGGTAAAAGCCTGGTGCTAATACAAAGCACTGGGTCAGTAGTTTTTACCCCTAAAGATATTCCTTATATTGGGGGGAATTAGGGGGAGGTTTCCCATTTCTTCCCTCTCTCCCCCCGTTTAATTTTAAAATAAAGATAATGTAATTTTTCCCAGTCTCCTTAATGAGAAATTCCAGTTTCTCACAACTGGCAGCAATACAACATTGCCAGCCATACTGCCTCCCAAGAGACTAAAGCTACTTCAGGGAGTATATATAAAGGCAGGTGGAAAAAATGTGATAGCACAGAGCCAAGTAACATGCCTAGACCGCTGCCCCACAGCTGGAATACCAATTGTTACGCTCATTGCGGAAAGCAGCTAGAAAGGCCATTACTGAATACTTAGCACAACTAAATGGACCAGGAGGGGAAGGGAATTGAGTGAACATGAGGAGTAAACAAGAACCTGTGCCCTCCTGACTTTAGCTTTTTGCAGTTTTGCAAGATGGGAACTCTAGCAATAGTTAACTATTGCTATATGAAATACAGCTGGTTAACTGACAGGCTGAAAAACTCCATACTTAGATTCTGCTATGTAATACTAACAAATTGGGTATAAAAGAGGAAGAAATCTGAGCTCGATGGACACTTGAACACCTCTCAGTTTCCCCTGCAGATGGAAGGCTGGCCACTGGACATCTACAGAAATCCACTCAAAACCTCCCCAAGACCCTGGATAAATATTAATCTAGGTTTAATTTGGGGTGCTCTACTAACTTGTTGCAGAGATGTGCAACTGCTGGAAACTAAAGTAGATGCTTTGACTGAAAGCACTTTTGTTTGTCTGCTTGCATCAACTATCTCTTGGCTGGACAGGCTGTCCCCCCATTGATTTATTTCCTGCCACTTCCTTGCAAAGAGTAAAGTTACTATGAGCTTTGAGTTCAGCAAAACCCCAGGTAACAGCTGCATATGGGCCCATTGTGTAGTACAGGAACCATGGCATAAACACACCCTCCCAATTACCGATCTTTAATACCATTTAACTCCAGAACTAGCAGGCAACAGCAGCAAATGTAATTGTCCTCCCTAACTGCCTATGTAGAATGTTATACTTTGGCTCCTCTGCTTCCCCATCCATATATATAAATCACTGGAGCCTGCAAGGCCTCACAAACAGGTGGAGCTGGGATTCATCACAGCCCCAAAGGAAGGTAATAGGCAGAAGGTAGCCAGGGCATATATGTAGGGAAAGCACTTGATGGACCCCATGTTTGTCATCAGTGGTTTAACAAGGCTCCAGTGCAAGAATAGGGTAGGCGCCCCCTTCCTGATTCTGAAATCTGTCTCCTTTCAAGTCCCCCACAGCCCCTAGCTCCTCTCCAGCCTCATTCCAGCCCCCCCCCACTCCTCTATACCCCCACCTCCTGCCTAGCTCCCCCACAGCATCAATCCAGCCCTACTTTCCCCCAACTCCTACCCAGCTTCCCTCCAATTCCTTCACATCCCACTTACATACCCTTAGCTCACCTCACTCCCCTCCAGTTCTGATCCAGCCCCTACAGCTCTCTGTCAGTCCAGCCCCCCATACATACACAAGCCCTGTTTCAGACTCCCACAAGCCCTCTCCAGCTCAGCTCCACTCCTTCCCTCTCCCGATCCCCTCAGCTCAGATCCAGATACCCCCCCCAATGTCTGTTCCAAACCCCTTTCCCTACTCTGATCCATCTACCCAGTTCCACCCACTTCTGCTCCAACCTAGTTCCCCCAGCACTGTGTTTCCCCCATACCTTCTCCTAGGCATCCTCGCTGGCTGCTTTCACGTACCCAAGGTTGCCACAGAGAACCCCCACTATCCCAACCATCACCCTGCCATGGGAGGCCTTCTGGCCCCACAATTCCCCAGCAGCTCCTTTGGTTAGGCCCCCATAATCTCATGGCCCCCAGAACAACTGCACCACTGTAGTTATGACAGCATTTCACATACAACACCAAGGGACATCCCTGCATACAGAAGTTATTATTTGCCTCATTCCTAGAGCACCGAATAAGAGATAATGTTTGGGTGATCAGATAAGCAAGTATGAAAAATTAGGACAGGCCGTAAGGGGGTAATAGGTGCCCATATAAGACAAAGCCCCAAATATCAGGATTGTCCTTATAAAATCGGGATATCTGGTCACCCTAGATAACGTGTCTGCTCCAAATGGGCTTTTCTCAGATTACTACAAAGCATGAAAATTCCCCTGATATCATGGGACTGGCACAAATGGTATATCTCATGAGGAAGAGAAGCAAAGAACCATTGGCTTTTACTACAGGCCAGTTTTGCTTTAAGAAATCCATTCCAAGTACCTCACAGAGGTTCCAGTAAACTGAATTACATTTACAGTCACTTCTCTAAGCAGAAGTATCATACCTGGTCCAATATCTGCAATTTAAAAGATTGCTCTATGTTCTCTTTCATGTGGGCCTCCTCACCCAGGGGTCATGGATTTGTATCTCTTCATTTAGAAGAGGTCTTCGATATGGGGGCCTGGGCCTACACGACAGAAGTGCTGACATTTGTTTCCATTGTACATTTCTAAGTTGGATCTCTGCACACACACCCCTGCCAGAATAGCTGCACGTGCTGCTCTCTCTGAAGTATTCCATTTGTACAGAGGCTGCAGGCAAGGCTGTCTTTTGTCTCCCCTTCTGTTCACTTTGGCCGTAGGGCCCTTCAGAAATCTTCTGTCTAATTAACAGTTTCAGATTATTTAAATTGGCTCAGTTAAAAAAATCTGTTACTTTAGATATTACCACAGCCTTTATTCCCTTTTCAAGGTGTACGATTAGTATCTCAAAGTCACTGATGACATCATTAGGTGAGATGAAGCTAACACAAGTGCCTCACTTAAAAAAAAGGAGATTTGTCTCATTTAAATATCATCCCATGTCGCCTGCATATCTTTATCAAAATAATGGTTTTCCCTAGAATTTTATGCATTTTACAAATGCTGCCTTTCTGTGTTTCCTACCGGGATATTTCTTCTGTAAATAAATTCTGTATATCAAATGCAATGCACAACAAAAGAATGTAAGCCAAATATACAATTTAATATTTGCCTTTGTATAGAGGCAGAATAGCTTTTTCAGATTTGTTATAATACAAAGAATGGATCTTTGAACACTGGTTTCAGAATGTTTACATATGGAAGAGAAAACAGGCCATCACTCTTCACTGAATTTTTAGTAGGTAAGTGTAAACTTAGGTTGTCTTATATTTTATTTTTTGGTACAGACTACTTTATGGAATAAGGCATGACGAAAATGTTGCTGTTATTAAGATCAGCCTTCTGGTGTTAAACAACATCACTATGCCGACACATTGGAATGATACAATAATATTTTTGGCTTCTGATGCTGAGTATATCTGCCAAATCCTCCAGTGTAGTGCAACCTCTTTAAAGCAGGCAACTGGGGGAATCTGGCTATAGGATTAGTAGAGCAGCCACAGAGTGTCACGTCCCTGGCTTGACTCGTACCCCATGGCATGGTATTTCTGCTTCTTGATTGTTGACTTAACCCTTCTGAACTACTTCTGAATCCACCCAACAAAACTTTATTTTATCATAAAACAAATTTTGTTTCCTTCCAAAATAAATATAAGCTGCACACCCAAAATTCACTTTTTCTGGGGCCATTTGTTTGGGCTAAACTTCCTCTGTCTTAACACTTAGGAACAAAAACTGATACAATTCAGCCTTCTCTTGTTCTTTTAACCTTGTTTCTCATTCAGCAACCTGTTTGAGAACAGATTTTTTACACTATTTAACCAAATCTGCTATTCATATTCTCTGCTATATGTTTTGCTCATACTTTAAATACATTAATAAAAACAACTGTTCAAGATAAAATACTCTGACCAAAAAGATGTTAAATTCTCCCTCAGGGTTGAGCTGCAAACATTAGCCCCTACAAAAACAACAACTTTTGACTTAATTTGGGAATCTTTCGGTCAGCAGAGGGAGCCCTTTATTCAGCGTGAACAAATTCCATTTCACTCATCTTATTTACTTTTAACCTTGATGTTTGAGTTAGAATCAATTCTAAGGTCAAGGCCAGCAAGCAGAAAGGATATCAGAAGAAATGTTTTCTCTCTCTTTTGCCAGGAGGATAGGGCCATTTAATTGTCAGGAACGTTTTCTTCCAATGAGAAGAAAAATGTTAATCCAGCCTTATCTTTCCTCATTTCAGTGTTGGTTTGCAAAGTCCTTGAATGTTTTCAACAAGAGGTAGCTAAGACTTGGCCACAGAAAGCAGGGTTTTCTTTCCAGGACATGATACAGCATGTGTTGTGATAATGGCTATTTTCCTCCCCCTAACTCTTTGCACTGTTGCCTCTGTGTACATTTGCCATCAGTATTGAGGGAGCCATTGTTCATTGTAAGAAAATATAAAAGAACATCATTATAAGTTCAGATTTCTACAGTGGCTTTCTGATCAATGCAGAAGGGTGGTTGGAAAAGAAACATTTTCCAGGAGAATATATTGCACAGAAAAAGAATGCCAGATACTGAAAGAGACTGAAAAAAACCCTACCTACCAGTAGGCAAGACAAAGGATGCAGGTCGAGGCCTTTTCTTTGAAAGCACTGATTAATGTGAGGTCCTGTTACCTGCTATAATCATTGTTTTGTTCAGAGTGAAAGGTTTCCTACATTCCTAATTTGTCTTAGGGATAGTAAAAGAAAAAAAAACTGCCTGCCTGGGTCTGAGGGTGAGACGGCTTCATTTTGCCTTTAGTTCAAAGTGATGGATACAAAGGATGCAGGTTGTCGTACAAATGCTAACTGAGTGATTCACTGGAAAAGTAGCCCAAGGCTCTCATCACTTAACCACTTATCTTGATGAGTGGGGTGAGCTTGGGTTGTTTCTTAAATAAAATGTTTCTGTAGCAAAATTGGCAATAATTGTTAAAACTAGATGGAGAGAAAAAAATATGTATTTATACATGTATACCTGCTCACATATTTAAATAGAGAAGAATTAGATGTTTGTACAGCTCAGTGTGCATGTAATTTTTGCACTAAGAAATGTAAAACATGTTCGCACCAAAAGAAATTCCTCCTTTCCAGGACTTGACAACCCCTGGATAATGGCCCCAATCCTGTTGCCACTGAAATCTATAACAAAAGTCCCATTGAAGTCAAAAGTACAGGATCAGGCCCAATAATTCTCATAGACTTTAAGACCAGAAGGATCCATCAATCATCTAGTGTGACCTCCTGCATATTACAGGCCACAGAACCTCACCCACCCACTGCTGTAATAGACCCATAACCTCAGGCTGAGTTATTGAAGATGAAGGCATGTTGCAGAGGAAGGCAAAAAACTCCCGGGTCTCTGCCAACCTGATGGGGGGAGAAATTCCTTCTCAACGCCCAATGTGACAATCAGTTGAACCCTGAGCATGTGGGCAAGACTGATCAGCCAGACACCTGGGAAAGAATTATCTGTAGTAACTCAGAGCCCTCCCCAACGAGTGCCACATCTCCAGCTATTGGGGATATTTGCTACTAGCAGATTAGCTATATGCCATTGTCTACAATCTCATCATGCCATCCCCTCCATAAATTTATCAAGCTCAGTCATTAATGGCTGTAAAATTCAGCATTCAGACACCACAAAGAAAAGCCTAAATAGACTGATATGATTAGACAAATGCACGCAAACCTCATTGAATGCAGCAGGAGCTGCATGTGCTTATCTGAAAGCAGAATTTTTCCCTCAGTGTTTTCATGGCAAAGTATATGGCTAATGACATAACTGATCTCCCAGGCTACCCCATAGTAGGAAGGGTTGTAGCCCTTATGTAGGGAGAAGGAGGCAAGAAGCCTCCAACTCCCTTCCCCCAGTTCTCCCTCCCTTCGCAAGGGCCACGGCCAGTCACAGTGAAAGTACAAAGTGAGAATAGCATACAGCATTTTGACACGTGAACTGGCAAAAATAGAATTAGAGAACTGAAAAAAATAATTAGATGCAGAATCAAGCAAATGTAACTTCATTCTTTAGAGTTTACTTTCTCTTCTGGGGAAGAGTTCTATTTTTTTTTTTTTATTACTGCAAGCATTCTCATATTTTTACGCTCCTCCTAGCAGCCAGTAGTATGAACCATACAAGAAATGAGCTCCATGTTCTGCAGAGTGGAATTATGAATATTGATTATTTTCATTACAGTAGATCCCAAAGGTCTCACACAAGCAAGCACCCCTATGCTAAGCACTTCACAAAAGATAGCCGAAGCCCTGCCCAGTAAAGCTAAGCACAAATAACTAATTATTTATTAATCTGTGACATACATAAGGTGAAGTGCTGCTGATATTTTGATTGTGTACATTTGCTGTAGCTCACGAAAGCTTATGCTCAAATAAATGTGTTAGTCTCTAAGGTGCCACAAGGCCTCCTTTTCTTTTTGCGAATACAGACTAACACGGCTGCTACTCTGAAACCTGTCATTTTCTTTATTGTTCTTTTAAATTCATGCTCAGAGCTCTGGCTGGATGTTCTTTGGTACAGAGAGTTTTAAGTAAAAAATAAATCGGTCTGGGATTTCCAGAAGTGCCCAGCATTGACCTAACTGCTCTTATAAACATCAGTCCATCACTCCAGGGGTTTGAAAATTCCACCCTAAATTATAAGCAGCAGACATAGTTAAGGTTGCCTGACGCTTTCTGTTATCAGGCCCTGTTTTCAATTGCTTATAAAAAACTTTGCCAAACTTTTTGAACTTATATTTTCCATACACCAATTGTCTGCCTCAGGTTGAAATCTTTTTGGAAAGGTTCAGCTAAACCAGTTAAGCTGGTTTTGAAAACAAAAGAAAATGTTGTTTTGCCCCTGTGAAAGAGAGTTCATACAATTGTTTTGTTGAGAAGCTTTATTGCCTCCATCATTTTCAGCAGGAACATGAGATGTTGCAGTGCATGCATGGCCTTTGAGTCAGGAATATAACTTTAACCATCCCTGTGAACTTTCGCCTAAATTTGGCAAGTTATAAGACTCTGGTGTTGGGGAGAAGCACAGTTTCCACATGCTCTGTAGAAATCTGTTAGAGTTTGACAGCTAAATTCTCTGAAGATTCTTTCTGCACTGAGCATGCTCTGTCCTAAGTCCTGCAGGGACTCATCAGGACTTTCCCAGTAATTGTTCCTCAAGGTTGCTGGGGATCACAGTGGTGATATGCATCAGTATTGAGTGCAGGGAGACCGTCTTTATTGGGCTCTCCATACTTGGCCTGCTAGCACCCAGACAGCATTAAGGAGGAGGGATTGAGGAACAGGAGAGGTGGTAGGGGAGAAATGGTGCACTGAGTGAGGCAGGGCTCCTGTGGAAAATTTGTATAAGTCACGTAATTAAAAGCAGTCTAATGCATATGCACAAGGGGGCATGGGCAACCTTAAAGACCAACTTAAGTGTTTGAGTTTGCAACCTTAAAATTCTTTTAGTGAAGTTTCATTAGTTAATATCTAAATAAAGTGTCAATGCAAGTTGTTTTTGCCCTAAATGTCCTGTAGCATAGAGTTGTTCTGAACTGAAGGAGCACGGCAGGGTTTTTGTTCTGGAACGGGATTTATTGGGGGAAAGGAGAGAGTTATTTGTCATTTTAACACACACATTCTGGGTCAAATACATTTGTAAACTAGTGTCAGCTGGTTAATTTTTCTTTTAAGTTGTGACAAGCTGAAAGGTCATCAATGCAATAGTATTGCAATAGTATTTTAGATTAAGGTTATCCAAGTCAATTGGAACACAGTCAGATGTCAATTTTACCACTTTTTCTAGAGTTCTAAAATTTTGTATCAACTGGCTAATTGCTCAAATAAACAGAAAAAAAGATTTGACTCTCATTTAAATAGTTATTTATGTGTGTGACATTTTTAGACTAACTTACAGTGTACGGTACCACAAGGAAACTGGTGTAAATCCTAGAATTTATGAGTCAGGGATAGAACTGTGCTTCTAACTTTCTGAAGAAATTTCTTCAAGGTTAGTACCAAGCTTCTGACTTTTAAGAGGAAGACACCTATCAGCAAAGCTAGATCTGGTCACAAGAATTCAGATACATCTATCTGCAAACCTGAATACTATTTTTCCTCCCTTTCATTTTCACTGAAGCTTTGAAGCAAATGTGAAGGGAGCCAGAACTGAGCAAATTATCCGAGGACTGAAACATTTTTGACGTATGTCTTGAGTGCAGAGCAAGTCATTTTTTTCCTTCTTCATTGCGGTAGCTTTGTTTCATCTCAAAATGTGAATGACAGCAGCGATGATGGAAAGATTGGACTGCTGGCCTTAGTTCCCCTAGTTGGATACAGACAGAAACAGCATCTGATGCCTTCTTTTAGGAGCCTCAGAGCCTGTTCAGCAGAAACATTTAACTACTTTTTTGCTGAAGGAATTGTGTAGTAGGTAGGATTCCATTTCACCTCAACTCTTTTTACAGGTCTGTGTGCTAATAGATTTTTGCTCTAAATGGAGTGGCTGAAATTTCAAACCCACTTGCAACAAAACTGCTGAATTTGCTATGCTAGCATGAGAGATTCACAAACCCCAAAACTACAGCTAGGGCCCAGAAAGGAATTACTGTCCAATCCCTGCCTTCATCCATCCCCATGAGGTGATGAAAGAGAGTTCTTTGGGGATTGTTAAGACCCTCCACTAACCTAGGAGAATGCCGTATGAAATCCTACTTATTAAAAGCCAAGAGCACCGGAATTGCTGGTATCATGTATCGTCATTTAGACGACACAGTTTTAATTAGTTCTTCCTCTCCCCGCACAACCCAGATGATGGTGGCTTCTATTAAATTACTTTCTTCTGTGTCTTGCATGATAAAGGTGCAAATACTGCACAATGCTGGTCAGTAATCAAATATTTCTATAAGTAAGCAGAAATAGCTATATGCAATATAGCTGGCTCTCCCTGTATATTTAGGGAAGAACAAGACATTTTTAGTCGCCCTTGAACACCCAGTGATATAATTGCACTGAAGGATAGGAGTTCTTTGTTGGATGAATACTATATCTTTGCACTCAGAACCAGAAGTTAACTGGTGTGATACCAAGAGGCCTCCTTGCTACTCTTACTTTCTGTGGAAAACTGGGTGTCCCTTTTGTCTTTGGCATAGTCCTTTCACATAATGGCTCAGTTACACAGAACAGCTTCTAGTTTCTGTGGGAAGAGAATCTATGTTCAATAATCTGGAGTCTGACTGTCTTGACAAATATGTGGTGTAGACCAAGAGCCAACTTCTCCCCTACACCAATGTCCTAATTGTGTGGAGGAGGTGGGAGCTGTCAAGGATACAGTGACAGTCCCTTGCTTCGCCAGCTGCCTAAACCCTGACAAGCTAAAGAAGTCTAGGGGCTGCTGTAATTTACAACAGCTGGTTTAGTGACCAAAAACCAGGTATGAACTGGGGGAGCACACCAAAGCTTTGCTCCATCTCTGCACCGTCTCCTATACTGGGTGGGGAGGAGGGCTTACATAGGAGTCAACTCCATCAGCTTTATACCAACTAAGTGTTTCCCCCTGACAATAGGTTAATTCTCAGTCAGGTGGCTGCAGACAGATTTTGTGCCACTCAGGCATCACAAAGGGGCCAAAACCAGGGAAGAGTATCTGGCCTCTCATTTTGTAAGAGGTCTTTTCTGGCAGTTGTCAGATTTTTCTTGTTCATTTTATGAACTCCTTTTTCTCTTAGGTACATCCTTTGAGTGCTGAGGGTGAACAAGTTGCCCAAATGTATTTATAGAATCATAGAATATCAGGGTTGGAAGGGACCTCAGGAGGTCATCTAGTCCAACCCCCTGCTCAAAGCAGGACCAATCCCCAATTAAATCATCCCAGCCAGGGCTTTGTCAAGCCTGACCTTAAAAACTTCTAAGGAAGGAGATTCTACCACCTCCCTAGGTAATGCATTCCAGTGTTTCACCACCCTCCTAGTGAAAAACTTTTTCCTAATATCCAACCTAAACCTCCCCCACTGCAACTTGAGACCATTATGCCTTGTCCTGTCCTCTTCTACCACTGAGAATATTCTAGAACCATCCTCTCTGGAACCACCTCTCAGGTAGTTGAAAGCAGCTATCAAATCCCCCCTCATTCTTCTCTTCTGCAGACTAAATAATCCCAGTTCCCTCAGCCTCTCCTCATAAGTCATGTGTTCCAGACCCCTAATCATTTTTGTTGCCCTTCGCTGGACTCTCTCCAATTTATCCACATCCTTCTTGTAGTGTGGGGCCCAAAACTGGACACAGTACTCCAGATGAGGCCTCACCAATGTCGAATAGAGGGGAACGATCACATCCCTCGATCTGCTGGCAATGCCCCTACTTATACATCCCAAAATGCCATTGGCCTTCTTGGCAACAAGGGCACACTGCTGACTCATATCCAGCTTCTCGTCCACTGTCACCCCTAGGTCCTTTTCTGCAGAACTGCTGCCTAGCCATTCGGTCCCTAGTCTGTAGCTGTGCATTGGGTTCTTCCGTCCTAAGTGCAGGACCCTGCACTTATCCTTATTGAACCTCATCAGATTTCTTTTGGCCCAATCCTCCAATTTGTCTAGGTCCCTCTGTATCCTATCCCTGCCCTCCAGCGTATCTACCACTCCTCCCAGTTTAGTATCATCCGCAAATTTGCTGAGAGTGCAATCCACACCATCCTCCAGATCATTTATGAAGATATTGAACAAAACCGGCCCCAGGACCGACCCCTGGGGCACTCCACTTGACACCGACTGCCAACTAGACATGAAGCCATTGATCACTACCCGTTGAGTCCGACAATCTAGCCAACTTTCTACCCACCTTATAGTGCGTTCATCCAGCCCATACTTCTTTAACTTGCTGACAAGAATACTGTGGGAGACCGTGTCAAAAGCTTTGCTAAAGTCAAGAAACATTATTGCCTTCAGAGATGACCAGGAACGCTTCTGGAGGTGATATCATAACAAAGCTTGACTCATAAAATAAATAAAATCTCCAAAGATTGTCCCCACAGTATTCAGAATATGTACTTAAACATGAAAAATGTAGGGTATATATTCTATACTTGGATTTTATTAACAGATATTATTGTATTTCACAAAGAGTATCAATGAAAAATACTAATAAGATTATTAAAGTGACCTGATTGGTGATGAAGAATGTTTCATAGAAATTCAACAAAATCCTACAGGATGTACTTCAAGAAACCAAGTCTTTATAGGTGACAACTGCTTGTAAACTCCAAGAGAGAGACAAGGTGGGTGAGGGAATCTCTTTTATTGGACCTACTTCTGTTGAAGAAAGTGACAAGCTTTTGAGCCCCAGTGCTTACACTCAGGAAGAAGGACGAGAGCATACCACATGTAATGTGAGCCAACAGTGGAAAACAGATTTTTTTTTAAAATGGGATTAAGAACAAGATCCCTTCCACAAAGGCAATAACTATGGTCTAACAGAGTGAAGAATGTACATAATGCCAGGGAGGACACCCTAGGTTCAGAAGCCAGTATTAAGCAACAAAAAGCTCTGTTGGTTCTACAATATATATCGGAATACAAATGTAAGGCTGAACACTAGCATCCTATTCCATGGACATTTACTGATATGTTTTTCCAATGTAATGTGTGAGCAGTGTACTGCTAGAAACTTCAACAACTCTGCTTCAGTTATGGTTTCTGTTTCTTGTTGTGGAGTCCAAGAAGTTTTTCATTGTTCTATTGTAACTCAACAACAACATGTGCTGATCTCATCTTATTCTCTGGGATCCTTTTAACTTCTTGTAAGAAAGAGGAATGTCAAAACAGGCTCTGATCTGTAGGGTTTAATATCTATGTCTACATTTGTATACACCCCCGACCATCAAAGTCCTTTACAGATATTAATGAATTAAGCTTCATAACACACTTACGTAGGTGGGATAATTTAAGCATAGATAGGCTTAAGGACTTACGAAAGTTCACATAGCAGACAAATAGAACACAGAACTCTTGACTTCCAGCCCTGTGTTTTCACCACTAGAGAATGTTTCCTCTAGACTTATTTTCTAATAAGTAAAATTAGAAGACCTAGGGCTGTCAGCAAAGTTTTATTTGGTATGGCCTCTGACCAGTGGGATAGTTGCTGGATGGGTCATGTTCCAGGCCCAGGTAAAGAGATGGCTTAGCCAGGTTCCCAAGGCAATAGCACCTGAATGCAAGTGTTGCTGAAGTCTATAAGGCATCTGAAAGTGCAGCTAAATGCTTTTCTTTCCCTCAGTAACCAACCGCTGGCCTATTAAGATAAATCAAAGTTCACCTAGGATTCATAACATGAGTAAGCTGCTTTATAAAGTTAGTAATTGCAAAGCTATGTACAAATACCTATTAGATCATCATGGACACTAATACCAGGTAAGCCATATGTTACCAAATCTGGCCAAACTGTGAAACAGAAAAACTTGTAAACAGAGCTCTGCGAATAACTGAATTTTCAGTTCAGTGACTGAACCAAAGAAAATATAATTTTTGGTCCAACAAAACACTTTGCTTGAGTTTAACTAAGTAAAATTAAAAATTAAAATTAAAAAAAAAATCAGGACATTTCATTTTGATGTTTTCCAAATGAACCTTTTGGAATCTTGAGTTTTTTCTGACCAAAATATGGCAAATTCAACACAGCTACGCAAAAAGTTTGTCAACCCAAATCTTCATGTTTCAGCAAAAGTAATCCAAAAAAAAAATTCCACCCAGTTCTTCTAATAAGCTAATTTAAATGACAGAGTGCAGACATCCCCAGGTACACACTGAATAGGTTTATATTGTATCACTAGAAAGCCTTGCAATCAAATTCATCTCTGGTGCAGGCACAGTAAGAGCAAAGATGCTACACCAGGAAGGACTTTGACCCTTAAGTAGTCATTCCTGGCTATATTAGTGTGCATTTAATATAACTATCTTATTATAATTCATTATAATGGTAGGAAGTTTTTCCTAATGTCCAGTCTGTCAGGGTGGTTAAGCATGGGAACAAATTGCCCAGGGGGGTTGTGAAATCTCCATCATTGGAGATTTTTAAGAGCAGGTTAGACAAACACCTGTCAGGGATAGTCTAGATAATACTCCCACCTGACATGCAAGGGACTGGACTAGATAACCTCTCAAGATCCCTTCCAGTCCTACGATTCTATGATTATAACACATATAAAAGCAACAACTTGTGGATTGCAGTAAATACAGATGAGACATGAGTGAATAATGACCTAACTTCAAGCGTTGCCTAGGTAAGTTGTACCATTAGCATTAGCTGACAAAATATAAATCTAGTCCATTACGTTAATGCATATCTTTCCAGTGCTCTATATACTGCAACCATACAAAGTATTCTGCTAACTCGGTCATCATTTTCCGATATAACATCAAAAATAAGCAGATGTGCATAGATAGAGGAGCCTAACTTTTGACTAGGAAGAACATTGTGAACCTCTAAGTTAACATGAGCAGGTGATAAAGAAGGTCAAATAGCTAATCCCAGCTGCCAATACAGGGGAGCTACATGAAAAAGTCTAAAAGCCAGGTATTTAGCTTTACCCCAAGGGAACACAGTTTGTTTTTCTAACTCAGTGTGTTATTTTCTTTTTAGTCATACCACAAGCACTTTCCCCCTATATGGTTTGGCAGCCCATTAAAGCTAAAATGCTGAAGCTGGTAGAGCAATAAAGTTGAATAATTGCTGCCTACAGTCTTTTTCTAAGTTACTTGAAAGATGACCATTATAAGATAGATTTACTTCCAGTAAATGATATATTTTAAAGGGTGTGCATGGAACAGATGAGGCTGGCTGGCAAAAAGTTACTGTAAGTGGCAGTGAAGTGTAGAGTAAATCACTTGATCAGAAGTAACTCAAAGCAGTCAGTTCAGTTAACCAGGACCCTGGTATAAACCTCTTTAAACTCAAATCTGTATTGCTGGCACTGCCATAAGCATTTATAGCTAAATGTCAGATCTGCTATTACCTTTCTTGGCCTTGTAAGTAAATCCACATCAGTGACCAATGTTCTAAAAATGAATTTCAACAGTGAACTTGTTCTAGGTTTTTGCTCACTTAGCAGCTGTGATTTAAAAATAAGCATCAAAACTAGCATCCATAAAATAGCATCAGAGCCAGCTTCCTAGAATTAGGCATGCTACAGTTCATGAATTGCTGTTAAGTGGATTCTAGATTCCTGACATTTTAACTAGGGTGACCACCCAGCTTGTTTTTAAGCATATCCCTTATTTGGTGCCTAATGGCCTATATTGGGTAAGACGACACTAAAAATATTTGCTTGAATAAGAGTGTTTTTCAAGCAATAATCATGTAAAGGATCATACACTGTGACTGAGTGTATGATTTTGTACCATGAATTGCTTGGTGCTATCCGTCAAATGGAAGTTGTCTTATTTTTGTACCTTTACCCTTTGTTTCCTTTAACTATAGGTGATCACCCCACTTAGAACGTTTTTTTAGATTATGGCTAGTCAGTCAAAGCTGCCATGTTGCCTGTCTTTTTTAAAGATATTAAAAAATAGTTTTATTCTCAGGTTGTGTGGAATAATGGAACTGATCTAGAAACTAGTCTGAAAGAGCCTGAAATCAGGCGCTCTCTCTCTCTCGCTCTCTCTCCTGAGATCCCTAGTGGAAATTCCAGTAGACTACATTAAAATTCATCAACTAGTTTTAGGCAGTCGTGCTTTCAGTTGGAGGACCAATGGACTCAGTCACTAGTCTTCCCCTGCTCCCTTTGGATGGATCCTTAGAAGCATTCTCAGCATACTTCCCTCTCCCTCCATTCTGTGCACCACACCAATTCCCCTGGCCAGCACATACAGGAAGTCTAGAGCCATGTGCTCATTCCTCCCCCTCCTCATCCCTTTCCCACACACTCACTCACTCCTAATAGGAGGTTGTGGTGTCAGTTCCTGTGCTCCTGGGCACAAGAGCCCAGCCCAAGAGCTGGGTAGCCCCACCCCCACCCCACCCCACCTTCCTATGTAAGGTCAAGGGTCCTTGCCATCCTGAGCGTCCTGTGCAGCTGCATCAGGTCTGACTAGTCCTCACACCACCCTTTGAGGCAGGTAGGCAAGTATTGTTATCCATGTTTTACAGATAGGGAAGCCAGATTTTCCACCATCTTGCACCTTGTACAGACATTTACACCTGTACAAATGGGTGTAGAAGTTATTAGCCGCACTGCAGTAGCACTTCAGCTCCCAAAACAAGGATCAGAGCCACATTGTGCTAGGCATTGTAGAAAAACAAAGCCCTGGAGAGCTCAAGAATCTTAAGTTCAGTTTAAGACTGAGTTGGTTCTGTTTTACACTCCCTTTGCATAGGGTAAAGGACTACACAAGGTCCAGGGCAGAGGAGAATCAGGCTGGGAAAAGGAATTTGTCCAGGTCCACCCAGTGATTCCCTGGAAAAGGGATTAGAACACAGGACTAAGAACTCATTCTTTCAGGCCACACTGCTATCTAACCAAAAAGCATGTATGCAAGAGAAAATATGAAGTGTGGGTTGTGATTTATTGTGCCCTCAGGACATTTGCTTGACAGTATGGGCTATTTGTACTGATAAAATATTCAGGGATGGAAAGATCCCTTGTAGAACATCAATATTTTATAGTTCGAGCATTTAATGGTATTAATATCCATGGGGAAATTATGGATCTTTAACCAATAAAATAATACTACTGAGGCTATTCTGATACCTGGTCCATCCACTTATGAGTACAAAAGATTAAATTAAGAGGAATTCCAAATTTAGACAACCATTGTTTTAAAAAAGTTATAACTGTTGGTAAAAAACAAAGAAAAGGAAGCCAAAAGGGAAGGCTGAAGGATGGGGTAAGGCAAGAACATAGGAAACGTGATAAAGCAGAGAAATCCCTTACTCCTATGGGGAGTACACCATATTACAAGCTGAGTTTTATATTTACTATTGAAGAACGAAAATTCCCTCTCTCCCAGATGAAATGAAGTTAGCACTTGCTTCAACTCCATAAAGCAAGCTTCAAGCCTCCTGGAGCTAGATTTTAGATACCCAAGAACAGAGGTCCATTCAGTCACCTGCATTCCCATACCAACATCAAATGTAATTTTAAAAGTGGTCTTGTGTCATCTTAACAGAAAGATATAATCCTTTCTCCCTCAGGTGCTTTGCAGTAATTCTTAATCAATAGAAACATATCCATCTTTAATCTGTTAATTTATTAATGCTGCTATAATAGGGAAACCTGAAAATTGGATAGCGTATGACAGGCTGAATGAAAGCTCTGTATTTTCTACTTCCTAACAACTCTTATTTGTGAGTGATGACAACATCTGACCCTGATTACTGAACAGTATTCCCAGGTTTCCCTTGAAGATAAAACATTATGTCTTTAGTAAAGCAAGCGTACACTAAATAACATGCCAACCTACAGTCTATTCTCATTGATCTTGTTTGCATTTATGCATGTTTGTAAGTATATCTGATCAGGTAGAAAAGTGTTGATTTAGTAATTCATTTATCATCTAAAATATTTATAAGTGAAGCTGAGTCATTATGGCAAAGGCAATGCTGCTATACTGGTCAAAATTAAAATACGATACTTGAATGGAATTTTTAAAAGACTATGAAATAGATCAACTAAAAGAAAACCCACACCTCAAAAGAACACATTCAGTTCTGGTCACTTCACTTCCTAGTGATATAATGCAGATTATGAATGTTCAGAAAAGGGTAATGTAACTGAGCCAGCTGCTTTCCATGCGCCCCCTCATGGCCTAGAGTCATGCTATATGCTGCTTGCCTCAGTTTTCCTGCTTAGATTGTTCAAAATAAACTTCACTTCAGGCATTTTCTTGGTCAAAGAATGTCCCTCTTTGAGGACTGGGTTTATTAATATAACAAACTGTAAATAAGACTCAATCCCAAAACAAAGCCCTTTCATATGTCCACATAACTCAAGGCTTTTCTTCCCCCCAGGCCTTCCTAGTCTCTCCCAGGCCTCCCTACCAGGAGAGTTTTCCACACTCTCTGCAGACTCTGCCAGAGTTTCATGAGCGTCTCCCCATTTCACTGCACCTTGCTGCTCCTTTTATACTGGAATTGTCTGACTGCTGTCAGGTGAAGCTCATCCTGTAATCCAGGTTGGTTAGCCCAGGCTCTCCAGGCCATGACAGGGCAAGCCACACTATCCTATACCCCTCACTCCTTTGAAACTTGCCCACACAAGGGTAACCTACTTGAGAATATTTTTTCCTCTAGTTACCAATGCCTTTGCCCCTTACCAGATAGTTTTCCCATCTGCAAACCCTCTAATTCTCCTTCCAGTTCACTCACCATGATAAGCTGGGCATCGCTCTCTCTTCTCAAGTCACTTGATGCTCCTCAGCTAGCTCATCCCTTTCCTTCAGGGCCAGCTGCCTGGCTTCTTCCAAAGCAGCCCACTGATACGTCTCCACCAGAGCAAACAGGCTTTCCATAATTCCTCCTTCCAGTGCTGTACTGCACATCTTGGCAGGTGTAAGAGATGTTTTCATGACTGCAACATCCACTTTCACTGCAGCCTCAATGTTCGTTCCCTTTTCCCAAACACTAACAACCCTACCATTGTCTGGGCGTCCCCATGTTTTGATCATGTTTCCCAGCAGCCAACTCTGGCTTTATTTTCTCCCTCTGCTTAATCACTCTAGGGGTTGTGAAGGCCATCACCACCTCCACTTGTTGCCCTCATCTCTGGCATCCAGGGCTGAAACACTTCTGTGAACATACAGGATGTTCCCCTCCCTCACCCCCTTTGACTCTCCCTCTGAGATGCTCTCCAGCTACAGGGCTGTTCCCTTCCCACAGACCTCATTATTCATTATTTTCCTATTAATGTGCCCCCTCTTTCCACATCTAAGATATTTGGACAGACCCTTACTCCAGATCCCTCCCCTCCAATGCATCTGTTTTTTTTCGAACTCATATCCCTCCTCAGTACTCAGACTACTTCCTGGGGTATTCAGATCTTTGGTACCTTCGTCTTCCACACCAAAAACAGAGATTCCTTCTTTGTAGGAAGTAATGGTCTTATTGCCAGTGCTGCTGGGCCCCAAGTCCAATCATCTGTACCTGCTGCTGTGTGACCCACTGTGCCTTCTGCTGCCGCCTGCATCTACTGCTGCTGTTCATCCAACAATGAACACCCTTCTCTACATCTGACTTGTCCCACACCGTCAGATTTCCTCCTTGGTGGGAGGGGGCCAGCAGGATTCAGCCACATAACTGGGACAGCTACCGCCCATGCACACCCCCCTCAACGTCATAGGGTCACACTACAGGGGGTCTCTCTCTTTCCCCTTTGGACTGCCCAAATAAACTTCACTTCAGGCTTTTTCTGGTCAAAAATACCCTTTCTTGGGGACTAGGTTTAACATAAAATACACTGTAAGTAAAACTCAAAGTCCATTCATAAGTCCAGACAACCCAAGGTTTCTTTTCTTCCCCCCCAGGCCTCTCTGCCTGGAGAACTTTTCTTACTACCTGCTGACTCTGCCATGGCTTCCTAAGCTACTTCCCCTATTCCTGCTTCTTTTATACTGGAACCACCTGATTCCTTTCAGATGAGCGTCATCTGTAATCAGGGTTGGCTTAGCCCCAGGTTTTCCCATGCATGGAGCAAGAGATCAGACAGCTTTATATGTAATGGGGCATTCCAATGACTCTGCTTCATTCTGGTATATGCAACAACAAAATCAGTCCCTGAGACTTTCAGTCTGTATCTGAGAGGAGTAAGGATAAAATAGTTGAAGAATACAAAACTCATTAAATATTTTAAACCTGAGTGATCTTACCTAATCACTTATCTCAAAATAAAAGGTGAGACATGAAACTGAAAGATAGGAAACAAAGTAACTTAAAAAAATGCATATGGACCTCACTCAGCTCTTGTTTAATCGTGTGCAGTGCCATTGACTTTGATGGAATTACATGGGATGTAAATCGGGACAAATTTTGGCCTACATTTTTTAGTAGTATATTTTTTAACTTTTAGAATTCATTGTTGCTGAAATTCTTGGAAAAACAGGAAGTTCTAAAAATGGTTAGATAATTTTATGAGAGGCTATATTAGGGGATGAGCTATGAGAAATTTTTACAAAGAAACCTGACTGTTTACAAGATTTGGGAAAGAAAATTTAAAGTGTTAGAAAATGAGATCATTAAAGGCAAGGACTCATATATTCGGAGCTCCAAAGACACTGAATTTAGCACTGAATCCACCCCGTGCCACAAGAAAACTTTGCAAACATGAACTGAGTGCAAACTAATGCATTGCTGTCTGAGTCTGCAGAGAGCCTGGGGAAAAAAAAAAAGAGAGGCATGAACTGTCTCATTTCACTTTACAGTTTGACACTTAAATCCAAGGATGACAATTTAAGGTTTCTATCCTGAAATGGACACCTTGCACAGAGCCCCATTTCACCTCCACAGTTCTCTTTGCAGGATTGGAGCCTAGAAACAACACTGCTAACTATTTCACTGCTGATCTTTTAACAGGAAAATCCAGGCTAATGAGTTTACATTAAAATCCCCAAATGTCTCCCACTTTTCCCACTTTTGTGAAAAGCCCCAGTTGTTCCTTATCAAGTTCCCAAAACCTCCAACTTCTTGTCTCTGTGGCTAAGCTGGCTGTTGTCAATACAATGATATGCATATATTGACAATCTATAAGGGCAGAATGAAACAGATAGAGGTGATCATCTTCTTTTGTATGATTAGCAATGTTTACAAGTTAATGAGAGATCTAAAATCTATCTGAGGGCTTCAGGAGATGTGGAGTGCACCTTTGCTGTATTTCTTGGAAAGGAAAAGATTGTTCACAATGTGTTTGATGGTTTGGAGGTCTACATATTCACTCTGTGGCGAAGCCTTGTTTCTCCATTTGTGCATCAGCTCCACACACCTTCCACATAATGTCCTAATGCAGCTGATAGTTATCCACTGTCTATGGTAGAGCAAAAAACCAGGCAGTTTGATGGTGGGAACATCTATGGAGGTGTTTATTGTTTGTATCAAGCTTGTCCACTGCATCTGCCAGGTGTCTTTTGGGTCAAAGCTGGATGACAGAAGAGCTTCTACGAGCACCCAGAATGGTCAGCAGGACTTAAGGTGAGTAAACAAGGGTGTCATGGAGCATGAGCTTTTGATTAGTGAGAGCTTTCTTCTAATTGTGCAACGTACCCATCTCTCACCAGATGGCTGGAGGAAGGATGCTTGTGAGGACTGGAAGCCAAGGCAGCAGAGTGGACTTCAGGGTGCCAGTTACAAGTCTCATAGCTGCATATAAGTGGATATCAATGAGGTCTATGTGCAAGCTTCTTCCCAGACAGGTGCAGGGTACTTGGCTTTGGAATAAACCAAATCTACCATTGCCATTCACAGCATTTGAGCATCACAACCACAGCTAGAACCTGATAACTTTTGGGTGATATTGATACGACTCTTTGTTCTATGGCTCACCTGCATCACATGTTGACAGGTAAGGCTGCGATTGAGGATGACGCCTAGGTAGCAGGAGTTAGGGTTGTGAGCAATTGCCTTGCCGCAGAAGTTTATATTCAGAATTATCTTAGCTTTCCATCTCAGCAATTCTGAAGCTGACACCATAGGTTTTAATGGATTGGGTTTGAGCTGCCAGTACCAAAAGTAGTTTTCCATCCTCTTCAGATCAGCATTAAGGGTGTCTTCCACTTCTTTGAGTGTTGCGGCCTGTGTCTTTAGTGCCAGGTTGTCAGCATAAATGAACTTGCAGCATGTCATTTTGGGCACATCACTTATATATATATATATATATTTTTTTTTTTTTAAAACGATGTTGCTAGTACTGATCCCTGTGATTTTGGTAGAGTTGGAAAGGACCACTGTTAGTTGGGTGGCTTATACACATATATTGTCAGCTCAGCAACTCAGATACTGATCACAAAACCATCATCCATTTCTGGCAGTGCTTTGGCTATGCCTTTTAGTTGTGACCAGATATAAGTAGCCATTCTGTGTTTTGGATGGTTTTGGCTAGAGAAAAGGACATATCCTGGTATCTTGAGACACGCTGAGTCTTCTTCTGCAATGTGTGTTTCTTGCATTGCCGGACATTGATGTTATTATCCATCAGCAGCCTCACAGTGGCAATGATAATATACAACATGGCCAAGTAATATTGCTGTAAGAAACTTGTTATACATATCGTTCCGAATATTGCTTTGACGGATTTAACATTTAATATTGCAACAAATTGGCATTTTGCTCAAGATTTGAGACCTGTAAAACTAGACCTCTATAAATAATTATAAACACTAGTAGCACCCAGTGTTTATAATTATTCACAAAAAAATATTTCACAGCTAAGAATGGATTGAAAATATTTAAAAGATTAATTAAACCTGAAGTGTTCAAACATGTCATTTCGGAGACTCAACCAATGCCAAGTTCTGAGACAGAAACTTTACCAGGCATTGGCCAAACAACATTACATGGCACAACAGGAAATCAGTGCTTGGCAACAGGCCATCTTCTAAAGCTTTCATCAAATGTTTTAATCACCAAAGATTATTATTCCAACTTTAAGAAGCTTAAGTGATTTATCTTCATGTGTCTGGCAAAAGAAAGTCAGCAGTCATTTTGAGAGAGGCACAGCTATTGTCCTCAGTGATATTGTATACTGTCAGGAAGTAGAACAATTTACATTGCATACTTTGTGTAATCCTTACATTCCTGATTGTGTAAGCTGCAGCAGGAATTCCTTATGTGATGATGACCATGTACTTCAGTGTGAAATTGTACATAATACTGTACCAGTGTTCCCCTCTTCTTTTCCTTGTAATGTAATTATGTGTTATTAAAGTGCGTAAGAATCTAAGATTGAAAGGAAAAGCTTTGTTCTCGCTCTTTAAAAGGTTACAAGGTAATTGTGCCTTGTAAGTGTTGTAGCCTATAGAAATGATGTTTATATAAAAATGTGCTGAAATGTACATAGGCCCAAAAATTATTTATTCTTGATTAGAACGGGTTAATATTAGATCAAATGTCATTCTGAAAGTGTAAGTAATATATAAATAGGCTTGGAAGGATTAGATTTTTGTCAGTAAATTATTTCACCATATTCACACCAAACAGGCAAAAAATATTTCCATGAATAATAATCAAAATTTACAGATACGCAAAGTAAGAAAAATACTGCTTGAGAGGTTATTTGTGTTTGATTTAAGGATATTTACTTTGTATCGGTTCACATCTGATGTGGACAATCTGTGTTTTAATGTTTATAAAACTTTAACTTTTTGAAACGCAGCATCTGGTATTATTAAATAATTATTGTCTAACTCCCCCATAATTTCCTGCAACTTTGAAATATATAAATAGATAAAAATCCGGAAAAAATGCTAAAAATCCATAATTTTGCACAACTGTGAAAATTTAAATTGATAAATATAAAAAAGTCCTTAAAAATAAACCTTCCTAAAACTCCTTTTCTTTTCTATCAAATATATTATATATTTCTTGTAAAAAGAAGGTAGTTCTTATAGGATTGCTTTCCAATAAGCAAGTGATCAATAGTCTAACATACACAAGGTAAAGAGAAACCAAATTACCTGTTGAATTATAGACTAGCTGTAGACTTTTGGTTTCTGCCTCTGTTCTTCTCATCCTCCTGGACTGTCAGTTAGGGTTGTTTTCATCATGTCTTCTGTGCATAAATAGAAGTTTGTTATAAAGTGGATTGTTTTTATGATTAAGATGGATTTAACACAATATGAGTAAACATAGACCTTCAAAAGTAAATAACATCTCAGACAAAGGAAATGAATTATATTTCTCTCAACTGGATGTTTTATAAAGAATTTTACCAAGGGGAGGAAAAACAACACACAGACACACCTAAAATGTAATTAAACAATCTAAAGGCTAACACAAATAATCTCCCAATTAAGGAATCACTTTTCTTCCATATTAGAAAAGGACCTGTTTCAGATATGAAGAATGCTATATGGATCATCACTCTGATGCCATCTTCTGTTCTCTCCCACTTCAGCTCACAAACATGGCAACTTCCCTAGCATTTGATTTGACATGTGCTGAGCAACCAGTGCCCAGGGATTTCACAACTATACACTCTCTTTATATATTTGGTTTCTATTTATATCTGTGGTACCTGCTCCAATATATAAGATACTAGCCTACTTCTCACATTATGAGAATGAGCTTTTTAGTCTAGATAGAATATAGTAAAGTCATTTCAATCCAAAACCAAAGCTAGAATAGCCAACTCCACTCCAGAATAAAATAGCTAGGGAAACAGATCCAGAAGAATGAGGTTTACTGTACCTCAGTTATTCCTCATGCACCATATTTTTGCAGTATGTATTCTCATTTATGAATTATAAAAAAAAGTATAAAAAGCAGTGCCCAAATTCTAAGTACTTTTTACATATATTTAATACACAGCCACACAAACCAACTAGTAATCACTCTCCAAAAACAGAAAACCATCAATAAAAAACACGCCCAAATAGTATTTTCCCTCCCCAAGTCTATCAATCTTCACTGGACCCCTTCTTTCTTTAAAGCCTGGGAAAACACATGGCATTCACAGTATGCCCTAGAGGTTTCAACTGAAGGCCAAGGAATAAAATGAATTCCAACTCTGAGGGCCCTTCACAGAGAACACCCTGTCAGCAGTCCTGTCTCTTTTAAACCAAGGCAGCTGTGGCTAAAGCACCTCTGTTGGTTGTAACTGAGGTAACAGTGCATGAGTAGAGAAGCAGTCGCAAGCAGGCAGGACACAGGCCATTTACAAAAAACTTCTGCAGCAACTCTGACTGGCTGAAGCAGTCAAAGCAGGGACTTTTGTGCATTCAGAGAACTTTTTGTGGTTTTGACTGGATTTTATCTTCCCTGAGCTGATTAGCTATTTGCTCCAACACTCTCCCTTCCATTCCTTCACAGTCTCTTCACCTCAGCTTCACTCCACGCCTCCACATGCCCCACTTACTCCCTTCTGATAAAATGAGAGGGAGGAGAAAGAAAGGATTCGAGTGCCTATAACTGAATCACGTGGTTATGTCATAAAGGACATAAATATCATCATGGTTCCAGTGAGACTTTTAAAAGGCTTCTAAAATTTGCATTATCTTCCTTCCCTCTCATTTCTCTCACGATTAGGGTTGCCAGGCATCTGCTTTTCAACCAGAACACCTGGTCAAAAAGGAACCCTGGATACTCCGGTTGGCAGCGCAGCGGGACTAAGGCAGGCTCTCTGCCTGCCCTGGCTCTGCGCAGCTCCTGGAAGCGGCCAGGGCTGGAATATCCAGCTCCTAGGTGCAGGGGTGGCCACTGGGGCTCCACATGCTGCCCCTGCCCCGAGGGCCAGCTCCGCAGCTCCCATTGGCCAGGAACCCTGAGGGGCAAAACCTGTGGGGGCGGCACCTGCAGGCAGGGGCAGCACGCATAGCTCTTTGGCCCCTCTACCTAGGAGCAGGACATGTCGGCCACTTCTGGGAGCTGCCTGGTAGAAAGAGCAGAATAGTAGATTCCAGACTGTGCTCTGAGTGACTTTCCATGGAACGATATTAAAGCGTAAGACCCACCGATGCTTGCGGTGGTGAGAACTACACTGTGGTGGCAGCCTGGGTTTGTTACAAGAACCATGACTCCTGGAAATAGTTGCAGTACACAAAGGAGAGCACGTATGCTGTTCCTTTAAAGGAAGAGAATATGTTCCTGATTAGTGCCTGCTCCCAACACTCATTTATGTGCTGGCTGCTTAGATGACTGGTTACATCACCAAACCATCTTAGAACAGTGGTGTACTGGCTGGTGCGAAAGCCAGACTCCTTCCCAAGTACTCTCTTGAATGCTAGGTTTGAATTTTGTGCCACCGCTGCTACATGGGGAGGGCTGGTGGTTTCTCCCTATGCCTTCTTCTCCAAGCCGGGCATTCATAAGGCACTCAGCAGAGTTCAGTGAACACTGTTCATGACCTAAAATCCTGCACACCCATTTAACCTGGAGGCTTAAACATGAACTTAATCAAATTAACAACGTTTATCCTAAGTCCTTAGAACTTGATTCATCCAGTACATTATCGCCAGCTAAATGTGTTAATAGAGCAATTTCTGAGAATTTTGTTTATGGTAACTGTTACACTAAAGATATAAGAATATACATGTTTTCTTTGAATACAGACTCAGCAAAGAATTAGGATAAAAGATTAATATTTGTAAGTTTATTGAAAGTAGCCACAGTTTCTAATGTGTATCAACATATTACAATGTATCTTCTCCCCTTCTGTACCTGATCTCTCACAATTATAATCATCTAGGGTTACCATTAAACATGTACATGTTTTTAAAGGAGGCTAATCTTACTTCAGTTTGAACTAGATAGGGTTGGACATTAAAGTCTGCCTGAATAAATAGTCCATTTCCTATTAGGTCTCAGGCAAGCTACCTGTCCTTACTGACTCTGATTTTGCAGCTGTCATCTTTCCCAGCATTTGGCCAATGAAGGAATCTTTTGTTCTACTGATAAGTGGCACATTGTTCACTGCTCAGGTGCCCAGAACAAAAAGTATAAGGCAATACAATGAGCTTCTCTCCAGTCTGGTTTTAAAAAAAAAACAAAAAAACGCTTGCTTTACTTGAGATTTTTCACTGAATGAAACTTTCCTTGTTCATTCTAAAGCAAATTCTAGTTTGTCTGTATTTAAAATCTTGCTATACATTACAAAAGATTTAAAAAATATCAGGGAGGTACTTTAAAAGGGTTGCATATGAACATAATCTCTTTACTAAGATAATTATTATAGTAAATTGGCCATTCTCTATACCATTGTGTGAGTTATTCTCATGATCTGTTTATTTCACTGGCTATTTCCAGTTGATTTACAGAAAGTTTGCAATTTTTTTTCAATCTACTCTTTTATATTTTGGTCACTTACCTGACAAACTGTTGCTATCTTGGTGCATAGTATGTTGTTTCTATCTTATTTTCAAAGGGATATATATAGTCCTTTGTCATTATTTTAGCTTAACATATATGCACTTTAAAAATTCACAGCCATATGAGGATGGAGGCTCTCACCTGGCCCAGTCCCTGAACACTGCTATGGCATTGTGAAAGGATCAGGAAAGCCTCTTGGCTGAGAGCAGAAGGCCTCTGGTGCAGGTACTGCTATAAGTCTACTTTATCGGCCTGAAACAGGACCCCACACAAACCCTGGCTTAGAGGGCATGCTAGAGCTGGGAGTGCGGGGGGGGGGGGCATGTAGAAGAGTTACGGGGGGAAGAGGGGGGGTGGCCCTGTTGCACAGAGAACTGCAAAGATTCAGGATGAAGTAACCACCATAAGCAGCCAGAGACAGGCTGCATAGAGTTTGTTAAGGGCAGTACCAGCCTCAGAACAGCCCAGAAACGGGAGGACGTGAAGGTGGCTTAAAGCACCCAAGCCTTCAATACTCATTAAAAGTAACCAATAACACTGCCATGGTCCCAAAAGAGTAAGTAGGGTGAAGTGAATAATAATCAATACTTTAGCTGACATGCTTAGCTTTTTTCTGATTCATGAGACAGCAACTTTCACAAATTTGTTATTCAAAATTATTAGACAAATTTTGTTATTTATGGACTGACCACTGAGGGTCCATCTCCTTATTGCCCTGTGCCTTGTACAGTCATTTACATTAGTGCAAAGTGGGGTAAAGCACTACCAAATCAGTTTTTACACCCATTTTGCACTAGAGTAAAGGGGAATCAAGTCCAGAGTATACTATGAATAGTCACTATTTGAATTATGTTAGTTGGGGTGGGTCACGCTAATTATATGGAACGGTTGGCAAACACTCGTACTTGTGTATTTAAAATTTGGTTCAACTTTGAAATTGCTTTCTGTGAGTATGTAAGTGAAATTAACCATGAAGCAACTTTACCATAGTTCTAGTGTGAGCTGATAAATATATTGGCCCCAGTTCTTGGTTCTACTCTGCTGGTGCAAAGTAGCTAGAAACCCCACCCATACTGTGTGACTCCTCAAGCCTAGTAGAGGAAAGTGCTCTCTCTGACCCATTCCTCTATTAGACAGCAATTAAACATTAGCCCTTAGATTCTCCCAGTCAGTGTTCACTCCCGCCTACAATGTCACGGGAAGATCCTCTGCATTGTCCCCCTGTTGTCCTGTTCTAACCATTGCCTTATGCTTACTGCTTGCAGGCTTCTCATCCTGAATCCTGGTGATGACACAACTATAACATGCTTTGATGCTTGGCTCTCAGCATCTCACTAAGCCGTCTCGTTCCAGCACCCAGACATTTTGTTGCTGGATTGCCGTCCTTCTGAACTATGACCCTCAGAGTCACTCCTGATGCAGGGGAAAATTGTGAATCTGCTGCTCAGAAGTTTTATTATACTGATAAAAGGATTTATTATTTATAATTTGTATTTTTGTCCAAATAACTAACCTGTGTAATTCATTGTCATAAGATATCATGGAGAGCAAGCGCTCAGTCAGAATTAAGAAAAGATTGAAAGTTTATGTGGCTAACAAAAATATCTACAGTTTCATTACACATGAAAAAATAGATGGGAAGTAAGCTCTCATACTTCAGGACAAAAGCCAGCTATCAACTAATGATAATTAGGAAAGAACTTCCATTATGGGCAGGTTATTCCATAATTATCCACTGTGTGTTTCTTGCTCAATCCCCCACAACAGGTGGAAGAAGATGCTTCTGACAGAAGGAACAATGTCTTATAAGTAACTTCTCTTTCTCTCCTGAGCTGGTGCACATGAGTGCTGTCTATGGGATGAAATGGGACTGGAGAGACTCTGGTTTTGCATCACACTCTTTCAGCAAAAGAAAGTTCAAACTTGGTGACAAAGATCTGAATCTGAGAAATATTTGTAAAGACCGGGGGGAGGAGGAGAGGGAGTGAATGGTCTTCCACTAGTTAGCAGAATAAAATGATATTACCTGGTGTTACTTAGCAAACCTAATGGATGGCACAGATTTTCAAAGGAACAATCTTCTTTCTTGTAATTGTGGGTATTTCATTCTGAGCTGTAATTAATTCCTCAGGAGTACTATAGGCCTGCAGTTATAATATGGGCTTTGACTTTCTAACAGGATGGTGGGCTCCAAGACACCGCACAAGGATGCAGGGATTCTCTATTCAATCATCCTGGTGACAGCTGCTTTAACTTTGTCAAAAGATACAGGATAATTAATGCTGAGTCATAATGACAGATGCATCCAGCAGGTTATAAAAGAGGTTAAAATGACTCCTCTACACAGTGAGAATAACCCTAAGAACAAGCCAGATTGTGGAGAAAGTGTAGGCTCTAGCTCTTGCTGTTTGTGGATGTGTTACCAGTAAAGCCCAAACCCCAGGAAGTAGGTAAATTTGGACCTTATCTTGACTGTGTGCACTTTGCTAGGGTTCCACCTCCATTAGACCATTCTTATAACCTAAGAAACTTCTATCAATACAAAGATCAGGAAACATAGATCTCACTATGATCTCAGTCTTCATGTAAATATCACTGGTCCACACAATAAAAATCCCACATATCACCATAAGAAATAATAGAATAAAAGAAGGGCTGGATACATAATATTTGGATATTGATCAAGATTTCTAGGTCAACCCCAAGTCTGGTGTATTTGGATTTGGCAGATGGGCACAGTTCTAATGATAATATTGAGCAACTATGTCAGCCAGTTCCTTGTTCTTACCTATGCTGTACTAACTAAAAACCACAGAACTGTCCTTTCCAAACAGGATTCTATAATTTTTTGCAGTCTAGGAGGGCAATTGTAAGGGAAATGAAAATATACTTTTGTTTTGGCTTCCGTGATGGCCAACAATGCTCAATGTTCTTTGAGCCCAACCATTCTTAATCTGGTTTAACGGGAAATCTAGTTAATTTAATCCTTCAAGTTTCATGAGCACTAAAATCAGTCTCCTGATATAGGATGGGTTTCAAAAACAAAAGAGACTCTGAAATGCTTTTGAGTTTCAGACCACCTTGCAAGCTGCCTTGCTTTGTGCAGAGTAATATATGTAGGTCTACAGAAGATTTACAATTGTCAATAAAGGACTTTCAAGGTTAACAACTTTTTTTGTAACCCCATCAACTTGTAATTTGCCTCCATTTCAAATGTTGGCAGGTAAATTTTGTGCATCTCAACAGTTAAGCACTGCCTAGGCTTTAGCTTAAGCTGCTGTATTTTCTAAATGGCTAACCAGTCATTCTTTGATCTCAGGAAAGTTCTGTCAGGTAGAAGTCATGTTAAATCCTTGAATTTCTCTGGGCTCTTTTTAGCTTCTGAATAACATCACAGGCAACTGTGCATACCTATCTCCTACATTTTACTGTTTTCAGAAAAATACCTGGAGAGTTAAAGGTCAACTGGGTGTGGGCTAGTAGGTAGCCAAATATATGATGCATTTCAACCTGTGTAATTTAACACCTGTCACAAAGGAAATGTTAACTCTTTTAGCAAAGTATAATAATGTATATGAAAATGCAGCTTTGGCTGGCAAATGCCCAAAGAAAGGGTGTCAACACTTTACTATTACAGTACAATACAATGTAAACTTTTTTTTTCCCCAAAACTGAAAGTATGCAAACTATATGAGTGAAACCAGTAAGAGATACTGGATAGAGATAATGGGCTCATCAGTTTAGGATATGATCCTGTTCCTTGATCATTACACCGGCTAGGTGAAGTTAAAAGGAGAGCATTGAACAGTTAATGGACAAACTTTCAAATTATAGTATGAAAACTACTTTATTATTGTACCCAGGGAAATATTCTCCAAAAACCTGTACAGATCTCTCTTTTTTTTTAAATCCACTGCTCTGTAGCCATTAGATGTTAGACAGTTCACCGAAAATCTCCAGTTTCACTTGGGGTTAGTTTTGTGCAGTATACTGTACACAAAGAGCCCACTTTGTGTCTCAAAGAGGCTATATATCCACACAGAATTCAGAGGATTTGCAGGAGGTACATGTGTGTGGTCAGTGTCATCAGAGGATCTTTGAGATGGTTGTCTGGATTTGATAAGGACTGATTGCTCTATGCCTCCAATTTCTTTTGTATAGATGGGTTACATTCAGTTTTTGAATTATTCATCTATCTGGGTTTGGGTCCTTCAGATGATGACTATGGCCTCAAATCTGTAATTCAACGCACACGAGTTGATCAAGGGGGCTCTATTTGGGCAAAGATATCCACCGTTGGGGATCTAATTTCAGGATTGTGGCCTGAGCGTACTATGGATAATCTTGTACATTAACAATTTGAAGTCTGATTGTTTTTTAAAAGCGATACGTTTTCTTCTTTGTAGTACCAGTTCCATGCTCCCAGCTCACATGGATTTTTAGGTCTGATGGCAGAACAATAATTATTCAGTGCTTTCTGTCCCAAATCAAACAGACTACATTTATGAATGTTTGTAGAACCTCTTTGAAGATGAAAAGTACTATACACATGCTCCCTGGGTTATGCAAGACCCAACTTATGCAAATTTGCACTTACAGGAAAAAGTCCATAAGCCAGAAATAGGATTTTTGAGTTGCGGAAATTTGTGAGTAATATACGGGTATACATTTCCGACTTACAAAAAATCCGAGTTACACAAGGCTTTCTGGAACGGAATGATCACATAAGTTAGGGGCCGTCTGTAAGTGTTATTACTTTAGTACCTTTCTAAAATAAAATTGACAGTAACCCTGATGTTGAACCTAACATACTAATTTTTTTTCTTGAGACAAGGTGGCTGAGGTAATATGTTTTATTGAACCAGCATCTGTTAGTGTAAAAGACATGCTTTCGAGCTTACACGGAGCTCCACTCTTTGCATTTACAAGGTTAGCTTTTTGATAGGTGAACTATTGTTTTATTTGAATAGACCCCCATGTCAATCTTCAAGAAACTAGTCTCCTCCCTCTCTGTTACTATCCATGTCAGGCCAACTTTTTGATGGTCCCATTCCAGGCTTGCTCCCTACCCTGAGTACCAGGATAATCAGGGGGAAGTGCTAGATACCATTATTACTAGGCCATCAAACCAAGTCTTAACTTCCATCGAACCCCAAACCATGATCAGTTTTTACTTAAATTCATTCCACATCCTATCACTCAAAGTGAAGTTCTTTTTCAAAACAGAAACATAGAAATGGCTATACTAGATCAGACCACATTAACCTAACTATCCATTATCCTTTCACTTACAGTGGCCAGTACCAGCTGCTTCAGAAGAAAATGTGAGGACACCTGTAGTGGGAAGCTGTGGAATAACCTGTATCAGAGAAAGTTTCTTTCTAAACCCTAGTAGTGAGAGGTTGGCTTAGTCACTGAAGGATGAGGGATTATAGCCCTTCCTAAACTATTATTCATGAATAATTTATTGGGAAAATTACTGAAAATTAATGAAAAGTATGTGTGGCACCTTAGAGACTAACAAATTTATTTGAGCATAAGCTTTCCATGAGCTACAGCTCACGAAAGCTTATGCTCAAATAAATTTGTTAGTTTTTAAGGTGCCACAAGTACTCCTGTTCTTTTTGCTGATACAGACTAACACGGCTGCTACTCTGAAACCTGAAAATTCATGGAAATTCAGCAAACTTAGTCGACTGCTGGAACACAGATATTTTTATGTGCGGGGCAGGTAGGAGTGAAAAATCTCATGTAATCTATGCAAAACTGGTACCATAGTTTCTAATCTGAATTGTTTTAAATATTGGCCTATTTTTAAAAAAAATGGATACTTAGATCAGAATGATTTTGGAATCTAAAGTGTATTCTGCTTGTTTTATTCCAAACAGTTTATTCTTTTAAGATATATTTTGTTTCTTAGAAGCTACAATAAATACTCAAGTTATAGCTATGGTTAAATTTTATGGAATTATGTACCATATACATATGTATTAGAGCCCAGTAGTGGGGGTTTCTGGCTGACAAATGATTAAATACTTCATTTTAGGAAATTGTTACAATCAATACTTTTTCAGCAATCCTGGGATTTACCTCCCTTGGAATCCATGATAATGACACTAAGAGCTCAGATACAAAATACATTTACTGTTGACCTTTGATCCCTATTAACATACTAAGACAGTCTCTAATTAAGTGCAGATCACCTATCACTTCTGATTCCCCATGTTGCAAATCTGTGGGAATTCATAGATTTGTAATAATTACTGCAATGATCTATGTGCCCATTCCAATCAATATTTTCATCTCTGCCTCCAGAGTAATATGCCTGTAAGAATTACTTATTGACCTGTTTAGCAGAATAGCAAGACCCACAGTGGGAACTCTGTGCTCAGTAATTCTGCGGAATTCATAAATTAAAAAGAAAACAGATCTATAGCTGAATTTTCACACCAAGTATATATGTAATAATGTAGTTCATTTTTCCATAGCATCTTTCAGACAAGAGTTTTCCAAAACATTTCATGGCCAATATTACTATGCAAATTAAACAGGGTATGATAGGATGGAATAAATACAGAAATAGTACTTCATGGGCTAAAATCAGAGCCGATGTCCAAGAGCACAACGCTTCCGAGGATTGCAAATGTTCTGTGATGCTATTAAAACATGGAGATAATACTGAAGTGTATGAAGCTGTGCCTGCTTACACCAGCGGTGAATATAGTCCTATGTCTCTTAAAGCATTGACAACTGTGTGCAACATTAGTTTTTCTGGGGCTAAAAAGGTTGTTTCTTCCTTTATGGAATTTGCAACTGAGTTTCCATTGTAAACTTTATTTTGCCATCACCATCCAAAAATCCCCCCCCCCCCCCCCCGCACAAAGATATTCTGGCCTCAGAATTGGTAGGCTATATTCCGAGCTGAAGTCTAATTATTCTACAAAAATTGACAGGCAAACTTAACTCTGCACTCGCTGGGTTTCTAAACACATGAGGTTTATTTGCTTGCTTGTTTGTTTTAAATTAACCTTGTGAAATGGTAATATGCATGCAACATACTGACATGTGCTTGCAACCTTAAGTTCACTTTAAGGTTTTTTTGGTACAGAAATTCCGCTGTACACATTAAAAAGCTGCCAAATTTTGGCCTTAACCTGCACTAATTGAAATTGATAGGTTACTTATACTCCAGACATTTACTGTATTGATCTTTCATAGCCCCAGGATGGTAAAAGGGCTTTTATAGAAAGACTGCTGACAAGTGTGAGTTTTTAAATGAACACTTTATTTTACATTGTGAATGAGGGAGAGAACTTACATTTAGTTTCTATACACTGAAGTGATTTACACAAACCACAATATTTTACCCCCTTTTTGCTTCATTTATAGCACCTTAATACAAATTAAGGAAATGGGAGGGCAAGGGTCTATTGAGCACTCATGGCTATATTTTCTATCCCCATCTGACTATCCTAGGCATAAAATTTTAGGGCTGGAATGTGTGTGTGGCTTTTGCAGACTTAGTGCACTTCAGGAGGGAGAATGCAAAGATAGTTTTATGCCATTGTTCATCTCTCCAGTCCTTGGGCTGCCAGCTGCCCACAGCCCCAGTAGTCTGGAAAGTAAGGATATTTGCGCCCCTGCACACTTTTCCATGGCCATGCCCACCTGCTCCAGGAGTAAGGGGAGTGGCCTACATAACCTCATCTACACCACCAGAGGTCTCTTTTGTACCAAGGGAATCCTCCACTGGCCCTTTAAGTTGTTTAAAGTCTGCTGTGTGTCATAGCAGAACACTGTTTTAGTCCAAGTACAAAGTCATTCTTATAAGAGTTATCTGAAGATTTTTGGCGTGGTTAGTTGCTAGAAGTTTCATTTTCTAAGCTAGAGTGCATAGACTTAGCTTTGAATAGAGACTTGTAAACAACTTTGCAGGATAGCTTTATAAAAGCTATCCTGCAAACAAATCCTATTTTCTGCTGCCATGTGTGTGGCTGGCCCCTGCTAATCAGTCTATGAAAGAATATTATTAAAACTCTGGCCAGAAAGGCTACTTAACTGAACTTCTCTGGACTAATTTCTTGCCCCAGAGGAGTTTCCTTGTTCCTGTGATGTAAATAATTACAATAATATATTAATAGTAAAACCACAATTCTTGTGCATTGCGGCAGAGCAGACCAGTGGGACAATATGGAACCTGAAGTGATTTTCTTAGGAGGTTATTTTGGAATTCGTTTATATACACTAAGTGCCCCGATAGCCTATGGTAGTTAGAAAAAAATTCATTATTAATTGCTACAGTATATGGATTTTTTCAAAATGATTAGCTCACCTGAAGATTTTACACAAGCTTCATTTTTATCAGTTTTCAACACAGTATGTTTCCTTAAGGTTTTCCCCAGTTGTCATCTCTAGGAAGCCATCATGTGTCAGGTAAGTTTTCCCCTATACAATGGAAGGTTTTATTCACCATGGTGATGGATGTCTCAAGACTCAGAGGCCATTCCAACACACAAATCACTTGTAGAATTAGTAAGCTCACAAAAGTTCATAACTTCACACATGCATACACAATTTTTTCGCTAATGATATGAGTAGATACAGTGCACTTATTACAAATACTTTACAAAAGTATTCAGATGATGGAGGCATGCTTTTTCATTTTTAAAAAAGTTAAAAAGGTGGTAGAAATTCAGAGTGCACAAATGTAAGTCGGAAGGCCAAATTCTCAGTTTGTGGGTAGCTCCAATGAAGTAGAGAGCCATGTCGTATTCTGCCAACTGAGGCTGCAATCCAGGATATTTACATTCCCCTGTACTATGAACTGTAGAAGAAATTGCAGCCAGTAAAACAGCATGAATCTGCGATACAAGCTGAGAGCCTGTTCCTGTCCCCATAGTCATGATAAACTGGAGTTATTCATTTTCTCATGTTGTTATTCCAAAATACAAGAGATTGTTTTACATTTAAAAATTTCTATATTTTGACTGGTTTTGAAAAACGCCAGGATCCTGCAGGTGCAATGTGAATCATGTCCCTTTATATTTCATGTGAAAAAAACCTATTGTTTTAGCCAAAGTGGCCTATTTCAGAATTAATCAAATACATCTATCATAACCTATTTTACTAATCTCACTTGACACAAAATGCCCATACTCAAATCCATCACTGAGGCAACTTTCAAGTAATTTTCATCCTATTCAGAGACAAACCCAAATTAATTCTTCAATAAAGTATACAGAATTCACTACTGTGTATTATCAGTGTGACTGCAATTACATCTTTCCATACTTGTTTACCCGGTTGGAAAAAGTGTTAAAGGGATTTCAACATCCTGTATTGCATTTAGCAATCTCAGAAAGGTATCTACTGAGCATTAAATAAATCACTGATGTGCCATCCAGTATTACTACGGTACTTTTTACAAGGAGACAATATAGTCAGGAAATACTATGAATATAGTCGGTGCTTAATTCTAAAATTGTTCACTGCTTCCATTATTCATGTGGTTGAAAATGTCTCACACACACACCCCATCCCACTAAAGTGGAATGTAGATTTATATAGAGGGTTTTAAAAAAATCACTAATATAGGGCAAAATTCTGCTGTTTGATCCACGTGGATTTTACTCCAATGTCTCTTCCTCCTCTATGTGCAGATATTTCATTTATGTAAATGGATTCAATGCATGTTGGGTTGGGGAAAATCCATGCAGATAGTAGGCCAATTATTTTCTTTATTATGCTAATATTGCACGTGTCCACAGGGAAGTCACATTCAAAAATACTGTTGGCCTTTCAACGGAAACCGCACACCTGCATCTGAAGGCAGAATTTTGTCCATACCAAAAGTTAAATACATTTCTGCTAAAATTTAAAGTTATAATTTTACAATGTAACAGGTTGGGTGTTTTAAGAAGGGTACATTAAATGCGTATAAAATACCCTCCCTTTGCAAACTGATTTTGTAATGCATTTTTTTTTTTAAGAAAGCCATTCACTGTTACCAGGCACAAAGAAAAGGTATCAGAGATAATTCAGCCCTTTTGCACCCATCTGGAATCATTGACTTAAAAAGGAGTTACACATGTGTAACTCAGGCCAGAATTCCACGGACAGGCATTGCGAGATAACACTGTTCTCCGGTATTAAAATATTGCAGTTCTCTACACAGCCTCCAGGTGTAGCATTCACACTTGTAAACAATAGCAGGCTCTTTCACCACTGCTATTGTAAACCTACAAAATTACATATTAGTAGGTCTGAGTTTTTTGGCGATTCACACCCTGTGCAAACCTGATGACTTCAAAAGACTTGTACAGAGCTTATGTCAACATAGAAATTGGCTCGTTGCCTATAAAGAAACCACTAATTTCAGGGCAGTTAGAGTTGAATTTAGCCAAAGCCTGTTTGGTTGGTGTCTTATCAAAAGTAAAAAAAAGTTCAGTCAAAGAAATCCCCTGCATCCACAAGATCAACACTCACATACTATTGCTGTTTTAATCAAGAAGCAAATAACTCAGTTGCTTTTCTGAGAATTTATTTATTCATAGTTTGCAGGTGTGTAGTACCTTCCATCTAAGAACCCAAAACTCTCTACAGATTTTACCATACTTAGTCTCACAGCACTCCTAGGAGGTAGGTAAATATTGTCATCATTTTATAGATGTTTAAACTGAGGCATATAGGTAAGACCAGCATTATTTTTTACCAGTTAACATGCCTCAATTTTGGGGTGAACCAAAAATTTCACCTGAACTAACAAAACAAAACCCAAATTATTCACTCAGCTCTCCTACAGAGGAACTAACAAGTTCCATGCCCCTATTCCTTCTAAGGGTGTGGCTGCTGCTTGCACCTTTCCATACACACATTGCACACCTTGCAAGGGCCAGTCATCACATGGCCCACAGCATTTAACCACTGTACCTCTTCATTATAATGGGGCAGTTTTGTGACTGCTCAGTTGTAGCATTTGCTGTAGCAGAAACAATATTATACTCAAGGGAACAATTAGAGCTTTATGACTTTAAAGAATCTGTATAAATATAGGATACATCTAGCTTTTTTTAAAAAAAAGATCAAACTGCAAAAGCTAGATGTAGGGTTAATTCATTCTGGTTCAGGCAAGTATCACATCACTGGAGGAGCTGTTTGCATCTTGATATTATTGAAAATATTTCCCTTTTTGTACTACCTAATAGGAGAACTTGTCAATAAATCTTTCACAGGTTCTGCTTGTTCATTCTTCCCATGAGCATACTGAAAGAATTTATATAAATATTCAAAACAAGTCTGCATCGATGATGAAAACAATTTACTGGAAAAGTGGCCTGTAATACCTCAACTCTGTATAAAAAAATTGTAACATGAGGGTAACACTGTAGATCTGGAGGAGGAGTCAGAGTCAGAGATGGAGACACAAGCAGTGGCAATCAGTCACAGCTTAGAGGGTCAGATTCTGATACCCTTACGCAGGTCACATAGCCATTGAAATGAATGGGACTACCTGTAAAGTAAGGTGTTACCCCACACAAGTAGGCATACCAGAATCTGGCCCCTATTTAGTACATTCTGGGAATGATTCAGCACTCAGTAGTCTGAGAATCAAAGTTTTGGTTTTAGGCTATTTCTTACAGCTATACGACTATTGATTTACAGTTTTTCCACAGAAAGGAAAGTTTACTTCTACCAAAAAGGTGTGTGCATATGTGCACATGTCCACACGTGTGGACGATAGCTTTTTTGGAAGGCAACTGTACAAGTAGATGTTCCTAAAGGTAAATACATATTTTTTCTGCTACCTATGGTTGAAGACAGAAAGAGTAGGAAGTAACTGACAGGCCTATCTAGAAGAAACTTTTCTTTTTTTGATGGATCACTTGTGTAACAATTTGCCTCCTCTCCCCTTCAGCTTACTCCGCAGAGGGCTGCAAGTAAAAATGAGTCAGCCCAAGTTTCTTTTAACTTGAAACATGGCCCTGTGCTGTGCAAAAACTCTTGAGGGAAGAAAACAGAGCCGTCTGTGAAAAGAAAAGGGCTGTGTTTCAGGCCAGACAGTTTATCTGATTAAGGAAAGAGAGTAACTGCCCAGCATAGTACAGTAGGGGCCCGAAACAAGATTTCGGCAGCTCTGAAAACTTGCCTTACAACAGTTGAGAAATGAAGAGAATGTTTCTAGTCCCCTGATGCTATTATTGATTCATGATGGCAGTTATTTTGCACTTTGTTTGGCCCAGTTTCATACAATACACTATAAACAAAGAGTCAGCTGGAGCCAACTGGAGCTGGCAATAGCTGTACGAGATGCAATTGTGGTAACTCATCCACACAGTGAAGTCAACTTTGTGGGCATTAAAGCAAGATCATGTGTGTTTTAGCAGATGTAGGAGAACTATGGAAGAACAGCTACACAAATCTAAGTCAGAAAGGTATTATACAACAGGCAATAAGGTAGGCAAACTTCAAAATAGACACTGGACCAAATTCTGTTCAGTTACACCAGGGCATCCCCATTGACTTAACTGGAGCTCCACAAGGTTAAGTGACAGCAGAATTCTTCCCCAATGGCTAAAATTCATCCACTGATTTAAATGGCATTCCTCCAGAGCTGTATTTGGTCCCTTGAGCCAAGTTCTGCACTCAGATACAACCCCACAATCCTACTGAAATCAATGGGATCACAAGGTGCAAATGAAGATGGAATCTGACCCATTAGAGACACAGAAGCCAATGCTTTGTTAATCAATAATGCAATAGGGAAAATACATAATCCATTTAATTCCTTGGGTCTAGGAGTCCAATTTTTATGGCACAAAGCTCCCCAGCAGTAGTGGGTGAGCTGACACTAAGGATTACAGCAGAAAGATTCAATATTTGCACACAAGTTCAAGGATGTCGTATAATAAAGAAAGGAAGACTATGCTGCAGTGTGACAAGTACAGCCCTATTTTTTCTTGTCTACATTCACAATTATTTAAGATGATGGCGTTGAAAGTCTAGAAAGAAAAACTGCTCAACTCAGGGAATGTCAAATAGTCCCTTTATCCCATTTTAACCCTTACCTACAGAGACATTTACAAATGTAGACAAGTTCCTCTAAATGGATTTAGTATGATTCAACATTTAAGAAGTTAGTACGGTCTTCATCAACTTCACACTTCAGAACAAATGTGTAAGATTAGGTCAGTTCCATGCCACAGAAAAATTATTAGTTAAATAGATGATCGGGTTTTATTTGCTCACTCCTCAGTACTTTGGGGAAATGTTAAATATTAACAAGATGCTTCAAGTTGTGAACTTTATCCTTCTGCCTTCCATTAGAACTGCTGACACCTAAGTAGAAGTAATTAGAGCTGGTCAAATTACGCAATAGTGAATCATACTAGCTGCAAATTTAGCCTTTCACAAACTGATCCTGATTTCTAATCTATTTGATACCCAGACTTGTTGTTAGCTAAATACTTTGGCTGAAAAATTGTTCAGCCAATACATTTTTCACAAACTATTCTCTATTCATGGTGTGTGATTATTCTTTTAAATCACATTTTGTTTTGGCTTGAAAAGGAACTATTCCACAAACATTCATGAAAATAAAATCCAATCACATAATTGTGTGTGATAGCAAACAACAAGGGATCATGAAAATAGTCAAGTAAAACAGCAGTTTTTAATCTGAATCGAGGTCTGAGTACTGTTCTTCAGTAATTAGCCAGTTCTAATAGCCACCGATCTCTAACATTTTGATCAGAATAGCCCAGTTGTCCTCTTTACTATTTCTTTGTAGTGCCAGACAAATCCCAGCATCTTCATCATATAGACAGGTCCCAACATGGCTGGATAAGGAGCTTTTTAGCTATCTAAAAAAGCAGTCATAAATATAAAGGGAAGGGTAACCACCTTTCTGTATACAGAGCTATAAAATCCCTCCTGGCCAGAGGCAACATCCTGTTACCTGTGAAGGGTTAAGAAGCTCAGCTAACCTGGCTGGCACCTGACCCAAAGGACCAATAAGGGGACAAGATACTTTCTTATCTGGGGGGGTGGAAGGTTTTTTGTTTGTACTCTTTGTTTATGGGGTTGTTCGCTCTTGGGACTGAGAGAGGCCAGAGAGAAATCCATCTTCTCCAACTCATCCTAATCCAAGTCTCCAATATTGCAATCAGTATATGTAAACCAGGCAAGGCGGATTAGTTTCTCTTTTGTTTTATGTGATTTTTCCCTGTGTTAAGAGGGAGGTTTATTCCTGTTTTCTGTAACTTTAAGGTTTTGCCCAGAGGGGGGATCCTGTGTTTTGAATCTGAATACCCTATAAAGTATTCTCCATCCTGATTTTACAGAGATTATTTTTACCTTTTTTTTTAATAAAATCCTTCTTTTAAGAACCTGACTGATTTTTCCATTGTTCCAAGATCTAGGACTGGGAGGCACCTCGAGAGGTCACCTAGTCCAGTCCCCTGCACTCACAGCAGGGCTAAGTATTATCTAGACTGTCCCTGACAGGTGTTTGTCCAACCTGCTCTTTAAAATCTCCTATGATGGAGATTCCATAACCTCCCTAAGCAGTTTATTCCAGTGCTGAACCACCCTGACAGTTTTTCCTAATTTCCAACCTAAACCACCCTTGCTGCAATTTAAGCCCATTGCTTCTTGTCCTATCCTCAGACATTCAGGAGAACATTTTTCTCCCTCCCCCTTGTAACAACCTTTTATGTACTTGAAAACTATCATGTCCCCTCTCGGTCTCCAGACTAAACAAACCCAATTTTTTCAATCTTCCCTCTTAGGTTGTGTTTTCTAGACCTTTCATCATTTTTGTTGCTCGTGTCTAGACTTTCTCCAATTCATCCATATCTTTTCTGAAATGTGGCACCTAGAACTGGACACAATACTCCAGTTGAGGCCTACCCAGTGCTGAGTAGAGCAGAAGAATTACTTCTTGTGTCTTGCTTACAACACTCCTGCTAATACATCCCAGAATGATGTTTGCAATAGTGTTACAATGTTCTTTCATTTAGCTTGTGATCCACTATAGTGCCCAGAACTTTCAGCAGTATTCCTTCCTAGGCAGTCATTTCCCATTTGTGTGTGTGCACAACTGATTGTTCTTCCTAAGTTGAGTACTTTGCATTTGTCCTTATTGAATTTCATCCTATTTACTTCAGACCATTTCTCCAAATCATTTTGAATTTTAATCCTATCCTCCAAGGCACTTGCAATCCTTCCCAGCTTGGTATCTTCTGCAAACTTTATAAGTGTACTCTGTGCCATTATCTAAATTATTAAGATATTGCACAGAACAGAACCCAAAACTGATCCCTATATAAGAACGGCCATACTGGGTCAGACCAAAGGTTCATCTAGCCCAGTATCCAGTCTTCCAACAGTGGCCAATGCCAGGTGCCCCAGAGAGAATGAACAGAACAGGTAATCAAGTGATCCATCCCCTGTGGCCCATTCCCAGCTTCTGGCCCCTCTGGGACCCATTTGATATGCCCTTCCAGCTTGACTGTGAAGCACTGGTAACTTCTCTCTGTTAAGAGTTTTCCAATCCATTATTCACCCACTTTACAGTACCTCCATCTAGGTTGTATTTCCCTAGTTTATGAGAAGGCCATACAAGGTAGTATTAAAAGCCTTATTAAAGTTAAGATATGCCATATCTACCACTGCCCTCTGATGCACAAAGCTGGTTATCCTGTCAAAGAAAGCTATTAGGTTGGTTTGACATGATTTGTTCTTGACAAATCCATGCTGACGGTTACTTATCCCCTTATTATTTTCTAAATGTTTGCAAATTGATTGCTTAATTATTTACTCCATTATCATTCCAAGAATGGAAGTTAAGCCGACTGGTCTGTAATTGCCCGGGTTATCCTTATTTCCCATTTTATAGATAGGCACTCCTTAGTCAGCTCTTTAAGTATTCTGGGTGTATTTCATCAAGCCTTTGATATTTAGATATTTGAAGATATCTAACATCATGTAATTTTTAACTTGTTTTCCCATTTTAGCCTCTGATCCTACCTCATTTTCACTGAAACTGAGGTTACTGGCCAACTCTTGATAAGACATGTTATTTGTCTTCATGGGCTCCCAGATCACATGGCTCAGACCGAGGATTCCAATTCACCTCACTCTTCTCGCATGAAATCCTGCAACTATCGGACATCCATACTTCTAACTCCACTGAATACGACTCCCAAACAGATGGGCAGATTGAGATGGTGAACCAGGTACTGGAGTAGTATCTCAGATGATTCATTAACTATCACCAAGATAACTGTACCACCTCTTACCACTTTCCAAGTTTTCCTACAACAATGCAGACCATGCCTCAATAGGATGGAGCCCCTTATTCACAGATTTGGGGTTCCACCCCAATTCTATCCAACACTACCAGTAACCTCACTGAATCTAGCTGCCACCGACTTGGTCCAACTTAAAGACCATCTAGAGAATGAGGAGAGAGTTTACAAGTGGTATGCTGACCAGCAGTGCCAGGAAACCCCAGCCTTCTCCATGAGCCAGAAAGTCTGGCTCTCTTCAAAGCATCTTAATCCAGCACACCCTCCTGCAAGCTGGGCTGCCAGTTTCTGGGACCTTTCCATATATGGCAGCACATCAACTCAGTCACTTTCAAATTACAGCTTCACCAATCCCTCAAGATCCACACCATATTCTGTATGTCCCACTCCCTCCTAAAACCTTACACTGAGCACCCCTTCCCTGGACAAATTGCTTCTCCACCTCCATCAAAGTCTGGGACCATGAAGATGCACACCATCCTCGATTCCAAATGCCCCCGGGGATATCTGTACTACCTTCTAAATTGGGAAGGATATGGACCCAGAGAACACTTTGAAACCTGCCTCCTGAGGCGTGGTCATAGAACTGGTGAGAAAATTTCATAAGGCTTATCTAGAAAAGTCAACCTGGTTTCATCCTAAAAAGGAGGGGGAAGGGAGAAAGGTGGTGATAAAAGAACCCGCAGGCCTAGAACCAGGATCTGAGACAGCTGCTGCTTCCTCTTTACCACCAGGGGCCCAGGTAGGGTTGCCACCAAGAAGGGCGGAGAAACTCAGCCCTGCAGGAACAGCTCTCCATGATTCTCTGATTGGCTTGCACTCTCCATATAAACCAGGAAGCCATTTCTGGGAGTTGGGTGAGCAACACAGATCTCTGGCGTGCTTCTGCCTCAGACCCCACTTGCTGTTCCTCACTGACACTCGCCTGCATCCCAGACTCTTGGCTCTTGACCTTAGCCCAGCTCCTGGTTTACTGTCTTTGGCTTAATATCAGGCCAACCCATGCAAGACCCTGGCCCAGCCTGACCCCAATTTTCACTCACACTCAATTTGGTAACAAACTCTGGCTTTGCGATTTTGACCTGTCCTGACCTTCAACTTTTTGGCCCAGATACTGAGCACCTCCCCACAGGCTGACAAGACTCTGCCCTGCCAACCTGTTTGTTAGAAGCAGGCCATGTGCAACTAATCAGGCCACTAATGTACAATTATGAAAGAGGTTTTTAAAAGGTATAGAGCAGTGCTCTCCAACCTTTTTATGCCCAAGATCACTTTTTGAATCTAAGGGCAATCCAGGATCTACCCCTTCCCTGAAGCTCCACCCCAACCCCAAAGCCCTGCCCTGCTTACTCCATCCCCTCCTCTCTCCATGGCTTGCTCTCCCCCACCCTCACTCACTTTCACTGCACTGGGGCAGGGGGTTGGGGTTTGGGAGAGAGTGCAGGCTCTGGGCTGGGGTTCATAGGGTGGGAGGGGGCTCTGGGCTGAGCAGGAGCTGGTGAGGGGTGCAAGCTCTGGGAGGGAGTTTGGGTACAGAAGGGGGCTCTGGGCAGGGGCAGTGTTGGGGGTCAGGAGGTAGTGCAGGGTGCTGGCTCTGGGAGGGGGCTCAGGGCTGGGTCTTAGGGTGCAGGAGGGGTATGAGGTGCTGGCTCTGGGAGGGGGCTCAGGGATGGGGTGCAGCCTCTTGCCAGTCAGCACTTACCTCTGGTGGCTCCTGGTCACCGGTGGGTGCAGCGAGGCTAAGGCAGGCTCCCTGCCTACCCCAGCCCCACACCACTCCCAGAAGGGCCAGTGTGCCCCTGGGGAGGCATGTGGCTCTGTGCGCTGCCCCTCTCTGCATGCACCGCCCCTGCAGCTTTCCCAGCCAATGGGAGCTGTGGGGGCAGTGCTTGCACATAGGAGCAGTGCATGGAGGGAGACCTCTGCCCTCTCACCCCTAGAGCCTCAGGACCGCGCTGGCTGCTTCTGGGAGCAGTGTGGGGCCAAGGTAGGCAGGGAGTCTCCCTTAGTGGCAGCCACACTGCACTACCAGAGATCACGATTGACTGGGAGATCTCTAGGATCAGTCAATCAATTGCAATTGACCGGTTGATCACTACTGGTATAGAGTAGATTTTCCACAGTATGCATCCGATGAAGTGAGCTGTAGCTCACGAAAGCTTATGCTCAAATAAATTGGTTAGTCTCTAAGGTGCCAAAAGTACTCCTTTTCTTTTTACCGGTATAGAGTGTTAACTAGTGGAGGTACAAAGGAAAATGATGCATCAGGAAAGAATTACTTGCACAATGTATTACATAACTCCTTCCGCGCCACACTGAGGTACAAAATGTACCTCAGGCCTAAAGTTAGAAGCACACATTTTACTATCACTGTAATACGCTTCTTAATCTATTGCAATACATAAAGTTACCCCTGGAGCTTTAGCATATATCTACATAGACAGCATTCAGGCCATATTAATCCTTTGTTAATCTTTTAACACACAGTTTTCTACTGTTTGAGTATCTCTTCCAGTTTCTTAAATATCTCATACACAATATTAGTGCTGTCTGCTGTAAGTTTCTATAACAGTCTAATGGAGAATAGCTGCTATATTTTTATGGTCAAATTTTACACTTGCAGCTTGTCAGACTTTTCATTAACATCACTGGAAAAATCTCCATGAAGTCTAAGTGTAATGGAAAGGATAAATGTGATATGTAACCAAAAGATTAATATTCCTGCATTTTGAAAGAAAGAGAATATATTTTACATTTCTTACTTCTTATCATTTTGCAATTTGTGAATCACTCTTCACATCCAGAAGTCGTTAAGTAGGTTGACAAAAACTTTCAACAATGGATCCTTCTTCAAGTAAAAGATACAGTAGTTCATTACAGAGTCAGTTGCAGATAAACAGCTCTATTGTCCATTGTTCCCAGAAAAATACTGAACGCAAACAAAAACAAAAATCCACGAATTTCCATCGACTCTTCACTCCCCCTTTGTGTCATTTTCTGAAGGCACTTATACTGAATGAGCTTACTGTCAGGAATATTAACAGTACATTTTCAAGAAATTTTAAAGACAATTTGTGGAAAGGAAATTTTAAATTTACTTTCCAAGAGTATTCATACTAGAATACTCATTCTAGGAATCACGGTCATCCAACCAGGAAACAGAAGCCATATAACTTTGGTGACCAATTACACTGCTCAAATTTCAAATATTTGCAAAGAACTGTTAATGAATGAGCTTCAGACCAAGAATAACTCAGACATTATTGTACAACTAATGTCAAATAATAAATTACATTCAAGAAATCCATGGCCTGCCTGTGGACAATTTGCCAACACAAACATCAAGTGAAATTCATGGAATAACTTACATTACTAATTATTCAGCCACTTCTACTTCCAAGCAAATGGAGTTCTACAGTCTGGCCAAGATTTTTAGAAGTGATTAAGGTATCTAACGATGAAGACTGAAAAGTGAGGACTATTAAACTATTAAAGGAGCATGCCTTTCAGAGAGGGCTGAACATCAGATCCCTCTAAGGTGTCTCCAGATGGACATGCAAAAAAAATAACCAAAATTTCAAAAAATGACTGAATGGATTTTTAACTCACAATGGTTATTTAAAATATCACTTTAATTCAAGTACAAAAGACAACAGATCACTCTTGATATTTTTCTAAGTGTTGAAAATCTATGTGTACAGAACCTCCATTAGCAAATCACTTTATGACAATGGGAGTTGCATATGTGGACTGAGGTGACAATTTGGCCTACTGAAATCCTAAAACTGGATCATTTCCTATGGGGCAAATGGGGCAGTTGTCCCCTGACGTTGGTTTTCCCTCTAGACTTTTCATTGGTCTATTTGCTTTGCTTTCCACCCCACCCCAATTTTGCACAATATAATCTAATCACATATAAATGTTCTATAAGCTGACGCAACTTTGCCCTCTCCCTGTGTTTTTTCCAAAATTACACTAGTGCCTAAAACTATCAAAAAACCAGCATTTTGGGGGGAAGCAAATAAACCTAATACATACCTTCAGTTAACACTATAAATAAAACTTGATATTTTTCTCCAGCACACCCTCTTGGGCTGTTTGAGCCCACATCTGTCACATGTTAATTTGAGGGTGTTGGAGGCTTTGTTTTCCTGAAGCAGGATTTTGTGTGTGACAACTACTGAATCAAGTGAGAAACAAGCTCCAGAGACACATAAAAGAGCCTGACCATAATATCATTGATGTGGGTTGTAGAGGGGTTTGATGTAATATTAAAAACTGAAGAGCATCACCTCCATCACAGTTCACATAGAAAATAGGAGACAAAACAAGCAAAGGAGCCCCTAAAAAAGGGGTTTGTGTGACTTTGTTACCCAATGATCAAATCACTGATCCCTCTGTTTCAAAAGCAAATACCAGACAAGATTCAGATCATTTACTACTTTCAAAAACATTTCTAGTTTCTCAACAGCTTCTTCAGTATATCTAGAATGAGATTCTGACAGGACTTTCAAGTTTATGAGTGGAAAGTAACCTCGACTTCCCTCAGTACAAAGCCCAAGTCACCAGGCTTTGAACGTACATCTCCATGTAGCAGAGAATTCACACACCAATCTGAACAAGCCATGGAAATGCAATGGCGGACTTCAGAAGAATAGCTGGTCCCTAAAGAAAGTTTGAGAGACTGTAGCCCTCTCAAACCCAAACCATAGCCTAGGTTTAATCATGGCCCCTTAGCCAACACTTGCTGATATAAGATCAGGGAAATAGAAATTTTTTATCATGGTGGGCACAATTATTTTACCTTTCACCAAACTGATAAAATTATGTAATATGACTCTTACTTTTGTTATTTATCTATATTTGTGTCCATTTATACAGCTAGCTTTTGAAATATTTTAGTGAGGCAGCAGCGCCACTGTAGTTGAGTTTCATAGACATGTAGGGTGGAAGGGACCACAAGGTATCAAATTCAGTTCCACGCACTGAGACAGGACCAAGTACACCTAGACCGTCTCCAACAAGACTTTGTCCAACCTGTTCTTAAAAACCTCACTATGGAGATTCCACAACCTTAAGCCTATCCAGAGCTTAACTACCTTTATAGTTAGAAAGGTTTTCCTAATATCTAACCTAAATCTCCCTTGCTGCAGATTAAGCCCATTACTCTTGTCCTACCTTAAGTGGACAAATGAGTGCTATCCTCTTTATTAAGCCTTTAACATATTTGAAGACTCTTATCAGGTCCTCCCTGAGTCTTCTTTTCTGAAGACAAAAGATGCCCAGTTTTTTAACCTTTCCTCATAGGTCAGGTTTTCTAACTCTTTTATCATTTTTATAGCTCCTCTGGACTCTCCAATTTGTCCACATTTTTCCTAAAGCATGGTGCCCAGAATTGGACACAGTACTCCAGATGAAGCCTTACTAGTGCTGAATAGAGGGGAACAATTACCTCGTATGTCTTACGTACAACATTCCTTTTCCATCACGACTTCTGTTTAAAGGTCAACCTTTCTAAATCTTCTAAAATAGACATGCTTAGTTGGATTTCTTTGAAATTTGATTGAGAACTGGTTAAAAGACAGGGAACAAAGGGTAGGAATAAATGGTAAATTTTCAGAATGAAGAGGGGTAACTAGTAGTGTTCCCCAAGGGTCAGTCCTAAAACCAATCCTATTCAACTTATTCATAAATGATCTGGAGAAAGGGGTAAACAGTGAGGTGGCAAAGTTTGCAGATGATACTAAACTGCTCAAGATAGTTAAGACCAAAGCAGACTGTGAAGAACTTCAAAAAGCTCTCTCAAAATGGCAAATGAAATTTTATGTGGATAAATGTAAAGTAATGCACGTTGGAAAAAATAACCCCAGCTATACATACAATATGATGGGGGCTAATTTAGCTACAACTAATCAGAAGTTAGATCTTGGAGTCATCGTGGATACTGAAGATGTCCACTCAGAGTGCAGCAGCAGTCAAAAAAGGAAATGGGATATTAGGAATCATTAAAAAAGGGATAGAGAATAAGATGGAGAATATCTTGTTGCCCTTATATAAATCCATGGTATGCCCACATCTTGAATACTGTGTACAGATGTGGTCTCATCTCAAAAGATATACTGGCATTAGAAAAGGTTCAGAAAAGGGCAACTAAAATGATTAGGGGTTTGGAATGGGTCCCATATGAGGAGAGATTAAAGAGGCTAGGACTTTTCAACTTGGAAAAGAGGAGACCAAGGGGGGATATGATAGAGGTATATAAAATCATGAGTGGTGTGGAGAAAGTGAATAAGGAAAAGTTATTTACTTGTTCCCATAATATAAGAACCAGGGGCCACCAAATGAAATTAATGGTCAACAGGTTTAAAACAAATGAAAGGAAGTTCTTCACTCAGCACAGTCAAGCTGTGGAACTCCTTGCCTGAGGAGGTTGTGAAGGCTACGACTATTACAGGGTTTAAAAGAGAACTGGATGAATTCATGGAGGTTAAGTCAATTAATGGCTATTAGCCAGGATGGGTAAGGAAGGTGTCCCTAGCCTCTGTTTGTCAGAGGGTGGAGATGGATGGTAGGAGAGAGATCATTTGATCATTCCCCGTTAGGTTCACTCCCTCTGGGGCACCTGGCATTGACCACTGTCGGCAGACAGGTTTCAGAGTAACAGCCATGTTAGTCTGTATTCGCAAAAAGAAAAGGAGTACTTGTGGCACCTTAGAGACTAACCAATTTATTTGAGCATAAACTTTCGTGAGCTACAGCTCACTTCATCGGATGCATACTGTGGAAAGTGTAGAAGATTTTTATATACACACAAAGCATGAAAAAAATACCTCCTCCCACCCCACTCTCCTGCTGGTAATAGCTTATCTAAAGTGATCACTCTCCTTAAAATGTGTATAATAATCAAGTTGGGCCATTTCCAGCACAAATCTAGGGTTTAACAAGAATGTCTGGGGGGAGGGGAGTAGGAAAAAACAAAGGGAAATAGGTTACCTTGCATAATGACTTAGCCACTCCTCCAACGCATTATTAAGGATCTACAACCTATCCTGAAGGATGACCCAACACTCTCACAAATCCTGGGAGACAGGCCAGTCCTTGCCTACAGACAGCCCCCCAACCTGAAGCAAATACTCACCAGCAACCACATACCGCACAACAGAACCACTAACCCAGGAACCTATCCTTGCAACAAAGCCCGTTGCCAACTGTGCCCACATATCTATTCAGGGGACACCATCACAGGGCCTAATAACATCAGCCACACTATCAGAGGCTCGTTCACCTGCACATCCACCAATGTGATATAAGCCATCATGTGCCAGCAATGCCCCTCTGCCATGTACATTGGTCAAACTGGACAGTCTCTGTGTAAATGAATAAATGGATACAAGTCAGATGTCAAGAATTATAACATTCATAAACCAGTCGGAGAACACTTCAATCTCTCTGTAATCACGTGACCAGACATGAAAGTTGTGATATTACAACAAAAAAACTTCAAATCCAGACTCCAGCGAGAAACTGGTGAATTGGAATTCATTTGCAAATTGGATACAATTAACTTAGGCTTGAATAGAGACTGGGAGTGGCTAAGTCATTATGCAAGGTAACCTATTTCCCCTTGTTTTTTCCTACCCCCCCCCCGCCCCAAGACGTTCTTGTTAAACCCTGGATTTGTGCTGGAAATGGCCCACCTTGATTATCATATACACATTATAAGGGGAGTGGTCACTTTACATAAGCTATTACCAGCAGGAGAGTGGGGTGGGAGGAGGTACTTTTTCATGCTTTGTGTGTATATAAAAGATCTTCTACACTTTCCACAGTATGCATCCAATGAAGTGAGCTGTAGCTCACGAAAGCTTATGCTCAAATAAATTGGTTAGTCTCTAAGATGCCACAAGTACTCCTTTCCTGTTGGCAGACAGGATACTGGGCTGGATGGACCTTTGGTCTGACCCAGTACAGACATTCTTATGTTCTTGGTATGCCCTCGGGAGGGTACAGGTTGGAGTTAGTGATCCAAATTTGGAGTAAGGTGAGGCAGGGTTTCTGGTGATATAAGCCACCCCAAAAATAGCCATTTTTAAAAAGTTTCCAGGTAGTGGATTTTGTTTGTTTTGGTTTGGGTTTTTTGCTTACAGCTTAGGGTTACAATATTTCAAGTTCCCAAATAGAGGATACTGGCCAGGAAAGGCAGAGCTGGAGGGGAAGGAGAGGTACAGTTTCTTTCTACTTTTAATATCTAACATTTGTAAACAAGTGTTATGGCCTCAAAAACAAATGTAAATAAAATTTAAATGTACCTCTTTACATGCAGTCAGTACTTTCCTGCTGCTCTTCTTCCTGTTGTGCCAAGACATCTCAGCAGTGGTTGATTGTTCATCAAGCAGCCATAAAAGTCTTCGGAAGACGTGTGCCTGAAGTTGTACTGTACAAGTAGGATCCCTTTCAGGGGTTCAACAGTCAAAACCAAGCCACCCTTAGTTCTGCGCTGCTGCTGGTGGCGGCGGCTCTGCCTTCAGAGCTGGGCTGCCAGCCAACAGCCACCGCTCTCCGGCCACCCAGCTCTGTAGGCTGTGCCACCACCAGCAGCAGCGCAGAAGTATGGGTGGCAATACCATAGCACACCACCCTTACGTCTGCTGGGGGTGGTGCTGCCTTCCCAGCTAGCAGCTGCCACTCTCCCGTCACCCATACGATTTTTTGTTTGTAATCGAAAATAATAATATCAGGCAAGCACTGTCCAGTTTGCATTCTGCGTTGTAATTTAAATCAATATATTTGAAAATGTAGAAAAACCATCCCAAAATATGTATAATAAATTTAAAATTGGTATTCTATTATTAACAGTGTGATTAAAACGGCAGTCATAACTATTGTTTTAGTCTCATGATTAATTACATTTTTCTTTAATCATTTGACAACCCTAATTTTTTTGCCACCGAATTTTATTTCTAGGTAGGTTACATGAAATATTGTTTCTATTCTGTGGGCATAAAATAGTATTTAAATACCTCCGAATATAGGAATTTAGAAATGTTGCATATCTGATCCTGTTAAGATACCATGCTCCAGATGTATGCAATTATTGCAGGTGACTTGTCTACTTTAGATATAGTATCACACATACAGGAAAGTACTACAAAGCAGCAGTTCAAACACAGAGGCATTCCTCTTTATTTTGCTTTCCTATGAATTTATGGTAACTTGCTATGACTTGTTTGGAAGAAGCTGAATTGTAGCTTGGATAAATTTTGACAATTTGATGTAAATATTTTAACCTGTGTGACAGGTGATTTCTTAATCTGCACCGTACCTAACTAATCCAAAAGGAATGGCTTAAGGCTACAAAGAATCACTAGATTAGCTGAGTAAACCAGGGATTTAACATTATCTTTATGTGCAATATCTGTAAAAAACATGGGTGGAGGGGCTTCACCTTACATTAAAAAATGATATTTGAGAAAACGGATAGGAATTACATCCAAATCCAAGGAACACAGGTATAATTAATGAGATCCATATTTTTATACTAAACTGTGCAAGCACATTAAAGAGAAAATTTTGTTTAATATTCTTGGCTGTAAAATTAAGAGAAAATTAAATGCTACAAGACTGAAAGAGAGGGACACTTCTATCCTTTCTGTCCACTCTTCCTGTTTGTTAAAATACAAGTATTTGTATAATAAACGGAATGGCTTCCTCTCCCCCATCCCCAGTCTGATCCCCGATTAGACCAAGATATTTTATTTTATCTGGATGTACTCTCTGCAGTCAGCCCCCCAGTTCCAGAAGGGAATGATGAAGCACAAAGGAACGGTGCACAAAATCCACAGATCAGGGTATATGCTTTGCTTTCTCTTTCTGCACTTGCTAACATGGAAGGACACCATAGAAGTCTATGTTTATTTCCATAGAACTGTAAGTTAACGAAGATTTTCAAGGATGCATAGATATAGCCATTCCCATCAATTCAAAGGTCTGAGTCTAGACTAAACACATAATGCTAAATAATGAAAAAATATTAATATTTAATATGACTATCCTTTGGCATGATTGTCCCCTCCCTCAGCAAAATCCAAGTGAGGAGACTTACAAGGAGGAAAACTTCAGAAGGGTTTACCTTGCAGGGTTTCTTTCACATTGAGGTGGTAGATTTGTCCAACATGGAATGAACGGCCTGTAGTAGAGTCCTCAGAGGACCAGATGGCCTAGTGATTACCCATTTTCCAGTCTTTCACTTCCCAGCAGGATAGGCCTTCACTCCAGTTCCTAACCCTTGTATGTGGCTTATCCTCAGTTTTTCAAAGTCCTTTCCCACTCCTTACTAGAAGGCGATAGGGTGGAAATGGGGTTTATGTCCTCCTGCACCAAGGGCAGTCGGTAGGGGAGCCCAGGCCCTCCCACTCCACCAGGCTCCAACCTAGGTCCCTGTGAAAAACAATATCCAGCACTCTTCAGTACCCCAGAGCCGCCTGCCTGGGTCACTTCCTACCATCCATCTCCCCCAAAGTCTCAAAAATAAAAACAAAAACAAGAAAACTATACTTCAACCCCAACTGGGCTCTGCAGGCAGTCTGCTCACGGGGGGGGGGGGGGGGGTTCTTCAGCACCCTTGCTCAGGAACCCTCAGGGTAGGTCAGTCCTCCACCCTCATCTTTCCCCTTCTGAGCCGAGCGGCTCCCTTTTAAGCTTCCTCTCCGGTTGGAGCATGCTCAGCAGGCTTGAAGGGGCAGGACTACATGGGCCCAGTAATGCCCTTTAATGCCTTTGTACACCCCATCACACCACCCCAGGGAATTCATGCAGATCCTAGGGCATCCAGAAGGGGCCAAGATCTGCACAGAACCCTCCACATCCTTGGAGCATGGCTGCTACCCGGAACTCCCCTGGCCACCACTGGTCCTGGATCCCCAATTAAGGGGGAGTTGTTCACCACAGAAGGGGCTCTGCATAAAGGGCAATACAGCCCCAAGTCACTATCACTAACAATTTACACAGTATGCTTCAACTGTTGTTTTATTTACAGTCTTCTGCCAGGTATAAATTCTATGCTAAGGACTCTATTCATACAATCATAGGACTGAAAGGGACCTCGAGAGGTCATGTAGTCCAGTCCCCTGCACTCACAGCAGGACTAAGTATTATCTAGGCCATTCCTGACAGGTGGGTGTCTAACCTGTTCTTTAAAATATCCAAGTGTGGAAATTTTATAACCTCCCTAGGCCATTTATTCCAGTGCTTAACCACCCTGACAGGAAGTTTTTCCTAATATCCAACCTAAACCTCCCTTGCTGTAACTTAAGCCCATTGCTTCTTGTCCTATTCTCAGATGTTAAGAACAATTTTTCTTCCTCCTCCATGTAACAACCTTTTATGTACTTGAAAACTATTATCATGTCCTCTTTCTTCTGGAGAAGAGAAGACAACCTAATTTTTTCAGTCTTCCCTTATTGGTCATGTTTACTAGAACTTTAATCATTTTTGTTGCTCTTCTCTGGAGATTTTCCAATTTGTCCACATCTTTCCTGAAATGTGTTGCCCAGAACTGGATGCAATACTCCAGTTGGGGCCTAATCAGTGCTGAGTAGAGCAGAAGAATTACTTCTCATGTCTTACTTACAAAAGTCCTGCTAATGCATCCCAGAATGATTTTTTTTTTTGGCAACAGAGTTACATATTTAGCTTGTGGTCCACTATGACCTCCAGATCCCTTTTCACAGTACTCCTTCCTAAGCTTTTCCCATTTTGTATGGGTGCAACTGATGGTTCATTCCTCCTTTGAATTTGTCCTTATTGAATTTCATTCTATTTACTTCAGACCATTTCTTCAGTTTCTCCAAATCATTTTGAATTATAATCCTATCCTACAAAACCCTTGCAACCCCTCCTGGCTTGGTATCATTCACAAACTTTTTAAGTGTACTCTCTATGCCACTATCTAAATCATTGAAGATATTTAACAGAACCAGACCAAGAACTGATCCCTGTGGGACCCCACTCATTATGCCCTTCCAGTATGACTGAACCACTGATAGCTACTCTTTGGGAACAGTTTTCCAACCAGTTGTTCACCCACCTTATAGTACCATCTAGGTTGGGTCTCCCTAGTTTGTTTATGAGAAGGTCATGTAAGACAGTATCAAAAGCCTTACTAGAGTCAAGATATACCACATCTACCACTTCCTCCCTATCCACAAGGTTTGTAACCCTGTCAAAGAAAGCTATCAGGTTGGTCTGACATGATTTGTTCTTGACAAATCCATGCTGACTATTACTTATCACCTTATTATCTTCTAGATGTTTGCAAATTGGTTGCTTAATTATTTGCTCCATTATATTTCCTGGTACAAAAGTTAAGGTGACTGGTCTTTAATTCCCCAGGTTATCCTTATTTCCCTTTTTATAGATTTGCACTGTATTTGCCCTTTTCCAATCTTCTATGACTTTTCAAAGATAATTGCTAATCGCTCAGATATCTCCTCAGTCAAGTCCTTGAGTATTCTAGGATGCATTTCACCAGGCCCAGGTGACTTGAAGACATCTAACTTATTTAAAAAAAATCCTCTGGAGTAGGTGCGATTTTCCATTGGAAATCTATACTTTTGCAGAGTGGGAAGGACTAGCTGCCTGGGAGCAAGGTACCCAGAGCTGGAGCAGGACTGGCAAAGGGAGCTGGGGAGCTCCAGCCTGTTAAACCCCCAGGCTGCAGGCCTTGGTAAAGGCCCAGAAAGGTACTGGGGCTGCAGAGGGGCAACCTGGGATTGGCAGAGGCAGCTGGTCCTGAACCCTTGCCAATGATGAGTGGCCATTACACTGCAGTCTGCCCCAGTCAGCGGGGGCTAGCTGATGACTGGCAGTAGCCACTGAGGCAAGGTGGGTTTAGAGGATTGGGGGTTCCCCTGGGAGGGGAGATCCAGAGCGAGGAGCTACTGCTGAGGTAGAACCCAGAGGTAAAGGGCACTGGGGTCCAGGAGGGTCATGGGGCCACGAGACATCAACCTGAAGAGAGCCCTCAATATGCTGGAGAGCTAATTCCCAGGACAACCAGCAGGAGATGCTGCACTGGTGAGTCATCACCTCGCTACAGGGCACAAAAGCAAACTATTTCACTGCATAGGAAAAATTGGAAGTATGGCAAGAGACCACCCTGGCATAACAAGGAGATCTTCAATGATCTAAAAATCAAAAAAGAATCCTACAAAAACTGGAAACTAGGTCATATTACAAAGGATGACTATAAACAACACAAGTATGTAGGGACAAAATTAGAAAGGGCAAGGCACAAAATGAGATTAAACTAGCTAGAGATATAAAGGGTAACAAGAAAACATTCTACAAATACATTGGAAGCAAGAGGAAGACCAAGGACAGGGTAGGGCTGTTACTCAGTGCAGGTGGTGGGAACTAATAGAAAATGTGGAAATAGCAGAGGTGGCGATTGGGCATCTAACATAGTGAATGCCTGTGAAAATGAGGCACAATCAGAGGCTAAAATAGGGAAAGAACAAGTAAGGAATTACTTAAATAAGTTAGGTTTCAGAGGAACAGCCGTGTTAGTCTGTATTCGCAAAAAGAAAAGGAGTACTTGTGGCACCTTAGAGACTAACCAATTTATTTGAGCATGAGCTTTCGTGAGCTACAGCTCACTTCATCAGATGTTTACCGTGGAAACTGCAGCAGACTTTATATACACACAGAGAATATGAAACAATACCTCCTCCCACCCCACTGTCCTGCTGGTAATAGCTTATCTAAAGTGATCAACAGGTGGGCCATTTCCAGCACAAATCCAGGTTTTCTCACCCTCCACCCCCCACACAAATTCACTCTCCTGCTGGTGCTAGCCCATCCAAAGTGACAACTCTTTACATAATCAAGTAGGGCTATTTCCTGCATAGATCAAGGTTTTCTCACATCCCCCCCACCCCCATACACACACAAACTCACTCTCCTGCTGGTAATAGCTCATCTAAACTGACCACTCTCCAAGTTTAAGTCCAAGTTAAACCAGAACATCTGGGGGGGGGGGTAGGAAAAAACAAGAAGAAACAGGCTACCTTGCATCATGACTTAGCCACTCCCAGTCTCTATTTAAGCCTAAATTAATAGTATCCAATTTGCAAATGAATTCCAATTCAGCAGTTTCTCGCTGGAGTCTGGATTTGAAGTTTTTTGTTTTAAGATAGCGACCTTCATGTCTGTGATTGCGTGACCAGAGAGATTGAAGTGTTCTCCGACTGGTTTATGAATGTTATAATTCTTGACATCTGATTTGTGTCCATTTATTCTTTTACGTAGAGACTGTCCAGTTTGACCAATGTACATGGCAGAGGGGCATTGCTGGCACATGATGGCATATATCACATTGGTGGATGTGCAGGTGAACGAGCCTCTGATAGTGTGGCTGATGTTATTAGGCCCTGTGATGGTGTCCCCTGAATAGATATGTGGGCACAATTGGCAACGGGCTTTGTTGCAAGGATAAGTTCCTGGGTTAGTGGTTCTGTTGTGTGGTATGTGGTTGTTGGTGAGTATTTGCTTCAGGTTGTGGGGCTGTCTGTAGGCAAGGACTGGCCTGTCTCCCAAGACTTGTGAGAGTGTTGGGTCATCCTTTAGGATAGGTTGTAGATCCTTAATAATGCGTTGGAGGGGTTTTAGTTGGGGGCTGAAGGTGACCGCTAGTGGCGTTCTGTTATTTTCTTTGTTAGGCCTGTCCTGTAGTAGGTAACTTCTAGGAACTCTTCTGGCTCTATCAATCTGTTTCTTTACTTCTGCAGGTGGGTATTGTAGTTGTAAGAAAGCTTGACAGAGATCTTGTAGGTGTTTGTCTCTGTCTGAGGGGTTGGAGCAAATGCGGTTGTATCGCAGAGCTTGGCTGTAGACGATGGATCGTGTGGTGTGGTCAGGGTGAAAGCTGGAGGCATGCAGGTAGGAATAGCGGTCAGTAGGTTTCCGGTATAGGGTGGTGTTTATGTGGCCATTGTTTATTAGCACTGTAGTGTCCAGGAAGTGGATCTCTTGTGTGGACTGGACCAGGCTGAGGTTGGTGGTGGGATGGAAATTGTTGAAATCGTGGTGGAATTCCTCAAGGGCTTCTTTTCCATGGGTCCAGATGATGAAGATGTCATCAATATAGCGCAAGTAGAGTAGGGGCTTTAGGGGACGAGAGCTGAGGAAGCGTTGTTCTAAATCAGCCATAAAAATGTTGGCATACTGTGGGGCCATGCGGGTACCCATAGCAGTGCCGCTGATCTGAAGGTATACATTGTCCCCAAATGTGAAATAGTTATGGGTAAGGACAAAGTCACAAAGTTCAGCCACCAGGTTAGCCGTGACATTATCGGGGATAGTGTTCTTGACGGCTTGTAGTCCATCTTTGTGTGGAATGTTGGTGTAGAGGGCTTCTACATCCATAGTAGCCAGGATGGTGTTATCAGGAAGATCACCGATGGATTGAAGTTTCCTCAGGAAGTCAGTGGTGTCTCGAAGGTAGCTGGGAGTGCTGGTAGCGTAGGGCCTGAGGAGGGAGTCTACATAGCCAGACAATCCTGCTGTCAGGGTGCCAATGCCTGAGATGATGGGGCGCCCAGGATTTCCAGGTTTATGGATCTTGGGTAGTAGATAGAATATCCCAGGTCGGGGTTCCAGGGGTGTGTCTGTGCGGATTTGATCTTGTGCTTTTTCAGGAAGTTTCTTGAGCAAATGCTGTAGTTGCTTTTGGTAACTCTCAGTGGGATCATAGGGTAATGGCTTGTAGAAACTCGTGTTGGAGAGCTGCCGAGCAGCCTCTTGTTCATATTCCGACCTATTCATGATGACAACAGCACCTCCTTTGTCAGCCTTTTTGATTATGATGTCAGAGTTGTTTCTGAGGCTGTGGATGGCATTGCGTTCCGCATGGCTGAGGTTATGGGGCAAGTGATGCTGCTTTTCCACAATTTCAGCCCGTGCACGTCGGCGGAAGCACTCTATGTAGAAGTCCAGTCTGCTGTTTCGACCTTCAGGAGGAGTCCATCTAGAATCCCTCTTTCTGTAGTGTTGGCAGGGAGACCTCTGTGGATTAGTATGTTGTTCAGAGGTATTTTGGAAATATTCCTTGAGACGGAGACGTCGAAAATAGGATTCTAGGTCACCACAGAACTGTATCATGTTCGTGGGGGTGGAGGGGCAGAAGGAGAGGCCCCGAGATAGAACAGCTGCTTCTGCTGGGCTGAGAGCATAGTTGGATAGGTTAACAATATTGCTAGGTGGGGTGAGGGAACCATTGCTGTGGCCCCTTGTAGCATGTAGTAGTTTAGAAAGTTTAGTGTCTTTTTTCTTTTGTAGAGAAGCAAAGTGTGCGTTGTAAATGGCTTGTCTAGTTTTAGTAAAATCCAGCCATGAGGAAGTTTGTGTGGAAGGTTGGTTCTTTATGAGAGTATCCATTTTTGAGAGCTCATTCTTAATCTTTCCCTGTTTGCTGTAGAGGATCTTGATCAGGTGATTCCGCAGTTTCTTTGAGAGCGTGAGGCACAAGCTGTCAGCATAGTCTGTGTGGTATGTAGATTGTAATGGATTTTTGACCTTCAGTCCTTTTGGTACGATGTCCATCTGTTTGCATTTGGAAAGGAAGATGATGTCTGTCTGTATCTGTACAAGTTTCTTCATGCAGTTGATAGATTTCCACTCCATACGGCTAAATGCAGTGCCTTGCATAATGACAGGTTTCAGAGGAACAGCCGTGTTAGTCTGTATTCGCAAAAAGAAAAGGAGTACTTGTGGCACCTTAGAGACTAACCAATTTATTTGAGCATGAGCTTTCGTGAGCTACAGCTCACTTCATCAGATGTTTACCGTGGAAACTGCAGCAGACTTTATATACACACAGAGAATATGAAACAATACCTCCTCCCACCCCACTGTCCTGCTGGTAATAGCTTATCTAAAGTGATCAACAGGTGGGCCATTTCCAGCACAAATCCAGGTTTTCTCACCCTCCACCCCCCACACAAATTCACTCTCCTGCTGGTGCTAGCCCATCCAAAGTGACAACTCTTTACATAATCAAGTAGGGCTATTTCCTGCATAGATCAAGGTTTTCTCACATCCCCCCACCCCCATACACACACAAACTCACTCTCCTGCTGGTAATAGCTCATCTAAACTGACCACTCTCCAAGTTTAAATCCAAGTTAAACCAGAACATCTGGGGGGGGGGGTAGGAAAAAACAAGAAGAAACAGGCTACCTTGCATAATGACTTAGCCACTCCCAGTCTCTATTTAAGCCTAAATTAATAGTATCCAATTTGCAAATGAATTCCAATTCAGCAGTTTCTCGCTGGAGTCTGGATTTGAAGTTTTTTTGTTTTAAGATAGCGACCTTCATGTCTGTGATTGCGTGACCAGAGAGATTGAAGTGTTCTCCGACTGGTTTATGAATGTTATAATTCTTGACATCTGATTTGTGTCCATTTATTCCAACATTTTTATGGCTGATTTAGAACAACGCTTCCTCAGCTCTCGTCCCCTAATCGCACCTACTCCAGAGGATTTACTTCAGGCCCTACAAAACTTTTAAGCCTTAACTCTTGGAAGTGGCATATAGGACCCTGTGCTGGTCCTCTATATGGGGGTGAATTTTGCCATGGTTGATTAAATGACTGCATTTCATTTCCCTATTCTTCTTCCTCCGTAAGTCAGTCTTCCCCTTGGCTAGGTCAGCCTGCTATTGAGCCATCATTTGCAATCTTCCAGGATTTGGTCAACAATCCAGAAGGACACTGATATTTTCTGCTTTTTAGATTTACACAAAGTTGTGTTGGCTTAACAAAATGTGTGTTTTTAAACTGGTTTTATTAAACCTGTGCAATCCACTGTGTGGACACTTTGAATTCAGTTTAAACCTGTGTTATCTCAATTTAGCTTGTGTCAAGAAATTTAGAGGCAAGCTACACTGATAAGGCAAGTTTTAAACATACATAAGCATGTTCACAAGGAGGGGGTTTGTGCTAATTTAATAACAGTTTTTAAACTAATTTTACTTAAACTGATGCAACTTTTGTGTATAGACAGGGCCTTGATGTCTTTCATCAATAATTTTAGGTTTGATTTTTTTTTTAATGACTTTAGGAAACTCCATTGGGGAACAGCAGTTCTGCAGTATAAAATCCCTGGCTTACTTGAATGCTAAACGCTGTGCAGATCAGCTGCAGTCAGAGCTATCTCAGATGACCCACAAATGACCTCAGCTTTGACCTAGAGGTAACCACCTTCCCTAGTACTAGGCGCTAATTCAATTACCATGTTACCTCATATATCTGTTTCAATGGAAGTGAGGTTCTTACTATACAGTTTGGCCTGTGGTTTCTTTAAGTGAATCACTAGGGAATGAGCAGAGTTTTTTCCCAAATCCATTTCATCCATAGTTTCATAGTGAAATCTTGACCCGCAAGACACGAAAGAATTACTATTATCATTGAAGGCACCTAATTCAGATCTTACAGTAGTTTGGTTTGTTTATTGTCTGATTGTTTGTTTTAAACTGGCAGACATGAGAAGGTGGTTTATGGGAAAACCATTTGTTACACTTCCCCGCCGCCCCCCGGATTAAACCAGCAACCTGCAGATGACCAGCTGAGAAAGTGCTGCATTCCTATACACTGCTATTCGCAGAACTCCACAGTCATTGTCACTATGTTGTTGGTGGGGGCAATCACCACAGGAGATACTAATCAATTCTTATACTGTAAGCTTCTTGTAAAAGGGACTATCTCTTTGTATTTATTTGTGCAGCACAATTGGACCCTGATAATGATTTGGTTCAACTGCAATATAAACAATACATAATAATAATAATAATATCCGCTTGTGCTTTGTTATGTAAGTATCTAACATGAACTCTAACTTGTGATGTGCGTTACAACGTTTTACTCATTTAACCAAAGATTTGTAAGCACACTTTAAAAAAAATCAGCCATAGGATAGGTAGCCAATGAGTCTACTGTTACTGTATTTCTGGCTATCTAACAACACAACCTGTTTTGAAATTTTGTTTTATAAACAAGATGTGAGTTAGGACCAAATCCAAATTGATTTATGCAAAATTTATTTTAGTTCCTTATGAGTCTGGATATAGGGGTTGTTGCCCTTAGAATTATGAAAAGAATATTTGCCTTTGAAGCTAAAATAAACCATATAAATGTACCAAGATTGTGAAGTTATTCCAGATAGTGAGAGATCAAACTGCTATATCTGACAAAGAATGATTCTTCCGTTTCTTTTTGTTTGTGGTATTTTTCATTTCCTTTGTAACTGAATACTAGGTGCCTCAGAAGTAAAGGTCCATGCATCTCCATCTGAACACCCAATATTCCCACTTATTTTCTTCAATTCCCAAAGCCCTCGGTTAGGTTTTAATTTCTTCACTTTAATCTATACAAAAATAATATCGTGTCCTATTAACAGCTCCAAAGCAATTATATGGTGTTTTGGAAGGAATCTATACTTTTGATTTGTTGGCCATGGAATATGCACAGGGAATCAATCATTAAATGAGGAATCTGGCTCAGGGGATTAAACAAATGGCAATTACTCTGCAGGATGCTATCTGTTTCTTCTTGAAGGACATAGAATGTCAATAATGTGGTGGTGAAGGGAAGTGGGAGATTACTAACAGGTGGGATCTAGGAAATGGAAACTACTATGAAGATGTAACTAGCAGTAATGTAGAAATTGTTTATCTATACTGGAAAGGTAAAGACATATTTTTCAAGCACCTTTATAACCACAAAATAAACATGTGCATGCAATTAACCCAAAACAAAACAAATTAACTAGAATAAAAATAGTTGTAATCAATTGCAGTTTTAATCACACTGTTAAACAACAATAGAATACCATTTAAAATTTATTATAAATATCTTTGAATGTTTTTCTACATTTTCAAATATATTGATTTCAAAGTGTACAGTGCTCACTTTATATAATTATTATATTTGATTACAAATATTTGCACTGTAAAAAAAAAAAGATAAAAGAAATTGTAGTTTTCAATTCACCTCATACAAGTCCACTCAGTTCTACTTCTTGTTCAGCCAATCGCTAAGACAAACTTGTTTGTTTACATTGACAAGAGATAATGCTGCCCGCTTCTTATTTACAATGTCACCTGAAAGTGAGAACAGGCATTCACATGGCACTGTTGTAGCTGATGTTGCAAGCTATTTACATGCCAGATATGCTAAAAGTTTATATGCCCCTTCATGCTTCAACTTGCAGGCTCTAAAGTTTTACATTGTTTTGTTTGAGTGCAATTATGTAAAAAAAAATAACAATTCTACATCTGTAAATTGCACTTTCATGATAGATTGCACTACAGTTCTTGTTTACAGTGCAATTATTTATAATGAAAAATAATAATATAAAGTGAGCACTGTACACTTTGCATTCTGTGTTGTAATTGAAATCAATATATTTGAAAATGTAGAAAAACATCCCAAAATATTATAATTAATTTAAATTGATATTCTATTAGTGTTTAACCATGCAATTAAAACTGCAATTAATTGTGACTATGTTTTTTTATCTCACAATTAATTGTGATTATTTTTTTAATCTTTAGACAGCCCTACAATTTTTTATAATATTACTTTTTAACTGAAATCATATCCATTCATCTCATATCAGACCTTTAACACACATTGCAGATAAGATATTCTGGGTAGATGTAAACATCAGAAAATATTATGTTTAATATTTGTACTTCCCCTATTGTTAAGCGGTCCTTATTTTCCTCTCATTCATCCTAAATCAGGACTGTCTCCAGTGATGTTGATGGAATTAATCCAGTGTCTAACTGGTATAAATGAGATCAGAACCACTGGGTCAGACTCTCAGTCTGGCTCCAGCTATTTTGTGTAGCTCTATGACACCAGCTCCCCTCACTCCATGTGAAGGTCAAGTCAGGAGCAAAGAGGAGACATCTAAGGGGTGGTAGAGGGCAAGGCAGAGTGCATAGAGCTCCAGCAGCTCTTCAGCCAGCACAGCAGTGTCTATGGGATTGCTGCAGCTAACTCAACTTGGAACAGTCCTTTGGCCCCTCTGAATTGCAGAACTTGGCCCAAATTTTTCATGCTTGTAAATTGTAATAGTAGGTGTAATATTATCCATCTAATACTTCAGCCTATTGGTTTAAAGGTGGCATTTCTCACTCAGCTTTGGCACATATCCTTAATATATACAGTAAGATTCATAGGGACTTTCCATTCCTGTGCTTTTTTTGAAAATATGTTCCTAAATATTATCACTCAGGACTCCTCTAACTCTCTGCAAGACTAAGACTTGACTAATGCTTAAACTGAGTGAATTTTTCCCACACACACCAAAAGAATGTTAGAGCTGACAGAAAAGATAGCCAGTTGACCTCTTCCTTACCCTGGGGATAAAGAATCAAACACATTCATTAATCAGTGCCCAATGAGTGGCTTGTCTTGTTGGTAAATTAATGGATAAATAAGGTGTAACAAACCTGTTCGCTATTTTTAATTGAGCATGACTTTGCATTTCCCCCTCACATTTGCTCAGTGATATGACTGCTATGACAATCAGCTTACCTGGGTAAGAGATTTTATGCACCTGAGTACACTGCATAGTTTTTATTTTTGATTCAGATCTGAGGTTCACTTTGTCTCGTTAATTTTTTGTAGCTATGAAAGAGGCAGACTGCCACAGTTATCAGGTTGACTGCACCTTTGACTGCTCCTGTGCACTCCTATCAGGTCTCAGGCCGTAAGCCATTATTTCTCTCAGAGTGGAAGCGTGCAATTCTCCCTCACGCCTTGGGCTGTAATCCTCAGGTGCTAACTCTGATTACCTCAGCAGGCCTGACATGTTCAATACCTCCAGTTCAGTTCCCTCTGGAAGCTATATCAGTTGTATCCAGTAATCAAACATCCTCCTTAGGGCATTATTTATTTAGCACAAAAGTATTTGAAAGAAAACAGATCTTAAAATAATAAGGAGTCTACACATTTTCCTCTCTTTACCTAAGGCTTACCTTCCCAGGGAGCTAGGGAAGATCTCAATTGCTTTCAGACATTCCTTCAAGATTTGTGTTAGGGAGGCCACTTGTCCGGCATTAAACTGGATGGTCCTCTTTTTGAGAGATTTGTCCCCTGTCCATACTGGAACAAAACTGGACATGCTTTTTTTCTGGTATCAGACAGGGGGCTCCACTCTGCCCTCTTCAGCTCTTAAAAATGGAGCCCCCTAGTAGCATGACCTCACACACACCATCACACCAGCGGAGGTGGGCCCACACCATTCCTAGAAATACCTGAATGGCCACTATTCCGAGAATGTATGAGTGGCCACCTTAACCTGTGTCTGTTTGGTCTCAGTATGTTCTCTCCAGGAACAGTATCCTCAACTCCCCCTCCTCTTTCTCTCCAGACAATTCTTTTAACCATTTGGTGTCCCCTTTAATCTCTAGGCTCCCAGCAGAGTCAAAACAGCTGTGTAGGTACTGTATGGGGGCTGGAAGTAAGCCATCGTTTTGAACTTGTTCCCAAAATGATTTGCTGGGAGGTTGCTTATGTACAGCCATCGAGTTCCTTTCCTGAGCATTTTTTCCACTGCCCCCCTTAAACAAGATTGACAAATTCATACAGTAAAGTATAATAACCTAATATACAGTAGTTTCACCAAATAGCCCAGGTCATGTATAATATCATAAAATGATTACATATCAGTATTCTTAGATCATTATATTGCAGCTCCAAATGTACCACACAGACACTGTAAGTACATTTTAGAAAAAAGCCTTAATGCTGAGGCAATTTACTATTTAGTCCACTTTACAACTCCTTATAACAAACAATACTGCATTGCTTTGCATACAGTTCTGTACACTAATAGTGTCTTTTGTACAAATCAAATGATTGCTTTTAACTCTGCTTTCCTCATTTTTCTTCAGCACTGGTTCATTTGTACAGAAATGCTTTGTCTATAAGAACACACCATAGCAATTCTAGATTTTGTGACTCGAGTAGAAATCCAGTGTTAATATGTCTGCAATATCTGGTCTAATTAGTGTCACATCCCATAACACAGTGAACAATCAGGGAGAAATCTTGGTCTCACCAAAGTCAATGGCAAAGCTCCGATAGACTTCAAAGGGGCTATAATTTCACCCTCAATGAGTTCCACGGTCTATCTTTAATTTACAATCTGGTTCTAGATCTGGCTGTAAATTACCAAGGAGACTGATTAAGATGTGAGTGAGTTGAAGTGAATGTCATTAGCATTAATGTACCTGTCTCAATACAACATGTTTTTAAATATATGCCCTAATGAATTGAGATATGACGGTTGATTTTTTTTTTATTTGATGCATCACTTTTTAAATTCTGTCGTCTCTCCATTATATTTCTGGGTAGTAGCATAGATCTATTCTAACACACAAAAATAAAAAAGAAATTGGAAGAGATTTTTTAGTAATTTATACCATCGTTTCATGTGGGCTTGTAAATCTTGTTGAAATGTCATCAAGAAACCCGAACATTATTTTTGTTTAGAACAAAACTCCACCCAAGAGTAATTTGAAGTGCTCAACCACAAAAACCACCAGTTGGAGATTAACATCACAAAGTTAAATAATATTAAAAGAAAGAAAGTAGAGAAATTTAAAAAGTAAAAATAGAAAAATAGAAAAAAGTTTTGGGCAGATTCCCTTTGTCTTTAAAGATTAAAAGGAAAAGTTCAGGTTTGGGTGCATTAGGATGTATGTTATGAGGATCTCGTTACTGAACTATTTACAACCTTAATTTAAGTGAAAGTAACTTTTCACTAAAATATTATTAGAGATAAGGTGGCTGAGGTAATAACTTTTATTGGACCAACTTCTGTTGGTGAGAGAGTCAAGCTTTCAAGACACCAGAGCTCTTCATCAGCTCTGTGTAAGATCAAAAGCTTGTCTCTCTCACCAACAGAAATTGGTCCAATAAAATATATTACCTCACCCGTCTTGTCTCTGTAATATCCTGGGACCAACATGGCTACAACAACACTTTCACAGATGTTCTTCCCCAACACCAGTTTTCCCTCTGCAACAAATGATGGAACATTAGTTGACATGTATACTGCCACTAGCATCCACTCATGCGCTCCTCTTAGAGCAGATATCTCAATCCAGCAAGCACTTAAGCATGCAAGTAACTTTGAGAATGTAAATAGTGCTATTGAAGTCATTAGGTCTACTCAGGTAACTAACGTTAAGCACATGTTTATGTGCTTCACTGGATCCGAACTATAGTGTGACCTAAGTATTAACAGAAGGCCAGAATCTTTATCCTTTATTCATACTTAGTACTCACACAAATGAGCAGTCATAGTCAATGGCTGCATTATTTGGCCCAGAATAGACCCAAGAAAATAGTGGAATAATGTCTCATGTACATGATCAAAACAATTTTGATGTGTCCATAGTTTCATGTTTGCTTTCCATTAACAGTTGATTTATCATGCTTTACTAGCACAGATACTTATGAAAATCACACTTTTAGCTTGAATCTTAACTGAAGGTGACATTTAGAGGGCTAGCACCATTTATTCCCTTGTGCTGGCCCTCTGGACGGGGGTGAATTTCACCTTGAAAACAAATTTTGAATTGTAAATTTGATAACAACATTCAAAATTCACAGCTGGTTCTGGGCTGGACATTTGTGCAAGTCACATGGTATTGTTTCTATTCCTTGATTGGATGATTTGCATAGCTGACCAAACCCAGCAAAAACTTGTAAGCATAAGTCAAATATGCAATTTCAGATTTTCACAATGGCCCCAATTCCACACTTTGTTACACATGAGACTCCACTAAAGTTAATCTGGTTACAACAGTGCCAAACTGCAGTAGCCTAGATCTCCATTTTACTTTATTCTAGAAGGAGGGATTTTTGTTTGTATGTAAGTTTTACATAAAGTAGCCAAGAAATTATAAAAATCACAGAATCTAGAGATGAAAAGATCTATATATAGTACATCCTTCCTACCACTTCAATATTGTTCTTTATTGTACAAAGCCTGTCCTGTATGTCATACCTATCTTAAATATTAACTAATATGAGGAAAAAACAAGAGATTTTTTTCTCTGAGAAGTTGGCTGGTATCCCCCTCCCTATATTTTACAGGACATCTGTTTTCAATCAGAGAAATATGTGCAGCACAAAGTTTGTGAAAGGGAAAAAAAATAATCAAAATTCAGTACATCATTGTTTGCTACATCCAGGTTTGTTTTTCCAAAAAGAGTTGTGTGGGGTCCATTATGCGCAAAATATATGGGAGCAGGAAGGAAGAGTAAAACTTTAATAATGATTTGTCCACCCGATTTTTATTAATATAATTCTCAAACTCATCCTTCTGAGTTTAACATATTCTTATAACTAATCACTTTTGACATTTGGTAGCTCATAGACCTCATATAAAACAACTTTGCAGATTTTCTAAAAGCTTAATACCCTACTAAATAAGAGAGATCCATATTGAGGAGAAAACCAATTTTATTAATGGAGGGGCAACAGTGATCTAATAGACTGACCACCAATCCGAAAGTCAGTGTTTCCAGGTTCTAGTTTTGACTCTGCCACTGATTCACTGTGTGACCCTGGGCAATTCAATTCTCCTCTCTATTCCTCAGTTTCCCCACCTGTAAAATTGAGACAACATTTACTTTTGTAAAGCACATTGAGATCTATGAATCAAAAGTGCTATATAAATAGAAAGTGTTATCAGTTGTTAGTTAATTAAGTGACTGCTCCAATGTATCTGATGGGAGGTTTGCAACTTACGTCAATAGAAACAGAAGAAGATGCTTGATTTGCAAATCACTTATATGTTGCAAAATATATTCGTAAGTGCTATGTCTTGATTAATAAGTGCTTTTTACTCCTTCGTAGCTGGTTCCTCTGGAGCCTACTGAGCTGTCATTTTAAATGGATATTCCATCATCACTTGAACATCCAAGATGTGTTGGATCCATCTGATAATGCCTAAGGTATATGTCTGCTGAATGATCCTGGTATACTGTATATTCAGTAGCAGTTAATCAGATGGTGTCATTTAGTCTCAACAATATAAAGCTATATTTTTCAGACCAACTGCATCACTGATTTGTCGCATTTCCTCTTAAGAGTTTACTAACTTTAAGTTATTGCTTCCACATTGGATTGGTCTTGGAAAAAGAAAACTAAGTTCTGTCCCCAACCCAGTGGCTCTGGTTATCATGTTAATTTACAGGAATGTAAAAAACCTGGGGTTTTGTGAATGTGAAATCCTGGTCCCATTGAAATCAGTGGAAAAACTCCTATTGACTTCAGTAAGGTCAGGATTTCACTTCTGCATTACATAAATTTCCATTGCTAAGCATATGCTTTGTTTCTTTGGACGTTTAAATCTATGAAAAGTCTTTTAAAAAGACAGCTCCCAATTCTTATATGTTTTATTACAAAACACGATTCAACTGAATACAAAGTCTAAACATAATATTTTAGATATTCCCCTTGTCCCCGTGTTTGCTACCATTTTGTCTATTTTAAAAAATTATTTATGTTTATACATTAAGGACAAAGTTAGAAATATATTATGGATCTTATTATCTGGCTTCTCAAATCTCTATGTAGAGCAAATATGCCCCAGGTGCTTCTGTTCTGGTCTCTATCTACTCTCTGCTCCTAGAATGTGACTGAAGTGAGTAGCAGTGTTTAAAGTCTTTAACCTCTAGACAATCCTAAAAGCATTCCACATCCTCCTGAACATCACATAACACTGATGTGGTGTTATACACACCAGCCCTATAGTCACATCTGATTTCCAGCCTACAATCCCTTATATGTAAGCTTTAATAGACTTTTAGAAATGACAAGGAAAACAAAATAAATGCTTCACATAGATTAGCAGATCATTATTAGCCCTCTGCACACTAAAAGATGAAACCTCCTTGATCCCAGACAATAAAAAAGCCTTCTGAAGTCTATTGAGCTTCTCTTTGATTCTTGGCCCAACTTTTAATTTTCTCACAGTGCTGAACCTCTGTGTTTCATTAGGGATATCATCTCAAATTCTTTTGTGCCTCTTTATGTTTCGAAGTCTTTTTTTCCTTTTCTATGAATTCTTCTGCATCTGTTTCAAAAGTTAACTAATAATATCAAAATGCCTCAAACTATGCACATTAATGATTATAGTTGATTTTTGCTTCTAGGACAGTTACTTTTATCATTCCATTGTAATGTAATAATGTGTGCATACCAAACATCTAAAAAAAAACAGATCTGCTATGATGTTATTTTCTTTCACTGCTTTTCAAGTCCATCTTGCATTTTGCTACCTTTTCAACTGGTTGATTTTTTGCCCTAAGGTTCTGTTTGGCTCAATATTCCTTTGGCATTATAGTGAAATAAACTGTGCAAGGATTTGTGGTCAGGGTGAATGCACTACTGAATATAACCAATGCATCAGCTCTTTGCATATTATAGGTGGAGCTAGTAGTACTGCCGGTTCTTAAGGTTTCTTGACACTTCCAATTCTAAGGCCCCATTCTCAGTTGTTTTTAACTTTGGCAGATTGTAATTGTTCAGGCTGAAATTTTCCATGCTGGGTGTCTGCCCGTGGCTAGAACGCTGTGCGGGGGGGCCCTCAGGAGGCTGTGGGCCCGTTGCTGGAAAACTGTGGGGGCCCCCTTCAGGAGGCTGTGGGCCCAAGGGTGGAACCTATGCTGGAACACTGCCTCCCCTTCCCAGCTCTGCCTCCCCTGCTGGGGCAGGGGGAAGCTGGCATCTCCATTGGCCACACATACACACAGGCACTCACTCACTCACTCCTCCACACTCCACTTTTTTTACAAAAGTGGGCATTTGTCCTGTTTGCTCTTGCCACCTGATCAAGTCAGCAAGACCAAATGAGATAGATTCTTCCTTTTGAAATAAAAGTCAGGACGGCCGGGACAGGGCTTAAAAAAGGGACTGTTCTGGCCAAAACAGGAAGTATGGTCACCTAGGCGGGGAGGCTACTCTATGTTTCATTCCCTCAAACATAATTTCACTACACGTTCTGAGAACCAATACTCCCTGTAAACTGCATGCATGCAGCGGGGCAGCGACAAGAGTGGGAACCAGACAGGCTACAGCAGCCACAACAGAACCAAGGATTAGGTCAGGGAGCAAGTAGGAACAAGGCTGATCAGGCCAGGGCTGAGAGCATCTACCCCCAGCAGCCAGCAAGAGAGACTACAAACCACCAGAACCCTGCTTCCCAGCCAGCTCTCCCCATCCCCACTGAGTCTCAGTAGCACCCCTCATTTCATAAGAACATAAGAACAGTCATACTGCGTCAGACCAAAGTTTCATCTAGCCCAGTATCCTGTCTTCTGACAGTGGCCAATGCCAGGTTCCCCAGAGAGAATGAACAGAACAGGTAATCATCAAGTGATTACCTGTTGTGTATTGCCAGCTTCTGGCAAACAGAGGGTAGGGATGCTAATAGCCATTGATGAACCAAGCCTCCATGAACTTATCTAGTTCTTATCTTATCTCTTATTGCCTTGGCCTTCACAACATCCTCTAGCAAGGAGTTCCACAGGTTGACTGTGCGTTGTGTGAAAAAATACTTCCTTTTGTTTGTTTTAAACCTGCTGCCTATTAATTTAATTTGGTGAACTCTAGTTCATGTTTTATGAGAAGGAGTAAATAACAATTCCTTGTTTAGTTTCTCCACAACAGTCATGATTTTATAGACCTCTATCATATCCCCCCTTAGTCATCTCTTTTCCAAGCTAAAACATCCCAGTCTTATTAATCTCTCATCATATGGAAGCTGTTCCATGCCCCTAATCATTTTGTTGCTCTTTTCTGAACCTTTTCCAATTCCAATATATCTTTTTTGAGATGAGCAACCACATCTGCACACAGTATTCAAGATATGGGCATACCATGGATTTATATAGAGGCAATATGATATTTTCTGTCTCATTATCTATCCCTTTCTTAATGATGCCCAGCATTCTGTTCGCTTTTTTGACTGCCGTTGGACATTGAGTGGATGTTTTCAGAGAACTATCCACAATGACTCCAAGATCTTCTTCTTGAGTGGTAACACCTAATTTAGACACCATCATTTTATACATACAGTTGGAATTATGCTTTCCAATGTGCATTACTTTGCATTTATCAACACTGAATTTCATCTGCCATTTTGTTGCCCAGTCACCCAGTTTTATGAGATTCTTTTGTAGCTCTCTGCAGTCTGCTTAGGACTTAACTATTTTGAGTAGTATTGTATCATCTGAAATTGTGCCACCTCACTGTTTAACCCTTTCTCCAGATCATTTATGAATATGTTGAATAGGACTGGGCCCAGTACAGACCATTGAAGGACACCACTATTTACTTCTCTCCATTCTGAAAACTGACCATTTATTCCTATCCTTTGTTTCCTATCTTTTAACTAGCATCCGATCCATGATATGACCTTCCCTCTTATCCCATGACAGCTTACTTTGCTTAAGAGCCTTTGGTGAGTGACCTTGTCAAAAGCTTTCTGAAAATCTAAGTACACTATATCCACTGGATCTCCCTTGTCCACATGCTTGTTGACCCCATCAAAGAATTCTAGTAGATTGGTGAGACATGATTTCCCTTTACAGAAGCCATGTTGTCTTTTCCCCAACAAATTAAGTTCCTCTATATGTCTGGCAAGTTTGTTTTTTACTATAGTTTCAACCAGTTTGCCCAGTACTGAATTCAGGTTTACTGGCCTGTAATTGCCAGGATCATCTCTGGAGCCCTTTTTAGAAATTGGCATCACATTAGCTATCCTCCAGTCATTTGGTACAGAAGCTGATTTAAATGGTAGGTTACAAACTACACTTAGTAGTTCTTCAATTTCACATTTGAGTTCCTTCAGAACTCTTGGATGAATACCATCTGGTCCTGGTGATTTATAACTGTTTAGTTTATCAATTTGTTCCAAAACCTCTTCTAATGACACCTCAATCTGGGCTAGTTCCTCAGATTTGTCACTTAAAAAGAATGACTCAGGTTTGGGAATCTCCCTCACATCCTCAGCCAGGAAGACCAATGCAAAGAATTCATTTAGTTTCTCAGCAATGGCCTTATCGTCCTTGAGTGCTCCTTTAGCACCTCCATCGTCCAGTGGCCCCACTGGTTGTTTAGCAGGCTTCCTGCTTCTGATGTACTTTTTAAAAAATTGCTATTACTTTTTGAGTCTTTAGCTAGTTGTTCTTCAAATTCTTTTTTAGCCTTCCTAATTATATTTTTACACTTCATTTGCTAGTGTTTATGCTCCTTTCTATTTTCCTCACTAGGATTTAACTTCCATTTATTAAAGGATGCCTTTTGGCTCTCACTGCTTCTTTTACTTTGCTATTTAGCCATGGTGGCACATTTTTAGTTCTCTTACTATGTTTTTTAATTTGGGGTATACATTTAAGTTGAGCCTCTGTTATGGTGTCTTTAAAAACTTTCCATGCAGCTTGCAGGGATTTCACTTTTGGTGATGTATCTTTTAATTTCTGTTTAACTAACTTCCTCATTTTTGTGTAGTCCCCCTTTCTGAAATTAAATGCTACAGTGTTGAGCTGCTGTGGTGTTTTGCCCACCACAGGGATGTTAAATTTAATTATATTATGGTCACTATTACCAAGCAGTCCAGCTATAATCACTTCCTGGACCAGATCCTGTGTTCCACTTAGGACTAAATCAAGAATTGCCTCTCCTCTTGTGGGTTCCAGGACTAGCTGCTCCAAGAAGCAGTCATTTAAGGTGTCAAGAAACATCCCGTCTGAGGTGACATGTACCCAGTCAATATAGGGTAGTTGAAATCCCCCATTATTATTGAGGTTTTTATTTTTATAGCTTCCCATGAAGAGCATCACCCCACTCCTCATCCTATCCTTCCACTCCCACCTCCCTTATTGAAAGAGAGCTTCTCGCTATATCCAAGAACGAGGTTAGGGAAAAAATATTGTTTTGCTTGTGCTAAAAAAATTCTTACAATTGCTTCACTGAGAAGCTCTAACATCTCCATTCTTTACAGCAGGGACTTGAAATTTGCCAGGAGCATCACCCCGGAGAGAGGGATGAATGTACCTCTGAAAAACTGCAGTTTGCCCATGCTCAATATTATTATTATTTGTATTACTGTAGTGCTGAGGAATCATGAACCAGGACTCCATTGTGCTAGGCACTGCACAAACATAGAATGAAAAGATAGTCCCTGCTCCAAATAGTTTACTTTTTTTTCTAGAATTTGGTAGCTAAATTCCCCAGAGATTCCACCTTCACTGAGCATGCTTAGCCCAGGGCTGCAGGGCTAAGTAGGGCTTTCTCTGCAATTGCTCCTTCCACATGCTAGAGGTTCCTGTGCCACTGGACGCTGCAACTGAGAGCAAGGAGACAGTGTTTTCTGTGCTCTCAGCTTCCCCCCAGCTGATGTCCAAGATGCTTTGATGAGGAGGAAGTTACCTGATTTGAATGCAGAATGGTGAGAAATGAAGAGGGAGGTGTTGCAAGAACCAGAGTGGGAGGGAGCAAGAGCTGGAGGAGTAGGGGATGGATAGGAGTGAGGGATACAGAAGATGCTGAGATCAGGTAGCCAAAAGCCAGGGGATATGGTGGTGGATAGGAACAGAGGGGACTTGAGCAGGAGCCAGGGCCTTTAGCAGTTAATAGAAGCAGAGGATGGCAAGAACTATGATGAGTTGGGTGGATAGTAGAAGCTAGAGAGGGGACAGGAGCCAGGGCATGGTAGATGGATAAGAGCAGAGTTGGAGGGGGCAGGAACTGGGTTGAGGGTGGTAGATAGGAGTAGAGAGGCAGAAGGGTATATAACCAGTAAATACGTTCCATTCCAGAATCTGGAATTGAAGCCAGGAGTCCTGAGTCTCTACATTCCTCTGCTGTAGGCAAATATATGTGAAACCCAAAAAACAATGTGTGTATCTTGTCTTCTTGCATTGGCTGGTCCACATAGAAGATAACAGCCTACTATTGCTACCAGTTACTCTGTTAGCTCAAATGATACAGTTCTGTGCTGTCAATAAGAAGGTCCAAACTCTGATGATGATCCATGCAGGTCAATATGATTCCATGTAATGGGATTTCTGTTTTTTCAGGGTTTCTTTTTTTAAGTTAGGAAATTACATCCAAAAATTACATTAAGAGCACTAAAGTTGCAAAGTCAAGCATTCAGGAGGAAATGCCAGAATTAAGGTTGCAGTGGGGAAGGTTTAGGTTGGATATTAGGGAAAACTTTTTCACTAGGAGGGTGGTGAAACACTAGAATGTGTTACCTAGGGAGGTGGTGGACTATCCTTCCTTATAAGATTTTAAAGTCAGGCTTGACAAAGCCCTGGCTGGGTTGATTTAGTTGGGGATTGGTCCTGCTTTGAGCAGGGGGTTGGACTAGATGACCTCCTGAGGACTGTTCCAACCCTGATATTCTATGATTGTATGATTCTAAGGCTGCCTGTGCAACCTTAATTCAACCCCCTTCTATATATGTACTACGATGTGGTCTTTAATTACATGATCACATACTATTTTTCCCACAGGACCCCTGCCTCACTCAGTGCACAGGATAAAGGAGACTTTAGGGAATGTATCAGAGTTATGCAATGAATGAGGCTATTGTCTGTAGGTCCCTCGCCTCATTTATTGAAGCAGGTGGAAGGTGTGTAATGAATGAAGAAGGGGACTGCAGGAAGAGAAAGGATAGTTTCATGATTAAGGAAGTTGAACGTTGCCCTGGAGAACTAGATTCTGTCCCTGCTTATGCCACAGAGTTTCTATATGACAATGCGGAAGTCACTTAAAGCAAACTTTTCACAGTTAGCCACTAATTATTTCTATTCCTCATTTTCTGGGTGCCCAACATGAGATACATGAGGCCAGCTTTATTGAAATGCTGAACACCCATAAGTACAACTGAAGTCAATGGATGCTGTGCTTTGAACATAGAAAGTGCTGAAAAATGCTAAGTACTCTGAAAAATCAGTCCCTGTGTGTTTCAAGTTCAGCACCCAAAATTAGTGGACACTTCTGACAAATTTGGCTTTAAACTCTCTGTGCTTTGGTTCCATAGCTGCAAAATGGGGATGATAATAATAGTAGCCAATCTTACAAAGGTATTGTGAAGATGAATGTATTAATCATAGGATCATAGAATCATAGGACTGGAAGGGTTCTCGAGAGGTCATCTAGTCCACTCCCCTGCGCTCAAGGCTGGTCTAAGTATTATCTATCTAGACCATCCCTGACAGGTGTTTGTCTAACCTGCTCTTAAAACTCTCCAGTGGTGGAGATTCCACAACCTTCCCAGGCAATTTATTCCAGTGCTTACGTACCCTGACAGTTAGGAAGTTTTTCCTAATGTCCAAACTAAAACTCCCTTGCTACAATTTGACCCTATTGCTTCTTGTCCTATCCTCAGAGGTTAAGGAGAACAATTTTTCTCTCTCCTCCATGTAACAACCTTTTATGTATTTGAAAACTGTTATCATGTCCCCTCACTTCCTTCAGTTTGTGCACATCGTTCCTGAAATGTGGTGCCCAGAACTGGACACAATACTCCAGTTGAGGCCCAGTTAGCGTGTAGTAGAGCAGAAGAATTATTTCTCATGTCTTGCTTATACTACTCCTAATACATCCCAGAATGATGTTTGCTTTGTTTGCAACAGCGTTACAATGTTGACTCATATTTAGATTGTGGTCCTCTATGACCCCCAGATCCCTTTCCGGAGTGCTCCTTCCTAAGCAGTCATTTGCCACTTTGCATATGTGTAACTGATTGTTCTTTCTAAGTGGAGTACTTTGCATTTGTCCTTATTGAATTTCATCCTATTTACTTCAGACCATTTCTCCAGTTTCTCCAAATCATTTTGAATTTTAATCCTGTCCTCCAAAGCACTTGCAAACCCTCCCAGCTTGGTATCATCCGTAGACTTTATAAGTGTACTTTCTGTGCCATTGTCCAAATCACTGATGAAGATATTGAACAGAACCGGACCCGGAACTGATCCCTGTGGGACCCCACTCAATATGCCCTTCCAACTTGACTGTAAACCACTACTTTCTGGGAATGTTTTTTCAACCAGTTATGCACCCACCTTATAGTAGCACCATCGAGGTTATATTTCCCTAGTTTGTTTATGAAAAGGTCATGTGAGACAGTATAAAAAGCCTTACTAAAGTCAAGATATACCACATCTATTGCCCCCCCATCCACAAGGCTTTTTACCCTGTCAAAGAAAGCTATTAATTTGGTTTGACATGATTTGTTCTTGACAAATCCATGCTGACTGTTACTTATTACTTTATTATGTTCTTGGTGTTTGCAAATTGATTGCTTAATTATTTGCTCCATTATCTTTCCGGATACTTAAGTTAAGGTGCCTGATAATGTTTGTGAAGCATTCAGATATTATGATGAATATTATAGAAACTCTCAGAAAGAAGATAATAATGTAATTATTTGGGTGGTGTGTGTTAAATAAGGCCTGAGGCAACATATTGAATGAAGGAGCCTTCAAAGAAATATTGGATAGCTGCCCATTCACTGACTGAGACATAGGGGAAATAGTGAGTGATCATGTATCATAATGCATATACACAAGGAGGGCAAATTAAGGTTACACAGGCAACCTTAATGCTTGCATTTCCTAACTTTTTAGTGTTTGATTTTGCAACTTTAATATTCTTTTAGCAAACTTTTTAGATATAATATTTGTATAGACTGCATGAGCTGTTTGGAACAACAATAACCAGCAATCATTTAAAAATTCTAATTAAGGTTAGTACTATAAATTAAATCCATTGAGTGCGGCATTTTAAAGACAAAAGCACATATAGACATAATCTTTCATTATTCCAAAGGCCAAATTTATAAAAGCTCACTGTTCCTACATGTCTAAAATATGAAAAGTCACAGAAGCAGTGCCAGATTCAATCAGGTGGCTGAATCTATATGTTGCTTATGATTTACCACCGCCACCATGCTGTTTGATGGTGGAAATACAGAGCACAAAAATCAAAGTATAAATCACTGGGAAACCTGCAACTAATCTGCAGCCTCTGTTGTCTTAAATCCTAACAAATCCTTATTATCCCAAAAGTTTTCTGTCATTTTGCTCTTAAATCCTTCACAGCCCACATGAAGTCTGAGGAACTTTTCCCATGTTCTCCCTGCTCAATATGTTTTTCCAATATTGCCTTTCACCATAGCTACCAACTTACAGCCAGGAAAACCTGGACTGGACTTCCTTTGGAATCTATAAGCATCACTTCTTTACAGCCATTGTGTCAACTAGTGGACAAAGGCACATGCATACACAAAATCCAGGTACAGTAATTGGTTTGATATCATGCAGAAGTAACGTCTGCATACACTGACTACATGCTGTGTTAAGTATCATAGAATATCAGGGTTGGAAGGGACCTCAGGAGGTCATCTAGTCCAACCCCCTGCTCAAAGCAGGACCAATCCCCAACTAAATAATCCCAGCCAGGGCTTTGTCAAGCCTAACCTTAAAAACTTCTAAGGAAGGAGATTCCACCACCTCCCTAGGTAACACATTCCAGTGTTTCACCACCCTCATAGTGAAAAAGTTTTTCCTAATAACCAACCTAAACCTCTCCCACTGCAACTTGAGACCATTACTCCTTGTTCTGTCATCTGCTACCACTGAGAACAGTCTAGATCCATCCTCTTTGGAACGCCCTTTCAGGTAGTTGAAAGCAGCTATCAAATCCCCCCTCATTCTTCTCTTCCGCAGACTAAACAATCCCAGTTCACTCAGCCTCTCCTCATAACTCATGTGTTCCAGTCCCCTAATCATTTTTGCTGCCCTCCGCTGGATGTTTTCCAATTTTTCCACATCCTTCTTGTAGTGTGGGGCCCAAAACTGGACACAGTACTCCAGATGAGGCCTCACCAATTTCGAATAGAGGGGAACGATCACATCCCTCGATCTGCTGGCAATGCCTCTGCTTATACATCCCAAAATGCCATTGGTCTTCTTGGCAACAACAGCACACTGTTGACTCATATCCAGCTTCTCGTCCACTGTAACCCCTAGGTCCTTTTCTGCAGAACTGCTGCCTAGCCATTCGGTCGCTAGTCTGTAGCGGTGCATGGGATTCTTCCGTCCTAAGTGCAGGACTCTGCACTTGTCCTTGTTGAACCTCATCAGATTTCTTTTGGCCCAATCCTCTAATTTGTCTAGGGCACTCTCTATCCTATCCCTACCCTCCAGTGTATCTACCTCTCCTCCCAGTTTAGTGTCAGTACTAGGGTTTTTATTTGTTCTGAATTTATGCACCAAAGTACTATCAATTGGCCTCTTGTACTTGTGTTGTAAGACAAAGTAAAGTGAAGTGATACATCTGTTTTCACTATATTCTTCATAATTTTGAAGCTTCAGTTAAGTCTTACTAGTTTCACTCCTTCTGAGGATAAATAATATTAGTCTTTGCAGTCTCCGGTCAGATATAAATCCTTTCCTAATTCTAACTACCTCTGTTGCCTTTCTCTGAACCTTTCCTTTCTCCGAACCTTTCTTTGAGCATCAATATTAAGGTGTCTTCTGCCAACTGCATGTGCCCTCCCTATCCTAGAGGGAAGCTAGCAAGCTTCCTCCCCTTCCTGAGCTCTCCAGGAAAGAAGGCCAACAGGCCATCCCTTTTGCAGTGTTACCATGTGTGGGAATAAATGTAAGACCCACTCCCTGCAGCCTACAGGGTCTTCAGGGGAACTGGCCACATACCCTATTCCCCTTCTCCCATAATTTGGCATGAACAGGACCAGAACTATTTCTGTTACATGGGATTTTTAAACAGATTCCACCCATTGTCATTTTACCCTGTAGTGATTTTCCGAATTTCAATATGAATATAATGAGTACAATGCAACTCCCACTTCTGTGACCTAACCTAACATTCTGTCCAACCTGTAGTCAGAATAATTATATCCCGTTCATTTATATAGAACCACCACAGTTGTCAAAAATACCAAGAATGGTGAGTGTCTTTTGCAAAGACAAAAATTTATGGTTTCTCATGTACAGTTTAAATCTGTAGTATAAGGAGACTTTTTGTCAGTATAGTTATTACCATTAGCAGCATTTACCATAAATTCTGTGTTTGCTTGGTTTTCAATATCTTTTATTGAATGTCCAGTAGAAAGGACAATATTAAGAGGAGCACTAATCCTTCCATACTTAAGATGACTGTTATTTTCCATTATAAACCCAGTTTTCAAAGCATAACTTCACCAAAACCAAAGGAATCCAGGTCAAATTTCACATGCAAAAATTCACTGCAGGATAGGTTGAAGCAAAGCACATAAGAAATCAAAATATTGGCATTTCCAGCTTTCTGATATTTGTGTATTTTAATAGCATTACAAGGTTTTCCTTAATATTTTTAGTTGAAGTAAATGATAGTCTTTCAATCTTAACATTATATGTTAATAATTGTTTTTCTTTGGGATTTCCATAAATTCTCTTTACTGGTGCACTATAGTATCCACCCATGCAACTATTGGTTGTGGTATAATCTGACAACACCTCAGCAACTATCTGCTTTCAGAGGCAACCACATTTATTTAATATTTTCAGATGGAAGCCTAAAGTATTTTATTTTGCTACAGCTATTGTCCAAAACACTGAATTTTCACAATCTTTAGTCAATAATCTGTTTCATTTAAGTTGTTTTTCATCTTGTTGTGTATACCTTCCAGAAATTCAGAAGTTCAAATTAATCATTTTTAATGATCAGAAGCTAGTGTTTAACAAATTGTTGCAGTATGTGATTTTTTTAGCTTAACAGCCAATTAGCAATATAGTAGCAAATTGTGTTTTGATGACAGCAATAATGATTTAATTAACAAGACTGGAGGCAGTACTAATATGAAAATAAGGGAAAAACAATGTGCACAGTGTGGTATATAAGCAAATGGGTTAATACTTTTAGTACACTTTACCAAAAGTTAATGAAATAATTCTGTGCCAGTCATGTTCAGACATGAAAGATATTCAAAGAAAAACATATACAACTTTCTATTTAGATTTCATGTAGCATTAAAACAGTTTGCTAATTCAGAACAAGTGTTAAATTGTCCTGATTATTTGCCGGAGAGGGAGGATTCTTAAATAGACTCCAGCAATGGAGACATTAAATTGGCAGCTGGTTAACGTTACCAAAATGAATAATGGAGTACCGGTGACAGCTGTATTGAAACCAGGGACAAAACAAAGATAATTTCCCTGTTTTAAAGGGAGATTCTTTCAGTGTCCCTGACCTGATAATAAAATGCATCTTAATTTAAGTTGGCAGGTGGTGTTATGAAAACACAAACATAATTACAGTATGCACCAATAAGATTTAAACAGGTAAATGGTGTTATAAAGATGATACACTTTCTTCACATAGCCAAGCTATCCATCCTGCTTAGATTTTTAGGAAATTGTTATTTTTAGTCATGTTTCTTGGCTTCTGAGCTTTATCCCTTCCAAAAAAAATTGTTTAGGTCTACTTCCAACTGCCTTTGCAAGAATTTGTTATCAAGAAGCAAGGAGCTCAGATACCACGATGATAATCACAATATAAATACCTAGATAGAAAGACAGAAGACAAGTTTAGCCCCTTTTGAGTATTTTGGGTTTATGACATATCTCAGCCAAGAGTTCCATATACCCACAGACTTCTTTAGGTAATAATTCTCTCTCAAAACTGTAGAGTTGGTCCCAAAATGGTATCTGCATCATTTTATCAATTCACAATCTTGTATATTATTATTTATTATTTGTATTATTTTATTGCCTAGGAATCCAGTTATGGATCAGGATCCCATTGTGTATGGGGTGTATCCTTGTTTTCAGGTCAATACAGTGGCATGCAAGGGAACTATCATGATCTCTTATAAGAATATGTGACTGTATTCTAAAATAATGGTTTAAAAATATATTGATACAACAGTGTTTGGGCCCATTACTGATCCTGCATTTAGGATAGTAGTATCACAATGTTTTGGACCATTGCTGTCAAATATGAGCAGGTTTGAAAGTGACCTCTGTGTGTGTATTTTGTACAGCTCTCAAGGAGTTAAAAGGTGGGGGCGGAGTTCTGTGGAAGAGTTGCAGAAATATGCTGCTATTTATCACATGCATTACGTGACTGTTCAGGAAGGGGAATGTAACTACATGAAGTACAGTATGACTGGTAGTGATATGCCATTGTTCTCTCTCTTTTGTTGGCATATAGGAAAATGCAGTTAATGCTTAACAATTTGAAAAATTGGCAGTCTTAATCTGAGGGCAAAAAGGACATATGCCCTATGACCCCATCTCCAGCTTTCAGGCCAGATTCTTACCCCTGCTCTGGCTGTCGTGTGCCACTCCTGAAAGCCACCTTGATGAGTTTGCTATACAGGGTGTCCCCTTTAGGCAAGAGGAATCCTCAGTTGTTATAAAGCTAGAATAACCGTTTACTCCTAGCTCCTGGGACATGGGCCATTCCCAAGGGAAAGGCACCTCTGAACTCCAGCTAGTCCCAATTTCTGGAACAGCCCATTGGGTGGCTGTATTTATACCATGGGTTGCTGTCAAATACTTTTTCCACCAACAGTCCAGATGTGTAACCAGTTGAGCTGTTTGGAAAATTTTGTGGACAAATTTTGTGATGAAAGGTGGATTATTTTTTTCCAGATTAAAATTTTCTCAGAAAAAAATCAGCTTTTAGCCAACTTTATTTATCAGTTTAGCACAACTGAAATGAGCTAACTGTGAGAAAGAAAGGGTTTGTCTACACAGCATGGTAAAGTGCATTAGAGTGATGTGATCTGGGCAGCACTCTAACATGCTGCACTCTAAATGCCCTGTGTAGACCCTGTTGGTGTGAACTAAAGGGTACCTGGTAGGACTATGTTAATGCAACCTAGATGCCTTTTAGTTTACACCAGGAGACTACACATGACAGCTACAGCGCAGCACATTAGAGCACTCTATAAAACACACCCCTCTACTGTGCTTTGCCACACCATGTAGACAAGCCCTATGTATGTCTTAGACTTATTTTAGGTTGTTATCCTGGAAGGAGTTACACATGGGCTGACCTCAGGATGCACGCATAGATTCATTGACATCAGACCATTTGGTCTACTTGTGCAAAGCCAGCTGCAGTATTGTGGCCATAGACCCTACTGTTGCAACTAAAATCACACAGGCAAACTGCTGCACCCGTGCAGAGCCTCATTGCCTTCAGTAAGGTTTCATGCTGGCACAACAATCCACCCATGCTCTGTCCACTGCAGGATCAGGACCCAACATTGCGAACTATCTGAGCCAAAGACCATGTATTCCTGCCATATATTCATACAGCACCTAACACAATCCACTCCTGATAGATGTCTTCGGGTGCTACCATAAAATCAGTCCTAAACAACAACGTGTCCAGTATGGGAAAATGAAATTTTCTATTTTTTGGTGAAAAGAGTGGCAATTCAAAATCATATTCATTTTGCATAAAATTAAAGTAGTAGTATGATGGGATTAAACCATTTATTATGTAAATTTATAGACAGACTTCAATCACAATTTTTCTCTGTCACACAGAATATTTAGCAGGCTATGATAGGTAGGCCTTCCAGTAATTCAGTAAAGGAAAAGAGCAAAAGAGAGGTTCTGAAATTGTTGCCTACATCAGTTTAGCATTTCACAGCAAACAGGTCAGTGACCCCAAATGTGCCTTTCCTGTAGAAATAGCATCCTTAGGAGACTTCCTTCAGATAACAAAATGCCCAAGAAAGTGTGCACTATGGGTGTGATCCACAAGGAGACTCAGGCTCCTAAGTCCCATATTTAGGCACCATTGTGATCCACAAAACTGCCTCTCGGCTGCCACCTGACCCTGTAGATGGCTAAACCCATTTGGTGTCTACGTTTTTGCCTCTGGGCCTGCCCACTGCCGCCATGCTCTACACGCCCAGGTGCGCGTGTGCACTGCTGCCTTACTGGAAGCATCTGGGTGCCTATTTCCTGCCTAAGCCCCAGAGCAATGAATACACTAGGGAAGATAGGCATTCAGCCACCTAAATTGTGTGAAGGGGCCCTATCCAATAACATGCTCAGAGGCTGCCCACCAGATTGGGCATCTCGGGGAGTTCACACAAGACAGCTGTAGGGGTAGGGAAGTAAATATATAATACTCATTGCACCACATTCATTTTTTTTAAGTGCCGGATTTCTGTTACTCAGTTCTTAATTGTTACCGGTTTGTAAAAAATGCACGGTACCAATATACAAGGTCAAGTTAAAACAAGACTCCCACCTCTTAGCTTGGCAGCTATAGCTGCACTAGTCGTTTCAACCTTAAGACGAAGCAGAAATAAATTCTGTTTTATCCTGTTCAGCCTAAACAACAAAGCTGGGGGGGGGGGTTTCCTGCAGGTGACAAACACAAAAGCCCAGATTTCAAACGGGATGAAATGCCGAGGCTCAACACCTGCACTGCATGAGTGGCCAAGAGGTAAACCAAAAAGTCTGCTCACCAACACCTGCTCGGTGATCCAACTTTTTAACCCTTTCTAGCCACCGATTGATTTTCTTATTTAAAAAAGGAAAGACTGTGCTAGGGCAGTGACACAAACAGAATATTAATCCAAAGTAAGAGGACACAGAGGAAATACTAAATTTGTGCCTGCAGTAGCAAAAGTATTTGAGTTTCATACTCATACTATGAGAGACTACTTGCTACTCAGAGGGATTTTTCTTGCAATGGAAATAAGTTTTGAATTCTTCACAGCTACAAAGAGTCCACAATATTACTCTCAGCAAGGTAGGGAATTAAATTTGTTTTCTTTATCTATATTTTTACATCACACCCTTCACTGTAGTGTATCCATCCACTTCACAGAGTTCGTTGCCAAAAAAATCAGTGGTCTAATTTTTCTCCCTACCTTTCTGAGACAGTTGTGATTTGATTAAGAGCCCTCTTGAAATAATTCGGCTCCAGTTGAGTCCAAACATGTATCACATTGGAACTGATCTTGGAGTCTTTATACAGTCAATATTCATGCTGAAGCCAGTGTGACCTGTGTGCGTGCAAGGCCATCAGACTCAGTCCCTTACCCCAGTTTTGGCTGAAGTTCATCATTATCATTTCTGATATTGCCACCAAGCATGAAAATATGTCCTTAAAAGAGAAAATGTTTTCCACATTTCTTGACTTAGACATTGTCATGTATGGAATCAATTCTGAAACTTAGGGGCAAATTATTAGGTCCATAGTCTAGTCCACTCGGGCAAATTGTCATTGGATACAATAGCAGTTTGCCTAAATTAGGCCTGAAGGCTTGTCTACATGGGTAAATTATACCAATATAAGCTAAGGTATGAATTTCAACCAATACAGTTATACTTGCATAACCATGCCCCACCCCATCATACGGGCACTCTTATTCTGGTAGAAGAGTGGCTATTTCGTCTTAATTTATGTCACTTAGGAATGGGTTTGAGCTAAACCAAAAAACCCAACTCTACCAGAATAAGTGTCCCCCTACGTGGGATAGGGGCATTATTCCAGTTTAACTATACTAGTATAATGAGTAAAATTTTCCATGTAGACAAGGCCTGTGTAAAAACTGAGGGTCAGATTCTGATCTCACCTACACCACAGTTTATCAAGACTCATCCCTCTGAAGCCAATTACTTTATTCCTGGTTCTGTCAGTGTATCAGAAAGCAGAATGGGGCCTGGAATAAAGTGGTCAGGATTTAACCACAGAAAATTTTGTAAGAAATGTGTGAGAGAGACCAGAAGTACACTCCCTCAAGAGTGCATTTGGGTTTCTTGCTGAAAACTGGCACAAAGTTATTCAGGGATGACACAGCAAATCGTTTTCTTCGTGTTCTGTGACCGGCGCAGGTAGGAAGATTCTGCAAAGTTTTTAAAAAATATCACTTCTCCAAATACATTGTTAAGGCTTGGCATGCGTACCAGTGTGACCATTTTTCCCCCTTTTTCAAAGACATGGTATCCTGGCACTTGTGACGTTACGCACATGGAAAAAAGAAATGGCAAAAGAAGGGTCTTATGGCCTTTCCACCTCTTTTAACCACTCTCCTAACCTACATTTGAACTTTGCAGTAGTTAAAATTCTGATGGAATTGGCCTCTTTAAATGGAGCTAAACAGTGCTGACAGTGTTGGGATAAAGATTTGAATGTGCTAATAGGTTTTAGTGTCTGATACTTTTGATAATCTGGCCTTAAGTGTCATGGGTCTCTCTGGGTGAATTCCATCTGTCCCATAAAGTTATGTATTGAAACATAATGCATCTCTTTGATCTCCTCCTGTGTGGAGACACTAGCGTTCCATAAAGTCAACAGAATGCTCTCAGTTACTGAAAAGTCAGAACTAGTACTTGTTGATTGGCAAGACTATAACACTTATTAGTGTCAGTAAACAGTAGACACCCTTTCCTCCCTTGTTTATGTAAAGTTTCAGTGACATACTGTGATCCTAACAATACTGGCAACAGTTACATTCTTTATCACCAAGACAAAACAAAATAGCAGTGGATCATGCCAGTATGGTTTAAAGTAGGATTGTAAAACAAACATTAAGGACCAAATTCTGTTCTAAATTACACCGGAGTACATTCATGAAATATGGGAATAATTATACTTACTCATCTTTGGAAAGTAGTTTAAGATCTGTGGAGGGAAAGTTTGATATATTGGAAGCACTGAGTGGTTATTATTATTTATTTTTACTTATTAATGGTGATTTGCACACATGTAGCTGAAAGCAGAGTCAGACTAGGTTTACAATTCTTTTTGCACTTTTTGACTGAGGACCACCTCTCAATGTATATGTTTTGAAATGCAACAAATTAAACTATGCCTGATTTCATCACTAATTGTATTTTTAATTACAAGATTTAAACCTCAGAAAATATCATATATGGAATTGCTTATATTATAATACAAAAATATCTTGGGTCAGGGCTTCAGTTGTGCCTGGTGCAGCTGAGGAGGAGGGATATAAATGGAGTTTTAAGACAACGTTACTTCCCACCCAATGATGAACCTCAGCCATATCCCTTTCCCAGACACCCAACCAGCCAGTAACTGGTATAGGAGCCACTAAGGTGGGTCACCATCCTCCAGAGCATCTCCTGTACAGGGGAAATCCAAAAGGAGATGGATCCCAGCCTGCTTCCAACTATCCTGCAAAAAAACCCAAAACACACAAAGTGCGAGGAGCCCCTACAGAGATGTAATCCAGGAGCTCTCCTCACCCTGTCCCAGCTCCACATAGCAGAGCAGCACTGTCTGAAGATCTTCACACTGACAGGAAGAGGCAGGATTTTCCCTTAGTAACTTGCAGTTCACAGAGGAATTCTGTTGTATTGCCAGAAGTAGAAACCAAGTGGCTGGACTCCTAGCCCTGTGCCTTTAACCACAAGAGCTTCTTTAATGTCTCTGTGAAATCACTTTGGATCAACAACTTTCCTGGACCATTGTGGCAATGGTTAAGCAGCATTCAGGGCTATGCATTTGGCACGGAGATGCTGCTGGTGTCAAAAATAAATCTACAGTGAACTGTAAGATGGGACTGTGTTTACTTTATTGTTTATTTCTTCAGGAAACTTTATTCATTGTATTCATTTGATTAGACATTTCATTATATGCAAACCTTAGCAAAGGGATAAGTTTTTCATTGTTGTATGCACATAACTCCAGTTACGATGAGTGAGTGTTATGCTCAAACTTTCAGTTGTGAATAAACCCTTAAGTCTTTTTCCACAATTACAGATTTCCTGAATTTATGGTAGTTTTGTGACATATTGTACCACATGTGTCCAAAACAACAAGAGTGCAATACTGTGAGAGAAATGTTTTCATGTAATTTATAGTTATTTCATTAGATGGCAGTACAGCATTCAAAACAAAAGTTTGATTTTTTTTATTTTTACAGAATATATGTGCATTTCACATTCCCTCACAATACTTGGTTGATTTTAAATTAGGGGGCAAACAAAACGTTTATAAAGAAAAATTTACTTTTACAACTTTATGATGTGCAAATCCAACAGGTGGAATTGTATCTTAATATTAAAGTGAAATGTTAAGTGTCAATAACCATGCATGACACAGTGTGTTCAAATATCAAAGTTATTATTTCTTTTGCAACAAGGTAATAGCTTTTGATAAGGATATATCATTTGCTTTCATAGTTAATTCCTTGGGTCTAGCCAGCTTATTGGTGCAGGACCCAACAAGGTGAGGATAAAGGTGATTCTAAGCACCTCTTTATACTTCCTTGATCTTTGGGCTACGTGAAGGCCAATTCAGCCCCTGATGAAACTTAGAGCAGCTTCAGGGTTGTTCTAATTTGTGCCAAGCTGCAATGGTGGCTAGCAGCCAGGGATCACCAAACCACAGCCTCACTCCAGCCACAGGACCATTATACTGTATGTCTTATCCCATGAGCTTAAGAGAGGGCATAGGATAGAGCTGACTATGCCTGTTCTATACCAGTGGGGATTTCTGTGTGCTGTGTAAGTCAGCTTGACTGCTTTGCATTGCTGCACTGGTGCAAAGCAGACTCTACAGAGACAAAGATATGGTCCATTATTTTGAAGAAGGAGATATTACTTCTCTGACACTATTTCTCTAGGACAGAGATAATCACCTGAAAAATACTGAGGGATTCTTCTTTCTTCCCTTCCACTCCTCTTCTCCCTTACCTGTACATATCTGTAACAGACAGAAGATGATAGGTACTGTATTAAAATGATAGTAGAATTGCTGTTTGGGGGATGGCATATCTAAGAATATTGATATTCTAGATCAAACAGGCAAGATATTTTACTTACTCACTGCCCTTGCATTGTTTTACATTTCTGAGTTTACCAAACCAGTCATTCCTGGAATGGTTTTGCAGTGCAGGCCAATGATAATTTGCTGACTGTCAAGAAGAGTCTTGTTTCACAGAGTTCAGTTTTTTAGTATTTCTCATTATGCTTCACATTAAGTAATTACATGGTACAGAGAGCCTTACTTAGGACCTCTGCACTGCAACAAATTTTATCCACAGCTGAAATTTCAGTTCTCTAAAACAAGTTCCCTAGCGCTGCACAAACTTTCTCATAGTTATTCTTAATACAAAAGAAGATCTAGACAGCTTCCCGTGACTGTACTGCTTTATCCTGGGTTGATGACAAAAGCCAGAACCTGAACTGGTGTAGCTCCATTTAAGTCAAAAGAGCAACATCAGTTTACGCCAGAAAAGGACATTGCCCAAAATGTTCTAACTTCACATATATGCTCATTTAGACCCATAGCATTTTTGATGCTGTTGTTCATGCTCCAGGTGTCATTGTGGCTGTTACTGTCAAGTGTCACATTCTCCAAGAGATTGTTTTTCAGGAATGTACTCTGTTGCATAAGCAGTGTACATATTCTGATCTCTGAAATGTATGTGGACTACCTCCTTTTGTTTCCCAGATTCTATGTGCAAAGTGCTTCCTGCACTTTGAGTCATTCCATCCTTCCAGTAATCTGCACTTTCCGTCAGTAAGGTTTCAGCCATGCTACAGGAAAATGCAGATAAAGCAATATAGCCAACATCTGTTCTTCCTCATCTTTTCCCTTAGTCTTACCTGTTCTGATAGCAACAGAATTTGTGCTGGGAAAGCTTCACTCCTAGTAAGAACTGCTGCATTGTTTCCTTTGAGTTTAAATTCACTTTGCAAATTATAAAACAAACAGTACAGGTGCCTGATAAGAGAGATCATCTGGTTTTAAGTTGCGTTATCACTCCAGGAGTAAGTATACAAACAGTCTTAGGTGATGACAATATTAGGTGAGACACTATTAAAGGTACAACAACTAGCTTGATGCAGAGTTAAGATAGGCAGAATACTAAAAGGCCAATACGGCTCCATCAGGAACTCTTTAATAACCTGAAAATCAAAGAAGAATCCTATAGAAAGTGGAAACATGGACAAACTGCTAAGGACAGATACAAAAGTATAGCACAAGCATGTAGTGACAAACTCAGAAAGGCTAAGGACAAAATGAGTTAAACATAGTATGGGACATAAAAGGCAATAAGATGTTCTATGAATACATTAGAAGCAAGAGAAAGAAAAAGGAAAGCATTAAGTCTTCTACATACTAGAGAAGGAGATTACATCAAGAAGGCTGAGGTGTTGAATGCCTATTTTGCTTCAGTCTTCACTGAAAAGGTTAATGGTGACCAGATGCTTACCGCATTTAATATTAACAATAAGGGGAAGGAACACAAGCCAGAATAGGGAAAGAACAGTTTAAAGGGAAAGAACAGTTTAAAGTACATGTAGATAAGTTAAATGTATTCAAGTCAGCAGAACCTGATGAAATTCATCATAGGAGACTTAAGGAACTAGCTGAAGCAATCTCAGAACTGTTAGCAATGGTCTTCAAGAACTCATAGATGACAGGTGAGGTCCCAGAGGACTGGAAAAGGGAAAACATAGTACCTATCTTTACAAAGGGGAACAAAGAAGACCCAGTGATTTATAGACCAGTCAGCCTAACTTTGATCCCTGGAAAGATAACTGGAACAAATAATTAAACAATCAGTTTTTAAGCATCTAGAGGATAATAGAGTTATAAGTAATGGCCAACATGGAGTTCTCAAGAACAAATCATGCCAAAACAACCTAATTTCCTTCTTTGACAGAAGACATTACTGGCCTACTGCATGGAAGCGGGGGGGGGAGCAGTAGAAGTGATATATCTTGATCTTAGTAAGGCGTTTGACACAGTCCCACATAACATTGTCATCAGCAAACTAAGGAAATGTGGTCTACATGAAATTATAAGGTGGGTGCATGACTGGTTGGAAAACCATACTCTAAAGTATAATCATCAGTGGTTTGCTGTCAAACTGGGAGGACAAAGTGGGGTCCCACAGGGATCTGTCCCTGGTCTGGTACTGTTCAATATGCTTATTAATGACTTGGATAAAAGGAGTGGAGAGTATACTTATAAAATTTGCAGATTACACCAAACTGGGAGAGGTTGCAAACACCTTGCAGGGCAGGATTAGAATTCAAAATGACCTTGGCAAATTGGAGAATTGGTCTAAATTTTACAAGATGAAATTCAGTAAAAAGACAAGCGCCAAGTACTACACTTCGGAAGGAAAAATCAAATGCACAACTACAAAACGGGGAATAACTGGCTAGGAGTTAGTACTCCTTAAACGGATCAGGTGGGGATAGTGGATTACAAATTGAATATGAGTCAACAGTATGATGCAGCTGTGAAAAGGCTAATATCATTCTGGGCTGTATTAACAGAAGAGTCATATACAAGACACAGAAGGTAATTATCCTGCTCTACTTGGCACTGGTGAGGCCTCAGCTGAAGTAATGTGCCCAGTTCTGGGCGCCGCACTTTAAGAAAGATATGGACAAATTGGAGGGAGTCTAGAGGAGAGCTATAAAAACGATAAAAGGTTTAGAGAACCTGGACTATGAGGATCGGTTTAAAAAACTAGGCGTGTTTAGTCTTGAGTAAAGAAGACTGACAAGGAACTTGAAAACAGTCTTCAGATATGTTAAAAGGCTGTTACAAAGAACACAGTGATTGATTTTCTCCATGTCTACTGATACTAGGACAAGAAGTAATGGGCTTAAACTTCAACAAGGGAGATTTGGTTAGATATTAGGATAAAGATAGTTAAGCTTTGGAACAGGCTTCCAAGGAAGGAGATGGAATCCCTATCACTAGAAGTTTTAAAAAAACTGGTTGTACAAACACCTGTCAGGGATGTCCTATATATATCTGGTCCTGCCTCAGCACAGAGGGCTGAACTAGCTGACCTCTCGAGTTCCCTTCCAGCCCCACAGTTCTATAATTCTTTGTGGCAATAGGCCTCTAACTGTCTTTCCTCCTCAAATGTGATGGGGCATACTCCCCATGTCAGCTCAGATAGTGTTAATGAGGGCCTGAGAGGCCAGTTAAATCACCTGGCATCAATTGAGAGAAGAAGGACCAGGGTTAACTGACAGTGAAGCCCAACTGGGGAACAGCTGGGCAGCACTATAAAGACAAGAAGCTGAGAGCAGAAAAGGGCTAGAAGCTCACTGGGCTCTGGGCTGGAAGGCCTGGAGGAGGAAGGGCTGGTGGAAGGAGCAGCGGTGGCGGTCGGGGCAGCAAAAAAAAAGTGTTGGGTGGGAGGTTTGAGGGAGATGGAGAATTTTATGACCCCAAATAATCTGGAAACTGAAGAAAAGTCTATTAGAGAGAGAGAATGAATACAAAGTAGGGAGAAAAAAGAAAATAGAAGCAGAATGATGATGATGATGATTTTAGTGAAAAAAGCCAAGTTGAGGAAAGAAATAAACCAAAGTGTTATAATTGTAAGATTCCTAGCCAAAGAAATAAGAGTAGGCAATGTTAACCCTGTGAAAGTAACTGACTGAATTAAAAACAGCATAGAGGATATCATAATAGCCAGGAGGTTGCAAGATGGGGATCTTTCAGTTAAAAGTATAAACAAAGAGCAGGCTGATAAACTGCTAAAAACTAAAACTTTACAGAAGGTTAAAATAAGTTAACTGCTACCAAAGTATTTCACCAGAACAAAGGGGTAGTATACAAAGTACCACTGGGCCTGACCAATGATGAGATAAGTAATCAGCTATCTTCTGTGCTCTGTTACTAATACTCTAATTAATAAAAGAGAAGGATAAAACAAGCCATCAAGTTCTGTCCTGATTACATTTAAGGAGGGACTCGACCTGAAAAAGTAATACTAAGGTATCAGATATTTAGAACCAAGCCATATATTCCTCCTGCCATAAGAAGGGATACGTGCCAATGGTATGGCCATGTAACAAATGTTTGTAATGGGAAAATGAGATGCAGTAAATGTGCGGGGTTAGCAGTCCTATAAAAATTGTATAGAAGGGATGGAAAGCATGTGTAGTAACTGTGGTGGGAGTCAGAGTCCAGCATATGTACTGCAGCAAGACCAGCTAAAATGATACAAAAGACAAAAATTGTTAACATATTTTATGCAGAAGGTATAAGAAGAATCTCAAAACCTCAGGCAGAAAACGAAGAGAAAATCAGCACAGGAACTGATGGGAACTGTAGATATGGCCTCATTCTATAAAAAATATGATAAACACTGCAGATGAAAAGAGAGGTTTATTGCATTTATGATAGAACTGATAAATTGCACATCAAATTGGGAGGGGAATATAAAAAATTAAAATTATAGCAAGGACAATGGAAAACTATTTCTATGTTCGCAAGTTGTCAATGAATTGTATTCATGCAACCTTAAATGAGGATAATGGTGAAATAGGATTAGTGTGGGAACCACAATCTTTTGTTGGAATGGTCACAGTTTGATAGCACAAGCTCAAGAACTAAGAGAAAAATATACTGGGAATAAGAATTAAACCAGATATCATAAGTATCCAGGAAACACGGTCAGTTGAAAAGCTTGCTTTTAAAATTCCAAGGTATATTGCCATTAGACAATAGACAAAAAGTAGGTAGAGGAGGAGCTGTTTGTACTTTCATATAGGCCTGGTCTACATTGGAATTATACATTGGTAGAATTACATCTCTCAGGGGTGTGAAAAATCCACATGCCTGAGAGACGTAGCTATACCGACCCAACCCCCAATGTAGACAGCGCTAGGTCAACAGAAGAATTCTGTCAACCTAGCTACTGTCTCTTGGGAAGGTCGATTAGCTATGTCAATGGGAGAATCCTTCCCGTCAGCATATGTATTGTCTACACTGAAGCACTACAATGGCGCAGCTGCAGCAGTGTTTTAAGTGTGGACAAGCCCTAAACTATATAGAATTACAGAATGAAAAAGTAAGTCTCAAATATAATGTTGTTGAGATCCCAATGCAGAAGAGAAATATTTCTTTAAGGATTTATAATACATACAGCCCGTGAGGGAAATTAGAAAGCTCAGAATAACAAGAAATAGCAAAGAACACAAAAAGACCATACATTACATACAGTGACCGAAACAGTCATAATAAGTTGTGCAGAAGCAGGGCAACTGATAGTAATGGTGCCTGTCTAGAAAGGCCCATAGACAAAAAACAATCTTGTGGTTTTAAGTGATGGCACCCCAGCTAGATTTAATGCAGCAGATGGTAGGTTTTCTTGCTTAGACCCGGAATCATAAACAGATATTGCAAGCAAATGCATAAGGAAGAAGGAAATACATAAGGAAGAAGGAATGGGGAGTGATCGTTTCCCTATCTTATTACTTTTCTAGGACAAGGTTGAAGGCAATGTAAAGTTACTCACCTGGAATTTTAAGAAAGCTAACTAGGAGATATTTACATATAAATGTACTGAATTTGTGAATGATCACTGTGTGAGAGTGGTGACAGAGAATTTCAATGACAATGTAATAAAAGGGATAATAGCAAGAGCTACTGTAGCCAGACCTAAGATATTGAAGTACCCCAAAACTCACTTCTGCAGTGGAAATCAAAAGCACAAAGAATTATTAAAAAAAAAAATCAAAGAGAGTTGGAGGAAGTATTGTGGGGTGTTAAAGAAAGATACCAAAACATCAGAAATATACAAGCATGTTAGAAGAATTCATGGAATTCAGAATAAGAGTAGTGACTTCCCAATCTTGTTGGGCCTGCCAAAATAGTTAGAAGTTCTGATAATGAGAAAGCAGAACTTTTCACAGAAATTTTCCAAAGGGTGAGTAATGATGAAAATCAAAGTTCAGTTTCACCACATTAAAAGGCAATGCATCAAATAGAGGCATGAACTATTATGTGGTGGGGGAAAAACTTGAAGATACTATACTGAATGGAAGGTCTGATGTGCAGGAATTTGAGAAAGCTATTGATATAAGCAAAAATACATCACTGGGTAAAGTTAATGCATGCAATGTAATGTTTAGTTATCTTCCTGAAAGCCGTTTGAGGGTTCCTTTGGAATTGTATAATATTATATGGGAACAAGGAGTGACACAAAGCATTACAAGAGATTTCAAACTGGGGAAATGCTTGGGTTTTAAGGTCTCCATTGCTAGAACCAAAAGACTGATCTTTACAAAAAGGAAAGCTACAAAGGAATATAAACTGTGTCTGTACAGCTAGATAAAGATTAAAGGTTTAAATTCCTAGGGACAATATTTGATGCTAAATTATTTTGGAAAGATAATATAGACTATGTTAAAAATAAATGCAAGAGAAGAATCACCTGCTTAAAAGGGTTGCGGGGACTAATTGGGGGGCAGATGAGAAGACACTGCTGAAGGTATTTAAAACCTTAATCAGACCAGGTATCGACTATAGCTGCCAAGCTCTAGGGTCAGCATCAAAATCAGAATTAAAAAAATTAGATTTAATAGTGCACTATGCGTTGCATGCAGTGCATTTTTTACAACACACATATGCGCACTACAGATAGCTGCTAGTGAAATGCCAGTTACACTACAAATGAAACTACTGGTCCTAACTTCCTGGGCGAAACTTAATGGGAATTGCAATGATGAAAGTAACAAACAAATTTATGAGGATTGTTGCAAATACAGTAGGCAGACTAAAGCACAGGATCTTAGAACTCCACATGCTGTTTGGATTAAAACATGGATGCAGGAGTAGAAAGACAAGGAAAAACTCAAAGTCAAAACTTTTGGTCATGGGATGGAAAGCCACATGTCCAAATGTGGATTTGGATTTATTCTATAAACTTAAGGGTAAAAAGGAGACAATGGGTATATAAAAAAAAATGAAGTGTACTAGTATATAGATGAAAAGTAGATTGTGTCAAATATATACAGACAGGTCCAAACAAGAAGAGTAGGGATGGCACATTGTACATCAAAACTGGGAATTAGTGCAGCTAAAAGAATATCCAATTTTGTAGCTGTCATGACAAACAAACAAGCAGCAATTAATGCTAGTGTTAAACTGGATCTGGGATGTATGCCCAGCAGCAGAAGTCATTTTTTTGGACTCAGTATCAGGCCTTATGGCAATAAAAAAAAGGGGGGGTGTCAGTATGTAGAAGAGATTTAATCAATGAAATTTTATTTCTAACGTCAGTTCAGATGGGGATACATGTGGCATTAGCTTGGATCCCAGTGCATATGGAGAATGAAACGGCAGACAAAGCAGCTACAAGCACTGTAAGACATGGAAGGATAGACATAGAAATACTCTTGAGTAAACAGGAATTCAAAAGTTTAGTACAGAAAAAATTAAAAGAACGGCAAAAAATTTGGATCAATGAAAAATGAGGAAGAACATTTTTTGCATTGTGCCCTAGAGTTGAGGATAATGGCGTTCTTCAGGGCCTGGATAGGAAAATGAAGTGAATTGGTTTAGAATACTAACTGACCATTGTGACTTAAATGAAACTTTTTTTCAAATAAAAAAACCCACAAAGATGTACTATGTGCATGCTCTAAGGTAGAAGAAACAATTGATTACCATTTATGGGATAAGAAAGGGAAAAGCTTTTTGAGGAATTTAAATGGCTTAAGATAACAAATGGTACATTAACGTTTAGTAACAATATCAGGGAAATGAGATAGTATTAGAAAGGCATGGTTACATTACCTGACAGACATAGGGTAGAACAAGAGAATATAAACTGCTAGGTATTTAAAAATTATAGTTGGTGGCAGGTGTAGACAATCCAGATAAGTCTGTTTCTCCATGGAAAGAAAAAAGAAAAGAAAGGAGTCTAAAATAACTCCCTGGTGTCATGCTTTTCTGTATCTAATATGGACTGGCTACAGAGCTTGCTTACACACCAGATGTGTTCATCATAAGATCCTTTAATGAGCTTCCAGATATGGCTGAGGTTAGTTTAAAGAAGGTCTTTTACACACAGCACCACCTAATGGCTGAATGTATACTACAGTTTAACATTCCAACTCCCCCTTTAAGTTCTTTCTACATTCTTACCATCATGCTGTCTTTGAAGTTCACGACAGTCCATTCTATTAAATATCTCTGAATCATGCTGGTTTTCTAATTACATGTCCCAAATGTAACAACTTGATCATCTGGCTGCCCAATAGTTGCAATGACTGGTTGTGGTTGGTTTGGAATCCTGAGCGGTCATCTTCTTGTTCAGCATCCACCATCTGTAGAGTTTGCTCTGTTGATTGTTCTTTTTAGGGGAACAAACTGTAGACAATGATGGTTTCTGTTGATCTCTCCACTGAATTTTTTCTTCACAACAGCTGGCTTGGTCCATCGTTTTTCTCCATCCAATTTAACCTGAACACTGTCACTAGGTTCTAGACTCAGCAGTTCTCTGAGTGATGTCTGTTGTAAAAGTGTTCATAAAGCTCTCTTAGCCTTTTTATCCAATTTGGCTACTCTCGTCATGTCTGGCCACTTTGAACATAACTACTGTTCCAACCTTGCAAAAGAACCTCTGAGTTGTCTTCCAATCAGGAGTTGTGCTGGACTATATCCAGTAGCCACTATTGGTGCTGATCTGTAATTCAGAAGAGCAAAGAATGGATCTTCTGCTGTATGATTTTCTTGGCAGTCTGTACAGCTCTCTCAACCTCTTCATTCACTTGTGAGTAATGTCATTTCATTCTGAATGACTTAAATTCTGCTGCAGTGAATTGTGATCTGTTTTCCATCACTAGTTGTTCTGGGATACCAAAGTGAGCAAAAGTGCACTTCAGTTTCTCAGTAGCACTGCAACATGTTAGGTCTTTCAAGTACTTCATTGCTATATACCTGGATAAATAGTCCTTTACAACCACATAATGATGAAATCATGTAAATCTACAGCTAGTTTCTTCCAAGGTCTCTCTTGTAGGCATGTTTGTACACTGTATGGTTCAGCATTGTCTCTTAAGTTGATTTGTACTGGATCTCCTTTCAGAAGTCTCCTATCATCAAATCCTCCATCAAGTTCTTCCACCTTTCTCACTAGGCCCATCATGGCTGCCACACTGCAGCTGAGAAGGTTGTTTGTCTTTGACCATATGCACTCTGAATGCATAGCTTTTGTCTTTGTAAGTGGTTTGGTGAATTGGCCCATGCAGGGCTAGTCAGGGCTAGTCAGGTGCTGTTTCTGGTGACTTCAGCTCCAGGAGAGTTTCAAGGTCATTGCAAGTCCCTTCTCAGATGACTGTGATATCCACTTTTAAGTCAATTTTAAAGTCAATAGTCTTGCCATTAATATTCAGTTTCACTTTCCAGGCAGACTGTATCTTCACAAGTGAGATCCCAGAAACAATTACTCTTTTCTATAATATGAATCAACTCCCTGACTGCTTTGGTGCAGCAAACAGCTGCAAAATTTCCATATTTCATGCATGTATTATACCATGCATCTCTGGTTGGACATGTCATCTCTTGGGATATAACTTTTTCCATACTTTGTGCATGTAGGCTGGAATTTGTCCCTCTTAGCCTGGAAGTTCTCCCTCCTTGATTCAGGGATTTTATGAGAAAGAAAGATTTTTAATACTCAAGTCTTTGTTTATAGCTTCTAAGCTAGTTTCAGGTTTTTCAAGTTGCTTCTAAGTTTTGTTCTATTGTTTGACTAATTCTGACTGTTTTGCTGTCTGTTGTTTGCTGTGGCTAGGATTAAGTCACTCTTCAGTGGTAGCTGCTATTAAAGGTTTTTTATCAGTTAACCCAATAACCAGCCTGTCTGATACTTTCATGTTTTGCATTCCCAAAAATCACAGTTTTCAGCCAATGTATGCAGAGTTTTTAATCAAACATTCAGCATTTCCCCCAGTTCTTGAATTCTCTGATGAAAATGTGCTCTTTCATAAACCACATTTCTCTGGAGTATAAAGTGTGCATCAAACATAGCCAGAACCATTTCACAATTATCTTTGTGACTGTCTTCACTAAATCAAAGGTTTTAAAGATATGCTCTGCTTGCTTTCCCATAGCATAAATTAAAGACAATACCTGTATATCCCCAGTTTCTTTGTGAAGCTTGGTAGCAGTGCAAAATCTTATTTCCAGTCTGTTCATTCTGAAAGTTTGTCAAAGCTGAAGTTCTCTGGGGCATTGAAGAGTGGCATATTGATGAGAGGTTTCAGAGTAACAGCCGTGTTAGTCTGTATTCGCAAAAAGAAAAGGAGTACTTGTGGCACCTTAGAGACTAACCAATTTATTTGAGCATAAGCTTTCGTGAGCTACAGCTCACTTCATCGGATGCATACTGTGGAAAATACAGAAGATGTTTTTATACACACAAACCATGAAAAAATGGGTGTTTATCCTACAAAAGGTTTTCTCTCCCCCCACCCCACTCTCCTGCTGGTAATAGCTTATGTAAAGTGATCACTCTCCTTACAATGTGTATGATAATCAAGGTGGGCTTCCTCAGCTCTCGTCCCCTAATGCCCCTACTCTACTTGCGCTATATTGATGACATCTTCATCATCTGGACCCATGGAAAAGAGGCTCTTGAGGAATTCCACCATGATTTCAACAATTTCCATCCCACCATCAACCTCAGCCTGGTCCAGTCCACACAAGTCCTTTTCATATTGATGAGATACTGCAAGTTTGTTGCTTTGTTCCTTCTGGTTTTGTTCTTAGCTTACTCTTGACACCATGTCATGATCTTCTATACCAGGTATGGATGGGCTACATAGCTTGCTTATATACACCAAACCAGATGAGTTCATCATAAGGTCCTGTAGTGCTCTTCCAGTATGGCTGAGGTTAGCTTAAATAAGGTCTTTCATACACAGTGCCACCTAGTGGTGGAATAGTATAATACAGTTTAACATCCCATTACACCTGGGATGATGGTGATCATCAGAGACAAGGAGGCTGTACAGGTCAAAAGTAAGCCTTGAGAGCCTGGAGTTAGGGATCTGGCAAGAAGCTAGAAGGGGTGAAGTAGCCACAAGGAGTAGATTAGGCTCCTGTGGTAAACAAGGTAAGATGATAGAGAGGCTTGGTAAGAAAAATCCTAGAGAAACCTCAACAGGGACAGAGACTGAGGACCTGGATTACTGGTTATAGGGTCCCTGGGCTTGAAACCTGTGTAAAGGGCAGGCCTGGGTTCCACTGCCAGCCACTGTTATAGTGGCACAAAACCTTAAGGTGGGGCTGAACACCATCTGGAGTGAGCTGTAGCTCACGAAAGCTTATGCTTAAATAAATTTGTTAGTCTCTAAGGTGCCACAAGTACTCCTTTTCTTTTTGCGAATACAGACTAACACTGCTGCTACTCTGAAATCTGACATCTGGAGATGGAATTTAGACAACTGTCCTGTTCGACTTTGTAACCCCAAAAGGGGAGGATTAAATGGTGACTTGGCTGCAGGGCCAAATTATCACAGAGTGAGCACTAAACAGCAAAGGGGCACCTGTTGCACCAAGAGCTACATTCCTAGACCTAGATGCAAGGAGTTGCACTAGCCATGATTGGCAACCCAATGACATCAAAATATACCTTAAAGGATTTTTATTGTTAAAATAGGATCTGATACAGGACAATCAATATAATCAGTCCTGGATCCTTAAAACTCCAACCAGCCTTCTGGAAAGGAATGCTACAGGAACTCCATATCATTTAGTTGCCAGGAAAACATGTATATGGCAGGTTGACTTGTGAGGTTTTAGAATTACAACAGAGCCATTGCAGCTCCCGAGCTAAGGCTGGGTCTTATTTTGCATTTAAAATGGGATTCAACCTCTGTTTTTTGTATGAACTACAGGGTCTGTCCAATTTTTTCAGCACATAATTTCTGAGTAAAGTTTGGATTTTCTGAGGATTTAAGTAAATTTTAGTTTGTGTGCTCTAATTCATTAAAAACTACCCTTAAAATGAAACTCACATTTTGTATTTTGTGATTTTTCTGATCCTTCTAGCATAAAAACTACAGACTAGAAAGTCAGAAATTTGTGCATGGTGAGAATTTGTGCATGGTGAGAATTTAGAGGTCTCTGGAGTTGTATAATCATTTTGTTAAGAAAAGAAAAGAAAAGAAAAGAAAAGAAAAGAAAAGAAAAGAAAAGAAAAGAAAAGAAAAGGGGACTACTCATCCTACCTTGTGCACTGCAGTTACTGGACAGTCCGTTACTTTCATTCTCTGACCTCGTATGCAGGAGGTTTTATGAACAGTTCAGGAAAGGAATGCATCACTGTCATTTTCACCTGAGTAATGTTCCCTGTATCTGAAATTGGGAAGAACACAATAAATGGGGAATGGGTTTTGCTAGTCCAGAGACACATTTTTTTGGATCAGAGATCATTGTCAACAAAGAAACAGCCACTTTGTTGAAGAAAAGTACAGAGTAGGTAGAAGAGTTTCATAAAGTTTCATGATTAACAGACTCTTTGATAGAGTAGCTATTGCTCCACTCCTAAACCCACTAAATAGTTTTGAGGAGTTCCTGGTCTTTGTGAAAGTGTTCAGCAAGTTCAAGAGAAGAGATCTTGAGCAGACTTAACCGTTTCATGAAAAACAGGATCTTTGACAAAGCAGCAGCTATTTCAATGAATAGCACTTTCATGTTATAAAAACAACAGCATGTAGCAAGAAGTATGTTAGTGTTAGATTCCCTCTCTACTCAACTCACGCTGTAGGGATGCTGGGTAGCCACTCACCTTTGGATTATGTGTTGTTTTATAGGCAGTTTGCTGTGTTATATTTTTCACACGTCACTTTGGGAAATAAACATAAATCTCTAGGGAAAAAAATATACAGATCTTCCCAGAGAGCCCTCTTGCTTACCCCTGTCTACACAATAGTCACCTTCCTTCTTTAAGGAAAGAGCTAAGCGCAGGATGGATAATTTTCTTGCAAATGACTGTACATATCATTTGGCCATATCCTGAGAGATTTTACTACTCCATCAAGCTTCTAGTGACATCATGATAGACAGTGACAATGCAGGGAAGCATCAGGAGTCAGGGTCTGGAGCAAATCAAGTCCCCAGGTATCCTACCAAGCTCAGCTGGCCTGTAGTAGGCTGCTGTATGGGCTACACCACCTGACTGGTTGGAAAAGTCAGCAACTGGCTGGGAACAATCAAGCCTAGGAGCAGCAGCAGCAGTTTAGCAGCTGCTCAAAGCATTCACCCCTGGATACGATAGCTCCTGTGTCTGATTGTTCCCAGACCTGCTCCCACCTTGGACCCAGCGCCATGCCACCCAGTCTTGCTCCTGCTTTGCCTCACTCCATGTAACCCAGTCCTGACCCTTGACTCCAATTCCTGACTTCAGCTCTGATCCTTGGCTCTGGGATCTGGCCTCAGACTCCAGTTCTGGCCCATGGCTCCAATTATTGACTTCGGCTCTGGCAACTGACTTCTGACTCCTGCTCTAACCATGAGGCATGACAAGCCATGATCCAGTCACTGAAAGAAGGCTTCTAGGTCCCACAGACACAGGCTCCAAATAAACTGCAGTGGAGTTGGGAGCTTTAGAGTCAGGCTGGAGAAGGGCCACTTCAAACTAAATCCAGCTTTGGGCACCCCCATATAGGAGTGCAAATGGGTTGCAACGAGGGAAGTGCTCCAGCCCCATGGACTGCCCCAGGCTGGGGTGGTTGGATTTCCCTTTCCAGCCCCCAAAGAGCACAGCAGTTTTTCATAAAATCATAGACTATTAGGATTGGAAGATACCTCAGGAGGTCATCTAGTCCAACCCCCTGCTCAAAGCAGGACCAATCCCCAACTAAATCATCCCAGCCAGGGTTTTGTCAAGCCGGGCCTTAAAAACCTCCAAGGATGGAGATTCCACCACCTCCTAGGTAACCCATTACAGTGCTACACCAGCCTCCTAGTGAAACAGTGTTTCCTAATATCCAACCTAGACCTCCCACACTGCAACTTGAGACCACTGCTCCTTGTTCTGTCATCTGTCACCACTGAGAACAGCTGAGCTCCATCCTCTTTGGAACCCCCCCTTCAGCTAATTGAAGGCTGCTATCAAATCCCCCCTCACTCTTCTTTTCTGCAGACTAAATAACCCCAGTTCCCTCAGTCTCTCCTCATAAGTCATGTGCCCCAATCCCCTAATCATTTTTGTTGTCCTCCGCTGGACTGTCTCTCCAATTTGCCTACATCCTTTCTGTAGTAGGGGGCCCCAAAACTGGATGCAATACTCCAGGTGTGGCCTCACCAGTGCCGAATAGAGGGAAATAATCACTTCCCTCAATCTGCTAACAATGCTCCTACTAATACAGCCCAATATGCCATTGGCCTTTTTGGCAACAAGGCACACTGCTGACTCATATCCAGCTTCTCGTCTACTGTGATCCCCAGGTCCTTTTCTGCATAACTGCTCCTTAGCCAGTTGGTCCCCAGCCTGTAGCGGTGCATGGATTCTTCCTTCCTAAGTGCAGGACTCTGCAGTTGTCCTTGTTGAACCTCATCAGATTTCTTTTGGCCCAATCCTCCAATTTGCCTAGGTCACTCTGGAACTTATCCCTACCCTCCATCATATCTACCTCTCCCCCGCATCTTAGTGTCATCTGCGAACTTGCTGAGGGTGCAATTAATCCCATCACCCAGATCATTAATAAAGATATTGAACAAAACTGGCCCCAGGACTGACCCCTGGGGCACTCCACTTGATACCAGCTGCCAACTAGACATCGAGCCGTTGATCACTACCCCTTGAGCCTGACAATCTAGCCAGCTTTCTATCCACCTTAAAGTCCATTCACCCAATCTATACTTTTTTAACTTGCTGGCAAAAATACTGTGGGACACTGTATCCAAAGTTTTGCTAAAGTCAAGATAGATCACATCCACCGCTTTCCCCATATCCACAGAGCCAGTTATCTCATCACAGAAGGCAATCAGGTTGGTCAGGCATGACTTGCCCTTGGTGAATCCATGTTAACTGTTCCTGATCACCTTCCTCACCTCCAAGTGCTTCAAAATGGATTCCTTGAGGACCTGCTCCATGATTTTGCCAGAGACTGAAGTGAGGCTGACTGGTCTGTAGTTCCCCAGGTTCTCTCTTTTCCCTTTTTTAAATATGGGCACTATATTTGCCTTTTTCCAATCGTCCGGGACCTCCCCCGCTCACCATGAATTTTCAAAGATAATAGCCAGTGGCTCTGCAATCACATCAGCCAACTCCCTCAACACTCTTGGAGGCAGTAGATCTGGACCCATGGACTTGTGCATGTTATTTTTCTCCATCTTTGTGCAATAAATCATAAATTTTGCCATAGGGTGAGTGTCCCACTATCTCCCCTCATCCTGATTCTTGCTGCATTTTAAATGGCTAAGTTACTTCGGTCCAGTCTACACTACAAAGTTAGGTCAACATAAGTCACCTTGCATCAACCTATTTATGCATGTTTTCAAGTGTATCTCCCACTGACGTAAGTGCCCCGTTACAGAGACACAGTAACACCACTTACCTGAACAGCATTGAGCCATGGTCAATGCAGTGTGAGTGTAGATACTGCATGACCTATATCAACCTGAATAGTCCTCCAGCAGCTGTCCATTAATGCATGACAGTGACTGCTGTGTTCACAGATGTGAACTCCACTGCCTGGGGGTCACAAAAGTCACCCCCTTGCTTTAAAAACCCTCATGTATTTTTTAAATGCTTTTTCCTGATTTCCCAGCTTGGCGAGCTCTCCCTTGTTGTATGTAACTGCCCACCCAACTATGCCAGCTACATGCTCCAGCCACATTCCTGCCGGGAGTAGACAGAAGGTATTAGATCTCCTGACCTGTGGGGGAGAAGAGGCTGTGCAAGCTCAGCCATGGACCAGCCATAGAAACATGGACATGGACAAAAAGATTGCACAGGGGATGCAGACAAAGGGGTACAACCAGGATCAACAACAGTGCTGCATGAAAGTGAAGAAACAGCAGCAGGTATGCCACAAGGACAGGGAAGCCAACAGTCAATCTGGTGCTGAGCCATAGCCCTGCCACTTTTACGAGTTGCATGCCACACTTGGCAGAGAACAGCACCCTATAGACAATCAAGGATAACTCAGTGGAACCTGAGACAAAGACCTCTGCCATGAACATCAAGGAAAGAGGCCGCATGGAGCAAGGGGGGGCCAGTTATGCCGCAAACCAGGATCTTTTTGAGACTCCACCACAGTCTATCCAGTTCCACCAACCTAGCACAGATGAGCCATATCCAAGGGAAGGTACTTCAGGTAAGTGTGTGCATGCATTCTCCCTTAAAAAAAGTTTAAATGTGAAGATGGCACCCAGCCCAACCCCAAAGTTACCAGGACACAGGTATCTGCTTTTCATTGTTTTACTCATACAAGCAGAGATAGCAGTACAACAAACTTGTAGCATATATATCTGCTTTTCATTCCCTTGCAGGATTAGGGAGGCCATGCAGAGCAGTTTGTTTATGTACACAGGGATGTCCCTTGTGTCCTTCTGAAAGCGAGAATCTCCATGAACGTTTCTCTGCAATCCTCCCCCAAAGGTTTCTAGAGATAAGAGTTCCTCCACACTAGGACACTTTCCCACACCACTCGGCCCTGACTTTGGCAGCACCATTGAATTTAGTGACCTGGCAGCATACAGGCCCAGGCAGCTTCAGGATGCCAGCAGCAGCTGTGCTTTTTGTGCCTCTTTTATCCTCAGGAGCGGGATCAGTTAAAATCACCACCGGCTTTGGAAAATAGTGGCAGTACACAGTGCCATTGCCCTGTACTTGTAGCCTTGGAAATAGGGGCTGAAGTTTTTTGGGGTTTACACAGCCAAACAATTACTTCCCTTCTCCCCTGCCTCAGCAGGCCATAGTCACCATGGCTATGGCTGGAGAGCGGTGCTGTGCAGAGAGGCGTTCCAAACCTGATGTGTCAATTAGTATTTCTGATTTTAAAACTTTTATAGGAATGAGGGAAGGCAGTTCGGAAACTTTTCTTTCACTGTTCATTGGACTGTCAATCCAACAATACATCTGTCTTCTCTGCAGCTGCTGCTCTTTCAGCCTTGAAGGGTGCCCCTTCCACACTCACGGAACGTCTGACCCTGAGGAGGAGGAGATGATGATATGTTCAGTGAGATCCTGCAAGCCAAGACCTTGATCAGAGGACCTGGAGGGTAAATATAACAGACAACATGGAGAAGGAAAGAATGGACAAGAGAAAGTCCCAGCAGGAAAAGGAGAGGGAGATGCACCAAGACATAATGGGGCTTCTCCAGCAGCAAACACAAATGCTGCTGAATCCTGTTGACCTACATGTCCAACACTTGCTCACCTCCCTTTGAAGTCAATCAATAGAGAACTCCATTTTAGCAGCTCTCTAGCCCCCCACCCCACACACACACATTCCACATAGCATCCATGGTCATATCCCTAGCCCTATCACTCCATGCCAGGGGACAGTAAGGCAAACCACAGGTTCTCACACACAGACCTGTGAGAGCAACGGTTGGTGTATATTTGGCATAAATGGACATGAATGTTTTCTGGCATTCTATTAATTTTATACATTTGCACAATATTTTTTAAACGACAAATTACTCTTTGAACCTTGTAACATAATAATTTTTTATTTTTGGAAATAATTTCATCCCTATTACTTCATAACATATACCGCAGAATTCCTAGTGCTACTGAAAGCGCACATTAGTGGTAATGGAATGGAACTACTGATTCTGTGCAAACCACATGGCAATAAAAGTTATAAATGTACAGTAAGCACTGAATAATTCATAGGTTCATTAAAAGACACTGATATTCAGAAACGTATGCCAGGTACTGCACCATTCCTAACAACCCCCAAAATTTCCGCGCCAAGTAGCACACTGTCTAGCACAGCACGTCACTGTTGCTGGCCATCAGAGTGCTCTTTCAAGGCTTCCCTGAACCACATAACTGCGCGTTGAGCTCTGCTAATTGCCTTTGTGTCTGGCTGTTCGAAGTCGGCAGACAGCCGCTCCACCTCTGCCCTCCATCCCCAGGACAACATCCCCCCCTTTGCCTTTCAAATATTTTGCAGGACACAACAGGCAACTAAAACAAGTGGGATATTTTTCTCATGGAGATCTAATCTGGTGAGTAAGCACCACCAGTGTCCCTTCAATCTATGAAAAGCACATTCAACTGTCATTCTGCACCTGCTGAGCCGGTAGCTGAATCTTTCCTTGAACCTGTCACGGTGACCGGTGTGTGGTTTCATGAGCCAGGGGAGCAAAGGGTAAGTTGGGTCCCCCACTATGAGCATTTCAACATCACCAATGCTAATCTATCAGTCATGAAAAAATGTCCTCTCTAAGCTTTCTGAACAGTCCTGTGTTCTTAAACATGTGAGAGTCATGCACTATCCCACACTGATATCGGTGAAGCATCTCCAGTGATCCACCAGCACTTGCATAATCATAGAAGTAGCCGCCCTTTCTGTTGATGTACTCTGTTGTCAGGTGGGGTCGGGTCAAAATAGGATGTTCATGTCCTCTATGGTCCCTCCCCTCCACACACACACACAGTTCAGAAACCCATAGCTGCAAATCTATCCTTGATGTCCTGCACATTGCCAAGAGTCACAGTCCTGAATAGCAGAATACAATCAACAGCTGTAAACACTTGAACAATGGCCCTCCACTGTGAATTTTCCAATTCCAAATGATTTCCCACTGACTGGTAGTAATTTGGCATTGCAC